>NC_056669.1:94865934-96082184 GCF_018350195.1 Panthera tigris
AGACAGGCCTTATTAATTCCATTTTAAAGATGAGGAAATGCAATTGAGAGAGGTCAAATGACTTGTCCAACATATCCTAGCCAATGAGTAACTCAGGCTGGATTTAAACCAAAGCCGTTTAACTCCAAACCCCAGACTCCTTCCAACACAAGGTAATAGTCTGTTTTTCTTGTTTTGTTTTGTTTTGTTTTGTTTTGTTTTGTTTTGTTTTAGAGTCTCCTTATCTGATATAGCAGCAAATACTCCTCTGGGGCCTCAGGTGCTCATCTGTGACACAGAGCTGTTGCATGGGATAAGGGCCACAGTCTCCCCAGCCCCAAGACACAAGGATTCCCCAGCAACTTCAGCCCTCTGAGACATTTCCCCCATCAGGCAATGGTCTCCTCATTCAGTAATGCCCAACCACTCAGAGAGCTTTTAATTCTAAGGCTGGGACCACAAACCCAGAAATGCTGATTTACCTAACCTGGGATAGGTTTAGCCATAGGTGGTATAGCCTGGGTTGAGAACTACTATCCTAACATGTTGACCTTCTTCCTTGTCCATTCTCCACCCTATTCCACAATCCCCTATGACCCTCCTAGCCTGCCTTTCCAAATCCTGCTTCACTGGAACCACAACGATTTTTCTTTAATTGTTTTTCAAAGTTTATTTTTTTATTTTTAGGGGGAGGAGGGGCAAAGAGAGAAGGAGAGAGAATCCCAAGCAGGCTCCTCACTGTCAGCACAAAGCCCAACATGGGGCTCTATCCCACAAACCATGAGATGACGACCTGAGCTGGAGCCAAGAGTCAGACGCTTAACCAGCTAGGCCACCCAGGTGGCCCCCACAATGATCTTTCTAAAACAGATGTGACCATGAGACCCCCTGGTTTATACAACTTCAGTAGTTCCATATAGTTTATCAGATAGAGTAAGGATGGCTCACAGGGCCATTCCTAACCTGGCCTCAGACCAACCCCCCAGCATCTTCCACAGCCACTCCAGACCAGCACCCCACACAGATTAGCCGACATTTCCCAAACACACCATATGCTACCACACCACTAAGCCCAAGCTCAGCCTGTTTCCCCCTATCAACACGTTACCTATTTTACCCATTCATTCAGCGTCCACTGCCTGCCTCCCCTTCTGTTCTCACCTTCACACCTCCCTTATCTTCTGAAAATCCTTTCCTGATTCCCTCTGGCAGAGCTAAGAATTCTGTTGTCCATGTGCCTATGTGTCTTTCAGGCAGCCATTGAAGCCCTGACCGCTGAATCATTAAGAGCACCAATCTTGCTCACCTCTCCTCTGAGACTGAGTTCCTTGAGAGATTATACCATGTTCACTCCTGTACCCCAAGAGTATGGTATGGGTCTGAAATAGCCCCCCTATTTGTTGAATAAGTGAATCACTAAATGAAATGAAAGAACAAGCAAATGCTGTGCTCAGATTTTCCCAAAGAGGCTCTTCTCTAAACCAACAACAAAGTCTCCTGGTGAACAGCCACTTCCACTGAAACCAAATAGAGCCAAGTGGCAGGGAGACATGAAGAAAAAGTAGCCAGAGCTGGGACTTCTCCTCACAGCTTAAATCAGTGTGCTAAAAATGGCATCCCATACACCAAACAAGCCCACAGAGATATTTTGTTTGTCCCAGAAAATGTCCTAAAAATTAGAAAGGTTCACACAAAATCCAGCTCTATACTTTCTCCAGAGTTATCAGAGGATCAGGCAACCCTCCACCTGCATTCCCAACAGGCTGCAATGACTGGAGCTGGAAAGAAGATGCCCCCTTCTGAGAAACTACAAGAAAGCAGTTTGCCATAGTCCCCACCAGCCCCCCATTGTCTTCACCTAACTCGCCTCTCTCAGTAACGTTCCAGCCTGGCCCTTGCAGGCAGCATTTGAGTTTGCAACCCCTGGTTTAAACAGTCTGCCTGGCTTAAGGAGTTAAAGTGCCAGAGTGTGCTCATTCTTTGCACCAAGAATAAGAGAAAGGATCTCTTCAGTTCCATTTCTCTCCAGTCTAGGGAATTTAATATACACCCAGCAGAAGCTGCGCGGATTTAGCCCCGAGAATGCGAAAGGCCATGGCTAAGAAAGGAGAACGGGGTGAGGGAGGAGTGGGCATCGTGACCCTCTGCTCCGCCAGGCTGAGATAAGCTCCTCAGTGGACTGTTTGCTGGACACACGCGAGGAAAGGCTCAGGCAGGAATTCTGAGCAGGTCTACTGGACAAGCCCCGGTCTCATGAAGCTTTAGCTCCACTCACTGGCTGGCTATAAATTAAGCTTCAGGAAGTGAGCAAAACTCTGCGAGGATTTCCAGCAGCCACAAGGCTTAAAGAAGAGGAGCTCAATCCGTGCTGTAGCTGAGCCCCTTGGAGGGAGTCACAGCCTGTGTTAAGGAGGGGGTCGGCCAGGAACAGGGTTAACATGGCCCCCTCCCTGCCAACCACCCATCCCCTGAGGTCCGTGTCTCACTTTGCCTATTTCCTCTTCTTTCTCCTTCCAGTCCCTAGACCCCACTGTCTAGGAGAGAAGGCAGCTCTTTTCTTTTGAGCACCCACTACAGTTAGGCTCACAGGCAGAGGCAGGTTGAAAGTTTATATGATTTCAGATGCCCTTTTTTGGCAAAGAGTTATAAAATTATGAAAACAAAGTAGATTCCATGCCTTGAAAGGGAAAAGTTGTGGTAAATCCTTCTCTGGCCAGGCATTTTCCATATGCTATCTTAGTGCACAGAGATAGAGCTCGAATTCTGATTCTGCCACCTAGCAACTGGCAGAAAAACAACTTCCCTGCACCTCAGTTTTCTGCTATGTAAAATGGGGATAATACTGGCAACTAGCTCATGTTGTTGTTGGGAGGACTGAGGTAACACCTGTAGATGGTATTCGCTTCAGAAATGATACCTGTTATTGTTTCTTCATGCTATCCTTACAACAGCCCTGTAAAGCAGCCATTCTTCTCCCAATTTTACAAGTAGGACTGGGAAGCCTCTCTCCTCCCGCCCACTGCAGACTACACCCAAGCCTGCCTTTGTTGGGTGGGATCCCCAAGTGCCTGGACCTACTCTTTTTATCTCCTCAATTACAACCAGGATGGACTTTACTAGCTAGCTTCTGCTCTGTGAGGGACCAGCCAGCTAATCCAACAACATAGCGGGGATGTATTAACAGGTGATGATGCATGGCACGTATCTCCTCTTGGAGGACACACTGGCAGGAGCCTTTAGGAAAGAAATCTTTTCCCCAGGGGATGGAAATGTTAGGGATCCAGTGGTAGGTCATTGAGAGAGACATGAATCAAGAAGGAAGAATGGTAGGATGGAAAGAGCACCCAACTCGACATCTGATGACCTACCTAGTGACCCTGTTTAAGTCACCTCACTTCTCTTAACCTCCATGGCCTCATTTGTAAAATAGGAAGAAGATGAATAACATAGGGTTATTGTGTAGTGCAAAAGAGGCTAATGCGTATGAAAATGCTTTTGCTGCAGTACGCTAAAAAAAAAAATTTTTAAGTTCTTATAATAATTTTTATTTTTCAATAAAAACTAATAGGTATACCAGCCAACAGTTATCTGGATACTTACTTCATGTCAGATCCTGTTCTAAGTGCCTCAAAAACATTTAAGATTTACATTTCATCTGCACAACAGTTCTATTAAGTAGGTGCTACTTAGTATGTTATCATCTATGTAGATAAGGAAACTGAGGCTCCTAGAAGTTAAAGAACTTCCCCAGCTCACAGAGCTGGTATGCTCAGGAGCTGGGAGCTTTTCTCCACTGAACTCCCAGGAGTCCTTCATGCACACCTCTAGCAAAACACTAAGCACACTGCTTTGTTACTGTCAGTCCAAGTCTTTGCACAGCTGCTCTATGCCAGGTACTGTGCCAGGCCCCAAACACCAAAGACGAAGACACTGGCCCCAACCTCTAGGAGCTTACAGTCTAGAAGAGGTTGTAGAACTTGCTACAGCCAACGGATGTGCTAAGTACTGTGGCACGACAAAGGAGGCAGTGATGAATCTTGTTTGGGAAAGGAGACAGACCAGAAGAAGCTTCTCTGAAGAGGAGAGCCTGGAGGACAGAGAGAATTTTACAGTCTGGCAATGAAAAGTCATGGGAAGGAGCTTGACAAAGGGAGCACAGAAGCATGAAATAGCACACTGAATCCGAGGAAGGACGCATTCAGGGAAGCACAGAGCGGGGGAGAGGGAAGAGGAGATAACACCAGGGAGTTGCAAGGTCTGGAACACCAGCCTAAGGGATTTGGGCTTTATTTAGTAGGTCATGGGAAGCCTTTGACAAGCTTCAGGTAGACAAGCCAGTAAGAAATTGTGGGTTTTATAAAGAGCACTCAGTGTAACTGAATTAGTGAATGAATAAATGAATGAACATTGCTAAAGCCCAACTACCCAGGCTTCTCTTTTCTGCAATATAATTATAATAATGAAACTAACTCTCACACTAATGAGCCTATATTACCTAATGGCTAATTCTTAATACAAGAAAGATGTAAGTAAATTAACATTTTTTGAGGAACTGTTTTTTATTTTTATATATATATATATATATATACACATACATACACACACACACACACATATATATATATACACACACACACACACATATATATATATATATTTTTTTTTTTTTTTGAGAGAGAGAGAGAGAGAGAGAGGGAGACAGTGGATCCAAAGCTGGCTCTGTGCTGACAGGCTGATGGCAGCAAGCCAGATGCAGGGCTTGAACTCACTGACTTGAGCCAAAGTCAGACATTGAACCAACTGAGCTACTCAGTCATCTGCATTTTTGAGGAATTTCTATATGCTATATGCTTTAGATTTATTATCATGTGAGATAAATCTAATTACCCCATTTATAGATGAGGAAACTGAGGCTAAGAGATGCCCCACAACTTACTTCAAATCACAAAGACACCAGTAAGAAAAAGCCTATCTGAATTCAGGCCTCTATGACTCCAAAGTCCGTACTCTTTACTTTACTGCCTATATTCAATGAATAAAAATATTTGTTTTCTTTGAGCAGAGATTGTATTTTCAAAGAGGAGGTAACTGAATAAACAGTCTAGCCATATTCCTCTGTATGAGTTTTTCAATGACACCTAAGCTATTTTAATATATACCGTTACCTCAGCATCCATACTAATTAAAAAAAAACAAACAAACATGTCTATCATGTAAAGTTTCTTATTTAGAAAATAGAGCATAAATTACTCAAGTGAAGTCACATCTGAACTGGAAAAATTACCCCAAAGGGTACTACTGAATGCTGACAGAATTGTCTCTAACAAATGTTTGTTTTGATGCACACATTTCTGAAAAGCATGTAGTCAAGGATAATAAAATCAAACCTTATTCTCATCAAGTAGGGGATAGTGGGAAAAGTCTTAGCTCTGGAAACAAAGAACAAACAAAAAAATGAGTTCAATTTGGGTCAAGACAGTGACCGTTTGAACCTTGGTCTGCTCCTCCATAAATTGAGAATGAGAATACCTACATCACAGGGGCACCTGGATGGCTCAGGCAGCTGAGCCAACTTCAGCTCAGGTCACGATCTCCCAGTTCCTGGGTTTGAGCCTGGAGCCTGCTTCAGATTCTGTGTCTCCCTCTTTCTCTGCCCCTCCCCCACTAGCACTCTGTCCCTCTCAGTCTCTCAAAAATGAATAAAAACACTTAAAAAAAAAAAAAAAAAAGAATACCTACATCACAGAAGGCAATGTGAAGACTGTTTGAAATTGTAAACCCCTATTCTATGTGAATTACCCATTCTTAAACAAAAGAGAAGCTCCATTTAAGAGCCTAAAATAGTTTTTTGTTCCTAAGGGTATGTGCATTTTAAATGAAAAGGCCTGGGGAAGATAATGTTAAGTTAAAGAAATAGATCACATGCCGATTTTACGTTGTGGTAGCATTTGACCTAGAATGGAAGAGCAGTGTCAACCGGGCATTTTGTAGATCTTATCAGAGAGATAGCCTTCCATCGAGACAGCACATTCAGTGCCAGCAGCCACCCAGTCAAGGTATTGCCCTTGAGCCGGGAGCACCGTTCACAAGACTGTAATGCAGTTGGCACTTTTTAGGGTTGAATAGTGCACAACAGACACAACTGTTGACCACAGGTCGGGCTGGGTGTTAACAAGCCTCCTTGATCAAAATGGATATTTTCCAGGAATTCTCAAATGGGACGATGCCATTGTCAGAATGGGGAATGAGGATCAGCTTCTGACCCACTTGGCGTGAGCCTCTCTTCTAAAGAGCAGCAGAGTGGCGCCTGGGTGGCTCCGTCAGTTTAGCGTCCGACTTCGGCTCAGGTCAGGATCTCACGGTTCGTGAGTTCGAGCCCCGTGTCGGGTTCTGTGCTGACGGCTCCGAGCCTGGAGCCTGCTTCAGATTCTGTGTCTCCCTCTCTGTCTGCTCCTCCCCCACTCAGGCTCTGTCTCTCTCTCAAAAATAAATAAACATTAAAAAAAATTTAAAGAGCAGCAGAGACAGCTATATGCTTCCATGCAGGGTTGACTGGGAATGAGGTTTTTCCATTTTGCAAAATGAGGCCAATAATTATTGACCTCACAGGGCTGTAGTAAGAATGAAAAGGCATCAAAAGAGGGCAGCCCGTTTGCACAGGTAAAGAGTTGTCATCAGTAATGTGAAGAGGCTCACACAAGGCCCCACTGAGGCTTGGATTTAGGTTTCTAATATTAAAAGATACAATCCACCTGGAAATGCAATGCCCATCTAAGTTCCAAGAGTGTCCGTGCTATAAAACCAAAGTGTGAGGTCACTAAGGCTATGGCTGTCAACCATTCTACATATCAGGACAGCCGGGGAGCTTTACAAATATATTGATGAGTAGCCTCTCCTCCAAAGATTATAATTTAATTGGCCTGGGGATAGTGTGTAGCCATCAGTATTTTTTTTTAAACTCTCCAGGTGATTTTAATGCACAGCCAGCATTGAGAACCCCTACACTACAGGATTGTTTTTCCAGCAGCCAAGCTACCTTTTGAGACAACTGTGTCCCACCTGGCTCCAAAGGGGCCCATCTGAGAGGGCAGAAGTGAGAGTGACAATCTCAGAAAGAATATTCCAATATCTGTAAAGTGTGTTACAGTCACAAAGCGTTTGCCCAGACCCTCGGGCATTTGGTTTTCACAAGAACATTGAGGGGCAGATATTACCTCTGCGATCCTCCTCTCCTAGTTAAGGAAAGAAGCTCAAGGGCAGGACTCGAATCCAGAAGATCATGCTCACAAGCCAACAGCACAAACATCACAGGGTTGGGAAGGAGAATTCTGTGATGCACCAGAAGGAGACAGAAGACCTGAGTTTCTAGTTCTGGCGGTTTGATCTCGGACAAGTCACAACGCCTCCCTGGTGAGGTGCTAGACACATTTGTACCAGGAAGGGTCTGACGCTCTGAGCTCTAAGCTCCCTTCCACTGGCACGTTAGGAGACAGGATCTCAAGAGTCTAGCCCCCAGTGTGTCATTAAACGGTGACTTTGAAAACTTTGACTACTCCGGGCTCAAATTCTCTGTCAAATCAGGAGAGGGCAATGGATTAAAAGAACAAGATGAGGTACTATGGTGAAGCCATAATGCTCTCTCTCCCTGTGATTGTATCAGCCAACCAAACACCTCCTGGCGTAATTCTTAGGTTCCCTGCATTCATCTGCAGTGAAGCAATTATGCTTCTCTGCTCTGCTGGTTGTAAGCCCAACCCTTCCTAAATGCATACCCCAAGGTCCAGTTGTAGCTGGAGTCGGGGGAGTATGAGGAAAGGCATTTGGGCATAGATCCAAGACCGGAGATCCAATCCAAGCTATCCACCTGAAATTGGAATCCCTGACTATCATATATATTTTGCACACAATACAGTATTCAAAAGAACGAGGAATCTGATTAACTGGCCATTAAACTCCCAAACCAAATTCTCCCCCAGGTATCTCCAAAGGGTTGTTGTAAGGATCCCAAGAGACAATGGATAAGACAGTCCTTGCTTCCCTATCTTTTCTCCAGCAGCAGAAGGCGAATTTCTTAGACCAGGCTCCAAGGCAAAGTGAAGAATACCACTTATTCCAGGGATTCTCTTAGAAAGGCAACCTCATGTTTTAATCATGAGTTTCAGTAATTGCCTAATTAGCATGGCATTTTTACCTCCCTGGTGCCACTGCTGTATGCTGAGCCTCAGAATTCTAATGGGAATTTCTCCTCCAGTCAAGTTCACTCCTGGCCTTTTGAGAAAGTGCTCAAAATGGTTTTGACATTCACTCTGCTTTTTGGTAAAAGGAGGAGGAATGCAGAGCCAGGGGGAAGCTGTCAACACTAAAGCACAGGGAGGAGAAAAGGGGTAGTATAGTGGTTAAAGACTATTGGCTTTGGAACCAAGCAGGCTGGACCAAGCAAGGCTCTGCTCTGTACTGACACACTACTTCAGTCCTTTCAGGCTGCTGTAACAATACCATAGACCCGGTGCCTTAGAATCACCTGAAATATATTTCTCACGGTTCTGGGGGGCTGGGAAGTCTGTGATGGAGGCACCAGCAGAGTCCATGTCTGCTGAGGTCCTGGTCATGAGGGGTCTGTCTTCACGCTGCCTCCTCACATGGCAGGAAAGGCAAGGGACCTCTCTGGGGTATCTTTTATAAAGTCACTAATCCCATTCACAAGGGTGGCACCTTTAATCACCTCCCAAAGACCCCACCTATTATTAATACCAGCACATGAGGGGGTAGGATTTCAACATATAAATTTGAAAGGGATACAAACCTTCCATCCATAACACTAACGATGGGACTCTGCAATTTGTTTCATTTTACCAGTCTTTGTTTTCCTGACCATAAAATTGGGGTGGCAGTAATACCTATCTTCTCCAATGGTGTGCAGATTCATAAGATGCTGTGCATCCCGCATCTAGTACAAAACTTAGAACACGATACACACTCCATTTAGTGACTGAATTTTCAATTAGCCATTTACGAATAGTTGGACAATATACTTGGTCTCTCTGAGCTTCAATTTTCTGTTTGGAAAACAGGAGATGGTAAAATGTCTAGAACTAGAAAGGGACGAACATCACATCTAGCATTTAGAAGGTACTCAATAGGGGTGCCTGGGTGGCTCAGTGGATTAAGCATCTGACTCTTGGTTTCATTTCAGGTCATTATCTCACGGTTTGTGAGTTCAAGCCCCGCACCAGGCTCTGTGCTGACAGGGCAGAGCCCGCTTGTGATTCTCTCTCTTCCTGCTTCTCTCTGTCCCTCCCCTGCTTGCTCTGTCTCGCTCAAAAATTAAATAAATAAGCTTAGAAGGTATTCAATAAATATAGCTATTATTAAAGTAATCATAAAACTTTGGGGAAATTAAACATAGGTCTTCATCAGGAAACACTTTAGGATGGGCTTTTTAAAAGCTTCTGTTCAACAATAAGCAATTCAAGAGAAGAAACTGTGTCTCTTTTCATCTCTGCACTCCCAAGGCCTGATACCTGCAACACAGTACACACTCAGCAAAATTTTGTTTAAGTGAAGCAAACTCCCTACCTCATCCCTCAAGCTTGACTTTATGGGTCAACTCTTCCAAATTTTCCACCAGCAAAGAAACATTCATTAAGATATTTTTTCTTAAACTCCTGAGGAACCTTGCTTTAATGTGGTTAAGGATAATGTAGTTTTCTCTTCCAAAATATGGACAAGAAAAAGCCCCTAGATCTTACATTGATCTCACAGTATTTCTTCTGACTGGATCTCCCTCCTCCCTTCTTTCTTCTGTCCCGTATCTGTTCCTTATTTCATGCCTCACCCTCAATTAATTATTTCCTAAGCATTAAGGAGCCTATACATGCTATCTTCGGGACTCACAGAATCAAGGCACCAGAAAGTCCTGTGAGTATTTTAAAGGTCATCTAGAATAACCACTCCTCAGACACAATAATGCCCTCTACAAATGCTGCCTCTACAAATCAATTTGCTCATCCAGATCGGCTGCAATACCTTGGATGACAAGAAACTTGCCTTCACATAAGGTGGTTCAACCCATCTTTGGTCAACTCTGTTAGAAACTTACATTTAACCCAGACCTCTCTTTCTGTAGCTTCTACCCCTTTCTTGGCTGTAGCTTTGCCTGTTACAGGCTCACAGTATGGGATGACTCTGCCTTCGATATTACAAACCTTGAATTTCACTTATGGTGCATGTACATCCTCAAACCAGATTAAAAGCTTCTAGCAGGCAGTTACCATGTTTTATTTTCTCTGTGCCCAATAGGTGCTTAACAAATATACACTAAATAAATGTTGGAAACACTTCTTTGCTATGTTGTCTACCTTCTCTTGGCCAGACTTATCCCATTGGGGTCACCATAAACAATTCCTTTTTCTCCTCAGGTGCTTAACAACAGAGTCACGTAATGCTGAGTAAATGGAAAGAGAAAAGGAAGGAGGAAGAAACATTTTTTAAAATTCTATCTTCAAGTGCACCAGGAGGCAATTCCCTTTTGCAGACACATTATTTGCAACACTGACAGTCACATATCAAAGTAAGGAACAATCAAAGTGCTGTCCATTTCCTTCCCAATATGCATGGGAGCTCACGTTATGTCCTGGTGAGCTATGAACGAATGGAAAAAAGTAGAATATATCCCTAATTGCTGTTTGCTTGGATTATTTTGAAAGTGGTCAGAGGGCTTTCCACTTTGCTGAGCGTTTTATAGAATACCTCCAAATTTCTACTGAATATTTAAGTTTTTGGTCCACACTCAAGTGTTTGACAGCTGGTTGAGTGGGGTTTTTTTAAACCAAAAGAAGATAAAGGGTCCCACACTTCCTGTAGAATACTGAGTACAAAATTGTTTGACTAATTTAATACTGTTTAGGGCAAAGGAACCCAAATCTGGTCAGATTTACAAAATATTCTGATTTTTTACATAAGAATGGTCAGTGTTTTATATGGGCCCTGGGGAAGTAATGTGACTGGAGACCGTATTCATTAAAATTATGCCAATAATGGGCATCTGATCATATCACGTTGCAAGAAAATATTAAAATGGCAGTTTTCTATTGTCTCAGGTTGGACTGAAGCCCCAGGGTTCAGAACAATAGTTGCCAATTACACCCACATTATAGAGAAAGGCTTGGGTTTGCAAAGAAGATTGTCTAGGGCGAGGCTTGCATATCTCAGCCCACTTGTTCAGCCAATCGAGGATTAATAAGGAAAGCCTGATGGATCCTGGGGTATTTCCATGTGTGGGTAGCTTCAGAAGAAACATCTAAAGAGCTTGGCACTGGCCCCTGGAATCTGGGAGAACACAAAGGCAGTGAACGCATGCCTGAAAAGGTCTGAAAACAAGAATCTGGCCAGCCTAAAGGCAGAGTGAGTGAATGAAGTAAGGCTGTTGGCAAACAGTTGCACTCTTGTTTAGTCTCACAGTGAGCCTGCCTCCTGCAGGCTGCTCAGCCCCGAGTCACCATGAAAAGGGTTTCACCCAAAATGACCACTTGGGGTAGAGGGTGAGCCCAGCAGAAAGAGGCTGAATATGAACTGGCAGAAGTTAGGGTTTAGAAGTAGGGATGAGGGATGGGCACCTGGGTGGCTCAGTCAGTTAGGCGTCCAACTTCAGCTCAGGTCATGATCTGGCGATCCGTGAGTTCGAGCCCTGCGTCAGGCTCTGTGCTGACTGACAGCTTGGAGCCTGCTTCTGATTCTATGTTCCCTCTCTCTCTCTGCCCTCCCTTGCTCATGTGCTCTAGCTCTCACTTGCGCTCTCTCTCTCTCTCTCAAAAAATAAACATAAAAAATGTAAAAAAGAAAAAAAGAAGTAGGTGTGAGGGCCCAGAAAGAGAAGCACTGTTGACAACAGGAAACTACAGCCGCATTAAAGAAATCTCTCAGGAAAAGGACAGCCTTGTCCCTCCTCTACCTCCAACACAGGAGGAGCCAGAGGTAGCACAATCAGTGGCAAGAAGGTAGAGAAAAGTAATGTGGGGAAGCACATAACCACACCTTTCCCCAAAAGCAGCTTCAAAGTCTGCCTTCGGCCTTGGCAAAGAGAAAGAGGAACTTTATAATTGGATGAAAATGTGGAGTTCTGATATTAGACTGTACTAGATATTTCACGACAGGACCAGAAAAGGAGTGGCTCCTTAGCCATAGCTTATCCAGAATCTAGGAGGAAATGACTCAGCGGAGCAAGTTTAACAGGAAATGTAAGAAAGAATACAGTTGCTTTCTACTTGTACCCCACTGAGTCCAGCTGGCAAAGCACGTGAGCTATCAGTGTCTCGCTTTAAAAAAAAACAAAAAACAAAAAACCCACACACACAGAAAGAAAACAAAACAATAAAGTACTACTCTTCAGATAAAGCCCCACAGCCTCAAATGGCATGTGCTTATATATTTGGCTCCTGCCAAGCTTTTGAACTTCATTTCTGACCACTCTCTACCTCACTCATTACCTCCAGCCACATGGCTTTCTCACAGCTCCTCAGAAATTTTATAAGCAGCTTATCATCTCAGGGACACTCCTCTCTCTGCCTTGCAATTGCTTGCCTCCTCTTGTCCTCACCTGGCTGATTCCTTCTGTTCTAAGAACACTTTGGTTGTAAGCAACAGAAACCAGCAGAAACCAAGGCAGGAAGTGAATTTATTGGGAAGAAAGGATGTAGTGCACACAGTTAGAAAAGAACAGAAACCAAAGAAGCCTAAGAGGTTAAGATGGCAGGAAGGGATGGGCAGACTGTTATGGAAAGTGGATCGTCCTCAGCTATTTGTTTTGTTTTATCTGAAGCATGTGCCCAACGCTAACTAGAGGAGGACAGAGTACAATGAGCAGAAATTCCTCCAAAGAAAATCAGGACACATGGGGCACCTGGGTGGCTCAGTCGGTTGGGCATCCGGCTTCAGCTCAGGTCATGATCTCGCGGTCCGTGAATTCGAGCCCCATGTCGGGTTCTGTGCGGATAGCTCAGAGCGTGGAGCCTACTTCTGATTCTGTGTCTCCCTCTTTCTGACTCTCCCCCACTCACACCTCTGTCCCACTCTCTCTCTCTCTCAAAAATAAATAAACATTAAAAAAAAATTTTTTTAAAAAAAAAGAAAATCAGGACACAGCCTACACAATAATGGTAGGCAGGCAAAACAACCAGAATCCACTCCATTTAGGGACCACTTTAAATACTTCTCACTCTGCCAGTTAGTAGCCACAGACCCCTGAGCAGGTTACTAACAGTATCTGTGTCTCAGTTTATTCATGTAGAGATAGTAAAATACCTATCTCATAGGTTAGTGGTGAGGATTAAATTAATGAATATATGTGACCCACTGAATATAGTGCCTGCACATAGTGTTAGCTATTACTAGTTTTTAGCAAGAATTTCCATGACCTCCCTAGACTTTGCCAGATCAGTCCGCTATACTCCCCCATCCCCCCTTACATTTCCCCTTTGAGCACTTGCCAAATAAACTTGCAGAATTATTTCTGTAATTTGTATTTAAATGTGTGTATCCCATCTACACTCTAAGTGAAAATCAAATCTTTATCTTTTTTCCCTTGTATTCCCAAAGCATAGTACATAGCAGAGTATAGTAGGCTCAGTAATAGCCCCAAAAGATATCTAGGTCCTAAACTCCGGGACCTGTAAATGTTACCTTACTGGCAAAAGCCACTTTGAAGATGTGATTAGGTTAAGGATCTTGGGATCCTTATAATCTTGGGAAGATTATCCTGGATTATCTGGGTGGGCCCTAAACATAATCACAATTTCCATATAAGAGGGAAGGCAAAGAGAGATCTGACTACAGAAGAGGAGAAGGTAATATGGCATCAAAAGCAAAAGGTTGGAATGATAGATACAGCTTTCAGAAGCTAGAAAAGACAAGGAAGAAATCAGCCAACACCCTGACTTTAGCCCAGTGAAGCAGATTTTAAATTTGTGGCTTTCAGAAGTAGAGAATAAACCTGTGTTGCTTTAAGCCACCAAGTTTGTGGTAATTTGTTACAGCAGCCATAGGAGACTAATACACAGGCATTCAAGAAATATGTATTGAATGAATAAAAGAGACTTAGAAAATGACAAAAAGAGTATAAATCAAAGCCAGCTTAGAAACTGAAGTACAGGACTAGTTTTCACGACATACATAGCTCTGAGCAATTTATTTTCGTCCATACATCTAAAATTCCATTATAGGTGGATCAGTTAAAGGCTGAACATCCCTGTGTATGTCAAGCTTCTTAGCTGAAAACTGAAACAGTCATTGTTGCCTGATTTAAGCAGGGAAACAAATTTATTTAAAGGATAGTGTTTACCTCAGACTCACCACAATGACTGAAGAACTAGGTTCAAGGCCAACTATGCACATTGTGCATTGCAACATGGGAGCCCTGTAGAAGCTACGCAGCCAGGAGCAACATACAAAATATGCCTCACCATTGGTCTGGGGAAGACACCATCGGCTCCACCAACAAACACATTGTATCATAAGCTCTCACCAAACACTGGCTGCCACCATGATCAGTGCAGCTTCTAGTCTTCCTGCAGCACTCAGAGTTCCTCAAGAGTCCCACGCTGCAGTGAAGGCTAGAGAAGGAAGTAAGAACCGGCACTTTCAGCTTCTGTAGGAGGATGCAGCTCAGCCTCCTACCAAGATTCAGAATGGGGACAGAGGATATTCCCCAAACTTGGGAAGAAGGGGTTCAGGTAATGGGGAACCATAAAGGATAAATATGTACTACAATCTCATATCCAAAGCTTACAGTGACCGGATTTTCAAGCATCAGACTTCAACAAGAAGTCACACAATCAGAGTGTCTAATCATGCATCTGATGACCTCCTGTGTCTAATCACTACTAAATTCATATGAAAGCAGGTAACAGAATACAGAACCTATTGAGGTTAAATACACCCTCTTCAATTTCTAATTTGATCCCTAAATTAAATGAAAATGTCTTAAGGAATTTTTAAAGACTGATCTCCTTGTCAGATCCACAAATAACATGATCAACAAAGCAATGCCTTGTTTTATTTCTCTATCACATGGTCCCATCAGACTGAATTAAAGTCATCTCAACTACCTGTCAAAAAAAATAGAAGGTTTCTTATAGACAATAAATGTCTATCATTCTAAGCCACTCAGTTTTTGGTACTTTGTTATAGCAGCCCTGCATTCTGCAAAATTGCAGGATAGAAATCAGTATACAAAAATCAGTTGTGTTTCTATACACTAACAATGAACTATCAGAAGGAGAAATTAAGAAAACAATCCCATTTAACAATGCCACCAATAGAATAAAATACTTAGGAGTAAATTTAACCAAGGTGGTGCAAGAGAACAAATGTTAGTGAGGATTTTCACACTGTTGGTGGGCATGTCAATTGGTGCAGCCACTATAGAAAAGAGTATGGAGTTCTTCAAAAACTTAAAAATAGAAATAGCATATGATCCAGCAATATCACTTCTAGGTACATATCCAAAAGAAATGAAAGCAAGATCTCAGAGATATCTGCACTCCCATGTTCAGCAGTATTCACAATAAACAAGAGTGGAAACAATCTAAATGCCCATCATTGGATGGCATTGAAGGAGTAAAGATAATATCATATGTACATGCAATAGGACATTATTGAGCTTCAAAAAAAAAAGAAAGAAAGAAAAAGAAAATTCTGCCATTTGCAACAACATGGATGAACCTGGAGGACATTATGCCAAGTGAAGTAAGCCAGACATAGAAGGACAAATAAACATTACATCATAGTACTAACATCAGAAATCTAAAAGAGTTCAACCCTTAGAAGCAGAGAGTGGAATGGTGACTGCCATGGGCGGATGCAGGGCTGTGCAAGGGAGATATTACCCAAGTGTACAGAGTTTCAGGTATACAGAATGAGTAAGTCCCAAGGATCTGCACTGCAGCACGGTGCCTACAGTTTACAGTGCTATATTGTATACTTAAAAATTTACTGGGAAGGAGGACCTTATGTTGTTTTTTTAATGTTTATTTACTTATTTTGAGAAGGCAAGACAGAGTGCCAGCAGGGGAGGGGCAGAGAGAGAGGGAGAGAGAGAGAGAATCCCAAGCCTGCTCCAGGCTGTCAGCACAGAGCCAGATGTGAGGCTTGATCTCATGAACCATGAGATCATGACCTGAGCCAAAACCAAGAGTCAGACACTTAACTGAGCCACCCAGGTGCCCCATTTGTCATGACATAATAATAATCATTATTATAAGCAAGGAAGGCAAGTGGAAATTTGGAGGTGGGGAACATGTTTATGGCATAGACCGTGGTGATTGTTACAAGGATGTGTACTTATCTTCAAACTCATCAAGGTGTATACATTAAATATGTAAAGATTTTGTATGTCAATCATACTTCAATAAAGTAGTTTTAAAAAATTAAATCTAAAGATATAATTCACTCTACCATTCTCAACACACAGAAATGATACTGTGACCACTAATATGGGCTCATTCAAAATGTAAAATGTTGACTTGGTGCAGTTTTAATAATTACAAATTATGCATTCTTGTTGAGTGACTGGAATCCACATTAAATCATGAAGAACATATTTGTAATTTGGAGAATTTATACCTAATGACATAGAGTTTCCAGAACACATTCTAAGTTACAAAATGTCTAGCACGAATGTCTACAGATGGTCATTCTTTAATTCCACAAATATTTATTGAGAGAAGCTTTGTATTAGGCTTTGACCAAGACAACAAAGTTTTACATACAAATATTGCAAATTAAGAAAGATATATTAGTTATATACTAAATTGAAACATTTCTGCATTTAAACTGCTGGGCAATCACCTAATTCACTTTTTTTACATTAAAGAGTTAGCTCATACCAAAATTAATCTATAAATCCAATGCATTGCTGATCAAAATCCTAACAAAGTTTTTTTACAGAACTGATATGTCAATTCTAAAATTCATATATATGAGTAAAGGGCCACAGTAATCAAAATTATTCTGGGAGAAAGGATGGGAGACTTGTCTTACTAGAGATTAACATATATAAAACTATAGTACTTAAAACAGCACAGTTCTGCTTCAAAGAGGGCCAATATACTAAGAAAACAGAATAAGAATGCCACAAACACAGGTGGAAATGTGATAGAAGACAAAATTAGTATTTCTGATTCCTGGGGAATGGATAGACTATTCAATAAATTACATTGTAGCAATGGGATTTCCATATAAAATAAATTATATCCCTTTATCACATCATCTGCAAATTTTGTAAGCTCCACATGGATGAGAGACCTAAATGTAAAAAACAAAATTTTACAACTATTAGGGAAAAAATATAGTAGAATGTCTTCATGACTGTGGATTGGGAAAGGAATTTTTACTTTACCCATACACTTGACCTCAAAGATAAAACTTTTGCAAGACCAAAGACATAATAAACAAAATTAAAAGCCAGGGAACAATTTGGAAATAGACCTTTGCAACATATATAACAAACAAAGAATTAATTATATGAAAGAATACAGTTAGGGAAACCAAGGCCTGGGTGATCCAAGAACCGCATATTCAAGATCAGAAAACTCCAGCCACTGGGACTAGTCACTCTCTTCAGAGCTTGCTGAGAGGTACAGATGCAAGATAACTGACATTACCATAACCTATAAACCTCTAATTTATACATAGTTGGAAGGAAATTGTAAGTTGTCTCTGTGTGTAAATAGAAGCTATTCCCCCACCCCTCCCCTCTCTCTGAGGGAAGAGAAGGAGGGGCTTCATCTTCCCCAAACCAAGGGAACACAAAGACAGTGATTACTAAAGTCTGATGATGCCTACAAGAAGGTCATATTGCTTCCTGGTACACTGTTTATTTTGCCACTGAACTTGATAATCTGTCTTGTACTAATGGAGTCGCAGAAGAGAGGACTGGGAGCAATGGCAAGGTGGACCACAGCAGGGCAAGAAGAAGGAGGGCCAAGGACTCCCCAGTCCCCACGCTGAGTTCAGGCTTCCAAAGGATTCAGATTTGGGGCTCTAGTCTCACTGGTGATGGTCATGTCAAGAGGCAAAGAGGTGCTCAACTCAAAGATGTGTTCTGCAAAGCTGCCCACTGAGGATCAGGGGAAGATGCCAATCGTGTAAGGAACCCCCCAGTGGGATCCAAAGCTGCTTGAGAGGGAAACCATCATCTACTTAATCTGTTGGAGCCATGATCTTGCCCTGTGGAGCCCACAGACATCAAGTTCAACCACCATTTAGAAAAAAAAAAAACTAAACCTCAACACTTAGAAGCAGTGGAGCAGGGCAGCATCCTTCCCACTCATCTCTTCTGCCTGCCTGGTGTCCCATGGTGTGTGAGATGAGACATGTCTCACAGCCACCCACACACACTAACTCCTAGTGCTGCAAGGCTCACCTATTCAGAAGGGAGATCTAGAGGATTCTTGCATCAAATCAGAGATTTATGTTTTAAAACACAGGGATAAATCTGAAACAATGCTACAAGTCTGTTCTAAAAACAGAATGTGGCTGAAAAGTAAGGAAGATGCTGAGCTATCCTCCTGGTGGAAAAGAAGGCTTCAACATAGGATAAATGGTAGCAGTTAACGGAAAAAATAAAAGCATTTGGGTTTATACCTCAATGAGGAGAGAGTCCTCACAAAAGTATCAGTAATTGTAATATATAAAGCATAACATATAAAGAATACTTTCTAATTAATACAAAAAAAAGAAATACCTGTGAGAAAAACATGGTTATTTTGATTATCTAAACATAATGGCTCAAAACAACAATAACCATTTCTTTGCTTTTGATTCTGCGGCTTTGGCAGGGCCCCAGTGGGGACAGCTTGCCTGTGTATCATGTGACATTTGCTATGGCTGGAATCTCCAAGGTGACTTCTTCACTCATATGTCTGGCACTTCAGTAGAACAGCAGGGAGGCTGGAGGGACTTTCTCTCTCTCTCTCTCTCTCTCTCTCTCTCTCTCTCTTTCTCTCCCTCCCTCCCTCCCTCTCCTCGTGACCTCACCACGTGGCTAGCTTGGACTTCCTCACAGCATGGCAGTCTCAGAGTAGCTGGATGCCTTACATAGTGGCTGATTTCCTCCAAAGAGCAAAAGTAGAGCTTGCCTCCTTGCCTTAAGCCCAGACTGGCACAGTGTCAATTCTGCCACATTCTGTTACTTATCCTACAGTAACTTGCCATCATTGTGCCAAGACATAAAGATGTTCATCACAGCATTGTTTGTAACATCAAAACACTGGAAACAACCCAAATGTCCAATCAGTAGGGTTTAGATTAATAAAATGTTATAGTCTTATTATGAAGCAAAAGAGAATTAATAAACTACATCCTTAGTTATCAACAAAAATAGATATAAAAGTAACATTGAGTGAGAAAAAATAGTTGAAAACTCACGCGATATAAAACAAATTATGTATTTTTTAAAAAACACAACCTAGAACTACATAATTTTTTTTGTATATATATGTAGTGAAAGTATTAAATTGTAAGGACACATACCAAAATCAAGACAGTGATTGCCTCCAGGAAGGAAGAGAGAAGCAATGTTCTAAGAAAAGCCCAAAGTAGAACTCAACTTTTTTTTTTCACATTTATTCATTTTTTGAGAGAAAGAGAGAGACAGAGTATGAGCGGGGAAGACACAGAGAGAGAGGGAGACACAGAATCTGAAGCAGGCTCCAGGCTCTGAGCTGTCAGCACAGAGCCCAACGCAGGGCTCAAATCCATGAACCACAACATCATGACCTTGAGCTGAAGTCAGACGTTTAACCAACTGAGCCACCCAGGTGCCCCAGAATTCAACATTTTTAAATAATATTTCAATTATTTTATTTTTTTAAATCTGATGTAATTATGATGACATTTTAACATTGATTGATGGCTTTTTATGTTAGTCTGAAATATTCTAAAGTTTAAATATTCTTCAAAACTGAGAAAAACCCCAAAAAACTAAAAACAATAAATTTAGAGTGTTTTTTTTTTAATTGCTGATCTAGCTGGGGAGACCAGATGGTTTAGTTGAGAAACTGTTAAAAGCTATAGACAGTCTGAGATTTTACCCTACTAATCACCTAATAATGTAGCTTGTCACATATAAAAATATATGCTAACAGAAGACATGAGACTCTTGCGTCAGAAACAGAAGACTTTATCATGGTAACAGCAGTAGGCAGAAAACCAGCATTTGTGCCAGTTCCCCAAATCCCAACTCCCAGAAGGCAGTACAAAAAGAGTTATATTCAGACAACGTGCTGAGGGAACCCTAATTTGTTGGTAATGGGCAATAAGACTGGCTGGCATATGCTCTAGACACTATCTCTATCTTCCACGGGTATGAGGGAAGCTGCCCTCTTCTCCAGCTGGAGACTTTATTATCTGTCTTCCAAGTCTGACTACAGGTATAAGCATCCTTAAAAAGATAGTCCAGAGGGGCATCTGGGTGGCTCAGTCAGTTAAGCACCTGACATCAGCTCTGGTTATGATGTTGGGGTTCATGGTTCGAGCCCTGCATCAGGTTCTGTGCTGACAACTCAGAGCCTGGAGCCTGCTTTGGATTTTGTGTCTCCTTCTCTCTCTGTCTGTCTCTGTCTCTCTCTCTCTCAAAAATAAATAACCATTTTTAAAAAATGTTTTTAAAGATAGTCCAGGGGCTCCTGGGTGGCTCAGTTGGTTAACTGTCCAACTTCAACTCAGGTCATGATCTCACGGTTCATGGGTTCCAGCTTCACATTGAGCTCAGAGCCTGGAGCCTCCTTCAGATTCTGTGTCTCCCGCTCTCTCAGCCCCTACCCCACTTGTATTCTGTCTCTCTCTCTCTCTCTCTGTCTCAAAAATAAATAAACATTAAAAAAATCAGAAAAAGATAGTCCAGGATGAAGGCAGACAATGACTTTGCTATAAAATTTTCAGAAATACAAGTGACCTACAGAGAATGGTCTCCTAATAGGACACTTGAAACATGTCAAGAGGTACTCCACTGTAACAGCAATATCATAGGACTAATTATTACATGTGCTAAAGAACTACACCTAAAGTTTTAAAAATTTAACACAGTACTTTCCTTATTCCTTTTTGTTAACGTTTATTTATTTAGAGAGAGAGAGAGAGAGAGGATGCAGGTGAGTGGGTGAGGGGCAGAGAGAGAGGGGAGAGAGAATCCTAAGCAGGCTCCTCACTGTCAGCAGAGAGCCAGATACAGGGCTCAGTCCCACAAACTGTGAGATTATGACCTGAGCTAAAATCTAGAGTTGGACTGACTGAGCCACCAGGCACCCCAGTACTTTTCATATTCTAGCCACAAACCTCTACAAGCCGAAAACCATAAAATCAGAAAAAGTAAACCTTTAACACAAGCCAGGTCAGTAAGATACTAATGATTATGAAAAAAGCTAACTTGTAACAGAATAATAAAACAGCTTTGTACCTCAAATACAATGTTTCTTGAAACATTAAATGTCACTTTAAAATTTTATCAGGAAATAAAAAAACAACTACATAGGACCAGAATATTTACAGGTATCCTAACCCATAAATATGCTGTACCATAAACAAGGTGCCCTGGCATAAAATAAAATGAGCTATAGATATGCTTCAGAATTAACCTCAGTACACATTATGATGCATAATAGCTTCTGGGATCTTTAAACAACTCATAATGTATGTTTTACTTCTTTATGTTAATACAAAAATGTTCAAAATACTGTACAAAGTTTTTTTAAAGGTCTACATTGAAATTCCAAGAAAGTCAACCTGAATTTTGACATAAGAAAAATGATAACGGATAGTTATATAAAACTTTTCAGTCTGTAAGAGACATAAAGCATTTTTACACGCAAAATATGAAAATGCTAATTCTCAAACAACTTAGGAGCCAAAAAACTATGAAGACACTTACATGTACCTAACTACGAAGGGTTTCTTAGTACATAGTGGGCGCTCTTTAAAATATGATTATTGTAGGGTCTGAGCGCGGGGCCAGAGTGTGAGGCAGTGGGAAACCCACAAGCGTTGGATCCTAACTACCAGGTTGGAATCCCAACTCTGCCATCTCGCTGCTTTATGACCGTGAGCAAGTCACAACTTCCAGAGCCTCCGTTTCCTCACTTGCAAAACGAATAGAATATCTGAATCATATTCAAAAGGGCCACTATGTCTGGTCTTTTTACTTGATGTTTAACGACCTGAATAAGTAGAAGAATACAGGTCACTGTGGCGATGAAGTACGGTTTGTTACATGCCAGTAATCTTCTTCCATAACTGTAGGTCAAAGTGGAACATGGTTGATGGACTCATGGGGAAAAAGACATTTAACTGTGCGTTCCCTTACTTAAGTTTCAGGAGAAACATATGTGTTGTGTAACTTAAGGCATTCTATCAAATATCCAAAAAATAGAAAGAGAACATGTTGCCTTACCTTTTCTATTAATAATAAGACAAAAACCAGTAAGTGGCTTTTCTGATAGAAGGAACTTCAGGCCAAAAATTAGTACAAGTGAGTTACAGTTCCACTTATGCTTCTAATTAGCTGTGTGGTCTTGGGAAAATCATATACTTCCTATTCTCAGGGCCTCCATTTATCTGTCAGAGAGGTTCATTTATTCTAATATTTATGGATTTTTTGTGTCAGCTCAGGCATTTTCAAAAAATAAATCAGGGACAATCCTTGCCTGTGGCTGAAACTATTAGTTTCCTTTCCTATAGCCATTGGCTCTTCTGCCCCACAATCTTCCCAGATTTAAGAGAAAGAATGAAAAAGAAAACCCTATTTTGTTCAAGCTTCAATGTGCCCTGCTCCAAAAGATAAACTGTAAGTTTTCTAAATGAATCATGGCAATTATTCCCTTTGTCAAATATTCTCTTTTCTAACCTCTCTTGAGCCCAGTAGTGGCTATGTCGCCCATTTCTGGTAAGTAAGGCATAAGGGAACATGGAGTGAACTTCTGGAATGAATTTTCTTCACTAATGAAAGGAGACCTCTTTTCCACATACTCCCTTCCTACCTGCTTGGGATGTTAGGGATACAGTGCCTGGAACTGTGGCAGCCATCTTGTGATCATGAGGATACAAACACAAGGAAGATGGAATCAAATCACTTAGGATGATGGAAAAATATAGGGTCTTTAATAATATTAACGAGCCACTAAATACTCCTTCACAACTTTTTATTAAATAAATAATATACATCATTATGACTTAAGCTACTGTTACCTGTGTATTTGTTACTCAATCGCATTCCTATTTGATAGAATACATTCATGGGAATTTTCTATTGGTAGAGGAGGCAGACATATCATTAGAAAAGTGCTGTGTAGTTAAATAATGACTATCATACAGGTGAAGATAATTATTTCTGTTTACCTACTGACACATTGCTGCAAGGACAAAGAATAAAATAGATATGAAAATCCCACTGAAAAAAAAGCATTGCAGTTCAGTGTAAAAGGTCAACAGTATGAAAAAATGAATTGCATCAAACATCTGGAAAAAGCCAAAATCTACAAAAGACATATAGTAACAATGATGATCACAGCTAACTCTTTTATTTAAAAAATATTAGGGGTGCCTAGGTGGTTCAGTCAGTTAAGCATCCAACTTCGTCTCAGGTTATAATCTCACAGTTCATGAGTTTGAGCCCCACATCTGAGCTGTGCTGACAGCTCAGAGCCTGGAGCCTGCTTCAGATTCTGTGTCTCCATCTCTCTCTGCCCCTACCCAACTCATGCTCAATATCTCTCTCTCTCTCTCAAAAATAAACATTAAAAAAAATTTTAATAAGTGTATTTAATGAATATATCTCCTTTCCCTTGAATGCTTCATTGTTGGTGTATTTGACATATTGGGTTTGGGATAACTTTTACTATTTGTGTGTGTGTATGTGTGTGTGTTAAGAACTTTTAACAACTTTAAGTATAATAATACATTATTGTTGGCTATAGGTACAATGTTGTACAGCAAATCTCTAGAGCTTACTCATCTTACTTAACTGAAACTTTGTGCCAGTTGATTAATAATAACTCCCCATCTCCCTCTCCCCTCAGCCCCAGGTAATTGCCATTCCAGTCTTTGACTTTATGAATTTATAATTTTATATACCTCATATAGGTAGAATCATATAGTGCTTGTCTTTCTGTGTCTGGCTTATGTCACTTAGCATGTCCTCAAAGTCCACCCATGTTCTTGAATACAGAATTTCCTTCTTTTTTAGGCTGAACAGTAGTCCATTTTATGCATATACCACATGTTCTTTATCAATTTGTCTGTTAATGAACATTTAGGTTGTTTCCATATCTTAGCTACTGTAAATAGTGTTTCTAGGCTGTGCTAATATCACGTCAAGATCCTGATTTCAATTCTTTCGGATATATACCAAATATGGGATTGTGGATCAAATGGTACACCTACTTTTAATCTTTTGAGAAAGCTCCATACCACTTTCCACAATGGCTGCACCATTTTTCCTTCCCACCCATAGTGTACAAGACTACTAACACTTGGTATTCACCAACACTTGATCACCAACTCTTCCAGGCCCTGATCTAAGGTCTCTACATAAAATCTTCCCAACAACCCCATGAGACCAATTCTATGATTATTTCCATTTTACAGTGGAGGGCAACATAGGCAACAAAGTGATACATAGGCCACAAAGGCTGCACGATAAAGAGCTGGTATTTGAACAGAGGCAACCTTATGCCAGAACTGATGGACTAAGGCATCACACTGTACTTCCAACCTGCAAAGCTGTTTTGAAAAGAGCTGTTCATCCTATTTATTTTTTATAAAACAGTAAGAATTAACTTCTAACTATAAGAATACCCAAGTCCTTCAAGAGACAGTTAATATCAGAGCACTGTAGTCCCCATTATGTACTGATAAAATTGCTTCAGATAAAATGGTAAAGAGTGAATTATCCTGCCTTTTATCAAGCAGCAGAGAATCCACACTGCACATATTTCATGAAGATGTAATTAACTATAAGAGAAGTAATCAAATGCATATAAGCCATGTACTCTGCTCTCCCATGCTATCTGTGCTAAGTTTGTATCCTGTTCTACAAGTTGCTCACAGGTAGGGCCACCACATAGCTGCACAGCCCTGGGGACACCATTTATATTGCAGCTTTTGTGAATGGCTCTGCCTAGACCTATAGAGTATTGTGCCCTGCCGACATCCCCCTTGCTCAATCTCGCTTTCTTACCATATTCCTCATACTTTACTAGTACTTTAAAGGTACTCACCCAAGTACTTTGGAAGCAAAATAAAAGTGGAAAACATTCATGCACAATGTACAATGTACACACAGGTGCATGAGCGCACACACACACACACAGGCCTGCATGACCACAATGACACGCTGATTGTGTTTAGCATTACTGCACTTATAAATGGAAACTCGGGCTATCTATACAAGAAATGGACCAAAGGCCATCTTCAGTGACATTGCCATCTGGCTTCAACCCTCCATAGAGGAGTTATTAAAATACTTTATTAGAATCTCAATATTATTCTGTTTTCTTATCCAGTCAGGACAAGCCCAGAACGCTTCTCAGGAATATAGAGTCACACAATGCAACAAGAGCTTTGAATCAATCTTGCAGCCAATAAATGGAATATCTCAATTGCCAAGTGTAGTTTCCACTTTAATGTTTATTCTGTAACAGGTATTGTGCTGAGTGCTTTACATACATTATTTCATTTAATATTCTCCAGGCAAGTGACATAGGCACATAATACAGATAGAAAATTTGAGGCTCCAAGGAGTTAGCAAGTTGCAGCAAATGCTGTTGGCTGTCTACCCCTTCTGCTTTCCTAACAGAATACCAGTTTTGTTCAGGTATCCACTCCTCCCTCAAATTATTCACAGTGATCTGAAGCTCAAGCTCCCAGAGACATCTGTTTAGTTTGTGTTAATCATTATAATCTCATTCCCCTGGCATGATTGGTTTAAAAATGGGCATGTAAATGGGCTCCTGGGCGGCCCAGTCGGTTAAGTGTCTGACTCTTGATCTCAGCTCAGGTCATGATCTCCCAGTTTGTGGTATCGAGCTCCACGTTGGGCTCTGAGCTAAAAGTCTGGAGCCTGCTTGGGATTCTCTCCCACCCTCTCTCTCT
Organism: Panthera tigris; assembly: GCF_018350195.1. Taxonomy (NCBI): domain Eukaryota; kingdom Metazoa; phylum Chordata; class Mammalia; order Carnivora; family Felidae; genus Panthera; species Panthera tigris. The sequence continues at coordinate 94,892,053 of NC_056669.1, forward strand.
CTGTCCTCTCTCGCTTGTGCTCTCTCTCTCTCTCAAAAATTAATTAATTAAAAATAAATAAATGAAATAAAATTCTCGAAGATGGGAAAGTGAGCATGCAAGCCTATTCTGTCCAATGACAAATGGGAGAGGTTTGCTGTGGAGCTTTTCAGAAAGGTTTTATCACTCCTGCAGAAAAGCCACACAAATAAACTAGCCTCCCTTATTCCTGTAGAGATGTCCATGCCTAGCTCTGCATGAACTCCTGATGCTATTTTTCCACCCACTTGGAATTAAGCCTGGGAAGGGCAGAACCAAGAGAATCACAGAGAAACGGAGCCAGAGCCCGGACATAGAAGGCCTGCAGCCTGTCTTGCCTCAGTATTTCTTGATAATGTGAGAAAATGAATAGTCTTATCCTAAAATCCACATCCAATGCTGAAGCCTTAACCGTGACACTGAATTTCCTGTGAGGCTGAGGTATAGGCACAGCATTTCTCTCCCAACCAACCCTACATGTACACGCACTTTGGCGGGGGGCGCGGGGGTGAAGTTCCCTTCATACACACACTTCCGTCCAAGACTCTGAAATTCAGTCTTTGGTTCCTTTTTCTCCCCCAAGCGAGTACTCATATTCCCAACTACTTGAGCTCATCCAAAAACTAGCCTATTTGGTAGAGACAGAAACTGATTTAGCTCTTGATAACCAGGCCCAGTTCAAGGTGCAAGCCTCATCTCAACTCTCAGTCACTAGAATGGCTACTTCTTAGGACCACCCCCAGGACTCCTTCCAATGAACGATCATTACCATTGTTGTTATGATGATGTTGTTAGATGTACTAACAACTTTTTAGCCTATGCAGGTGTCATTCAGCTTCTATCTGCCACCATTGTTTGAATAATCTGCTAGTTCCTACATTGTCTCTCAACTCAGATAATGTAGAGCTTTTCCTCAAATAAAATATTTAGCTCCACTACTACCTGCTTTCTTTAGAAAACCCAAATATCAAATCTTAGAGCTGCTATCACTTGAAACAATATCAGGAAAAAATAATATAGGAAGAGAACCTAGGCTCATAGCTTTGCATCAAGAATTATCAATTCAGGGGGCGCCTGGGTGGCTCAGTCAGTTAAGCATCCGACTTCAGCTCAGGTCACGATCTCACGGTCCGTGAGTTCGAGCCCCGAGTCTGGCTCTGGGCTGATGGCCCAGAGCCTGGAGCCTGCTTCCGATTCTGTGTCTCCCTCTCTCTCTGCCCCTCCCCCGTTCATGCTCTGTCTCTCTCTGTCTCAAAAATAAATAAACGTTAAAAAAAAATTTTTTTAAAGAATTATCAATTCAGAATTACCTCTGAAGCATTAAGACAGCATCCACTGCTGTTCAAATAAGGAAAGGAAACTAGCTTTAATTAAGCATCTATGTCAGACCCTGTGTTAAATTTTTTGTTATCTCATATTATACTCAGAATAATTCTATGAGATAGGTAATGCTAGTCCCTCAATTAACAGATGAGGATAGACTTTAGGCAATACAACTAGTAATTTACAGCAAGAACTGGAACTCATGTCCAGCTGAAGCTGATCTCTGCAGAGAAGAAGGCCATCCATGAGTATTCGGAACCACTCCAGCATACTTAACTGATTAGATAAGTACACTTGCTGAATCTCAGCTATAGCCTTTGATGTTATGTTTTAGCCAGACATGGTGCCTGTACTCTTCCTGCCAGACACATTGCCCAGTGCATTAGTGAGGGGGAAGACGTAATAAGAAATTAGATATGACTATTGCAAAAGGTTTAATAATAGTCATGACTGCAGAAAAGAGGCAATCTGCGTCATTTTCTACCTTAAAAGAAAGTGTGGGTCAGGAAATAGCTAAGGTTAAACTAAGTCTGGGGCTCATCATAATTCAGCACCAAAGGCAGCAAAAGAGGGACAATAAAACTGAAATATGAGACAGACAAGAGATAAAGGGAGAAGAAAGAAAATGCTTAACTCCCAGGTTCCTCCAAAGGAATTTCAAACTGTCGAGGGTTTTATTCACCCTTTTATTCAAGGCTATTTATCTCCCTTATGCCATCCAAGCTCCTTCCTGCAGAAAAGCCAGTCTCCCTCATGCCTGACAGTGCAAATTACTTCCTCCAAAGGGCTCAAACCAGTTTGTTTAACTAGTTCTACAGTGGCTTTACTGACACAGGTACATACCACCCTTCTAAGAAACATTTCTAGGAGCATGAGGTGGGGGCTGACCACTTGCTCTTCTGGTAGAGGTCAAGCAGCACCATAGACCAGGAAGGATGTGGCATTGGATTCATCTGGATTAGTTAGGTAAGCAAAAATTGTTTCCATGTTACTAACACCATGGGGAGCACTGTAAACCTAAGAAAGTGGAGACCTGGATAAGAAGCTGATTGTGGTTCTGCATTCTCCCCTAAACCATAGAAACATCCCTGGAGTGATCATCAGCCTTGAGGAACAGATGTTGGGAACAAAATAGAGGTACTCTGCAAAGACAGGGAGTGATAGAGGTTGCCCAGGAATACACATTAAAGACAAAAGACCAGGGGGCCTGTGTGGCTCAGTCAGTTGGGCATCTGACTTTGGCTCAGGTCACGATCTCATGGTTTGTGAGTTTGAGCCCCGTGTTGGGCTCTGTGCTGACAGCTCAGAGCCTGGAGCCTGCTTCAGATTCTGTGCCTCCCTCTCTCTGTGCCCCTCCCCTACTTGCACTCTTTCTTTCTTTCTCTCTCTCTCTCTCTCAAAAATAAAGATTAAAAAAAATTTTTTTTAAAGACAAAGACCAAATTCCTAGAATAGAATAGAGCATTATATGAATTCACCAAATACATTCAACCTCTTGTTAAGCTAAGCTGCAGATTTATAAGAATATGCCTAGACCAGTCTTAAAGAGTTTCTCTAGTGTTCACATGCTAATGGGTCCCCAACTCCACCATGACCAGCTCCACTCTATGGGTCCTTTATTGGACCAACCTGCCCTGTGCTTTCAATATTCTCTGATAATCCTCCTACTATTATACTATAATTATATCATATATAATCATATATAATTATATCATATGACATATATATATTATAAAACATATAATATTATACTACTCTTTGATCTTTACTGGACAAGGGTACCACACCTTTCACATCCCTAACAAGCTTATGAGCAAATGTCAGCATCAAAGTTTCCCCCAAAATAAGCCTCATTTCATATTTGGATTTCAGTAATAAAAGAGAACTACTTTTATACTCTTTTTCAAAGGTATTTTGTCTCCTGTTGGAGAAAGTTGCTCCTCCTCGGTGTAGTAGAAAGTTGTACCTGGAGCATAGTAGAAAGGATAGAATATCCACAAAGCTATCAGATCAGCCAAACCAACCAAACCAACCACAGTGGTAGTTATCCACAGGGTGACAAATGTCATGAGCTGGCATACACCCTCATTCCCAGGATTAAATCCCAAGCTGATTTATGAGTGTTAGAAGAACCTATATTCAACAGTTTAAACCAAAAGAGCAACTTTCCATAGTGGGATACTAACTGGTATTTACCGAAAGGGGTTAAAAAGTCAACTAAGTTTGGGAAACACTAAGTCAAAGAAATAAAAAGCAACTTTTTAATGAAGCACTTCTCGGAGACTTTAACCTGTTCATCTGCATTGTAGGCTGCCCAGACAAGTGGTATATTATGCAGAATTATAAAAATAAAAAGTTTCTGTTTGGAAATTCTTTTTGCATGAAGCAACTTTCTAGACAATGTCCTGCAGTGGGAAATGACTGTAAGTGACCCAAAGAGAATATTATCATCTTGAAGCTTGCACTTAATCATAGATAAAATAACCAGATGATAAAAGGCATCTTCACTGATAAAAAAACAGACCACGACAGGGGAGCTAATTTATACCTAGGATTTCCTTGATTTTGATAATGTTTGTTGTTGTGTCGACTGGAGATATTATAACATTTGAACAGAAGTGCATGACATTATATAATGTGAGATTATCTGAGATTAACTAAAAGATGCAGACAATTACACGCCTTCACACAAGTGAGGAACATGAGTTTCTTTTTGTAAAACTCACTAGGATGAGGTCCTCTTTAAGGAGATTTTACTGCATGTAATCCAAGAGTTAGACAAAAGAGGTGATTGATCATAAAGTCACTTTTACACAAATTATCCTTTCTGAAAAAAAAAAAAAAAAAACAATCATGTCCTAAGTCCTACTTTTCTTTCCTAAAATTTCAAAACTCCACTTCCGAATTGGGGTTATAAAATTATAAGCCTGGCTTGACACATGTGAATGACCATCACTGTACCAATTTAGTACCATTATCAGCAGAAAACAGCCAAATATTCAAGATAATCACACTCAAATTTGTTGTCTTTTAGAAAAAAAATAAAGAAGCAAAATCATACAGCACACAAACATACCATTCCTTCACATATTTATCTGTTGCACATACATGCTATTAATACAAAAGAGAGGGATTAAAAATTTCCCCAAAAGCCAATTTGGATCAAGTCATACAACAGATATAAACCTACTCTGAATCCAAAAGAAACATTACATTTTCTTTAACGAGAATCCCTCTGTACAAGTAGATCGGTTCTAATCTAGCTTCTCCCTAACACATCCCCTCTCTGCTACACCCAACTCCCTCTAGAAAACATTGCAATTCTGTCACGACTTGCCAAAGAAGTTGTGAACACTTGACCACTTCATTTATAAAATGACACAATAAAGCAACAGATGCCTTCAGACTTAGAACAGGCTTTCAGAACAGCCCATGATCTCATTCCTGTTATGCCCAGGATAAAACAGTTAGGTGGTAAGAAATGAGTCAATGTAGCCTCAGGTATCTTCACTTGCGAACCCCAAAGTGGCAAAGACATATGTATCTCTTCACGTGTCACTCTTCAAACATAACTAGTGGCTTACATTAATTTCTTTGTCTTGGAAAGAAACATTGTGCTTTGCTTCTGTTTTAAAAGCATTTCGGCCTCCCTGGAGATTAAATCCTCTGTCTAGTCTGAAAGCAGCAAAAAGGTAGAGTTTTACTCTCCACCATTTCTGCATATCTAAACCTCTAAATCTATCCGAAATTATAAATACCCTGAGAGGCTCCCCTGAATTCTCAACAGTTCAGTTATTACACATTGTAATTACTGTTTAGCAGCACTTCACACAGTGCCTAACGCATGGTAAGTACTCAATATATATTTGTGAAATGAGGCACAATACCACAAATGGGGATAGTTTTACCAAAACTAACTAGAACGACACCAACATTTCATTCACTGTCTTTCATTCATTCATTTAAGAAATATTTGTCAATCATGGCACTGGGCTAGGCACTAACAAAACAGTAAATAAAACCTACTCTATACCATCCTGGAGCTTTTAAAGAATTAAAACAATATGGAAACCAATTTGACAATAAACTTCATATATTGGAAAAAAAAAAGAATTAAAACAAGGTCAGTGTTTTTGGACTGCAGAGATTAGAGGCCATATGATTACAGAGCATCCAAGGTCATGTTGCAAACCTCTTTTCCTGAGAATAAAGGAAATCCACTGAACACTTTTAAGTAGGTGAGAGAATTATGATCTGTAGTTTTAAAAAGTCCATGTGACTCATGGTGAAAAACTGATTGTTGGAAGACAAGAGAGGACGAAAGATTCTAGTCATTACTAGATTGTTCTACAGAAGATGAGCTTAAAAAGTTCTATGCCATAACTGGACATGCTCTTAGCAAGTCCACTAGATGATTTCATGGGCACCAAAATAATCCCCTTGCCCAGAAAAACTCCTATTCTCTAGTTCCTGTAATCATATTAAACACCAAATGGACTTTCATTCTATACTTTAAGGAAAACTCTCAAATTCAAACATTCATGGGAGGGCTGGTTTGATAAAGGGAACAGAGGAAGGTGACGGTGTTCCATAGGTGGGGGGGAAAAAAAAGAGGTGAATAAAATCAAGGAATAAAAACACATTTTTACTACTTCCCAGTTTTACCTAAATTTTAACCATGTATCAGTCTCTGTCTTAGAACAGAACTGCACCAACAGTGCTCTGAGAATCAAAATCAAGCACCTTGATGTGTCAAATCCCTCATTTCTCCAAAGGCTCCGAATATGTTTTCTCTGATTGCATTTCCATTTGCTTCCTTTTATGAGTTAAGACACTTTCACTGCTTCTGAAATTACATTGTTCCAAACACAATAAAATACATCTCTACATGAAGGGAAAATTAATAAGCCAACTTTCATGTAAGTTAATTTCCTATTTTTCCTTCGGCTTTTCAATGTTTCTATTGCATTCATAAAAATAATGTAGAGAGCCCTCCAAAGGATAATTAAATAAATTACTTTAGTTTTTACCCAGTGACTATGCAGCCTACAAAATAATTTCTCTTTAGTAGCTTGTGAATTATACTGGTCTGTTTGCAACATATATGGAGTACTACTGAGAGTCTGTCTTGCAAGTCTTAAACTACAAAAACATCCTCTCAATACAGGATGATCTATTTGATACAGGCTCAATTAAACCTGGAATTTGTTTTAAATGAGCTACAGGCACTGCAGGCAATTGATCATTCGGTTTTGTTACAGTTCAGCAAGTGGCTTCTGCTCTTGGCAACAGAACAAGACAGCTTCAGTATCGTGGATAGAGCCTGGCTCCCACCTTTGGCTGTTTATCTGTATTTACAACTTCCTTAGGCCTCCACAATTCCTAGCCATAAATACAGAAACTCAATGCCAAGTGTAAGAATAATAATGTGTAAGTGTGTGTAAGAAGTTAAGAATCAGAGAGTACTTGATTTGCCTCTTGAAATAATAAATGCAATTTTTCTAGAAAGAAAACCAAAAGCCGAGCCAAGCATGTTAAAGCTCTGCAAGAGATTGTACTCTCTTGAAAAGATGTCCAACTGAAGTATTATCATGTAAACTAAGAATCTATGAAATTTCCTTATTCCATCGACTGCCATACTATCATAAGATTCATGCATATTTCTCGGGATGTCAAGAATACCTCTTTTCAGCAGGTACTTATTAAGTAACTACTATTGCTAATAAGAAAGGACCTCTTTTAAATCAGTCAAACTAAAGCAGAGTTTGGAATTTTTTTTTTTTTTTCTTACCAGAAGACCCACTAGGTTCTAGGTCTCAAGAGTCTTTGCTAGGTCTGAATTCTGAGGTAGTTGACAGGCCATAGTCATAAATCTTAACTGAGACCATGTAAAAATATCCCTTCAAATGTTTTTTTAAAAATCCTAAAGATTATTCTGTCAAAACGACCACGTGTGATATTAACTACAATAAGCCAATACCAGAAAAAAAAGTTTTTTTCATATTCATTCATTCTGAAATCAGGAAAGAAATATAGGCCTAAAATCCCTTCAGAAATCCTTGGGGTCAGAATTCTTGTGTTCCAGAATTCAGGAATTTTTACATTTTAGAAAGTTAGTAAAATGTATATTATGTAATGCCCCTAGAAGGGTCTGAAACAGCACAAGTAATCAAACATTTATGTTTATGCAGCAAAACCTACAAATATTCACACACAGTAGGATAAAGACCATAAATAACTTCACGTGAGCAGATGAAACTTCTCTGCCAAGTAAAATCAGAACAGTTGAGGTCTTGTTACCAAGAGGAATTCAACAAAACAATTTTCACCACTTTTGGAATTCAAAATTTTGAGTATGAGACTGTGGACCTAGATTTAGTGAGCAGTAGGCACTGCTTCTGATGTAGAATTTAATATTTACAATGAACCTCTGAGGAACATCTTATTAGTTCCATTTACAGAGGAGAAAATGTAGACCCAAAGAAATTAAATACCATGATGAAACTCACACATCGGTAAGAGGGGTAACCAAGAGTCAAAGGAAGTCTTTACAAGGTTTATATTGAGTTTAATTATCACTAAAAGAGAAGCAAGCCAATGCTTACCAAGGAAACTAAATGTGATAATGTATTTATCTAGGATCATCTCAAAGTATAATTCTCAAAAAAAAAAAAAAAAAAAAAAGAACAAGAAAGAAAGAAAGATGAATTGAAATGAACATCCCCCTTAGCAGGAGCAGAGTTTGGAGAACGACAAGTAAAGGGAGAGGTGACATGTGACTCCCCCCGACCCCCGGCCAAACAGTACACAAAAAATTTACCAATATGCTTCTTATACGACAGCATTGCCATAAAACTAGACATGACTTTAAAGATAACTAGATATTCCTTAAAAGAAGCCAATTTATCATGTATGGACATCAATTTCATTTGCATCACTGGCTTTTCCAGTTATATTTGCTAAGACAAGGATGGTACTATCCCCCCAAACTGACTATTTGGCCAAGAAAAGTTCCATACTGTTAACGACAGATGGAACTGTGCAAAACAAACAAGCACCCTGAACTGAGATGTGTCAGTATGTTCAACAATAATGAATTTGACCCTGGATGTGAGTCAGCCAACATAGGCTAATGGTGTCACAGAAAACCGGTTGACATTCCCAAGGAAGACTGAGCCTTGACTTTGCCACTTATCATCAGATCAGCATGACCTTAAACGATTTACTTATCTATTGTTTCAAAATGTTGCATATTGATTATGTGTTACTTTCATAGTAATAGAATAATATGTTAACTGAAAAAAACATTGCTTTTACCATCTATGGTGAAATTATGCTTTATACACATATATTGGGCATCCAGAGGTCAGGCAAAATGATCAAACCAATATATAGGAGAAGATTATAACAGAGAAAGAGCATGAATTAACACAGCCTTTTACAAAGCTATCATTGCTATGCATTTCAGTTTCCTCATATTTCCTTATTAGCATATCTATCTAGCCAGATATCTAAGATTGAAAAATCCAGCCTTTACCTGCTGCATAGAATATGCTCAAAAAATGATAGCTATGATTTTTATGATGCACCTATGTCTATATATGTTCTTTAAACCCCAATCCAAATAAGTTCACAAAGATTTTTAAGAGTAGTATTTTCTTCTTATCCAATTTATCCAATTTATGGGTTTATTTTTCTGACCACATTAAACCCCTAACTCTCTTCTCCTGTAGGGAACACAGTCTGTTAATTTTGGATCCAATTGAATTGAAACAGCCTGTATCCAGGATATCTACTCAGGAGGAACCCAGACACTGAGGAAAGCCCAATCTGGTGCCTGGGAATAATTTGGCAGGCAATATATAGAAGGAAGAAAAGAATAACTTGGCAGGCAATAATATACAGGGAGGAAAAGAACTGCGACAAAAGGAACATAGTATCCAGCTGTAGGGGAAAGCCACTGAAGGAGCAAGGGCCAGAATTAGATGATAATGATGGTGGTGCTGGTGGTAAAGGTGTCAATAATGGTGATGAGAAAACTGAATCACAGAGCAGTTCAGGGAAATAGTCAAGGTCATACAGCAGTTAAGGGGTAGAATTTAAATTCAAATCTTAGAAATCTGGCTCCAAATCTCTAGCTCTTAAGCCCCAAATGATGAGGTAAATATAATTCCCAGCTCACACAAAAGTGGAAGTGTGGCTCACTTTACTGCTTTGGGAGCAAGTCCAGATGTTTCCATCACAAACCTGCCCCTCGCCTACCACTCAGAACTTGGCCTTCAGACTCAGCCACAATTTCTCATTTCAAACCATTTTTTTCTGATCCTATACAAAGTAACCAACCCTGTTTGAAACAACTTAAGTAAAGCATTTTCTAGAGGTAGGTTGGCCTGGTAAGGCCCTCTCTATCACTATAATCCTAAGATTCAGTCAAACACTCAAAGGGGAATAGAAACCAGGCCTGGTTTTACTTCACTGGTAGTTGCTCGTTCTGAAGTGATTAGGTGGAAAATAACCTTGGCTTGCTCCCCGTGTAATTAGAGCCCACAGCTCTGATGAAACAGAATTTGAGAAACTAAAGAGGTTTTTCTTAACCACAGACAAGGGATATGGATATGCATGTAACCACACAAATGCACAAGATATGATGGGTATGTCTGCTTGGGCATGTAAAAATATAGAGGGGTTGAGGTGTTCTTGGAAGATATGTCATTGAAAACTGGAACCGGGTCACTGCTAGCCCCCAAGTTTCCTCAGTGTGAATTTGAAAAGGCAGCTCTTTTGAGTGATTACAGCCACAAGGGAACATGGCTTGACTAACATAGGATGTTTCTGGGTAACTTAGAAAGGGATACCTCTTTCTCCAGATGGATACTGCTCCATGACAGGGTACATGGCTTGACAAACAAACCACAAGTGGAATGTAGCTCCAACATGCACCCTTAACAAGATGTCCTTATACTTGGCACAATCCACACAGCATACATGAAGATCCCAACTGGGGACATCTAGAGGAACAAAGAGTGAACTAACCGAATGACATGGTACCCTGGGGAACCAATGGGGACATTCAGACAACGGGTGTTGACCAACAGACCATAAGAGATACAAGAACCTCGTGGGACAGAGAATTCTGCCAACCCTAAACACCTTACCTTGGTGCCAGAGACACAATTACCTAGAGTTCATGAAGAAAAGGCTGGAGATCCAGAAGTCAGAAAATCATATCGGAAATATTAGAAGCCACTCCTGGTTCTCGCTCACTTCTTCCACCAACATAGACAGACCTCTTTAGTTATCCTTCTAACATTTATCAAGAAGGCTAGTTCAGGGATACCTGGGTGGCTCAGTCAGTTAAGCGTCTGACTTTAGCTCAGGTCACAATCTCACAGTTTGTGGGTGCAAGCCCTGCATCAGGCTCTGTGCTGACAGCGTGGAGCCTGGAGCCTGCTTCAGATTCTGTGTCTCCCTCCCTCTCTGCCCCTCCCCCACTCTCTTTCAAAAATAAATAAACTTAAAAAAAAAAAAAGGTTAATTCATAGGGACCCAGAATCATTATTGGAACTACCAGAGAATCAAATAATGCCCAGACTCAACACAGATTCAAAGGTCTGAAGAGGTATTGCTGAAGGAAGCCAACTTAAGAGTAGGAAGAAAGATTTTGCAGAAAATGAATCCTTGTGGTATATAGTTTTCTCTCTCTCTTCTGGATGATGCTCATATACCTTCTGGAATCCTATCATGTCCCTGGGAGCCTTCAACTTTTGACAATAGATCCATTCATTGGCTGTCACCTGCCCCACAGCAGAGCCTTCATCCTTGTATGGAATTACTCAAGACCCCTCCCCCAGTGTGGCCCTCCCCCACCCCCCACCCCCGCATGTTGGCAGTGACTTAGCACAATCTGCAGGACTCCCAGGTCTTTGCTCCACAACCATCTCCCCTAATCATCATCTGAAAAGCCATTATTAACTTTTTATTTCTTTGAGTTGAGCATGTCCTTCTCTAGTACTCTAGCAAAGATAATAGAATACATTCCCTCAGATACCTACACAGCTCTCTTCTTTACCTCCTGATTGCTGCTCAAATGTCAGTGATACCTTCCCTGATAACCCTATTTAAAGCTCTACTCCACCACCACCCCCACTGCTTTCTTGGTTTATTTTTTCCTGTAGCATGTACCACCATCTGCCATGTGTACCTTATTTTATTTTTTATTTATTTCCTAACTCCTCCCTGCTTCCAACTTGAATATAAATTCTATGGAGGCAGAATTTTCTGTAAATTTTGTTTATGCCTGTATCTCTAGAGCTAGAACAGTACCTATGACATAGTAGATGTTCAATGACTATTTGTTGAATGAATAAGCTAATAATCTATCAGTGAATAAATAAATGAATGGTATATTTGGTGTAAATTGGTCTGAGGATTTTTTTTAACAGAATACCAGGCAGGATAGGAGTCTGTAAACCTGGGAGAAATGATTGGAGAAAGAATCTGAAAAGTAGAAAAGAGAACTAAAAAGCTCTATTCTCATCTTAAGTGAGGTTTTTTTTTTTCCCCAACATTTTGTAAAACCACCTGAAAAAAAAAAAAATCAGTCTCGATACATCAGGGAAAAGATATAACTATCTTCAAAAGACATGACCTATTACAACTGAATTGTCTCCTCTCAAGTATGGGACTCGATGAATGTATTTTAACATTGTTTCCTTCAAGTGATACATGCATTAATCATTTTCTCTCCCCACTACTTCCTCTAGATTTGTATGTTTGCCTATGAATGCGTCCCCTTGCTCATTTAATTTTCCATTTTTATTCCTTTCTTCTGCTTTCCTAAGTCTTCCCTTCAACCTCTCAAGCCAAAGACACCCACCCAGACCTAAAATTATGAAGGTTCCACAGAAAGCACAACCAAAACAGCCAACAAATAAAAGAAGTCTGTGTATTCTATTTATAGAATTTTGGAAGAGGGTCATTAGAAGCATAAAAACCCTTTAATCCAAGACATTATTTTCAGCAAAGCTGTCACTGTTTCAAAACTTTTAGCTCCCAAATTAAATTTAAAAACACTGTGGGGAGGCTGGGTGGTTCAGTCAGTTGAGCGTCCGACTTTGGCTCAGGTCATGATCTCATAGTTCATGAGTTTGAGCCCCGCATGGGGCTCTGTGCTGACAGCTCAGAGCCTGGAGCCTGCTTCGGATTCTGTGTCTCCCTCTCTCTCTCTGCCTCTTCCCTGCTCATGCTCTGTCTCTCTCTGTCTCTCAAAGGTGAATAAACGTTAAAAAAAATTTTTTTTAATTTAAAAACACTGAATACTTCCTATGGCTTTATGTAAATTCATATTATTTAGGTCAATTTTCAAGTTTTAAAACAATAATATATTCCCCGTATGTGTGTGTTTTAAAGCTTTCCATGTTATTTAATGTAATTTTATTATGCCTTAGAGTCATGTGTTTCCCACGGGTGTTCCAGGTTCAGGCTCAGCCCTCATCACTTTATCTATGCTTCAGAGAGTGCTATGGCATTAGAAAAACCTTATATGCTAATATCAAAGACTGGAATGGAGGTTATCAGGGACTAAGGGGGAGGGGAAAATGGGGAGTTATTAAATAGCAGGCATAAAGTTCCCATTAAGATCTAGACACCAGCTGTACAATACTGCACCTATAGTCAACAATAATGTATTGTACATGTAATTTTTGTTAAAAGGATAGGTCCCAGGTTAAGTGTTTTTATCACAATAAAAAATTTTAAATTTTTTTTAATGTTTTTATTTATTTTTGAGAAAGAGCATGAGCAGGGGAAGGGCAGAGAGAGAGGGAGACACAGAATCTGAAACAAGATCCAGGCTCTGAGCTGTCAGCACAGAGCCCGACATGGGGCAGGAACTCACAGACCGTGAGATCATGACCTGAGCTGAAGTCGGATGCTCAACAAACTGAGCCACCCAGGTGCCCCACAATAAAAAATTTTAAAAGAAGATATCCATACACTGATTAATTCCCTAACATTTAACTCTAAATCTGACCTCTACCTCTGAGTGCCTGGCTCATATCTACTTGCCCCCTGAACATCTTCACTCAAATATGTATGTAATAAACAGATTAAATTTTTTTAATATTTTATTTGTTTTTGAGAGAGAGTGAGACAGAATGTGAGCAGGAGAGCGGCAGAGAGAGAAGGAGACACAAATCTGAGCAGGCTCCAGACTCCCAGCTGTCAGCACAGAGCCCCACGCAGGGCTCAAACCCACAAACTATGAGATCATGACCTGAGCTGAAGTTGGACACTCAACCGGCTGAGCCACTTAGTCACCTCATTATGTAATAAGCAACTTATCAATCCCCATCAAAATAACACCAGCATTCTCCACAGAGCTAGAACAAATAATCCTAGAATTTATATGGAACCAGAAAAGACCCCGAATAGCCAAAGCAATCTTGAAAAAGAAAACCAAAGCTGGAGGCCTCACAATTCCAGACTTCAAGCTGTATTGCAAAGCTGTAATCATCAAGACAATATGGTACTGGCACAAAAACAGACACTCCAATCAATGGAACAGAATAGAGAACCCAGAAAGGGACCCACAACTGTATGGTCAACTAATCTTTGACAAAGCAGGAAAGAATATCCAATGGGATAAAGACAGTCTCTTCAGCAAATGGAGTTGGGAAAACTAGACAACAACATGCAGAAGAATAAACCTGGACCACTTTCATACACCATACACAAAAATAAACTCAAAATGGATGAAAGACGTAAATACAAGACAGGAAGCCATCAAAAGACAGAAGAAAAAACAGGCAAAATCCTCTTTGACCTTGGCCACAGCAACTTCTTACTTGACACGTCTCCGGAGGCAAGGGAAACAAAAGCAAAATGAACTATTGGGACCTCATCAAGATAAAAAGCTTCTGTACAGGGTATTTATCCAAAGGATACAAGAGTGCTGTTTCAAAGGGGCATACACACCCCAATGTTTATAGCATCACTATTGACAATAACCAAAGTATGGAAAAAGCCCAAATGTCTATCAGCTGATGAATGGACAAAGAAGATGTGGCATATATATACAATGGAATATTACTTGGCAATTTTGAAAAATGAAATCCTGCCATTTGCAACAACATGGATGGCCCTAGAATGTATTGTGTTGAGCAAAATAAGTCAGTCAGAGAAAGAGAAATATCATATGATCTCACTCATATGTGGAATTTAAGATACAGAACAGATAGACATAAGGGAAGGGAAGCAAAAATAATACAAAAACAGAGAGGAGGATTCCTGGGTGGCTCAATCAGTTGAGCATCCAACTCCAGCTCAGGTCATGATCTCATGGTTCACGATTTCAAGCCCTGCATTAAGCTCTCTGCTGACAGCTCAGAGCCTGGACCCCACTTCTAATTCTGTGTCTCCCTCTTTCTCTGCCCCTCCCCCATTCATGCTCTGTCTCTCTCTTTCTCCCTCTCAAAAATAAATTTTAAAAAAATATTAAAATTAAAAAAAAAAAACAGAGAGGAAAACAAACCATTAGAGACTCTTAAATACAAAGAACAAAATGAAGGTTGCTGGAGGGGTGTTGGGTGGGGGGATGTGCTAAATGGGCAAGGGGTATTAAGGAGGACATTTGTTGGGATGAGCACTGGGGGTTATAAGTACATGATGAATCACTAAATTCTATTCCTGAAATCATTATTACACTACATGTTAACTAACTTGGATTTAAATTAAAACTAAATAAATAAATATATAAATCCATCCCGTGGTATACTTTTAAGGTTTTACCGTCTTAATATTTACTACATTTTGGGTCCTGCAGGAAACTGCCTCCTAAAAGCAGAAAAGAAGATTTATAATCTGAATAGATTAGAGTTTCATAAAGCACAATGAAGCATGCAAGGGGCTCTATCAAAAACCATAAATAAGCCACCATGCTTGTATTATGCAGTCAATTCCCTGTTTTTCATGTAAGGAAGGAAACAGAAGGAGACAGTCCAAAAGAGTGAGTAATCTAAAAAAAAAAAAAAAAAAAAAACAAACAAACAAACAAAAAAAAAACCCTTAGATTTGTCTTGACATTTGCACTGAATTCAATTGTATATGATGGCCAGAGAAAGGGATTTTTAATGTATTTTTCATATAAAAATCAGATTCTGGACAATCAGCCTGACCATGGCCCTTTTCTGTATCATTTCCCACACAAAGACTAAGCAGACCCTCAATGAGGTTGATTCAAAAAGAGCAGTGTAAAGCTTCACTCATTCAAACTTTCCCAACAACAGATACAATTTCATGCATTGGCTAAAATCTGCATGCAAAAGGTGAAAATGGAGTGAATATGGAAATATCAATAGAGCAACTAATTGGACCACCTCAGATAAATTAAAACATATGTAATTAAAACATATATAGTGAATATTTGGGTACGTTGTGCTTTGGTGATAATTCACAGTATTAGTTTTGCAAAGACAGAAGGCCTAGCAACAAAAATCATGTTAGTATGGTCTAAAACCCAAAAAGAATGTCCATGAGAACACAGCCCCATGAAGTACTTACACTGGGCATTGCATTGATAACTGGAGACAAAGAGGACATTTCACTCAGTCCCATGGAGACCTCTAAATTCTAGACCTATATTTGGAAATTCCTAAAAAATACAGTGTAATGTTTTCTTCAGACTTGCAGAAACTAAGGCTCCATAACCCAAAAAATCTATCCCAAGTAAAACACAAGCCTTCTTCAGGCTGTAGAATATTGCTTGTAAAATATGGTCTCAATTATTCCCTTCCCTGTATCCACATTTCTTGCATTGTCACTTTGCAGATCCTTCCATCAAGAGGTAGAATTTATTTCCTCACCCCCTCCAATTAGGACTGCCCTTGTGACTTGCTTTGAGCAACAGAATGTGGCAGAAAAAACTATTTACAAGTTACAGAGCCTAAACCTTAAGAAGCCTTGTAGCTTCCATACTGTCTCAAAATCTTGTCCACTAGTCATGTGAACAAACCTAGGATTGGATACTATAGGATGACAGTCCACATGAAGCAGAGATAAACTATACCCACTGAGCCAATGCTAGCTAACCAGCCACAGGACAATCTGAAGTTGACTAAAATAAAAGATTGAGCCCATCAGAGAACAGAAAAGCCTAGCCCAAATTTCCAACCAATGGAATGATGAGGCAAATAAATGGTTGTTGTTTTAAGGCAGTATGTTTTGGGATCATTTGTTACACAGCAAAAGCTAACTGATACACCATCCCAGGAATAGATGTTTGAAATACAAGCTTCAAGTGGCAACATCAATGACCCTGGGTTTGGAGGAGGATTTCTGGTGAAGGACTGACCCTTGAGATTAAAGCAAAGGAGTTCTTAAGGTGGGGTGAGTAACACCAAGGTCTAGCATCACTTTCTGAGCCTCCATATAGCACTTCACCTCATAACATAGTAATCATCACAGGGCACCAGATTTTTACAGTTTTCCTACATTCATTAAATGGCTACAGTGAACAGCTATTGTGCTTTTACCAAGAGATAGAGTCCAAATTCTGTCATCTCCAGCAAAGTGGCTTCTCCCACTTCAAAATACTTCACAGGCTTGTAGAAATTTCCAAAGCAAGACTTGACTGACCCACAGCTAACAGCATACTCAAAGATGAAAAACTGAGAGCTTTCTCCCTAAGATCAAGAACAAGACAATATCTACTCTGACCGCTTTTGTTCAACATAGTACTGGAAGTCCTAGCCACAGTAATCAGACAACAACAAAATACAGCTACATTGATAAGGAATAAGAAAAACTTTCATTATTTGCGTATGATGTGATACCATATATAAAGGTCTAAAAACTCCACCAAAAAACTACTAGAACTGATAAATGAATTCAGTAAGGTCACAGGATACAAAACCAATGTACAGAAATTCATTGCATTTCTATACACTCATAATGAAGTAAAAGACAAATTAAGAAAGTAATCAATCCCATTTACAACTGCATCAAAAATAATAAAATACCTGGGAATATATATAACCAAGGAATTGAAAGACCAGTACTCTGAAACTATAAAACATTGATGAAAAGAATTGAAGACAATACAAACAAATGGAAAGATATTGCATGCTCATGCATTGAAAAAACAACTATTGTTAACATGCCCATACTACCCAAAGCAATCTATACATTCAATGTTTTCCCTATCAAAAAGCAGCAGCATTTTTCATAGAGCTAGAACAAACAATCCTAAAAGTTTTATGGAACCACAAAAGACCCCGAATAGTCAAAACAATCTAGTAAAAGAAAAAGTTGGATGTATGGCAATTATAGACTTCAAGTTATATTACAAAACTGTACTAATCAAAACAGAATGGTACCGGCACAAAAGTAGATACATAGATCAGTAGAACAGAATAGAAAATCTAGAAATGAACCTAAAACTATATGGTCAATTAATCTTTGACAAAGCAGGAAAGAATATCCAATGGGAAAAAGACTGTCTCTTCAACAAATGGTGTTGGGAAAACTGGACAGCAATGCATAAAAGAATGAAATTGGACCACTTTATTACACAATACACAAAAATAAATTCAAATGTATTAGACTTAAATATGAGACCTGAAAATATAAAAATCCTGGGCGAGAACACAGGCAGTAACTTCTTTGACATAGGTCATAGCAACTTCTAGTTACGTCTCCTGAGACAAGGGAAACAAAACATATATAAACTACTGGGAGTACATCAAAATAAAATCTTCTGCATAGCAAAGGAAACAATAAAACTAAAAATCAACCTATGGAATGGGATAAAATATTTGCAAATGATATATCCAGTGAAGGATTAGTGTCCAAAATATACAAGAACTTATCAAGCTCAACACCCAAAGAAACAACCCAATTAAAAATGGGCAGAAAAGGGGCGCCTGGGTGGCGCAGTCGGTTAAACGTCCGACTTCAGCCAGGTCACGATCTCGCGGTCCGTGAGTTCGAGCCCCGCGTCAGGCTCTGGGCTGATGGCTCGGAGCCTGGAGCCTGTTTCCGATTCTGTGTCTCCCTCTCTCTCTGCCCCTCCCCCGTTCATGCTCTGTCTCTCTCTGTCCCAAAAATAAATAACGTTGAAAAAAAATTTTTTTTTAAATGGGCAGAAGACATGAACAGACATTTCTCCAAAGAAGACATACAGATGGCCAACACATTAAAAGATGCTCAACATCATTTATCATCAAGGAAATGCAAATCAAAACTACAATGAGATATCACCTCACAGCTGTCAGAATGGCTAAAATCAACAGCACAAGAAACAATATGTGTTGGTGAGGATGTGCAGAAAGGGGAGCCCTCTTGTACTGCTGGTGGGCATACAAACTGGTACAGCCATTCTGGAAAATAGTACGGACGTTCCTCAAAAAATTAAAAATAGAACTACCCTATAATCCAGCAATTGTACTACTAGGTGTTTACCCAAAGAATACAAAAATACTAACTCAAAGGGATACATGCACCCCGAGGTTTACAGCAGCATTATCTACAATAGCCAAATTATAGAAACCACTCAAGTGTCCATCAGCTGATGAATGGATAGAAAAGATGTGGTTTATATATACAATGGAATATTACTCAGCCATAAAAGAATGAAATCTTATCATTTCCAACAACATGGATGCAGCTAAAGAGTATAATGCCAACTGAAATGAGTCAGAGAAAAAAATACCATATGATTTCACTCAAATATGGAATTTAAGAAATGAAACAAATGAACAAAGGGGGAAAAAAACCAAGATGGACAAACCAAGAAACAGACTCTTAACTGTAGAGAATTGATGGTTACCAGAGGGGAGGTGGCAGGGCAGGGTGGGGGAGAGGTGGGGGAATAGGTGAAGGGGATTAAGAGCACATTTATCATGATGAGCACTCAGCAATGTATAGAATTGTTGAATCACTATATTATACACTTGAAACTAATATAACACTGTATGCTAATTATACTAGAATTAAAATAAAAATGTAATAATATTTTTTAAAAAGACTGAAGACCTCTGGGTCTCCCACACATCAGTCTCTCTCACATTGAGACTAATTTCCTTACTCTTTAGATTTGAGGGCAACAAGTACCAGGAAATATGTGAGGACCCAGAATTACCTCTGGGAATTGATCTAAAATGACCAAATTGTTGGGGTGCCTGGGTGGCCCAGTCAGTTAAGCATCCAACTTTAGTTCAGGTCATGAACTCATGGTCCATGGGTTCAAGCCCCATGTTGGGCTCTGTGTCTGAGCCTAGAGCCTGCTCCAGATTCTGGATTCTGTGTCTCCCTCTCTCTCTGCCCCTCCCCCACTCATGCTCTCTCTTGAAAAAAAATAAGTAAATAAATGGATATTTTAAAAAAACTTTTTTAATGACCAAATTGTTTTCATCTTTACTTAAATCTTCATCTGTAGATTCCATCAAGAGACTGAAATTTAGTATGACAGTAGTGACACTTCACAAAACCATTTCTTACAGCAATATATTTGTCTTTTAAGTTACAATTAAAAAAGAACCATCAGAGGCCAACAAAAGCCTTTGCCACCTCTTATAGGCAGCAGACCACACGAAAGTACAAGACATTGTTTCTGTTTCTTTAAAAAGAAAATTGGGACTCCTGGGTGGCTCAGTTGGTTAAGCATCCAACTTTGGCTCAGGTCATGGTCTCAGTTTGTGGGTCTGAGCCCTGCATTGAGCTCTGTGCTGGCAGCTCAGAGCCTGGAGACTGCTTCCGATTCTGTGTCTCCCTCCCTCTCTCTCTCTGCCCCTCCCTTACTGTGCTCTCTCTCTCAAAAATAAACATTTTATAAATAAATACTCTGGATCCATTGAGAACTGCTGGACTTAATATTCAGTATCAGAGGACCTACGCAAAAATGAGCTGATGCTCGCAAAGGGACACCAGGAAGCAGTATCCTGAGAGGAAAGAGAATTCACTTTGGTTTAGAAGGGATCCTTGGAGGGGTGGGGCACAGAAGTTTGGGGGAAAGTACTGAATGGAGCAAATGCCCAAAAAGATAAGCTTAGAGGAGACTTAACACAGGAACATGTAGGATGAGGCACAATTGTTAGAACAAAAATCAGTTTAACCAAAAGTTCTGGGTTGGTCATTTCTAATCCAGTTTCACAAGCAGAGGAAAAAAAAAAAAAAAATGGACAGCTGAAGGAAGAAGTAAGACTCTTACTCTTTTAGTCCTTAAAAAAAGGAATACACCATATCCCTCTCCCCTCACCCATGACAGTGGTTAGGGCTTTGCTCCCCTCTCTCCAGTCCTCATGCTCCAGAGACAATGGACACAAAAGCCACCATTCCCAAGGCTACCTGCAACCTCCAGCCCACTCTGGTCCTGGACCTGCCAGGAGAGAAAGAGCTTAAAGCTAATAGTTCTTGGATAAAAGCAGTTTGATGAAAAGGAGGAAACAACAAGGGGGCTCTGTGGTCAATATCAGGCCTTTGGAGACATAAAGACAATGCGCACTTGACCTTTGGCTGGTGGTCCCAGCTCCTCCCTTATCTGAGCACTAGGTCTCACCTGCTGCCTCCCAGTTAATACATCATAAGAGCTCTCTGCTCAGGAGAGACAATAAAAACAGTCATCTCTTCTAGACAGTATTCTTTCTATCTTGCACTCCTCTGTCGGTATTCTCTCTCCTGCTGCTCCCTCTGAGGCACAAGAGTTTAATTTTGGGGGCTGAAGAGAGAAATTCCCATTTTATGGGAATACCTACACAGAACCCGAGGGCAACACAATACATACCATGACCAGTTAACTCAGTTGATTAGCTGAGTTTTGTGGTTAGATCCCAGGGATAATGAACACCAAGGAATAGAGGGTAGTCCCCCAGACAGGCTGGCACATATTATCACCCCAGCACTTACCTTGGGGGTGTTACTGTAGGAGACCCAGTGCTCATCCAACCTAACGGTGAGAAAGTGAATCAACCAACATGTCGCAGGAACAGCAAGCCCGGTGTGCCATCCACTTGAAGAACAGCTTGCTGTTACAAGGTATCATATTTCTTTTCCCCATTCAGAAATCATACCCTTCTCTACCGATGAGAAAGTTGTGAGACTTTACCCAATTGGAGACCTGATTTACTTCTACCTATTATTTTCTGAAAAATTCCCCTTAGAAGCCTTGAGAATGTGTCACTACAAACAGCATACTTTCAAAACAGCAATACTGGTCTTGCCTGCAAATCCAACGTGAGAAGCCCACAGAAATAGGTCTCCTTGGGGATATTCTCTCAGAAAGGAAGTTGAAGAAGCTCTCAGATCATTTCCTTCCAATGCAAGCCACGTGGGTATGGCAACAGCACTAAGTGCCCAGATGTGGGTGTGGCTGTGTGCTTGAAGCTCTTCTTTTTTTTTTTTCTTATTTATTTTGAGAGAGAGAGAGAGCGCATGCATGAGCAGGGGAGGGGCAGATAAAGAAGGAGAGAGAGAATCCCAAGCAGGCTCCGCACTGTCAGTGCATGGAGCCAGATGTGGGGCTCAAACTCACAAACCACAAGATCGTGACATGTGCCGAAACCAAGGGTCAACTGCTTGACCGACTGAGCCACCCTAGTGCCCCAAAGCTCTTTTTTTAAACCCACATTTCTATATCCATTGGCTACTTGTCTTAACTTTTCCCTCTGTGATTTTATATATATTGCAAAAGTCAGCCACGATTTTCTAAGTACTAGTCCCTGTTTGCTGCATTTGGCCAGACCTCCCTGATGTTCTCTCCATCCATCTAACAGCTCCCATTATGCAGCACCCACTGTATACCTCCTAGTGCACTAAGGCTTTATTTATAGTTATCGCATTTAATCCACAAATCTTTATAGCACACGAAACTATCCACTTTTCACAAAAGAGCTCAGAGGGGATGAGTGGCTTGCCTGAGGTCACAGAGTAAGAAAGAATGGAGGTCAGGACTCAAAACTGGATCCTGAGCCAAATGCTTAATGACTGTGCTCTATAATTCTTTAATTCTTTCACCTGCTAAATGAATCTACCCTATCCCTGAAGGCTTCCAGAGCCCGCTGCCTGCCTCTGTCAAGACTGGCTATTGTCATCCCAGGAAATCACGATGGCAGCACTTGCTAAAAGGTATTACCTCTTGTTCAAAGTCTTCTAAGCTACTCTGACATGATGTCCAGGAACAGAAATCAAATGTGTCCTCTCTTCCTAATGTCCACTACTCTCCTATGAGAGTAGCACCTACTAATAGGTACACCAGTTGGGGTCTGGATCATTGAGTGGTCAGGATTAAAATAGCAATGCCACCATTTACTAATGTGGCTTTGGGCAGGCTCTTTTGCTCTGTTTCCTTATATGGAAAGGGGACAATTACATTGCCCCACTTCCTGCAAGGACAGTTTAAGGTGATTAAAGGAAACAATACAGATGAGGTGTTTAGTTGAGATAGCACCTGACACTAAGGTTTAGTAAATGGAACTCAGGTACTTTTGTACTGGGGTTAGGGGGCAATATTTTTACATACAGCAAATCAGATGTGCAGAAAAAAGACATTAGTTCACTTTCCTTTACTGGATATTAAGTACCCTCATCTGACCCCACACCATTCATGACCGAGGAGATAATAGTGCAGGAGTTTCTGTCATCTCTGTTTTCTCCTTTTTAATCTCTGTTAAAGTATGGAAATAGAAATATAGAACGAGATCCATTTTGGGGTGGCTGGGTGGCTCAGTCGGTTAAACGTCGAACTCCAGCTCAGGTCATGATCTCAAAGTCCAAGAGCTCGGGCCCCATGTCAGGCTCTGTGCCGACAGCTCAGAGCCTGGAGCCTGCTTCAGATTTGGTGTCTCCCTCTCTCTCTGCCCTTCCTCACTCACACTCTGTTTCTGTTTCTCTCTTTCTCAAAAATAAAATACCATTTAAAAATTTTTTTAAAGAAATGAGATCGATTTCATTTTTGTCAGATTGGCAAACTTTCAGCATTATGGGTACCACAAGCATTATGGAAGATGTGGGAAAATGGAAACCCCCTTTCATGGCTGAAAAAAGTATAAATTGGTAAAATAACCATGAAGAGTAACCCTCCCCCATGTCATTCCAACCCAACTCTTCTTGAATCTGTTTGAGAATCACTCGTCTTCAACACTTAGAATGTTCCTGGAGTTATTCTATAAATGTATATACAAAAGTTCTACTATTCATTCTATCACACAATTTTTATCCATTATAATTCACTGGATGGTAATTTGTAACATGATGGATGATCGTCGAATTTAATCCAACATTGGATTACAAGTGTAATCTAAAATTACATTGAACTTTTAAATCTTAGTTCCTTAGAAGTTTGGTGTTTAATTTTTAAATCTAAGAATGACTAACCTTTTGGAAATAACTTCTAATACATATTAGCAAAGATTCAAATAGATGAATTAATTTCTCAATACAATGCCTACATTTTCTCATAAAATTGTATGCCATTGCCTGTAAGAGACTGTAGACAGCTGATCAAGTTCTCAAATAACCCTTCTTTGGGTCCTTGTTGAATGTCAGTGGTATAGGCAGAGTGATAACTTCAATATAGTCATGACTTGCTACGTTTTGTGAAACAGAGCCGGTAAAAGTGAATTCTAGTAGAAGAAAGTCTTTAAGCTCCCTCTCCCAGGCTCCAGTGAACTAAGCAGCAGAGTTATCATTTAATATAAAATGCCAAAATGGGCAACATTAAATATTTTCTCATCCACACAGTATAGCATAATGTTTAAGAGCGTGAGCTCTGGGGCCAGACAGCCTGAGTTCAAATGCTGACTACATCCATTACTAGCTCTGTGAACATGGGGTAAATTACACCCCTGTGCTTCAGTATCTCAAAATGAAGGTATTAATGGTACCAACCTCATAGGATCTTTAAGAAGTAATCAGGATAACCATGAAAAGCACTTAGGGCAGTGGCTGACTAGCAATTAATGGTAGCTATTTTTACTATCCATACCTTCTTCCTGATATTTTTCTGAGGAGGTGAACTGCTTATGAATTATGAAGCAAGCTGGCCTCAAATAAGAACCCACAAAAGTAAAAGAACTGAATGCTTAAGAAAAGTTTCAGGAAAGGGGCACCTAGGTGTTTCAGGTGGCTAAGCATCCAGCTCTTGGCTTCAGCTCAGGTCATGATCTCACAGTTCATGAGTTCAAGCCCTACATCAGGTTCCATGTTGGCAGTGTGGAGTCTGCTTCTGATTCTCTCTCTGTCTCTCTCTCTCCCTCTCTCTCTGTCCCTCCCCTGCTCACACTCTCTCTCTCAAAATAAATAAATAAATTTTTTTTAAAGTTTCAGGAAATATAAACTACATGTAAGTTGGCATTTGAATCACTTCATTGATACATACTATGTACTTTAAAATACTGCTATTGAAGTCTAGAGAAAGCAAAATTCTAGAATACAGCTCCAGTTTGAAAAATTCTAAGCAAGTAGTTCTGGGATTCTAAATGTGGTCAAAGTAAAAAGAATACTGGACTAAGAGCTCAAAAAACAATATTCTTGTTCTAGATCTACCATCACCTTCTATATCCTTGAATAAACTGTTTTAACTCTTGGAATCTCAGCTGCCTCATCTAGGACATGAAAATAATAATAATAATCCAAGTATTACATACTGCATATCTATGTACATGTATGTATAACTTTGTTGTTGTACAGGTAAAAGAGATACTGTGTGTAAAAGGTTAATACATTGCAAAATGCTATGCAAATTTAAGTTATTCATTACTATGACTCTTAGAATCTTTGCCTGGGTTTCCCCCTTAAAAAACCTAGAGCTAAGGTTTATTTGTGTGCACAGTTTACTTGGAAATATTATCCCCAGGAAGAGGAAGAAATCATGGATAGAGGAAATGAAGTAAAATTAAAAGATTAAGGGTGTGTTGTTGAGTTGGCCACCAACTGGATCCACCAGGACCTTCCTGGATACCTACCAAAGTGCATCTCAGGACCATCCACCAGGAAAATAAAGAGGATTTTATTTATCAGTTTCTGTTTCCCATTGCTCATGGGAGGTGCCACGGGGCATTGAGTATTTCAATTTGATAGTTGCCATCTGTTCTGATTGGTGACCACCATCATGATGTCAAAGAGGTCCATGGCAAGAAGTGAGGGGTGGGGAGTGCTTGAGTTGGCTCTACCTAACCTGGTCTATGTCTGCACAGAACTGGTTGCCACACAATGGTTGGAATAAAAGGCTTGGGATAACTTGAAGTGGTGTGTACTCAAGGGATGTGCTGCAGAGCTCTATGGAAAGATGATAGCCCTTATTATCCCTCTCTTGGGATAACAAAGAAAAGCAAGCATAGTCACTCTACAGTTTGGAGGGCAGAGTTCTAAATGACTTTCGTTTCTTGTCTTGCAGTCAGACAGATGTTCACCTGATCCCATTTTACCAAATCTCTGCTGACCTCCCTCACTTCTTCCTCTTCCCGGTGCCCCAACCTAAAGCTACAAGATAAAAACTTAATGTATAATCCATAGTTCAAAGATTTTTACAAAAGAGCTCAAAGCTGGATGGCTTGTGTATGCATAATGAAATGAAAAATATAATTGGAAGGTTTGATGGCTGCATGGGCACAATTTCTTATCTTCCCAACTGTGATGGGGAGATAATTCAGCCATTTTGAACTGCCATTCTGATGTAGTCAATCTTGATCTATAGTCAGAAAACTGATACACAAATTGGTATTTAGATGGCTTTGGTCACCACATTTGAAAAACATTCTCAATGGACAGTGTCACAGAAAGGAAAAGAGTACCAAATTCCCTTGTTGTCAGGTACACAAGGGTTCCTTTTCTTGCTCTGGCACACATAGCTAAGAGATCTTAATCTCACTAAGCCTATATTTTCTCATCTGTAAGAAGGGAGTATTGAAATTTATGCCACAGAGTCAGAGCAAAGATTAGAAATTAAAGATGATGTATATTCTCAACTAAAGCTATGCCTAGAAAATAGGAAACATTCAATACATAGCCATTATTATTATCAATACCATTTATTGTTATTAATCTTTACATTTCTGATGCTTCTTACAGAAAATGCTTCCAGCTCCAAATTTGAGAGCAGTGGCAAGCCAGAGGGAAAAGTCATATCTATCCACCAAAGAGACCCTCCAGCTCAGTGGTGTATTTGCCAGGCACAGAATTCAGTCCATTCGAGACACATTTATTGAGCAACTACTCTGGGCTACACACTGTGCTAAGTGCTGTGGAAAATACAGATGTGGCTAAGGTTCACATTTGATGAGCAGACACCCAGTCTTATCTCTATTATTGATTACTTAATTTTTCCTTTCAATTTACCCTCTTAGTTTTTCTATTTTAGCTACATTCTAAGAAATGATAATCATGAAATTATAAATTTGATACAACAGTCACACATTTTTATAACACAGTTTACCCTATTAATAAGTAGTGCTCAGCTTTGCGCTATGTTAAAAAGAGAGCATTATAAAAACCACATATTTGGAAACATGAACCTAGTATGTTGCCAAGCAGACAGATTTGCCAACTGGAAACCAGGTGAATAGATGAATGAATACATCAATCTATCACCTCTGAGTTTGACTCTAGTAAGAACCTAGCCAGGAGAGGGAGGGTCTCGGCCTGGCTTCTGAAATGCCTTCCTGCGCTATTTATTTTGTTCATTAAACAAATCAATCAATCGATCCCATGCCTGCATCCAGAGCAAGCTGCAAGAAAAGAATAGAACTGGCTTCTGAAATTCCTGATGTGGTCACATGGACAACCTGTGTTTGAAAGGAAAGAGACATTTGTAATCCCTAGGCAGTAGTTTAAGAGTCCCTTTTTTGGCTGCATCTAGAGTTGCAAGAACATCCCTCCCCTCATGGCCCATTAGATTCCAAGAAACGTTGAAGAGTCTGGCAACTGCCTTTCACTTGATCTTTGCTTCCCTCAAAGGAAGGAAAGTGCTTTTAGGCTGAGCTCTAATGGAACTGGAATCCCTCTCTGCTTTGGTCATTTTAGTTACTACCCCTTACTGAACTCTCTCAAATCCAACCATTGCCTGAGCTGTGGGCTGAGCATTCTCACAGGAGAGGAGGGGGTGGGGGCGGGTGTAGGGACACAGATTCATTACTTCCTGCACAACACATTCCATGTCATGTATACTGTCAGTCTCAGTGTTAAAATTAAATGGTGGGGTTTTTTTTTCCTTTTGCTCACAATGTATGCTTATTAGTTAGGGCCAGATCTAAAAACTACATGTTCTAGTACAGTGGAAATATCATGATTGTTAGAATTCAGGAAAAAAAAGAAACAAAACTTTAATTCACATTTTGCCACTTACTCCTTGTGAGCTCTTCAGTAAACAATGAACCTAAGCAAACTTCTATTTTACCTGCATAAAAGGAGCACAGCAGGATTTAATCACCCAACATGTTTCCATGTGAAAACCTAAGTCTGGGAATTTTTCCTCCTTTATTTTGTTTCATTAATAGTGGCACAGCCCAATCAAGAGATGAGGATAATCATGGTCAATAGACACATGAAAAGATGTTCAGCATCACTCATCATCAGGGAAATGCAAATCAAAACTACAGCAAGATACCACTCACACCTGTCAGAATGACTAAAATCAAAAACACAAGAAACAACAAATGTTGGCGAGGAGAAAAAGGAACCCTCTTGCACTCTTGGTGGGAATGCAAACTGGAGCAGCCACTGTGGAAGACGGTATGGAGATTTTTCAAAAAGTCAAAAGTAGAACTACCCTACAATCCAATAATCACACTACTGCCTATTTACTCAACGAATACAAAAACATGAATTCAAAAGGATATATGCTCCCGTATGTTTATTGCAACATTATTATAGCCACATTATGGAAGCAGCCCAAGAGTCCATAAATAGATGAACAAAGAAGATGTAGTATATAAATGCAATGGAATATTACTCAGTCATAAAAAAAGAATGAAATCTTGCCATTTGCAACAATATGGATGGATCTACAGAGTATAATGCTAAGTGAAATAAGCCAGTCAAAGAAGGAAAAATACCATATGATTTCACTCACATGTGGAATTTAAGAAACAAACAAAAGAAAAAAAAAGAGACAAGCCAAAAAACAGACTCTTAAATACAGAGAACAGATGGTTACCAAAGGGGGTGGGAGAAGGTGGGGAGATGTGTGAAATAGGTGAAGGGTATTAAGAATACACTTGTCGTGATGAACACTGAGTAATGTATGGCTGAAACTAATACAACACTGTATGCTAACTACACTGGAATCAAAATTTTGAAAAAAACTAAAAGCCAAAAAAAAAAAGAGAAGAAAGGACAGACAACCCACTCCCTCTCTAAATCCTATCTTCTCCAGAAAAAAATAGTATCTTTCATCTAGGGGAGATGACAAAGAGTCTAGGTTGTTTTGCTTTTTTTTTAAGATTGAAGGGTTTTCCCCCCGCCCCCCCCCCAGGTATTAATGATTTGGGATGCTCACAATTGTGCATGAAATTGGGAGAGAGAGAATGTGTGTTTTTCCCATTGGGGAATGGTGAGAACTTGGAGGGAGATGAGAGAGGGAACACACTGGATATGGGTAGTTTGCTGTGGCTGGATCTGATACTGAAGAGTTTTCCAAAAAGCTTCTCCTGCATTCCCACTACCCATCCCAATACACAAACAAGGAGTATGGTCTGAAAGCCCAGG
Source organism: Panthera tigris (assembly GCF_018350195.1). Taxonomy (NCBI): domain Eukaryota; kingdom Metazoa; phylum Chordata; class Mammalia; order Carnivora; family Felidae; genus Panthera; species Panthera tigris. The sequence goes on from NC_056669.1 coordinate 94,921,087, forward strand.
AGCCATACTGGATTCAGTATTTGCCAGGCAACCCCCTCACTTTTACTCAACAGAGAGCTTCTCATTATGTGCACACCAAAGCCAGCCTCTAAGGAGGAGGAATTTTGTTCCATCTGTAGCAGCCCCTTGCCTGGTGACCACCCAATAGGAATGACGGATGACCATTTCCACATGAATTTATTCTGCAGGTGTCCACATATCCTCTGCAGGTAGGTGGCTCTTCACAAAGTTTTAATAGTGCCAAGTGTATTAGAAAGGAAACTCACCTTAGTTTTATGAGAATCGTTAGTAAACATTATTACTGCAACATGTGGATAATGCCAAAGTTTAAATAAGTTAATTAGACAAAGCATACAAGATCTGTTTGATGGTTCTTCTTCCTTTTTATCTGCCCGTTTTCTATTCTGAGTTTTTCCATGGCCAAGGAAACTATTAAATTCAACACATCTCCCCAATAGTAAGTGATTTCAGATGACCAGTACCTTTTTCTCTTTAGTTGGAGGAAAGCCAACCCTAGTTAGCTCAGGAGTGAAACTCTAGCATAGTTTGTTTACAAAGGTGAAAGTAAAGTATGTCCAAGAAATTTTTTTCCATTTTTTGATTCATCAGAATATAATAGCAACACTTCAAACTGTGTTGGTGTTAGGACAGAGAGCATCCTCCAGGAGGAAAAAATGGAGCATGTTTAAATATTCATTGAAATCTTCCCAAACTACTCTTGACTTTCTTCATTACAAAGGGATGGGAGAAGTGTAGGAGTTTGGGGAATGGCTCAAATGAGAAAAAACACACAGTAAGACTCTGGATTTAATATTTGAGGATAATACAGAAGGTCCTGAACGTGTAATAACTCTTATGGCCATTCAGCAGGAATGTGAATCATGGGTCACAAAGCTGGTGTTCTGGACCAAGTCATTTAGTGGGTGAGCTTAATTGATCATCTAGCCTCTGCATCTCAAGGCCACCACTTTTTTTTTTTCTGTATTCCGTGACTCTGATGGAGCTATAAAAGAAAAATATTGCTTGGTGACAAGAAAGCCAACTACTAGTGTTGATGTTGGAAAGAGAAACCTGAGAAAGCAATGAATGAGTCAGAAAGTAGAACCTGTGAACAAATTTAAAAGTAAGCGAAGCTGGTATCAATTGCAAACCAGAGATTCAGGTATTCTAGAAATGTGATTTTAAAACTTAATTTCTGGAGCACCTGGGTGGCTCAGTTGGTTAAGTGTCTGAGTTTGGCTCAGGTAACGATCTCACAGTTCATGAGTTCAAGCCCCATGACGTGCTGAGGTCTTTCCCTCTCTTTGGGTTCTACTCAGAAGAGAGGAGTATGGTCAATCGTACAATTGGCTTGGTTCTTCATATCCCCCTGCAGTCATGCCTTTTGCAGTTCCTCCAGTAGACTATATTTCTCTGCCCTTTGATTATGATTTGGTCACATGACTTTTCTTAAATAATTGAATGAGATAAAAGGGACATTGTGCCCATTCCAAGCATAGGCTTTAAGAGGCTTTGCATGTTTCCATTCATTCTCTTACACCTCTAGTATAGCCCTAAGTATATACCCAGGCTAGACCACTGGCCTGAGGAGGAAGAGAAACATGAGGAGCAGAGTCAAGCTTCTCCAGTGAGCCCAGGCTAGATCATCTGATCCCAGCCAACACCCAAACACTGAGTAAACAAGCCCCAGCTGAAATCAACACAACCACCTAACCAAAACAAATCCATATCACCCACTTCCTAGCCAACCCACAGATGCTTGAGGTAAGTAAATTCTCATTACTTGGGGGTTCTTTGTCACAACATTAGTTAACAAATATAATACTAGATTTCCTCTCGCTGGACACAACTCTTATCTTACCTACAGGATTTTTTTGCCCCAGAACTCAGCAAAGGGTGCACAAGGTGCAGCGTCCCCCAAAATGCCATTTTCTATCCGCTTCTCTCCAACCTTCTTTCTCTATTTCCAGAGGTCATCTAGGCTGTGGCCAGAAGTTTTGCCCTCACTCATTATTTAGTTCCCTCAAGACCTAGATTCTGTTTTAACTGCATTCTGTTGGATCAGTCCTTCACTAAGGTAATAAGCATCAAGTACATTATCTGAACGCAAGGGGAGGGATGAGTGACAGGGAGGGACATCTAGGGATATAAGAAATGAAAGATGAAGGGGAAAATCTCCCTTAATATTTCAAAATAGTGCCAAATCACATTTGCTATGATAGAATTTGCCAGTATGGGACTTTTACAATGGCTTAGAGCCCTCAAAGTGTCCATACGTATTGAACTTCTGAAAAGATGGTCCCCTCTTTCATACCAGGCAAACTTAGAGGCTCTCTCATTTTAAAAGATTCCTCCCTCACCAAGAGATAGCAGACAGAGCTTAATTTCAGAGACACTGGAAGTGTCCTCAGTCCAGAAATATCCTCCCACTCACTATATTTAGAGCCTGAAATTTCTTGATTATACTTTTATCCTTTTGTGTCTCTAATATATTTTTTTCATTCAAGAATCTTAGGGTAATGATAATGTCTCAAGCCTTTAGGAGAGAGTAAACCCCGCTGTAGTACTAGACAGGGCATTGTCTGAGGTCAAGAGACCCCATTGTGGGTCTGTAACTGACCAGCAGGACCATATACCTGATGTCAGTCCATTTTGGGGGTCTCAGATTCCCTATCTATAAAATGAAGGGCCAGGATTACTGCTCCTTGTAATTCTAAACACCACTGAGTTCTAAAACACTGTGACTCACAAGACAACTGAAGAGCAATGCCTTTGAGAGAAGAAAACAGGATAGGTGAAAAAGAGGGGGCAGTGCAGGGAGTATGGGACAAGAGAAGGCAGGATTCAGGAAGGCTTTGTGAAAAGGGAAGCCAGAAGGCCTCCACAGTCAAGCTTTGTCTATTTCCTGATTTCGTCCCAGCTGCTTCACCTCTCCCGTATCCATTCCCCGTCTCTAGCTGCAAAAACAGGTGCAACCAGAGACCCAGATGGATGGGTTTACATGTGCCACCTATTCTACTGGCATCTCCAACTCCCCTGCACCTGCCTTTCCACCGCACCCTGGCCACTCTCATATCCTCTGTGGCCTGTATATCATCTTTATAGGCTCAGGTACTAAAAACCAGGAAGTTATTAAAGCCTAGGTCTGGCAATTCCACTGAACTTGACAGATCATTAAGAAGATTCATTCTAAATACATTCAGATCAGCTCTGGCACCTTCCCCAGGACTGAAAGATAGGCTATAGTCACACAGGGCAGAGGAAAGCCAGCTATGTCATATCAGCCCCACTTTGCCTCTAAGACTGTCAGGGACCCCAGTTGGGTTTCTTTGGCATACAATTCCCAGAGCAAGGAGTGGAACTGTAAATCCTGGTAGCCAGCCCTCTCATCATGGTGCATTTCTTTTCCAAAGATGACTTTGAAGTTATGTGTATTTTCATATGGCTTATTTCTTTTTTGCCCATAATTGACATTAATTTGCTGTCAGTTCTATGTCATTTCTCAAATTGATGTTTTAGTACTATTTTTCTTTTGAGAGTGTGTCTTGATTTCTCATATAAACCCCTTTATATCAAATGTAAACAGAAGTCAAGATGATGAGCAAAGCCAATAGGTTTTAAAAACCATCTATTCCAGTGGTGTTCTGCCTGATATATATAGGGCACTCAATATTTTTTGAATGAATGAATGAATGAATGAACAAATGGACATTTACTCTGAGTGAGATCTTAGGTAGACATTCCTATCAGTTACTACTGCATTATAAGCAACTGCAAACATATCAGTGTCATACAATTAAACATTTATTGTTCACATGTGTCTGGCTATGCCTCATGTGTCTCACTCTGGAGAGTGGAGAATGGAAGTTTGAGGAGCAGCAGCTTCCTGGCGCATATTCTTCCTGTGGCTGACTTTGAAAGCTCCCAGTGGGGTGAGCAGAAAAAGCAATGCCTCACCTCTGCTCAGACATGGCACCTTGTTACTTGTGCTCATATCTGATTAGTCAGAGTAAATTATACAACCAAGCTCAACATCAGTGTGTGGGTAAGTCTTCTCCACTGGGGGCAGAAAAAGAAAGGAAAGGAATGCTTACCTCCCACCAAATCATCTAAGCTATCAGAGACTCCAAATATAAAATAGGAGCAACTATGGCTGCCCTAGTTGATGGTCGGGACAAGCCAGCCCAGATCTTCTCTGGAAACCTTGGTTTCTCTCTCCTGCCTTCCATGGTGGTTTCGGGGGTAATTCATCAGGAATCAAGACTCCACAGGGGGTGCCTGGGTGCCTCAGTCGGTTAAGCATCCAACTTCAGCTCAGGTCATGATCTCACGGTTCGTGAGTTGTAGCCTCACATTGGGCTCTCTATCAGTGTGAAGCCAACTTTGGATCCTCTGTCTCCTTCTTTCTGTCCCTCCCCCTCTCATCCTCACTCTCTCTCTCAAAAATAAATAAATGTTAAAAAAAATTTAATAGACTCTACAGGACACAACCTTAAAATAAAAGCAAGTGCTTACATTTGTCCTAGAAATGATACCAAAGTACCAGGTTCATAAGTGGGAAGGAAATTCTAGAATGAGACAAGAGAATAAACAAAAGACGGTTTCTAGTGTGTGTGTTTTATTTTTAGCATTTGTCCCTAATACCAATTGCCATCCTTAGTCCATGGTAGGTGCTCATTAATTAATGTTTGACAAAAATGAATAAAAATCATAGTGAAGACACAGACTCAGCCTAGCTGAACAGAATGGTATGTAAAATATTCAGCTGGGTTTCAACTTAAATTTATCATCAAACACCCTTGGTACTTCATCCCAAAGGCTGTCAATGGAGTCAATGTAAGTATGGTACAAGATACAGGTGGATTGAATCTTACACAGGAACCATGACTTGGAAGGCAAGAACCTCATACCTAGTTTGTCTGGCAAGAGCAGAGCTGGTTTCCAGGATCCTGAAATGCACTGAGAAATTGCTAAAAAGATGCTGAGGCACAAGTGAAAGACATAAACATACCCATTATACATTTCATCCTTATGAAGCAACTAACCCAGATCCGAAATCTTAATCCAACCCTTCCACCATTCCAGATATTGCCTTTTGACCTCAGGGCTCCTGGGCTGGCTGACCCACTTTCTAAACTATTTAGCAACTGCTCAGGAAAGCGTTCATGCAAGCAGACCAAAGGGCCATAAACTTCATGATCAGCCCACTCTTCCTAGGTATAATAACTAGTAGCAATGAGGCTGGCTAAATTTACTACTATTGAGATGATTTCCAGGTAAGAGGAGTCATTGCTATAGAATTTCCCTCCTGGTTGCACTGATGCAGCTTTTAAAATCTGGACTATTTCCCCGCATCCAAATGGGGCCACTTATAGTTTATCATCCGCTGATAGGAAAAGTTATCTGCACAGCTGTGGATCCACATTAGTTATGCTCTGAGCAGGACAACACTGTAAATTATTTGCAATATGCTGGAACTCAACACAGACTGAGTTTATAAATATGATATTAAACTCTTAAGAGGGAGTTGCAGACCTTTTATAAAGCCATTAATTTTTAAAGTGGTTTAGAAGTCCAAATTAGCAGCTGGGGGTGAGTGCCAGCTTCCAAAAACAGATGGCAATGGCTTTTCTAAAAGCAACAAGATCCTGAGATCAAATAGGAAGATCAGGACTGGGATGCCTTTTGGAAATCTATTTCAAAGTTTTGAATAATGAGTAAGATTCAAAGTCCTTCTCCTGGAGGCTTCCCTGACTGCCCTCAGTCCAGTCTGAAATTCCTTCTGAACCTCTATTACACTTGCCGCATGCTGACTCATTTTAAAACTAATCACATACAACGTTGCATTATATATAGCATTTCATTTCTCTTATTTATATCTTATTATATTCCCTGACTGCATACTAAAATACCACATGACTAAGATGCTTCTGCTTACTATAAAATCTTCAAGAAATATATTACACAGAAAGAAAAGTCCCCCATAGTTTGACCTCACAATGGTAACCACTGTTAACCACTTGGTACAGAGTTTTTCCAATATTATTTTTGGTCCACGTAGTGAAATATATGCATTTTTAAGCAGAAATAATAAAATTGATACTATATTATGACTTTCTTTTTTCATGTTTCCCCACGATACATACATTGGAAACTCCTTGAAGGCAGAGATTAGTAAATTATTTATTCCACACTTATTAAACATCTACTATATTTAGGGGCTACCATATGGAAAAATGAATAAAGCAAAATGTCTCAAATTGAAGGAGTTTGCCTAACTTGCCAAAAAAAAAAAAAAGCATGAAAAATAATTACTATAAAACAATGTCACATGGGCAGTAATGTAGGTTTCCATAAAGTGCCATGAAGAATGCTTTTGGTCTACCTACAGCAAGAAAGGACATACCTCTGTCTAATTTGACCACCTACAAAGAGACTTATTTGGATCAGGACTCAGCTCTGGACTCCTCTCTACATGCCCATACCTGGAAATGTCAGCTCTGGTTTCTTGGAGACAGTTGGTGTACAGTTCATTAAACCTTTCTCTTGTCCTCTTGGCTGACCACACTGGCATGAAAGTGTAATATATCACTACACACCTGAATCTAATTTTGTGGGATTCCAGGATTCTGAAGGTGAATGCATTTCAACAAGAAGGATATCACTGAAACCACATCCTGCACTTCCCTGCCACCAGCCTACCATCCAACCCTTCCTAGATGTGTGATCTGGTCAGGTTACTTCCAATCCCCAAGCCTCAGCTTCCTCCTGTAAAGTGAGAATAATCATGCCACTTCAAACCCTAAGAGAAAAATATATGCTCGCCTTAATTCTGATGGTTAAATAAGAGAATATATATGACAGCTCACAGCTTTTATAATGCTTGCTCAGTAACTGCTAAGGTAATGGGTATATAAAATAGGCAGGACCCAGGGAATATAATCAGCAACTTTATTTTATTGTTCATCCCAATATCCTTTTAGAAAGCTCTGGATAAAATTTCAAGTAGATCCCATGACACTTCTGCTTACTCCAGGGAGTCCTAGGGTTATATTAAGCTGTAAACACAGTCTCAACTCAATAATTCTAAAGTGGAATATTCTAAACTCCAAACCCAATTTAATGATGAATCTCCCTTCCTCAGCTGGGCTGAATGCAAACTACCCACTTTCAGTGAAAAGGGGTTGTGGTCTGTCTTTTTTTTTTTTACGTTTATTTATTTTTGAGACAGAGAGAGACAGAGCATGAATGGGGGAGGGTCAGAGAGAGAGGGAGACACAGAATCTGAAACAGGCTCCAGGCTCTGAGCTGTCAGCACAGAGCCTGACACAGGGCTCGAACTCACAGACCTCGAGATCATGACCTGAGCCGAAGTCGGACGCTTAACCGACTGAGCCACCCAGGCGCCCCTGGGTTGTGGTCTTTCTTACCACCTTCTCCACACTGCACTTCCAACCTATTTCTTCTTGATTATTAAGGTTTCCGGCTTCCCCACAGTGGTGCTGGAGGGTTGGGAGGTGGAGGGTAGAAGCAGGGAAGCTGGGAGATGTTAGTGTAGGGTAGGCATGCTTCCACGTGACTGGCATGTGTACTTCAGATGGTTCTGTTCTCTTGGAGCCTTTAAACCTGGCTTTCTCTTGTAGGTGCTTTTTACTCATTCTTTAGAGACCCCCAATATCACCTTGATCTAAGCCAGAGATCTCAGCCTTAGCACTATTGACATTTGGGTCTGAATAAGTCATTGTTGTGGAAAGCTTCTCTATGCATCAGACTATGTTTAGCAACCTCCTTGCCCTCTGGACCCTAAATGCCAGTAGCATCTCCCCCCAGCTGTAAACAAGGATGTCTCCAGACATTGCTAAATGTCTGCTGGAAAGCAAAATCACCCCTGGTTGAGAACCACTGATCTAGGCAAATATACTCTATCCAAGCAGTCTGAAATGCTCCCTGTGCTATCCCACGAATCCAGCAACCACTTCAGCTTCCTTTCCATCAAAGCACAGTTGCCCTTGAGGGGGCCTTTTTTTTTTGGCTAGATCTAAGGTGACTCTTGTACCTGCTCTCTTGCATGCAAAGTCCACATTCAGTCCATGGGGTGGACACTCCTACATGGTTTTCCTTTTAAAACTTCCAGATTATATGCCAGTCACAAAATACAGCAAGTTTCCAGACTACATTATCAAAGCACTCACTGCTTAACCTCTCGTACTCTGAATTTGCTGGGTAAGATTGAGGCAGACTTTAATCCAGTGTGCCCTCCAACCATGGAAAACACATATCAAGCTCTCCAAATGGTCCCATTGAAGTCTCCTGCCCTAGAAGCAGGCACTCCACTATAGTCTCTACTTTGGAGAACATGCTCTAAGAAAACAATCCTTAGAAACTATTTTCCCATCTTTATTCAATATCCTAATATGCCCTCAATCTGGTGGTATCTAAATTATCTTCTAGGACCTCTACTTTGAACTTTCTACTGTTTGGTCTATATCACAACCTATTTTGGTGACAGAAGGCTATCTTATCTCATTACTCCAATCAGAACTCCCAGTTTAACATCCTTTTGTATTGGTATCATGTCTTCCATCTTTCTTTTCTAATCAATCCCAGAGGCTGCATAATGATGGTAAGAAAATACCTAAATCTGTATTAGTTATCTCTTGCTGAACTAACAAACCACCCAAAGCCAATGGCTAAAAACGGTAAGCATTTATTATTGCTCATGGGTCTATTGGTCAGCTGAGTAGCCCTTTTGGCCCCAGTTGGACACACTAACGTATCCATGGATAGCTATGGGCTGGGTATGCAGCTCTGTGGATCCTGGCTTTGGTTTCTCACACATTTGGGGAATCAACCAAATATCAGAACTTGTCAAGGATAGCCTTGGTTGTGGAGGCAGGGGTCCAGGAGGGCACACAAGCTCTCTTGAGGCCCAGTCTTGGATCAGCACACTGTCACATCTTCTCTGTTCTATTGACTAAAGCAAAGCACAAGACCAGCCCAAATTCAAGGGATGGGAAAACAGACTCCATCTCTTGATGAGAGGAGTTTCCAGGTCTCATTGCAAAGGGTATAGACGTAGGGATATGTAAAGAATTGGAGCCATTTCCAATGTGTATGGTGGAGAATCTCAACTATCCATCTACTCGCCATTCTTCCATAGTAATAGAACTGCAGCCAGCCACGTAGATTCTATTTCTCAGTCTCTTCTTACAGATATATGTAGCACGGGTGACTAAATTCTTGCCATGGACTGAGTTTTCACCAATGTAATGTGAACAGAAGTGATGTATGCCACTTAAGGTATCTGGGAATGTTTGCTGGGAGGCTCTATTCCACCTTCTCATCAGCTGCAATCTCAATGTAGCAACAACCTAGCATCATTTATGCAGCTGATGACAATGTCTCAGGGGGTAAAGGAGTAATGACTTGCAAGAAGCTTGGGATTTCAAATGACCAAGATAAGCAGAACTTTCTCCCTGACCTGAATTATTCACATCAGGAATGTTGTATGAAGGAGGAATAGACTTTTTTTGTTCTTTTAACTGCTCTGCCAGATCTCTTGGTTATAGCAGACTACCCTCTCCTAAGCAACACACTGGGGCAACTGAAGTTATGGTCTCCATTCATTTAGAAAACTGGGTCAAAAGACACTTCACTCTGGTATTTTGTAGAAAGGACCCAAAGTCAGTCCTAAGACCCTCCATGGCCCAAGCCTTAAGGGAAGAAAATAAAAATGATCTGAATATTTTTTAGGTTGATTTGGGCTAGGAAGGCATCAAGGAGTAAATACCTCTGTCAAAACTTTATAAATATATCCATTTATATAGAAGCTGGTATTTTTCTCATCTGATGAATCCATAGCGTGGATCTTTAACCTTTGCCTGAAGTATTTTTGATTATGATTGCTAGGGCTTCATAGCACTACAGCATTGAAATTCTGACATCATAAATCACTGGTGCAGGGTCTGCCGTTCGCTATACTTTCCTCCCAGCTGGAATCTCGGAAACTGACTTCAAGAGTGATCAAATAGAGCTTCCAAATTAAGAGGTACATCATTATTGAGCTTGAGGGGAGCCTGGCAACTAAAGAGTAGGATCATGTTGTTCCTATATTTTTAAAATCTTCAAATAACTCCTAATCTAAAATCTTGAACAAGGGCTACCAGGTCCTGAGTGATCTAGCTCTTTGCTGTCACAGTCTCATCTCATCCACCTGCCCCCTTACTTGCTTCCTGCCTTTGTTCCTGCCTCACCGGCATTTTCCCTCTCTCTCTACTGCACTAGATTTTCTTCTAGACTTCTCTCTGCCTGGATGGTCCTGTTCGTACTTCAGATCAAAGCTGCAGTGTCCATTCCTCAGGGAAGTGTTCCTTGAACCTGAGACTAGAATAGAGACCTCATTTTACACTCTCATGGGACCCGTCATAGCGCTACCACAATTATAGCTAAACAGGTATCTCTTTAATGTTGAATACTGGATTAATGGTCCCTAGCAGGCAGGAAATGCATCCGCTTTCTTTACATGCTATCCCAGCATGTAACATAGTACTGCAGACCCTCAATAAATATTGAATGGGTGAAGACATAAATAAATGAATGGGGGGGGGATGTCAGGAAGAGAAGGAAAGAGAACAGAAATAGACAGATATGGAAAGGGGGATAGGCAGAGAGGATCAGCCTGTATGAGTGATTCTCATATCAATGAGAATGGGGGGGCGGGGGGTACACCCTCCTCTCCCAGTTCCCAGAACAGTCATAACACCTCCTCTCCATGTCCAACTAGTAATTTCAGATGTCAGGCAACTCAATTCATTCTCTGTGGAGAGACACAGCCTTGATGAATTGGAAAATACCTCACCACACATTCCCTTGTAATAGCAAACACAGTGAATTGAATCAGCAGCCTGGGCTTAGGGACAAATTGCATTTGGAAATTGTATTTATGTATCAAAAAACTAATTACTGCCAAGTTCCACCTCAATAGTACTTGATGATTTCATTATTGGATCTAATTGCACTTCTATTCAGGGTAAGAGTTTACTGTCTTTTAATTGATAATGGAAATTGAAGATACAAAAATGTGAGTAGCTACAAGGCCTCTTTCTTTAGCTAATTTCTGGCCCGTGGAAAACAAAATAGCCTTTTCCACTCTCAGGCCAAAAATGCAAATATTTATTTTCAGTTTACCCATGTTTGGTGGTCTTTTAGGGTCTGCTGACCTTGAAAGATTAGACCTAACAGTTTGTACCCACATTTAGGAATACGAGTAAATGGTATAGCTTTCAAATCCGAGGTAGTCATTTTCACAAAACCACAAATGGCTTATCCCTACAAACATCTACCATTCTTCCTCTGATATAAGAAGTGAGGCAATGGTGGACACATTTCTTTATAACCACTTGGAGAGTGGGTTGGAGCCACTGACCCCAGACTCAGGGCTGCTCTATCCTCAGCTAGGATGGAAGAAGCTCTTGGCTAGTCCCATGGGGTCCCCAGCAGGAGAGCTGAGACAGGATACTTCACCAAACCTGGGAGTAGCAGGGTCTCCTGTGTCCCATTTGGTCCTGCCACATTTGAATGAAGTAAAGCACTAGATTTTCTCTGCTTACCTTGTTTCTGTTTTGTCATTTTATCGAGTAGCGAAGAAGGCTGCCAGTTAGTAGCCTGAAGCAGAAGAAAGAACCTGAACTCTCAAAATTTGACAGGAATGTCCTCATCTTGGCCTATACCCAGAAAGAACGAACTTCTCTGTCTCAATGATGGATTTTGATTTTAAAAAAAAAAAAAAAAAGAAGAAGAAAAGAAAAAAAGAACCAAGGCATCATCACACAAGACTCTGGGGGTATTTTCAAGATGGTGGCCTTCCTGTCACCTCCATCCAAGGAGCAAATGTTTTGCCGTTGTGTTTCTCTGTTATAACCAAGGCCCTCGATTATTCCCTGACTTCTCACCTCTTTACCTCTTATGAGTGCCTCTATTTGGCTTGTGTCTCTTCAGCCCGAGAATGCATTCAGTCAGTTAGAGAATGAGAGTGTGTGACCACAGTGTGTGGAGACCCAAGGAGACCCACAGGCAGCTAGAGGACAAGGGCAAGCTCCTCATTAGGAAGTGGCATTTTGTGGGGCTTCCACTCATTAGACAAGTGTTTAATATGCTGTACTTCCTGGTTCCATCCCATACTTCTCTCTCAGCAGAGCAACTGTGTCTCTCTCAGTCTTCGTTGTTTTGTTTTAAATTTCTTCCTTATTCTCATTTTTCCTCCCCATCTCCCTGTCCCCACTCTCTCTGTCTCTATCTCTTTTTGTCTCTCTTGGTCTGTGAATCTCCCATCTCTCTTCCTGTCTCCATCTGTGTCTCTACTTGCCTCTCTTACACTTGCCTCTCTTACACTTCTCTCAAGCAGTGGAAAACCAAAGCCCAGACCTTCTTGCCAGTTCCTGCGGAGGTGCCTTTCCCCAGCCCCTGACATCTCCACAAGTTAATGCTTGCTGGCCCCACCTCCCCCTTCTCCCTAGAAATCTCCCAGAACCAGCTCCCATCTTCCCTGGGCCCATTCCACCCCTGCTCCACAAATTTCTAGCTTTTCATAATGGTTGCTCCCTATGACCTTTATTGGTCCCTCCTGATGGCTACTGCCCAGGGGCTCGCACTTCCTCTGCTAATCTTCCCACACAACCTCTCCAACATTCCCTTCTTTACCTGCTTCATGGAGTAACTCACCCAGGTGCCCAGTGTTCAGCCTTTCTCAAGACGACTGAGCAAAACATGGAGCAACACGAAATCATTCCAGTGCAAGGTAAATATGTGCATGTCTAACCTCCATTTTTAGTAAGATTGCTCCATTGCTCTTGGCCAATTCAAATAAGGAACTGCCAAAAGCCATACCCATTTTGTAAAGGAGAGATTACGCTGCACAATCCCTGCAGTGCCTATTTGAAAACATCTCCTTTGCACTTTTGTAAAAAGGATGTATTCATTCATCCTACAGACTTTTACTGAAGACTACGGCTACATACTTGTACACAGTACCTTTGACATAAAAATAAAAAACCAGGCTCCCTGACCTCAACAGGCCATGATCCATCACACCCACCCCTTATTTAATGATTCCAATTCACTCCCGAAAATCCTGCACTACATGAAGAATCACTAAGTAAAACAATATCTTTATTCATTTCAATGGAAAAAAATTGAAAATATTTCATCCTGACCAATGATATCCAAACAATTTACACAGAATAATAAATCATTTGAGGGACGCCTGGGAAGCTCAGTCAGTTAAGCATCTGACTCTTGGTTTTGGCTCAGGTCATGGTCTCACGGTTTGTGGATTTGGATTTGAACCCTGCACTGCTCTGTGTCTTGTGTTAATTCTCTCTTTCTCAAAATAAATAAATAAGCCTTTAAAAAAGAATAATATATCAGTTGAAACAATAAAATGGTACATCTTTGCCTGTAATGCTGGAATATCACTCCATATAGCATTTGTTAGTATGTTTTAAGATATTAAAAAAAGAGTCATTATACCAAAAACAAGAATCAGTGTTCAAAAAGCAGAGTAACATTTCAAGAGCTGTTATGGTAAACAGTCTCCAGCTGAACAGTTTTCTTGTGACATGAGTCTAAGGGCTAGTAGCTCTGAAGCAGAGTGGGGGATACGAGGAGAAATGGGTGGTGACGGGTATGCAGGTCAAGCTCCAAATTACCTGAAAAGTAGGCTCATCCCAACTAAGACAAATTGCTTCACAAAGGCAGGAACATCATTAGCCCCAGAAAGTTGAGTACCAAACCACAAAAAAATAAAGAATACCCCTGCCCCAAGAGACCTGTCAGCCACACTCCACTATTTCATTTGACCTACCCAGGATCATGTGTTGTAGCCCTAATCCTACACAATTAAGTATCAAATGAAACCATCAGTCATAAGGAAGACTGGATGAGAAAGTGTGCACAACACTGGAACTCTATTTCTCCTACAGTAAATGGTATTGCATCCTTGCATAAGATACAATAAGCTGCATTACTGTTCTAGAGTCAAATGTATTTGTCTCAGAAATGAGGACCTCTGCTAGCCTATGAGGTGCTTTGGGGAAATTTTGAGAATGTTGTCCAGTTTGGGAAAATCAAGGTAAATCTATAGTTCATGATATAGAACAATGACCAACATGTAGTGTTAAATGAAGAATAAAAAACAAGCTGTGGAAATAGAGGACAAGCATGACTTATGCACACATAAATATATGCTTGCTTTTATTTAAAGTGATCTTGGATAGGTAACACAAGAAACTGTTCACAGTTGTTAGTCCTAAAGGGTACGATGGACAGTTAAGGGGTAAGAAGGAAGTCTTGCCTTTTTCTTAATAAGCTACCTTTACATCAGACACACTTTTTCTTTTAAAGTTTATTTATCTATTTTGAGAGAGTGTATGTGTGGATGGCACAGAGAGAGAGAGACAGAGACAGAGAATCCCAAGCAGGCTCTGCACTGTCCATGCAGGGCCTGATGCAGGGCTCAATCTCATGAACCATGAGATGATGACCCCAGCCAAGATCAATGGTTGGATGCTTAACTGACTGAGCCACCCAGGCGCCCCAGGAGGAAGTCTTTTACTTTTATTTTATATCCCCTGCAACTGTTTGAATTTTATCAGAAGCATTGCTTACTTTTAGGATAAAAAGGAGATTTAAAAAATTTGAATTCAGCTCAAAATATAGAGGAAATTCTGTTAATCCTGAAAATTCCAGGCCATTCTCTAGATATGTGGTTATTTCAGGGTCCACAGCAATGCTGGGAGCGTTCCCATTGGGGTCCCTTTTACACTTGGGATTTTCCTCGGTGCTCTCCCCTCTATGTTCCAGCCTTGTCCATCCTCCTCAGCTTTGCCTGGTGAAAGGGGCATCCAGATTTACCCTGTCTGTGAAATCACTTGAGGGTTTTTCCAAATAACAGCTCTCTCTCCTAGATATTAATTAAGAAGCCCTGCTGCGGTTTCACTATTATAATGTCCAAACAGAAAAGCCGAACTTCTTTGACTCCACAGACACCAATAAAAGCGTCTCTGAGGAGACTTAACATAAGCAAAGAAAATTCATTTGGAAAGGTGAAGCCCATCAGTCAGCAGGAAGCTCCAAATCCCACAGCTGGTACATGTCAGTTGCTGACCTCCACAGTAATACTATCTGTTTCTGTTAAAGGTGAACTAAAATCCATCAGGCTGGGCTCTCAGGGCCTCAGTTCACATCAGTGACCTGTGCTGATGCCTCTCAAGGTGAATCTGTTTTTTCATCATCCCCTCTATTCCAGTGTCTCCATCTCCGAAATGGGGGTGCCTATTTTTGCCTCTGCTGCCTCTAGGGTGAGAAAAAAATCGATCAAGGATGACCAAAACCAATATAATACAACAAAGTAATCCCAGCCATTATAACTTGAAAACTCAGCAGGGCCTCCACATCACTTGAGAGAACTATTTTATATGTGAATACAAATCACAACATCTGTCACACTCCCCTAATTTTTAAATCAGATCACTGTCAAATCCAAACAGCAAAGATATTTTTTTTAAATAAGACCATTTTGGGGGCACCTGGGTGGCTCAGTTGGTTGAGCATCCAACTTCAGCTCAGGTCATGATCTCACACTCCCTGAGTTCAAGCCCTGCGTCGGGCTCTGTGCTGACACCTCAGAGCCTGGAGCCTGTTTCAGATTCTGTGTCTCCCTCTCTCTCTGCCCCTCCCCTGCTCATGCTCTGTCTCTCTCTCTCTGTCTCTCTGTCTCTCTCTCTCTCTCTCTCACACACACACACACACACACACACACACACACACACACACACAAATAAACATAAAAATGTTTTAAAAATAAAATAAGACCATTTTTAGCTTTATCATACCTTGGGGTCTCTTTACCTCATAGTAGTTCAGTTTTTCCTTCAAAGACCTCAGTCTTCCCTGAGGATATTCATTCAGATCAACTTCAAATTGATTGACCTTTTTTAAATGTATACATTACACACACACACACACACACACACACACAAACACAGACACACACACTGGAAGGCCCTCTCCAAATACTGAAAAGAATTGGATTTAGATTATCATGTAGGAAAGAAAAAAGAGGTTTTAGAGATCTAGTTCTGAAAAAGTTGACGAAATAGACTAGGAAGGACCACCCTCACATGCAAATACATGTAGCCTAGCTCCATCTCCAACTGATATTAGCCACCTACAGGAAAGAGTGGAAAGAGCACAGGCTTTGGCAAAGGAATGAAGCTGGTTCTACTACTTGTTAGTTCTTTGGTTTGGGGCAAGTGCTTCATCTCCCATCTTTAGATTTCTCTTTCATTAAATGGGGATTTTAATATCTCCTTTACAGAGCTGTCTTGAGAATTAATAAAACATACATAATGGGTACTAAGGAGGACACTTGTTGGGATGAGCACTGGGTGTTACATGTAAGTGACAAATGGCTAAATTCTACTCCTGAAACCAATATTACGCTATATGTTAACTAGAATTTAAATAAAAATTTGGGGGGAAAAATGAAATAAAACATATGTAAAGTGCTTAGCACAGTCCCTGGCATAAGGGAGACACTCAGGATGTGTTAACTACTCTCATTCTCTGTCCTATGCAATGGCAAGAGAAGAAAAGAATAAAAATAGTCCTGGCCCTCAGAGGTCTCACCACTTATAAGAGAAACTTCCTCCCCAGTCCTTTCTGGTATAGGGAAATAGTAAGTCACACCTCGATCACCTAGACTGGGGACGTTAACATCTCATCTGCTTCCAGCTCACAAACACAGCGAAATCAGACACGCGCAAGAGAGGATCAGAAAACAAGGAAAGCTTTTCCGAGGAAAACTGGGGCCAGCCCTGAAAGGCAAAACTGCATTACACCAATTATTCCTGATCCAGGCTGAGGTGTCTGGGTGCACTGGATAATTAGAGGCTGCCCCAGTCTTTGCACTGACATGACTGGTGCTATTTAATGTAATTACATTACAGTAAAATGATGAGTTTTCCCATAATTGGTAGTTACAGCATAATTGTGACTACACAGAATATTAACACCCTAATTGCCAGAGCCTTCCAAAAATTGTTAGCTAAGTAAATATTTCCCTTCTCTCTGGGCAGCGAAATGAGAGAACTGGTACTTCCTAGGATAGCCTATCACATCTGCCCTTTTGTTTCTTCCTACACCAGTCCCCTCAGACCCTTCCAGGGATCCTCCTTCTCCTCCTGCAAGGACACAAAGTGATGCAACCTTCTACCTTCCTTCTGTATTAAAATCAGCTCTGCCAACTGGCAAACATCTGATAGAGTCATTTCATTGACAAGGATTACAGCAAGCACCTAAACTCATTAGGAGGCAGGCCTAGTTCAGTCCCAGCTTGCCCACCTTATCTCCGTGTGCCTTTGGCAATCATGTGACCTAACTAAGTCTTAGTTTCCTCACCTGTAAAATAGAGATTATGCCACCTACCTCCTGGTACTCATGTAGCGAGTAAATGAGTTAGAGCACATAGCATGCACTTATGAAATGTTAATTGAACTTGAGGGTGATTTACCAATCAAAACTAATAGGATGTTGGTCCAGGATTATTTCCACTTTTTTGTGGTAAAACAGATACCTTGAATTAAATCAGTCAGTCATTATTCAACAAGCAGGTAAAGTATTTGAGGAAGTAGAACAATTTTTCCAAAACTTCCTAAGTCCCATAATAGTTTCTGGCCACATAAGAGGTGGGACAGCATGACACATTAATGCACATACCACAAACCCATAAATCTCAACTCTGCCAATTTCTAGCCGTGTGACCTTGGGTAAGTGACTTAACTCATCTGTGTTACTATACATCTCCACCTGCAAAAGAGAAATAACTAACTGTACTGAACTCCTAGGGTTGTTATGAGGATCATGTATATTAAAACATATAAAACTAACAGTCACTGGCACCTTGTAAGCACCAAGTGTTGATGTTACTATGATTATTATTCTATTGACTGCTGATCAAATTGTGCATTCTTCAATGAATGGGACAAAATAATCCCTGGAACCAGAACATCCCCTTGCATAGGGGGCTTATAACCATAACTGGGTGGTAATACGCACAAATGATGAACAAACTCAGCAGTAAAGAATATATTTTTTTAATTTTTTAAGTGTTTATTTTTGAGAGACAGAGAGACAGAGTACAGGCAGGGGAGGGGCAGAGAGAGAAGGAGACACAGAATCTGAAGCAGGCTCCAGGCTCTGAGCTGTCAGCACAGAGCCTGGTGCAGGGCTCGAACCCACAAACCACAAGATCACAACCTGAGCTGAAGTCAGACGCTTAACCGACTGAGCCACGCAGGCATCACAAGAATATATTATTATTTTTAAATTCAAGGATTGGATTAATCAGGCTGTAGTAAGGTATATATATTTATGCTTCTCCCTTTGAAATTTAACCAGTCCAATGAGATGCTTTCAACTGGAATTTTTCTTTTTGCCTTATATTTTTGTCAACTTCTATTGCCTTGTATTTTGAAAGGAAGTTGGAAATACTGAAAAAAACAAATTTGTTTCATGTCATCTCAGAATGAACACTGAGGGGAAGATCCACATGAAATAGAATTCATTATATAAGAGGAGACTGGGTGATCCCTGATAGTGAGATTGCTATCATTTCACCTACATAGCACTGGCTTCCTGGTGGGAATGTTATTCCCTCCCCATCCTCCCCATATAAAAGCTCTAACCATGAGGTTTATATAAGAATAGCCACATTCTTCCAGATCCCAACCCCACAACCACTAATATTTGGTCCTGGATCAGGCCCTGACCTAAGCAGGGTCAATAATAGTACCTTATCCACTGGCTACAGCTGATTGGCTCAAGAGAGGCCATCTGACTCTCCCATCACCCCAATCAGGCACCCTTCTAATGACCGAGGTCAGAGATTGTGTGATTATGTCCTGTCCAAAAGTAAGAGCTGTAAGACACAAAACAGAGCTATTGGTAACAAAGGTTCCCTTCCATGTGGAGGAAAAAAAAAAAAAGAGGAAAAAGAAGCAGTCTCCAGTGGGAAAAAATGCAGGAGACACCATGAAAAACAGTGAAAGAGCTAGTGATGTTCTGGTCCTTCTTCTAGTCCTCCCCATATCCCAGATTTCTGTGACCTGGTGAGCCAATCTCCCTTAGATTCCATGGGCTAATGAACTTTCCTTCCTGACAAGTTGTATTTCTGTCTCTTGCATCCAAAAGAGCTCTGATATGCCCCTAAATCGTGGGAAAAAGCATATTGGCATCTTTAAAAATCGCAAGTAGCTGAGCTTTGACACCTCACCAAAAACCTTTGCAATTTCTTTCACAAAGGGAAAGAAGAGACCAGTTGTGTGGTGTAGTGAATAAAGCAAGAAACAGGAAGAGTCGCAGGCTTTGGAGACCTTTCTCTACCATTGCCTAGGTATAGACCTGTTAGCCTTTTTAAGTGAGAACTTCCCATTTACAAAATAAGAGGGTTGGATTACAAGATTTCTAAGACCCATCCAAACCCCTAAATCCTAGTTTTCAGTTTTGTTTCTCTAAATTAATTGCATCTAAACTGTCAGGATTTAGTAGTGTTTGTCTAGCAGAAGTTGTTTTTCAAAACTTCTTCCCATTCTCCTTTTGGTAGTCTGGAAGCTTATGTTATCATTTGAGCCACTAAATTTCCCCGCTCTCAACCTTTCTTCAGTGACGTCCAACACTTCTTGGAAGCTGACTGGAAGGTTACAGCTTGGAAAGCTGAGAAAGAGGATTAACAACAGTTGCTCGTTGGTGCGGTAAGACTAATGAAGAAACAGTGTGTGGTGATCATTTCTCTGAAGAGCAGTTTAACCCTGGGGAGGATTGCACCGATGGTGGCTGAAGACACTGGTCCATTTGAGAAAGGGTTGCAGGAATTAGCCTAGGGTTCCACTCACTGACAGAGAGACCCTTAAGTAAAGGCACTTGGAATTTGTTCAAGCCAATCTGTGGGGAGCAGATGTCACCAGGAGCTCAGGGCTGGGATGTGAGCCAAGGTCAGGGAAGAAGTCAGGAAAACCCTACCTAGCAACAGATCTGCAGAGCCAGTGGCCATGTCTGTTGTAAGCATGGAGCGCTTCCTTCCATCCACTGCTGCCAGCTTTGCTGTATCGGAGAAGAATTGGAAGCTAGATGATCAGATAAAAAGTGCCTACCAAGCTGATAGCAGCCTTGCCTGCCGTGTCTGAGATGGCATGCTCAGTCACTGCGGCGTATTTTCTCGAGCCTGCTAATGACAGAAGGAAGTTCCTAATGAAGTTATTGCTCTGCTGACTGAATTAATGATTTCCAGTTCCGGTGCTTGTAAACACACCGTATTCAAAGCGCTCACGTGTGAACTGAGGCAGCACTTTGGAGACACTGAGTCCACAGTGAACTCTTCACAGGTAGCAAAGTGCTGGGAGAAAACAGGGCTAACCAAGGGGAACCGGCTACGGTTGCCGGAACACTCTAAACCCGGTGAAGTTATTTCTGATTGGGAAAAGGGAGAAAGGAGAGAAGAGGATGAGAACTACATTTAAAGACAGGAAGGAAGGTAACGGGCAAATAAAGCCATCCACGTCCCCAGTGGGCAGCCCCTTCCATCTCCTACACCCAATGTCATCCCTTCGGCCACCTTCAGCTCCACTCTTTTTTAAAAATGTTTGTTTATTTTGAGAGAGAGAGAGGAAGAGAGAATCCCTAGCAGGTTCTGCACTGGCAGTGCAGGGCCAGATGTGGGCTTGAACTCATGAGCCGTGAGAGCATGACCCAAGCTGAAATCAAGAGTCAGACGCCTAAACGACTGATCTACCCAGGTGCCTCTCAGCTCCACTCTTCATCACAAATCCCAAATGTTAAAGTTATACCGGTTGCCCAGGGGAGAGCCTCATATTATGATAAAATATGTTGGAGAGAGAGGGAAAAAAATAATCTTTTTTCTGAATGTGCTTTTTAAAGCCATCACAGGGCAGGCATCTTTAGAGGTGACAAGCTCACCTGCAGCCTCACAGGGTTCACAGCGAGGATGACACACACAAGCCAGTCTCGGAGGTGACAGGCTGCATCCCACTTCCTGTGGCTGCTGCTGCTGCCATCTGCATCTGAGTTAGTCAGGGACCCAGTGCGCAGCGGGTCCCCGGAGCAGAGCGGCTGCCAAATTACAGAGCAAGGAGCACTCGGGTGGTGGGAGGGGGAGGAAGGAGGAAGCTAACTAATAGCTTGCAAGCATGCCTTCTAAAAAGCGTGTTAACCAAACAAGCTGCCATCCCTTAATCCCTCCCACTCCTGCCTGAATGTACACTAATTGAAAATTAAGTTTTCAATTTGAAGCCATTTTCTAATTCTGTCTCATTCAGGAGCAGTTAGAGCCCCGGTGTTTTGCTCAATTCCCAGTGTGCTTTTCATGAGTTCCTTCAGGAAGCTGACAAAGGAGTCTTGTCAAACACGTTACTGACAGCAGCGGGTGGGAAGGTTTGTATACAAGGAGTCATCTTGGAAGCTAAAGAAAGCCAGGCCAGGGCCAGGCTAAAGATTCTGCCAAGTGAAAGACACTTTCCCCTGCCTTTCCCCTCTCCTTCTTCCTACAGTTAAACTGTACTTGCAACCTGGCAAAGGGGACCTTCCCACTAACCACTGTCCTGTCCCCAGTGTGTTAGGAAAGCCTCCCAATAAGACCAGAAGCTCCCTGAGGGCAAGTTCTCCAAACTCCAAGGGCCATTGACCTTGATCTCCACGGAGGAACGGAATGAACCTAAGTCTATAAAAGGAGAGCAAATTGTCATAGTAAATAGTGAAAAACAGGTTTGTCAGCAGCGTTCTGTAAAAAATTGAAGTTATAAAACTTATTTTTTGCTTATATTTAACAAAATTGAGGTCATTATTATTCCATAGCAAATAATAAATCATGTATTGATTCCTGTTGCATGATTTTCCCCACATAATCGCATGCTTGCACAATAGGGTATTCTTGATTGCATGTTTAACTTTCACGACAAGAGCAAAGAGAGTCATTTTTGGAAAACACAAAGTGGTCCTCAGTTTTCCAAGGGACTCTCTTAAGCATTTGATATGCTAAGCATTCTCTCTTGAAGAACCTCAGGCATTCTTACCTTTGTCTCAGGCTTCAATTTTTTTTTTTTTTTTTTTAACATTTTTGAGAGAGAGAGAGAGAGACAGATTGCAAACAGGGGAGGGGCAGAGAGGAAGACACAGAATCAGAGCAGGCTCCAGGCTCCGAGCTATCAGCACAGAGCCCAACGAGGGCCCCTAACCCACAAACCGTGAGATCATGACCTGAGCTGAAGTCAGACGCTCAGACAAGTCACCCAGGTGCCCCAACCACTGTAGTTTTTCCGTAGTTCTTCCCAGTCCTGTTTTGCCAAACAGCATGCATGAGATTCAGACAGCCTTCCAACATCGATTCCATTGACTTCACGAAATCCTACATCTTTTGCAGTATTTCCAGTTTCACTTTGCAATTGATTTACATTGAATTGCAGTTATCAGATGTTTACCCTTCGTAAATCATCAAGAGCCTGACAACCACCCACAAGGACACCGGGTGATATAAGGGGATAGAGGCTAGGGCTAATAGGGAAGGATGCCTGCCTGGGAACTGCTTTCAGAGGTGAGTTCATTCGTGGATATTTTCACTCACAAAGCCTTTTCTATGCAATTTCATAGGACAGGACCCCCATGATTTCCTAAGAAACTCAGATATCTGCCATGGATTTCTACCAAGCAATGATTTGAAAATAATATGATTCTAATGAATGATTGGGCTACAAGGAAGAAGGAAGGAGGCTTTGTTTGGGAGCTTAATTAATGAAATCTTCCCAAAGCATCATTATAGGTAAACTATGTTAAATGACATAATCTTTATACCCCTTTCTCAAAGTCTTGGGCAAGTAAAAATCACATATGCTTTGATTTAAATGTAGGTCTGAAATGTAAATGTTGTGATTAACTGGGACTTGAGTGACAAAATGGAATGCAGGAGAAGATGGAATCTTGGGGACAGAAGGAAATGAGAGAATAACATGCATGAATTTGCAAGCCTGGGGCTTGAGTAATTTGGGGGTGGATCAGGGATGCTCGGTGCAGTAGCTCAAAGAAGCAGGAGATAAAAGTAAAAAGAGAGGAGGAAATTATAAGCCCAGACTGGAGAAAAAAAGGAAAAGAAAGATTCAAGGAGTTAAGATATCAATTCACCTTGCCAGGCAGGGACTAGGACCCCAGCTATTAAAAGTGCTATCACAGGGAGAAAATCAGTGGTTTGTGGTCTGAGTGCTTTAGAGAATGTACTTTCAACAAGGAACTTGAGAGTTACACTTGCTTCCCCACCAGATCATTGTGGTTCAGAGACTGACTTAACCACTGCCATGGCCACAAATAAGTGATCCAATTGTCTGACCTTCTGCACCTTGGTAACAAAATGAGGGTGTCACTCTGCATTTCAAAGAGTTTTTGAGGGCTACAATTAATTTCCATGTTATTTTATACACACACACACACACACACACACACACACACACACACATTCATACCTTAGTCTTTCACTACGTGTGGCTAGTTATAATGATAATAATAGGGATGGAGCCAAGGTGTACGCAACCAACCTGAAGACAGGCAGGTGGAACTGTGTTAGGCTAATGGAACAACAGTTACTAATCCCTGATCCTGTGAGACAGCAGACTTTGCTGTCTATACAAATGACTGAGTAACAAGCACTGAGACATGGGCTGTCACCGTGAAAGCAAAAAGAGCCTGTAGCAGCCCAGAGTGGAGGCAGAGTGAAGCATTCCAGGTCTGCATACACTCTGAGAGGTGTCCAGTAGCAATGAAGGAGCAGCTTCCCCTGGGTGTGGCCAAGACGGTCCCAGTCCAGGAACAGTCAGTGTGTATGGGAAAAACTTGGACATTCTTGACAAGATTAATGGCAGGAAAAATAAGACCTAATTGCAGTACCAAATCAAGGAAAAGGCAGGAGGACTGGGAGATTAATTCCTGGCTCCTTGAAAATGATAACAACATCAATCCAATACATGGGCACTCATGTCAAATAGGGTCCCCTAGAAGCAGAACCTGAGGCAGGACTTCAGATGCATAGGACACATTAAGGCCATGCTCTCAGGAAGGACCTGTAAGGGAGTAAACATTAGGAAAAAGCTGAGATAAAGTCTCAGATAAAGTCTAGCCTTGGTCAGCGACCCAGGGAGGAGAGATCAACGTCCCAGGCATCTCCAACAAGGCGGTTCCTAAAGCCAAGGAGAATTCTCCATAGAAGGCCACTGGTGTAAGCTGTTAACAATGGATGAGAATGGGTGCACCAGCTGGCAAAGGGATCCAGGAAGAACAATTGTTTCTACTATAATATCATTCTAGGTGGGTGCTTTAGGTGTATTGATTCATGACAATCTCCTAGGAGAGTCTTCTGACTTACAGAGGAGAAAGGGGAGGCTCAGTTACTCTAAGTAACTTGCTTTAAGTCACCCAGCTTATATGACAGAGCCAGGATTTGAACGCTGGCACTTTAATTCTGGAACCCACATGCCTAGCCACTATTCTATCTTACGAGATGCTGTTATAGAATGAATTACATCCCCCCCTCCCAAGAAAAAGATGTTGAAGTCCTAATCCCCCAGTGCCTTAGAATGTAACCTTAGAATGGATAGGGGAGCATTGCAGATGAAATTAGTTAAGATGAGATCATACTAGAGTAGGGTGGGCCCTTTATCCAAAATGACTGATGCCCTTGTAAGAAGAGAAAACACAGACACATGTGGAAAGAATGCTAAGTGAAGACAGAAGTAGACATTGGAAATGTGCAGCCAAGGAATGCCAAAGATTACCGGCAAACCACCAGAAGTGGGGAAAACGTGATGAATTCTCCCTGACAGGTTTCAGAGGGAGTATGGCCCTGAGGATGCCTTGATTTTATACTTTGAGCCTCCAGAACTAGGAAAGAATGCATTCCTGTCGTTTTAAGCCCTCTGGTTTGTGGACCCTGTGGCCACCCCAGAAACTAATACAGATACAAAGAGAAGAAAGCAAACATTGGGGAAGAAACTGTCCTGATAGAATTACTAATTTTAGCTCAAAAAATGATTTACTCAAGAGTACATTATAAGTACAAGCAACTGTTTTTAAATGATGTATATACAAGGAATTTACACAACCCTCGAGAAATTAAGCTATAGTATTTAAGCTCTCCAGCCTGGAGTCATACTGGTTTGTGTTACAATTCCAGATCAGTCATGCATTTAGCAGGGGCACGACCGTGGGCCAGTGCACTGACCTCTCTGCTCTTCGGTTATTCATTTGTGAATGGTGACAATGATAGTACCCTCTCCTAGAATTACTAGGAGGATTTCATGAGATAATACATTTAATAAAGCACATGATCTGATACATGGTGAGGACCAAACATTAGCTCTTATTTCTTTTACAGTAATCCTTTCCTTATCCGTGGAAGATACATTCCAAGACCCCCAGCAGATGCCTAAAACCGCAGATGTATCCAACCGTATGTAGAGCATGTTTTTTCCTATATGTACATACCTATGATAACTTTTAACTTATAAATTAGTGACAGTAAGGAATGAAAAACAATGACTAATACAAAAATCAGACAATTATGACAATATACAGTTGACTCTTGAAAAACATGGGGGTTAGGGGTGCCAATCCCTGCACAGTGGAAAATCCACGTATAACTTTTGAACACTCCAAAACCTAACTAGTAATAAATAGCCTACTGTTGACCAGAAGCCTTACTGGTAACACAGTCACTTAGCACATATTCTGCATGTTTTCTGTATTATATAATATATTCTTATAATAAAGCAAGCTACAGAAAAAATGTTAAGAAAATTATAAGGAAGAGAAGATACATTTACGGTACTGTACTTATAAAAAAATAAAATAAAATTGCCTGCATGTGGACCCAGGCAGTTCAAATTCGTGTTGTTCAAGGGTCAACTATACTGTAATAAAAATTATATGAGTGTGGTCTCTCTCTCTCCCAAAATCTTTTTTTAATGTTTTATTTTTTTGTATTTATTTTTTTTAACATACAATTTGTTGTCAAATTGTTTTCCATACAACACCCAGTGCTCATCCCAACAGGTGCCTTCCTCAATGTGTTTTATTTATTTTTGAGAGAGAGAGAGAGAGACAGAGCATGAGTGGGGGAGGGGCAGAGAGACGGAGACAGAATCAGAAGCAAGCTCCAAGCTCTGAGCTGTCAGCACAGCGGTACTCGAACCCGTGAACCGCAAGATCACGGCCTGAGCTGAAGTCGGCCGGCTTAACCGACCGAGACACCCAGGCGCCCCTCCCAAAATTTTATCTTACATACTCACCCTTCTTGGGATGCTGTGAGATGAAAAAAGGTCTACGTGATGAGAAGTGAGGGGAAGGATGTGGCCTGTCACGCGGTGTTAGGCTGCTATTAACCTTCTGATGATTGGTCAGAAGGAGGACCACGTGCTCTCCGCACTGCCCTTTGACCCCAGGGAATGGAATCTGCAGAAAGCGAAACCGCAGATAAGGCGGAACTGCTGGTGCCTTGAAATCCAATCACTGTGGGCTCGGGACACCTGAGCTCCCGTCTCATCTCGGTTCTACTCGTGGATACACGGGCACCGCTGTACGTGGGGTTCAGCTGAAGTACTGTTGGAAAAGTAAAGCAATCAAATAGGACGATACATATAAATGTCCTTTGGGAGTAATAACCCTCTGTAAATATGACACATGTTGACAATGCTAGCTAATTATTCTCCCCTGAATTAAAGAGAACTAATTATGGGCTGGCAGGAGGAATCCTTTTCTTCTCAAACTTGAATGAGTGTAGAGTTACCTGCATTGCTTGTTAAAATGCAGCTTCTGGGGGCGCCTGGTTGGCTCAGGTCATGATCTTACTGTTCCTCAGTTTGAGCCCAGCATCGGGCTCTATGCTGACAGCTCAGAGCCTGGAGTCTGCTTCGGATTCTGTGCCTCCCTCTCTCTCCACCCCTCCCCTGTTCACACTCTGTCTCTCTCTCTCTCAAAAATAAACTTAAAAAAAAATTTTTTTTTAATGCAGATTCTGATTCACCAGGTCTGGGATGAGGCCTGACATTCTGCATTTCTAAGAAGCTCCCAGGGGGTGCCCATGGTGTGCATCCAAAATTCATGGAGATAGGAAGATGCCTTGCAAAATACCATGAGATTTGCCAGTCAGGTGGGGTTCACCGCTTAACCATTAGGACTTCCAGTCTGCTGGAAGATAATTTACCCTCTTTCTGGTAACAAGATAGAAGGTCTTTCGTTACAAATATAAATTTTGTATGTGTACTTGCTGTATTGGGGATAAAAATCACCAGAAAAGCTCTAGAAAAGTCCCTCTGGGGTGAAGATGAAGGCCTATTTGTGCCCTGAGGGGTGCTTAATGCTTCCCAAGGGAGGCCCCGAAGTCTGGATTGTTTCAACCACTCCCAATGGCCCCTTCCACAACGCAGCCTGTACTAGGGATGAGGAGTAAATGCTGGATAAAGAACAATGATGGAGGTTTATTGCCACCTACTGGATTAAGAAAGAAAAGAGTATAGCAAAATATTTCATTGATTCCAGTTCTCACATCTGATCTGAAAAGGGCCAAAAAGAGGGGTGTATTGTAGAACTGCAAAAGACCTTGGAGACTGTAGGTTCAGCCCTCTGATCCCTGAGTTCAACCCTGCAGCATAAACCATGTAGGACTGAGGACTGTTTCCTCAGTCTCTTTGCCAGGTCCCAGAAGAATAACAGCCATAATTCAGGGAGGGCTTAATATGTGCATCCAGGGGCATTATTTATATTATCTCAATCCTCACAACAGCCTTCAAGTTAAAGAGTATTGTTATCACCACTTATGCAGAGGCAGAAACTGAGGCTTGGGGAAGTTGAATTTATTTAAAATCACCAGTATTAATAGGAGACTGGACGTAAACCAGGTCTATTTGCCTACAGAGGCTGAAAACCTTAACAGGTAAGCTAAAGTCAGGCACAGGGCCAACTGGCACTCAGCCTTCCTGATTGTGTGAGAAACACGCAGTCATTAAAGTAAAGAGACAGGCTGCCTCTTCTGTTCTCCTGCCTGTTCCCCCATCATCCACAAAACACGTCCTCAACCTTTGTTCTTAGAAAGACTTCAAAGTTTAGGCTCCTTTGTGCTGATCAGCTAGCCACCGAATCGTCCATTCTTTCTCTATCCTAGAATGCATACTCCACTGTATTAGTTTCCTAAGGTAGTCATAACAAAGTACCATGACCTGGATGGCTTAAACAACAGAAATTTGTTTTCTCCCAGTTCTGGAGCCTAGAGGTCTGAAATCAAGGCACCAGCAGGACCACATTGCCTCTGAAACTGTAGGGGAGAATCCTTCTCCACTCTTTGCTAGCTCCTGGTTTTGCAGGCAACTGTTGGCATACCTTTGCTCACAGATCTGTCACTCCAATGTGTGCCTCCACCTTCACATGACCATCTTCCCTGTGCATCTGTGTGTCTCTTCTCCTTTTCTTACTTATAAGGACAGCAGTCACACCAGATTGAGGGCCCATACTGCTCTAGTATAACTTCATCTTAACCAATTACATCTGCCACAACTTATTTCCAAATAAGATCACATTCTGAGGTTCTGAGAAGGACATGAATGGGAGATGGGGGGTGGGGGGGACACTATTCAACCCAGTATTTCAACCCTAGTGGTTTTTGAGTATGACCACTGAAGTCCACCCTCCTGAATTCAAATCCTGGCTCCAGCCCTAACTACTTGTGTGATTGGGGACAAGCTACCTAACCTTGTTAAACCTCAGTTTCCTCACCTATAAAATGGGCATGATAATTATCTCCATCTCATAGAGTTATTATGAAGATTAAGAGTTAATACATATATGGTAACTCTCAGAACCTGACAGCGTGATATAATTTCTAGAGCCCAGTTGCCCAGGATTTAAACTTTGGCTTTGCTGCTTACTAGCTGTATAAGTCTTGGGCAAGTTATTCAGCCCCTCTATTCACAGCATCCTCATTTGTAAATTGAGTGATGCTGATGGTGATGATAATTGTACCTACCCATGTAGAGGGGAGAGGTTACAAATACTTAAAGAGTTAGAATACTTGGCATATAATAAATGCTCAGGAAATGTTACCTAGCTAGGATCATCTCCCTCAGAGTTCTGTTGAAGGATTAAATTATGTAATTCATTTAGACCCTGGGTTTCAGTATATGCTCAATGAATCATGATGATGATGATGATGATGATGATGATGATGATGATGAAGGTAAGAAGGAGGAGGAGAAGAATTATTTACACTAGGTCCATAGGAAAGAGAGAGAGAGAGCTGGAGCCTTAGGGCAGAGAGACTCCATGGGAAAATGGAAAGATCTCAGTTCTCTGATTTTAACTCAAAGGTAAGGATAATGAATATAACTGAGTTTATACCTGGTGGCCTAATTGAGTCTCCAGACTGTTAACTTCCTAGGGTGACATCTCTGTTCCCTTCCCTCCAATATAAGCCCAAGAGCCCTGCCATGTTCCTGCCTCCTGGTCTACCTCCTGGGTTCTCTCTCCTTTGTGTAATGAGTGATACAATCTCTCCAGCTCCTCCATTCTTTGGGGTCCTTGCCATAAAGCCCAGTTTCCTTCCCAATTTGAGAGCTGATTCCTAACCACTGGGGAAAAAAAGTAAAATGCAACAAGTTAGGATAGTGACAAGTGTTCCTTATCTTTCTACATTACCCCAGACACAGTCCAATGTCTTTTGTTTCACTTTTGTTTCAGATTCTGACTCCCTCTCTTAGACGATGCCTGCAAATCTGATTGTCTCTTTTCCTCTCTTTCCTGAAGATGGCACTCACCAAACCTCTGGCTAGCCCAGACCCCAAGACTTCCTATATGCATAGGCCCACTGATGCATTCATTCATTTGAAACATATTTATCCAGCCCTTTCCAAGGGCACATGCTATGCCAGGCTCTGAGGATGCAGCAGTGAACACTGAACCATCTAGAGCTCTGCTGCCTAATAACACAGCCAATAACTAAATGTGGCTGTTTCAATTTAAAGTAATTAAAATCAAATAAAATTTAAAATTTAATTCCTCAGTTTCACTAGTCACATTTCAAGTACTCAAAAACTACAAGTGACTCTTGGCTACCATATTGGACAGTATGGATATAGTACATTTCCATCATTGCAAAAAGTTCTATTGGCAGATGCTGGTCTAGAAGAGGATAAAGACACTGAACTAATGTACAAATAAATGAATTAAATAATTGCTTCTCTCAGCATCTCCAGAAAAGAGGACATAAATCTTAAATGGCCTCTGACTTAACACTTAAGTTGTGCCCAATGCTCCTCCTGGGCCTTCTTAAGCCATGGGGATTCTGAGAGGGAGTAGAAGGGGGCGCCATTTCTTGAATGCCTCTTCCCTGCCTGGACTGTGAACCTACAGAAATGTGACAGTACTATGACAATAATGTCTGCATGCTTACAACCAAGGCAGCAAAAACTGAGAGAAGTCATACTGGAGAGAAGTCAAACAGAGCTAGTAAACATTGGAGCCAAGATTTGAACATGAATTCAACTCAGACCTTGGGCTGCCTCCAGGAGGGTAAGGCCACCAAGAAGAGGCAGAAGGTACATACACAGAGAATCCTGGGGTGACTCTGGAATCCAGTCGTCCAATATTCTCATTTTTTGTGATCCATCAGAGGGCAAACCTTCTCGGGATTCACAGCCTAGGAAATCTGAATTCTAGTAACTGTAACTTGGCAATTCTTTAGCCTTTCTATCCCTATCCCTCAGTCTTCTCGGTTTTATTTTATTGTTTTCAGCGAGGTATAATTGATATACAACATTACATTTGTTTCAGCTGTACAACATAATAAATCAATACTTAATAGTCAATGGTATTGCAATAGCATTGTATAGTGACAGATGGTAGCTACAGAGCATGATGTGTGGACTTGTCAAATCACAACGTTGTACACCTGAAACTAAAGTAACATTGGGTGTCAACTCTACTTCAATAAAAATATATATATCTGTATACATTGAGAAATGATCACCACAATAATTCTACTTAACATCTGTCACCATACATGGTGACACATTTTTTTCTCATGATAAGAACATTTAAGATCCACTCTCTTAGCAACTTTCAAATATGCAATACAGTATTATTAACTACAGTCACCACGTTGTACATGTTATATGTCCCCAGGACTTATTTATTTTATAACTGGAAGTTTGTACCTTTTGAAAACAACGCTTCACCTATTTTGCCTCACCCTTTAACCCCTGCCTCTGACAGTCACCAATCTGTTATCTGTAGGTATGAACTTTACTTTTTAGATTTCACATATAAGTCAGATCATTTGATATTTGTCTTTCACCATCTCATTTTTCAAATGAAGGAGAATAGTACTGCTTATGTTACCGGGTCTTATGAGTTCTTTTAAACTGAGTTATAATTGACAAGACATTGAAAGTGTACAATGTGATCATTTGTGTACATATGTATTGTGAAAGGATTGTCCCTATAAAGGTAATTAACACATCCATCACCTCACATATTTACTTGTGTGTTTATGTGTGTGTGTATGTGTGTGTGTGAGAGAGAGAGAAAGAAAGAGAGAGAACATTATGGGTTTTAAATGAAGCAAACTTTACAAATCACTTAGCACACTATCTGGCACACAGTAAGCACTCAGTTGTCATTATTACATAATGATCGAGGAGCCAGTAGAATGTGGAGGTCAAAGCTCTAAGTCAGACAACCTGATCTAAATCGCTGGTTTGCCCAGCCAGCACTAGCTTGTAACTGGGGAAATTGCTTATCCTCATTTGTAAATTAGGGATAACAATACCTTTTTTAAAGGGTTGTGGTAAGGATAATGAGACAATTTATGTAAAGAACTTGGCATAGTAACTTACTGGACACACAGTAACTTCTCAATAACTGGTAGGTATTAATACTGTTAATACAGGACAGAGGAAAAGAAGGGAAAGAGGCCATCAGCCCCCCTAGCAGCAGGAGCCTCAAGAATAGAGGGTGAGCACCATCTAGTGGTCTCCAACTAAAAGCCAGCACAGCAAACAGTCGAGCCAAAGGCACCAGACTTCATTTCTAACTTCCTATTCCCAGGTAAGATCTTCTACCTCTCCCCACCACCTTCTGAAAGTCGTGGCCATGTCCTAGGGACTGATACAGGAGTGGAGGGGGTGGGGGAAAAGCAAAGCAAAACAGAGAGATAGTTTGCTAAAACCTTCTGGGCCACCATAGTGAAATGCTCAAAGCCCATAAACTGTGGCTGTCAGGAAGCTTCTGAAAGCACTTGCAGCATCAGGGATGAAGTTAACAGAGTTCAGAAGTTAAGCTGCATCTCAGCTGCTTTCTTTGTCCCACAATGTCGTGGTCTTGCTCCTTTTTCCCAATATACAACTTCCTCATTCCTGCAAAGCAGCATCCTGCCTGGGAAAAGAGCACCCCACAGACCTGAGTTCAAGCCCCAACTCTGCCCTCGACTAGCTCTGAACTTCAGGAAAGTCACTTAATCTCACTACACATCAAGTTCCTACTCTGGAAAATGGATCAGTACTTCCCAGTGGGATGGGCATCGGCTCTGATAGGAAACAGAGCTGGGTTCATGGCTTTTCTGAACTTCCAATTTTCTCTTCTGAACTTTCTCTTCCACCAGATGCAACAAATAATTCCAGCCCTGATGAGCTGCTAAGAACATTACATGAACTAAAAGCTTGACATATAGAAGGCACTACACGTATCACAGCGGTCTTCATTTGTTATTCTATAGGTTTGTTGTGAGGTTTGAATGAAGTGATGTACATGACAGTCCGTAGCAGTATGCCTGGCACACAATAGAAGCTGTATGTTGTAGACATTGATGTGTTGTAGACCCAGATCACCCCCAAAACCTTCAGCACAGAGTGGCGACAGCCGAATAGCCCCTGAAATATGTTCTCAACCAAAGATGGCAGCCTTGCCCAAAGTCACACCCCTTACTGGGGGTGGCCCTCACCCAGTGACAGTCAATTGGTCGGATGCCCCAGACCTTTGTTGCAGCTGAACCACACCCCAACTTCTCCCTCTGTGTGCTCTTGTTTCCTCCTGTCCCCACAGCTGTGGATCCAGGGAACACTTTCCAGTGAACTTGTGTCATGTAAATCTTCTCAGTACGCTTCTTGGGGATTTGCCTGCAACACTTAAATGTTAGTTATTTCTTATACTCCTCATGCCCCTGCCTCTTCCTTCCAGACATGTAAACTGAGGATATGGAACAAGGATGGAGACAAGGGTACTTGTCTCTTACCACTTCATTGGGCAAGAATGAAGAAAACTGGGACATTAAAAGAATACCTAATACCTCAAACTCACTTCCCCCTTAAATTGAAATTAATTATTACTGAGTTACATAGTCCCCAAATTTTTAGGCAAATAACTGAGTTAGAGAGGTGAGAACTCTTCAGAAAATAAATAAATATTCCACAAAAATTTACAGAATGCAGAAACGCTGTTGAATTGACTGACAGTGAGTTAATAATTATAATAGCTACAATTTACTGAATATTTAGTACGTACCAGGCACTGTGATAAATATTTTACATGGATTATGTCATTTAATCATCACAAAAATCATAAAGGTAAATGCTATTATTATCACCATTTTATAACCGAGTTAACTTGGGCTTAGAGTATTAAATGATTTGCCCAAGGTCATGTAGTTATTAAATGGATGGGAGGCAGGATTTGCTTCTGGGCAGCTTGACTCCAGAATCAGCACTCTTAAATGCCAGATACACTGCCAACTAGAACTGAAATAATAACAGGACAGCTTTTCTATTTCCTTGATGGTTAACCCTTCGTTATGCAATAATTCTGATTTTTGAAAACCATTACTTAGAGTTCTAGGAATTCTAGCAGAAATTCCAGGAAATCTGAGGGCTTCTGAGCAATGTGTGGATTGTGGGTCAGAAGCCACCATTTTAAGGGGACAGCTGAGTCTTTCTAATGACAAGAGGAGACTATGAGGGTAGGACACTTCTATTATATTACCTTCAGCTGCCTCTGATTCAGCTTGAAGTCATTTTGCTCAGACTTGATGGGGCCTTGGGGGCCCGGGGCAGGGAGAGAGTCTGCTCCACTCATTTGGAACTTAGGAGCCGGCACCTTCCACAACCATTTCCTTTTAGCCCTCTTAGAAACCTTTCAACAGGGAAGCTAAAACCCCGGCTTGCTGACTTTCTAATTTTCCCAGGTCCAGGCCTGAGAAATGAGGGCATTCCACCCCACGGAGCCATCAGGAATGAAGTCATAGCAGTGGAATGTTCCCAGGAACAAGGACACCTGGAAGAAGGAGAAGAGTATGGGGGGGGGGGGGTTGTTTCCGTTATTTACTGCAGCAAAACAAACTGTCCCAAACCGAGTGGCCAAAAACAGGGCCAGTAAACCATAGTCCACGGGCCAAATTCAGCTTGCCACATGTTTTTGAAAATAAAGTTTTCGTGGAAGACAGCCACATCTCTTTGATTATATATTTTCTGTGGCTGCTTTCGCACTGTAAAGGCAGAGTTGAGCCATTGTGCCAGAAATTGTATGAAATCCTAAACTACTTACTATCTGGCCCTTTCCAGGAAAGGTTTGCTGACTACTGACCTACCATAAAAATTTTCTACATCTCACAATTCTATGCTTCGTGTCATTCTGCTGCTGCTGTCCTGGGCTCACTCAGGCAACATCATTCAGCTCCAGGGTGAGCTGGGGGTTGGGCTCAGCTGACACAGCCATGATAACTGAGCTTTTCTCTCTGACTGTGGTCCTTCAGCCTGAAGAAGGCTGGACTACGTTCCCCCATGTGCTGGTGGAACTAGCCCTGGTACATAAGTGCTTACCAAACCTCTGCTCTGCTCGCCTCGTGCCCGTTGGTGTTCCTTCAGACACAGCAAGTCACGTGAGCAAGCCCAGGGTTAATGTGGAAGGTCATTATCCAGGGTGTAAATACTGGAAGGCATGTTCCTTGGGAGCCACCAAGGTAATCATGTATCACATTGGCATTCAATATTTTTTGTCAAAGAAATAAGTGCAGTAGGGCTGGCTGGAGGATAGAGTTTATTCACCCACTCATTCAACAAAGATTTAATAGGCCCCTACCATTTGCCAAGCCTGATCTGAGTGATTGCATGTGCCTGACAATTTGTCTAGGAGTCAGTTGCTGATATATTTTTCACAAAAGCCAAACTTGTGTTGATTCTCATGGAGTGAAGATATATTGAGCTTTTATGTTTTATACAGCATGGAAGCATTTTAATGTACCCTATGAATATTCAGTTCAGTGTAGATAAAATGCCCCCCCAAAAAGGAACTCAAAATAATTATACCTTTACTGTGTCCAGTTTGTGAAATGAAACCACAGGTAAGGCGAGTGAAGTGTGAGTTTCTCTGCTTGCTTCTATGAGGTATAGCCTGGGTCGTATTGATCTCAGAACACAAGCTCTTGATAGGGTTTAGTTTCCCTTATGGTAGTGCCACCTCCAGAGGGGAGGGTCCCAGACTGGATGGCCAGAGTTCTAGATTCTCATCCTGTTCTACAGGTCCCTCACTTGGACTCAAGGTAATGAAGTCAAGATCAATTTTTCACCAAACAGGAACACGGTTTGCCAATATCTGCTTTGGGGCACAAGCAAAGTTTGTACTTCTCTGCTCCTTGTGGTTAGATATAGCCATGTAACTTGCTCTAGCCAATGAAATATGAGAGGAAGTGACTGTCCCTTCTGGGTGGAAGTATTAAATTGCCAGGGCTCAATTCCACCACACTCTTATCCTGCTGCGGCGACTTTTGACAGCACATATAGATAGAAAGAGTGAAACACTGAACCATCATATGCAGGCTGAACACCCTAAAAAGTCATCCAAACCTACATCATAGGCAATATAGGCAATGATACTGGAATAGTGTTGCATGGTGACAGATGGTAGCTACACTTGTGATGAGCATAACATAACACACAGAGATCTTGAATCACGATGTTGTACACCTGAAACTAACATAACACTGGGTGTCATGTACACTCAAATAAAAAGTTACCCAAACCCACAAAAGACATTGTACAGGCAACCAATCCGTCTTTCCTGTTTTAAGCCAGGGAGATCCCAGAGATGTTTGTTGTTACAACATAATAAGACCTCCCCTAACAAAACCAGGCTTCTTAATAATAGCACCACCTCTGTTTGGGAAACATATTCCTAATGTGCTGTTGGTGCACAGGAGGAGAATTTATTAGACGCTCAAGCAACAAAAGATAAGCTAAACATCTATGCATGAGATGGGGAAAGAAACTCTTTTGCTCTAGAGAGAGAGATACAGGAAAGGAAGGAAAGCAGTAACTTATAAGATGATGGAACTCTGAGTGCTAATGTCACCCCTCCTTGTGATCTCCAAGTCTTCAATAAGGTGGACTTTAAATCTCTATGAATGCTTCATAAGAATGGTTCTTATCACTTATTAGTATGCTTTTGTTTATTGTTCATTTGTTTGCTTGTGGGTTTTTGTTTGTCTGTTTTTGTGAAAGCCAGTGAAGGGCTGAGTTTCAAGACACAGGCTGACACAGGGAAGGATAGACAGCCTGTTCCATCACTACACACAGAATAGAGGCAGAGAGGGCCATACAGTAAAAATACAAGCCTCCGGGAAACCAAAGAACTCCCAGCACTTCAGCAACAATAGCTAACACGAAGTGCTCACCACATGTCAGGCAAGGATGTAAGCATTTTACACTGAGCTGTTTAAATCTTCATAATATTACCTTTAAGTTCAGAACTATTGTTATCCTCATTTTACAAAGAAACTGAGACACTGAAAAGTTAAAGTCGGCGTGCAAATAGCTCCCCCTTCTGGACCACTCTCCAAACGACTGGCCCCTTCTCCTGTAGATCTTAAGACAAATGTTTTGTCTTCACCGGGACTATCCCCAAGCACGATATCTGCCTATGTCATTCTATATCACAGCACCTGTCACAATCTGTGGCAATTTTTATTTGTGTTTTTAATTTATGTATTGTTTTCCTCCCTTCATCTCTTTGCACATAGTAGGCCTGTTTTGATTAATGAACAGAGAACATGGAGGAAATAGAGAAGCACAGAATCTGCTCATTCTCCATGAAGGGAAAGCAAATGGAGGGAAGAGTTTTTCTCATCAGCTTCAGTCGGTTGCTGCAATGGCAAAAGGTGGGGAAGACACAAGACTGCAGAATCTAAGAACTTAGGTTCCGAAGTCAGATGGATCTGAGCTTGAATCTCACTTCTGTCACCAATCAAGGTGAGTAAACTTGGAAATTCATGTAACCTCCTGATTTCTCTGATATGGCACAGAATTAAGCCTATACTTCACAAACCAGGAGGGAAAAAGGGAGATCCCACGTGGAAAGCACTCAGCATAAAGCATAGAGAAAATACTTAATATGTGAGGTGTCACTTTTGTCATTGTCACTACCATTATTATGAAAAGCACTTGCTGCGTCATCTCAGCTACTCTCCTTCCCTCTCTCACATGCTCTCCATCCTCTGAGACCCCACAGGGCTAACAATCAATCCAAGCTAGGAAGGTGGGATCAGCCCCAGGCTCCACTACACCTTTATCACTGTTAATTCACAAACTGTTAAATGTCCTAATGATCAAGAATAAAATGCCATATGATCCAATAATTCCACTACTGGGTATTTACCCAGAAAATGAAACACTAATTCAAAAAGATATATGCAGGGTACCTGGGTGGCTTAGTTAGTTAAGTGTCTGACTCTAGATTTCAACTCAGGTCATAATCTCGTGGTTCATGAGATTAAGCCCCACCCACATCATGCTCTGGGCTGACAGCATGGAGCTTGCTTGGGATTCTCTCTCCCTTTCTCTCTGCCCCTCCCCGACTGGCACTCTATCTCAAAATAAATAAATAAACTTTAAAAAAAAAGAAAAATAGGGGCACCTGGGTGGCTCATTCAGTTGAGCTTCTGACTTCAGCTCAGGTTCATGGGTTAGAGCCCCACATTTTATTCAGCACTGACAGCTCAGAGCCTGGAGACTGCTTTGGATTCCATCTCCTCTCTCTCTCTCTCTCTCTCTCTCTCTCACACACACACACACACACACACACAAATAAACGTTTTTTTTTTTAAAAAGAAAATATATATGCACCATTTTGTTTATTGCAGCGTTGTTTACAGTAGCCAAGATATGGAAGCAACCTAAGTATACGTATGTATGTATGTATATATATATATATATATATATATATATATATATATATAATTGAATATTACTCAGCCATAATAAAGGATGAGATCTTGCCATTTGTGACAACATGGAAGGACCTAGAGGGTATTATGCTTACTGAAATAAGTCAGACTGAGCAAGGCAAATACTACATGATTTCACTAATGTGTGCAATCTAAAAAAGAAATAAACAAAAAGCAGAATCATATCTATAACTTCAGAGAACAACCTGTTGATTCCCAACGGGAAGGGGAAGGGGATAAGTAAAATGGGCAAAAGGGAGCAGGAGATGTAGGCTTCCAGTTATGGAACAAATTAGTCACGGAAATAAAGGACACAGCATAGGGAATATAGTCAATGATACTGTAATAGCACCATGTGATGACAGACAGATGACAGCTACACTTGTGATGAGAAGACAATGGTATAAAGATGTCGAATCACTATGTCATACTCCTGAAACTAATGGAACCTTATGTAACTAATGTCAACTATATTCAAATGAAAAAAAAATTTTTAACTTAAAAAAAAAGTGGACTCTATTTATGAAACATTTCATACTGTATAAAGTGCATACAAAGTCTTTTGAAGAAGGTGCCATACTTCAGACAAAATGAACTTTCTTTAGCATAGGGAAAAATTCTCAATTGTTTTCACAAACTCCACGTTTAAGAAATCCAGAGCAAATTTCCAGAGCTTTTAGCACTTTGCAACACAAAGGGTTCAAATGGAAGGCTTTTTCAAAAGTATAAAATAGGTAGAGCCAGCTGTTAATAACTTAAGCATAGGCTGAAATTCCTTAAAGTAAAACAAGTTGTTCATCCTCACAGTACTTTTTTGTCTTTTCAGTCTTCACAACACATTAATGTAGGAATTCCTCTTACCTGAAGATAGAAAAAGAAGGCTGAGGCAGTAGAATTAACTGAGTGATTGGCCAAGAAGGTTTAATAAAAAAAACTGCTGCCATTAACCTCTCTTGGTCTTACTTAACTTAAGCCTCAACACCTTCATTTAGGAATGGAATGCCCGGGGGCATGTTACGGAGAAACACTCAAAATATGGTACCAGTTATTATTAGCATTATTATTATTAGGCTGTCTTTATATGACAGGTTCTGGGCAATATGCTTTCATTTTAACCTCACAGCAACTCTCTGATGTGGAATAATTATTATTCCCATTTCAAGATGAGAACACTGAGTTTTGGAACAGTTTAGTGACTTGCTGAAACTCACAGGGGTAGAAATGTTATTGGTCCCCTCTGTCCAGTTTCCTATCCAGGGCAGTTAACCCCTTTTGGTGTCTCCTTCTCAATTGCCCTTCTATAGCAGGGATCATATGGGGCAACATCTGGGCCTACAATGGATGACAGACAGTGGAAGGAAGTGAGTCGACCCTCAGCAGATTGCCCATCCAGAACTTTTTTCCAGGTAAACAACCCAACGTTTTCCTCTGGCTGTTATCTCCCTCTTGGTTAGTGCTTAGGAACCCAGTCTGAGTTCCTGGCCTTTGTGACCCAATGGGTCCTCAACTAACGTTTGCATAATCAACTGGGTAAGTCCTGTGATGGTTAATTTCACATGCCAACTTGACTGAGTCAAGAGGTGCCCAGGTATTTATTTGGTCAAACTTTATTCTGGGTGTATCTGCAAGGATGTTTTTGAATGAGATTAACATTGTAATCAACAGAATAAGGTGGATTGCCCTCCACAATATGGATGGGCCTCATCTAATCAGTTAAAGGCCTGAACAGAAGTAAAAAAAAAAAAAAAAAAATCCTATCTCAAGTAAGAAAAAAATTCTCCAGCAGACTGCTTCAAGACTGGAGCTGCACTGTTAGCTCCCCCGAGCCTCCGTCTGCCAGGCAACACTGCAGAGTTGGGCTTGCCAGCCTCTGTAACCGCATGAGCCAATTCCTTACAACACATCTCTTTCTATGTGTACATATTCTATTGTTCCTGTTTCTCTGGAGAATTCTGACTAATACAAGCTCACCACAGTTTTAGGAAAAGGAAGTCACCTTTGGTTGTCATCCTCTCAACATGAGGACAGAGAGGAAAAGAACCACTGACCCATGACTTACAGGAAGAAAAAACACCTTTATTGACTATCACTTTAAGAATCCCCTACATATTGGGGGTGCCTGGGTGGCTCAGTTGGTTAAGCATCTGACTTCAGCTCAGGTCATGATCCCCCAGTTCATGGGTTCAAGTCCTTCGTCCGGCTCTGTGCTGACAGCTCAGAGCCCGGAGCCTGCTTCGGATTGTATCTCCCTCTGTCTCTCTGCCCCTCCCGTGCTCATGCTCTGTCTCTCTCTGTCTCTTTCTGTCTCTCTCTCTCCCAAAAACAAATAAACATTAACAAAAAAATTTTTTAAAGAATCTCTTATGCATTGGGGCACCTGGGTGGCTCAGTCAGTTGAGCATCCAACTCTTTTTTTTTTTTTAAGTTTATTTACTTATTTTGATAGCTAATGGGGGAGGGGCAGGGAAAGAGGAAGAGAGAGGATCCCAAACAGGCTCCGCACTGTCAGCACAGGGCTTGAACTCAAAAGCCATGAGATCATGACATGAGTCAAAACCAAGAGTCGAATGCTTAACTTACTGAGCCACCCAGGTGCCCTGAACATCTGACTCTTGATTTCAGCTCAGGTCATAATCTCATGGTCATGGGGTCAAGCTCCATGTTGTGCTCCATGCTGACTATGAAGCCTGCTTGCCCCCTCCCCCATGTGTGTTCTCTCCCTCTCTCTTTCTCTCTCTCTCTCAAATAAAAATAAATAAATACAAGCATCTCTTACTCATCGAGCAAGCAGCCCAGCCAGAACCAGGGCTGTCTGACTCTAAGGCATCTGTTCTTAACCCCTTATAGTGGGTCGAATGGTGGTTCCCAAAATGGTATGTACACTTCCTAATCCCCAGAACCTGTGCATGTGACTTTATTTGGAAAAGAGGGTCTTCGTAGATGTAATGAAGTTAAGGATCTCAACATGAGATAACGCTGGATTATCTGGGTGGGCCCTAAATCCCATAACAAGTGCGTTATAAGGGACACACAGGAGAGATTTGGTAAACAACAGAAAGCCTTGTCTATTATTTCAAGCCACCAAGTTTATGGTCATTTATTATCACAGTCACAGGAAACTAATACA
Organism: Panthera tigris; assembly: GCF_018350195.1. Lineage (NCBI taxonomy): Eukaryota > Metazoa > Chordata > Mammalia > Carnivora > Felidae > Panthera > Panthera tigris. Next base: position 94,962,576 of record NC_056669.1, read on the forward strand.
CACTTGTTTCTAATATTGGGAATATAATCACAGGGAGCAAATTGACCTCCAGAGAGCAACTTGCAGTGACCAAGGATCATCCACTCTTGAAACATAAATGAAGAGATCTTAAAATGGTACAAGGGAAGGGGGCTAACATTGACTGGGTACATCCTGTTGGCCTGGCACTGTGCTAGGCACTGACCTCTATCGTTGCATTTAATCTTGACAACAACCTTATAAAGTAGATTTTACTAATAAGTATGTAAATCTTCCCTGACAGGGCCCAAACTGGATTAGGAGGATGTGCTTTGATAAAGAACTGTAAGACTCCAGACATACCTTAACACATCCAAGAAATAAACACATTTAACCAAGAAGCAGTTAGGTGTCGTAGTTAGGGGTACAGCTATCAGAGCCAGAATGTCTGGATATAAACCTCAAAACTCCTACTCACCATCTATGTGACCCTGCTCAGGTATTTAACCTCTCTGTGCATTGGTTTCTGCGCCTCTTAAATGAGGATAATGCTGGAAGCTGCCTTAAATAATGTTGCTGTAAGTTAAAGCATGTAAAGCATTTAGAATGAAGTCTGGCAGATAGCAGCCACTCCATAAGGTTTCACTATTACTGTAGCACACACGCTATTAAGCACACAGTAAACACTCAATGGATATTTGCTATTATTATCATCATGAGTTCAATTAAGACCTCGCTAGACCCTAATCTTTCTCTGATATTTCGAGGGAACCATGATCTTTTTTTCTGCGAGAATTAAAAAGACCTCCTTGGAGATGGAAATTGGATTAAAATAAAAGCTCTCAGAATGTAGGCTCTCAGACAGATCCAAAGTACAAGGCATATAAAGTAATAGCAGGGGAGGGGGGCGGTTCTTTAAGCCTTTCAACATATATTTAATAGAGAATTACACCCAACCGCAAAATTACAGAATACAGAGATTCAAACATAGTCACAGCACTGGCAATGTCACATCTCACTAGAGCAAATGCGCTGATTGTTAGGTAGGTAGGTGAGGGAAGGGGTAGGTAAGCAGAAAGAGCGAACGGTTTTCCTAAAAATAAAATAAAATAATGAAGATAAAAACAAAGTAAAAAACTCCTACTGCCAAGAAATATGTAGGCGCACTTGCCATACTATAATAAACTGGTCAGAAAAGTTTGAATTCATTTGTTTACTCCTTAGCCCATTCCTTCAGTTATTTAACATTTACTGCCCAATAATAAATAGTTCCAAGTTTTATTGTCTCATGGTAGTGTATGCAAACAACTGCAATACAGGCTGGAAAGAATTGAGTGTTGTAGAGGAACAATAAAAGGAAAGAGATGTTCACCGCAAATTTGCAGGCGAAGTGTTAAATCAGACAACTGTCCACATTTCTTTGCGTCCCTCTAAGGCTAATTTCAGACTGTGTCATCAGTCACATGCCACAGTGTCAGCCTATGAAAACCTTCCCTTGGCTGGTTGTGCTGTACATTGATGTTATCGCTTTGTTGTAAACCAAATACATTTTATTTATGTGTTTTGTTTATCATTTCTCTCCCTCTACCAGAATGTAAGCTTCCTGCCTGCTTGACTTGGTTGCATTCTAAAACAGTACTGGCTCATAAGAGGCATTCGATAAATACTTGCAGAACAGTAAGCCGAAAAAACACAACCTCTATTCAAGAGCTCAGCTTGATAGAATGGAATCCAGATGGCCTTTAAACATTCCCATTGATAGAGGATGCCATTGCAAGTCCCCCAAAAGGAGATCAGCACCCTCCTCACCTCTCCCTTCTCTGGGAAAAATCCCAACCTCCTCCATCTGTACATATGGGCCCCTGGAAACTGTGTTTCCTTTGTATGACGTTGCATTCTTGGTCTTAACCGATTGGACCAAAGCAGATATGTCACCTAAGCTGAGCCAATTCAATTCTCTTTTCTGGGACTTATTTTGCCTTTGTAAGAAGAGAGGGAGTTCAACAAAATGACCTCTGAACCCACTTACAGATCCCATGGCAAAGAGAGAGAGTATATGTAAAATTATAAAACTCACTTTAGAAAAGCTGGACATGATAGAAAAGCATAAAGAAAGAAATAAAAATCACCCGTTTGTGAGAGTTTATAGTAATGAAAACTGGGAAACGGCCTAGATTCCCCCAAAGAAATAGATAAATAAACTATGGTACATCAATACTAGGTGCTACTCTCATGGAAAGATCTACAGAACATATGTTAAATAACTAAAACAAGGCACAGAACAAAATTTGCAATGTATTACTATTTATATATATATATGTTATTATTTATATATATATATTACTATATATATAATATATATATATTACTATATATATAATATATATATATATATATATTTAGAACTACGTATTATACACAAAGGTATATAAGAATATAAACCATACTGGTAGCCATAATTTTCTCTGGAGAAGAGAGATGTGAAGAGGAACTTCCGGTTTTCATGTGAAATATTTTTGTAGTATTTGAATGTAGTATGACAGTACCCTATTCTTATATTACCTTGTTTAAAGGAGAAAACTTAAAATTATGAAAAGATACTCAGTAAGCAGAGTCAACTGAGACTGGAGACAAGGAAATCTTTTAGGAAGCTGTGCTTCTAAACTTGAATGTGAGGTGATGGGGCCTGAACTTGGGCAGAAGGAATGGTGAGAGGGGTGCCCGGGTGGCTCAGCGGGTTGAGTGTCTGACTCTCAGTTCTGGCTCAGGTCATGATCTCACAGTGCGTGAGTTCAAGCCCCATGTCCGGCTCTGCACTGACAGCGTGGAGGCTCCTTGGGATTCTCAGTCTCCCTCTCTCTCTGCCCCTCTCTCACGAGCTCTCTCTCTCTCTCAAAATAAATAAACTAACATTAAAAAAAAAAAGAAATGGTGAGAAAGAGATAAATCTGTGACAGATTTCAGGTGTAGAGTTGAGACTTCTGATTGGTTGAATATAGTGGGGTGGGGGAGGGAGAGTGTTTGGGGATGAGTGGCAATGAGTGGCAATATACTTTCTTTTTTTTTTTTAACGTTTATTTTTGAGACAGAGAGAGACAGAGCATGAACGGGGGAGGGGCAGAGAGAGAGGGAGACACAGAATCTGAAACAGGCTCCAGGCTCTGAGCTGTCAGCACAGGGCCCAAAGCGGGGCTCGAATTCACGGACCTCGAGATCATGACCTGAGCCGAAGTCAGATGGATACTTAACCGACTGAGCCACCCAGGCACCCCATGCAATATACTTTCATGTAAAGAGCATGGGCTTTGGAATTCGGCCACCAAGGCCCAAAGCTCAACTCAGCCCTTTACCAACTTCAGGGACATTGGGCGACTTAGTTCACATCTCAGTGTCTCAGTTTGCCCCTTTGTAAACGGAGATGATGATACTATTTCCTAGCTCACAGGGCTCTTGTCAATCAGTTCATGTAAAGTGCTTAGAACCTTGTCATTGCTCGGTATATGTGGGCTATTATTAGAATGACTCCTGTTAGTATCATCACCACCATTATCATCAACATTTTCTTCATTAGGGCCAATCCCAGGCCTTAGCTCAGGGGACTAGCTGGAAATAGGGGAAAATACAAAATGATTTAAAGCATGCTCCAAGAGTGAGAGTCAGAGAGGAATAAGGAAACCAAGAAGAGCTCACAAGCCTGATTACTGTGTCTTGCGAATAGGCTGCACTGGGAAGGGAAAGACATCGTGCTGAATAAAACTGCCAGGAAAGTTAGATAAGATTAGGTTTGAAGAAACTTATATGATTAGCTATATTTTAAAGCAGAGGACCACTGATTGAATCTCTTTTTCTTTTCTTTTCTTTTCTTTTTTTTTTTTTTTGCTTTATGTTTAAAATCTTAGATATGCAAAAAACTAGAGACATAGAAATACACATCATGTATATATTAGCATATTCTAATTGTGATGAATTAAAGCATGAAGCCAAAGCAAAACATGAACATGCATAGCCTCACTTCCTGCCCCTGACCCCTTTCTCTACTTTTACACATATACCCAACACTACAGTGAACACTTAACTTGAAGGACGTCATCAAAATACACTTTTATTATTGTCTTCCATTATCTCTTCAAAATTTATTTTTGAGGTGGAGTAATCTCTGGCCCTAGAAAGAAATTCTAGCAGACCCATGACTTTTCTGCTCACTCTTAGTTAAGAGATACTCCTCAGTTCAGAAATTAAAATGTCCATTCCAACACGTGAACCCAAACTCCAAGTCTAATTTGCAATCACATCTTCTCTGTCCCGCATGGGGCCTCCTTCCTATCTTGCCCTTCCTCTTCTCATCCCTGACTAAAGGGAAGGTGGTTTCTGAGCCCTCCTGGGCAAAGGGGGAGTGAGAAGAGGGGAGAAATTAGTACATGAGAAACATCTTGAATTGTGCAGTACTCCAGACATTCTCTGGCCTGGTAGAGACCAGGTCTTCCACATGGGCCACTTTGTGGGATGCCCATGAGGTGCTAAGCTGTTCTCAATCACCACCTACTTTCTGCCACCCCTGACTCTTGTCATGGGGCTTTCTCACCCTCAGGCAGAAGACCCCTGGAGCAGGACTTTGAATGGATCTATTATCTCTCTCTGTTATGGCCCACAGTTGGTACAAGGAAATCACTCCAACCCCCTTCCTCCATCCAGCAAAATCTGGGAATGTGTGTAGGTCCCAACATGGACACCTCCACTCTGCTGCCACAGGAAACTCAAACTTTTTCAGGCATGCTCAGGCACCGCTCTTTTGCGTCTCCCAACTACAGGCACCACATCTCAGGCTCCTAAGAATAGACCCAGGTTTCAGGGAAGGAGGTAACAACTTCCCTAAGCTACTCACATTGCTAAGTACACCTCTCTCAGAAACAAAACAAAACCTCACCAATTCCTCTCCTTTACTCCATAATCCTTTTTTTTTTCTTAATGTCTATTCACTTTTGAGAAAAGAGCGTGAGCGGGGAAGGGGCAGAGAGAAAGAGGGGGACTGAGGATCAAAAGCAGGCTCTGCACTAACGGAGCCAGATGTGGGGCTCGCACTCATGAACCATGAGATCACCACCTGAGCTGAAGTCAGACGCTCAACTGACAGAGCCACTCAGGCGCAGGCGCCCCTCCTTTTAGATATGCTTTATCTGAGTCGGAGTAAAAGAGCCAGGGAATGTTTTGTAACCGTTGGCTGTGTATATTCTGCACAAATTGATCTGGCTTTGAAATTTACTGTCTATTATAGTTTAATGTTTCAACCCTGAAGCTTTCCCATCCCTCATTCTACTTTTCTCCCTTTAAGATCAATTTTCTGGATGATGGGAGATCTTTTAAGAACAGAAACGCACCTTTGAGTTTTCCTCTGTTTCCCACCAAGAGCTCCTCGCCAGGCACAATCCTTCAAAGGAGCCTGAGCTAATTTAATCATCATTGCCGCTTTTTGCACCGCCAAGCGTTAGAGGGCGCTAGAACCTCAGACTGTGATTGGCGCTCAATGAAGGCCGCTCCCGGCGCGCAGATCTTTACGTAAACGTTGGGGGCGGAGCCGCCCTGAGCGCGGTGACTGGCGGCGGCACTGGCGGCAGCTGGAGGCGTAATAGTGCGGGTCGCGGGCTTGGAGAAGTTAAGAGGCGGCGGTGGCGCCGGGGACGACGACGACAGTAGGAGCGGGCCCTGGGCTTGTCGCTCACCATGCCGACCGTAGAAGAGCTTTATCGCAACTATGGCATCCTAGCCGACGCTACGGAGCAAGTTGGCCAGGTAAGTCCCCGAGAGGCCTGCAGGGCCCGGCGCTCCGCGGCCTCTCGAAGGCGCTCCCTGGGCCGGGCGGGGGCTCCTGCTTCGCCCTCCCGCGGACTCCCAGCGGCGCCCGCTGTTTCGTCTCGGTGGGCCCCACTGGGAGTGTAGACGCCCGCTTCGCCGGGGAGAGCGCGGGTCCCGGTCCCAGGTTATTTCTCTGCCTCCCTTGACCAGCCTTTTCTCACCGTGGCGTTTCCTAACTCAGCCTCGCCAGCCCCCCGTTAATTGTCGTCCCGAGCCTTGCCCCGCATATTGCTTTAAGTCTTTCTTCTTTGCGGTGGACTTCAGCCCGTCGGAAGATTAAGATTGAGAGTTCTCGAGAGGTCAGAAATGTCTTTCTCGAAGCAAAAACAAACAAACAAACAAACAAAAAACTTGCTATTAATTTAGGAAGAGTGTTTAGCGGACAGAAGTTTGTGAAAACAGAAGAGGGGCCCTTTTACCCAGATTTTAACAAGGACTTAGATTTCGTTTATTCAGTACATTTTTGAGCGCCAGGTGCTGTGCCGGGCGCTGGAGGTACAAGACAAAGTTACTGGTGCTCTCCGGAGTGTATCTTTAGTGAGATGGACTACCGATAAATAAGAAAGATAGGTCCGCCACCACCCCCAGCCCCCCTCCCCCCCATTGAAAAGTGTAGTACAGAAAATATAACAGAATCGTGCAGTGGCAGTGGGGAGGGGCGGGGAAGAGTGCAGCTTTAAATAGAGTTGTCTGGCAAGAGCTCTCCGCAGTGTTTGCCTCAAGACACACAGTTTCCGCAGTGTTGAATTGTCTATGCAGGCTTTTTTGTGAGTTTCAAGTACTGGAGTACATTGAATTTAAGGAGTTGGGGGTTGTGTGTGTGTTTTCTTAGGAAAAGAACCAGGCTTTCCCAGAAGTAATCTTGGTCATTGTCGTTAGAAATTCTATGCGTATCTTTTCAGTACTTAGAACTTAATGTTATTCATCTGCTTACCCATCCCATGGAGTAAGAAGTGGAAGATCCTATATATAGTCTCCTAACGTTATCAGGGCTGTGGCAGCCCCTCCCAGCCCCTTTTTCTGGACATGTGTAATTCAGGTAAATCTTTTTAGAGCTAAACAACAATAAAGTTGTGCTGTCAGGACCTTAGTTAATCTTTATCTAGAATTGTAAATTTACCAGTTTGAAGTACTAGATCATTTTCCTTCGGTACATATTTCCATTTCAGTAGCAAATTTTGACATCATCAGTCAGAAATATACTCACTGTGTTGTAGACAAACATAGAGTGGGTGTTAGGTCAATACTGAGGGAGAAATTTTCTACCGGTTAAGACAAGATTGGGAAAACTATGATCAGTCTTGTTTTGATTTTGTTGTTCCTAGAAAGATGTGGTAGTGAAGAAACTCTCATTCATTGTGACGGAGTTGAGGGAGATTGTAGCAAATTGTTGTCCCAAAAACTGATTTTGTTGCAGATCAGCAGAGGAGATGGGGTAAAACCTACAACAGTGATTCTCAGTCAGTTTGTAGATGCTGCTCTTCCAAAGAGGTATATCAGGAATTTTTTAGGGAAACTTAGAAACTATATACACAGTCCAGTCCCATTCCCCCAGCCTCATTCTTTGCTGGATAGCAAACCGTTGACCGCCATCTACTATGTTAGGGCAAACAGAAGCGAAACTGGAATTTATATATTCGCTATGAATGATTGAGAGTTGCTCACATTTTTCTCTTAATGCCATCTTTAATCTCTTAAATATATATACATATTTATTTATTTTGAGAGACAGCACATGGGGAGGTGGGGGCCAGGGGCAGAGAGATAGGATCCCAAGCAGGCTCTGTGCTCACAGCACAGGCTTGATCACCTGACATGTGGCTTGATCCCAGGAACGGTGAGGTCATGACCTGAACTGAAATCAAGAGTCAGACCCTTAACCAACTGAGCCACCCAGGCGCCCCTAATGTCATCTGTAGTCTTAAATACCAGGTAAGATTGAGAGTTCTCCCTCAAGAGGTCAAAAATGTCTTTCTCAAAGTAAAAATCTGCTTTTAATTTAGGAAGAGTGCTTAGGAGACAGAAGTTTGTGAAAAACAGAAGAGGGTTTGTTTTTTTTTCATGCAGACTTTAATGAAGGCCCACAGTCTCATTTATTCAGTACATTTTTTTCAGTGCCTACCGTGTACCAAAAACACTGTGCCAGGTGCTAAAATTTTAGCAGGATTCCTTAGCACAGTGGGAGCTCAGTACCTTCATGACACTGTAGTGACAGCTGTCAGGCAGCTATTTGAGACGAAAAGCCCTGTGCATAATTAAGGGTAGGGATTTTCTCAGCCTCAAATAGTGAATTCTGGAAGGACTGAAGCATAATGGCTACGAAGTCTGCTCTACTGTATAATAACTTCAACCTTTAGAGAAAATTCCTAAAACTTCTCACCAAAAAAGATAGTGGGTTTCATGACCCTGCATGTGAATTTTAACTAAAAGCAAGAGGCAACTTAATGGAAGGAACACCACTGACAGTTCTTTAAGGAGAGAAAGTCTTTACATTCTTAGTGTAGCAAAGCCTGACTTCCATGTTAACTTAGGTTTACAGTCAAGGGTTAAGGTATCCTGGCAGGTACCTATGTGGACATTTCTGAGACGATATATGAGTTTTTAGTCTAGAACTTCCTTCTAACATTCATGTTCGTTTTCATCCTTTGCCAAAGAGCTGAGAACCATAGTTGGTCTTGCTGCTGCCGCCGAGGGGAGTACCCTCTTCTCTACTGTCAGAGAGTAATGCTCTCTGAATACATCAGGAAAAGCCCAAGTCCTCCGAGGTTTTCAGCTAATTTTCTCCAAACAGATTATTCTCTTGATGAACCTCCTTGGCACTGTGTATTCATTTATAGTACTTCATATTTGTATTTATTTCATGTGAGGGCTTTTCTTACTCCCTTATTAAATTTATAAAGTCTTGAGGTTAAGGGTTAAATTGTCTTTATTTTTTTTTCTCCTTGCACTGTACCTTCTACTTCGGTAGACATTTTTTCTTTAAAGTTGAAGAAATACATTAAAGTTGAGAGAACAGATCTAATTAATTGTATATAACTATATAATTATATTAATAAAGTTAATAATTAATACAACTAATATATGTCCTACAATCACATATAAATGTAATTATTGTTAATGTGTGTATATATACATGAAACAAAAACCTGTTTACAAGGATTATCTCTTGGGAATGAAGGTGAGAACTTTATACACTCACACATCATATATGTGAACCATGAGCATGTGTTTTCTAATAAGCAAACTTCAAGTGATAAATTCTAAGTGATGCATTATTTAACACCTGAAAACATTTCCCTCCTTTTTTGTACCTGCTATTCAGCTTCCCTTCCCCCCACTCTGCCTCTGCTACTCCTTCAGGTCTCCTTGCTCTGCTGAGTGTTCCTCTACCTCCCTAATCCCCTTTCCACTGTGCTCTGGCCATAATAAAGTAAGGTGTTGTCCATTAGTATTTTACATTTGTTTCTAATTTTTCCGAATTTACTTAATTTTTAAATGTAGATATTTAGTTTTGTATTATGTAGTCAAAAACTTTTTTAAGTTCAAAAAAATACCAAATATCTGTGAAGGGACTGGGGCGGTTAGGCTGAGCTAATAAGATCAATATAATGCCTGAACCCTGATTTCTCCTTTGTTCTCTTAAACGGGAGTACACTGGCTCTTCAGAGTGGAAAAGCATAAGCTTGATTGACTTCTATTTCATGAAATACCACTCTTTTGGTGCCTTTTTTTCCTATGATTAAGCTAAAAAACACAGACCAAGTTCATACTCCTTCAAAAATCTGTAAAAAGTTGGGTGATGACAGATGGTGACTACACCTATTGTCATGAGCATTGAGTGATACGTAGAATTGTTGAATCACTGTGTTGTACATCTATATGTCAACTATACTTCAATAAGAAAGTGTTAATTTTGTGTTACAAACTAGATTTATTCATTGAGGAAGAAGTAATAATATAGCTTTGCATATCCATTTTATTTTTATGTCATACTTGAGAAATATGTTTGTTGAAACTATAAACTTCTCTAAAATAATTCTTTCTTGCTTAGAAGCTGCATCCTGGTCCCAAACATGGCTTTACCTGGCATGTAACTGATCACTTACATATATTGGTTGTGTTTTGACAATCACTATCACAGACTTTTTATTTTAGAAGGTATATGCTGAATGTGGGTCTAACTGTAGCCTTTTATTTTTACTTGAAAATATTGTAGTTTGCTTTTTTTTAATTATATATTAAAGGATACACAAATGGTTTTAGGAATGTATTCAAATATTTACAATTAAAATTTGTTAGCATCACAGTTATCTAGCAGAACTATGCAGTTGTAGTGGAAGAGAAAAAATAAGCCGTGGTGTGTAGTACTTGGAATACTTTATTATGGTTACAGTCCCCCTGTCACTAAATCACTGCGATCACTGAGAATATCACTTCTATTGTGTTTCCTACTTGGAAAACCAGAATAACTACTTTAGGGAGATTCTGTAAAAAGTCTTGTCCCTATGCTACAGTTAAAAGACAAAGAGCTGGCAGTAGAACATTTTATTTTGTATTACATAAAGGGTAATGAGTTTGAAGTCTATTAGTAATGTTTATAGAAATTATTTGATATGGGGCGCCTGGGTGGCTCAGTCGGTTAAGCGACCGCCTTCAGTTCAGGTCGTGATCTCACAGTCCATGAGTTCGAGCCCCGCGTCGGGCTCTGTGCTGACAGCTCAGAGCCTGGAGCCTGCTTTGGATTCTGTGTTTCCCTCTCTCTCTGCCCCTGAGCCGAAGTCAGCCGCTTAACCAACTGAGCCACCCAGGCGCCCCGGTAGATTTGATTTCTAATTTGAATTTGTAAAAATATTTTAACTTTCCAAAGAACTTTCTCTGTTTGGGATGCTGCATCTCCATTAACATGCCTGTATGGAGCCTATATTTAGGACTCAAATTTTGCCTTTGATGGTCCTAAATCTGGCAAACTTTCTTTCTCTCTTGCTTTCTTGACTAAGATCTCAGAACTTAAAGAAGCTTCATATTAGGCACAGATCTTGACTTTAGAGCCTGTCAGAACTGTGTTCAAGTCTGGATCTGCTACTTGTCTAGCTATGAAGCTCTGGGCAAATTATTTCACTTTCTGAGCCTTGGTTTCCTCGTCTGAAAAATAGGCATAGTGGTAACCCACAGTAACCCACCCATGGGTTTACTGTGAGGCATGCATACAAGGCATTTCTCAGTACCTGGTAGGCTTTCAGTAAATGTCGCTAATGATTCCTTTTTATTCTATTCCAGATGGTTTTTTTCCTTGACAAAAGGATGAATTGTTTGAAGTAAGGTTTCTTCATTTAATTTCAGACAATGTAAGGAGTTTCCTCAAAAGGCTTTAGAAGTAAAGCTTTGTTTGAGTTAAAGGAAATTGGACTGTGATACCCTGTAAAAAGTAAGGATGTCAGAACTGTTTAAAACTTTGATTTTATGAAGTCTGTCTAGAAGACATGAGGCAAACCACAGGAATGTGAATGGTAGAGAAGTTAGCCATAATTTTTCAAACCTTTGCAATAAAAGTATGTAATATACTTTTGAAGTAGTAACTCCTGAAGACTGATTTTGTTCCTGCATTTTATGAGGAAACGAACCTAATTCAGAGAAATTTTTTGTATTTAGGAGTTGGTGTTATGTTTAAGATACTAAAATTTGTCAATCACTTGATGGAATTTTATGTTTTTTAGAACTAATTTTTAGAATTTATGTTTTTTAAATAGGTGGCAATTTATGAACTTTTAAAGTTACCTAGTATTTTTTGTAGAATATATTAAAACCCATACCTCTAAAAGATCTAATCGTGACCATAGCCTTTTGACATGAGAACACTTTCTAAAAGTCCTTGGGATTCTACTGTGCCTTAATAACTTTGTATTTTGCTTTATTTATTTTAACGTAGTATTGTCCATAAAAAAGAGTTACTATAAAACTAAAGTTTATTGGATGTTTATTGGCTATTTTACTTTTGAAGGCATGAGGTATCTAAAGCACTTCGAGCATTGCTGTGAACAGAGTAAACACTATGCCATATACACATTAGGTGTCATTACTATAATGTTTACTGTTGTGCAGTAATTAGAAGTTTTACCCATATGTCCAAACAGAAGATGTATCTAGAGTCTCAGTGTTTATTACTCTCATTTGCCAGTTTGTTCACTGTCATTTAATAAAAGAACTGGTTTGAAGGCAAGTGTGTTAGGGGGATTGGGAACTTGTTGACTCTTCAATGATGAGTATCTGAGGGAGAGCGCTTCTGAAGTTTTTTGGTTTTTTGTTTTTAATAAGGAAACAAATGAGCTTTGAATGTATTGTTGTAGTAAAAAGTTAAATATGTTACATTAGAATCTGTCTTAATCCAAAATTGACTATCTAGAATGAATTACTGTTTTCATATCATAAAAATATGAGGCTAGGGGAAAAAAAGCTTCCTAACCTTTCTGTTACTACTTATTTTCAAGATTGTATTCTCTCCCTATTCACCAAGGTGCTAATTGAAAACATAAGTATGATTATGTAAATGTAACACAATTCTTTGAGAATTCTACAATATTCATTATAGTTTTTAGCCATGATACAGTCACAAGATTGGGGTCAGTAATCACTAGAGTGAAGTTGATGCATCTACAGACTACGTGCTTTTTCTATTTAAAATTCAAGTTGTCCGTCTCTCTTCCCCAACTGATGAATAATGCGTGGGGGGGGGGGGGGGGCAGGGAAGAAGATGTTAGAAAAGTAGGTGTCCAATTTAAGCAATAGAACTGCAAAAATAAGTCCAATTTTTTAGCCTGAGTAAAATTTTAGTAATATAAAGCAGACTTAAACAAGTTTGTTTAGCTTCCCATCTTTAAAAAATTGTTTCTTCTGTTTTATTCTTTCTTTCAGCATAAAGATGCCTATCAAGTGATACTAGATGGTGTGAAAGGTGGTACGAAGGAAAAAAGATTAGCAGCTCAGTTTATTCCGAAATTCTTTAAGCATTTTCCAGAATTGGCTGATTCTGCTATCAATGCACAGTTGGACCTCTGTGAGGATGAAGACGTATCAGTAAGTGTATGATTGATGCTTTTCAGCGAGCTTTCAGATGTCTCACTTGCCGTTCGCAGACACTTTCTATATGTAGCTAATGGAACTGACGTAGCAGTGGTATCAGTGCCCAGGAAGTCCTGCAGTGTGTTTTGGTGTGATGCCATGCTGAGGCTTAAACCTACATGTGAGAAAATGTTTTCTCTCTTTCACCAACTTTCAACTGTGAAAAAAGTGTAGAATCACGAAATACTTTGTTTTGCTTATCGTTATCCACTGTAAAAATGGGTTGTGGCTCACATTTTTTCATAGATTGTTATACATTGTGCACATGAAATTAGACTAATGTTAGTTTTCAATCAATTTATACTTGCTTAGATATTTAAAATATTAAGTATTAGATTGTATAGCTTCAACACCCCTAAATCTGGTGCATAGCAGAAAAATAATTGGTCTGTGTAATAATTACATATGATTACTAGAATAAGAAAAAATAGGTTTTCCTTGGAACGGAATTATATTAGCATATCTGGCTGCTGATACAGATTCCTAAGAACTTTCAACTATTACCTCCTGGCTTTTCAGATGCAGTTAGTGAATCGCCAACATTCCATGCACAATTTGCTACATATAACTCCTCCATTTTTTTTAAACTATGCCCCCCCAAAAAATACAAATAAAACTTAAAGTAATAAATAAGCCAAGACCACATATTTGGAATTAAGTACGTAGTATATATTCACAAATGTTGTGTTAAGTAGTCAATAGGGAAATTTTAAAGTAAATAGAGGTACTGGATATGACTTTGCCTCTCCAGGGTACTGCAGTATATGCCCAAAGGTAGTAAAAACGCAACAGTAAACATGTAATCAGTATATAAACTGTTGTTTATGATCTCAGATCTGTCTGCTCCAGTCAGTTCATTGGACTTAGCATCCCTTTTCACCACATTTTGTTTTAGTGATTCTGTGAAGCTCGAATATTAAATTGGAGCAAATTATTTCTAAAACTGCGAGAAGCCTCATGTTTTATATTTTGGTGACTCATGCCCCTAATTATGGTTTCTCTCCAGTTTTAGTTTTCTTTAAAGATTGGGGTTGTTGTTTTTATTGATGATAGTATTTGGTTAATTTTTTTGTTTGAAATCATGTTCAGATTCGACGGCAAGCAATTAAAGAGCTGCCTCAGTTTGCCACCGGAGAAAATCTTCCCAGAGTGGCAGATATACTAACCCAACTTCTGCAGACAGGTAAGAAATTTTATTATTACCCTCTTATCTAAACGTAACTTCCCTTTGAAATTTAGCTTTTTTGTTTTCCTTTTTGGCTGAAGGTACTACTTTTGATAGAAATTAAAATTCTTCTTTTCATTCAGTAGTTTGAAGCTGATTGGATTGTGATTATCTAACTCCTGGTGTTGTTTTGTTTTTAATTCTGTTCATAAAGACATAGTGACTGGATTCTTTTGGGAATTTTGATGCATTGTGATTTTTTGTCCCAGTTTCCTGTAGCTTTTTAATTGTACTGTCTTAATGTAAAAGCTTTCCTGGTGTGAGATCAGGTTTTTCTACCTTTATAGGGAAGATGTATTTTCTTGGTAGTTGAGAAGAATGCTTAGTTATAGGTCTCCTCTCAATGTAATCTGTGAGAAACTATGTTGAATCTTAGGTTTGAAAATGCAGCAAATATTTTTCATTCCTTTTATACATTGTACTATTTTTTCTCCATCCAGATGATTCTGCAGAATTTAACTTAGTGAACAATGCCCTGTTAAGTATATTTAAGATGGATGCAAAAGGTAAGCCCACCACTTGTTCTGAATTGTGCTTGATGTGTTAAAAAAAAAAGTTGGGGAGCGTGGCATTCCTTATTAAGGATAAAATCAGATTCATCCAGAGATCTATTTCATAAAAGTTCTGAGTGTTCTTTAAAAAAGCTGCTTAGCACAAGATATTTGTGACGTGAAAAACCTAGCAGAAGTAATTGCAAAAACACATCAGACTTTTCCATTAGAAATCTGTTGGAGGGGCGCTTGGTGGCTTAGGCAGTTAAGTTGTCCGACTTCGACTCAGGTCTTGATCTCATGGTTTGTGGGTTCAAGCCTCATGTCAGGCTCTTCGTTGACAGTGCAGAGCCTGCTTGGGATTCTCTCTCTTTCTCCCTCTCTTTCTCTCTCAAAAATAAATTAATACATGGAATTTAAAAAGTTGTTGAAAACTCCCTTTGCCACATTAAAGAAATTCTCCAAAATGCCTGGGTTTATTATTAATGATTAAAAAGTCATTCTTTTTTTTTTTTTTTTTTTTTTAATGTTTATTTTTGAGAGAGAGAGAGTGTGTACACACAAGTCGGGTAGGGCCAGAGAAAGAGGGAGACACAGAATCTGAAGCAGGCTTCAGGCTCTGAACTGTCAGCACAGAGCCTGACACCGGGCTCGAACCCACGAACCGTGAGAATATGACCTGAGCCAAAGTCGGATGCTCAACCAACTGAGCCACTCAGGAGCCCCCAGAAAAGAAAGTCGTTCTTAAACGGATTCTGAGTCCATGAACAAAGCATATGATTACTGTTATAGTTGGGGCTATAGAAATTTCAAATTAATTTAGCCAGAAACCGTCATATTCAGGATGCTTATTAACTCACTGGAAAATAAATACTGTTAAATGAGTTAAACAGAGAAACTTCATTACAATATAGAATTGATTTGCTACACACAACTATTTTGTTTTGCAGGGACTTTAGGTGGCTTGTTTAGCCAAATACTTCAGGGAGAGGACATTGTTAGAGAACGAGCAATCAAATTCCTTTCTACAAAACTTAAGACTTTACCAGATGAGGTCTTAACAAAGGAAGTAGAGGAACTTATACTAACTGAATCCAAAAAGGTAAGCTTCAGTCATCATTCAACAGGACTCCTGTAAAGCAAAAGAACATATTTCAAATTGGTAGTATTCATTAATGTCTGTAGCTTTTGTATAAAATGATACATCCCATTAGAACCACTAAAGAATGTCAGGCTTTTCTTATATTGTATTTTGCACTTTGGTCACCAGTAATGATGAATTGGCATATTGATTTAAAGGGGTGTGATCACATTTAAATCTTTCATGGGGTATCCTCAAAATTTATGCATTCTTCAGGACTCTGTACAAGTAATTTCTTTCAGGAAATTTTACCTAATTTTTACCCCCTCCCCAATTTTAGGATATTCTCCTCTAGTGTTCTGGATCATTTCAAAATGAAAGTGAAACACATTGAAGTGCCTGTTTTCTCATCTTACCCCATGACACTGTAAGCTCAGGAGACCATGTTTATTTGTGCTCCCAGCGTCTAGCGTAGTTAGAGACGCTAAGATTCACAAGATGTGTCACAGCTAACTTTGCACTCATAAAGTGCCAAAGTTTGGAGATCATTATTTTTATATATATGTTGAGGAGAATTCAAATTTTTCTCTAACAGCACCACTCCCTTGCTTACTGATGAGATTTCTTCAGTGAGAGCGAAAGGAGCAGCTCTCCAGCTGGGAATATCAGTATCTGCTCCAGCTAGTAATCTGGTGGAGTATGTAAGGATTGCTTGTTTCTTCAGTCAGTGAACATAAAGACTTAGACCCACTCATATAGAGCACTCGAGACTTACATGGTCTCAGATTTTGTATACAGTTGCCATATTAACGTGAGCAAGCTGCTTTTATTTATTTATTTTTAAAGATTTTATTTTTTTAAGTAATCTCTACACCCAGAATGGGGCTCAAACTTACAACCCCAAGATCAAGAGTCGCATGCTCTACTGGCTGAGCCAGCCAGGTGCACCAAGCTGCTTTTAAAGTCAGGAAACTGAATCTGATTTGACAGCTGACTATAGAATTTTCAGGGTTTTTTCCCCCCTCTTACCACCCCACCGCCTGCCCCCGTGAAGAGCCTTTTTAGATATTCTTTTCTTAGCTATTCTCCTATGAAATTTTAATGCCACAGATATACTATATCTATTTATTCACTGTTTGTATATCTGTGCTTCGTACATAAAGAAGAAAAATTTTCCGAGAACCACATTTTGCCCCTCTGGAGACAGTGTTGTGCCCCGTTGAGAATGCATGATGTATTCTAAAGCTAAATTTGACTGAAGCTAGAAGCTGTCCTCTCATCAGTATTTCAGAAATATTAGCAATCCACTTTAGTAACTGAAATAAATTTGCTACAGTTTCAATATTGATCTTTCTTTCCCATTCAAGTGATAACAATACTGTTACTCTGAATTGTCTCTTTGCAGGTCCTAGAAGATGTTACTGGTGAAGAATTTGTCCTGTTTATGAAGATACTATCTGGGTTAAAAAGCTTACAGACAGTGAGTGGAAGACAGCAACTCGTAGAGTTGGTGGCTGAACAGGCTGACCTGGAACAAACCTTCAATCCCTCCGATCCTGACTGTGTGGACAGGCTCTTACAGTGCACTCGGCAGGCAGTACCCCTCTTCTCTGTGAGCTCTTTGTTTTACATAGTTGGTATTTTGATTACTCTATTAGCGTATATTTCTATGGATTTTCACTTGAGGGTTCTCCTCAAACCTTTGCATATAAGTAGTAACAGTGGAGTGAATATTTACTGGGTGGGGTTGATGAGAGCCCCAAACAGCCAGAAATTTCTTTCAAGTCTTGCTTAGAGACTTTTTAAAGGTCAAGAGCATTTTGCATCATAGTTTATGGTTTGGCTGAGTTTCTAAACCATTTGGTTTAGTAATTTAGCTTTTTTTTTTTTCTTAAATTTTGTAACAGATTGTTGTTATAGGTAAAAACGCTCTTTATCTCTGGCTTTGTGCTTCTCTGCTCATGAGTCTTCTAGGATGTGCATAGAGTAGTTTGAAAAACACAATTTAAAGGACTCTTCCTTTTTTGCAAAATGTACAGTCTGAAATTCAACACTAAAATATCCCCTAAAATTTGACCTGAGCATTAAGGAAGAGTTTGAAAGTCTGCAGATGTCCCAGTGCTCCAGATGACGTGGTAACGAAGTGTGTATTGTCACAAGGTTATTCCTGGAGTGCTCTGGGGTGTGTGCTGTGTTGTAACTACACTGCTTGATGCTGTGGTGCTCAGCATTTGTTGAATGACATTCTGTTATTACATTTGAAGGAATATTCCCCCCTTTCTTTGACAACTCCATGTTCTTTGTATTTTTGCAGAAAAATGTGCATTCCACAAGGTTTGTGACTTATTTCTGTGAGCAGGTTCTCCCTAACCTCAGTTCCTTGACTACCCCAGTGGAGGGCCTCGATATACAGTTGGAGGTAGGAGAAAATGTCTGCTGTTAGTACTGAAAAGACATTCTCATATTCTAACATAAATATAAACCACTAACTTCGAGATCTGATTTCTAAGAGAGTAAAGTTGTGATGGCTAGCTAGTAATCTATACCAGGATTAATCACTTAGGAATGGTTTATGGATTTAATGAAAGTTTGCTGCATTGGGAAAGCACTGCCTATAATGTTCATGATACTCTCTATTTTTGTAGCCTTAATACTTTTAAATAAGGTATTTAATTCATGATTGCTCCTCTCTGTATCTATAATCGATAGAGCCAGATTTAAACAGACTAACACAAAATATCTTTTATCCCTTCTCCAATATAATTGACAGCTCTCTCCTTTGTATCTCAACTGTAATGTACATTCATATTTTTTTCCCCACAACACGTATAACATTTACATTTATTTATCTCTCCACATTTAACTGATGCATCTCTATATCCCCAGGATCTGTTGTGGAGTCTGATTCTGAAAGGCACTTAATAGTTGTTGAATTAAGCTGAAATAATGGAAATGTATATGCCATTCTCCTCTTAGGTTTTTAGGCCAGAGAACAGTCCTACTGTGTACTGACACTATCATTTGCTTCAGATGTCCTGGGTTTGGCTTATTAGACTGAGATGGAGTACAAGAGAGGTGGACCCCAAGAATAGTGGCAACTACCAGTGCTTTGAGTTAGTGTCCAGAGACTAAATTTCATAGCAAACAAGGCCCACTCTAAATATTCATAAGTAATTATTTGTTGTTAAGAGTTCTTCCTAGGTGTTTCTTCATAGTACAATATTAAACTGTAACAGAAAGCAGCCTTAAAAGTTATCTAGAGTCATTCTTACTTTACAGCCCTTGCCCATTCAAAAAAAATAATACTAATAGCAGTGAATTGTGTGTTTTAGGTATTGAAACTATTGGCAGAGATGAGTTCATTTTGTGGTGACATGGAAAAACTAGAAACAAATTTAAGGAAACTGTTTGACAAGTTATTGGTAAGAGCTTTTTTCTTTCTTTATGGCGTAGTCAGTATATAGTGTGGTGTAATTTCTAGAGAATCAGCTTTTGAAATTCAGATTAGGTAGAATAATTCTAGCAAGTGTTTTTTAGTTGCTCAGGCCACGTGTTATCTACTTTTAAAAGAAAATCTTTGACCTCTCTTCTGTTGATATTTTGCATAAAAGATAATACAGGATTTATATAGTAGGTCTTTCTGTTATTCCTTTATCAAAATTTTTTCACATTTGCTCCAAGTCACCATCCAGGTTGCTGCCCAAGGCCAAGTAGCTTTAGCAGCCAGGAAGTAAGGTCATTTAAGTCATAATTGTGGAGAAAATAGGCCACCTGATAAAATCATTATCAGCATCACCAAGTGATTTTCTTGTTGGATGTGAGCAATTGTGTAACTGACACCGTGAATGATAAACATCAGACCTGTAGTATGAATGGACTCACCCCACATCCTGTGCTCTCTCTTCCAGACCTGTAACACCTGCTGGGGTGTTACAGCACTCATATTGAATGCCTTTGGCAGTACTTGGAATGTGAGAGTCAAACAGTGTGGGATAATGTTCAGAAAAGATTTTTGGAATTAGCATAGTAAAGTGATTAAAAACATCAATTTTGTGAGGCGCCTGGGTGGCTCGGTTGAGTGTCCAACTCAGTTTCAGCTCAGGTCATGATCTCACGATTCCTAAGTTCGAGCCCTGCATCAGGCTCTGTGCTGACATTGTGGAGCCTGCTTGGGATTCTTCCTCTCTCTTTGCCCCTCCCCTGCCTGTGCTCGCTCTGTCTCTCAAAATAAATAAATAACTTTTAAAAAATGTATCAATTTTCAGTGGCAAACTTAGATTGAATCCTGACTCTTCAGCTGACTATTTCATCATAGAAAAATTATCTAAGCTCTCAGAATTTCAATTCCTTCATTAGCATAAGTGCCTAATAAATGTTAG
Organism: Panthera tigris; assembly: GCF_018350195.1. NCBI lineage: Eukaryota > Metazoa > Chordata > Mammalia > Carnivora > Felidae > Panthera > Panthera tigris. The sequence goes on from NC_056669.1 coordinate 94,982,676, forward strand.
CTACTTCATTGTCAGCAGTAACAGCAGCAGCTATGACAGGTTAACATGGAGAGTTGACAGGCTGGATCATTGATCTAATAGGTAAAAGGGACATCTTAACCTAAATTTCTGATGTTGGCAGTTTTTAACACTTCATGCCTTAAAAGGGTGCAGCTATGACAGGTTAACATGGAGAGTTGACAAGCTGGATCATTGATCTAAAAGGTAAAAGGGACATCTTAACCTAAATTTTTGATCTTGGCAGTTTTTAATGCTTCATGCCTTAAAAGCATGCCCTTCATTTACCTCATTATATGTTAATAATTAGAGCATTTCCAGTAGATTGCAAACATCTTTGTATTTCCATCTCTTAGGAATACATGCCTCTCCCTCCAGAAGAAGCAGAAAACGGGGAGAATGCTGGTAATGAAGAACCCAAGCTACAGTTCAGTTATGTGGAGTGTTTGTTGTACAGCTTCCACCAGTTGGGCCGAAAACTTCCAGATTTCTTAACAGCCAAATTGAATGCAGAAAAGCTCAAAGATTTCAAAATTAGGTGATGTATGATTGAAGTGGTCCAATCCCTGGCAAAAATGATAGCTATCTTGACACTCCCTTGGTTTTGTTTTTGTTTTACAAGAGTTCTCTCTGCACCCTGCTTTACCCCAGTAGAACAAAATGGAAGATCCACAAAACAGGAATGTATACAAACCGGTGGCATAACATATCCACGTAGGAGGAAAGAACTTTTTCTAAAACGGCTCTAGGTCTCCTTACTTGCTTTATGATCTCCAGCAGATTCCCAGTCTCTCTAACTGCCCACATTTTCCTCAGCAGTTACATTAAATGATAAAGCACCTGCCTTGTGGAGTTGTGGGAATATTAGACAGTGAATGGAAACCTTGGCACACGCGGGTACCCCATAACCTGGAGCTGCTATTGTTGATGTCTTAGAGTGTTCTGGAGGAGCACCACCGGAGAAATCATAAGTGATTATCATGAAGACACTTTGTATGGAATCATTTTATTAACAGCTTCACATCTTATAATTTTAAATGCTTGTCCACTGTACCATCTGTTACTGTCCTCTACTCTTGGGTAAGGCAGAGGTTTAGTACTTGGTGAAGCATTTGAGAAGCAGCAGCATGTTAAGAAATTACTCCGAAAATTAAATAATGCCAAGTTGTTAAGTGGAGTTCCTAGAAGTCAGCAGGTGGGGCTACGTACTGCCTCTCTTCACGTATTTGGGAACAAACTTGAAAAGGGAGTTACTTAGGACCCTTTGAGATTTACATGAGTTTGTAATAAACTCTCAGATCTGCAGTTTTGTTATACTTTTAACTGGACCTTGAGGTGTAAACAGGTCAAACACTGTCCCTTGTTGGCAGATAAAAACATAGAGATTAAGTGATTTGTCTGAGGTCACTTGACCTTCAATTGGCCAGTGAAGGAGTAGAACCCAGGCCACCTGATCCTAATCCATGCTCCTGAATGGTTCACTGACCATGCCTTGCAGGTAACATAAAGAGCACAGTGCTACAAATCTTACTCTTGCCAGGTTGAGTGTGGATTTATTACCATTTTCGATAAAGGAGGACTGCTTTCATTTCACTTATTTATGTATCTCTTGGGATCATGTATTGATAACTTAAAAATTAGCTATAGTGTAAGATTCTATGAGTTTAAAAACAAAGTTGAAGTTGTGATTTGCTAATTAACCAGTACTTCTTTATTTAGGCTGCAGTACTTTGCCCGGGGTCTGCAGGTTTATATCAGACAACTTCGCTTGGCTCTGCAGGGTAAAACAGGCGAAGCCTTAAAAACAGAAGAGGTAAGAAGAGTGGATCACATCTTATAAGGAAATTTTTTTATAATAGCCAGAGTGTATTACAAATTCAGGCTCAGGGGCACCTGGGTGGCCTAGTCGGTTGAGCATCTGACTCTATTTTGGCTCTGGTCATGATCCCAGGGTCGTGGGATTGAGCCTCGCGTTAGGCTCTGCTTAAGATCCTGTCTCTCTCGCCTCTGCCCTGCATGCGCGTGCGCGCACACACACACACGCACACACGCTCTCTAAAAAAAAAAAAAAAAAAAAAAAATTCAGACTCAATTCATATGTTGAAATGTAACAGGTAATACAAGTCTATGTTGAAGATCCCATGTTAGAAGATTGTCTGCAGATTTAGTTATTTACTAAGTTATATTTTCATATTTTTATCCTTGTTGAAATGTTTTGTTGAACGTTTCCAAGTTTGTAAACAGTGCTACCAAACTTAGATACATACCAGTCTTTTGCTAGGGTCTCATTAGCACATTTTGTTCAAATATTTGGTTGACATTTGTGATATTTAAAATTTTACCTTTTTGATAACCAAATATCAATTTACATTGAAAAAAAGATTAAATTGCCAGTTCTACCCCAGACTGTATGTGTATGTGGCAGGGATTTTTGGATTTCTCTGATTTCACCTATTTTGATAAATCTTCACCCCAATCCTAATGAAATATTTTAAGTTTTCATTATGTCTTCATCTAACTTAAACTGATGATTTTTAAAATAACTCCTATGCACATATGACCTGTCCCTCACTCATTTTTTCAGATAAATGGTAGAAAACACTTCAATGTTCTAACCTATAAAGGGAATATAAGGATTATTTGCGTTCTTTGCCATCTCTGCACTGGTTGAGATTAAAAAAAAAACAGGAATGAGAAGAAATGATTCTGAAAGAGAATTGCTCTAGTTCTATATGGGAATGGAATATGCATCATGAAAGTTATTGGCACTTTAATTTTGTTTTCCTTTTGCAGAACAAGATTAAAGTTGTTGCATTGAAAATAACCAATAATATCAATGTTTTAATCAAGGTAAGTCTTCCTTTCTTACCCAGTCCTCCACTAGAAAGCTAGTGCAAGAGGTTTTATCCATGTGTCTTTAGGTCTATTATGGTACTGTTAAAGGGAAATGCCATTGTATTCTAGATATTTGGCCTTTTAAAACTTTACGCTTTTTACAATACCAAGTGACATTTCTATAACTATTATGAAGTCATACATCGTTTTATTTAAAAGCTACTGCAGAAAATACTGCAGAGGGAGACGTGCAGATTTTCTCTGGCCCAAAGCATTGGAGCAAATACATTTAGATTTAGAAACTTCACTGACTTAAGTTCTGGTGGTCTTAATATTGTGTCCTTTCACGTGGCCAGTAAAATTCTGCTTTGGTTATTCTAAGCATGGACAAGTCTGTGTGGTACCTGAGATGTTTCCCTATGGTTCTTTTCTGTTAACTTATCTGTGTAATAAATTGAGAGCTGTCTGTACTGTAGACTAAGGTGTACCTTACCATTAAGCCATAAATACCCTTCAGTCCTATTTATCCTCCCCAAGCATCCATAAACCTAAACAAAAGACAACCTGAGAAAAAAAAAAGAATCACAACAAAGTAACCATCATTTGTTCCTACAAGTTAACTTTCTTGTTAGCCAGCTGGGAAAAAGAAATATTCGTTAACAGAGCACAAACCTGACAGTAACAAATTAAGACTAGTGGTATACCTTAACACCAATCTGGTAAAGATCTCATGGAATAAATACTTTTTTATCAGAGGAGAGGGAAACTTTTCAGAGAAAGCAACAGGGAGACATTGAAGGATGAGTATCATGGTGTCAACACTCTCCTCTCCTAAGGAAATTTTTATAACAGCCACCACTTATTTCGAACCTTAAATACAAATAATAATTTCAAATAGTGAATTCATATATTAAATGTGAGACTTTTGAGAAATAATTTATATACATCTCTGGGTAAGTTTAAGGTATACAGTATGGTTGGTAGACCTGTATGGTGAAATGATGACCACGGATAGATTCAGCCAACATCCATTTTCTCCTATGGATTACAGCAAAATCCCTTTCTTATGCTAAATCAGTCCAGCTAGAAGTCTCAGGCATTTTTGATTCAAAGGACTTTACATTGACTAATTCCTTACATTTACCTGGCATGGTGGATTTAAGTTGTATATAGTAGGATGTGGTCTTTTGTAGTATATTTAACTATGGAAGTAAGTCAGTTTACTTTTATCATATTTTACCTACATATAGGTAAAAAATAAATTAAAAAACGATTTTGACACGTAAAAATCAGAGTAAGGCTGATAAGAAATGTTAGGTAAAATACTAAGAATAAATATATTTAGAAATGTATCCAAGTTACATGAGGGTATCAGGAGGTTAGATTATTTCAGTTCTGGATTGCTTTAACATTTAAATTCAGCAAACATTTGCATTATTACATATTGATAATTTCTTATTTAAATCTTGGGGGTTTTTCCTTTATTGGTAATTTGGAGATATTTAAGAAGAAAAACATGATTAGCCAGGCCTTTAGTTTTGTTCTAATTTTGAACTGTTTAAAAGTCTGCAAAAGCAAATGCAGGCTGTACCATTTTTTTCTGTGAAAGCACCTTGGTGACTGCCTCTGTGCAAAAGAAGTGCTTATTTATTTACTTTGTTTATTAGAGTTGATACATTTTATTCTAGAACTCAAAATAATCATCATTTAGAAAAGACTTAGCTACAGTTTCTGAAGTGATGTACACAAAATAACATTAATGAAGTGTAATAGATGGAATTTTAAAAAATTGTTTACTTTTTCTGTTGCAGCTTTTTTTAGGTGAGTAAGAAGGATAGATTAAAGTTTCCTCTCCTCAGTTGTGTCTTTAAGATGTCTCCACATTATTTACCCTCACCACCAAATATGTTACAAATCTTGTCTCATTTTGTCTTTTCAGGATCTCTTCCACATTCCTCCTTCTTATAAAAGCACAGTAACATTATCCTGGAAACCTGTACAGAAGGTGGAAATTGGGTAAGATATATTTAAAAGAGATTTGAGTGTTCTAATATTTATGATTTATAAATATGGAAATCTCTGACTTTGGATATTATATTTATTGCACAAAATGGTACCTTATTAAACAATCTTAGTAAGATGTTAAAATATGACAATTAGAAGCATGACTTAAAATATAAAGTCTGATTGCAGTATAAACTGGTGGAATACATTGCTGGAATGTTCAGGCTTCTCTGTACTCCTGTGGCATAACAAGGCTTCTGACAAGTTTTATAAACTGAGTCCCTTGCCTGTATAGTTCTTGAAGCTACATATTCCAGATTATTTTAAAGCCTTGTAAATGCCTTTTGCCATTGTTGCATAATTAAGGCACAGTTAATTTGATGACATCAGAACATTATATCCCTTTTTCTGATGTGACTATCATCTTTAGGATGTCTTTTGACCAATATGCTAAATTACATGTGTATTAATGGCCTCTGGTAATAGAATTTTTTTTACTGCCCTTCTTACTGTTACAGGCAGAAGAGAGCCAATGAAGATACAACTTCTGGTTCACCACCGAAGAAATCTCCAGCAGGACCAAAAAGGGATGCCAGGCAGATTTATAATCCTCCTAGTGGGAAATATAGCAGCAATTTGAGCAACTTTAATTATGGTGAGCGTTTCCGTTTGGGTACAAGTAATATGAGAAGTTAGGCAGAAATTGTGTTGTACTTGGTTTTAATTATTAATTGTGTGTAGTAACATATATAATGGCTCTTTCCAGTGACTTTTCTGAGTTAGCTTGGGGAACTAGAGCTACTGGGGAAACGAGCTACCCCATTCCTTTATAACTCTCTCTTGTAGACTTACTGAATTAAGCATACAACACTAAGAACTTGGAAAAGAAAAATATTCCTCTTGTATTCAGAGGAGGGAACCAAAAAAAAGGAAGTTGACATGAACCATCCATTCCTCGTTTTCCCTGTTGTAACTTCAGGGCAAGACATTCTGTGCATTCTCCCTCAAGGGTAGATACAGCTTCTAGCAGATATGATGATATTAATGATCCTTCTTGGACCTTATCTGCCTACTGCTTGTCCTTCCCATCTTCTTAACTACTATGGAAGAAGTCCTAGTAGTGGAGTCAGATGTTAATGTATCACCGGCAAGGAAGATGTGTCCCATTGCGGTCTCTCCCCACTGCCCAGGGTGCAGTCTCCCTGTTAACTTTAGCCACTGGTGCCAGGAGGCTTCCCTCCAGTCCGTTCTCTCCCAGTGCTGTGGAAGAAGAGCAGTTTGTTCCATATTGACTTGTATCCTCATAGATCCTTTCAAAGAAGAATGGATGAAAACATCACTGAGTCACCTCCTTAATCTTGTTTAAGAAGACAAATCTTAATAATACTGGCAACCAAATGTAATTAGGATTGGTCTTATTTACCAGTCAGAATTAATTCTGCAGTAATTATCTTTAAAAAAGTACATTCTGAAACCTGTAACTCTATAATTGTTTCCAAGGTGAGATAATTCTGACATTAAAGTCTTCCCACAGTAGCTAAATTCCTTTACTACCTGAGCAAACAGCTTACGGAAAGGTGATTTTTTTTAGACTGTGAAATGAACCCTTCTATTTGTCAGACTCCGGCAAATTTAGCGTAGGAAAGATCACTGAACTCTTACTACGTAAATGTGCATCTCTTAGCCTCTTCTCTTACTTGAAAAATCGGGATAACAGAGCTCTTAAAAACTTCAAATAAGAGAGGGAAAATACCCTCAAGAATATTTCTGCAGACATTTTGTAAATGGAAAGGATTCTGTTACTTCATTGCAACAAAGATCGTCTTCTATTGTTTGTATGATTTGTGGTGTCTTTCAGAATTATTCTTAAAATCCACAGTTACCTCAGATACTATCTTCATTTGACTTAAATGAAAGTAATCAAGAGCTATGGCAATACATAGAGAATTGTATTCCTTTTCACTTGGGCAAGTGAGTTACTCTTGAGTTGCTTTGAAGATTCTGCCCTGTGAAACTCACTGCCTGTTTGATGGGGAGAATCAGATGACATAATGCATGTGGAAAAGAGATATGAAAAATGCAAAGCCTTAGATTATGATTTTTTTTCACTATCATTGTGAAAAAAATCTCTGAGTCACTTACAACCTCAGTTGTACCATAGTCCTCAGAGTAATATGGGCAAAACAAGCATTCCTGTTAATTGTGTTTTGTGTCTGGTATTACAGCCCCTGAATGTTCCTAAAGGGGTCAACCTTGTCGTTGGGGTGCTGGTCATAAACAGAACTACAAAGAAACTAAACTCTCATCTTTTTTTGGAAAGTAGTAGCCAAATTTCTGCTAGCATTTTAGATTTCAAAAGTTGAATGTTAACAGGTTATAGGTATTCTCATAGTAGCAATTTCAAGAGTTTTCTTGGCTTTCTTTCACCCATTCCATTGAAAACAGTTCTTGATACTACAGATGAGATTTGGTGGGCCTATCTACCTCAAGTTTTTTCCCACCTTTTTTATGTCCTTCCCTTAGGGAACTGAAAAAAGAAGCATGTTGTATTTTTTTTTTTTTTTTCTGGGATGTCACTGTTGCCTCAGAATTGGAGGAGAGAACATGTTTTATTTTCTTAATGCCTTTTAAGACATAGTTTGTTAACCACCATAATTCCACTTTCCTGTGTCAGCCACACTCTTGTTTTATTTTTCGAAAGGCTGGTTAGATGGCTTTTTTTTTTTTTAAGTCATGTATGCTGAGGGGTTAGGAAATTGACTCCTTTTGGTTATTAGAGAACCAAGTAGTATTAATACTTATTACCTTATTACATTGAAAGAAATAGGCTGTGATAGGCCTGAACTTGTTCATCATAGAAGAGGAACCAGAATTGCAATTGTTCGTTGAGTCCAGGCAGGAATATGTAGCCATTTTTTTCCTTATCCAAGTTTATCACTTTATTAACCAAGGTCTCTTACTTGCTTTATAAACATTAACTCAATTCAACTTCTTGGTGCATTTTTTAATCAAATTATTTATAAACACCTGCCCACGTTTGGTTTTCCCTCCTGCACATATTTGTTCCGTAACCCAGAAGTACTAAGCATGATATATTTTGTGACTTGTGTCCTGCATATTTTACCTTTTTAGAATGTAAAAATAACTTTTAAATCATAATTGTAGCTGGGAGCAGTGGTTTTTTTAAGTTAGTAATGTAAGCTTGAAACCACTTAAGAAATCATGCAAATGCAGAATGGTGCCTCAGGATAAAGCTCTTCAAAAAAAAAACTTTTTTTTTTTTTTTTTTTTGGAGACTGAACTGTAGAAATGGCTACATCCATTGCAGGTCAAAAAGAAATAGTAAGACAAGATAACCATGTCAAACAGTATCTTCATACAATGTATGTAATATTCTCATTAGATATGGCTGAATAATAGAGGGCAAGTAACCTAGTTCTGCACATTAAAATTGATTGAAAAACAGTTGAAAGGGTGAGTTTTAGTAGTCAGTTTACACGGAATAATGATACCTATGAAGATAATTTCTTAAGTGTGTTGTTAAATTAACTGAGAAATGAAGGTTTTATAATGAGCACGATAGGGGGAAAATGTGCCTACATCTGCATAGATGAGGCCAAGTCTTAGAAATGCTGGAGTTACAGCATACATAAGGGTTGCTATACAACCTGATGCACTCGTTGCATTTCTGGGAGAGTCTTACTTACCCCCAGACCACCTCTGATTTTCTCAGTATGTTCAGGGAATAACCAACATGGTGATTTCATTTAAATGGCTTTCAAACTGATCAGCTCAGAAAAATGTGTTGGGGCAGGAAAGATGACTTTGAAACAGATTCCATGCTATTACACATGTAAATGTTGGCTAAGCTGGGGAATGATCCAGTTAGTTTTCTAACTCAGAGAGTTGCTGGAGGAAAAAAAAAGACATCAAAACATTACCCAAATAAGGTATCTATATTTCTAGCCTTAATAGCAAAAAAAAAAAAAAAAAAAAAAATGGATTGCAATATGGACTTAATAGGAATTTTTCAAGCATCCATCCAACATTATGGATCCAAAATGGCAACACCTGGTGGTTTTCATTGCTCCTAACAAGACTGCTGCAGTGAGGAAGTTTGAAGGTTCAGTGAAGAGATTTGATTTCTGGAATTAGAAGTTTGAGACTCGTGACTCATTTATGTATAATCTAAAGTCCAACCTTGCTGATAACTTCAATCAGTTTTCTTCACTAGAGGATTCCTTTAAGGAATATTTCCCTGGAACTATAAAAGAGATTAACCAATGAATCAAAGACTCATTCTACTGTATGACACAAGTGACTTGATTTTTTAGCAAAAGATAAGCTTAATTTACATTAATAATCTGAATACTGTATACAAATCACCTTTTGGGCAGCTCATGTTAGCTGATAAAGTAGTGAGAAAAGCTGTTGGCATTTATATCGGCATTTTTGTGAGTCCAGGTGCTTGAAATACCGCAACCAAAACAAATTGCCTATTCACTGCATTTCAAAGGTACATTTTTCAGTCTAGGTTAATTTGTCAAAATTGATCATTGATAATTTAAGCTATTTTGTTTGTACTCATGGCACTAGCTTTTGAAGGCCAGTGGCATTTTTGTTAATTCCACATTAAGTATAGAATTTTTAATAGTTTAATTATCTTCAGTAGTGATAGGCACACCAATAACTAAGAAATGTAGTTACAACGTTATCACTTTGAAATATCTAGTTTTGGGGTACATTTAACTGAGTACCTACTTTGGATAGATTTGGCACTTTGCCATCGTGCATTAGTATGTATGTTGCTCTGGTTTATGTACACATTGAATTTGTAGATGAGCAGAATACCAGCGCTGCTTTTATAGAGTCTGCTGCTACACGCAGAGCTACGAGCTACATTTCTGCTGCGTTTGCTGTACCATGAAGTCCTGAGCAAGACCTAAACCCTTGTTCGCTTTTTCGTAGAGCAGAGAGGAGCCTTCAGGGGAAGTAGAGGTGGCCGAGGTTGGGGAGCACGAGGAAATCGTAGTCGGGGAAGACTCTACTGAATAAGACATCACATTCTTCAGCATTGTCATGAGCTTAATATACTTAAATTCTACTACTCATTGGATTGCCGGGGATGTCCCTTTAAAAGGACTGCTGCCTTCAGCTAAAAACTTAATGTTCTTTATACCTTTGTATGTATGATCTACTTTTGTAACAGACCATGGTTGTGTCCAAGGTAAAAACCACAGTGATATTTTTGGATGCTTTGTTCACAATCTTGACTTGTTTTTGCAATATCATTATTACTCAAAATTCATATTGTGAATCTTTTACTTTTAACATCTTGGTAATTTGTTATTGAAAGCTATTCGAGTCTAAAATGTAATGAAATTCAGTCCATTTCTGGTAACTGGTAAAGATGATCAGTTGAAAGTTTACGGATTTCCTCTACCCTCTGTCTTTTTTTTTTTCTTTTGCCCAATATATGGAGAAGAATAATGGTCAATCTTAACATTTTATTTTCATTGTTTTTTAAATAAAGCTGCTAGGCATTTCCTACCTAGTGTTATAAAAGCAAAATACTTATCAGCTTTCTTAAAATGTAAAAATGACATTACATTTTTAGGAGGAAGTAAGTTACTTTGCACTGCTTACTTAACTCTTCTCCATATGTTGCGATACTAACTTTTGACTATGGGATCTTACTATTTGAATAGAAATGTGTATGTATAATATACATACATACATAAGCATATATGTGTGTGTGTGTATATATATATATACACACATGCTGTGAAACTTGACTACGCAACATAAATCATTTTTTAAAATTCCTGGAACGGGTAGTCTTTGACACGGTGATGATCCTTTTAAGAATGAATCCATTATTAACTTGTTACCTAGATTTTCCTCCCAGTAGTGAGGGATTTTGAGTCAGTTGCACTTACATGATTATTGTTATTTAAAACTAAAAATAAACAAAGGCTGCATTTTCAAAGATAAATTTGGAGATCCCTGCTGGAGAAATACAGCCAAAATATTGAATCAGATGTACATATAGGTTTCTACAGGATGAGATAGAATAATTTAGAATTGGGGGATTTAATAACCAGGGCAACCCAGGAAAAGTGACTTGAAAACATGGTGTACCAATAAGTAAGGGATGCTCTCTCGGTTTGCTTTTGCCACTTTCAAGATTTTAACTTCTCAGGTTATTAATCAAAATTATTGTATAAGTTAGCTAATAGAATCTTTAGGTTAAAACAACAGACGGGGGGTTTGTGGAGTGTTTAATGTCATGGGCATTTTTAGTAGCATAGGCCCTTTGCTCTGCATTTGAATGTTTCATATATTTTTGTTCCACAGTTAATCTTCCCTCCCCCAAGTTTGCTATTCAGATTCAATGCCTGAATGACATTTTCTAGTAGTTTGACATATTTTTTGAGGAATAGTTTGTGATTCCAATGCAGGTGTCTTCATTATTGTTACCTCTACATTGGGGAAAAAGCAAAACCCCTTTGTTGGAATTACTGCACATGTTTATGGGAAAAATATTTTTGTTAAAGACTAGAATGATACAAGTGAGCAAAAGAAGTTGGTCAGCTTGACTATGGAGTGGTGGCAATAATCTCTAAAACATTCCAAAAGACTCTGAGCTGAACCTAAGCTCCCTTGGAATCTGAACAGACATAGGAACAAGGAATTGCATTTGAAAACTGTGACCAGATAGTCTGGACCTCAGAGGCATCAGCCAGTGGCCTAAAGCCATTTCAAGTACAGAAACTATTGGGACTACAGCTATATAAATTTGAACATTAAGTGTAACTTTTCCTCTTTTTCTTTTTTAAAGCATATTTGTAAACTCAAAGCTGAGCAGATGTAACTTTACTTTCTCAAGTTTGACACCGAGTTGATTATGTTCCTTCCTTTGCCACCTCATTGTTCCCCTTACCTTTCCTAAGGCAATAGTGCACAACTTAGGTTATTTTTGCTTCAGAAATTTGAATGAAAAACTTCATGCCATGAATTTTTTTCTTTTGCAAGACACCTGTTATCACCTTGTTCAAATGTAAATGTTCCCTTATGCTTTTGAAATAAATTTCCTTTTGTAATTTTGTTTTGTGTCTTGATGTGTTATGATTATGTAACTTAAGATTCCTGGATATCGATTATTGATTGCTTTTATTTTGCCAAGCAATCAATACTGCCAAGCAGTGTGTTAGACTGAAAATACAAAGATGGACAAGTTGGCTCTGCCTTCAAGGAGTTCAGTCTTGCAAGTTATCTTTAAATTTCATCCTTTGAGGTTTGTGTTTAAGAACTCATATACTTCTGGAAAAAAAAGGATTTGGTTATTTTTATTGAAGCAAAACAGCAGATACATACTTGCCAAAACATTGTGAAATAACTAATTACCATCTTCAAGTTAATATGTAAAGTAAGTCAGAATGTCTTCATTTGACTGCCAGCCTTTACTAAAAGTCTTCCTGAAGTAGAATGGTTAGGAGTGTTTTATTTATTTTTATTATTATTTTTTAACATTTATTCATTTTTGAAAGGCAGAGAGAGCGCAAATGAGGGAGGGGCAGAGAGAGAGGGAGACACAGAAACAGAAGCAGGCTCCATGCTCTGAGCAATCAGCACAGAGCCTGACACCTTTAACTCACAAACCATGAGATCATGACCTGAGCTGAAGTCGGCCACTTAACCGACTGAGCCACCCAGATGCCCCTGTTAGGAGTGTTTTAAAGCCAAAATTTAAATGGATCAGAACGAGATATCTAAATTCCCTTGATGATCACAGCCAGTCCTGTAGCTTTAGTACCACCTACATGATGAGGACTGCCAAATTTCTTTGTCCATCATTTCTTGCCTGGAGTTTCATGGTAGCCTTCTAACTGATCTCCCTGCTCTTACACTGGATTCTTGACAGCCTGTTCTAAACATGACAGCAGAGATCCACTCCTACTTGAAGCTGTTCAGTGGCTCATTTCAGAATACAAATTTTAAAAATGCCATGGCTTTTCATCCCTGACCTCAGCTGCTGTCCTTCCTCTCCATCACTCTGCCCCAGTCACCTGGCTTCCTGCAGCCTAGGCAGACACACCTGCCTTAGGATTTTTGCACTGGCTACTCTTTCCCTTCTATCTGCTTGTCTAATTCCATCTCCTTCAAATCCTCAAAAGATCACCTTCTCAAGGAACATGATATATTGCAATGCCCCTTTTCTATCCTGCCAAGACTCCAAATCCCACTTAATTAACCCTGCTGCATGTTCTTTAGAGCATTTGCCAACTTCTAACATACTGTATAGTTTACTTGCATGTTGTTTACTCTGTCTTCTCCTGATAGAATGTAATGTGGCTAAAATGCCACAAAGGGAAAGATTTTTGCATTTTGCTCACTGATAATCACAACTACCTAAAACAGCGCTTGGCACATGGTAAGCTTTCGATAAAAAGTCAAAGGCAGTGTTTCAGGCTCTGGAACATAGTAATGAACAAGAGAGGCAAACTGCTGGGAGTTCACATTCTAGTACACAGAGCCTGATAAATAGGCTGAATTCAGAGAGTAGAAGTATGAAAATGCTGAAGCATTCTAATGTGACAATGTGTAAGAGCTAACACGGAAAGCATGGTTAGGAAAAGTCTGTAAAGAATTAATTTGAGCCAAGACCTGGATGATGATTTGGAGCCAGGCTAGTGAAGATCTCAAGGAAAAGCATTTGAGATGGAGGCAACAAAAACTGCGGAACACTTGGCTTTAAGAACGCCAGGCTGTGCTAAAAACAAAAAAGTGGGTTGGGGTGCTATCCCAAAGCTTTTAGGTTCCTAGTTTCAATCCCTGGGCTCCTAAATTCCTCATCTATGATAATGAACTGCTTTCAGTGACTCAGAGGGCACCGTGCTCTTTCTGATACTGAGGCATGTTTCCCCAGTCAAGAAAATCATTGTTACCCACCCCCCACTCCACCCCTATTCATCCAGCTAATGGATTCATCCTTCAGACCCCACTAGATTTCATTCTGTTTCGGAAGCCTTTCCTCCCAAGGTGTGTACAGGACCATGCACCTGTGTGCTCCCCAAGCACACTATCTTCTCCCGTGTTGGAAACTATAGGAGGAACTCAAAGCAGTTCTGGTCAGGTGGGAAAAAATGAGATTCAATTCTAGCAAGTGCGATGGAAACTAAAACTTAGACCAATGAAATCTAATCTATCAAAAAACCTAAGAAATTGTAGATTGATTCCTAGAAGTTTCACATTTATTAGGTAAAACTAATGCAATCAGAAGTAAGAAAATCCAGTAAAATTCTGGTCATAGAGAGTTGATAATAGAAACAAGATTTCAGGGGCACCTGAGTGGCTCAGTCGGCTGAGCCATCCAACTTCGGCCAAGGTCACGATCTCACAGTTCATGGGTTTGAGCCCCGTGTCGGGCTCTGTGCCAACAGCTCAGAGCCTGGAGCCTGCTTCAGATTCTGTGTCTCCCTCACTCTGCCGCTCCCCTGTTTGTGCTCTGTCTCTCTCTCTCTAAAAATAAATAAACATTAAAAAAATCTGAGATAAGGCCTAGATACACAGAATACTAGATGCAGCTCCAGTTAGTATTCCTCAAGAAATTTATCAGAAAAGGAACAGAGAACAAATAAAAAATGAGGAAATGGTATTCCAATGAGGAAAAACTAAAATTTAACTTTCTATAAAGTGATAAGATCAAAAAGCCCAAACTCACAAAAGGTTTTAATAGAATGAACTTGAGTTTCGTCATAAAATGAGGATATTAATTGTATGGAACCAGAAAAACCCCCAATAGCCAAAAGCAATCCTGAAAAAGAAAACCAAAGCTGCAGGCATCATAATTCTGGACCTCAAGCTGTATTACAAAGCTGTAATCAAGACAGTATCGTACTGGCACAAAAACAGACACTCAGATCAATGGAACAGAATAGAAAACCAAGAAATGGCCCCATAAACGTACGGCCAACTAATCTTTGACAAAGCAGGAAAGAATATCCAGTGGAATAAAGACAGTCTCTTCAGCAAATGGTGGGAAAACTAGACAGCCACATGCAGAAGAATGAACCTGGCCCATTTTCTTACACCATACACAAAAATAAACTCAAAATGGATGAAAGACCTAGACGTAAGACAGGAAGCCATCAAAATCCTTGAGGAGAGAGCAGGCAAAAATCTCTTTGACCTCGACTGCAGTAAGTGTCTTTCTCAACATGTTTCTGGAGGCAAGGGAAACAAAAGCAAAAGTGAACTATTGTGACTTCATCAAGATAAAAAGCTTCTGCACAGCAAAGGAAACAATCAGCAAAACTAAAAGGCAACCTATGAAATGGGAGAGATATTTGCAAATGACATATCAGATAAAGGGTTAGTATCCAAAATCTATAAAGAACTTATCAAACTCAACTCCCCAAAAAACAAATAATCCAGTGAAGAAATGGGCAAAAGACATGAATAGACACTAACAGACACATGAAAAAATGCTCAACATCGCTCATCATCAGGGAAATACAAATTAAAACCACAATGAGATACCACCTCACACCTGTCAGAATGGCTAAAATTAACAACTCACGCAACAACAGATGTTGGCCAGGATGCAGAGTAAGGGGAACCCTTTTGCACTGCTAGTGGGAATGCAAACTGGTGCAGCCACTCTGGAAAACAGTATGGAGGTTCCTCAAAAAATTAAAAATAGAACTACCCTACAAATTGGCAATTACACTACTAGATATTTACCCAAAGGATATAAAAATTCTGATTCCAAGGGGCACACACACCCCAATGTTTATAGCAGCACTGTTGACAATAGCCAAAGTATGGAAAGAGCCCAAATGCCTATTGACTGATGAATAGACAAGAAGATGTGGTGTGTGTGTGTGTGTGTGTGTGTGTGTGTGTGTGTATGCATGCAAATACTAATCAGTGATCAAAAAGAATGAAATCTTGCCATCTGCAACAACATGGATGGAACCAGAGTGTATTATGCTAAGCGAAATTAGAGAAAGACAGATATCATGACTTCACTCATATGTGGAATTTAAGATACAAGACAGATGAACATAAAGGAAAGGTAGCAAAAATAATATAAAAACAGGGAGGGGGACAAAACATAAGAGACTGTTAAATACAGAAAATAAACTGAGGGTGCTGGAGGGGTTTGGGGTGGGGGGATGGACTAAATGGGCAAGGGGCATTAAGGAGGACACTTGTTGGGATGAGCACTGGGTATTATATATAGGGGATGAGTCACTGGATTCTACTCCTGAAATCATTTTTGCACTATATGGTAACTAACTTGGATGTAAATTAAAATAAAAATAAATTTTAAAAAATGAGGATATTGAAATTTGAGTGTATGTGGTAGTAAAAACTGGGGGTGGGGACAGGTATGATCTTTAGCTACTTACAGTGAATAGACAATACAGTTACTCCACAGAAACTGTCCTCCCCAAATATATTAACAGCTGTAAGGCTTTTGATAAATTAATGTCTGGGAAGTCTGTATCTGGAAAATTCTTTTGGGGCTGACCATCATGCTATCCTCAGAGCAGCCCTGGTGTCACTGTGAATTAGAATCCTTGGCTGACTAGACATTGGGTCTCATCCATAGTAGTCCTCATGCTTCAGACTGCTTGATCTATTTGGCAAACTATTTCTAAATGAAATTATTATATTTAGGTACTCTCTGCCTTCCCTTTGTAAACTGTGTTCACTTTGCATATAGTTGTTGGAAAGATATACCTCTACAGCCCTCCCTGCCATAACTAGCCTCCCTCCCTATCCACCTTTTCAACTTCTATCAATTCAAAATCCCTCTAAAGGAATTAACTATATGCAGAGTAAGCTGCCAATAATTCCTTCCATATCTGCTTGAACATAATGCTTCACTTATCAAGATGAGTCTATTTCCTTTTCCCTTCGAATCTGAGCTACCCTTATTCCCTTCTCCGACCAGTAGAATGCAGAAGAGACACTTCCCAGTTCTGGGTCTGGCCCTCAAGGAGCCTGGCCACCATGTCAGAAGCCTCTGTAACTATCCTGAGAGACAACCCAGCCACTCCTAGCCATTTCAGCCACTCCAGCTAAAGCACTAGATATGTATGTGGAGTCATTCTGGGACAGCCCCAGCTGAGGTCCCAGCTGAGTGCAGCCTTATGAGTGACCCCAGCCAAGCAGGAGAAGAAACACCCAGATGAGTCTAGCCAACAAACTATGAAATATAATAAATCATGTTTTAAAGTTAAACATTTAAGCCACTACAATTTAAGTTGGTTTTCTATGAAGCAAAAGGTAATCAATTAACAGAATTTAAACCAGAATGTTAATTCTCTCAGGTATATTTATATCTTATATTTTCTCTAAGGAATAAACAGTATGGAGATTCTCTGCAACTTTCAGTTAAAATGGCCCAAAGGAGGAAATGATCCAGAAAGTTCATTTTATCACTGTCCAATTCCTGGCTTCAAAAATTCTATAGAGATAATAAATAAAAGTCAAACTAACCAAGGTTTTTGGAAGATAAAAATATATTTGTACAGGAAA
This sequence comes from Panthera tigris, assembly GCF_018350195.1. Taxonomy (NCBI): domain Eukaryota; kingdom Metazoa; phylum Chordata; class Mammalia; order Carnivora; family Felidae; genus Panthera; species Panthera tigris. The sequence continues at coordinate 95,000,064 of NC_056669.1, forward strand.
TGCTTCCTGCTATCGTATGCTAAGAATGTATAATTAATTGAACAAAGAATTACTCACAAGTTTAGCTGTTCAAAATTTACAAAGTACTACCAAAACAAATATACAGGCAAGTATCTCTGGTGAACATAGATGCAAAAATCCTCAACAAAATGCAAGCTGCATTCAAAAATACATTAAAAGAATCATTCACCTTGGTCAAGTGGCATTTATTCCAGGGATGCAAGGATGCTTCAATATTTGCACATCAATCAATGTGATACACCACAATGACAAAAGAAAGGATAAAAATCATATGACATCTCAATACAGAAAAAGTATTTGACAAAATTTAACATCTATTCATGATAACTCTCAACAACGTGGATTTAGAGGGAACACACCTCAACATGAAAAATCCACAGCTAACATCATATTCAATGGTGAAAAACTGAGAGCTTTTCCTCTATGATCAGGAACAAGAACAAGGATATCCACTATCACCACTTTTATTCAACATAGTACTGGAAGTCCTAGCCACAGCATTCAGACAAAAAAAATAAATGCATCCAAATTGTTAAGGAAGAAGTTAAACTGTCCCTATTTGCAGATGACATGATACTATACATAGGAAACCCAAAGGACTCCACCAAAAAACTATTAGAAGTAAAAAACGAAGTCAGTAAAGTTGCAGGATACATAAAAAATCAATTGTGTTTCAATTGCTAATAATTAAATAGCAGGAAGAGATATAAGAAAACAATTCCATTTTACAATTGCTCCAAAAAGAATAAAATACCAAGGAATAAACTTAATCAAGGAAGTGAAAGACCTTACTCTAAAAACTATAAAACACTGATGAAAGAAATTGAAAATGACACAAACAAATGACAAGATATTCCATGTTTAGGGACTGGAAGAACAAATATTGTTAAAATGCCCATACTACCCAAAGCAATCTACAGATTCAATGCAATCCCTATCAAAACACCAACAATCTTTTTCACAGAACTAAAACAATTAATACTAAAATTTATGTGGAACCACAAAAGACCTCAAGTAGCCAAAGAAATCTTGAGAAAGAAGAACAAAACTGGAGGTATCACAACCCCAAATTTCAAGATATACTACAAAGCTGCAGTAATTAAAACCATATGACACTAGCACAAAAATAGACATATAGATCAACAGAACACAACAGAGAGCCCAGAAACAAACCCATGCTTATCTGGTCAAGTAATCTACAACAAAGGAAGCAAGAATATACAATGGGGAAAGTACAGTCTCTTCAATAAATGGTGCTGGGAAAACTGGACAGCTACATGCAAAAGAATGAAACTGGAGCACTAGTTAGTTAGTTAGTTAGTTAGTTAGTTAGTTAGTTAGACACAGCAAGAGCGAGTGCTAGTGGGGGAGAGAGAGAGAGAGAAAATTCCAAGCAGGATCTGCACTGTCAGTGCATGGGGCTCAAAGTCACAAACCATGAGATCATAACCTGAGCTGAAGGCAGACGCTTAGCCAACTGAGCCACCCAGGTGCCCCTGGACCACTTTCCTACATAGAAACAAACTCAGAATGGATTAAAAACCTAAATATAAGACCTAAAATCATAAAACTCCTAGAAGAAAATATAGGCAGTAATTTCTTGGACATTGGTCTTATCAATATTTTTCTAGATACGTCTCCTAAGGCAAGGGAAATAAAGCAAAAATAAAGTACTGGGATTGCACCCAAAAAAACCCAAAAAAAACAAAAAAAAAATTGTGCACAGTAAAGGAACCATCAACAAAATGAAAAGGCAGCCTGAATGAGAGAAGATATTTGCAAGTGATATATCTGATAAGGCATTAATAGCCAAAATATACAAATAACTTACACAACTCAACACCAGAAAACCCCAAAATAAATAATCTGATTTTAAAATGAGCAGAGGACTTGAATAGACATTTTTCTTCCAAAAAGACGTACAGATGACCAACAGACACATAAAAAGATGCTCAACATTACTAATTATCAGGGAAATGTAAATCAAAACTACAATGAGATATTACATTACACCTGTCAGAATGACTAGAATCAAAAAGACAACAAGTGTTGGCAAGGATGTGGAGCAAAAGGAACACTTGTGCACTGTTGTTGGGAATGTAAACTGGTGCATCCACACATGGAAGTTCCTCAAAAAATTAAAAATAGAAATAGCATACAATCTAGTAATTTCACTACTGGGAAATTATCCAAAGAAAACAAAAACACAAATTTGAAAAGATATATGTACCCTTATGTTCTATTGCTGTATTATTTACAATAGCTAAGATACAAAAGCAACCCGAATGTCCATGGATAGATGAACAGATAAAGAGATAAAGAATATGTAGTAGGCACACACACACACACACACACACACACACACACACACACAGGAATACTCAGGAATAATACATCCTGTATTTCAATTGTTAACCTGCCAATATTCCACTAGCTTGCACATTGCTCAGTGGTCAGATCTCCATACCCACTGTCTAGCAGAGAACTAGACAAAAAAGCAGATAAGCCACACATTTTTAGGGAGATGCATGTTCATTACTGCAATCCTCTAAGAAAACCTGCTTTCAGAAGGAACTAAAAACCAATGCTGTGGTCATTGCTTCCATAGTATGAAGTTATATTTAAACACTTGGCAATTATTTTTGTTTTCCAGCAATATGCCAAAGTAGGGAAGTGGTCAGGCAAAATTCTCACCCTCCTTTTCCCAAAGAGAAAACCAAAAGCTTAATGAACCTACAAAGCTAGAAGGCAGCCCTGAAATACCTAAAACAACATATCTAACTAGAAGCAAGAAGGCAGGCTAGTCGCTTGGCCCCACGTTGGTTCACTAGAGGGAAGTGCTTCTTAACGTACATACCAGTACCCTGGGACTCTTGCTGAAAGGTAGAATCTGATGGGGAGGGGTGGAAGAGCCAAGAATGTGCATTTCTAATAAACTGCCAGGTGATGCCAATGCTGTTTAGGTCTCCAGATCTAGACTTCCAGCCTAGACCTGAGGTAGCCACTACCCACATATGGCTCTTAAGCCCCGAAATCTCGCTAGCCTGAAATTACCTGAGCTCTAAATCTAAAATACACACCTATTCCCACGACTAAGTACAAAAAATATCTCAGTAACTTGTACAGATTTCATATTGAACTAATACTATATTACATATAATGGGTTAAATAAAATGTGTTATTTCACTGTCTTTGTTTAAAAATTTGTATGTGGCTCGAGGCTTACATACTTATACTGAACAGCGCTGCCCTTGACTGACAACCAGTCCAACTCTGAAGCTTCTACTGTTAAGAGACTTGAAGAATAAAAGAGAATCCATCTCTTCCCTTAGGCGTTTTCAAAGCATACCTTTTATTTCCCAACTATATTGCACAACCAGGAATTAAAATGAAATAAAGCGAAAACCAAGACTTTATTAAGAATATATATCAATATATACACACAGACATACACACTCTGTATGTATTCTCTGAATCCTGTTATTTCAATTTAGGCTCCACCTAGAACACTACTTTTATCTCCCTCTGGTTCCCACCCCACGAGATCGTCTCGCGTACAGGAAAACAATAACAAAAACGCGGTCTCCGACCTAAAGCCAAACCCGGCTGCCCCGGTAGCCGAAACCGAGGCTGAAAAAGCCGGTTGTCAGCGGGCAGCGCCCCCTGGGCTCCACCTCCTCCAGTGCCGACCTCCCCAAGATGGCGGGCGGCGGGGGCCCGCTTCCGCTTCCGGTGTGAGCAGCCGGGCCGGGGGGGCAAGATGGCGGCGGCAGTAGGGGTCCGCGGCCGGTGCGAGCTGCCGCCTTGCTCCGGCCCAGGCTGGCTCCTCAGTCTTTCCGCCTTGCTGAGTGTGGCGGCTCGAGGGGCCTTCGCCACCACGCACTGGGTCGTCACGGAGGACGGGAAGATCCAGCAGCAGGTAGCGGCCATAGGCGCCCCTCCCCGCCCGCGCCCGCCCTCGCCCCGGGGGATTCCCAGGTCCGGCCCCTGGCTATTTGGCTCCACGCGGCCCCGCCCCCAGCCTACCTTCCCACGGTCCGGGCGCTAGGGCCCGAGCGACCCCGACGCTGAGACCCGGCGTCGCCCCCTCCCCATTTGTTCTCTGGCCCTCGCCTCAGACGCCTGCAAGTTCTCAGCCTTCCACCCCTGGGGCAGCGTGCCGCGTGGGAAGAGTCGCCCGGCTGTGGGGGTCGGACTCTGGGGACATTTTGTTGTGCTTGGGCTTTAGAAACCGCAGATTCATTATCCTTGCCTCTGGTTCCTCTCGGGCCCACCACGCGTCACCAGCCCTCCCTGAAGAAGTAGAAAGCAGGTGGCAGCGCCCGGCTGTGCGCGAGTCCCAGGGCGGTGACAGCTTCGGCACCCCTAGGCAGTGGGTCATCTAATGCTTCCTACCCCAGTCTCCTCTTCCAGTGCTGGAATTCGTGTCGGGACGAGGTGGTTTCAGCTTGTACCGTTACCCAGGTCAACAGGGGCTCTTTAGGGACAACATACACCTTCCTTCCGAAGGAATGCTTGAAGATGCCTCTGGTGGCGTTGCCTGCATCTTTTCGGCTGTAACTGCCCTCGTTTCCCAGTGTACTTTGCATTGTTTCTTTACCTAGTTCCTGTAACCCGGCCCCGCAAGGAGGATATGCGATTTCCTGGATTCTTGTGTGTCCGTCCGAACTAATTCCTCAGAGGAGGGACTGCTTTTCTTACATAACTTTATGATTGCCTACATTTTGTGAATGCCGCTGATCCCTAAACAGTACGTGCGTGTGCTCGGCTGCAGAATCTTGGTAAACTTAATGACTTCCAACACTTGAGAGCAATCCTGCAAAGTCCAGCAAACATTTAGGAAGTGAATTGTGTGCCCCATGCAGTCTGGCCCCTTGATCTCAAGTGTATTAACCGTCATCGTGTGAAATTATGGACCTTTCGATGGTGTGTAATGAATGATGATAGGAACACAGTGCAAGGTTTACTTTTGTATGAAGTGGGGTTCTCGTTTAGATTTGCCTTGTGATGGCAAATTTTACCTCGTGTAACGAGTGAGTAAAACAATGTAAAATCGGCGTTGGTATTGTTCAGTGGTTTTTAAGTATGTCTGAGAAAAGACTAACTTCTTATTGGGCACTTTTTTTCTCTATACCAACTTACATTGGAAAAGATTTCCTTTTCATGGCCATACCATTTGAGATTTAAAAGATAGGTGTGCATTTCAGAAACTCTAGAAAGCACTGCTAGTTTATTTCTTTCACAAAAGATCAGAAATCTTATGGGAGTCCTGGCTGCTACCCCCACCCCCTTTTATTTCCTGGTGATAATTTTCCTTGAGGCCCTCATGAAGGGATACATGGAATTAAGTCACTCCTGCTGCAATTTGGGGAGCCCATCTCCTATTGGCTCTTCTGCAATATTGTTTTTGGCCACATCTATTTATACACTATGACATTGACTTCTCCTTCCCATTTTGGTGTCCTGCCTCTCAGCCTAGGAAGTAGCCCATCTGAAAAGTGAAAGCTGGTCGAAATGTATTATTTGCTGAACATTGCAATGTAAAAGTAGAACCTGATTTGTTTTTTTAACAACAAAAAACCCCCGCATTCTTTCTTTTTTGCACATTGGATACTTATGCTTCAGTGGGGGAAAGGTAGAGGTTTTTGTAACTTGCCTCAGAAAGGGAGAAATTTGAACAGTCTTTTGGAAATCTGCCAAGTCACTCCTGCAGTAAGTAGTTAGGCTTAAGGTTAGGAAAGCAAGATTTCTTTACTATAGCTTTTAACAGTTGTCTTTTTCAGTGAATTTGTCCAATACTTTGCTACATAACATTTACAATGTTAAGTTCATACAACCACAAAATTTTATACCAGAAGACATAAAGCTGGTGTCTTCAGCGTAACAAGAAGAGGCTAGGGAAGGAAAGTTGGATTTAATCTGAAGGAAAAGCAACATTTATAAGTAAAGTAAGAGAGTTGAATACATGATCATCTTCTGAGTGCCACTCGGATAGCTGGGTATATTACCTGTGCTTTCCTTCCTGGCAATATTTCAAATGCGGGCAGAATCCAAAACTCAATTTAGATTGTGATGAATTATCACATTTGCATATGCTTATTAAAGAACTGAAAGATCCCTTTAGTATATGGATTTGGGTGTACTGCAGATCTGTTCATATGTTCAGCAACAATTAATTAAAAGCTTAATATATATATATATTGTGTCCTAACTGACATACCATATTCCTTGCTACTTGTTTTTGGTTATAATACCTAAATGAGAGCAGAAGTGTGATTTTAGTTTTAAAGTGGTCTAATATCAGGGAGAGGGCTAAGGGTAAACTGAAATGGCAACTTTAGAATATTAGCGTGGCAAATACCTTTTGAAACTCTGCCTGATATTTAAACTTGTCCAAATTAGATAGGTCATTGTTTTCCGTAGTGAACGTGGAGAAGTACTTATGAATTAAAAATCTGAATTGCCCCAAATACAGACTTACATAGGGGTATTTTCCATCACTGTAAAATTGTAAGTACAGTAAGCAGTTCTTCCCAGGAGAAGAGAACAGTTGTTTGGTTTTTTTATTTCAAGCCTTAGCAAATGATAAAGATAGACACCCACAAGTTACAGCTACAAACTTGTGAACACACAAATATATTGGAAGACCTAGCCCTGAAAAGGGGTTGAAATGGGGCTTCAGTCACAGTAAGGAGGCAGCCATTGTTCCAGGCAGGGTCCTCCCAGTCAGAACTGTGGTCACTTCTGGCAGGAGCAAGTGGTGAGCTCTCAGCATGGCATGTTAGGGAATCATTCCTTTCCAGAATCCCTGTCTCAGCTGGGAAGCATACCTTATATGTTTTTAGGTTCCATGTTTACTGAGCTGCCACTGAATTCCAGGAGCATTGCTCAGGGAATCCTTAGCTGGGATGTGAAGAGAATGTTCTAGAGTCTGAGTTCCTTTCCCACTGCAGTTGGGATAGTTAAGAAGAGGTGCTCCTCTTCTCTTCACCTTTATGCTTTTCTCCCAGCTTTGGGCTGTGGCATGCCTCTGATCCCCTTGTGTCCCCTGTACCTGAAAATTTTTCTTTATTTAAGCAAGAGTACTTGGGGTCCATGGACTTAAGGAGTGGGCTGTTATAATCTCATTACTTGGAGCATCTACAGAGTAATCAGGTCAATGGATCCTTTGGTTGACTTCACTGTGAAGAATAGGCTTTGAGATAAATTTGTGGTTTTTTTTCATTTCCTTTTTTTAAAAAAAAAATTTTAACATTTTTTTTTTGAGAGAGAGAGAGTACATGCACGCGAGAGCATGGAAGGGGCAGAGAGAGAGGGAGACACAGAATCCAAAGCAGGCTCCAGGCTCTGAGCTATCACCACAGAGCCTGACATGGGGCTCAAACTCACAAACTGCAAGATCATGACCTGAGCCGAAGTTGGGTGTTTAACTGACTGAGCCACCCAGGTGCCTCTCTTTTTTTTTTTTTTTTTTTTTCCTAGTATGGCAATATTTATTTTTCTGTTTTTGTCAAAATTGTCTGGAGAGTCACTTGAAGATTAAATTCAATTTTGTGAATTAGCCTAAGAGCCTAACCATAATGTATCACATCATTACTGTGGAAAAACCAATATTCCATGTTCTGAATTACCAGCTAACAAATGAACTCCTGAAATGTTACCAGTTTGTCTTAGACTTATTAAATCAAGAAGTTGTACTTCTAAAAATAGGTGGGGGAGGGGAAAGGGGCACCCAGGTGTCTCAGTCGACTCTTGACTTCAGCTTAGGTCTTGATCTCAGGGTCATGACTTCAAGCCCCACATTGGTCTCCATGTATGAAGCCTACTTAACAAAAAAAAAAAAAAAAAAAAAAAAGAAGTTGTACTTCTAGCACTGGGGTTCATGGCCCCTGGATATTCTCTGTCTTCATAAGTGGAGGTCTAAAACTTTAAGTAAATAAAGAGTATAATTGTTATCAACTCTCATAACATTATAATATTTCTTAGCTACCGACTGCTTCCTTCTCAAATCTTAGAACAATAGTACTTTAGACTAGGAAAAAATTCTTAAAGGGTATGTGGTACAACTCATAGGAGAGAAAGTCACCCACAGTCACATAACTGATGAGTGGCATTTAGTGATAGCAGTAAGTAAAAATCTGTAGTAACATGCAAGTGCGCACTTTGTACTCAGTAAGTTTGAAGTGCTTTCCCCCCCTTTCATAATACCTACCAATGAAGAAATAGAAAGAAAAGTAAAAAATGGGAATAATGAAGTAAAAGTCTTCTCTTTTCCAGTTTGCTTTACCTCTGCAGAATGTTTTGTGATGACTTTAAATTGGGGGTGGGTGGAGAAGCGTCAAAAATAGGTGTGATTTAATTTGGGGGTTATTTCATCATTTTGCCTTCTATCAAGCAAATGTCTTTAAAGTACAGATCCTTTTAACTGCTTAGAACAAATGAAGTTTCTGACAAAGCTGACGATCTGAAACCTAGCAACTTTGGCATAAGAAGTGTTTGATAAGCAGTAATATTTCAGCAACTATGACCTGAGCAAGAGCTGTCAGGTTTAGTTGGACAAACAGACTAAATCTTTATCTATTGGTCTTTAATAGCTTATAAGTGAAGGAGTGGCTTGATTTGGGTATTAAGTAATTGGTTAATCTGGGAGAGGGCATCTGGATGATACTATGAAGCTGACAGGTTTATTTCAGTGCTTTTCAATACTGAGCCCATCTTTTTATCATAGAGCTTTGCTTCTGTGTTTATATATTCAGGAATTTACTTGGATCTGAAAGGTCATGGTTGTTTATTCACTAACTTGCTAGGTACCTGCTAAACCTTTGTAATTTGTCCTAGACATTGACATCAAAGTGATTCTCACTCAATCCTTTTTTTTCCCCACTTCCTACTATTCTTTTATCTTATAAATTCCCAGGGGTTAACTTTGTTTATACTATAGAGCAGGTAATAGCTTATAAGTATACAGAGGTAAATTATAACTTTAAATACTTTTCCCAATTACTTATTAAACAAGTATTTACGGACAGCTTATTTTTCACCAGCCCACTGTGCTTTGATGGATATGCTGTTTTCCAATGGCTACTGTGACATGAAATTCTCATTTTTCATTGGGGGTGAGCAGAGTACAGCTCCTTCTTAACCTTTTTTTTTTCTTTTCTTTTCTCCAGCTCTTCTTCCTCCACTCATCTTCTAGATCAGTGGTTCTCAAACTTTACCTTACACAAAAATAGTCTGGGGTACTTGCTTAAAATACAGGTTCCTAGGCCACTAAAGTATCTGAACCAGTAGAGCCAAGAATTCCACATTTTTACCAAACCCCTCAGGAGATCATGATACAGATGGATCACAGATCATTCTGAGAAGTTCAACTTTATATATTGCTTTACCTCCAGCTTCTGTTTCAGCCTTCTCTTTTTACTCTTTACATATACCTGGGCAATCCTATCTTTTCTCAGGACTTAAGTTACCATATATGTGCTGAGAATAGCCGCATTTCTTTTTGTAAGTCAGATTTTTTCCTCCAGGGTTATAGATTCAGGACCTCTAATAAGCCTTGAATTCCATGTGAATGTCCTCTAGGTACTTCAAGCTTAATATGATCAAATCTAAACTCATTTTTACCCTACCTAAACCTGTGTCATGCCCTGTTTTCCCAAACTGAACAAAAGACCCCACCATTCACCATCCACCCATTTGCCCATGTCAGAAATCTAGTTGTTTCCTATATTCTTTACCAAAATCTTTCCATTTTACTTTCTAATTATATCTTCTTCCCATAGTCACTGCTGTGACTCCAATTCAGGCCACCTGATTCTTGCCACAACTTTCTAACTGCTCTCCTTTCTCTAGTCTTGTCCTGCTTCCAACCCATTCTCCCCAGTGCAGTTAGACTCAGCTTTTAAAACTTTCTTTGTTTTGGGGCACCTGGGTGTTTTGGGGCACCTGGGGCTCAGTTGGTTGAGCATCTAACTCTTGATCTCAGCTCAGGTCATGATCCTAGAGTCGTGGGATCGAGCCCTGCGTCCAGCTTTGTGCTGAGCATAGAGCCTGCTTGATTCTCTGTCTGTCCTTCCCTCTCTCTTCCTCTCTGCCCCTCTCCTTTGTGTGTATGCTCTCAATCGCTCTAAAGTAAAAATAAATAAAACTTTTGTTTAATTAAAAATTTGAATTACAGAAGGAATGCATGGCATTCTAAAAAGTAAATGTCTAACATTATGGGGGTATTTAAAATAATAAAGTGAAGTCTTCCCATCTCTCCCCCATTCTCACTTCTCAAGGAAAATTGCCTTTAAATCGTTTGGTGCATATCCCAGGACATGGTCTTTCTTTAATGTGTCTTGTGATCTGGCCCCTCCTTCTCTCTAGCTTATCTTTGTCCATTCTTCAGTGCCCCTCTTTCACCCCCAGAATACACACACATACACACTTGGCCATATTTAACTTTGGTCAGTGCCCTCAGATGTGCTCTGTTCTCACTTGCTTCTGGGGCTTTGCACATGTTCTTCCCCTGAAATGCTGAACTGTCCTAATCTGGCTAACTCAGTATTCTTCACAACTTAAACATCACTTGCACAGGGAAGCTTCTAATGCCCAAATTTAAATAAGCTGTTCTTTCTATTTGCTTTTATAGTGTCTGGTATTCCCTTATGAAGGAATTTACCATGCCATATTGTGTCCATTTACTAATGTAAATACCCTACTAGACTCCTACATGCCCCATGAAGGGAGAAGCCATACCCATTTTCTCTGCACCTCCTGCATCTCTCATGCTAAATCCCATAGGCTGCAATAGTATCTATTGAATGGATGACATAAGGAAGTATGAAAACTGGTTCCTGCCTCTCGGGAATTTACCACTGTCCGAATGAAGCCTCACACTGCTTACTAATGTGATAGTCATTTTGGAAGCTAACCTACAGGAGGCCTCAGACTCCTGGAAGATCTTTATTTATTTATTAACACTTATTCATATTTGAGAGACAGAGAGAGAGAGCATGAGCGGGGAAGGGGCAGAGAGAGGGAGACATAGAATCTGAAGCAGGCTCCAGGCTCTGAGTTGTCAGCACAGAGCCCAAGCCCGACGCAGGGCTTGAACTCACAAACTGTGAGATCATGACCTGAGCCAAAGTCGGACGCTCAACCGACTGAGCCACCCAGGCACCCCTCCTGGAAGATCTTTAAAGCTCCGAATAACCCATCAGTGAGTCAGCCATTGGGCCTTCAGATAAGGTGCTACATGCACATGAGAAGAGCCTTACTCAGAGATCACTGTTGGCCTGTCTTCTGTGGTCAGGTTGTGTATGCAAAGGAAATCATCCTCTTTGTCACTGATGTTACATCTAAAAGGTCAGCTCTATTTTTCAGGCATTGAGAAGTATGGAGAAGTGACAAGAGACAAGGAAAAAAAACAAGAAAAATCATCAGGAAGGGCAGAGGCAAGATGGATGAGAAATGGCAGCTGCATTGTTGAGGGGGGATTAGGGTCAGCTGTGGGGTTTGGCAGTTGTTGCAGTTTAGAAGCAGCTTGGGTGGAAATGGACAGAAGGGACTCTGAAAGTGAGGAATAGGAGGGCTTGCCAGCAGGTCAGGTCAAGCTTTGCACTCCAGTCTGTAAGGGGCATGTGTGAGCCCTACCTGCATCTCCGTGAGACTCTGTGATGGCAAAAGCAAGGGGAATTCTGTAGGGTGGCTCTTTACAGCCAGGCACTTCATTTGTTTTTTTTCTTTGTTTTTTTTTTTTTAATATAATATAATTTATTGTCAAGTTGGTTTCCATACAACACCCAGTGCTCATCCCAAGAAGCGCCCTCCTCCCTGCCCATCACCCACTTTCCCCTCTACCCCACCCCCCATCTACCCTTAGTTTGTTCTCAGTCCTTAAGTGTCTCTTAGGGTTTGCCTCCCTCCCTCTCTGTATCTCAGTGTGGTTTTGATTTGTATTTCCATGATGAGGAGTGACGTTGAGCATCTTTTCATGTGCTTGTTGGCCATCTGGATATCTTCTTTAGAAAAGTGTCTATTCATGTCTTCTGCCCATTTCTTCACTGCATTATTTGTTTTTCAGGTGTGGAGTTTGGTGAGTTCTTTATAGATTTTAGATGCTAGCCCTTTATTTGATATGTCATTTGCAAATATCTTTTCCCATTCCAGTTGATTGTTTTGTTGATTGTTTCCTTTGCAGTGCAGAAGCTTTTTATCTTGATGAGGTCCCAATAGTTCATTTTTGCTGATAATTCCCTTGCCTTTGGAGATGTGTCAAGTAAGAAATTGCTGCAGCTGAGGTGAGAGAGGTTTTTTTCCTGCTTTCTCCTCTAGGGTTTTGATGGTTTCCTGGCTCACATTCAGGTCCTTCATCCATTTTGAGTTTATTTTTGTGTATGGTGTAAGAAAGTGGTCTGGTTTCATTCTTCTGCATGTTGTACAGCCAGGCACTTCTTGAAAATTGTGCTCATGGGCACCCCCCCCCTTTTTTTTAAGTTTATTTATTTGTTTGAGAGAGACAGACACAGCGTGAGAGGGGAAGAGGCAGAGAGAGAGAGAGACAGACAGAGACAGAGAATCCCAAGCAGGCTCCACGCTGCCAGCACAGAGCCCAGTGCGGGGCTCAAACTCACGAACTGTGAGATGACTTGAGCTGAAACCAAGAGTTGGAAAGCAAGAGTTGGACGCTTAACTGACTGAGCCACCCAGGTGTCCCTCTCTTCCCTCTCTTTGTATAGGTCTCTTCAAGCCACTCCAGTCAGTCCTTCATCCCCACGAGTCTTGTCAAAATATGCCAGAGCCTGCCTTATTGCCAAATTTGGTGCTCAGCTTGAAGTTGTCTCTCTCACCCTCTTAGCTCCCCAGCCAGCACTTGTCCTCTGACCTTATCGAACTGTTTTCCTCCATGGCTTCCAGGACATTCACTCCTGGCTTTCCCTCTAAATCCCTCACCATGACTTCTCATTCTCTTCTGCTGAATTCCTCTTTTCTTAATGAGTCTTAAACACTGATGTGCTCATCAGATGGTCTTATGCCCTGTCATGGCATAAAATATGACATCTATTCTGAGGATTCTCTTAAATCATATCTGCAGTCTCTCCCTCAACTCCAGACTCTTGTATCCAATTGCCCACTCAACATCTCCACTTAGCTGTCTTACAGACATCACAAATACATCATGTCCTAAACTGAACTCTTTATTTCCCACCCCACCACACTGGTTAACCAGATTGCTCAGGTCCAAAATCTTCCTCGACTCTTGTGTCGCATACCTAATCTATCAATAACCTGTCAACTTTACTTCCAAAATGTCTCTTGCATCCAGCCATGTCTTTCCACCTCTACTTCTACAGCCCTAGTCCAGTGGTCTTCATCTCCCTCTTAAACCTATGCACAGTAGCCTCCTGACCAGTGTCCTTGCTTCTACTTTTGCCCCATAGAGTCTATTCGCCACACTTTTTTTTTTACGTGAAATTTATTGTCAAATTGGTTTCCATACAACACCAATGCTCATCCCAACAGGTGCCCTCCTCAATGCCCATCACCCACTCCCCTCCCCCCCATCAACCCTCAGTTTATTCTCAGTATTTAAGAGTCTCTTATGATTTGCCTCCTCCCTCTCTGTAACTTTTTTTTCCCCCTTCTCCTCCCTCATGGTCTTCTGTTGAGTTTCTCAGGATCCGCATATGAGTGAAAACATATGGTATCTGTCTTTGTCTACCTGACTTATTTCACTTAGCATAACACTCTCCAGTTCCATCCACAGTGCTGCAAATGGCCAGATTTCATTCTTTCTCATTGCCAAGTAGTATTCCATTGTATATATAAACCACATCTTCTTTATCCATTTGTCAGTTGATGGACATTTAGGTTCTTTCCATAATTTGGCTATTGCTGAAAGTGCTGCTATAAACATTGGGGTACAAGTGCCCCTATGCATCAGCACTCCTATATCCCTTGGGTAAATTCCTAGTGGTGCTATTGCTGGGTCATGGGGTAGTTCTATTTTTAATTTTTTGAGGAACCTCCACACTGTTTTCCAGAGCAGCTGCACCAGTTTGCATTCCTACCAGCAGTGCAAGAGGGTTCCTGTTTCTCCACATCCTCTCCAGCATCTACAGTCTCCTGATTTGTTCATTTTAGCCGCTCTGACTGGCGTGAGGTGGTATCTCAGTGTGGTTTTGATTTGTATTTCCCTGATGAGGAGTGACGTTGAGCGTCTTTTTATGTGCCTGTTGGCCATCTGGATGTCTTCTTTAGAAAAGTGTCTATTCATGTCTTCAGCCCATTTCTTCACTGGATTATTTGTTTTTTGGGTATTCTCTACACTTTTAAAGATCATAAGTGTGGTCGTGTCACTCTTTTAAGGGTTGTAGGGGGAAGAGATCCAAAGAGCATCAGAAAACCTTCAGTGGTTTCCCATCATACTTTTAAGAAAAAAATTTTGGACTTTTTACCATGGCCTATAAGGCAGGCCCTTGTAAGATCTGGGACCTGGCCCCTGGCCACCTCTCTACCCCAAATACCACTTTCCTTCTTGTATTCTGTGATTCAGCCATACTGGCCTTTGGGGTGGGTCTTGAGAGAACCAACTTTGTTCTTGGTCCTTCTGTTGCTTGAAAAATTTCTGCAGACATTCTCATGGCTCTCTTTCAAGTCTCTGTTCACATGTCACCTATCTTCTGACCACACTATCTAAAACAGCATCTCCTTCCATCACTCTGTCTTCTTACTTTGCTTTAGTTTTCTTCATAGCACCTATTGCTCTGTTGTAATGTATCACTGGTCTTCCTACAAGAACATTAACTTTTTCGTTGACCTTTGTTATATTCAGTGAGGTAACCCCCCTGCCTCAAATGGTCCCTGACACATCGTACACTCTCGGAAGTGTTGCATACGAGAGAGAAAGGGAGGGTACCTGCATGTGTGTGTGCAGGCAGTTGCTTACACTTGTAAAAGCTCTTGCATATTAGCACAGTGAAGGGCCACCATCGTTTTAGTAGTCTGGAGAAAGCGCAGTGCATTTACTTTAAAGGGGCAAGCCAATTCATGCGTTCTCCCTGCTAACAATAAAAGCTCTAGATAAACCAAGACTTCTCTAAGAATGTCGTATCTCTGAACCAGAGTTGTAAAATGCTGTCTCAGATAACCTACATTCCGATTGGCTGTTTGGAAATACTCTCTCTTCAACATACCTTAAATGATATGCTCAAAGAACTTTGAGATTGTGACATTATTGAACTTAATTGATTACGATACAAATTTAGGTAAGTCCCTTAACGTTCAGACATTTAACATACACAAAAGAAACATTTGTTAAAAATCTATACCGTCATGACACTTTTAAATAAGCTACACATTTGCTTTCAAGGCCTACTACCAGGAATTCACACTAGCCAGATCAGATTGTGTCTCCCATATTTATTTAGTCAGCAGTAACTACTTCATGAGTCTAACTTTTGAAAAGAATTCATTTATGTGTTTTTATTACTAACATCCCACCTCATTCTTCACTTACCCTCTGAGGCACTTAGTTATTTAAATTAAAATCAGGTGACCAGCAGGAGAACCCTCCTCACCTTGTGCCCTCATGATCTGCCCTTTCCTCTTTTAGTCTAATTGCTTGGTTGGGAGATGAGATGGATAGTTAATCTTTAGTAAAGCTTTAGAGAGTGGTACATGCCCAAAATGGTCAAATGGAGTCGGGAACGTTTTATTTGAGCAAATATTTGCTGAGAGCTTTTTGTGTGCCATTACATTTGACAGGCTTAGTTTGCTCCTTAAACACATATTGGAATCCTTTCTGTGTTAGGTATGTGGAATACAGCTGTGATTGAGATTGTCCCTGCCTTCACAAAGTTTGCATTTTATAGTCCTACATGGAAGGGACTATAATTTAGGATAATGTCAGCAGGTAGCTTTTATAGCAATAAAAATTTAATGTCAATTTCACTGAGCACTTTACCAAGTGTTCTCAATATTCATTTCTCATTTTATGGTCATATAGACCCAGTAAGATGTGGGTATTGATATCTCAATTAAATAAAGAAATTTAGGCCGAGTGTGGTTAAACTCCTTGCCCAAGGCCATGCAGGTAGGAAGTGGCTGTGTATAAATTCCAGCTTAGATCCCATTCTAAACTGTTCTCTGTACTGCTAAACATTACTACCAATATAAAGAAAAATATTTCTGTTGTTTTGTATATAAAACATCAGTATTTTCTCTATTTTTAAATTGAATTTGATTTTTTTTAAGTGGGTTCCATGCCCAACGTGGGAGCTGAACTCAGGACCCGGAGATCAAGAGTCAGATACTCTACTGACTGAGCCACCCAGGCCTCCTATAATTGAATTTGAAAGTATAAAATACGTGATCATTGTTCAAAAAAATATTTTCAAGCTACTTAGTAGGACATAAAATGAAAAGTGAAAGTTTCATAACCACTCATAGTTCTTCCTGGAAGTAATCACAGAATTATTTGTGTATTCTTCCAAAAAGTTCCCATGCATTTGCAAACCCTCATGTGGATTTTTAAAAAACACAACTGGAAACATTTTGTCTCACCACTACTTTTTATTAATAGAGTTAGACATCTGTCAGAAATGAAAAGCTACTCTCTTTGCCCTTAAAATTGCATAGTATTTGATTGTGTGGCTATTCTGTAATTTATTTAACCAGTTCCCTAATGACAGGCATTTAGATGGTTTCCAGGTTTTTACTGCCGTGAGTGTGTGTGCCCATTCATGTGTCTTCACATGCTCCTGTGACCATATTGAGTAGATCTGTAAGAATTCTTTGAAGTGGAATTTACCTGTTTGAAGAATGCATATTTAATTTTCTTATTGCCGAGTCGTCCTTTTAAAGGATTGCATCAGGAGTGTTTAAAATGCCCAACAGTGTTTGGGATATAAGTCAAATCTTTGTTTATATAATCCGCTTCTAGTCAGACAGCCCTTATCCCATCCATTGCCCTTAGCGAAACAGTGTTACGGCTGTCAGTGGAAGTATGAACAAAAAGGAACTTTCAGTTTGGTTTGGTTATCTTCATAGAAAAATTAAACCTTTGTCATTAATGCTTAACTTCACACTTGTTGGGATTGCAGTAAAAGAAATTAGTCAAACTGACCCCCCACCCACCCACAGTTAATACTACCACTGTTCGATGAGTAATAAAGTTGAACTTTATTCAATGGTGTTGTACAGCAGTGATTTCTTGTGTGAAATAGCGAAGTTATTTCCTGGCTGTTGAGTTGCCGTCACCTGAGTAATGATAAAAATTAAGGTTCAATTTCTGGCACTCATTTCCATGCCCCTTTTCCAATATTTGATTAATAAACCTCAATAACAAAATCCTATAAACTGAGCGACTTAAGCACTGAAGTTTTTCTCACAGTTTTGGAGGCCAGAAGTCTAAGGTCAGAGTGCCAGAGTGATCAGGCTCTGGTGAGAGCTCTGTTTCTGGTTTGCAGACCCGCTGCATTCTTGCTGTGTCCTCAGGTGGCAGAGAGAAAGAGAAAGCAAGCTTTCAGTGTCTCCTCTTATAAGGGCACCAATCCCGTCATAAGGCCCCAACCTCATGACCTCATCTAAACCAAATTACCCTCCAAAGGCCTACTCTCCAATTACCATGACATTGGAGGTTACAGCTTCAACGTAAAATTTTTGGGGAGACACAGTTCAGTCTGTAGCACCCAACTAAGATTTTTTATGCTTACATAAATTGTATTTATCACCTTTAAGCCTGGCATTGTGTCTGGAACTTAGCGGGTGCTTATATTCGTTTTCTGTTTGCTGCTGTAAAAAATTACCACAGTTTATGTCTTAAAACAACAGAGATTTATCATCTTACAATTGTGTAGGTTAGCAGTTCAACCCATGTTAGCAGTTCAAACCCCATGTTTAGCTGGGGCTAAAATCAAGGGGACAGTAATGCTGCACATCTTCCTGGAGATATTAGGAGAGAGTCCATTTCCTTACCTCTTTCTAGTTTCCAGAGGCCACCCACATTCCTTGCTTCTTGGCCCCCTTTCATTGTATCACAAAGCTAGCAACATTGCATTTCTCTGACCTTTCTTAGCAGCGTCTCTCTCTTTGACCTCCCTATTCCACTTTTAAGGACACTTGTGATTACATTAGGCCCACCTGGATAATCCAGGTTATATTCTGTCTTAATTAAAGTAATCTGAATAGCAACCTTAACTCCATCAGCTACTTTAATTTCCCTTTGCCACATAACCTAACTAGTCACAGGTTCTGGGGATTAGGACATGAACATCTTTGGGGGCCATTATTCCATGCTCAATAAATGTTAGCTGCTGGAATGAGAGTCACTTCTGAGTTACATATAAAATAGCTCTAATTGCACAGCGACATTGTTCTGTATATGTTTTCAAGAATATCATGAATATGCAAATGAGAAATATCCGTGACTCTCGTGTCCCGATCCAGCATTTCATTTTCTTTCCTTGTAAAGTTGTAAATTGTCTACTTTATTCATTATGTTATTTGTATATTTCCTGGTGATACAAATCAGAACGTGTAGCCTGGTAGCACGCGTGTATAAGAAGTTGTTCATTTGTTGTTTATGTTGAAAATGGTTATTAACTTGCTTATTTATCACTTTGGAAAACGGTGCTTGTTTGATATGATTGCTCTCATAAAATTGGCTGCAACACTGCACATGGTCAAATCTAGACTATAGCTATATAATATACTTCAGATACCTAGATTGTTTTCTGTGTGTTTAAGCATTTACAACTTTGTCTTCCAAGAACTGTGAACATGGGAATGTAAATCTAATTGAGAGTAAAACTTTAGGAAATAGAGATACGAAGCCACAAAAATTCATGTGATGGTCGTATTTTTGTTTATTTAAAGTTTATATTTAGCTTCAGTAGTTTATATTTAGTTTCAATAACCTGATATCCTACAAAATTGAAGTCCATGTTTTAAAACATTAAAATACCATATTGTACAAGTACACTAATGGCAAAAAAAAAAAGTCTTCTTTAACAAAAATATTTCCGGATCCTGACAGTTCATAATAATAGTGTTTTATTGATCTGAAACAATTAAATGTTTCCAGTGAAAGATCTGCTTCTCTATTAAAGTTTTGAAAATTATTATAGTCAGGAGCCCATGAAAGTCCCTTTCCAGAGCTGAGGCTGGACTGGTATTTTGTTTGTGAATTTGCACTTCTCTCGACCTGGAGGAAAGTCCAGGTCCGTGATGGTCAGACTTGAATCCTAAAGAAAGAATTACATGCAAAGTCAGGCAACAGACTTCTGCCTCCCTCATTCCATCCCTATCCACTCATCTTGCTTGCCCCTGTATTCACCTGCCAGGGGTCACAAAGGTGAGGGTTCTTTGGTCAGTCATTTGAAAATGATAGTGAATTAGATTTGAGATAAGGATAAAAATCTGAGGAGACTAAGGTAACAAACAAAAAAATACAAAAGATGTTACCTTTTAGAAGTGTTTTGACTGGCCCCACATCTGGGAGAGGAACTTTTTCTCTATGAATATATAAGGAAGAGTGACAGGGTTGTTCCTCAGACCTAAGTTGTCATCACAACTCATTTTTTGTTTAAAAATACACATCACATAACATTCTGAGGTTTCATTTTAACAAGACCTGTAGGTAGTACTTAAAAAGAGAGATATATTTTATAAACATAAGTAATATATGTTTGCTGTAGAAAAAGTCAGAAAACACAACCAAGAAGATAATCATGTTGAGTCTCACCAACTGGAAACCACCATTCATGAAATTGTGATGTAAAGTGTCAGTGGGTTTAAAGGGAGGCAATGAGGAAGATTTTTGTAAGCACACAAAAGAAGAAACACATGTGGCCAACAAAGAGATTAAAATGTGTTCACTCTTTTCCCTTTGTTGTTAAGAGTGTGGAAAAACTCAGTGACTGTTGGTAGGAATTTAAGTTGATTCAGCTATTCTGGAAAAAAGCCAGCAAAAAATATAAATTTAAAAGTGTAGTCCCTTTAACCTAGCAATTCTTTGTTAGGAAAAAAATAAGTAAGCAGCAATAAAAAAAATTTAAGTGTAAGGATATTCATCTCAATACCATTAAAAAGGGAGAAGAACTAAAAGCCCAAATTTTAATTAGCAGTAATCTGGATAAATAACTTTAATGTAATATTACCCACTAAATATGATGACATAGATATGTAATTCCTGAGAAAACAAGCTGATAAAATTTAGGAAACAGTGGGGAAGGGAAGGATGCAGTATAGTAAATACGATCCCGTTTTTGTGAAAATGTTTTATCTACATAGCAGTGTGTGTGTATACATATGCAGAGAAGTTATTCTGACATAATTAACTAGGTCTGACAGCAGACTTTTCAAGTAATTTTAATTTTTTTTAATATTGTCCATAATGTGTTTGTTTTTATTGAAAACTATATATTTAGCTTATGATCAAAGAAAAATTTCTTTTCCAGTTGAACTTTGTTAGAATTAAGTGGCATAAGGACAGGGAGAGCTAATTTTGCCTGTGACACAGTGAACAACTTAACTGCTCAGAAATAAATAGCCACTGCTAATTGGAACCTTGGTTTAATTTGACAAATTGACAGCTTAAAAAATGCTCTCAGCTGCAGCTTTGGAAAGAGTCCCTACCTAGAGCAAGTACAAATTTATACCGGCAAATTGAAAGAATGATCATTTCATTCATTTGAATATTAGATTCCTTCGGGGGCACCTGAGACTGATAAAAATGTGACACTTTCACGATAGTGTTAAATCTTTTATGGGGGTAGGATATGAAGAACGTATGGAACTTTAAAAGTCATCAGGCTGGGTCCCCTCAGCTTATAGATAAGGAAATGGAAGCCCATGCAGAGAAGGTGATTTGCTTAAGGTTGCACAGCTAGTCATAGACCTGTGAAGGACTTACTTTTCACAATCCCTGGAAGCCTAGACCTGTGAAGGACTTACTTTTCACGATCCCTTGAGGTCTAGACCTGTGAAGGACTTAACTTTTCACGATCCCTTGAGGCCTAGCCACTTTACCTCCTGTACAGGTAGTCATCAATGAATGATAGTCTTGGTGGAGATGGATATTCTACCAAATGTGACGTCAGACAACTTCATCAAACAACCAGCAGCATATTAAGTGCTTGACATGTTCCTGAAAGCATATGAACTACTGGAGGTAGAACAAGGAATACAAAAAAGTTTTTTCTGGAGAGGCAGACATACAATAATTAAACAAAGTAATAAGTACTATTAAAGGAGTGTGTAAAAAGTACTATGGGAGCTCAAGAGAGGAATGGCTTCACAAAAGAAATGTCATTTGAGCCCAGTCATTTGGCCTTCAGCAAAAGCATCAGGATAGAAGTGTGTTCCAAGTAGGAGAATTAGCATGTGCAAAGGGACAGAAGATCTGAAAAGAGCCACGAGGGTAAGAAGAGGCCCTAGGCAGAGGGTTTAGAAGAAATTTTGGCAGATGTTTGGAAATAGCATCAAGACTTCTGTAGAGGGGCGCCTGGGTGGCGCAGTCGGTTAAGCGTCCGACTTCAGCCAGGTCACGATCTCGCGGTCCGTGAGTTCGAGCCCCGCGTCAGGCTCTGGGCTGATGGCTCGGAGCCTGGAGCCTGTTTCCGATTCTGTGTCTCCCTCTCTCTCTGACCCTCCCCCGTTCATGCTCTGTCTCTCTCTGTCCCAAAAATAAATAAAAAACGTTGAAAAAAAAAAATTAAAAAAAAAAAAAAAAGACTTCTGTAGAAAATTTTTATTGGAATATTTGGACAGATTCTAAGTGCTGCAGATACGGTTTGATCCAGGGCTGATAAAACAGTATAACCACAATAGGTTGCTCTCTGTCTTCATTTCTCTGCTTCCTTAACCCCATTCTCAGGCTCCCTGTGAATACAAGACGGCTGGTCCCCGTAGCTCAAACAAAAAGTTCTGGATTAGAGTCTCTTTAGTACCAGCTGACCACTTGGTTAATGTCCTTCTCAAAGATTACCATGACCAAGGGAAAGGGATCTACTGATCAGGACTTCCCACGTAGGGAAGGATGCTTCCAGCTAAGCAGGGCAGGTGCTTTTGCCACAAGAAGGGGATTCCAGATACTAGATAGCAAACATTGTAAATACCCACAAAATGGGATCACTTCAGGTAGTGGTAAAATCTTCATTGCTTTGAAGATCTTTATTTATGTTTTCCATCATATTGTCTCAATAAATAATCTAAAATTTTGAATAAAAAATTTAAAATATTCCATCCCTAGTTTCTAATTAAGGGGAAATTTTTTAATTTTAGTATATGTGCTGCCGAAGCAAGCACAAGGGGAAATTTTTTAAAATGGGTATAGCATGGACATCTGGGTGCCTCAGTTGGTTAAGTGTCCAACTTTGGCTCAGGTCATGATCTCACAGTTCATGGGTTCGAGCCCCATGTCGGGCTCTGTGCTGACAGCTCAGAGCCTGGAGCCTGCTTCGGATTCTGTGTCTCTGTCTCTGCCCCTTCCCCAGTCACGCCTCTGTTTCTCTCTTTCTCTCTCAAAAATAAACATTAAAAAATATATTAAAAAGATAAAAGTGGATATGGCGTAATAAAAGATTTCAATATGGGCACCCGGGTGGCTCCGTCGGTTAAGTGTCTGACTTCGGCTAAGGCCATGATCTCTCAGTTCATGAGTTCCAGCCCTGTGTCGGGCTTTGTGCTGACAGCTCAGAGCCTGGAGCCTGTTTCGGATTCTGTGTTTCCCTCTGTCACTGCCCCTCCCCCAGTCTCACTCTGTGTCTTTCTCTCTCTCTCTCAAAAATAAAGATTAAAAAAAATTAAAAAAAAAGATTTCAGTAATGCTGCTCGCATGTACTCATTTGAATACCATTAAAAATAATAAGTAAGAATGTTTAGCATATGTGAAGAATAAGTTGCATATGAGGGCTGGAATTAATATTATAATACAGAAGTATTCAGTTTCCTGTCATAAAGGACCAGTGGAAAGTGATTGCCTCTCTTTTGCTTTTGTAGAACTCAAAGATGTTTATAACCTTCAAATGGTTATTTTAAGTTTAAAATAGGCACCTTTTATAGATTTGGCAGTGAAGTAATTATCCTTATATAGTGACATTTCCCTCCGTGACCCTGTGAATTTACTGAGGTAGGGTTTCCAGATTAGAGAGGTAGTTATTAACAATATCTCGGTTAGAGAGACCAGCAGCAAATGAAATATATGAAAATGAACTTGATATGAGTCAGATATTTACTGCTGTTCTATATAATTGGACACATGTACTTATATAATATAATGTATTCAAAGGAAAATAAAATTGAATTGAGAACTCTTAGAGAATGAATCATTCTGTATAATAGAAGTCCGTTTAGCTAATTTCCAAATATTTGGTCAGTTTTTCCTTGCAGTATAAACTTTGCTGTAAAATATATTTCATACTTTTTTAACCATCTTAAGTAGAACAAATTTGAAAATAATTCCCTTTTCTTTATGATTCAAGTCATTACAAGCATCATTTATTATGCTGTGAAGTAATGGAATTTTGTAGGGTTGCTTGTCCCTTGTGAAAAAGCCACAAGGTGCTTTGAGATCTTACATAGGAGTCATGTCCTTTTTAACCTACCTCTCTAATTCCTGTCACCTTTTGCTCCTGGGCTGATAGCAGCCTCTTCTAAATGCTAAAGATTTTGAAGGCATTCACATTGTGAGTAAAATTGGAGTACATAGTTTTCCCATGTTGCCATGGTGGGCCTGGTTTATGGAGGCTTAAGAAACGTTTATTGGCTGAGTGGATGTTGTACCTTTACAAACATACTCTCTTTTGTAACCTGAGGAGGAGAGGCGTTTGAAAGGAGAGAAATTCAAGCTGATTAGCATTTGTCAAAGATATTATAAAGTCTTAAATTTTAAGAACTTGAAGTTACCTCAATAAAAATATACGCCAGGCTATAAATCTGCAACCAACCCTTATCTGGCAAAGAGCCATGCCATTTGCTGCCGTGTCAAGAGGGGAAGCACAGCTGTCATGCACTCCCTTCCTTCTGTGATAATTTTATCTTTGTGTCTCCTCTAGCTGTTGTATCTGTGTTGAACTTAATGAAACTTCAGGAAATGAAAAGTACTTCCTTACAAAGGAATGTTGGCCAAACCCTTGCTATGCAAATATGATAAAGCCCTGATTAGCTAGTATCTTTTTAATCTGAAACTAAGATTGTGCTTTCAGTCTTTCTTCAGTGTAAGTCTTCATTCTTTTGTTCCTCATGCAGTTCTCCAGGTGACCAGAACGTTTAGGTATTTTGGAATGGGAACATCTTACTCCCGCATTCCTCCCCCTTGCCCCGTTTTTGGTTTTGTTTTTTTGTCTTTTTCTAAAAACCTCGTTTAAAAATACCTATACAGTCGTGTGCTAAATAGCTACCTCTTGAAGTCTGGATGAAGTAGCAAAGTAAGCAGATTTTCTCTGGCCTCCTTATGTAAAGCTCTTTTGCACTCTGACCACTGGCTATAGCTTTTACATTTTCTTCTGTACAAATTTTGGTGTGCTATAATGTATCACAAATAATATATCACAATGTCATAAAAAAAGGTTGATGGGCCTTGGAGTTAAATCAGTCCATATTCAATCCATTACAGTAGCTTTCCCTGCCCTATATGCATTTGACTGTTGGGAATATGTTCAAATACTCTTAAAGAGAAGCAAAATTTTCTATGTCTTATTGAGATAAACCTAACATTTTGCTTGCAGGCTTTTGTTAGCTTTGATTGATAGAGGAGATTTACATCTCAGGTGGTCAAGTACTATAGGCCTTGCTATTATTATATTTTTAGTGCCTTTTAAGTACAGAGTGCAGTTTTAATATAAATTCCAATATAGTGGAAAGGCCAGGGGAAGCAGTGAATGAATCTCATCTTAAAAGCAAGACCATAGGCAATGATTATCCATAATGATACAATAATAATTATACATCCAGATAATTACAAGGGAAGTTATTCTGGACTAGCATCTCTTTTTCCTCCGGCATTTCTGAAATGATAGAATGAGCAAGGGCAGATGAGTTTTATCTGTAGTCACTTAACATTGTCCAATTTAATGCATATTATTAAAGCAAGCATCCAACTTTATTTCATGTTGTATTTTTTTAAATTTTTTAAAATTTACTTATTTATTTTGAGAGAGCAGAGAGATCACTAGCAGGGGAAGGGCAGAGAGAAAGAGAGAGGTTGAGAATCCCAAGCAGGCTCTGCAGGATCAGTGCAGAGCCCAATATGGGGCTTGAACCCACGAAACGGTGAGATCATGACCTGAGCCGAAATCAAGAGTCAGACCCTTAAGCAACTGAGCCACCCAGGCACCCCTATTTCATGTTGTTCTTATTTCTTCTTTTAAAATATTTTTTAGATTGTTTGTTTGTTTGTTTGTTTTGAGAGAGAGAGAGAGAGTTGGGTAGAGGCAGAAAGGGAGAGAGAGAAAATCCCAAGCAGGCTCCATGCTGTCCACTGTTGGTGTAGAACCCGATGTGGGGCTCGATCTCATGAGCTGTTAGATCATGAGCTGAGCTGAGGTCAAGAGTTGGACACTTAACCAACTGAGCCACCCAGGCACCCCTAAAATCTTTTTTAATAGGCCGTTGTATTCACCAATATCTATGTAAGTCTACCTTCTGCACTTAAAAAGCTAGCTCTAAATTCGATTAGTTGAGCTGATACCAGTTTCTTCAAGATTACAAAAAGATAGTTTTTTCTCAAAGTGGAACTTCCTGAAGAGCTTGTATATAATTTGATAACTCCAGTCTAGCACCATGTGATAGCAGGAACTTTTATCTTATCCCTTAGGCACCAAGAACACTGTCAGGTTTTTCTGGAATTGAAAAACCGTGTGTGTGTGTGTGTGTGTGTGTGTGTGTGTGTGTGTGTGGTTTTTTCCTTATTATAAATGTAATATGTGTACATGATAAACAGTTTTAAAATGTACAAATATAAATAAAGAGAGTGTGCCTCTCTTCTTAATCCCACTTCCCAAAAGAAACCACTGTAAACTTACTTGGTTTTGTGCATGTAGAAACATGTATACACTTATAAAAATATATGCATGTAATTTCTTAAAAATATCATAGTATACATATTCTTTATTTTTAGTTAATTATACATTGTGAACATCCTCCCATGACAGTATGTCTAGTCTTTTTGTATCCCATTTTAGACTGTGGATTTCCCCATTCTCTTATTGGTGGGTTTAGGTTGTGTCTAATTTTTTTGGCAGCTTAAAGTGTTGTAGTGAGCTTCGTTGTGTGTGTGTGTGTGTGTGTGTGTGTGTGTGTGTGTGTGTATATATTTTTATCCTTGTGTATATTTTTGTCTATTTGCTTAATAACGTCTGTAGGATAGTTTTCCTAGAGTTAATATTGCCAAATCAAAAGATAGGCACTTTTAACATTTTGATACATGTTGTCAAATGACCCTCCATTCAACCAAAACAAATTTATAAGCCTCCTTTTAGCATAGGAGGGCTCATTTTTCCTACATCTTCAACCACATGGTCACTTGTTTATGATCCAGAGAACATGAGCTGTAAATAAGAGATCTCAAGATTATTTTATATTAACTTTGATTTATGGATTCTACAAATAGCCTTCAAAAATAGGTGCTTTTAGTGTTTTCCTTTTATTACTCCAAACCTGTTCAGATATGGAATATTCTGTCAAGACAAGACAATTCCTTTTTTATTGTTACACGCATGAATTATCTTTTAAGCAATTTACTTTATCACTCATTGCCAAATACTTCTCTTCTCGCATATTTCTCCTATTACTGACCAAGTTAGAATACTCACTTCAAAAGCTTAGTCTTTCAAGTTGGAATTCAAGGGACAGCTATTGAACATGATATTCTCTTTGCTGAAATTTATGTGCAATCACTTTTGAAATAGTCCTTGGGTTTTAGTAAGCACCTAACACTGATTATAGTGGTAGTTGAACAGTAATTTAAAGCATATTAAAGGGAACTTTATATGAATCCAAACAAATGTTAATGAAATCTGAGCTTTATTTATCACTTACTTGCTTGCAGGTGGATTCGCCGATGAACTTGAAGCATCCCCATGACTTAGTCATATTAATGAGACAAGAAACAACCGTTAACTACCTCAAAGAATTGGAGGTGAGGCAATGGGCATGTGATATGCAGCTGAAACTTGTTGTATTTCATGGGGAGCTATTGTATTCAAAGAAAAATGAGAACGAATTATTTCTTAAGCTCAATTCTTCTCAGTTTTATAGGAATATATTACTTTCATTTTTAACTTTTTTTTGAACATTTTATTTATTTTTGAGAGACAGAGACAGACCATGAGCTGGGGAGGGTCAGAGAAAGAGACAGAATTCGAAGCAGTCTCCAGGCTCTGAGCTGTCAGCACCTAGCCTGATGTGGGGCTCAAGCCCACAAACCATGAGATCATGACCTGAGCCGAAGTCCAGTCTGATGCTTAACTGCCTGAGCCACCTTGGCACCCTGAATATATTACCTTTAAATCCTGATTTTAAAAATAACATCTAATTAGAGGACATTTGAGCAATAGTAAGAGAAACAGACTAACTTGGGTTTTGCTTGATTCTTGACTCCTATCCTTGTTCAGGGTTTCCATGTAGAAGTTTTTCCATCAAGTATGAAAAGGAACAGTCTCTATACATACGCTTAGAAGGAGAGTTTGGGTAAAATACAAAAAGGAAGAATGGTTTCAATAATGTATAAAAATGTAATTTTTATTAGTTTCCAAGTAGGGAAAACTAAGGTCTTGTTATTATGTGTTCTTACGATGAGATGAAAGCGTTAATCACTTTGCACCTTGAAAAGTTGAAACCTATTGGTGCTAATAAAATCTGACCTTTTTGTTTCTATCATTTGATTTCCATAAACTGATTTTGCTTAATAACACACAATATTAATTATTTGAAAAACTGGGAGTAAGACAGTAGGTATATTTATACAGCTTCATGCTTGGAAGCTTTATGTGTTTTTTTTTTTTAAAACACAGTGTTCAAAAAGTGCATCGGTGCAGAAAATAGTTTTTATTTTCAAATGCATATACACATTGTATATGTTTATTTCCATTCTTTTTTTTAAGAGGCAGTATGATATAAAGAGAAGGAGACTTAAATTAGAGTATGTGAAGGGGAAAAATGCCATTCATCATGTCAATGAAAACGAAAATGAAAAATGTTGACTCCATCAGTTTTTGATTAAGGTACAGGCTGGAGATAAAAATTTGTTATTCACTGAAATGTAGACTTAAAGCCATGACACTAAACAATATCATTTTTCTACAAAGTAGTGACAACTAAATGAACTTCTTAAGGTGCCAGAAGACAGTGGAGGAATAACCTCAAAGTGCTAAGGGGAAAACCAGTCAAACTAGAATTTTATGTTCTTTTAAACCATCATTCAAGAGTGAGGGTAAAGCAAAGATGTTTTCTGACATACAGAGTTTATTTACCAGACTCTCACTTTAAAGAAAATTAAAGATGTACTTCCGCACAAAGAAAAGTACACCCGGTAGACACGCGTAGGATATACAATGATGAGTAAAAATACTAATGAAGAAGTTGCTAACCTTATTTAATTATTTTTTTGTGCTTTGAAAGGTAAAACTAGATTAAATTAATATGTAGTTGTGTTGAGGTATGTTCAGTGATTAGTTAAGGCTTGTTAGACTCTTCTGTCCTGTTTATGAGAAGGTGAAAGTAACAAAATCCTGTTGGAAAACTTATGGGCATACATACTAAAAATTTAAGAGTCTTGCTACCTTTCAAGTAGTCTTGCCAAAAGAAATAGGAATTCAGTCAAACCACTGTATTTTCCAGTGTCATTTGTTTTCAATGACATTTCCTTTGCCATTCTATATTTTTTATGTATTTAAAAGATCATTCTGAGAAGGGAGTCTGCAGATTTCATCAGACTGCCAAAGAAGTCTATGACACAAAAAAGTTAAGAACCCCTGGATCCTGCTGTCAATGTTTAGGAAATGTACAAGACAAAGAAAGGGACACGTGAAATGAACCTAGGAGATGCAGTCAACAAAATCGTCTGGAGTGGCAAGCTTTGCAGGACAAATGACCCAACTTTTTAAACAAATTATAAAGATTAAAAAAGGTGGGGAGGGGAACTGGAGGAATTACCAGTAGGTTAACAGATTTATAGACAAATCAGCCATTGCAGTGTGTGGGTCTCATTGGATTTTGATTCAAACAAACTGTATTTTTATTTATTTATTTATTTATTTATTTAAAGTTCTTTGTTTTATTTATTTTTTTATTTGAGAGAGAGAGCACGAGCAGGGGAAGGAGCAGAGTGGAGGGGGTGGGGAGAGACAATCTTAAGCAGGCTCCACACCCAGCGCAGAGCTCAAAGGAGGGCTTAATCCCACCACCCCAGGATCATGACCTGAGGCGAAACCAAGACTTGGATGTAACCCACTGAGCCATCCAGGCACCCTCCCCTTTTTTTTTTTAAAGAGATTTTTTTTGTGTGTTTTATGTGTGTGCGTGTGTGTGCGTGTGTGTGTGTGTGTGTTCCAGAGAGAGAGAGAGCAGGAGCAAGGGAACGGCAGAGGGAGAGGGAGAGAAAATCTTAAGCAGGCTCCGTGCCCAGCATGGAGCATGGTGTGGGGCTTAATCCCACAGCATTGGGATCATGACCTGAACTGAAATCAGGAGTCAGACACTCAACCAACTGAGCCACCCGGGCACCCAAACAAACTGTATTTAGAGTATCTTTCAGAAATATATTAAAATATTTACTGATGAAAAACTTAACCAAAAATAAAGTAGAGGCAAGGACTAAAATAACGGAACTGCAATCTGTAGTTTCCAAACCTACAAGTTAAGAGAAAATACAGGAGGAGAGGAGGGAACATAGAAAGTGTTGACAAGCACATGACAGGCAGGAAAAGAGAAAACAGCAGCAAAGAAAAAGAATGATAAACATACCTGAAACTAATACAACATTTTGTGTCAGCTACACTTCAATAATCAAAAATAAATAAATAAATAAATAAATAAATAAATAAATAAATAAGTAAATAACAGAAAATCCAAAATAACATGTTTAAAATAAATTCAGATAGATCAGCAATCACAGTAAATATATCAGATTAAACTTGCTGATTAAAACTCAGACTATCAGATTGGATTTCTTAATTAGTCCAGCTGTATGGGACATGTAAGAAATACACCTAACACAAAGCCAGTGTGGTGATAAATGGATGGAAAAAGTTTTCACTATGTAAATACTAAGCAGAAAAAAGCTGTGATGGCAGTATTTATACAAACTCACAGTCCCTCATCTGAAATCACCAGGGCTATATATGGTTAGAATACAGCTTTTTACTTTTTTTCTTTAGAACTGTTATAGGTACAGATATCTAGTATTACATTGTACTGCCAGCAGGTTCTGGTCCCAAACTCCATATTCAAAGACATTAATATTTCTTTAGTGAAATGTGTGAATATTCACACCAAGAGGATAAAAAGTATAAAATGGCTTTTCATCAGGTTTTGCTACCACATGAATATTAGTGCAAAATTCTATTTTCCATGGACACCAACCTCATGACCTAAGCACCTCTGAAAAGCTCCACATTCTAATACCATTTTCAGGGGTTATGATTTCAACATATAAATTTTTAAGGGTGGAAGGGGCACAAATGTTCAGACAATAGCACTAAATGTGAAAAATTAAAGCTTTAAAACTTAAAAATAAGAATATATTAATATGTTTATGACATTGGGATAAAGAAGGGCTCCTTAAATAACACAAATCACAATTAAGAAAATTAATTGATAGTTTTGACCATCTTAAAATTAAAAGCTTCTGTCTTGCAAGTGACACCATGAACAAAATTAAAACATAAGTTATAAGCTGGGAGAATACTGTTATAACTGAAGAATGAGTTTACAGAATCACTCTTCACAAATGTCTACAAATCAGTGAAGAATCACTAGGGAAAAATAGGCAGGCTCAATCAAGCTACAAAATATCTCATAAATATTTGAAAATATGTTTAATCACATTAAGGATTGCATTAGTTAAGATAGTCTAAATTTTGCAATGTATGTCAACTTTTGCATTGGCAACAAACAGTCCCAAAAATCTCAGTGCTGTTTCACAGAGGAAGGTGGAGGCTCAAGGAAGACTAACCAAATATACAAGCCTGTTTAAAATTTCTACTTAGAAGTGACATCATTTCGGGGCACCTGGATGGCTTAGTCGGTTGAGCATCTAACTCTTGATTTCAGCTCATTTCGTGATCTGAGCCCCATGTTGGGCTCTGCTGTAACAGTGCAGAACCTAGTTGAGATTCTCTCCCTCTCTCTCTGCCCTCACTCATGCTGTCTCTCTCTCTTAAAATAAATAAACTAAAAAAAAAAAATTCTACTCACATTCCATTGTCCAGATCAAGTCACATGGCCAAGCTTGAAGTCATAGGGCAGTATAGTATAGTTTACCTACAGGAGGAAAGTGGGGAGGGAGTAAGTGGAAACATCATTTAGTAACATCCCAGTAATCTTAATGGTTTAAAACAATAAGATCATATTAAATGTCACTCTGGTCCAAAAGCCAGAACTCAAGCTGACAGAACAGCTACTGTCTGGAATATTGCTGTTCCCAGTACCTGAGGGAAAAGAACATACACCGGCTGTAAAAATGCTTCCCTCCGGAGGATTTAATGGCACCTCTCATGTTACATTTGTCAAAATAGTCATACTGGCCACATATGAGTCCAGCAGAACAGTGGTGTAGAGTCCTTTGTAAGGAGTCCTTTGTAAGGCCACAAGTTCATTAATAGTAATACAGTCTACTCCAATAATTAAAACATTTCATACCCATTATTTTTTTATTTATTTTTGAGAGAGACAGAGTATGGGTGGGGGAGGGGCAGAGAGAGAGGAGACACAGAATCCGAAGCAGGCTCCAGGCTCCGAGCTGTCAGCACAGCGCCGGACGTGGGGCTCGAACTCATGAACTCTAAGATCATGACCTGAGCCGAACTCAGATGCTTAATGGACTGAGCCATCCAGGTGCCCCGAGTTTTTATTTTAAAGTAGGCTCCACACCCAGCGTGGAGCTTGAACTCCCAACCCTGAGATCAAGAGCTGTGCACTCTACCAACTGAGCCAGCCAGCACTCCAGTAGATGCAGTTTCATAGGTGGTCAGAGATCATATTATGGAGGTATTCAGGTGCCATTAGTGTAAATGTCATTTTCTGTTACTTTCTGTCCATGAATACCTGTTTAGAGACGCTTATTTAGTTGTCAACTAATTAATCCCCCTTTATCCACAGTTTTACTTTCTGTGGTTTCAGTTACCCATGAATTAACTGTGGTCCAGAAGCAGATGATCCTCCTCCTGACCTATCGTCAGAAGGTCACTAATAGTCTAACACTGTGTCACAGTGCGTACGTCGTTCACCTCACTTCATCTTACCATGTAGGCATTTTATTATCTCACATTATCATGAGTGTGAATACAGTACAAGAAGATACTTTGAGAGGCTACGTTCACATAACTTTTATTACAATATATTGTTATAACTGTTGTATTTTATTATTAGTTATTGTTAATCTGTTACTGTGCTTAATTTATACATTAAACTTTATTATAGGTATATATGTATGGGAAAAAAACATAACATATATAGGGTTGGTACTGTTCACAGTTTGGGGTATCCACTGGGAATCTTAGAACATACTTCTGCAGATAAGGGGGCACTAGTGTGCTCAGAATCCTTGTCTGTATAGAGGATTCTAACTTCAACACATTAAGTTCTCCTCTCCTCTTATGTGGTATCTAGACTGAAATAACAGAAAAATTCATTATGTTCTTATTGTCTTCTCAACAGAAGCAATTAGTTGCTCAAAAAATTCACATAGAAGAGAATGAGGACAGAGATACAGGACTGGAACAGAGACATAATAAAGAAGATCCAGACTGCATCAAAGCCAAGGTGCCCTTAGGAGACCTGGATCTCTATGATGGCACATACATAACTTTGGAAAGCAAAGACATCAGGTAAAAGAAAATCTCTCTCCAAAAATAAAATTAACATGTTCCCGAACAGAACTTTCTCAAATCAGTAAATTATCTAATGAGAATAAGCTTCAATCACGAATGAGTTTATTGAAATTTGAAATTTCAAAATAACTCACATGTAGAATTCTTAAAGATTGACTTAAAATGTTGAATACTACAGTAGAAGATTGAACAGTTTATAGTAAAAGAAATACAAATGGTCCATAAACGTGGAAAACATATCTCTCAGAAGGGATCAAATAAGTACAAATTAAACCATTTAAATTGTTTTCACCTATCAAACTGGAAAAAAATATTTAAAAATCAGTAACTGGTAAAAATGTAGAGAGGCTGTCAATAGAAGTGTAAAGTGGTTTCATAGTTCTAGAAAGAATTGTAAAAAGCTTTTAAAACAGTCCCATGATCTTAACATTCTTTGATACACCTACTATTTCTTAACTCTCGAATTATCTCCTTTAAGTTGAACTCTCAAAATATTGACTCCAGCAGTAGCAATGTGAAAAAGGTTGAATGTTGACTAATATTGGTTGTAAAGTAGAGATGCTATGAAAATATGGTTCCGTTAGGGGAAAATTAGACATTTTTTCACCTTTCATTCATTCATTGCTCCCGGCTTCTTAATTTTAGCCCTGAAGATTATATCGACACAGAATCTCCTGTCCCTCCAGACCCTGAGCAACCTGATTGTACCAAAATTCTAGAACTTCCATATAGTATACATGCTTTTCAGCACCTGCGAGTAAGTAGAGAGATTTAGGATCTTGTTTTCTACATTTTTTTCTGTAATTTACTCTCTTGCTTGTAAATAGTCTTTATATTTCTTCTCCTCTTTCAAACAGCTTTATAATTTTACAAATATCTCCTATTTCTTAATATGCCTTTAAAATAAATGCATTAAGATACTGAGTTACTTGTGAGCTTTTGTCTTATGATCTTTTTCTGTTTTGTTTTAGTTTTTTTCACTTTTTTTCTTCTTTTCTTCAGGGTGTACAAGAGAGAGTTAATCTTTCGGCACCTCTGTTACCTAAAGAAGATCCAATCTTCACATATTTATCTAAACGACTAGGAAGAAGTATAGATGACATAGGCCACCTCATTCATGAAGGCCTACAGAAGGTAAGTCATCAGTGATTGAAAGAGTCAGGGACGCCTGGGTGGCTCAGTCAGTTGAGCGTCCGACTTCGGCTCAGGTCATGATCTCATAGTTTGTGGGTTCGAGCCCCGCGTCAGTCTCTGTGCTGACAGCTTGAAGCCTGGAGCCTGCTTCGGATTTTGTGTCTCCCTCTCTCTCTGCCCTTCCCCCGCTCAAAAATAAATAAAAATGTTAAAAAAAATTAAACAAAGAAAAAAGAAAAAAGAAAAAGCCAGAGACTGTGCTCACAGAAGGTCTTTTGTTCTCAGAAAATAACCTGCCTAGATTGTTTTTGTCTAGAGAGTGATTTTTTTTATTTTAAAGATTTTTTTTTAATGTTTTTTATTTACTTAGAGAGAGTGCATGCAAGCGGGCAAGGGGAAGAGAGACTAAGCACCCCCAAAATAACTACTTTAAAAAAAATTTTTTTAATGTGTATTTATTTTAGAGAGAGAGCGCGTGAGCTGGGGAGGGGCAAAGAGATGGAGACACAGAATCTGAAGCAGGTGCTTGGCTCTGAGCTGTCAGCACAGAGCCAGATGCAGGGCTCAAACTCATGACATGGGATATCATGACTTAAGGTGCTTAACCAACTGAGCCACACAGGCACTGCAAAAACAACTACTTTTTAAATAACTATTTTTAAAAGAAAACAATTTGTCCTTATAAAAAAATTCAGACTTTATAAAAGTCTATAAAAGAGAATGAAAAAAACCTCAGTTAATTACTGTTTTATAATAAAATCTTCTGGATCTTTATTTTTATGCACCTTTATAGTTAAAACACTTATTTTCATAAAATAAATTTTTAATAGTGGCATTTTGGGCATCAAAGTGTAATCATATTTTTAAGGCCCTTTATATAAATGTTGTCATACTGTCCCTCAGAAATGCTGTACTCACCAACTTTTCTACAGTTAATATCTGAAGTTATACAGTGTAGCCAACCATGAGTGTTGGCATTCTATTTAATCTGTGCCAATTTGTAAAAGGAAAATTTGTGTCTCTTTTATTTCTATTCTTTGATTACTAGCCATTGTTTCCTATTTCTGAATTGTCTGTTCATGTTTTGGGCCCATTTTCTCGTGCATTTTTGTCTTTTTAGATTTTTTAGGACCTCTTTATATATTAAAGATATTAAACAGTGGGTGTCATATGTATGTTT
The DNA here is from genome assembly GCF_018350195.1 of Panthera tigris. NCBI lineage: Eukaryota > Metazoa > Chordata > Mammalia > Carnivora > Felidae > Panthera > Panthera tigris. The sequence goes on from NC_056669.1 coordinate 95,035,434, forward strand.
CTGTTTATCTTAAACTTTATGACTGTTTTAAAAAACTTAATTTGACTGTTTTGCACTGCTGAGTTTGAATTTTCTCTACATGGGCTTGAACTTATTTACACTGAGTTGTTTGTAGTGATCCAGTTTAGTATCTTGACCTCTGTGTGGTTAAAATTTAGGATATGTTACGAGATAAAAATCCAAGCCACAGAAGGAATCTGAATTTCTGTTTAACTTCAGTAACTGATCCACTTATTACTCTGTACTGAAGACATAATGTTTTAGCAGTATTGGTTTGCATTACATTGTGAACACACATGACTAAAGAACGAAATAAAAGGGGCACCTGGCTGGCTCAATTGGTAAAGCATGTGAGTCTTGATCTTGTGATTGTGGGTTCAAGCCCCGCATTGGGTGTAGACATTACTTGAAAATAAAAAATCTTTAAAAAAAAATTCATCTTTTACAAAAGCATAAGCTTGTCATTTGCTTACATATGTACCTTCATTCAGATATTAAATTTGTTAACTTCAGGAATTTCACATTAGAACAACTGGCATTTCTAAGTAGGTTAGGTCCTAACTTCTGAAATCCTGAAATAGGAACCAAGAAGTTGGGGCCGGTTGGCGGGCTTTCAGCATAATTCACCCCTTGGAGTGATAATTTGGAGTTGAATAGTCTCTCTGTGGAGATGACACCTTAATGCACTTTGCTCCTGATGATGATCAGGAGGCTTTTTTGGCAGGTGTAGTTTATTTGTCCTTTGTCCCCTGCTTTATCACTGCTGTAATGTCATGTTCTTCTTCATATGAAGTTTCAGAAGAGACAGAATAGTAAAGGTGCTCACTTTGAACATTCTAAGTCGAAGAAAGTGTGTCGAGTTGTGTTTGATGGTCATTTTATTTGTTTCATCTCTAGAATTCTTCCTCATGGGTACTGTATAACATGGCTTCATTTTACTGGAGAATAAAGAATGAGCCATATCAGGTAGTGGAATGTGCCATGCGAGCACTTCACTTCTCTTCCAGGTAAGGTTTCTCCCTTTCTGGACTGCCTGAGTCTCCACATAACTCAGGACTGTTAAAGAAACAATGCATAAGAAAACAGTATGAAGAAGCATTCTTTTGTACTTACACTTTCCTCTATCCCTATTCAAAGAATTTAGTCCCATCACAAAAAAAAAAAAAAAAAAAAAAGACCAGTGTCAAAAAGCTCAAAGTTCAAATATATTATTTGTTCAGAGTTCAAAATTCAAAGTTTAATAATGTTCTTCTAATTTCCATTAAGGAAAAAATATATAATATAGACACACTCTGATTCACTTGAGACTTGAATATAAGAAACTTGCCTGGAGGAATTAGCATAAATTAAATTTTTCTCAAAACAAATAATAAGCCCTAAAAATATTTTAAAATCATAAAATGTCTGCAGACCTTATTTTTGTGGCAAAATTTATAGCTATCAGATTGAATAAGCACCATCAGTTATGTAAAAATGAAACAGTATGATTTTCTTAAGTTATTTTCTCCATCTATCAGTATACTCAAAGTTAAGTTCAATAACTTCAAATGTAATTTTCCCTTGTCAAATAGTTATGTAATCATATACAGCACATGCTTCTTTCCTAACGTCTAATTATGCCTCTCCTCTTTTAGGCACAATAAAGACATTGCTCTGGTCAACTTGGCAAATGTTCTGCACAGAGCTCACTTCTCTGCAGATGCTGCTGTTGTGGTCCATGCAGCTCTGGATGACAGTGACTTCTTCACCAGCTATTACACTTTGGGAAACATATACGCAGTAAATACAACGTTTTTGTTTTCATGAGCCAAACCAGTTGCTATTTTCCTTTCTTTTTTAAATAATTTATTTCCAGTTAAAAATTACCTTTTTTCCTTCCTCTCTTGGTCTGAACAAGAAAAAGCGAATGGAAATGAAGAAATTAGGATGAAAAACCTCAACACAATAATGTATCATAATTGTCTTAGCCTCTTGACAAAAAAGAAAAATAATTAAATTGATAGTAATATTAAATTCCTGCAGAGTGCACCTCTTAAGCTAGTTATACTTTCTAGTTATCTTATACCATATCTTATGTTGTAAATTTGGTCACTGATCAAAAATAACGTTCACTGTAGAGTAAGATGTAAGTGTGAGCTCATAAATCATTAGGAGATTTGGACAGATCCAGCCAGGCCGTGGCTGACGTTTTTCCTTATGTGTGTGTGTGTGTGTGTGTGTGTGTGTGTGTGTGTGTGTGTGTATGTTTGTTTTTGTCTCTTCAGATGCTGGGGGAGTATAACCACTCAGTGCTCTGTTATGACCATGCTTTGCAAGCCAAACCTGGGTTTGAGCAAGCTATAAAGAGGAAGCATGCTGTCCTGTGTCAGCAAAAACTCGAGCAGAAATTGGAAGCTCAACATAGGTAATTGGAAAAGACAATTTCCCTGAAGCCCTAAGTTAGACCTGTGTAGGGTGATGTCAGTGTTAATTTGTTCATTAGAATTAAGAAAAACGTCTTCATTACTGCTAGTCCTGTCCCTTTTCTCTAGGTGTAGGAAGCTCAGCACAATTCAGAGGAGTCTTTAATAGCATGGATTCCAGGAACTAGAGAATCTTTGCCATAAATTCTGTCATTTTAGATCTTTACACTTTTGACCATCGATTGCTTTTATGAAGTCAGATGGATTGGGGTGCTCTTGAACACTAACTCTATTATGTTTTCATTTCCATAGAATGCATTGTCAGTAAAATCACTTGCATGTGCTATATTTGATCTTTCTCCCCTTTAGCTGCCTTGTTGGGTTATTAAGTTAGTTAAGTGATGTTGAGAAACATCATTTGGTGCATATTTTAATCAGATTTCTATAAATTGTACAGTAATGAAATTCTGTTGTGGTTGGCCCTTGCAGTATGCTTAATTTAAAAAATGTATTTGATTCCATAAATAGTAGGGCCAGTTAGGAAACCTCACATAACTCAAAGTGAATTGTTCTTCTCTTAAGAAAGAGAACATTGAGGCTACTTTGATTATCAGAAAACTAAATGGACATTTGGAACTCCTTAAATTACTGTATTTGGTTATTTTCCAGTCAATTTAAAGCATAATGTGGTGAAAAGGAAGGAATGACCACTTACTTGTTTATACCTGACTTCTGTTACACCTGTTCAGAACTTGTCCTGGCTGAGTGAATTGGTTCTCTGTGTAAGCACAGTCTGTACAGCTCCTAAATCTCCATATGTTACAATGTAATAGGTAGAAAGGATTTTATGACTAAAAATGATCAGGCAGCTGATCTATTGATACCAGGTGGTAGAAAATATTTCTTTCTAAGCCAGGCTTCTATGGTTTTTCCCAAAATCACAAACCCAAGGAGCTAGAGTTCAAGGGCTAGGTACCGTTGGCCTTTTCTGTTAACCTTGTCTTTATGCAGAATCAAAAGAAAAGATGGTAAGGAGGCTTTGAATGTCAGTGGAACTAACACAGACTTTGTGGAGGCAAATAGTTGTTGAGATGTAAAATGTTATAGTATATTGTTTTATATCTTTTGGGTACCTGAACCATCCCAACACACCATTTAAAGTCAGGATAGTTCTACTTAAGGGGAAGAATTTTGCATCCATCTTTTTTACCCCCAAGTTAACAAACGACAGGTTTATTTTACCCCATTATTTTGAACTTGTGGTACAGTGGTTGTAGGTTAAAAGGAAAAAAAATTTTTTTTAAGGAAAATAGTAATCATTGCTGATGACCACAAAATCTATGCAGTAAGTGTGTTTAAAAATTCAATTTTAAAGCTCTATAACTTTTTCCTGGTGTTGAAAAATGTTAAGATCCCTCCAGCGAACACTGAATGAGTTGAAAGAATACCAAAAACAGCATGACCACTACTTGAGACAGCAGGAGATCCTAGAGAAACATAAGCTGATTCAGGAGGAGCAAATCTTAAGAAATATCATCCATGAGACACAGATGGCAAAAGAGGCACAATTAGGTAAGTATTGATTCCAAATAATTGAAGACAGGTTAGGAAGTTCACTTCTAGCATGTTCTACGTTCATAACTTTTGTGTAGCCTTAAAGTAGTATAAAGTTGTGGTTTACGACTCCCCTCAGTCTTAAAAGTGAGTCCTCATAGTGGGTATACCAACAGACCTGGGGAGCTGGTTTCTAAAAAAGCTGGACTCTAGCTTTTTTAAAATGCACATTTTAATGTAAAAAATTTTTTAGATCCTAGAAGTCTTAACAACAGTTGTTTGGCCAAGTGCATGCCAGTCTCTTGGAGATCTTTTTGAAATGCAGGTTCTGATCAGTAGGTCTGAGGTAGGACTGAAGATTCTGTATTTCTAACAAGCTCCTCCTATTGGATGTCTGTTGCTGCTGGTCTGAAAACACTGTGAGTAATGTGGCCCGGGCCATATATCAAGTAAACACAAGCCAGACACTCCCTAGAAACAAAGCATCCACACACTCCAGCCAACACAAACTAACTTTTATTTTCTTGCTCCCTTAAAAACAAGTATTTTATTTTAAAAGATTTTAGACTGGTATTTGTCTCAAGCAGGAATTCTTAACCTGGTTAGTTTCAGGAGGTTCTAAATCCTCCCCAAAATTATATGCAGTAATGTGTGTGCACAATTTTTTTTTTTTTTTCCCTGGGAAGAGGGCATATAGATTTTATTAAAACTTCTTAGAGTCCAGGGGCGCCTAGGTGGTTCAGTCGGTTGAGCATCCAACTCTTGATTTCGGCTTAGGTCATGATCTCAGGGTTTGTGATTTTGAGCCCCTCATCAGGCTCTGTACTAACAGTGCGGAGCCTGCTTGGGATTCTCTCTCCCCCTATCTCTCTCTGCCCTGCCCCTCCCCCACAAACGCTCATGCCTGCGCGTGTCCGCATGCATGGTGTCTCTCTCTCTCTCTCTCTCTCTCAAAATAAATAAACTTAAAAAAATAAGAATTATTAAAACACAAAACAAAAGAAAAACTTCTTAAAGCCCATGACCCAATAGATCCACTGTCTTAAGGGCACTTGGGTTGACAGGATATCAGTGACTTGGTTATATCCAGAATGTCTCATTTCTGATAAAACCCATTGGGAGTAGATCTAACAGCTAGACACCAAAGAATAAATTAATAGAATCCCTTATATTATATGCTTCTCCCTTGATAAATATATTGATCTGGGAGGCCTCTTAATCTTTAAACCTTAGCTGTGACCATTTAAAGTCCATTATACAATCCATCTAACAAGTTTTCTTTGCTTTTTTGCGTGTAAGGAGTGTGTTCAGTCCTTGGGGTTATTTACTGCTTGCTCTGTACTGCAATACAACCAGAGCTCTTAAACATATAAATTTAAAACAAAAACATGAAGTAGATAAAGCAGACTGTCTCCAGAGAGATGGCAAAAGTCCCTTAAAACAGTGTAATTAATGATTTTACAGCCATAGAATGTAATTGCCACAAGATGCTTTGGTGATTTAGCCCCTTTGTTTTTATAGGTGGAGAAACACCCTTCTTTAGAATGATTTAATTTAGTTAACCATTAGTTTCCCTGTGTAAGCACACCCTGTGTAGGTACTCTACCAGGCTCTGACACCAAATGGCATAGACTGAGGAAACCATGTTGGCATTGCTGATCTTTCTCCACAATGGTAATTTCCTTTCTTATTCCAGGAAATCATCAGATATGCCGGCTGGTCAACCAGCAGCATAGTTTACACTGCCAGTGGGACCAACCTGTGCGCTACCATCGTGGAGACATTTTTGAAAATGTGGACTATGTTCAGGTCTTTTTCTTGGTCTCTTCTAGTTCTTATAACTTTGCATATCTAAGAGTAATATTGCTTCCCCCCACGCTTGATTCCTTGTATATTCGATCCTGAAAATTTGTGAATAATTTAAGGTTGAGTATGTTTATGAAGTCAGATTTTATAGATAATACTCATTTGCTTCATACATGACGTTTCCAGATCCCCCAAGTACTAGCTGTAATGTCTATTCATGTGTCTTTATTTCTTTTCTCCTTTACCATGAGAGCTTCATTGGATTGTTATTAGTATTTAACTCAAAGCCTTCATCTCCCCCTTTTAACTTATTGGAGTAATACCAGTAATTTAAAATTTGGGAAAGAGTAGCTGTGGTCTTTCCTGAAGTCATCAGTCCAGTTATGTTGCTTCAACTAAAAACTTTAACAAAATGACCATTATCAATAGAAAATTTTTATTAAGCCGTATTTCTACATGCATGTGTGTTTTCTCTTTCTGTTTCTGTTTCTATGTATATCCATACACATACATGTACTTATATGCATACATATATGTGTAGTCATACACACACATACAATCCTAGCCTAATTGGGAAAAAATAATACATAATTATAATGATTCCAAATAGCATCTAATTGGTGCTGTTATAGATAGCAAACACAACCAGAGTTCCAAGTATCATCCACAAGGATGTTGGAAATAAAGTAACACGTTATCTTATCCTATCAAAATCTTATCATGTCTTTAATCATAGATCTAGGAATTTCCAGAGATAAGCAGTTAAATAATTAAAAGATTAAAACAGCTTCTAGGGGAAGACAAACTGTGAAGAATTAATACACTTTAATCTGAAAAACTCCAGACCTCATTGAAAAAAAGAAGCAAAAATTAAGAGGCCATTTAGGGGAGAAGTAGTATAGGGACCACAAGCTTCCTGTGATTTGTCAAGTAGGTGCTAGCAGTATCCCAGGTTTTATTTTCAAAGGACGATAAGACTTACACCTCTGAGATTATAGCTCCCGGCCTTGAATCCAAGCATTATTTTAAGGGGAAAAAAGGGAATATTTATAAATGAAATAGACTAAAACCCAGGTAACTTTGGGGACATACCATTGGAAGACTCCCCTGTACCAGTGTAGCATTGAGTCTTATATATCCATAGGTTACATCTCCACTATATAGTGAAAGAATCCATTCTTTTCTACTCCCTCCCATACTGGTCCCATTTTCTTATCTAACAAGGTTTTAGAAATACACAGAAGCTGCGGTATCCTGTAAGAATATCAAACATTGATTTACCTTGGTTTGGAGGAAGACTGTATTTATATTTGGAGTTGATTGTGTAATAGTTATAATGCCTAAATCATAGCTATATTAAACTCTTGAGCCCTTTTTTAAGTTCCGTTGTTTCTACCACAGCACACGAATTTTAAAATTTTTTTTTTTTTTCAACATTTTTTTATTTATTTTTGGGACAGAGAGAGACAGAGCATGAACGGGGGAGGGGCAGAGAGAGAGGGAGACACAGAATCGGAAACAGGCTCCAGGCTCCGAGCCATCAGCCCAGAGCCTGACGCGGGGCTCGAACTCACGGACCGCGAGATCGACAGCACACGAATTTTATAGAGTAGCAATCATTTTAGTCTAGGTAGGGGAGGGGAATAATGAGCCAAACCTCTAGATAATAAGCTCATCATTAAACCTAAAAGAGACTAAATCATGAAAAGGAAGTAATGGGACAATAAAGAAGGGAAGTAAAGAATCCATGCCATTTTCCTCATACCCCAAGGGCATAGTTGATTGAGAATCGCTAACTATGCATTTTCTAAGAGAATGGTGTTGGGACCTAGTTCTGAAAATATAAACATCTGATTGCTTTGATACTAACCTACTTTCAGATTTCCTACTGGGTTTGAGTATTCACTAATATTTTGGGTTAGGTTAAATCTTAGTCACAACTTCTTTCCTGCTTCCAATTTGATTGAACTGTTCTTTTCATTTTCTAGTTTGGTGAGGATTCATCAACCTCCAGTATGATGTCTGTGAATTTTGATGTTCAGGCAAATCAGAGTGATATCAGTGATTTGGTCAAGTCTTCTCCTGTAGCCCATTCCATTCTCTGGATCTGGGGCAGGGATTCTGATGCATATAGGGTAAGAGAATGATAAAGGAGTTTTCTCAGACAAGATTTTTTAAAGCTGTGACCCTCACCTTCATTGATTAATATGGTCCCTATCACTGTTCAGCTTAGTTCCACAAACACTTATTAAACTTCTATTAAACAGAAGCCATTCTGCTAGGTAGCAGTTTAGCAAGACACAGGGTATGTCTTGAGGTCTTCTTCCAATCAAATGGGGCATATAGACACCCTGATTTTAGTTTAAAACTTTGAGCTCTGAGTATAATTACCAACCCTAGAAAGTTTCTAAATTTGACCTAAGTATATGCTCACATATACAGTTGACCCTCAAACAACATGGGGGCTAAAGGGGCCAAACCCCCATGCAGTCAAAAATCTGTGTATAACTTTTGATTTCCCCACGACTTAAGTACTGACAGTCTACTGTTGACTGAAGCCGTACTGACAACATAAACAGTAGATTAACATGTATTTTTTGTTGTAAGTATTATATACTATATTCTTACAATAAAGTAAGTGAGAGAAAAAAGATTAAGAAAGTCATGAGGAAGAGAAAATACAGTTTTAATACTTGCGCTGCATTTATCAAAAAAATCCACGTGTAAATAGACCTGCATAGTTCAAACCTGTTATTCAAGAGTCAACTGTATTTCACTTTAAAAAAAAATTTTTTTATTTTTTAGGGAGAGAGAGACAGCATGAGCATGGGAGAGGGGTAGAAAGGGAGAGAGACGGAGGGAGGGAGGGAGGGAGAGAGAGAGAGAGAGAGAGAAAGAGAGAGAGAGAGAGAGAGAGAGAGAGAGAGAATCTTAAGCAAGCTCCGTGCTCAGTGCAGAGGCCAATGCAGGACTCAATCCCACGACCCTGGGATTATGACCTGAGCCGAAATCAAGAGTGGGATGCTCAACTGACTGAGCCACCCTGGTGCCCCTGTATTTCAGTTTTTAATCAGCATTCTTGTATCAAGCTCCCAACTGTGTGTCAGGTTGGGACTATGAATACAGTACTCAAGCTCTTTGCTGGAGCTTACATTCTGCCAGATGATATAGGTAATAAGTCAATAAGTGTCTTTCTAAGCTAGCTAAGAAATAAATAATCTGAGGACAGATACCATATATTTTTTATTCACTATTAAATTTTCAGAATTTAATCAGGTTTTTGTTCTAACAATTAATATGACCACTTAGATTTAGTTATATGTAATACAAATTCTCCAGAGTTTCATAGCTTCAAGATTTAAGTTTAGTGGGACGCCTGGTGACTCAGTTAAGCATTGGACTTGAGCTCAGGTCATGATCTCAAGGTTCATGAGTTTGAGCACAGAGCCTGCAGATCCTCTGTCCCCCTCTCTCTCTGCCCCCTCCCCCACTTGTGCGCTCACTCTCTTTGAAAAATAAATAAACATTAAAAAAAACAGATATAAGTTTAGTAAGCCTCTGATGTATGTTATTTATATTTAGAAAAATGAACATTTTACAAATCAAAACTTTGGCATTGGCAAAGAAAAGGTCTTAGTTCAGGGGAAGTAGTTTTCTGTGCCAGTTTTATAAGCTTATATATGCTTTCAGTTACAAATCATAAACTCTACTTCAAATTGGCTTAAAAGATAATATGCCTCATATTATAGGACGTCCATAGATTAGAGCAAACTTTGGTTGGTTCAGCCCAGTGATATGATCAATTACCCATTTCTTTCCCTTTCAATTTACCATCCATAGTATTGGTTTCATCCTAAAGCTTGTCTTCCTCATGGTCATGAGGTGACAGCCAGCAGCAACTGGAGTAACATGTTCTTTGCTCCTATGTGGCTAAGAGACTTAGACTGGCTTTTCTTTCCCAGAAGCCCCAAGCAAGCCTCTCCTTGTATCTCATCGGGCTCAGCTGACTTAGCCCAACCCTGAACCAGTCTTAAGACCAACACTCTTCAATATAAAGAATTTTACAGTCTACCACTGTGTCTACAATTATCTTAAAATACTAAATTGTTCAAACTATCCTAGTATATTTATGTTCTTTTGAAAGTTTATTTAGCCTGTTGAAATACTGAATCCAAAGAAATTTATGAGAACTTTCTCTCTTCATTAGGACAAACAGCATATTCTGTGGCCTAAAAGAGCAGATTGTGTAGAAAGTTATCCGAGAGTCCCTATTGGTGGGGAATTGCCAACGTATTTTCTGCCTCCGGAAAACAAAGGACTCAGGCAAGTGCTGATGGATTTGGCAAAGCACTTGATTCTGCATGATTGTCATCTGGCAGTTCTTTGAGAGCACCATCCTTGGACTTGAAAGGTTAAGTCTTTATCTTGAAATCACCCAAACTTTGAAAATATGAATCTTGTTCCTTTTTCTTGTGCCAGGATCCACGAACTCAACAGTGATGATTATTCTTCAGAAGAAGAGGCCCAAACCCCTGACTGTTCCATAACTGACTTCAGAAAAAGCCAGACTCTGTCCTACTTAGTCAAAGAATTAGAGGTCCGCATGGATCTGAAAGCCAAAATGCCAGATGACCATGCACGAAAAGTAAGGCTCACTTAGGCTGGTGTTTATTGCCGTCCATACTGGGTGACTTCACAAGCCTCTTAGGCAGAACAAAAAATTGGTAGTTGTTGAACTTAAAGTTTTTAAAACTAGAGATAGAGTTACAGAATTGGTGAAATCATTAAGAAGACAATCATGCCGTTGAAGGTGCTTCAGGGCTACTGTTTACACAGACCACATAAGCACTCTCTCTAAGAGTGCTACAAAGATGAGCAACACAGAACTCTGTTTAGTTAAATGAAGCTCATCTACTGGAGGCCATTCTGACCACTTCAATTTAGTGGTCAAGCCTCCAGGAATTTATATAAATTGAAAGCTTGAAGATTCTCTTTCTGGCCTTATCAACCTGCTCTGGCCTTATATGAGGTCCTTAGAAGTTTGTATGAATTACAGCCACCTTACAGACATTATAGAGAAGTTCTGTTAAGCTTTGTTCTTTAATTCCTACTAGTTAATGTATAACTAGGAATGTTTTATTACTGAATATAAATTCTACATTCGATACCATTCCATTCCATAGATACAAATGAAAAAATTACTTTTTTGGCAGAGAAAACACGCCATCACAATAACCTTTTTAAAAAGTCAATTTTAAAACTGAACAGTTACTACTTACAGTCAACAAACATTTACTGAGGCAGAAAACATTATGTGCCAAGCACTGTTTGGAATACTAGGAAAGGTAAATAGACCATGATCCCTACCGTAGAGTTGCTCACAGTTGCACAGATGTTACAGGAACATAGAGCAATTGAGATCCAGTGCTTTTCCCACTAGAAAAGATAGAAGATTTTTTATTGTATCAAGTATTAGATGCTTTTGTCTTTTGAAAAATTTCTCTTTTGATTTTGGACACTTATGTTGACTTTAATGGGGTATGGTATATCACCTTAATAATGTATGTGGTATACAACTTTTAACATGTTTTAGTTAAAGGAAACTAGGGTATTCATATAAGCAGGTCAACACCTGTTGGTATGTTGATGACCTCATGTTTTTATATATGTATGTGTGTATATATATGTGTGTGTGTGTGTGTGTGTATCTATATATATGTTTATAAATATCTATTCAAATTAGCTGTTCCTGAGGAGCTCAAGTCAAGACTGCTATCTGTAGAATTCTTTCAAATGTCTTCCCTGTTATTTTCAATTGAGTCAGTCTTCCTTTTGATGTTTTCAGATTTTGCTTTCCCGTATTAATAACTATACTATCCCAGAAGAAGAAATTGGGTCTTTCTTATTTCATGCTATTAATAAGGTAAGTCACCTACTTTAGACATCTGAAATTTAAATGCTTAGTAATCGTAATTAAAAGTTAAACTGCATGCACTAAAAATCTGTCAGAACAAGTACTATATTCTTGCATTAACTGAGGTATTTTGGGTTTTTTCAGCCAAATGCTCCTGTCTGGCTGATACTCAATGAAGCTGGACTCTACTGGAGAGCAGTAGGAAACAGCACGTTTGCTATTGCTTGTCTTCAGAGGGCTTTGAATTTGGCTCCACTTCAGTACCAGGACATTCCTCTTGTGAACTTGGCCAACCTTTTGATTCACTATGGCCTCCATCTTGATGCCACTAAGCTGCTACTTCAAGCTTTGGCCATCAACAGCTCTGAGGTGAGGTTTTATGTTCGTAGCTCCAGGTACTGTGTCGTGATAGCTCAAATTCAGAGCACGATTTGTATTTTTCCGGGGAGGGCATAAAAAAAAAAATCTCACATATTTTTCAGAGCAGAATTTGCATATTTTGAGATGGCATAAAACAGATTTTGTTTCATTTTATTTCTGATGTACTCATTTATTTTTTTGTACTGATTTGTCTTATTTTGTACAAATGTAGAATCATGCTAATTATATTTTTCTGTATCTTGCCATTACAGCAATATATCCCTGATATATTTTAGATGTATTGAATTTCTTTTTTCTTAATTTTATTTTATTTATTTATTTATTTTTTTCAACGTTTTTAATTTATTTTTGGGACAGAGAGAGACAGAGCATGAACGGGGGAGGGGCAGAGAGAGAGGGAGACACAGAATCGGAAACAGGCTCCAGGCTCCGAGCCATCAGCCCAGAGCCTGACACGGGGCTCGAACTCACAGACCGCGAGATCGTGACCTGGCTGAAGTCGGACGCTTAACCGACTGCGCCACCCAGGCGCCCCATCTTTTTTCTTAATTTTAATTCCAATGAAGTTAACATGCAGTGCTATATTAGCTGTACAATGTAGTGATTCAACATTTCCATACATCACCAGTGTTCATCACAAGTGCACTCCTTTTTTTTTTTTTTTAATGTTTATTTACTTATTTTGAGAGAGAGAGAGTGTGAGAGCATGAGCGAGCACAGGCGAGCATGGGGCAGAGAGATTGGGGAGTGGGGGAGAGCACATGCATACTTGTGAGAGCACAGGGGAGGGGCAGAGAGAGGGAGAGAATCTCAGGCTCCATGCTGTCAGTGCAGAGCCCCATGCAGGGTTCCATCTCCCTAACTGTGAGATCATGACCTGAGCCAAAATCCAGAGTCGGGTGCTCAACCGAGTCACCCAGGCGCCCCTCAAGTATGCTTCTTAATCCCCATCATCTATTTCACCCATCATCCCCCTGCCCACCTCCCTTCTGGTAACCATCAGGTTGTTCTCTATAGTTAAGAGTCTGTTTCTCGTTTGTCTCTCTCTCTCTCTCTTTTTTTTCTTTTGCCTGTTTGTTTTGTTCCTTAAATTTTACATTTGAGTTAAATCATATGGTATTTGTCTTTCTCTGTCTTATTTCACTTAGCATTATATCCTCTGTCTTCATCCATCTCATTGCAAATGGCAAGATTTCACCCTTTCTTATGACTGGTTAATATTTCATTGTGTATATACACCTCATTTTCTTTGTCCATTCATCAATCAATGGATATTTGGGCTGCTTCCATATCTTGGCTATTGTAAACATCAACATAGGGGTTCATATACCCCTTTGAATCCCTTTGAATTAGTGTTTTTTTTATTCTTTGGATAAATATCCAGTAGTGTGATTACTGGATCATAGGGTAAGGGCTTTTTTTTGGTTTTTGTTTTTTTAATGTTTTAAGGAACTTACTATTTTCCGCAGTGGTTGCACCAGTTTGCATTCCCACCAACAGTGTACAAGGGTTCCTTTTCTTCACATCCTTGCCAACACTTGATGTTTCTTGTGTTTTTCATTTTAGTCATTCTGATAAGTGTGAGGTGATACCTCATTGTGGTTTTGATTTGCATTTCCCTGATGATGAGTGAGGTTGAATATCTTTTCATGTGTCTGTTGCCCATCTGGATGTCTTCTTTGGAGAAATGTCTGTTCATGTCTTCTGCCCATTTTTTAACTGGATTATTTGTTTTTCGGGTGTTGAGTTGTATCAGTTCTTTAAATATTTTGAATACTAACCCTTTACCAGATATGTCATTTGCAAATATGTTAATTGTTTGTTAATTGTTTTGTTAATTGTTTGTTAATTGTTTTGTTAATTGTTTCCTTCACTGTGCAGAAACTTTTTATTTTGAAGTAGTCCCAATAGTTTATCTTTGCTTTTATTTCCCTTGCCTCAGAGACATATCTCGAAAAATGTTGCTATGGCAGGTGTCAGAGAAATTGCTGCCTGTGCTCTCTTCTAGGAGTTTTATGGTTTCAGGTCTCACATTTAGGTCTTTAATCCATTTTGAGTTTATTTTTCTGTATGATTTAAGAAGGTGGTCCAATTTTATTATTTTGCATATACCTAACCAGTTTTCCCAATACCATTTGTTGAAGAAATATTGGATATTCTTCCCTGCTTTGTCAAATATTAATTGACCATACAATTGTGGGTTTATTCCTGGGTTTTCTATCCTGTTCCATTGTGTATCTCTTTTTGTGCCAATACCATACTGTTTGGATTAGTACAGCTTCGTAATATAATTTGAAGTCCAGAATTGTGATTCCTCTAGCTTTGCTTTGCTTTTTCAAAATTGCTCTGGCCACTTGGGGTCTTTTGTGGTTATATATTAATCTTAGGATTTTTCTAATTCTGCGAAAAATGCTGTTGGTGTTTTGATAAGGATTGCATTAAATGGGTAGATTGCTTTGAGTAGCATAGACATCTTAATAATATTTGTTGTACCAATTCATGACTATGGAATGTCTTTCCATTTCTTTTTGTCGTCTTCAGTTTCTTCCTTCAGTGTTTTATAGTTTTCAGAGTACAGGTCTTTCACCTCTTCAGTTAGGTTTATTCCTAAGTATCTTATTATTTTCGGTGCAACTGTAAATGGGGTTGTTTGCTTAATTTCTCTTTCTGCCGGTTCATTATAGTGTATAGAAGTGCAACAGATTTCTGCACATTGATTTTGTATACTACAGCTTTACTGAATTCATTTATCAGTTCTTGTTGTTTCTTGGTGGAGACTTTAGACTTTTTTATTTTATTTTTTTAATTTACATCCAAATTAGCTAGACTTTTCTATATATGGTATCACGTCATCTGCAGATAGTGAAAGTTTTACTTCTTCCATACTAGTTTGGATGCCCTTTATTTCTTTTTGTTGTCTGGCTGCTATGGCTAGAACATCTAGTACTATGTTGAATAAAAGTGGTGAGAGTGGACATCCTCATCTTGTTCCTAACATTAGAGGGGAAGCTCTGATTTTTCCCATTGAGTATTATGTTTCCTGTGGGTTTTTCATATATGGCATTTATTATGTTGAGGTATGTTCCCTCTAAACCTACTTTGTTGAGGGCTCTGATTGTCAATGGATATTATACCTTGTCAAATGCTTTTTCTATGTTTATTGAATTGATCATATGGTTTTTATTCTTTCTCACTGATGTGATGTATCATATTGATTGACTTGCAAATACTGAACCACCCTTGCATCCCAGGAATAAATCTCACTTGATTGTGGTGAATGACTTTTTTAATGTATTGTTGGATTGAGTTTGCTGGTATTTTTTGTATCTATGTTCGTCAGAGATCTTGGCCTATAGTTGTCTTGTGTGTGTGTGTGTGTGTGTGTGTGTGTGTGTGTGTGATTTATTTTAAATGACTGAAATTTATAATTACGTGGTTAATTTACTTGTAAGAACTGATGTTTAAATAAGAATGATCTAGCTACTGGGGCGCCTGGTGACTCAGCTAAGCGTCCAACTTCTGCTTAGGTCATGATCTCACCGTTCATGAGTTCAAGCCCAACGTGGAGCTCTGTGCTGACAGCTCAGAGCCTAAAGCCTGCTTAGGATTCTGTGTCTCCCTCTCTCTCTCTGTCCCTCCCCCACTCATGCTCTGTCTTTCTTGCCTTCAAAAATAAAAAACATTAAAAAAAATTTTTTTAAAAGAATGATATAGCTACTAAAGATATACTGCTACTTTTTTGTCAATCTGAAACATCTGGTTCTTTTTTTATCCTTCTCATCACAGCATGCATGCTGCTTAATATTATACTGTTTTACAACTTTAGTTTATAGATGTCTTTTTACCAACTAAGCCAGAGCACAGTTTAAAGGTTGTATTGATAAGAATAGGTAAATGGATAATATTCATGCCCTGAACTTTCCACATGCAGGCCATGGAGTTAATCACTCCTGTGCAGTTAGTTACTTTTGTTCATAGTTTCTAAGATACCACTTCTTTTTCCATATTTTAACATCTCTGAAATAAGGATGCATGTTACAATTGATGACATCTTAGTTTGATAAAATACAGTTATAATAAATACATAGTTAAACTGCTTTTATACCCAGTGTTTAACTCTTTGTAAATTTTATATCCAAAGAAACTTTTAGAAGAAATGTGCCTGAGTGGTTTACGTTTATCTGTGGTATTATTAGAACTAATTTTTTTTTGAGTATGAGAAGAAAGTATTGCCTGTTAAGAATTTCCTTTTAAATATACAAATTCGCAAGTGGATTTTAAGTGAGGGTTTACAATTGCTATACTATACAACAGGCCAAGTGCCAAAAAAGTATAGCAAATATTTATCAAATGTTTGCTGTGAGCCAGGTGCAGGTACAGTGAGAACAGATGCTATATAAAAGGGATGTGATGATTGGGCACCCAAAGGAAGGCTAACACAGTTGTATTCCCCCAATACTTGTTTCGCTTTCTACTGCCACCAGCTAAGGCAATCAGTATTCTTCTAAAGAAAAAAGAACTCCCTTAGAGATTAGTTGTGGTACTACAGTAATAATAAAAAGATAAATCAGTGGATCAGAGTAGATATCACAGAAATATACCTTAATCAGCACCCCACCCCCAAATGTCAACATTTGGAAATAATTCCTGTATTTCTTCTAACCAAATATTTCATAGTGTTGCAACACTATTGTACTGGTGATCGTTAAAGATTATTATATAAAAAAGTTTTAGTACCAGACAGTTTTTATTAGCCATCAATAATGACTCTATATGAATTTATATATCACAGCTTACTCCTCACTTGTTGGATATTTAGGTTCCACAGTGCATAGCTGTTATCAATAATAATTTTCTGCATAAGGCCTTTTCTGTATTCCAGATAATTTTCTTAGGAAAGATTGCTAGCAGTGGAATTACTAAGTCAATGAGAGAATGAATGTTATGATGGCTTTGAGACAAAATGCCAAACATCTACCAAAAGATTTGGGCCAATATATATTGCCATAATCAAGGTTGGAAAATATTCATTTCCTGTGTATCGTCACTGAATTGGGCACATGAATTAACTGGTAACTTTTAATTGATTGCTTATTAGAGCCAGGCACCATAACGATCAATTGACATGTGATAATTCATTTAATCCTCAACAACAACCCTGTATGTACGATCTACCCATTTGATAGATAAACTCAAAAGGATTTACCAGAAGTCACAGAGCTTGGATTTGAACTCAGGGAGATTAGCCACAGAACTCATGCTCTTTAGCATGTATTGCCTCTGAGTAAACATTTGTAAAACAAGTTTACTTTAAAAATTTTCACTTCTATTTTGTAACATAAATTTCTTTATCCTTTAATTGTATTTTTGTTTTTGTTGTTTCCTAAAGATTTTATGTTTTTTAAGTAATCTCTACAGTCAGTGTGGGGCTCAAACCTACAACCCTGAGATCAAGAGTCACATGCTCCACTGAGTCAGCCAGGCACCCCTTTAATTGTATTTTTTTAGATACTTTTCTTCTTTTTTTTTTTTTTTTTTTTTTTTTTTTTTAGTTTTTTTAAGTTTATTTATTGATTTTGAGAGAGAAAGAGAGACAGCATGAGCAGGGTAGCGACAGAGAGAGAGGGAGAGAGAGAGAGAGAGAGAGAGAATCCCAAGCAGGCTCTGCGTTGTCAGTGTAGAACCCCATGTAGGGCCTGGACCCACAAACCGTGAGATCATGACCCTAGCAGAAATCAAAAGTCAGACACTTGGGGCACATGAGTGGCTCAGTTGGTTAAGCATCCCACTTTGGTTCAGGTCACGTTCACATGGTTCATGAGTTCAAACCCCACATCATCGGGCTCTGTGCTGACAGCTCAGAACCTGGAGCCTGCTTCGAATCCTGTCTCCCTCTCTCTCTGCCCCTCTGCTGCTCACGCTCTGTCTCTCTCTCAAAAATAATAAAAATAAAAAAATAAAAAAGAGATGCCATGCAGGTGCCCCAATTATATTTTTAAAGTAAAAGTTGTGTATGCATTTTGCTCATTTTCTTTTGATTTTTATTATTAGATTTAAGGTGTTTTCACAAGATGTGTGAAAACAAGTAGTTCTATTTTAGTTTTGCTATTACTTGTCTTCAAATAGTTGACTCTCGGGGCACCTGGGTAGCTCAGTTGGTTAAGTGTCCGACTTCAGCTCAGGTCATGATCTCTCGGTCTATGAGTTCGAGCCCCATGTCAGGCTCTGTGCTGACAGCTCAGAGTCTGGAGCCTGCTTCGGATCCTATGTCTCCCTCTCTCTCTGCCCCACTTCTGCTCATGCTTTGTCTCTTCATCTTTCAAAACTGAATAAATGCTAAAAAAAATATATATATATAAATAAATAAACAGTTAACTCTACAATATGCTAAAATATTTCCCTATGTTGTCTTCAAGACGATTTGTAGCTTTAGGTTTTACATTTAGGTTTGTAATCCATTTCAAGTTAAATTTTTTTTTGTACTGGGAGGTAGAGATCAAAGTTCATTCATCAGAGTTCATATCACATAGATATCCAGTTGTTCTAGCACCATATCTTGATAACTCTATCATTTCCCGTTGAATCACCTATCACCTTTGCTCCGAACTGCAGACTTCTTTATCCGACAGCTTACTTGACATCTCCATGTGGATATCTAAAACACACTTTAAAACTAAAGGCCCAAACTAAGCTCCTTAACATTGTTCCAATCTTTACTGCTCAGTCTTTCCCATTTCAGGAAACAGTAAAGCCTGTAGCTCAGGACAAAAGCTTGGAGCTGTCCTTCATACCTTTTTCTCTCTCAGGGTAATTAACCTTGCTAATATTTTCAAAATATTTCACTATTTATCATCATCTCCATTGCCAGGCTGTCTGATCCAAACCACCATTATCTTTTATCTGGATTATTTCATTAGCCTCCTAACAGTGTCTTTGCTTTTGGCCTTTCTCCCCTTACAGTCTCTTCACAATACAGTAACCAGTGAATCCTTATAAAAAGTCAGATGTTGTCATTTTGTCTGTTCAGATCTCTGCAGTGGCACTCCATATAACTCATAGTAAAAGACAAGAATTTATAATAGTGTAGAAGATCCTACATGACCTTATTACTTTTCTGACCTCATCCCCATGAAATCATTCCTTTGCTCATTCTGTTTTGACTACTTGGCCTGTCTGCAGTTCCTTGAGCATACTAGGCATGCTCCCACCTCAGTGCCTTTATACTTTATATTCTCTCTGGAATACTCCACCAAGATTCTTGAGAGCTTACTTCATCTCCTTAAAATCCTTTAAAATACTAACTTCTCAGTAAGTCTTTCCCTTACTACTCTATTAAAAATGGCACTCCACACCCCACTGTGGTCTACTTAATGTCTCTTCCCTGCTGTGCTCTTCTCCATCACATTTTTCTCATACTTGCGTGATACCCTCATGGTTTCGTGACACTTGACTATTAGGTCTTCTAAGGCAGTGACTTATGTTTCTTATTTTCTGCTGTATCCCCAGTGTCCAAAATAATGTCTAAAACATTAGTAAACACTCAGTAATTATTTTCTAGATGAAATGATGAAAATTCTTTTTTTTTTTTTTTTACAAAATGATAATTAGTTTATCTCAGTGTAAGATATTTGCACAACCATCATTCTGGTCATAGGAATAGACATTTGTTTCCCTATGTAAAAATATAAAGACACTTTGAAATCTAAGTCTAAATTAGAAATCTAAGTCTAAATTTGAGTTTGTATCTGGATATGAACCATTAAGTAAGATTTTAAATGTAATCTGAGAGCTACTTTGATTATACCTCTGTAATCTGGAATATTTTATACATCTTGGCTTGGTTATACTGAGACATTTTGGGTGACCTTAACAGCCTGAATCAAAAGCAAGTAGTTGTATAAATCATAGGTATTGCTTTTCATAGGGGTATATTGCACAACTTGAGAACAAAACATTCTTAGATCCTTTAAAATATTTTTAATGATAAAGTAAGTGTAGAATAAATGGTTTGTACACAAGCAAATACAAATTACCTGGCATTAGGTGTATTTCAACTGAAATGACCTAAGCCGAATACTTTGGGTTGCTTATGAAAACAGTAACAACAAACATTTGAAAAATAGAATACAAAAACTATTTACAATAGCATCAAAATATCATATATCTAGAAATAAATTCAAAGGGAAGATGTATAAGGTTTCTATACCGGATTGTAAAACATTACTAAGAAAAAGAAGCCCTAAATAAGTGGAAAGAGACACTATGTTCATGGATGGGAAGATTCAGTATTGTTAAGATGTAAAATCTCTCCAGATTGATTTATAAATTCAATCCCAAGCTCCTGGCACTTAATGCATATGTATGCATAAATGGATAAGTTGATTCTAAAATCTATGCAGAAATGGATCTAGAATAGCCAAAATATTTGTGAGTGAGGGGGAGAAAAAACAGAGTTGGAAGACTTCTATGACTAGATTTCAAGACTTGCCGTAATTAAGTCAGTATGGTATTGGCCCAAGGATACTCAAATATATCAATGGAACACATTAAAAAATTTGAAATAGGCCCCTACATATATGGTCACCTGACATATGACAAAGGCACACTAGTAGTTTAGGGGGATGGGGGCACCTTTTGGTTTTCCAGTAAGTAGTGCTGGAATACTTACTTGGATATCCCTATGGAAAAAGGAATGAACCTTGACTCCTCTCTCACTTTGTACACAGAATTAAATTGAAGTGGATCATGCACCAAAATGTGAAAGATGAAACAATAAAGCTTCTTAATGAAAACATAAAAGAAGGTCTTCATGATGTTACAGTAGGCAAAGATTTTTAAAAGCACTAACTGAAAAAAGAAGCACAAACTGTAAAATACATATTTTTATAAATATGTAAATATTTTATATATATGCATATATGCATAAATTGAACTTCATTAAAATTAAGAAGTCCTGTTTATCAGAGATACCAGTAAGAGAATAAAAAGGCAAACCCCAGATTGGGAGAAGATACTTGCAATAAATATTTCCAATGAAGGACTCATATCTAGTGCACATATAAAGAACTCTTTCAAATTAGGAAGAAAAACACAGCCTACTTTTTTTTAATGGGGAAAACAACAGGCACTTCTGAAATGAGGAAATTCAAATGACCAATAAGCACATGAAAAAATATTCAACATCATTACTGATACAAGTTAAAAACCACATTGAGATGATACTTTATCATCTCACTAAACCAGCTAAATTTAAAAGACTGGGACAATACCAAGTCAGTAAATTCTCCTACTTGCCGGTAGGAATGTAAATTTGTACGTCTGCTTTAGAAAACTGTTTGTTTGTAGCCCATAAAACTAAATATATGCCTACCTTAAGACCCACTGCGAAGTATATAGCCAAGGAAAATTAGTACGTACATCTGTCGAAAGATATTTGCAAGAATGTTCATAGTAGCTTTATTCATAATGGCCCCAAATTGGAAACAATCCAAATCTTATCAGAAGGAGAAGGGATAGGCAAACTATGTATATTCACGTGGTAAATATTGCATATCAATTTTTAAAAAAAATAAACTGATAACCCAAAAAACACTCAGTTTCTTAAGCCTTAGATATTGTACTGACTGAAAGAATCTTCAAAAGGGTACAAGATTATATACACATAAAAGGGGAATATGCTGTTTGATTCCATTTATATGAAGTTTAAGAACAGGCAGAGCTAATCTATGGTGATAGAACATCACCACAGTAGTTACCTCTAGGATTAGGGTTGGGTTGCCTAAGGGAATCTTTTTTATCTTAAGTGTATTTATTTATTTTGAGGGGGGGAGGGGCAGAGAGAGAAGGAGGGAGAAAGAATCCCAAACAAGGCTCCACACTGTCAGCACTATCACGCGGGGCTTGAACTCACAAACTGCGAGATCATGACCTGAGCTGAAATCAAGATGGATGCTTAACCGACTGAGCCACCCAGGTGCCCCTTCCCAAGGGAATCTTTTGAGGTATTAGAAACATTGTAAATGTTTTATATCTTGAGATGAGTGCTGGTTACAGGGATATATATGCATATAAAAATTCATTGAACTGTACACTTAAGACTAGTATATATTGCACTATGTATTTTTTATCGTAGTAAAAAGGTAAAAAAATAAATTTACGTTTGTTACAGTGTAGATTTGACTGGTGTAATTAAAATAGGTAGTTAGCCATTAACTTTTATGGGATAACCTAAAAGAAGCTAAAAGACATATACTGTGAAAGTTTTATAACTCTCAGAAAATATTAATTCACTAACATTTAAAAAATGTTTTTTTTTGTCTTTTCAGCCCCTGACCTTTTTGAGCCTGGGAAATGCTTACCTTGCTCTGAAGAATATCAGTGGGGCACTTGAGGCCTTTAGACAGGCTTTGAAATTAACTACCAAATGCCCAGAATGTGAAAACAGCCTGAAGCTGATTCGCTGTATGCAGTTTTATCCTTTTCTGTACAACATCACCTCTTCTGTTTGCAGTGGTAAGCAGCTTATATTAAGTGCCGACAAAATGATGAACATAACCAGGGTTCCTATTCTGATCAGCAGAACACAAAATGATTTTCTCGGTTTTTCCCAAGGATTTTATGTAACTAGTATATTCTGTATACATAGGAAAGAAGTTAATTCATTCCTTACTAGATAGAGCCTTGGGGTAATTCCCAGAACCCTAGATGAGAAAGGCCAGCTAAAGTATATTTGACTAAAATTGATAGACTTCTCTCCACAAAATCTATGATTTTTTTAATGATCGATATTAATGGTAAAGGGTACATTTTCTGTCCATAAAGACGATCTGCAATACAATTTAAGTGGTTTTTCTGTCTTCTTTCACTGAAATACACCCCCTTGCCTTCCAGTGAAAGTGATCCAGATCTTGACTGCACCTCTAAAGCAGTCACGTGACATTAATTGGTATCTTCTTGCATTCTTCCCCTTTCTCACACAGCCACCAAAATATATGCATGTGCATAAGTGTGTCCACCTGGGTAATGGTTTGAGTTAATATCTGAACTACTGTAAATTCATTAGTTAGAACTCCCTAAGAGTTCGATTATGTTTACTTACTTATTTAACTTTCACTTCAAGAAAAAAGAGTTTGACTTGAATTATGAGGGGTGAGGTTTATATACATATGGATCCTCAGAACCTCACTGTTGTAGAACACACAGTAGGTGCTTTGTCAATGTTGAAATTAGATCATTATATTCAAGCAGAGGGCTATCAGTCCATCACCTTCACCTAAGGAAAAAAAAAATCCCTAATGCTCACTTGGTTAAGTGATTTATCTAAAAGACATCAACAATTTACCCGTAGATGTAGCACTTCAAACTGGTTTTCCAGATTCACCTGTACGAGACTGCCTTAGGATTTTAATGAAATGACAGGCAGTAAGTTGTATTTACATTTTTAAGTATCAGAAGCCAGTTTTTTATTTTTATTTATTTATTTTTAATCTGGTTGCTTTTTTATTTTATTTATTTATTTTTTAAATATATGAAATTTATTGTCAGATTGGTTTCCATACAACACCCAGTGCTCATCCCAAAAGGTGCCCTCCTCAATACCCATCACCCACCCTCCCCTCCCTCCCACCCCCCATCAGCCCTCAGTTTGTTCTCATTTTTTAAGAGTCTCTCATGCTTTGGCTCTCTCCCACTCTAACCTCTCTTTTTAGAAGCCAGTTTTTTAGTGAAGAAACCAAAAATCTCGCAGCTCCATAACTCCATAGCTCAGCTGTGGCTCAGTACTGAGCACAGTGTAAACTGGAGTTCTTGCATGAAGGCTGAAGGCCTAAGACAGCGTTGACGGTGCAGCAGTGGAGGGACCCGTGCCAGAGTCCTACAGATTCATGTGTGAGCCCTAACTCTTCCATTACTGTGTTTCTCATCCCAGCAAAGTAACTTGTGTCCTCATGTGTAAAATGAAAGGCAAAATCTGTCTCATAGACTTGTTGGTAGGATTAAATAAGACCCTTATCACATAATAGGTGTTGGGTAAAAGTGAGCCATGAGAAATTCATAATAAATACAGAATATTCAGACCTTAATGGATCTTACGGGTCTTACTTAATCATAGAAAACATGTTGTGGACTTTTAAATTCCTTAGATTACTAACAACAGCCTTGTAAACAGAATTTCACTTTTTTCAGTGAGCTGCTTTTACTAATAGTCTCTCTCTCTCTCTCTCTTTTTTCCCTTGCTATCATCTCCCTCACCTCTCTTGACTTCTTTGTTATCAGAAAGAAGAATCAGAAAGAAGGCTTTTCTAAAAAGCCTTTTCCTTAGTATTAGTTTTACATGCTTTTGCTTAGGATTTTAGTTTGTTGAAATTTATTATTATTTTATGTCACTCATGTCAAGAAAGGAAATTCCATTGTCTGGAGGTTTTCCCCCAGAGTATAATTTCAACTAGCCCAGGAAACTAATAACCTGAAACAAATCTACAAAGTTGTAGTATCATAGTATTTAGTAGTCCAGATATCCCGCAAATGTTACTAGATCCAATACAATAAAAGTTCTTTCAGAGAGAGCTCACTAATAAAAACAATTTTTTTTTTTTAGTTTAGCCCCTGTTACATTGTGATTAGTTATCTTAGAAGAGAATCTGCCATCTAGTAACACCTCCATAAATAGTGGTACCCCTGATGAAATGTATGCTATAGCATTTTCTAAGTTTAAAACCTCATGGATAATACTGACTTCATTCAGTATTGATTTTTTTTTGACAGTGTTTTTGCATTGCTTGTTTCCACAGTAACAAGTAATGCTTTGCTGAGTTCCAGCTTTGAAAGGCTGAAACTTCATAGAAACAAATATCTCTTACAGATACCATGAATTTCTTATATTTGAAAACCCAAACAGTTTCTTCTCCTGTAGCTGTCTCTGAGCTTTACTAAATGGTTGATGAAAAATAGAGAAAAACCTCTGAATAATGATTAGCATTTCTGTACCTTCACATGATTGTCTACCTTTGGCTTTTTCTTTTTTGCAATATCGAAATAAGCTTCGTTAAGTTATCTTTACTTGCCTGCCATGTTATCTGTCTGAGGTTTTTATTATGACGATACGAAGTTTTCAAGATACCAACAAAGCTTATGATTCTTTTTCCATATAATAATCAAGGAATTCATATTGGTTTTTATTAGAGAAGAACTTACGCTGCCCTTCCCCACCCCTTCCCCAGCCTAAGTCATTCTCTTAGGAAGGTCTGTTTGAAAGCTACCATTTTTGAAAACTCTGAGATAAGCTTTTCAAGACCAAAAATTGTTAAACTCTTAGAAAACCTATCTTAAATACTTTTTCTGGCCACTGTTAATCTTCGACAAATTATTTTCTTTACAAATACATATTGGTAACTATTTTTATAGCAGCTATAATATAGTATAATCTCTTGGGTAGTATGAACTTAATGGTAAAATTGTAGGCAGTGTGTTAACATGAGTAAGTATTTTATTGCTTTCAATATGTAATCATGGAATTTTTCACACAGATTTTCAGTTTATGTTTCTTGGAATGTCTGCACAGGTATTGTATTCTGGTACCTCTCAGTACCAATTAGTTCAGTTTAAAAAATACATAATCACTATGCTTACAAAAGTTTTCGACTTGTGAAGGATACATCGGTGCTTAATTACTTATCTGACATTTTTCCCAAACTTTTATTAATCTGGAAATCATTTTATTGACTGCCGTGTGTTAGGTGTGTATGTTCTTATATAGAAAGTGCTTGACATCATCTCTCTCTCTCTCTCTCTCTCTCTCTCTCTCTCTCTCTCCCCCTCCCTCCCTCCCTCCCTCCCTCCCTCCTTTGAATAGCATTTAATAAATTCTTGTCTTTTATAGGTAGTTTTATATTACCACCCCAATGTCAAGAATGCTGGGAAGGAAAACTTAATAGATTGCTTTATACATTGTTTGCACTCGAGTTGACTGTTACAAGAGAAGCTAGTGCTTTCAGTTTTGATTAAGCACTTATCTTGGCAGTTTTGAAATACATACTCTTTTACCATATTTTATTGGTTTGTTATTTTACAATCTGATTTAAACGTAGAACTGAGTAAGTAGAACTGAGTGTGCCGCTTCAGCAAGCCCATTCTTAAATAACAACATACTTGGCCCTTTTTAAAGTAAAATGGAATCTGTTAAGTAAACTTCCAGTGCTTTTGAGTATAAGTAAGTTCTTTTCAGTGCTCAACATTAAACAAAAGGACTTTTCTTTTTAATTGGAAAAAATAAAAGTCTCACAAAGAATGAAACCTCATGAAGTAATAATGATTATCTTCTGTAAGGACTAAAAATTGAAAGTAAGTTTCAGTAACCATCTAAACAGAATAATTAAATATTAAATCTGAAGAGAAGTCCAGAAATACATGTAGTGGATTTTCCAAGCATTCATTACTCCATAATATTTTCTAAATGCTATTTCCTTCAACTTCACTAATTTGCAAATCAAAAAGCTACATGTAGTGAAGATATTTTCTACTTAAGCAGTCTAGATTGTTTTATTATTATGTCTCTGATATGCATAGTTTTATTTTTAGTGTATCTCATCCAGTATTATTTTACTTTTATTAGAAAACCTAAGACCAATTGTAGGTCATATATATTAGACTTCATTTACATCAGATGCCTACAGGTATGCCACTGACAGTGACATTGATATTTGCTGAATAAAATTAAGCACCTAACCCAGGACTTCTCTGGTCTTGTCTTAATTCACTGAGACACATGTCCATTTAAAAATATTGACCACCCCCCCCCAAAAAAAATATTGACCCAGATCTTTAGAAATGATGGGTAAACGTTATACGTAGAACTCAGACTTAACGTCTAGGTATGCTTAAAATTTTATGCATGTTTTTCTTTAATATGTATTTGAAAGCTTTCACCTACAGACAAAAATAATAAAAGAATTTCCAAATCATGTACATGAGCCTTAATATCTGTTGCAGTGTGCAGAAGGATTATCCTGCGTCATCACAGTGTTTCTGTATTTATAGTTATCTATTTACCTAAATCATAGCTCCTTTTATAATTAGTTTCATTACCTGTGGTTTTAATCTGTGTTCTTCAACCTAAATTTCTGTAGATTTATAACTTGTAGCTTAAAGCAATCTTACCTGGAGTTCAGATTTTGAAGAAAAAGAAATCTTGGACTTTGCTGCCCTCCTGTGGACTATCCAGCATATGCTACCTGCAGTTAGGGACTTTTGTTTTATGACATTCTTCCTAAAAGTTAATGAAGATGTCGGCTTAAAAAAAAAAAAAAAAAAAAGATACATTCATAAAGATCCGGTTTTTTATACCTTTTTGAATATGCTACTAGTTAGCTTCCCTCCATTTATTCCTGTAAGAAGAATTAAAACTTTGGTTAATTTACTACAGGTCTCGAAATCCTAAAATTTCAAGCATATTGTGCCAACGAGCCAAATGTAACTCTTGATAATGTAATCTGTCTAGATTTTGTATTTCTTTATTAAAAAGGGCTTTAATTATGTGGCTAACAAATAATCCTTTGACAAATATCTATGTGGTAGAGGGGGGAATAAGGAGAATCCTCTTTTTATGAATCTAGAAGCAAAGATCATGGGTTACTCAGTTCAAGTGTCACTCAGTGGTACAGCTAAGACTGAAATCTGAGTCCTCTGCCTTCCAAGGCCAGTGTGGTTCCTGTGCACAGTTCTCTTACTCCAACAAGTATAATTTATCCCACTG
Organism: Panthera tigris; assembly: GCF_018350195.1. Classification (NCBI taxonomy): domain Eukaryota; kingdom Metazoa; phylum Chordata; class Mammalia; order Carnivora; family Felidae; genus Panthera; species Panthera tigris. Next base: position 95,063,239 of record NC_056669.1, read on the forward strand.
CTGTGATTGAAATCATTCATATTTATAAATTCCTGAGACATTTTTGTGAAAATGGTATATTCACCATACTTTTTATGTCATCACTCAAAAGAGATACCTACATCCCTGTATAAAATCTGAATCTGAACTAGATTATGAGGCAGTCCTAACCCTAAAAGCACACCTGAAATGGTCCCTTTCAGTTTAGCGCCTTTGTCTTTTCCGAATTTTGCATGATTAGATTGCCACGTGGCCTTGGGTTGCACACAGATCTGGTGGCTGTACTTGCATTATTATCTCGGTAGGTAATATTTATCTTTTGGGATTCCCAGCATTTAGCTTGGTTACCTTGGGTTTTCATAAGATCTTAGGACAGTAGGTCAAATTCTGATGACCAGTGGTTTTACACTTCAGCCTCCAAAAGACATTGAATATGTGTATACATATTTTAATACTTTTTGGTTTTTTGATGTGAACTTTTCTACATGCAAAAAAGCATTACTTTTCTTTTGAGGAATGAGCCTATTGGTCCCTGCTTACGATCTTCCACAGCTACCCTCCAGTTAGCACAGATTGTTAGTCTGGCCAAATAATATTTAAGAAAAAATGAAATTTAATGGTGGATATAACCTTCTAAAGCATCAGAATGTTTTCTTTTAACTAAAGGAAACGGAGTGTGGCTTAGTTATTCATCCATTCAACTAATACCTCTCATGTGCCAGGCATTAGTCTAGGAACTGGAAACCAAACAGAAGAAAAATTCTGTTTTATGGAGCTTCGTTTTAGTGGAGAGAAACAGAGAGCAGATGGTAAATATAATAAAGTATTTAGTATGTTAGAAGATAGTGCTAAGGGGGCGCCTGGGTGGCTCAGTCGGTTAGGCGGCCGACTTTGGCTCAGGTCATGATCTCACGGTCCGTGAGTTCTAGCCCCGCGTCGGGCTCTGTGCTGACAGCTCAGAGCCTGGAGCCTGCTTCATATTCTGTGTCTCCCTCTCTCTGACCCTCCTCTGTTCATACTCTGTCTCTCCCTGTCTCGAAAATAAATAAACGTTAAAAAAATTAAAAAAAAAAAAGAAGAAGAAGATAGTGCTAAGGGGAAAATAGATGAAGAGGTTGGGTGAGATTCAAACTGTGTTTAAAGAGGCCCCACTGAGGAAGTGCCAGTTGAGCAAAGACTTGAAGGAGGTAAGGATTTAGGCCATGCAGGCATACAGCATAAGAGCATGTCAGCCAGAGAGAATAGTTGTTCTAACAGCTTTTGCAAGGAACAGCAAGAAGGCCTCTGTGGTTGCACTCGCTTGTAAGAGATGAAAGCTGAGATGAGTGGGAGGAGGAAAGAGCCATATCTTTACTGCCTTGCAGACCATTCTAATAATTTGGGCTCTTACTCTAAGAGAAAGATGTATGATTTGGAAGATTTTGAGCAGAAAAGAAGAACGATCTGATTTACATATCAACAGTTTTCCTCTGGCTGCTCTATCGGAAATAGATTGTAGTAAGGTAAGGGCAGAAACCGGGAGACCCATTAGGATACTGTTGCAAAAATATAGGTGAAAGAGAATATTGGCTTGAACCAGCCAGGTGAGGTGGGAGGAGAAGGTGAGAAGCCATCATTGTATTGGGGATACATTTTTGAAGCTAGAACTAACAAGACACCACCAGAGGCAAGGTAGGAAATGAAGGACAGAGAGGTCATGGATAACTCCTAAATTTGGGACCTAAGCAACTGGTGCTATTTTTAATGAGATTTGTAATCACCATTGGTGCTGTTTAATAAGATAGTAAAATCTGAGAAGGAGCAGGTTTAGGGAGAAAAATAAGTTTGGTTTTGTGAATGTTAAGTTTGCGCTGCTTATTAAATGTTTAAATGCAAGTATTAGGCAGGCAATTAGATATATGAGTGTCATGATGGTCAGGGAAGAGGCCCAGGCTAGAGATGCTAATCTGTGAGCCATGGGCTTATGAGTGGTTTTTTAAGTCTTGAGCATGGACGAAGTCACCTCAGTGGTTAGTATAAAAAGGAAAGTAGGTCAGCAATTAATTACTAGGGCATTCTAGTACACATTAAGAGGTTGAGAAGAGAAAGAAAAATAAGGAAACAGCCAGCTAGACAGTAGGAATATCGGGCAAGTATTTTGTCCCAGAAACAAAGTGTTTTGAGAAGTGATAGATTGTATCATTATTGCTGCACCACACGGTTGCATCCTAAGAGGCTGAGTTGGATGAGGACAGCGAATAAATCGTTCGATTTAGGAACATGGAAGTCGCTGGCAGTTTCTAAAAGTTTGTATGAAATGGGTTGTGAAGGAGGTGAGGAAGTGGAGATGGCTAGCAACTCTTCCAAGGAGTTTCGCTGTAGTCAGGAGCAGAAAAATGGGATGGTAGTTAGAGAGGGATGTGGGATTAAAGATAAATTCGGTTTGGATTTTGTTCTAAAAATAGAAAAATTTGCAGTATGTTTGCATAGGACCGATCTAGTAAAAAAGGAGAAATTAAAGATGCAAAAAAGAGAAACTAACTGTAGAAGCAAAGTTCTTGAATAGATGGCGGGGAGGGGTGTGGAATCCAAGGCACAAAAGTAGGGTAGGAATGGTCTTTAGATAGGAGCAGGGACAATATATAGGTATCGAAGTGGGACTTTTGATTACTTCTCAGTGAAACGAGAGGCTAGTTGTGAGATCAGAGTGAAGAGAGGCAGAGGGTGTTGGAGACAATGTTGAGACAGGAAAGGGTGAAAACAGTAGACTCAGGATGTGAGTTGACAGGGAGATTTGTAACTTTGGTAACTGCCTAAATGTCAGTATCATTAATTAAGAGAGAGAATATGGGAAAGACATAATTTATGCATTGATGTAAAGCTGGAAAATAAGTTGTGATAGACCTCAGAGAGAATATGCAAGGTGAGAAGAAAAGACCAGAATGGAATCTTAGAAAATACTAGTATTTAAGGAGCAGAGCCAGTGAAGGAATAGAATGGTATTGGGAAACCAAGGGGAAGCTAGGTCCTGAAGGTCAGAAGAACAGAGGGTTTGAGAAGAAATCAATAGTACCCTGTTCCGTATTGGTTCCCAAAGTATGGTACAGATATCACGAGAGGTGCGTAAGCTTTCAAGTGGTACTTAGGTTAACATTTTTTAATAATTTTAATGTTTATGGTTAATTCTAATGGGCATTAATATATCACTAGCACATCAAACCTGTGATTTATGAAAAGCGGTACTAACTTACCCTTTTAACATAATGTAAGATTAACCAGCAAAGCCATTTAAAGGAGAACGTCACATAAATAATCATAGTGGTACCTACAGGAAAATCATGACTGTAGTTGGCAAATGAACAGTGTGGACGCTCTGGCTTTAACAGTGTAGAAAGTCATTGGTGACTTCATTTTATCAAAAGTATTTTCTGTAAAATGGGGAGGTACCTACACTAAAACAACAAGAATAAATCTTAGGATAACAGAAGTGTTAAAATGAGCTCTGTATGTATAGTTGAACTACGTTTGAAGCTATTGGCATAGTTTCTAAACTAAAGCTCATGTTTCAGCTGTCATTCAGTGACTAAAATATCTTTAAAGCAAATAGATTATGATATCAAGAAACATATCAATGATAGGATACAAATAAGGAAGATTTTTTTTAACTCACCTTTTAGAAATATGAAAATGTCACTATGTTTGAAATAAAATAGAAAATTTGGTGAGTGAAGAAAGAGGATATTTATCAGGAGGATATTCTAAGCCTCAGGATCTAGTACACAAGAGCAAGTAGTTTTATTCTCTGTCAATGGACTGTTGCAACTGTATCACTATAGTCTTGGCTGTGATGCTCCAGATGGACTGAGACCAAGGGTAGCAAGTGACTGTCACTATAGACATTTCAGTAGCACTTCTTGAAGTCCTCTAGGATGGGATGGCACTGGATGTTGTTGTTACTCAGTTATGGAATACTTTTCTTCATTAATCTAAAAATAAATTTATAGTCTCTCGGAATTACAGAGCTTAACGCTTAAGGTGTGCAAATGGTCCTCGCCAGTATTAGGGTTACTATCTTGAGTCTCCGAAAGGAAGTCAGTTATGTTTTTAGGCACTAAACTAAGTTTAAATCACAGTTCTGCTTCCTTTCTGCTCTGAAGGTAGTATGAGGATACCTACTGGATGGCATCATCAATCATATTTCGTGATCACTTATCTACAGATAGGGTTGGAAAGTTATGTTTAGACATCTTTCTTTGTATGTAGGCTCTATTCTGCATCAGGAGCCTACTGTGATTCCCTACACTCATAGCACTGTAGACAAAGTGATTGTACACCAACAAGAAACTGTGAAGGGTGAACAAGGTGGGGTCTGTTTATGGGGCACCTGGGTGGCTTGGTCAGTTAAACATCTGACTTTGGCTCAGGTCATGATCTCGCGGTTCACGGGGTCGAGCCCTGTGTCGGACTCTGTGCTGGCAGCTCAGAGCCTGGAGCCTACTTTGAATTCTGTGTCTCCCTCTCTCTCTGTCTCTCCCCTGCTCATGCTCCATCTCTCTCTGTCTCCCCAAAACAAATAAACATTAAACAAATTTTTTTTAAAAAGATGGGGTCTGTTTTATCTAGCTCTCATTAACTATTCAACAAGATACTTTTGGTGTGGTTTGTCACTGCAGTTGTACATCAGCCTCCTGAAAGGAACTGCAGGCGGCTAACTCTAGTTGTATGGACTTTGTGTGTAGTGAGTTAGGCAAGTTCATTGGCTGTTGCCCTTTTATTTATTTATTTATCTATTTTTATGTTTATTTTGAGAGAGAGAGAGAGAGCATGAATGGGGGTGGAGCAGAGAGAGGGAGAGGGAGAATCCCAAGCAGGCCCTGTGCTGTCAGTGCAAAGCCCAATGTAGGGCTCAATCTCATCAACTGATGGGAGATCATGACCTGAGCCAAAATCAAGAGTTGGATGCTTAACTGACTGAACCACCCATGCGCCCCTCTTCCTTTTTAAATCTTCAACTTCTATTCGTTGTTGCCGATGCTTTCAGAGATATTTTGACTTATGTTAAGTTTTGCCATTTCTTTTAACAAGCCTTTGCATGACTCTTCCCCGTTCAAAAAGATTATTCTAATTGCAGAACTCATACACACGCATACACACATGCACACACACACGCATACACACACACACACACACACACACACACACACACACACGAAGTCCATTCTACATTGGTAGAACGAGCTCTTTTTTTTTAAGTGATTTGTGCCTAGGTGAGTTCTTTAGTGCACTGTGAGCCAACTAGTTGAAATGAACTCCCAGTTTTGAAATTTTTGTTTAACACAGTGAGCACTGAGTCTTTAAACCCTTTTACAAATATGATCATTGAATGAGTTCTACTCAGTTTCATGGCCTGATTGAAATAAAGCAGTTGAGCCTGATAATCACTAGGAAAAGAACATTAGTTTTAACATGCATAACTGAGAATATGTGGCATATATCTGTGAATGTGGAATGCTAGCTTGGGGTTTTTTCCCCCTTTTTTCTTTCAGTGTTGTTATTACTAGTAGTCAAATGTTCTTCCTACTAAATTACTGTGCTCTTTGACCAAGAACATTTCAGTAATCTGTTACTTTTTCTTAACCACCAAGGTTTATTTGGTGGTTTATCTTGAAAATGTAGGAGAAATTTAAATCAAATTTCATAGCTGCTGAAAAGAGCACAGCTTTGGATTTGTTTTTTCTCACTTAGTTGCTTTTTATAACAACGAAGCCTAAATTTGCTGACCTCAAAGCAATTTAAACCTCTTTGGCTACCAGGCATTGCTTAATAATCCAGTCAGATCACAGATATCCAAAGTGATTATTATAAAAAATAACAAGCATATCAAATTTCAGGAAAAAGGGCTGGAAGTCAGTAGCAATTGATAGAGTACCCACTGTTGATCAAACGTTCTGCTTCCTGCTGCACCTATAATAACATAGCCATGTTTCCCTTGACAGTGTGAAATATAGCTAGGGAAAAACCTAACATGAACAACAACAACAACAACAACAAACAATTCACCACTTCTCTGACTGCCTAAAAAGCATAAATGCTAAAAGTTGGGAGAGAGTAAGGTCTTAGAAGTGATGTTTTCAGGAGCAAAGTGGCCACCGAAGTGAATGCCTCCAGGTAACTGACTTGCATTTGGTGACATAAAACAAAAGGAAACAGTATAATGCCACCATTTATTTCTCTTAGCTTTTTTACTTGATTTAGTGCACTGGCTATATGTACTTACATATATGCTCAAATCAGACTGCTTGTTTTAATCCCATACATATGAAGTGAGGTTTGCATCTAGGGAAGTGAACCTTGAAGTGAAGTCAGTCATCTAGGGAACTTTGTTTCTGAAATCCATAAGGCCTTACTCAAAATGTTGTGTGGTAGAGGGACTTAAGTATCCTTTAAAAATAAAACAAAACCTTGGTTTAAATATCATACTCAGTACCCATGCCAATGAAAAGGACAATTGTTAACACTCTTTCTTTTCATATCTGAGCCATATGAGCTATTACTAGGTTCAAACCCTTATCGATTCTGGAAATACTAGGGTCTTGGGTTCTCATTTAAATACATCTGGATAATTCACTTAATCTGAGAAATAAAAAAGACCAAGTAGCCTTTGAGATCTTATTAGCTTTGACCTAGCATAATACACTTGCAGTAGGAAAAAGGCAAGCTTGATAATGCCCAACAAGTGCTTCTGATGGTAGGTCCCTTCCCCACCAAGCATATGTCTGTGGCTCCATGAATAGCTCGAGGAAGAGGACTAGAGTTAAGGTCTATTGATTTTCCCCACTAGATTCCTTTCCTCGACATCACCAAGTGACCATTCACTTGCAGCAGGAGAAAAGAGAGGCAAATGATAAACCCCCCAAGTTGTGGGTAGCTAGGAAATCTAAGTCCTTCCCCCTATCTCCTGTTTGTAGGCTTATTCTAAGTATTAAGACTTGAGTAAGACCAACTCAACTGTGTGTAGTTAACTCAAATAGATGTGCTGAATTTAAGCTCTCTGACCACATAAAAACTAATATCATTCTTCCTTTGGCAAAGTCAGTGAAAATTGTAACAAACTGTAATATATGGTGATGATACTGTGGATAGCCTGTTTTCTTTACTACCCACATCCTGCTTTCCTGGATCCATGTGTTTGCTCATGTTTTTTGCAGCTTTTCCTCCACAAAAATCCTAATCTTACCCTTCCTTCAGAGCCCAATCCTACCATATGCTTTACCTGATTCCTTAATTATAAGTAATCTGTAACCGATCATTCTCCCTCCCTGTTCCTCTCCTTCAGCTCCTGTGTCTTGCCATCATAGTTGTGTACAAGACAGTGCTCACCTACAAGACTTCTTCAGCTCATTGGGAGCAGGGACCAATCCTTTTTTCATTTTCATACTCTGGCCCACCATGCATTCTACACCCTCCTTCCACTGTTTAGCTCATAGAATGTACTTAAGTGACAAATTAGCTAGTGATATTTCAAGTTTGAACTACTGAGAATACCTAGTAATAAAGAGTAATTTAACTTGTGTCCACCCACTGTGTACCCAGAATGCTTTACACCAAACCTTCACTCAATACACACATATAAATATAGATCTGCTTTTCAGGTCTGCAGCCCCCACACCAGAGGAGGGAGAAGATGGAAGGAATTATATTGTCTGTCTTGTCCAGGAGAAGCTGATAACATCTTACAGCCTGCGTTCTCTCAGCCCCTGCATGCACTGTTTTTAATGAAAGTTGCAAACAGGTGTCCTTGTTGACCCTCATTGGAAAACTATCATTTATGGGTAAATCACTACGTCTGAGAAAATCTGTTGGGCTTATTTCCCCAGCATACTTGCTTAAAACAAATTTTCCTCTCCTGAGGTAAACCAGAGAGGAGTGCTGCTGCTGCTACTCCTACTACTATTACTACTGCTAGAGCTTTGGCAGTTAATTTTCTTTCTTCTTCAGTAGACTTTCTGCATGGGAAAATATTTTGTAGTAAACTTCTGGTGAATGTTTAAAGTCCCTTGTTTGGAGGTCAAATGTGATCTTTCACATTTCTAGAGGAAACAGTAGCTGCTGAGAGTTTGGATTCCATCACTGGCGTCATTTCTTCCACAGACTGCAGGTCATGGTGTCTGTGTGTCACCTGGCCCTGACTTTGCCCTCCGTGCCACAGTCACTTAAGAGAAGGCCACATGGAAAGACAGGCCAGATTTACACCCAGCTCTCCCTTTTTCTCCTGTAAATGGAGGCAGGGAGCATAAGTCTACAGCAACCAGTGCATTTCAATCCCTAGACAAAGCAGATTGCCCTGCCATATGTAGACCAAGTGGTCCCCAGGTGAGAGTTCAACTCTGTAATATATAGTAAAAGGAAAACACACACACACACACACACACACACCTGTATTTGAGGTCACAGAGGTTTCTTTCTTAGTCTTTTTTTCTTTTATGTTTTATTTTTGAGAGAGAGAGAAGGCAAGGGCGGGGGAGAGGCAGAATGAGAGAGGGAGACATAGAATCTGAGGCAGGCTCCAGGCTCCCGAGCTGTCAACCCAGAGCCCAAAGCAGGGCTCAGACTCGCGAATCGTGAGATCATGACCTGAGCCAAAGTCAGACACTTAACCCACTGAGCCACCCAGGCGCCCCCTCTTAGTTTTTCTTTTTTAAACTTACTTCTGACTCATTCACCTCACCAGGAGGGAATGCCTATGTAATTCTGAAATTGCTGATTTCAAGTCTTTAATATGGTCTGTTTTCTATCTGGCATTGCACTTTTAAGGTCAGTCCGTACATAACCATTACTTTAAACCTCCTGCGAAGAATTCATTTGGCAGTAATTGCTGAATGAGAACAAGTCTAAGGAGCCAATACTTCTGTTGAAATGATTTCTCTTGTGTTTTTGTAAGGAGAGGGCAGCGGAGGGCAAAGGAGGTGAGGCAGTCTCACCCATCTCTTAGGTGTGGTCATCAGCAAGCTAGGTCTCACCCAGACCCAGGAGCTCTGAGTGCTCCTGTTCACAGTGGTTTCACTAAGGCAGTTTCCCAGGAATCCTCTCATTTCAGATAAAGAATCTAGACACAGAGAAGTAAGTTAATTTCCTCAAGTTCGTACGAAAGGCTGCAGCTAAGGCTGGATTTGAATTTATACTGCGGAATGTTCTTTTTGGAACCAGGTCTACAGGACCTCTGTCACAACTTCTGGAGGTGGAAATCATAAAGGTACCTGTTCCCAGAAAGGTTTCTTTCTTCATCAAATATACCTATTAACTCTGTGTGGTGCCAAGCCCCACCTACCACCCACAGTTAATGTTTCCTGCTAATATTTTAAAGTAATTTTGCATAGCAGTGGTGAGCAACTTAAAGATATACTTTTGTTCACCTCATGATTTATCTTACTACCTTTTCTAAAAGGTTAGTAGGGAAATATCATGAAATTATGAGGCAGCTAAAATTATAATAAAACATTCACAGTGTGTCTCTAAATTACATATATACAGAAAAAAAAATGGCTACAAAGCTGCATAATTTGAGTGCAGTTGAGTAGAAAGGTAAGGAGAAAGACAAATACTATAAAAAGTCACTCGTATCTGTTTAGAGGACAGTGTTACCTGTATTTTCCACCCAGGTAGCTTACATTTAGTGGTATACACCAGAATGCCTCCTATAAGGTACCTTTTCCTATAGGCACAAGAAAGGCGCCTTTAGAGTATAATATAACCCTATTAGAACAGGGATGGTAGGAATATCTTTAGAATATTCCATTATTCACAAAGGCCATCTTTGTAATATCTGTTACTTTGTGTTTAGCAACGTCAAATTCAAAGTCAAATTCTAGTTCCTGTTAGAAATCAGTTTATTTATGTCTTAGAAACTCATTGTATATAATAGGAAGCATAGAAGTATTACACTTGTACGGGAGAAAAGAAAGTACATTAGAACAAGAACAATTTGGGGCAAGTAGAGCAAGCCTTTAAGGTGTCACAACCTAACACAAGCTGTGGAGCAGCAGAGAGGTGGTAAGCTTTGATTGAACAGAACATAGGATCTACAGTCTGTTCTCATACTGTAAGGCCATGAATTCAGAGAGCACAGAGCAGACTGAGGCAAATGTCTAAATGTACTAAATATTTTGGGATTCAGATATGCCAAGCAGTGTAATCTGGATTAATTGCTGTCTTCTTCTAAAAGCCCAGTGGAAATCAACTCTGCCTACCTTCAACATCTCCTACACACACATGTGTGCACACACACACATGTGCACATATGTTGGCAGTTGAAATTAGGCAGATACCCTGATAACTTCTCGAGCCAGTTGTTCATACCAGAGATTCTGAGTTAGGCTGTAGCTAAAAGGCCGTGGTGAAAGAGATGACATTGGGATAATTTATTCCTTTGCAGCTTTTCGGAGAGCCAACAATAATAGCTTACCATGTGCTAGGCCATGGTCTCACTTCTTATATTTCAATCTCAACAACTTAGTGAAGTGGACACTATCATGAAACTCAGTTTGCAGATGAAGAAACTAATACACAGGGGCGCCTGGGTGGCGCAGTCGGTTGAGCGTCCGACTTCAGCCAGGTCACGATCTCGCGGTCCGTGAGTTCGAGCCCCGCGTCAGGCTCTGGGCTGATGGCTCGGAGCCTGGAGCCTGTTTCCGATTCTGTGTCTCCCTCTCTCTCTGCCCCTCCCCCGTTCATGCTCTGTCTCTCTCTGTCCCAAAAATAAATAAAAAACGTTGAAAAAAAATTTTTTTAAAGAAACTAATACACAAAAAGAATAAAAGTAACGTGCCCTGCTTTATACAGCTAGAAAGTAGTAGAAATAGGATCGGAACTCAGTCTGGCTGCAGTCTGTGCTCTTACCCACTATGGTCTAAGGCTAAGAGAATTACATGAGCCTTTATTAGTTCTGTTTGACTAGCTCTAGTTATGTGACTCTTCCAAAGTTCTGCTGCCTTTCAATTATTTGTGGCATTTCTTTATTATAACTCATCCTGAAGGATCCTAAGGTACCCAACCAGGAATCTCCTGACAACTTATGAGATTCAGAAGGTAAGGAGTCTTTTTAAGAAGTCAGTGGCTACCTAACTCTAGAAAATATTCTTCTGAGACCTTTGTAAATAGAATTATGAGAAAAATAGGAGATTTCCTTAGCTTTACTAATGATAAGAGTTCCTGAGAACTTAGTTTACTCTGAAAACCTTTTTAGCCACTGGATAAGTTGTGCCTTTGCCTTTGGAGACTTCTACTTTGACAAGACCTATTAAATATTTAGTTGTTGTCCAGAACGCCCTTGTAGGGTAGGTTAATATTAATAATCCAGTTTATACAGGTGACACTCTAACCGCAGAAAAGGATGTTGACATGTCTGAGATCGCCTAGCAGTTCTAGAATCAGAAATACCCTACTTGGAGTTTTGTGCTTCCTTAGTATTGCCTTGTACTCATCCACTTCCAAGAAAAACCAAACTGCCAAGATTTGAATTAGATGCTAAACACTTTGTAAGCAAGGATAGAGCATTAAGCGCAGAAAAGTGTTTCCATTTTCACCTGGGACCTTGTTATCTAAAACACTTTCTTTAAATCATGCAGTTCCTTAAAAAAAAAAGAAAAAGAAAGAAAGAAAAAGAAATCCTACCTCTCAAGGTTAGTTTAAGCTACACAATCTCCTCATTTTTGCCTCAGCAAAAAATAATAGTCCTATGCACGGAAGATGACGTGTTCCTTCTTAGGTATCTTTCCATTTTTCCTTCTCCAATATTTTCTTGTGTTTCTTTAATGAGGACATCATGTCCACCTCTGCTAGGAAGACAGGTGACATTTTCCCCTGTGGGCAACTTTTTCTTCAGTTCCCCTTTGAGCTAGGGCAGACCTATACCAGCCCAACGAATTGAAGCTTTCCTTCTTTCCAAAATGCTTCAGTTCTCCTTCAGACAACTGGAAGGAACAATTTAAAAAACAGGCAATTTGACTTTGTATTATTAGCCTAGATAATTATGTAAATCACACCAGAACACTGAGCCACCCTGCTTTTAACTGTCAGCCTAAGAAAATTAATATTAACAGCTCTAACCTTAAAGCATTTAGTTTTTACTTGATCATTTTGATTCTGCCTACTTCCAACAAATATTATAACATAAACTTCTTATTCTGCCTTTTTATTCCCAGTTCTCCCCGATCCCCTCTTCGGCCCTCTCTCTCTCTCTCCCTCAGATGTTGGCCCCAATTTCTTGAATTGGAGGACAAGACATTCTTAGAATGCACAAGGCTTGCTTCAAGAGGGTGTCTGGGTTTGAGGTCATGCAGGAGGACTAATTTTAGATTCATGCACATCATATCTTATAAATTACCTATGAGGCATTTTTAAATATTGCAGACATTTAAAAAGATGAAACCAATTAAATTTTTATAATGGGAAGAGAGTGGGAGAGAAAAATAAGAGATGCAAAGGTTAGAGGAGGAAGTCAACTGCAGAAAATACAGAATTTCGCTGGGTTCCAGTGTTAAAGGTTTGTCCTTTGTTTTTGTAACAGTGTTTTACTTAACCTGTGTCAAGGTGAAAAATGCTTTAGAGGCATATTCACCGAAGCTGAAAGCAGAGAATGTACACTAGGAATAACATGTTTTAAAATTATCAGCATCACTGTCATCATTTTCTGTCTGTTTTTAATAGTCATGCTTATTTATATCCCAATTAAGAGTTGTCTCTAAGAAGCATGACGTTCTTCATAGTAAATTTTAGTCAGTTGGGTGTGTACAGTTGTTGTCATTTCTTTATTTTAATGCTCTTATGCTTCACCTCCCCGTATCTAATCTGCACATACTAGATGGTGAAGACAGAAGTGGAGACAAATCCACTACCTCTGTCCTCTCACAGGAGAATTTGGAGGAAAAAAGTGACTATCATTGATCATAGCATCTTTCCTGTCAGCCTTGCATGGGCACACACACACACACCCAACACCTTCCACCTCTCAAATTGTACTTCTCATCGTCTCCCAAACACAAATGAGAATTCCTGTTCCTGTTGCTTTGCTTAACGCATCATTATTCACTGCGTAGAATGCCACCTTCTCTTTTCTGCTAAAGAGGTAGCGTTGGCTGGTAGAGAGCCCGGAAGCTTTCTACTAAGAGAGAACTGATTAAAATCTTAGATCTACCAGTCACTTACTATTTGACCATAGGCAAGTTGTTTGATTTCACTGAGACTCAGTTTCCTTATCTTTAAAATAAAAGTTAATATTTCACAAGGCATTTTTGAGGGTAAGTGGGAGAAAACCTACAAAACATTCAACTGATATTGGCTCTCCTTGTATTTCCCCCCTTAAGTCCTATCTATTCTTCAAAATTCAAGTTCTGCCTGCTCCAAGTCTATTCTCTGAAGCACTTATGTTGCACACCATGCTGCCTCATTATTGTTCGTTGTCTTCTATTTACTGTGTTCCCAAGTTGCTTGCAAGTTTCTGGAAAGCTAAAGCTCCTCTGAAACAAAAAAATTGGTTTCTGACATGACCTTGTTAAATATGGTAGCCTCAAATGTGTGATAGTGTAGAGTTGGAAAATGGAAGAGACTCCTTAAGCATGCAGACCCTTTACTCCAAACTCAGTAGGTTGGGAAAGGTTTTGAGTCCATTATGCTTTTTTGGCACAACAGAAAAGGCGTGAGAGGTGCTTTCCTAAATTATGGAATCTAAAAGGGAGTCTTCAAATCCAGAAAGAGACTGTACTTCCATTGCTGCAGAGAGAGCTTAATTGGATACATACATCTCTTTGAGACAGTGTTCTATTAAAAATAAACCTTTAGAAAAAGAAAAGCAAACCTTTAGAGTATGTTTGAATGTTCTGGTAAAGGAGGGAAGTTACTTAGATACTCTTACCCAAAGACTTGCCCTGTGAGAAGAAAGTTGCAGGCTTCCACTGAACATATATCTTTAGGGACAGTGCCCATCAAACATAAGAGAGGAAGTGGAGTCCTATTCAGATTGCCTGATCACTGCCACATCAGACACAACAACCTCGTAATAGATTCCCTAGAGAATGACCATCAGACAGAGCAGGATGGTTGCTCTTTATCCGTATAAACACACAGTCCCTAATAGGGTCAGAGCTCTTCAACTTACTGGCAAAATTGTAGTAAGAAGTCAGACTCGCTATACATTTCAGACAGTATCAGAGAGTGCTATGATTGCATTCAAGATGTGACATTTTACACTAAAGTAAATCTTTACACGACCAGAATTTGTTTTCCAAAAGAAAAATCAGCATCTTTGTGATATTACAGTCTTGAACATGGATTCTCTGCCACCACCATCCCTCTTTAAGTCCTTGGTTTTTAATTTATAATCTGTTGCCTTTTGATATATCTTTCATTTTAAGCTGTAATGCAGGAACGGTATTATTTCTGTGCTATAGTTCATCTACCTCCAGACTTATCCGGGTACTAATCTGTCATTTCTCACCTTTGAAAAGCAAATAGAAGGAAAACTACTTTTTTGTGATGTTTCTGACTTTCAAAGAAATGTTTCTAAGTTATTCACTATAAATGGAATGAGATCTTTGGGATGTGATCTTTGTTGTCATAACTTTTTATCCCCCAAATACTTGGTTCTTACAATAGCCTTGCAGGTGAAACGATCTTGAGTCGCAATCATGATCTGGCTCAGGGTGCCAGCTCACGGATTTTTGTGTGTTCTGCTGGAGAAGAACTGACACTATCATCTTTTTGTTCTTCCTGATACTTGAAGACCTTGAGCCATGGGACTACCTAAGAGAGATGTTTCTAATGTGCTGTCTTTGTGTCTCTTGTCATTGAGGTAATTGTCATGAGAAAACCCTGGACAACAGCCATGACAAACAGAAATATTTTGACAACTCACAGTCACTGGATGCTGCTGAAGAAGAGCCCTCTGAGACAGGAACAGAGGAGGACCCTGTACTCTCTGTTGAGAATTCAGGGAGGGACTCAGATGCCCTTAGACTTGAAAGTAAGTTGATTTGACCTGAGCTGTGCTTCTGGAATAAAATCAACTCTCAAGCTTCGAGTTTAGGCTTTTCTCTACTCTCAGTAGTTTCCTTCTTTTAACTCATTATATTGTAGAATTATGAGGTGACCCACAGGTGGTGAGGTAGAGGTTTTTATCATGTAAAAAAAGCTCTTCATACTTCTTTTTCCTTCCACCTCAGTGTTGTCTTTTGCTAGAACAAACTTGCTTCATTTATATACCAGTCTTTCTTCTTAATATCAGTAGTCTACTGAGTAAGTCATTGAAAAAAAGCAAGATCACTTGTATTTACACTAACCCAATAACATTTAAAGATTTGGAATAATAGACATACCAGGGCCTCTCCTAAAATTCTGTGGCCACATTTTGAGCTATGCTATACTGAACAGTTCTTAACATTATCGGTCAATGCGTAATTGCCAAATTGAATGACTTTTTAGTACTCATCCTGCTTAACCACTTTGCTGCATTTGGATCTATGCACAGCTCCCCACTCCTTGAAACTCTCTTCCTTTTCCTCTTGGCTTCTGGGATATCAGTTGCTCTTGGCTCCCTTCCTGTCCTCAGGACATCTGCAATTTCTTTCACTTATTTCACTTAATTTCTTTACCCCTTATTTGTTAGGTTACATACACAGGATCTCAACCTTGGCCTTTTTTTCTTATCCCTCTTCTTATCCCTCTGTGTTATCTCTTGTATCTCTTGTATCTGGTGTCTCAGATACTTTGGAATATATCAGTGACTCCAACTCTGTATTTTCAGCTGGGACATTCTCTACAACTCTAGATCTTAGTTCCACTTTTTTAGTGGTCTCTATCTAGATGTACAATAGGCACTTCAAATTTCATATATCCAAAATTGAGCTTGTTCTCATTTTCACCCTATTTCTTGAACTGCTTCTAATTCCTATATCCCTGCTGTCTGTTAATGGCATCACAACTCACCAGTCACCACTGTATCCAAGACCTGTTGCATCTGTTTGTCTCTTCATCTATTCTTCCTGCCACTGCCTGAATTCAGACTTTTTTCATTTCTGCTTGGGCTATTGCAATAGCTTCATAATTGAGTTCCCAGTATCTAGTCCTTTACTTTAGTCTGTGTATGGAGTGTGTGTGTGTGTGTGTGTGTGTGTGTGTGTGTGTGTGTAGGAGAGAGATAATACATGTAAATGGTATAATATTTAAAAAGCAGAAGCAGTCCCTGTTACCAATGTATTGTGTGTCCAAAGAGTTGTTTCTAAAATAAGAGCTGATCGGGACACCTGGGTGGCTCAGTTGGTTAAGTGTCCAACTTCGGCTCAGGTCATGATCTCACAGTTCGTGAGTTTGAGCCCTGCTTCGGGCTCTGTGCTGACAGCTCAGAGCCTGGAGCCTGCTTTAGATTCTGTGTCCCCCTCTCTCTCTGCCCCTCCCCACTCATGCTCTGTCTGTCTTAAAAATAAATAAAACATTTAAAAAATTAAAAAAAAAATAAGATCTGATCAGGTAAGTTGCCTGGGTTTAAATTTTTCAGTGGTTCTCTATTACCTATAGGAAGAGTCCAGGTACCATAGTGAGGGATAGGAAGCAGTTTGGTCCTTAGTTTTGTCTCCAAGATTACCATCTACTAGTATTCTACATAGCAGGATGTACAGTCCTTTTACCATTTCCCTCACATGCCATGCTTTTGAGTCTCCATGTCTGCACAGGCTGGGAATGGCCCCTGTGTATTTTTTGCTTTATATGGATGACTGTTGTGCATCTCCAAGATCCAGCTTAAACGTCACCTCTTCGGTGAAGCATTCACAAAGGTCTCCAAGCACTTAGCTGCTCCATATGCTGTCTTGTTCCCACTTTTTTTTCAGGGCACATTTCATACAGTATGATGCTTGTGTGTCTTGTCTCCCATCAGACTATGAAATTCTTATATGTCATGTCCTATATTACTGTTATTTCTGTGTGCAGTAAATATATTCAAGTAATGAGATGTGGCATTTGCCTTCCTGTGTAGGTTGGATTAACATATTTAGCAATTACAAAATCTGTGTTTCCTTCTAAGTGGTATTATATATATATATATATACATATATATATATACACACATATATATGTATATATATGTGTGTGTATATATATATATGTATATATATGTGTGTGTGTGTATATATATATGTATACATATGTGTGTGTATATATATATATACATATGTATATATATATATATATACACATATGTGTGTGTATGTATATATATATATATATATATATATATATATATATATATATATATAAAGGATGTCTACAAGAAGCAAGCTCGACCTTAAAAGAGAAGTCGTGACCTTCCCCTTTGCAGGTTTAGAAAATTAGTTGCATCAGTTCTGTCAGAAATCATTGGGCTTTAAGGAAACAAATTTCTATTTACCAATTCAAAAGAGGTGGATTCTTAAACTGGGTAGTTGTTTTGTTAATTTACAAGGGAGCTACTCCTCTCTGGTGCCTGACAGCCTCATGTCTCCTTCTGGCATCAGGTACCCACATAACCAAATGGACATCATGAAGTTGCTTGATAAACTCAGAATCACCAGAAATGAAACTGAGTGATGTTAAGGGGTATTTTATTCAATTTATACAAACTGTTCCTATTCCAATATAATATAGCTCCCTAGTGACCAGAATGCTCATGACTACCAAATTAGAGTCTTTTTTCCTAGGATAATTCAGAATAAAACCCAACCAGAACCTTACTGTTTGTCTCCCCATTTTCTGGGTAGTACATTATTGCTTGAGACAGATTATAACCTAGTGCCTAAGTTTCTTTAGTCTCACGTTCCCCATGGAGTTGTCCCATCCCGTCCTGGAAAGGCAGTATGGTTGCCCTGGCTGAGATGGGAGCTTTTCCACGTCCCTTCAACATCGGGCAGACTATCTCTTAGGGTGGTTCCTTTTCAGATTGCTAATTCAATCCATAGTGTGATGATGACTCTTACTAGTTTCACTCTCAGGTACTAACTTTTCTTTGCTATATGTCTAAATTCTGGGAGTACCTTCTTCTTTTCCCTAGATACTGACAAGTCCACCGGGACTTCATTCGTGGTATGTTAGTATATTCATGCCAGCAGGCTTCTTATAATGTGGTTAGCAGAGTGAGAAAAACTCCCATTTTCTAATGCAAGTAGTGTGTTGTAATAAAAGCCAAGCATAGACGTTAAGAATTTTTGAAAATTCTGTTTTTGGAGGAAAATTTAAAGAAGTACAAATAAATTTATTATAAACATAAGTAACCATAAATGTATGAAAATGACTGCCTTTCTGTGATACTTTATAATTTACAAAATTTATGTGCTCGCTTTGGCAGTACAGATCTATAATTGGCAGACTTACGAATTATGTATTAACCATGTGAAATAAGTATTATTATCAAGCCCATCTTATAGATGAGAAAATTGAAACTCAGAGAAGGTGAGTCCCTTGCCCAAGATCATCCTCAGGTCTTCTGATCCCATACATTTGCCTGTGGGTCTCAGAAATCGGGGGTTGATGCATTAGAACTTATTTTTCAGTTGGTGAGGTCATTTTTAAAGAAAACTAGCATGTGCTGTCACCATTATTTTATAGAATAAAATTTTAATGTCAAAAAGTAACAAAGACGATCTCAGAATAAAGGTCAGTCTTTTTCAAAAATGGACAGTTGGCAACCTTACAACAAAAACTTGTGTCTGGATGGATGTGTGTGTGTGTGTGCGTGTGTGTTATAACTCTATGTACGTACCCTTTTTCTGTTTCTCATTTTACTAAGGATTGGTACAAACTGTGTCACTGATTAACATTTGGAAACCACTGCTTTAATACTTCATCATCTAGTACAAAATTCCTCCCCGTAAACCTTAGCTGTAGAAGGAAGAACATAGGTTTTGTAGTTGGAAATAATGCTACCATGTCCTTGCTCCACCACCAACTAGTTGATAAATCTTGGGCAAGTTACTTATCTTTCTGAGCTTCTCTTACCTCTTTAATTTAAAACTAAACAAAAAAATGCCTCAAGTGATTAGTATTTAAATGAAATAACAGGGAAACATTTATTTTAGAGCCCGGTACACAGTTGGAAGTCAGTAAATGTTCACTTCTGTACACATAGGTATGACTCTATTGCATCTGTTAGAGGCTGCTTGTGAGCCACAGTCCT
Organism: Panthera tigris; assembly: GCF_018350195.1. Taxonomy (NCBI): domain Eukaryota; kingdom Metazoa; phylum Chordata; class Mammalia; order Carnivora; family Felidae; genus Panthera; species Panthera tigris. The sequence goes on from NC_056669.1 coordinate 95,082,392, forward strand.
CACAAGTACATATACACAGTATCTGCTCAGAAAACATCTGTGCAGTTAAAGGGAGCCCTGGCATTTGCACAAGAGTTGTTCCAGGAAAGATTATATGCTTTTCTGAGTTATCCTCTTGAAATTCCTAGTTTTCTCTTGCTATACTGACCCCGTTCAAAGAAGGAAGAACATCATTGGTGCAAATCAAAACTGATGACTTGGTGTCGTCTTCTCAGAAGTGAATCATTTTCTTACCTACCGAGTCTGAGTGATTTCATTTAAACCTTTTGTGCTTTGTGATTACTGGCTTTAAGTATTACGCCATTGTTTATGCATTAAATCTTAAGGTAGTCTGCAGCTTTACACTGTGACTTCAGAAGCAGATCACTGCCTTTTTTTTTTTAAGTTTATTCATTTATTTTGAGAGAGATTGAGAGAGAGAGTATGAGCAGGGGAGGGGCAGTGAGAGAGGGGGAGAGAGAATCCCAAGCCGGCTCTGTGCTGTCGGCATAGAGCTGGACGCAGGGCTCAATCTCATGAACCCAGAGATCATGACCTGAGCCGAAATCAAGAGTCAGATGCTCAACCAGCTGAGCCACCCAGGCGCCCCCAGATCACTGCCTTTTAAGGAAAATTCTAGAACTCAAGACAGAATTGCCCAAGGTCTTATGGTGGTGGAGTCCTTATTTAAAAACAATTGTGTCTAATTCCACAGTATACTCTTCTTATTTTGTGAAACAGAGGGATGTATTTCTCTCTGGTATCATTTTCAAAGGTGGAATGTGCCCTGGGTGGCTTCAGAAACCACAGTCTAGTACTCCAGCCTGTTGGTATTAATCATGCAAGATTTTCTAGAAGAGATGTTTTGAGTCAGATTTTGAAGGAGGGACTTTTTTGTTGCTGGTCATCTCTTTGAATGTGTGATCTTTACCTCCGTGTACTGTCAATCTGTTCTGTTTTGAATGTAGAACTCACCTTTTCATCCTCTGCTCCCTAATACTCTTCTTGAAATGAATCTCCCTTCCAAGATTATTAATACTGTTTCTCACCCAGTACAGTCACTTTCTTTTACTCCTCTTCTGATGTCCCACTCCCTCTCAATGATTCATTGTGGGGCTTCAGCTTCTGCTGCAGTCAAAGGGAGCTCAGTCTCCCCTTGGCAGCCCATTCCATTTTCTGGTTGTTTGAAAGTCTTTCCTAATATTGAGCTAAAATGTGGTTTCTCATCTCTGGTCCTGAAGCTCACAAAGTCAGTCTTGTGTCTCATCAATATCACATTTAAAGATGATTCTTTTCCTACCTACCCTGCCCCTCCATGTTTTTGTTTCCTTCAGCTAAATGTCCTCATTTCCTTGAACAGCTCCTGTTAGGCCTTTTAGTACCTTACCACTCTCAAAGTAATCTCTCCAAAATTTAAAAAAAAATCTTTCTAGCAAAATATTTTTCAAGCTTGATTTTTTTGTGTGCAGTATATCAGCTACTGTTCCTTCAATGGGATCACCTTTGGTTTCTTTAGTCTTCCATTTAATATGATTTTGGGTACTCTCACCAAGTCGCTTTTCTGTGAATGTGCTCTGCTTTGAAAATCTCTTAAACTGAGGCGCTCACACTTAACCCTGAATCTCCAGGTGTATCTGGAACATTGCAAGATTATGCTGGACTTCTTTTTCTTCTCCTTCCACCTCCTTTTCCTCTTTCTCCTCTTCCTCTTCTTCCTCCCCCTCCTCTTTCCCTCCGTCTCCCCTCCCCCCCCCCACTTCTCTTTCTTTTTCTTTTTATCAGATTTTTTTTTCCTTTTAAATTCAGGACTACATATGCTTCTCTCCATCTCTGAACACTTCTGCTAGTCCCTGTGATTCTTAACAGATTACCTGACATGGCTCAAACTCAACTCTAAATTTTCCTAATATTCTGAGATAGGATTTCTCAAGTGAGAAAACATGAACTCATCTGAGCCTCACTGTGGGTGCTTGCAGTCTCTTCACTTGATAATATTTATTCTCCTTTTTCCAATATGAAAATGGTACATGTTAACGAAGGTAAAGAAAATAATAAAGATATTGATCTCAGTTTCTCTGTTTTCAGTTTATAACATACCATCTGTCCCATAAGCAGAAATCCTAATATTTACTTTTTATTCTTACTTTCAAGTATAATTTAAAACATTCTGAGATCCCACTATAGTCCGGACCTCTCTCCAGACCTGCATTCTGTATTTCCAGCTGCTTAGTGGACAATGCCTGGAGCTATGCTCCTCCATCCATTCTAATCTAGACCATAAGCTACATGAGATGTTATATTCCGAGCTCTCAGCACATTTTTGGACACAAGCAACAAATGCTTAAATGAATTTATTAGTAAGTGTCTGAAATCCCAACATGTTGTATCCTGTTGCCCTTTCCTAATTCCGTAGTCTTTGTAAACAGCATTGTTTACATTTTCACAGATTCTAAAACTTCATATAGTAGGAGCGCCTGGGTGGCTCAGTCGGTTGAGAGTCAGACTATTGGTTTTTGGCTCAGGTCATGATCTTGCAGATTCGTGAGATAGAGCCTTGTGTCGGGCTTTGCACCAACAACATGGAACCTGCTTGGGATTCTCTCTCTCCCTTTCTCTCGCACCCCTCCCCCCACCCGCTTATGCTCTCTCTCTCTCAAAATAAATAAGTAATAATTTTTTTTAGAAACTTCACATAGTAAAAAAATATCATTATTTCACATTAGGCTTTGAAATCCTGAAATCATCTTTGAACTTACGCTATTCTTTGTTATGATATCCATTTAACCACCAAATTCCATTTTTCTCCACTGAAATATCACGTACCTCTTTCCCCTCCCTTTTTAAATTTTCCCTTTTACAGGGGTATCTACGTGGCTTAGTCTGTTAAGTGTCTGACTTAGGCTCAGGTTATGATCTCACGGTTTATGAGTTCAAGTCCTGCATCAGGCTCTGTGCTGACAGGTCAGAGCCTGGAGCCTGCTTCAGGTTCTGTGTCTGTCTGTCTGTCTGTCTCTCTCTCTCTCTGAAAAAATAAACATTGAAAAAAATTGTCTTAATTCCCCTTTTACAAACCTCACCCTAAGCCCGTTTCCCTTTAAATAACTTTATATATAGATTGTTGAAATACCTTTCTAGTTGGTCTCTTTGTCCTCTGTCTTCCTTCTCCACCCCCAGTCATGCCAAGTGATTTACCACTCTAACCTTCACAAACACTGTGGCTCTCATCTTGTTATTCTTCTGCTAGACAAACAAGAGGCTCCCTTTACGCTTAGTCTTGCTCCCGACTTTCCCAGATATCCTCAGTATTCACCTACCTTCCCTAAGTATCTTGTTTGCTGAGATCATCTGTATACATTCTTTGTTCTAATTCTTGTGAAAGTAGTAATGCCTTCACATACGTTCTTCCTTACACCTGCAGTATTTGTACATATGGGTGTGAGAGTATATATATTCATATGCTCCTCCCTCTGGGGAGTGCCCTCTCCGGGCCTCTGTCTGTCTAAATCCTGCCTCACTAGCCTGCCTTCCTCTAAGAAGCATGTTGTGACCGCACTCAATTATGCTTTTCCTCTGGAAAAAAAATATTTAAATGTAATTGCTCTCTGATTGTTTAATGTATATAGTTTTGTGTCTCCAAATTGATTATACAGTTGATCCTTGAACAACACGGCTTTGAACTGCATACATCCACTTACACACAGATTTTCTTTTCAGTAAATACAATATAGTACTGTAAATGTATTTTTCCCTTATTATGTTCTTAATAACATTTTTAACTTACTTTATTATAAGAATATAGTATGTGACACCCATAACATACAAAATACATGTTAATCAACTGTTTATGTTATCAGTAAGGCTTCCTTCCAGTCAGCAGTAGACTATTTGTAGTTAAGTTTTTGGAGAGTCAAAAGTTATGTGTGGATTTTCGACTGTGCAGGGGTCAGCACTCCTAATCCCCATGTTGTTCAACTGTATTTAATACCTCAGAGTCAGATTCTCTATCTCATAGCATGGAAATAGGCACATAGTAAGCTCTAAATAAATAAAGATTGATTTATTGTTTAAAACTCATAGCACATTTTGATCTCCCCATTCCTCACCTTTATTTAGCACTGTTCTTTAGGAATTGCTACTACCCCAACCCCTGCAGCCTTTGAAAAGGATTAATGGCTGCCAGCAGGGAAAGCCTGCAGCAAGTTCCATAGTCTCTCTTGACTGGAATACTGATCTCCATCAATGAAAGGCCCTTTCTCTAAGAACTTTTTAATAATGATAGATATTACCGTATGGTATGGGCATAGGGGAGCATTAGCCTTTGGACCTGGGCTTGCAGAGCTCTTTGCAACTGAACAAGTTCATTTATTTAGAATGCTTTCTAAATAGCAGTAGTGGAAATAATGGAAATGGAAATAAGGCTTCCAAACACAGCATCCCTATGCAGCTCTAACTATACACTGGGGAATTAGTTACCTGCAGTCTACCTTTGGCCAGAAGCCACTTTTCTTTAAGCCCATACTCTTGGCTGCAGCCAGATCTATCAAAAACCCTTTCCTGTCTCAGGACCAGGTACAAGGAATCCCATGATAGCCATAGGAGAAGGAAGGAGAGGAAGCTAAAATAACATGAGGAATACTTAGAATTCTGTTGCTACAAGTCAGACGGCAGGCCATTCTTCTAATTAAGTTGCTTTTTAGGGTCCCTACAATAGCCCTGTCCAACTGCTTTTCTGAGTTAGCTACTGAGAAATTTGTAAATCATATAGTATGCCAGACTCTGTTAGAGACATGGCGCCTGCTTTTAACCCATGACAAGGTAAACCTTAGACTTTAAAAAGTCTTTAATTGCCAGCAGGACAAGACAAAAGTAGGAGCAGCAGATCCTCAAGAACCTCACAAACCAAATTATTCCTGAATTCCATTCGTTCATCCTACAACCGCACCTATTAAGTGTCAGGTACAATGTTGGACATTCAGGATATAGTAGCAAACAAGATAGAAACTGAAAAGTAGAACTCTTTGTCAACCCTACATTTATACTACTTGCTACATAATTTAGACAAGTTACCAACCATTTTTATCTGAATATCCCAAAGAAAATGCTTTTACAAACCCCTATTTTACTTCATGCTTTTTTCAGAACTTCATTAATAATAATGATAATAATAAGCAATAAAAACCAGCAGATTGGTTCAAAAAACCTAAAAGACACTTACCTGAAAGGAGAGCAGTATATTTCCAAGTCACTTGTTAAATGGAGAAGCGGTAAACTTTTTCAAGAAAGAATAACAGATTTCTAGTGGGATTCCCAGCCTGACAACAGACCTTCCTACTTTCCGGAATAGAAAGTGGGATGGAAGATAGAGATGCCACCAGAGTCAAGGTTGACACTGCAGACCTCATGTGAGTAGGGCTCAAAGCTTTACATTGCTTTTAGCCTTGTGGTCAGACATCTTTCTCACCCCATGCCTCGTCAGAGACTAATACTATACATTTCTCATGTGGGTTACTCACTATGGGTATAGGTCTGGTCAATATGGATATGAGATTCCTGTCCTTGGCCTTATTAATACCATGTTCTAAATCACTGAACAAGCCAGAATTACCACCTAAGGTTATTGGGATAACTTAACCAGAATAACATAGACTGGCATTTTGTAAGCAATCAACCCCAAGCTCTCAGGTCATCCGGTGACCTTACGAAAGGAGGCATTCCGTTTTATTTGTTTTTGTACCCTACCTATTTCCAGAAAGGAATGGAAATGGCTTTCATGGAGCACACAATATAAGAGTCAGCCATCAATTCAAAATAACAAAAGTTAAATACTAAGGTTTATTTATTTTTTTACAAAAGGAAAGCATTATGTTAAGAAACTCAGATGAATTTTTGCCCTGAGCTTTCTAATTATCTAGGTACAGAGGGGAACCTATAGGGTTGTGTAACCTTTAATGTAGAACAGTGGACACACTGACTTCTCAGGAGAGAGAAGTTTTCTAGGCCATTGCACTGGGGAGCATCCATGGAAGTCTTTACGTAAGAAACTTGAGCAACATAACAAATAATGTCTTGATAACCATTTTACAAAAAAAAAAAAAAAAAATTACACTAGTTTATTATTATTTCTTATACATAGCCATTAGTGAAAATGGGACTCTGAAATGTGGAATTAGGATAATTTCCCATTAAATCATCATTCAGTTAAGGCAATTAGACTGTATGGCCTGGATATACGTCTATGATATTTCATATGCTATTTGAATAAAGCTTCAATAATCCCACCTATTCAATAAATAACATCATAACAAACTTCATCTTTGCCATCTGTGTCTTATATCTAAAGCAAGTTGGTCTTTTTTTTTTTTAAATACGTATATAAAATAGGCATCCTCATGCTCACTAGTGACATATTCTATGCCTCTCAGGCATCTTGCTGCTGCTGTTGTTTTCATCCAGCCTTTTGACAAAGCTACACAACAAAGATGGTGTTTTATTATGAATTTTGAAGATGATGAATGGTATTTTTATTATGAGGGTGGGCTATAGAAGTTCCTCTAGGCAGGACCAAAACTTCTCAAAAAGCGAGGTTGGAGTCATTCAAGTACTTGAGTGAGTACTATCTAATTTTTAATAACATGTGGGCACTTGAATTTCAGGTACAGTGGTTGAGGAGAGCAATGGTTCTGATGAGATGGAGAATTCAGATGAAACAAAAATGTCTGAAGAGATACTGGCTCTGGTGGACGAATTTCAACAGGCATGGCCTCTGGAAGGCTTTGGGGGAGCACTGGAGATGAAAGGGCGGCGTCTAGACTTGCAGGGGATACGCGTACTGAAGAAGGGTCCCCAAGATGGAGTGGCCAGAAGCTCTTGCTATGGAGACTGCAGAAGTGAAGATGATGAAGCAACAGAATGGGTGAGGTTTGCCAACTCCATTCAGACCAAACTGTACCCCAGGTCTTGGTAGGGGTTTGCAAAGTGTGATGAAGCTCTTGGGGTGTGGCACTGCTTTATTCCACTCTCCAGTCAGCCTTCACACTGGCATCATGCTGCAAGAAGCATTTCACAGTACTTCTGTATTGCCAACTCTTTCAGGAGGCAGAGGGAGTGCAAGGGCGTCGAGCTGCACTCAAAGCCTGCAGACTTGGAACTGCCCAGTCAGGCATCTTAATTTTCACTTTCCTTTATATGCCCTTCAGGGCTAAGTTATTTTGTTTATTTTACTAAACATTTTTCATTTATACCTTTAAGAATTAAACAGAAGGAGAGAATCCTCTCTAGCACAGGACTGGTTACTCTTAAAGCCACCAGTATTTGATAATTGGTCTAATTTGTCCCCAACATGTTTCCATTTTCCAGATCACATTCCAGGTCAAACGTGTAAAGAAACCCAAAGGAGAGCAGAAGAAAACCCCTGGCAAAAAGGTAGAACCAAATCAAGCAGAAAATGTGCATTGTTACCAATCAAACCTGGAGATCACTGGCCCAAAGGTAGCATCTCCTGGGCCACAAGGTAAATTTGAATGTACAGTATGCCAGTTTCTTTTTTCAGATTTCACTGTGTCAGTTCTCACTGAGAATGCGTTTGTGACTTGAAGGAGATCAGATGAGAAGGTAATGGGGCTAAGTGAACAAGAAACAAGACGTTGGTATAAAAAGTTTGTTTTGACATTTACTTGATTTTTTTACCCATTGGCTATTGGGCTTATATTCTTTTTGTTTTTTATTTTTTTAATGTTTGTTTATTATTTTTGAGAGAGAGACAGAGACAGAGACAGAGCATAAGTGGGGCAAGGGCAGAGAGAGAGGGAGATACAGAATCTGAAGCAGGCTCCAGGCTCTGAGCTGTCAGCACAGAGCCCCATGCGGGGCTTGAACTCACGGACTGCAAGATCATGACCTGACCCAAAGTCAGACGCTTAACTGACTGAGCCACCCAGGCGCCCCTGTTGGGCTTATATTCTTATCATCTTGAGCTTAAGTATCCTATTGATTCTTGATAGTCTAGTTTAATATGGGGATAATGATCACATCTATCTTACAGGGTGGTTGTGAGGACTATAGGAGTTATATGTGTAAAGTGCTATAAATGAACTGGCCACATAAGGCTCGATGAATATTTATTTAAACATTTAATCTTTTTGTGTGTCTGATATCTCTTTTAAGTATTGGATAAATGCTTTGGAGCCACTCCCAGGAAAAATGCATATACATCAAAATTTGTCATATACTTTTAGGGTTCATAATTGTCCTGAAGTGCATCTCTGAACCCCAGGTTCAGGGCCATTGCCATGGGTCCACTTGACTTTCTTTTCCAGCAATGAAATAGTGGTGATCAAATGTCCTTTTAAAAAAAAATTTTTTAAGGATATTGTCACTGTCTTAGACATCAAAAGCCAAGGTAACTTCATGAAAACATGTGTTATTTAATTTGGTGTACTTACCAACTGAAAGCAGAGGGCACATAATAAAATATAAAGAATGAGATCATGTTGGCTATATTCCAGAGTGAACTGTTACTTGTGAAAAATACTAAGGGCCCAGAAAGGACATCTTGTCATGACTGGAGTTGAAAACATGCAGTAGCTTTACTGTTTAAGGATGACAGTATGTGTGAACAAGTTACAGAAAGAAAGCAACACTTCCTCTACTAGGTCTGTCTTCTGTAACAAGAAAAGGGTGTTCAAAATGTAAAACATCATTATGGAAGTGAAAATTCCAATCAGTTATATAGTAAATGTAATGAAATCATAAAAGTAGAAAATTTAGGGAATAAAAAAGGAGGGGACACCTGGGTGGTTCACTTGGTTAAGCATCCGACTTCAGCTCAGATCACAATCTCATAGTTTCATGAGTTCAAGTCCCACGTTGGACTCTGTGCTGACAGCTCAGAGCCTGGAGCCTGCGTCAGATTATGTGTCTAACTCTCTCTCTGTCCCTTCCTCGCTCTCTCTCTCTCTCTCTCTCACAAAAATATATTTTAAAAAATTTTTTACAAAAAATAGTAGAAAATTTAGGTGAATATATACTTTCGGGTGTAAAAGGACTTTCTAAGGCAGAGAGAAAAAGAAAAAATAATTCTGGCACCAGAAAACACCATAAAATACAAGGGCAAAGGACTGAAACAAATTATTTTTGCAGAATATTTGTATATCTTTTACATAATATGTGATAAGCAAAGGATATCAATATCATTTAAAGGGCAATTACAAATCAGTATGAAAAATACAGCATTTCTATAAGATGTACAAATATATAGATTGTTCAAATATACACACATAAGTTGGCGAGTGAACATGTTGGAAAATGTTCATCCTCACTAGCAATCAGAGATGTGCAAACAAACAGCAGCATTCCATCTTTGTTTATCAAACTGTCTTTAAATGTGCAATACACAGACTTAATGAAATGAATTTGGGGATCATTTGACCATAGGTATCATAAAATTTAAAAATATACCAACAATTTTACTTCCAGTAATGTATCCCAGGTAAATCATCTTACAGGTGCCAAAGACAGAAGTACAAAGATTGACCTGAGTTGCTTATCATAATAAAAAATTGTAAACAAGCTAAATGTTAATTGCCTAAATAAATTACAGCATGTCGATGCTATGTACTGTGCAGCCAGGATGTTTGTAATTTAGTAAGTGAACAAAAGCAGTTTATTAAATAGCATAGAGAATACTTTAATTTTTGTAAAATAGTAAATATACTATACTTTGACTACACTTGCTCACATTTCTGTATCTCTGCAATTGAGATGTATCTCACAATTGATATTTTAAATAATTGGCAGTGTTTCTCCCTTTTTTTTTTAATGTTTATTTTTGAGAGAGAGACCGTGTGCGAGTGGGGGAGGAGCAGAGAGAGAGAGGGAGGCACAGAATCCAAAGCAGGCTCCAGGCTGCAAGCTGTCAGCACAGAACCCGATGTGGGGCTTGGGCTCATGAACTGCGAGATCATGACCTGAGCCGACATTGGACGTTTAACTGACTGAGCCACCCAGGCGCCCCGTGTTTCTGTTTCTTAAACCATATAAAATAATGTACACATTACAGTGTATGACCTCATGGGTTTGATGAAAGAAGCTAAAATAAACAAGTGCATAGAAATAAGTATAAGAGAGAATAAATACACCAAAATGTTGTGAGTGATCATCTCTGGGTGCTGATAGGGATATGGGTGATTTTTTTATTTTCTTCTACATGCTTTTCCATTTTCTAAATATTTTATAATAAGCCTATGTTACTTGTACAAACAAAAAACTAAAAATTTCCTGTAAAAATGAAACTTCAAAGTTCAATATGGTTGAGATGCTAGGAAAACACTTAAGCAGTTTTAAATGGATTCAAGTGTGTAGGCCCAGGTAGTACATTGAATGTACTTGCAAATGACATCATGGAACTACTTAGTGTCACTAACGTGAAAAGTTCTAAAGCTTGGAAGAGATGCCAGACATCTAGAGAGGTTCATTATCCCAGTTTCCAAATAAATACGGATTCTCCTCACTACCAAGAGATAAGCTTCATGATAAATCCTGACAGAGTTCTAAAGCAAATTATAAAACAGTTTGTGAGCCCATGGGGAAAAGTGGAGATCAATAAGGACCACTGTAGATTTACTAAGAACTAGTAAAACTAATAATGCGTAACTAATTTCGTTTCCTTTTTTTGGCGAGGGCTACTAGACTGGAAGACCAGGGAGGTGCTATAAACACAGTGTAACTAGATTTCAGCAGCACATGTAACAGAGCCTCTTAGGATATTTCTGTGAACCAGATGGAGAGATGTGGGCTCAGAGGCTCCTCATTGCCTACAGAATAAAGTCCAAACTTCTTAGTGTGGTGTACAGGACCCTGTATAAGCCAGCCTCTCTCTACCCTTCATGCTGTTATTTTTCTAAACTAACCATGCTCTTATTTTACCACTTGCCTTTGCACGTGCTGTTCCCTCTGCCTGGAATGCCTTTCTGCCATCTCAGCAGTACTAAAATATTACTCATCCATAAACTTCAGACTCACATGCCATCCATTCCTTGGTACTTGTGCACAATTAGTTGCTCTCACATGTTGTACCCTAAGGATTTGTTTTTGTTTACCTTCCTTGCTAGACTGTGAACTCAAGGACAGGCACCTTCTGTACTATTCCCCTCTGTACCCCTGGTGTCTCAACATGGTTCCCAGTCCCTTGTGATAGATGCTCAATAAATATTTTTCAAGTGAATTTCTAAACCATAAAAGAAAAATAAGCTTTATTGTGAAATTTATGGTTTAATTATTTGTTATTCATTTAAACAGGGTTCTTTTGAAATTCTTCCAAACTATTCTTTTCTGTTTTATTTAAATCTAAAGCCCTGCCTACACCTCAAACAGTATTCCGTTGTTGGTAAATTCCTACATTATAAAAAAAGTTATATAGAATCAAAGTTCTCCTTCCTGTCCATTCATTCGATTGTAATTCCTCCAGAAGACCCCTTCCCCAACAAGACTTAGTTCTCTTCTTTTCTTGGCCGGTCAGTCTAAGTACAGATTCTGCACACACAAAGTACCTGTGAAGGGTATCCATTAACAGAGCTTTGAAAGCTCAGTATAGGGGCGCCTGGGTGGCTCAGTCAGTTAAGCGTCCGACTTTAGCTCAGGTCTTGATTTCATGGTTTGTGGGTTCAAGCCCCACATCAGGCTCTGTGCTCCAGCTCAGAGCCTGGAGCCTGCTTCAGATTCTGTGTCTCCCTCTCTCCTCCCCCGCTCGCAAGCTCCCTGTCTCTCTTTCTCTCTCTCTCAAAAATAAATAAACAAAAATAAAAAGCTCAGTATAGCTTTAAATGGCATGGTGATATCTCAGTGTGGTTTTGATTTGTATTTCCCTGATGAGGAGTGATGTTGAGCATCTTTTCATGTGTCTGTTGGCCATCTGGATGTCTTCTTTAGAAAAGTGTCTATTCATGTCTTCTGCCCATTTCTTCACTGGATTATTTGTTTTTTGGATGTGGAGTTTGGTGAGTTCTTTGTAGATTTTGGATACTAGCCCTTTGTCCGATATGTCGTTTGCAAATATCTTTTCCTATTCCGTTGGTTGCCTTTTAGTTTTCCTGATTGTTTCCTTTGCAGTGCAGAAGCTTTTTATCTTGATGAGGTCCCAATAGTTCATTTTTGCTTTTAATTCCCTTGCCTTTAGAGATGTGTCAAGTAAGAAATTGCTGTGGCTGAGGTCAGAGTGGTTTTTTCCTGCTTTCTCCTCTAGGGTTTTGATGGTTTCCTGTCTCACATTCAGGCCCTTCATCCATCTTGAGTTTATTTTTGTGAATGGTGTAACAAAGTGGTCTAGTTTCATTCTTCTGCATGTTGCTGTCCAGTTCTCCCAGCACCATTTGTTAAAGAGACTGTCTTTTTTCCATTGGATACTGTTTCCTGCTTTGTCAAAGATTAGTTACCCATACATTTGTGGGTCCAGTTCTGGGGTCTCTATTCCATTCCATTGGTCTATGTGTCTGTTTTTGTGCCAAGACCATACTGTCTTGATGATTACAGCTTTGTAGTAGAGGCTAAAGTTTGGGATTGTGATGCCTCCTGCTTTGGTCTTCTTCTTCAATATTACTTTGGCTATTCAGGGTCTTTTTGGTTCCATACAAATTTTAGGATTGTTTGTTCTAGCTTTGAGAAGAATGCCGGTATCACACCAGTCAGAGTGGCTAAAACGAACAAATCAGGAAACTATAGATGCTGGTGAGGATGTGGAGAAACGGGAACTCTCTTGCACTGTTGGTGGAAATGCAAACTGGTGCAGCCGCTCTGAAAAACAGTGTGGAGGTTCCTCAAAAAATTAAAAATAGAACTACCCTATGACCCAGCAATAGCACTGCTAGGAATTTACCCAAGGGATACAGGAGTGCTGATGCATAGGGGCACGTGAACCCCGATGTTTATAGGAGCACTTTCAACAATAGCCAAATTATGGAAAGAGCCTAAATGTCCATCACTTGATGAATGGATAAAGAAGATGTGGTTTATATATACAATGGAATACTACTTGGCAGTGAGAAAGAGTGAAATCATGCCATTTGCAGAAATGTGGATGGGACTGGAGGGTATTATGCTAAGTGAAATAAGTCACTTTCTCACATCTGGAGAAAGTTAACAGAAGACCATGAGGAGAAAAAAAAATTATAGAGAAGGAGGGAGGCAAACCATAAGAGACCCTTAAATACTGAGAACAAACTGCGGGTTTGGGGGGTGGGGGAGAGAGGAAAGTGGGTGATGGACATTGAGGAGGGCACCTGTTGGGATGAGCACTGGGTGTTGTATAGAAACCAATTTGACAATAAATTATATTTCATAAAGAAATAATATAAATAAGTAAATAAATAAATAAATAAATAAATAGCATGGTGATTGGGAGCATACATGTTAGACTCAAGCAGACCTGGATCTGGATCCTAGCTCTGCCATCTACTAGCCTGGTCACCTTGGGCAAGTCACTTGATCTCTCTGTGCCTCCATTTTCTCATCTGAGAAATGAGGACTGAAACCTGCCTTAGCAGAATGTGGATGTAGAGCACTTAGCACAGGGACTGAACACATAGTAAGTGCTCTGGAAATAAATGATAACTTCTCATCATCGCATTATTCTCCATCTGCTGCTGTTCTTTACAACTGTGGTTCTCTACCAAGAGTGATTTTGTCTTCCCAAGGGGCATTTGCCAGTCCCCGGAGACATTTTCATCATCACATGTTGGGGAGGGTGCTACTGGGCTTTACAGAGTAGAAGCCAGGGGTGGTGCTAAACATCCTCCAGTGCACAGGACAGCCCCCAGCAGAGCTCTGTCCAGCCTACAGTGTCAGTAGTGCCAGATGGAGAAACCCGGCTTTAGCGATAAATACTTCTCCTAAGTTGTAGTTGTCTTTATAAAATAAAAATGTAGAAGAGTAAAACTGAAATTTGGTGAAATGTATTCTTAGCTCTTATCTCATGTTGATCAGTCTTAAATCCAGTGAAAGACTCGTTTATTTTTACTTCATCACCTGTCTTTGAGAACAAGACTTAACTCACTTGATCTTTATAGTCCCTTTGCCGTGCGTGACAAGATTTTCATTCTCTAAAAGAATGACTGGCACCTCCAATGACACCAGCCGGGGTGAAGTAATCACCGGGCAGAAGACACTGTGGGTTCTGTTTGGTTCTAGTTGTGTCAAGTGATGCCATGCTTTCCTTCTAGGGAAAAAGCGTGACTACCAGAGTCTGGGATGGCCCAGCCCGGACGAGTGCCTCAAACTCCGCTGGGTAGAGCTGACTGCCATCGTGAGCACCTGGCTCGCGGTTTCTTCAAAAAACATTGAGTGAGTATCTTAAACTGCTTCATCCTTCAAGGCGTTTGTGTACCGGTGAACCCACTGAGCCTCCGTTGACTACAGGGGTGCCCTTCTTTGTCAGCAACTATTTGAAGAGTAGTCCTTTTTAGGGTTGGTGGTTCTGAGGAGCACTGTTGCTGACCACAGGCCACAGATGGACCCAGCCCATTTTGCTGAGACAGTGAACATGCCCTCTCTTCTTAGTGCCTTCATCCGTACTTTGTAAGCCCCCCAGAAGTTTTTATGACTTACTTAGGTTGAGTTGAAGACTGGATCCCTCTTTATAGAAAACCCTGTGTTCTCTCACTGACATAATGCACTTAAAGAGGGAGCCAGAGCACATCCAGATTTACAAACATCTACCAAGACACAAGCTGAACAAGGTTGCCTCTCTGATAACTGCTTTTGCCTCCTTGAATGCTCATTCTCTTTTGCTGGCCCTTTTCCTACCGCTTAAGTGTTGGAGTTCCCCAACATTTGCCTCTAAGCCTTCTTTTCTTAGAATCTCTCCTGGTCAGACTGACGTACTCACAGAACTTCTGTCACCACCAATATATTGACCGCTCTTGAATTGGAATATCCAGACCCGATTTTTCTTCACATTCCTCAATCCATAGGAATTTACCCAGTTGTCTACCTGTCCCCTCTGCCTAGATACCTCTGAGACACCACAAGCTTAAGAAAACCAAACTCATAATTTTCTTGTCCACTCTCCTTGCAAAAAACCATTGTTCTGTGTGTTTTCTGTTTCTTATTCTTAGTAAATAGCTCCAGCAGTGCTTAAGCCAGAAACCTGGGAGTCATCCTTAACCATTCCTCTCCCTTCACCCTCGGATCCAGTCTATTACCCATTCTTACCACTTTCACCTTCTGAGTATTTTTCAAAGCCATCAGCTTTTCTCTGTCTCCATTGCTGCCCCTTTAAACGAGATCACTGTCATCTCCACTTGGATTCACTCAGTAGCCTACTAGCTGGTCTTTGGGCTTTATTCACTCTTGACTCTGTTCAGCCCCTTCTCTCTACGGGAATCTGTACGGAATCCTTCCTCAAAGACAAGTCAAATAATTCTTAAAATGCTCTAGTAACTTCTTATTGCTCTTTACCATTCTTTGCAAAGCCCTTGGTGATCTGCTGCTACATGTCTTTCCATCCTCAAATCCACCCTCCCTCTTGTCAGGCCCTTCACACATGGTGTCCCTTTGCATGTGGTGATGTTCTCACCACCTTCTTCCTGCATGATTCGTTCACACTCATCCTCCTGGCCTTGACTTAAATCTTCCTCAGGGAATCTTGCACTAACCAGCTCCTTCCTCCATCAGCAGAGAAGAAATTATAACCCCCTGTTGCATACTGACACTGTACCATGTTTTCATCTTCTGTAACATCTGTAATAATTCAGTCACTCGTGAGACCACGAACACCATAACAACAGGGATTGGGTATGTCTTGTCAATTATTATAGCTCTGATGTGTGACATGTAGTAGACCCTGAATAAATAACGAGTGAGTGTTTGCCTAATATGTATTAAACCTTTTAAATAGCTAGAAATAAAATTTTGGAATGCCAACTTGCCATATCAGCATATACATGATAACGTATAACATTTAGCCTGTTAGGAAAATGACCACTTTGGGACTACAAAGGGAGGTACATCTTGTGCATTTATATATTGAACAGTTATATCTGTGTAAAATTTACTATCTGAACTTTAGGTAACTTTTTCTGTGGGATATGCTTCTGTGCATAAAGAGAAAATAAAAGGAACCACTTGCGGGCAATTGTCGCTGTCTATATCCTAAAAAAAGAAATCCCAGAATAAAACCTGTCTGGTTTAAAACTTCCCCAGGAGAAAAAGTGGCCAATGGTGGTGACCAAACCAGACGCTATGGTCCCTAGAAAGGACCCAGCTTGAGTAGATCGGGAAATCAACGGAGTTTAGGACTCAGATTCCAGCACTGCTCCTATTGCCGAGCACTGGAGTCATTGCACCTGTAAAATGAGAGATCAGACTTCTGAGGTCTCTTCAGTCTGAGATTCTGTGGTTCCAGAAAGTCCGGGTAACACATTGAAGTTACAATCAGCTGATTAATATTCTTGCTCCCCACCCACTCAGATTTTCCCTGGCTAATGTGGTAATCTCCCTTTTTCAGCATCACAGAACACATAGACTTTGCCACTCCGATACAGCAGCCAGCGATGGAGCCTCTTTGCAATGGCAATCTTCCTACGAGCATGCACACCCTGGACCACTTGCAGGGGGTCTCCAACCGGGCCAGCCTGCACTACACGGGTGAGAGCCAGTTAACAGAGGTGAGTGCTCAGCTCTCTTCAGCCCATCTGTAGTTTTTGGCCCCACAATTACGATAGCAGAAAACTCAGTGGCCAGGCCATATTTTTTTGCCTTTTTTTAGCCGGCTGTCATCTGGGTGGCTTTAGGCCACGCCTGATTTCTTTCAGGCCCTGGAATTGAGCTAATACCTTTTTTTTAATGACCAGGAGACGTTAATTCTGATTTATTCTTCGAGGTAGGAAACATTCTGCTTGCCACCAGAGAGAGGCTTTTGTAAGAAATGTTAAGGTCAGCTTATTCTCCTGCTGGCATTCTCAAGAAGGAAAGGAAGGCGAGTACAGCTATCATATACCTAGCAAACAGTACACCAAGAAGAGAAATTGGAGAAACATAGCACAAATGTCCAAGAATAGAGGATTTGTTAAAGAAATGTTATATAGATATAAGATAGTATACAGTGGAGCTGCCAAGAAAAATGTAGAAATACGTTTACTGGCATGAAGAAATCTCCAGACTATGTGACAATGTGGATGGCAATGTACAGTATGACCCTATATTCTGTGAGAGATGTAATATGTGCATACACATGTTATTTCAGAAAAATATCTGAAAGATACATATAAAGATATTAAGGGGCACCTGGGTGGCTCAGTCGGTTGGGCGTCCGACTTCAGCTCAGGTCATGATCTCATGGCTTGTGAGTTCAAGCCCCGCGTCGGGCTCTATGCTGACAGCTCCGAGCCTGGAGCCTGCTTCAGATTCTGTGTCTCCCTCTCTCTCTGCCCCTCCCCTGCTCATGCTCTATCTCTTGCTGTCTCAAAAATAAATAAAAATATTTTAAAAAATTTTTTTAAAAAAGATACTAACAGTGGTTGCCCCTGGGTGACAGAATTATAGACAGTTTTTTTCTTTATTTACTGTTTTCCAGCGTTGCTGTAATGAATGTGCTGAACATGTCTGTAGTTTCTGTTAAGTGGGAGGGGAATAAGGAACAGTACAGTGGTTTACACATGTCTTCCATAAAATGCCTTACCAGCAGGGCCGCAGCGTGTACCCCAGAGCAACAGTTTGGTTTCGTGCAGTAGTGCCCAACTCAGCATCAGCAGTATCACCTCGATCCTGCTCCTTTTCGTTGCTGTAACCTGCCATTTTCCCCTACACCAGGTATTGCAAAATCTTGGCAAAGACCAATATCCACAGCAGTCACTTGAACAAATCGGCACCCGAATTGCCAAAGTTTTGGAAAAGGTAAGTCACCCTGTAGGAAAGCTGGAAACTGCTGCCCACCTTCTAACTTTCCTAGATTATTTGTCACCAAGTGGCTCTAACCTCTTCTGTTAGTTACCCAGCACTTACCAGCTAAAGGGACAACGTGAAATAATCCCACACTGAATGTTTCCATTACTTTTTCCATCACTTGGTTGGTACTCTTTTTTGCTGCTTTGCTTACCTTCTGTGGTGAAGCCTACCTTATCCGTTTTGTCTCCTTTACTCCAGCACGGGTACATAGAGGTGGTGGTACTGGGAGCCATGGAATCTCGGTAGATGATATAAGTCAGGTGTTCTTCTGGTGGTGAAGAATATTTGGCATTCCAGATTGTGGATGGGAAACACAACTTTAAATATCTTCTTCTCTTGAAATCATGAAACAAAATATCTGCAAAACTACATTTTCATAGAGCCTGCAGAATATATAACAGAGTTTCTAAGACCATTCATCTGTTTCTGTGTGATATTTATGTGAAGAGTTTTTTTTAATTAAAATTAATTACTTTGTGGTTAGATGTCCCTCCATATAATGCTAAAGTGGTAGTATAGTGATTGAGAGAATCAACCCCGCTTCCAGCATGACACTGAAGTATGGTAGGAATAGGGCAATCGCGTCAGTTTTAAAGAGAGGAAATGGGAAAGGCATTGCAGTCGCTGTTCCCTCTCGATTCTGAAATCCACCTGGCCATATGTCACCAGTTCCCCTGATTACATGCATTACAAGGAATAGTCCTTGATTATAACCCATCTGGGTTTGGTTCCCTAATCTCTTTCTCAGCTCTTGACCCTTCTCTCTGAGCAGCGTGTCCTTTTCCATAAGGAAGGCCTCTGTTTGCAGCCGAAGAGCAATGTCGGCTTGCTTCCCCCCATCTTTCTCCCTCTTAGTCCAGACTGGCGCAACGCCTTTAAAACAACTTTGTAGACCTTCACATTGTAAGTCATTCCATCACACAGAACCCACACTTCAAATCTCTTCAAGAAGTTCCTGTCTACCTTGGATATGAGCCCAGGACATAAATACTCTTAAGACTTCTAGACGCCTTTTGTCCGAGAGAGTCTTCTGAGGCTTACATCTAGACTTAACATCCTTCTGAGGCAGGAGTAACAAAGGGTCCTACTGCCATGCTTTTGATTTGAGCTTGACCCTGAGGCCATAGTTTCACTGGTAACATTCTGGATTTTTAATTATTTATTTTTTTTAGGTTCTTTAAAACCTCATGCTGATTGGAGAAGCTGGCAATTGAGAAAGTTTCATTTTCTAACCCTGCAAGTCCCAGCATGAAAGCATTTTTTTTCTAAATTCTGCTTGAAAACTGTACTGTTTCTTGTTTAAGTTCTCTCTTTTAATATCTTACTATAGAGGATTTTTCAAAAACTCTTTGTCCTTTTCGGTATTATTCTTGGAAGTCTTCCTAGCCAGATCCACAACTCTGTGAGGTATTTTATTTATATTCCAAGAAACAGCCTCACCATTTGTTTTGCCAGTAGATGAGCCTACCCCTTCTCCAGCCTCCAACAGCGATGGCCTCCGTGCTTGTCCAGTCTCACTGCTGCGCTAAGCAGACGTACTCAACCCATTCCCAGAGCTAACGCCATAGGCTCCGAGTTTCTGTTATGGCAACACTCCATTCTGGATACCAGACACTATTTCAGTTACCCATTTCTACCTCAGAGACCACCCCAAAATCTACTGGCTTTAAACAAAACTTATTTGCTCATGATTGTGTAGTCTGAGCTGGACTCAGCTGGGCATTTCTTCCGGTCTCACTTGGAGTCGTTCACGCAACTGCAAGACATGTGGAGACTCATCTGGGGCTGGCCACCAGAAGGTTCTACTCATGTGTCTGATCCATCAGCTGGAGTGGTTGGAATAGCTGGGGCACAGTCTCTCCAGCTGAGTAGATGGGCCTTTTTGCAAGGGGGCTCAGCACTCCACAAGGCTGAGAGCAGACGCACACAGGCCTCTTAGAGCCTGTGCAGGGAAACAGAACTGCTGTGGCACCACTTCTTTCCAAGCAGGTGTAGGGCCTGCTCAAAATCAAAGGCAGGGGAACGTCCTCCCTCTGCTAGCAGTGACAGAGAGCGCACAGCCTGCCTTTAAAGCACCATGGGTCCCTCCAGAGGAGCAACGAGACTGACAGCATCTCCCCAGGGATGGTAGAATCCAGAAGCCAGTGTAACAACATGTTTAAAACTAGAAGGAAAAAACTGCAAGCCTTGAATTTTATACCAGCGAAAACATCCTTCCGATATTAAGGAAGAAACGGAAGAGACAAAAACTCAGAGAATTTGGCACCAGTGGGCCTGCACTGAAATAATAATTAAAGAAAGTTCTCAGGAAAATATCCCAGTTAGAAATATCGACATGCAAGAAGGAAGGAAGAACACCAGGACGGTAGCTGCACAAAATAATAACCCCAAAACCCTGAGGCGCTTTACTTTTCTATATAACTAAAATCCATGGTAACAATAACAAATTATGGGAGCGACGGAAATGGAGTTTAAATGTTCTAAGGTTTAATTGGTATCAGCCAAGTACTAAAAGTAATAATTTGCATTGGTCTGTGATAAGTAAGAATGCAGTTTTAGGCTCTAGGCTAACTACTAACAGTGGTTTGGAAATGTAATTTAATAGATGGGAAATAGAATAATAGAAAACATTTGATTAATCTATAGAAAGTTAGAAAAGGAGAGGCACATAAAAGTAGACACAAATGGTAAAATAGTATAGACCCAAGTATATCCGTAGTTGGGCAAAAAAGATTATATAATTTGAGCATTTAGTATGGAATGGTTTTTTTTAATCCAGCTATATACAGCTTATAAGAGAAGCACTTTAAATATTAGGTACAAAAGTGATGAAGTGTAAAGATGGAAAATAATATACCATGCAAACAAAAAAAAAAGCTAAAAGACAGGTGATATAGCTGCCCTCTTATCAGAAAAAATAGTATGGGGTGCCTTGGCGGCTCAGTTGGTTGAACATCCAACTTCAGCTCAGGTCATTATCTTGCATTTGTGAGTTTGAACCCCACATTGGGCTCTGTGCTCACAGCTCACAGCCTAGAGCTTTGGATTCTGTGTCTCCCTCTCTCTCTGTACCTGCCCTGCTCACACACTGCCTCTCTCTCTCAAAAACTAAAACTTTAAAAAAATTTGGGGGGTTTTAAATGAGAAGAAAAAAATCAAGTTTGAAGCAGGAAGCACTACTAGCATTAGAAGGCCTAAAATGAGGGACGCCTGGGTGGATCAGTTGGTTAGGCACCTGACTTCAGCTCAGGTCATGATCTCATGGTTTGTGAGTTTGAGCCCTGCATCGGCCTCTGTGCTGACAGCCTGGAGCCTGCTTCGGATTCTGTGTCTCCTTCTCTCTCTGCCCCTCCCCCACTTGCACTCTGTTTCTCTCTCTCTCTCTCAAAAGTAAATAAACATTTAGAAAAGAAAGGCCTAAAATGAAAAAGATCAGTAATGACAAATGTTGAAGATGGTATAGAGCAACCAGAACTCTCTTATGTTGCTCATTAGAATATAACATAGTACAGTCATTTTCAAGATCATTTGGTAGTCTGTTAAAAAGTTAAGCATATATGATCCAGGAACTTTACCACTAGATATTTATTAAAGAAACACGAATGTATATGTCCACAAAATGCTTGTTAAAAAACATTCACAGCAGATTTATTCATAACAGCCAAAAAACAATGATGTGCCAACCAATAGAATGGATGAACAATGGTGTATTTACACAGTGGATATTAATTATACTAATGGATTCATCAAGAAAGATCCAGCATCCATATTGATGAATCTCAAATTCATTTTATGCTAATAAAAGAAATTGGACACAAAAAAAGTGCATAGTGTATGATCCCAACTATATGAAATTCTAGAACAGGCAAAGCTCACCTATGGTGATAAAAATAAGATCAGTGGTGGCTTTGTGGGGGAAGGGGATGACTGAGAAGCAGCTTGAAAGGACTTTCTGTAGTGTTGGAAATTTTCTCTGTGTTTAGTAGTCAAAAATGAACGTTTTACTTAAGATCTGAGCATTTCTCTCTATGTAAATAAAATCTATTTTTAAAAATGAAGGTTAAATAAAGATTTTATACCACCAGAAACTGAGAGATGTACGTTACCAACAGACTTGCACTAAAACTCACTAAAGGAATTTCTTCAGGCAGAAAGAAAACTATCCCAGATGCAAACAGGAAAGAACAAAGAGCAAGAGAAAGTGTAAATATTAAATACAAATGGGTATGACTGTACAAAATAATAACAGTAGTATCTTCCGATAGGAAACTATAACATTGTTAGTCGTGTACCTCCAGAGTGAGCCCTCCCTTAGGCCAGGGACCATTCTCTGCCCACCACCCTTTCCTGCCAGGTGACAGTTCAGATGCAAGGGAACAAGTCAATGATGTATTGTGGGAATTACCCTGACTTAGATGTCCCAAATTCCATACGAAAACCAGTATCTTTTGTGATAGCCCCTTGAACACAGAGTCCTGGAAAGGGCATAGCTATTTATAAGAACCACGGCACTCGGAAGCTCCAAACTGGCTTTCCATGAGGTGTTTATAGTTTATTTCCAGTCCTCCTAGTCCACATACAATTTACCAACTGAGGTCATTTTTACTAAAAGCTATCTTGCCTGGTAATGGCTAACATTCCCCCTTTATTAGGTTTTCAGGGAAATAGAGCTAGAAGGTTGATCTAGTAACCACTTCCATTGTGGGCTCACAAACCAACGTCCATGACCTTGAGTTACTAACTTAAATAAAATAACTCTCAGACTTTAGGGTACATTAGAATCACCTCATTGCTGAGCTTCCTGATTTAGTGGGACTAGGATCGCCTGAGGATGTACATTTCTAGAAAGCTCCTGGGTGATACTCCTGGTATGAATATCACATTTTGAAACCACTGCCTTAGAAAATGGCAGCGATGACAAAGCAGAATGCCCCTTTTCTATTTATCATTCACAGAAGAACAAGCATCTCCATATCCTCTTTGCTTTAACTTTTAGAATAGTCATTATCCTTTGTTATTTCTTCAAAAGCCCATCTATACTCGTCCCCTTAGGGAGTTAGTTTACATTGCCATTAGTTACCACTGAGTGTTAGCAGATGACATAGGTCAGTCCCCATTTTAGGATTAAATCTGTATGCACTGTCACAACTCTCGGAACATTGCCCCAGGTTGTAGCCGAGGTCGCTCCCACTGTGATACTCAGAAGCCTCTGCCACCCCAGATGTACACCACGCAGCTGCCATTGCCAGTGCAGCCAGTTTGTGTGCCAGGTTGCCACATAGCCCTTTCCGACCTGTGCCCTGGTGCAGGGTAGTTCTCCCACTTATGTCCCCTGCTTCCCCAGCTAAGGGCCTGTGGCCGCCATGTCATGCTGATTAGATCTATGGAGAAGAGCCAACCTCACTGCTCCACCCTCATGTCTAGTCCAGCCCCAGTCACAAACACGGAGTCAAGCTCGTATCTCCTTCCCACCCCCTGCCAGGTATCAATGCCTAGTTTCACCTAGCTGCATCAACTACCCCAAGACAATGTCATTCTTGCCAGCCAGCCCACTTGCAGCTGTGCTTCTGTTCAGTTCCATTTCATGGACAGTGGGAAGGGGAGGGGTGGGCAGTTTCTGTCAGCATAAGTTTGTCTCCAGCTTTTATCTAGTGCCACAAGGGAAAGATTTTTTTTTCAATGTCAATTTTTTTTTTCTTTTCTTAAGTGGGCTCCACACAGGGCTTGAACTCACTGAGATCAAGACCTGAGCTGAGATCAGGAGTCAGACGCTTAACCGACTGAGCCACCCAGGCACCCCTCACAATATCAGACTTTTGCCATCAGACTCTGGGAAAGTTGGCCCCCACTGAGGCTTCAGTTTCATCTCAGTTTCATCTGCATCTCCCTGGACATTCTTTTATGTCACAGTGCCTTGGCCATATTGAACCAAGGATATGAAAGTCCATTCTGCAGTACCCACTGCCAGGGGATTTAGAGCCAGTTAGATAAATATTTTATGCCCGCACAACTCAATAGGGCACTTACGGTCTTGCCTTCACTCAGGAGGACAGAATAGGAAACCCAGTATGCCAGCAGTGCAGCTCTTTGTGTGTTTTTCCGAGTCCCCATAGCTTTCTGGCAGCAGTCTCGGGGACAGTTATCTGCCCCTTCCCCTAGGTGATAGCTCAGGGATAAAGGATTAAGACCACATGAGTGAATATGGGAACAACTCTGGCTTAGAACTCTCAAGTTGCACATAGGAATCAGTATCTTTTGCAATAGTCTTGTGCGCCTAGAGTCCAAGAGTTCCCACAAGGGACAAGAAACGACACACTCAGGAAAGGTCATAGTCCTCCCAGTCTGCTGCAGTTTAGTCAGGTCATCTTTGCCATAACCAAGTTGCCTGGTAACATGGCTGGCATTGTACCTTTATTAGGTGTCCAGGGGAACACAGCTAAAAGGTTAACATGAGATTAGTTTCCCATGAATACACATGGGCAGGGTGTTAGGTTTTAGCATTATCAGGAAAGTAGTAAAATTAAAGTAAGAATTTATATTTTTAGTCTGGAGTAATTCAAGATGCATATTGCAATTTTTAGGCTAATTGTTAAAAGAACAGTTAAAGAATGTATAGTTAAGGAAAAATGGAACAATAAAAAACATTTGATCAATGAAGAAACAAGAAAGGAAGTCAAAAGGAATATAAAATAGATATCTATAATATGTAAAATGTAAAAATGCATAAAATAAAATATAAATAGTAAAGTGATAAAGATAAGCCCAGTGTGTCAGTAATCATGGTAAGTACAAAAGGACTACGTATTCCAACTAGAGTACTAACA
Organism: Panthera tigris; assembly: GCF_018350195.1. Taxonomy (NCBI): domain Eukaryota; kingdom Metazoa; phylum Chordata; class Mammalia; order Carnivora; family Felidae; genus Panthera; species Panthera tigris. The sequence goes on from NC_056669.1 coordinate 95,107,129, forward strand.
TCAAACTGGGTTAAAATATTGAACGCGATTATGTGCTATTCACAAGTAGCACACTTTTTAAATATTTTTTATTTTATTTTTTAACAAGTAATATGCTTTAATATATGAAATGGTTGAAATTGAAAGATGAAAAAAAGATATACAAACACTACACAAAAAATGCTGGTATAACTACACTATCATCAGACAATGTGGAATTTAAGGCAAGAATCATTGCTACAGATAAAAACAATTCATAATGATAAAGTGGTCAGTCCACCAGGAATATAGAAAACTGTATGTGTAACCAGTAGCATAATTTCAAGTTATATAAGACAAGCATTAAACACTGGCAGATCTAAATGGAGAAACAGATGAATCTACAATCATAACAGACTTCAACCTCCCTCTCAGTAGGTGGTAGAACTGAGCAGACAAAAAAATTAAAAATATAGACCATCTTGCTAATAAACAAATTTGACCCAATATATTTATATAATTTATTTAATAAACAAATCTGAGCCAGTATAATATATATAATATATTTATATATTTATATTTAATTTACATTAAATTGTGACAGAATTCTCATTTTTTTAAATACTTATTTTGAGAGAGAGAGGGAGACCGGGGGAGAGGCAGAAAGAGAGAGAGAGAGAGAGAGAGAGAGAGAGAGAGAGAGAGAATCTCAAGCAGGCTCTACACTGTCAGCGCAGAGCCCAATGCAGGGCTTAAGGTCACAAACTGTGAGATCATGACCTGAGCCAAAATCAAGAGGCAGACACTTAACCAACTGAGCCACCCAGGCGCCCCAGAATTCTCATTTTAAAAAATGCATGTGGACCAGGCACCTGGTTGGCTTAGTTGGTATAGAATGAGACTCTTGATCTCAGGTTCATGAGTTTTAGCCCCATATTGGGATGGAGCCAACTTAAAATAAATTTTTAAAAAATGCATATGGATCATTTACCATGTTGGTCATAAGCTGAGTTATAAATTAAGCCTCAATTAAAATTTAAAATATTGAAATAATTTAGAGCATATTTTCTAAACATAATTGAATTAAAAAAAAAATAAAGATCAGGGGCACCTGGGTGGCTCAGTTGGTTAAGTGTCCATTTAACTCTTTGGTTTCAGCTCAGGTCATAATCTCATAGTTTGTGGGTCAAGCCCCACATCAGGCACTGCACTGATGGTGTAGAGCCCGCCTGAGATTCTATCTCTCTTTGCTCACTCTCTCTCTCTCTCTCTCTCTCTCTCTCTCTCAGTATAAACTAAAAAAACAAAGAAACAAACAAAAGAATAGATGGAAAACCCTCAGCTATTTTGGTGACATTAAGCAGTACACCTTTACATAACCCATGGGTCAGTGAAGAAAGCCCAAGCAAAATTAGAAAATGTTTTGAAATGAATGATAACAAAGCATATCAAAACTTGTGGGATGCAGCTAAAGCAGTGCTTGAGTGAAGTTTATAGCCCTTAAATGGATATATTAGTTAAAAAAATAAAAAAGACTGAAAATCAATGATCTATGTTTCTATCTCAAAAACAGAAAAAAGAAAAGAACAAGTTAAAACTACAGTGAGATATTTCTTGCCATGACATTGGCAGAAATCCAGAAGTTTGATAGACTCAGTGAGACTGTGGGGAAATTGGTATGGCCATGCATACATTGCTGGTGGAAATGCAAAATGGAATAACCTTTATGGAGAGACAAATTGTATCTAGCAAAATTATACATTCATTTACCTATGTAGCCAGCTTTTGGGAATCTTTTCTAAAAGTACACTGGCAAAAAAAATGTATACAAAAATGCCTATGATAAGGCTCTTGATTATAGCCTGATTTGTAATAGCAGACTGGCAACACCCCAAATGCCCAGCAGAAGGAGACTGAATGAATAAAAAGTCCTCTGTGGATGTTTATTGGGTATGAACATCGACACAATGGAGTCTTCTACAGCTGTCAAAAATAATGAAGACAATTTCTTCCTTTCTTTCTTTCTTTCTTCTTTCTTTCTTTCTTTCTTTCTTTCTTTCTTTCTTTCTTTCTTTCGAGGAAGAGAGAGCACGTGTATGCATGCAAAGCAGGAAAGGGCAGAGGGAGAGAGAATCTTAAGTAGGCTCCACACTCAGCATGGAGTCCAGTGTGGGGCTCGATCTCACAACTGTGAGATTATGACCTGAGCCAAAATCAAGAGTCAGATGCTTAACCGACTGAGGCACCCAGGTGCCCCAAAGACAATTTCTGTTAAATCTCTGTGAAATAATCTCCAGGATATAGGCGGTGAAAAAGAAAAAAAAAAAAGTGGAAAAAATCGTATCTTCAATTACTATTTTGCTTTTTAAATAATGGTGAGGTGGGGGGTGTATGCAGATATTGTAAAATGGAAGAGTAACTTTTAAAAATACTTTTCAATGGTTTTCCATAGAAGGAAGGTGGAAATAGGATAGGAAAGACTGAGCATGAAGCTAGATTTCCTTGAATCTACATTGCCTTTTCAATATGATTTTGGAAACAAATATTTTGTATAATTACAAAACAGATTTTAATAAGGCAATTCCTAATTAAAAGTAAAATTAAGTGAGCCCAACTATGTAGTCAATTGGTAGTATAACCACATCAAGAGAAACTATCCCAAGTGACTTTAAAAGACCCATTATTTGACTACCTCCCTAATGGGATTTACCCTAAACACAAAAGAAAACCTTATTCTGTTTTCAGTAATACATTTGTTAATAATATCGATATTGTCCTGAGATTGTAGGTGTAGGCAATGCAAGATAAATGAGTAGTTTTGTTGGTGATGTTGAGAACTGGAGCTTGGGTTTGGGGGAAGGACATAAAAGTGTGAACATCTGTAGTCATGTTAAGTAAACATCTGTAGTCGTGAATTGGAAATACTAGCAAGACTTTTTTGTATATTTGCACATTTCCTAACTTTATTTGCTGAAAAGACTAATATCATTGAGTAACCCAGTAGTAGTAAGCACACTTTGTACCTACATATTGATCTTTAGATACCATTTTCTACTAAAAGGAACCAGAATTCCTTGGAGAAATGGCTTCTACCAAGTCAGGGAAAGCAAAGAAGCTCCCATAGTCAACAAAGGTTGTGTCCGAAGAACTCAGAACCAGCTGGAATGTGTATCTCCTGTTGGCCAAAGATGGAACGCAGCACTTTGAGCAGCAAAAATCAACAAAGCAACTGCAGTAGATGAGACACATCACGTTTATTAAACTATATCTAAACTCCTGAATTCACCAGGAGGATTTTGTCTTAGACGATGCATGGGAACAGCTTGTTTTTTTAAAGTAAAAAGAAAGTAATAAGCATATTTCCTTCCCTTCTAAGTGAACTATACTTTGGGGTAAATGATTAATTGATGAGAAAAAGTCTTTTTATAGGAATATTCTAACTAGTAAACTAGAGTTGATAAAATTAGAATATTACAGTTTTGCTGCTCCTAATTAATTTATGGCAGTGAACATCACTGGCTACTCAATTCACAAATAGACGGTATGTGGGTAGCATTGGAAGTTCATGTTACCACCTGTGAAATGTTTTGCCCCCATTCCCTCCCCAGTAACTCAAATCTGAATCCAGTCAAGCCTCTAACTGCCAACTACTGGGAAATACAGGAGACAAAGGAGCATGTTAAATGGGTCCTTGAGGATACAATCAGCAGAGTCCAGTCAGTGGGAAACTACAGGATAAATAACCCTACTTCTTCTTCAAAAATTTTAAAAATTAGATGAAGATGAACCCTAGAGATCAAAAGAGATTTAACGAACACATTAACCAGTTGCAACATATGGACTTTATTTAGATTATGATTCAAACTATAAAAGCGAAACACACTTTTGTAAGACAACCAGGGGAAATAGGAGTACAAGCTGCATGCTGATGATCTTAAAAAATAATTTTCAGTATTTTAGGTGAACTTTATTAATCTTATACTTTAAACGTGGTTTTTAAGAGGTACACACTGGAAAATTTACTGATGAAGTTATATGAAGTCAGGGATTTCCTTCGAATTAATATGGATGAGGGTTTAGATGAAATAGAGAGTGGCCGTGAGTTGATAAGTGTTGAAGCTGGCTGATAGGCAAGTGCATGGAAGTTCTACTTTGTATTTTATTTGAAATTTTTCATTATAAAACATTTAGGGGCACCTGGGTGGCTTAGTCAGTAAGCGTCCACCTTCAGCTCAGGTCACAATCTCGGGGTTCATGAGTTTGAACCCCATGTCAGGCTCCACACTTACGGTGCAGAGTCCCCTTGGTATTCCTTCTCTCCTCTCTCTGTCCCTCCCCTGCTTGTGCTTCTTTCTCTCTCAAAATAAATGAATAAACCTTAAAGAAAAACTTTTAAGAATGTTATCTCATAATGGGAGCAAACAGTGTATCAGAAATGAGTTTGTATAGGTTGAAAAAAAAAAAACCCTAAACTAAAAATATACTTATTTGGGTCAAATACTCAAGTGAGTGAATTAGATACCATTAAATAACCAGTGAATTGCAAGCTTTGTGTAAAAAATTACCTAAAATATTACAGAGACAGGAAGATGAGTGAATCAGCAGATTCAGGAAATATGCTGTATTCCAAGCTGGATAAATAAAAGACATCCATGCACAGCTACATTATGTATAGTAAAACAGCAAAGACAAAGATCATCTTTAAAAAATGTATTTCAGTCAGGGTACTGTCAGGAAACTGGAAACGACATTAGGTATTTCAGAAGAGCTAATTTAATTTAGAGAATTGATTACGTTTTTGTGGAAGGGTGAAAAAGAAAAAAGGAAACATCTCCTGGGGTAAGCCAGAGATACCAACTGCTGGGCCTGGCTCCCAGGCAGGCAGTGAGGTTTTCCAAAATCTAGGAGTTCACAGGAATTCTGGCAAGTGGAGTTTCTGCTTCTGAAGAGGGAGCACAGCCCGACTGTGAAGGGGTGTAGTGAGGCTGGGTCTTCAAGAGCAAAGTGCTGCTGCTGCTAAAATGACACTGATGGGAGCAACACGCAAACCGGAAGAAAAAAGTCGTTTCTCCCTCTTGCCTGCCAATTTCCCAGTGTGCACATCTGCAGAACCTAACAAGCCTCTAGCAAAGGAGAAATATGGTTTGCAGAGTTCCAGTCACAGTACCACAAAGCAGGCTATAAAATTTGGCATTTACATCTGATCACTTCGTATGTATCACAGCATGCGTGCATGAATTTATTCATTCAAAAAATATGTAGTAAAGTCCCACTGTGTGCCAAATACTTTTTAAGTGCTTGGGATACATCAGTGAAGAACAATTTAGACAGAGATATCTGCCATACAGAGGAATGATGTTTCAAATGACAGCCTGTCATAGCAACATTCTAAGCCAGATGATAGGTTTTTTTTTTTTTAAGTTTGTGTATTTATTTTGAGAGAGAAAGAGTGTGAGGGAGAGGGGCAGACAGAGAGGAAGAGGGAATCCCAAGTAGACTCTACACCACCAGCATAGAGCCTGACACAGGGCTTGAACTCACGAGCCGTGAGATCATGACCTGAGCCAAAATCAAGAGTCAGATACTGAACCGACTGAGCCACCCAGGCGCCCCCAGATGATAGTTTTGAAAGGATACTGTGCCCCCCTAGAATCGTGTGCCTTACAGTGATAGAATAAGAAAGGTATTTCAAAATAAAAAACTGGTAATAGTTTACTACCAAGAGTCCTACCTCAGGGAACTTCTCTGTATGAAAGCCAAAGAAGGATTGTCTCAGGCAAAAGATTTGCTAAGCAAATAAAATGATGTAGGCATGCAAACCCAGACAGACACTGTCTGTAGAAAAGGATAATTTGTGGGATTTTAAGAGAAATGACTAAACTAAAATACTGGACAAAACAGAACGTACATTTGAAGGTGGAGTAACCAGAGTCAAGGTGTTCAAAGGCTCTCTTCATGTTGAGGAGTGAGTTAATATATTGCTTGGACTTTAAGTTAAATAGAGTGAAGATTTATGGTTAACTATTAAAAAGAATGCACAAATCCCAAACCTGTGAGGATAAAATTATGAAGGTAGAAAGGGGAGGACCAAAAAAAAAAAAAAAAACTTATGCAAGAAATGACAAAATGGAGGAGAAAAGGCGCAATAAAGAATCAGAACAAGAGCAACAAAAAAAATTGATAAGAACCAATAGAATCCAAGAAGTAAACAGTCTTAAAATCTGTAATGGAACAGTCACAATAATGTCAAATTGGAAATTTTTAAAGGAGCTACATGTTTTAATAAGAGCCATACCTAAAACATAAATGTTGGGAAAAATGGGAAAAGATATACCAGATACATACTAATCAAAAGTGAGTAGATACATTAATTACCTGAAAAAAACATATTTCAAAACAAAAAATTATTAGGGGCAGAGGAAATGACTATGTAATGATAAAAGATTTAGTTCACCAGAAAGATAATAGCAATTCTAAACTTAGCATACCCAATAACCTCAAAATACATAAAGCAAAAAAAGATTGCTCTACTGAAAGAAATTGACAAATACCAGCATAAATACCTTTCTCCACTATTGATGAGCCAATCAGTGTCAGAATCTATATTCATGAAGTGTGTTAATCTGTGGTTTTCTTTGCTTGTAATACTTTGTTTAATTTTGTTCTTAGGTTAATAATGACTTTGTATAATGAATTGGGAAGTGCTCCCTTCACCTCATTTTTCCATAACATTTTATAGAGAAGTGCTATTATTTCTTCCTTAAATATTTGATAGAATTCAGCAGTGAAACCATCTTGGCCAGGATTATTTGTGAGAGATTTCTAACAAATTCAATTTCTTTAGTAAAAGTATTCAATTATCTCTTGAGTGAGTTTTATTAGTTGTGTCCTTAAAGAAATTATTCCACTTCATCTAAGTTGAATTTATGGGCATAAAGATGTTTGTAATATTTTTTTTCTCATTTTCTTAGTATCTGTGGGATCTGTAGTAACATACTTCTCTTAATTCTGATATTGGTACTTAGTGTCTTTTCCCTTTTTTTTTTTCCTGATCGGACTGACTAGAAATTTGTCAATTTTATTGATCTTCTCAAAAACCAAGAACTCAAGGTTTTGGAGCCATTGATTTTTCTCTGTTGTTTTTTATTTTCTCTTTCATTGATGTCTGTTCTGTATTATTTCCTGTCTTCTGCTTGCTTAGGATTTAATTTGCTGGGGTTTTTTTAGTTTCTTGATGTGGAAGCTTAGGTTATTGGTTTGAGCCCTTGCTTTTCTAATGTAGGTGTCTGCTTTAGCTGCACATCACAAATTTTGTCATATTTCATTTTCATTCAGTTTTACATAGTTTATAATTTTCCTCCTAATTTCTTCTCTGATCTGTAAGTTAGTATGTTCTTTGTGTTTCCAACTATTGGGCATTTTCCAGATCTCTTTCTTTAATTGATTTCTAATTTAATCCCATTGCAGTAAATGAACATAGTTTGTATGACTTAAATTCTTTTTAACTTATTCAGACTTGTTGTATGACCCAGAATATGACCTCTTGGTAAATGTTCCATGTGCATCAGAAAAGAATACTACTGTTAGAGTATGCTAGAAATGTCATTTAGGTCAAGTTGTTTGATAATATTGTTTGTGTCTTCTTTATCTTTACTGATCTTTTTGTGTAATTCTTCTATCAGTTATTGAGAAGCATGTTGAAATCTACAACTATAATTCTGAATTTGTCTTCTCTCAGTTTTTGATTCTTGCATTTTCAAGTTCTTTTTTTTTTTTAGTTTTTATTTAAATTCCAGCTAGTTAACTTATAATATAGTATTAGTTTCAGGTGTACAACGTAGTGATTCAACACTTGCATGCATCACCTAGAGCTCATTGCCACAAGTGCCCTCCTTAATACTCAACACCTATTTTCCCCATCTTCCCACTCACCTCCCCTCTGGTAACCATCACTTTGTCTCTATAGTTCAGAGTCTATTTCTTGATTTGCTTCTCTCCCTCTTTTCTTTTCCCTTTGCTCTTTTGTTTTGTTTCTGAAATTCCACATATGATTAAAATCATATGGTATTTGTCTTTCTCTTTCTTATTTTGCTTAGCACAGTATACTCTAGCTCCATCCTTTTTGTTGCACTCTAACATTTATTTATTATTGTGTAAGCAGAACTGCACAGAGTGTTTACATGACTCACTATATGCTATCAGAATCAGCTGTTGATTTATCGACCTTGTAGAACCGAGGTCTCACTGTTATTCAACATAGTAGTAGAAGTCCTAACCTCAGTAATGAGACAACACAAAGAAATAAAAGGCATCCAAATCAGCAAGGAGGAAGTCAAACTTTCACTCTTTGCAGATGACATGATACTCTCGATGGAAAACCCAAAAGATCCACCAAAAAACCTACTAGAACTGATCCGTAAATTCAGCAAAGTTGCAGGATTTAAAATTAATGTAATGTACAGAAGTCAGTTGCATTTCTATCAACCAATAATGAAACATCAGAAAGAAAAATCAAGGAATTGATCCTATTTACAAGTGCACCAAAAACCATAAAATACCTATGAATAAACCTAACCAAAGAGATGAAAAATCTATACACTGAAAAAGTATGGGAAGCTTATTAGAAATTGAATAAGACACAAAAAGTGGTGTCCATTTTTAAATGGTGATACTACCCAAAGCAATCTACATATTCAATGCAATCTCTATCAAAATAACACCAGCATTCTTCACAGAGCTAGAACAAACAATACTAAACTTTGTATGGAACCAGCATAAGACCCTGAATAGCCAAAGCAGTCCTGGAAAAGCAAACTAAAGCTGGAGGCATCACAGTTTCAGACTTTAAGATGTATTACTAAGCTGTAATCATCAATACAGTATGGTACTGGCACAAAAACAGGCACATAGATCAGTGGAACAGAATAGAAAACCCAGTAATGGACCCACAAACATATGGCCAACTAATTTTTGACAGAGCAAGAAAGAATATACAATGGAAAAAAGACCGTCTCTTCAGCAAATGATGTTGGGAAAACTGGACAGTGACATGCAGAAGAATGAACCTGGATCACTGTCTTGCACCACACACAAAAATGAACTCAAAATGGATGAAAGACCTAAACGCAATACAGGAAGCCATCAAAATCCTAGAGGTGAAAGCAGGCAAAAACCTCTTTGACTTCAACTGCAGCAACTTCTTACTCAACATGTCTCTGTAGGCAAGGGAAACAAAAGCAAAAATGAACTAATGGGACCTCATCAAGATAAATAAAAAAAGCTTCTGCGTGGCAAAGGAAACAATCAGCAGAACTAAAAGGCAACTTAAGGAATGGGAGAATATATTTGCAAATGACATATCAGATAAAGGGTTAGTATCCAAAATCTATAAAGAACTTCTCAAACTCAACACCCAAAAAAATAATCCAGTGAAGAAATGGGCAAAAGACATGAATAGATACTTTTCCAAAGAAGACATCCAGGTGGCTAACAGACACATGAAAAAGTGCTCAACTTCACTCATCATCAGGGAAATACAAATCAAAACTTCACTGAGATACCACCTCACATCTATCAGAATGACTAACAACTCAGGCAGCAATGACAGATGTTGGTGAGGATGTGAAGAAAGAGGATCTCTTTTGCACTGCTGGTGGGAATGCAAACTGGTACAGCCACTCTGGAAAACAGTATGGGGGTTCCTCAAAAAAGTAAAAATAGAACTACCCTACGACCCAGCAATTGCACTACTAGGTATTTATCCAAGGGACACAGGTGTGCTGTTTCGAAGGGGCACATGCACCCCAGTGTTTACAGCAGCACTATCAACAGTAGCCAAAGTATGCAAAGATCCCAAATGTCCATTGATGGATGAATGGATAAAGAAGATGTGGTATATATATACAATAGAGCATTACTTGGCAATCAAGAAGAATGAAATCCTGTCATTTGCAACAATGTGGATGGAACTAGAGTGTATTATGCTAAGCAAAATTAGTGAGAGAAAGACAAATATCATGACTTCACTCATATGTGGAATTTAAGATGCAAAACAGATGAACATAAGGGAAGGGAAGCAAAAATAATATAAAAACAGGGAGGGGGACAAAACATAAGAGACTTAAAATATAGAGAACAAACTGAGGGTAGCTGGAAGGGTTGCAGGTCGGGGGAAGGGCTAAACAGGCAAGGGGCATTAAGAACACTTGTTGGGATGAGCATGGGGTATTCTATGTAGGAGATGAATCACTGGATTCTACTCCTGAAATCATTATTGCGCTATATGCTAACTAGGACGTAAATTAAAAAATAATAAATAAAAATAAATTTTAAAAATTTTAAAAAGTACCAAGTTCTCAAAATATGCTATCTTACCCATAGTAAGATCTTACCCGTATCTTACTATATAAGAAATATGCTGTTTTACCCTCAGTACTAAGCTATAAGTGTCCTATATTTTTACTAAAACATCCAACTTAGACTTCTTTTGATTTAAGCTTTGTGTGTGTGTGTGTGTGTGTGTGTGTGTGTGTGTGTGTCAATGGCTATTTGGTATCCATGGTAATGCTTCTTTTTTTCTTTTAATTTATATATATGTATTTTTAAATTTTTATTTAAATGCAAGTTAACATGTAGGGTAATAATGATTTCAGGAGTAGAATTTAGTGATTATGTAAGCATTTTTAAGTTCTATTATTAGGTGCAGAAATCAATGAAATAGAAATCAACAGTCCAAAAGTTTCTTTGAAGCACTGTTCGGGCAAAATTAATCAAGAAAAAATAAAGCATAAATAACCAAGATTGAGGTAAAAGGGAACCATAGCTACAGCTAAAAAGATAAGACAGTGATAAAATTACCAATTTTATGCCAACAAATTTGAAAACAATTGTAAAGAAGACAAATTTCTAGAAAAATGTAATTACCCAAATTGATTTGGGTATTATAACTCAAATGAAAGCAGTGTCTTTAAAAAATCTTCTCCAAAGAACACAGCAAGGTCTATTGATTTTATATGTGAATTCTACCAAACTTTTGAGAATTACACTATCTCAATATAAACAGACTCTTCTGGACAGCAGAAAAGGGAACAATTTCCCAATTCCTTGAGATGAGACTACTGTAACCTTGAAAGCAAAACTAGGCAAAGACATTATGCAAAAGAAAAGTAATACACTAAGGTCACTTATAAACATAAGTATCAAAACCATAAGCCAAATATTAACAGACTAAATCCAATTGCGTATGTTTTTCTTTAACAAGGTGCACCTTGATCAAGTTGGGTTTACCCCAGAAATACAAAACTGGTCTAACTTTAGGCAAACCTTGTATTTCATCAACCAAATTAAAGAATTATGAAATTATTTCAATAGATTGCATTTCTGCAATACCATCCATGATATAAAGCTAATGCAAATTAAGAATAGACCAGGACTTCCTTAATCTGATGAGAAGAATCAACAAAATATCTACAGCAAAGATGAATCTTAATAGGGGAAATATTTAAAATAATTCTTTGAAATCAGAAAAGAGAATGCCCTCCATCACCACTGTTTTTTCAAACTTGTATCAAAAGTCCTAGTGGGGCACCTGGATGGCTTAGTCAGTTAAACATCTGACTTCAGCTCAGGTCCTGATCCCGCGGTTCGTGAGTTCAAGCCCTACATCCAGCTCTGTGCTGACAGCTCAGATCCTGAAGCCTGCTTCAAATTCTATATCTCCCTCTCTCTCTCTCTCTCAAAAATAAATAAACATTAAAAAATTTTAAAAAGTCCTAGCAAGTACAGTAAATCAAGAAAAAGAAATTAATGGCATAAATATTAGGAAGAAAAAACCAAAATCTTATTGAGAAATGATGTGATTATCTACATAGCAAACCCAGAAGCTACAGACAAATTTTTAGAACTAACAGCATTTTTGGGGTGCCTGGGTGGCTCAGTTGGTTAAGCCTCCAACTTCGGCTCAGGTCATGATCTCGCGGTTTGTGAGTTCAAGCCCCGCATCAGGCTCTGTGCTGACAGCTGTGTCTGTGTCTTCCCCCTCCCTGCCCCTCCCATGCTCATGCTCTGTCTCTCTCTGTCTCTCAATAATAAATAAGCATTAAAAAAATTTTTTTAAAGAAATAACAGCATTTTTGTCAAGATGGCTGCCTATAAAGTCGATAAAAAAAACTGCATTTCTATATAGCAGCACAAAGTATTAGAAAACATAATTTTCAGAATGTATTTCCATTGTTACAAAAATATAAACCTCCCAGTAGTAAATCTAACAAAAATTGGTATGCCTTGTCTGCACAAAGTGATAAAACTTTATTGAAAGGCATTTTAAAAGACCTAAATAAGCAGAGAGATATATAATGTTCATGGATAAGACAACACACATCATAAACATGTCACTTTTCCCCAGTTTGATTTATAGAGTCAATGCTGTTATAATCAAAATAACAACAAGCTTTTTTTTTTTATGACACTTGAAAAGCAGACCTTTATATTTATATGGAAGGGTAAAGGAATAGACTCGACACTCAAAAAAATTAGGGTGTGAGAATTGCCTCACCTTTATGAAAAATTATAAAGCAAGACCTAATGCCATGTGCTCAAGGATAAACAGAAATGATGACCAGGAGGAACTAAATAGAAAGCCCAGAAGCCGACTCTGACACACATGGGACCGTGGAGGATCAATAGGGGGAGAGGGGGTTTTGCAGGAAGCTGTGCTGGGCAGTGCTGAGCTAATGCCATCCTCACCTCATCACTTAACAAAGGAATCCCATGAGTATCAAGGACAGAACTTTAAAATTTAGAGTAAAATGGGGCACCTGAGGGGTGCCTGAGTGGCTCAGTCGGTTGGGCATCCGACTTCGGCTCAGGTCACGATCTCACGGTTTGTGGGTTCGATCCCCATGTTGGGCTCTGTGCTGACAGCTCGGAGCCTGGAGCCTGCTTTAGATTCTGTCTCCCTCGCTCTCTGCCCCTCCCCCACTTGTGCTCTGTCAAAAATAAATAAACATTAAAAAAATGTTTTTTTAACTAGAGTAAAATGTAGGAGGTGATCTTTCTGGCCTTGGAATATAAGATGATTTCTTAAGCTATAAAAGCACAAACTAGAAGAGAAAATATGAATAAGTTCAACTATTTTTAAAGTTTACATTTTTGTAAATTGAAGACATTTTTTAAATTAGAAGACAGAGTGAGAGAAAACAATGTATAACATATTCAACCTACAAGGACTGATACGCAGAACATGTAAATAAATTGGTGAGAAAGATAAATAATAAAATGGAAAGATATATAAAAGATATTAACAGACATTTCACTGAAAAAAAGATGTGTACGGCCAATAAACACCAAGAAACAATTTTCAGTCTCACTAATAATCAGTAAATGCAAACTAAGACCACAGTTAAGATGCTATTTTACCCCCACTGATGACACCAAAAATTAGGATATAAAGCAAGAAGCACTCTTAAACATTGCTGATGGGATTATAGATCGTCATAACACCTTTAGGGAACACTTTCACATTCTCATGTTATGTTGGACATTTGCATATCTTGTGAACCAACAATCCTACTCCTGGATATCTACTCTACACTGGAGAAATACTGCACTTTTATTTGCAACAGGAAACGTAAAAACGGGAAGTAACTCAGAGCCCCCATCTACAGAAAATGGATAAATACATTCTAGTATATTCACCTAGTGGACATTTAACCATGCAGCAAAGCTGTTGAATGAGCTACAAGCTATACACAACATGGATGAATTTTAGAAATAGTGTTGAGTAAAAACTTCAAGTCCCAGAAGACTCCTTACAGTATTATACCACTGTTATAATGCACAGGAAGAAGCACACTAAGTATTGAATATTGCTGAAGCGTGTGTGTGTGTGTGTGTGTGTGTGTGTGTGTGTGTGTGTGTGAGTGATGGGACAGTGTTTAAAACAGCAATGAATAACAGACCCAGCATTTAGGATAGTGTGTGCCTCTGGAGAAAAGGCAAGAGGATGGAACAGGGAAGGCACACACAGATACATGCAAGTTCATTCTTCACTAGGGTGGTAGTTTCTGGGATATTCATTATTTTATGCTTTATAGCATAAGTATATATTTTTATATGATTACTATATATACATGTAATTATATAAATATGTTCTTTTGTATGTGTGAAATATTGGCATTAAAGAAAGATCATTTTAGTTTTTAAAAAAGAATCCTTTCGAGGAGCCAGTCAACAGGATCAAATCACTGAGGGGAGAATAAATCAGGCAGCTTCAGATTTCTCTGCAGCAGTCATCCAAGCCAAGTAGCAATGGAGGAATGCCAACACATTATTCAAGGAAAGAAGGAGCCATGGTTTTGTATCCAACCAGCTGTCCTTCAGGTATGAAGGCTGCAGACAGAAAGTTTTGAACACATATGATTATATTAACTTGCTAGGGCTACCGTAACAAAGCACCACAGACTGGGCGCCTTAAACAGTTGAAATGTGTTTTCTCACATTCCTGGAGGCCACAGGTCCAGGATCCAGGTGCTGACAGGGTCGGTTTCCTCTGAGGCCTCCCACCTTGACTTCAGATGGCTAGCCTCTCACCGCCCCTCCACAGGGTCATCCCCCTGTGCACACAACCCTGATGTATCTCTTCCTCTTCTATAAATCCTTCATAGAAACCCAGTGGTGTTGGATTAAGACCTCACACTGACGGCCTCATTTTAACTCCTTAAAGACCTTCTGTCCAAATACAGTTATATTTTGAGGTACGAAAGGTTGAGATTTCAACATGAATTTTGGTGGAGCACGATTCAGCCCATAACAAAAATTGCAAAGAATATTGTTCCCATCAACAGTATTGGGCTGAACCTCAGCCAACCACAAGATGATTGGGGAAGCCACACAAAAGTAATGTCAATGATCAATGAATATATTTAACTGCAGAACCAATTGGAAAACAAAAGTGGGAAATAGAGTGATAGAACAGAATATAAATACTATATGCCCTGACAATGAAGAATGATAAAATTACCAAAAAATTACTGGAAGAAAGAAATAAAGTAGAAAGCAGGGTAAGTTTTCTGATTGCTTCATCTGTATTGGCTGAGAGTCCATCCATCAAAAGGAAAATCCAAAATGAGACCTAAATTAAGTACTGAAATTTTGTGTATGGTAGAGGTAGCATCTTGGTGTGGGAGGAGGGATGAATTATTCATTAAATATTATTGGGACAACTTAGTAGCCATCTGGAAAAAAATAAAATTGGAGCCATATCTTTTCTTAAACACCAAGTTAAATTTCAAATGGATCAAAGATTTAAATGTGAAAAATAAGGGGCACCTGGGTAGCTCAGTAGGTTAAGCATCCGACTTTGGCTCAGGCCATGATCTCAGGGTTTGTGAGTATAAGCCCTGGGTCAGGCTCTTTGCTGACGGCTCAGAGCCTGGAGCCTGCTTCAGATTCTGTCTCCCTCTCTCTGCCCCTCCCCTGCTCGCTCGCTCTCTCTCTGTCTCTGTCTCAAAAATAAATAAACATTAAAAACAATTTTAATGTGAAAAAACTACAAAAGTTCTGGGGAAAAAAACATGGTAAAATTTATTGATAATCTGAGGCCTTCTCAGCAACAACTGAAAATCCAGAGACCATCCAAATTAATAAGCTGAGCTACGCAGAAATCAAAATCTATATAACAAAAAGCACCATAGGTCCAAAAGTGGACTTCAGAAAACTGAGAGAATGTATCTGTAATTCATATCATAGGCAGGGAACTAATCTCTCTAATAAATAAAGAGCTTTTTCAAATAGAGAAGATAAAGACCTCTTAACAAAATATAAGAGCAGCTACTTCACAGAAAGGAAATACAAAGGGCTGTCAAACATGAAAGGATGGTCAGTTCCATTCATAAGAAGGGAAATGCAGATTTAAACCACATTCTTTACCTCTCAAAGAGTCCAAGAGTTTAATAACAGACTGTGGTGAAGCTATAACAAAACAGGGACACATGTATTTCTGGTGAGGAATTGTTACAGTCCTATGGAGGGCAGTGTGATGGTATCTATCAAAATGACATGTGTATTCCCTTGTCCACATCTGGAAATGTATCCTACAAATTCACGGGCACAAATGCAAAACTATACCTAAGGTTATTTTTTCAGTGATGATTGTAATAGTAAAAAATTGGGGGAGAGAGGAGTATTCATTCATAAGGACCTAGTTAAATAAATAATGGAACATCCATACAATGAATAATAATGCAGCTGATAATAAAAGAACGAGGAGGCTTTCCATACACTGATGTGGCGAGAACTCCAAGGTGTATTGTTTAGTGAAGAAAACAAAGTGCAAGTGACTGTTACCTTTTATATAAGTAACGTGTGACCTCATATGAAAAGATGGGAGTATCAGCCTGTATTCATATTTGCTTATATAAAGCGTAAAGAAACCCTGGAAAGTTACATAGGAAACTAAAAATACTATTTACTTGTATACAATAGAGACAAGAATGGGAAGGAGACTTTTCACTGTATAACTTTGCATACCTTCTGGTCTTTGAAACATGTAAATGAGTTACCTGTTCAAAAACTTAAGTAAATTTAATTCCAAAAGATCATGGGCATGAAACATAGTTCTGCTATTTAATAGTTGAGCGGATTGGGACAAGACAATCTCTTTGAGTCATAGTTTTCTTATCTATAAAAGGCTGTAATATCAGTATCAAGCCCGTAGGATTGCTGTTAGGGTTACTGAGGATGCACATGTGTGGCTGCCTCCAGCACCTAGTAAGTACTCAGTGGTCATGAATGCATGTTACTGTTCTGAGTCTTGGTGGTAAATTCGTATGTTTAAGAGACACCAGCTTCAACTGACCATTCCTTTGTAGAACCAGACATCCTGGGTCCTTTCCAGCATGGCAGCCCTCTACTGGAGAGTAAAAGGCCAAGGAAAGAAGGCAATTGACTGCCTCCGCCAGGCCCTCCACTATGCTCCACACCAGATGAAGGTGAGTGGGACTCAGAAGGTGTGAATTTCTGTCTCTTGGTCCTTTCCATTGTTTATTCTGAGATTTCAACTAGCCGTCCTCATTCTTAGCCAGTAAGAAAGTGGCAAAATAGCATAGGCTGGAAGAACCTATGACCCCACTTATGCTACCACAAGCCTGGACGTTATACCCACCACCATGCCTTCCTGCCTCAGCAAATGGGAACTTGGGGGAAGGTCTTCAGGATCACTGGAAGGTGTTTCTTTCTATTCAGAGCCACCTGGCATAAAACATACTGGCCTAGGCAGCCTGTCACCCTGCAAGTCGTTCTGGGTTTAGCTCATCCCCAGAGGCCTGGAAGCCTGTTACACTTGTTTTGCTTAGACTGCTGACTTAATCTTGCTTCCAGACACAGAAACTGAAGCAGTTTCCATCTCTTCTTATATATCGGCCAGTTCCTGGTCTTCATCTGACTTCACCTTTTCCACAAAAACGAAAACTTCAAAAAGCCCTGCTAACTCAGTGTAACATCAGTCTTTTCAAAAATGCCAGTTGTAATTATGACTGAGAATGTTCAGCTTTTTAACAGCACATTTGTGTCCACATGTGCTGAGTTCTGCATTAATCTCCACATCTCCTACTTCCTGATGACATGGCTCATGTCTTCATGAGTGGTGGAAGGAGCTCACCTTTCCTTTTAGGCACTGTTGAGTTCCAAATGCAGCTGGGCCCCTTGCTAGCTTTGTGCCCTTGGGCACGTTATGAGACCTCTGTGGCCTCACGTAATGCCCTACACTCTGTGAGTGTCCAGTAAGGACAGAGGGGTCCTCCTTTCCTGTGTCTTCTGTATCTCCTATAGAACTCCAGACTGTGTGATTCAGGTGGTAATTGCTTGGGTAACACATTTAAAGGACATAAATATTTGTGATGATAAAAATGTCGCTACTTGTTCAGCCTATCATCCTGTGCTCTGTACTGCTAGACAGCAGCAAGGGCCAACACTCTAGGTCAGGGGTCAGAGAATGTTTTCTGTAAAGGGCCACACGCTAAGAAATTTAGGCTGTGTAGGTCAGACGGCCTCTGTTCTTGCCACTCGGTTCTGCCATGGTAGCATAAAACAGCCACAGAAATACGTAAAAGAATGGGAATGGTTACATTCCAATAAAACCTTACAAAAACAGGCAGCCAGCTAGATTTGGCCTGTAGGCCAAAGTTCACCAGCCCCTGCTTCAAGCAGATTATGCTGTGGACCTTGCAGAAGGCACTTTGACTCTGTGGCAGCATGACTCAGAGTGTGTGGTCTATGGACAGGTGTCAGTCCATGAGCCGTTTATTACCAATCTGCAACAAGATGGGAGCCTATACCAGAACGTAAACCACCAACTTCACTAAGCAGATTGTTTACTCAGTTGACATTTCTGCTTTGTGTTTTGAGGCTAGACTTTCCTAATGAAAGAAATAATGCATTGGTTTATATTCTCACGCAATCGCCTTATCTATCACAGGCCAGTAGCAAATAGAAGACCAGCAGGTTCAGTTTCATTACTCAGTCATTGACCAGGAAAAACCTACTGCATTATTTATGAACAACTAAGAATGAAAGCTCAAAAACCAGTATCTTTCCCTTCTCGCCATTCTCCTTCTGTTCCCAGGATGTGCCCCTGATTAGCCTGGCTAATATCTTGCACAATGCCAAGCTCTGGAATGACGCTGTCATAGTAGCCACCATGGCAGTAGAGATCGCACCGCACTTTGCTGTGAACCACTTCACGCTGGGCAACGTCTACGTGGCAATGGTGAGATTGGTAGTGGGGGCAGAGCACACCGACTCTGCCCCTCTCTCCCGGGCACACCTTTGATTGCAAAACTTCCTTGACTATCAGTGTCCTCCAGTTTCCTGTACATTTTGTGTCTGAAATTGCTAGGTCCACCAAAGGTATATTTTATGGCTAAAGTGTTTGTGCATTAAAAAGTACACAGGGGCACCTGGGTGGCTCAGTCGGTTGAGCATACGACTTCAGCTCAGGTCATGATCTCACGGTCTGTGGGTTCGAGCCCCACGTCGGGCTCTGTGCTGACAGTTCAGAGCCTGGAGCCTGCTTCGGATTCTGTGTCTCCCTCTCTCTCTGCCCCTCCCCTGCTCATGCTCTGTCTCTCTCTGTCTCAAAAATAAATAAAAACATTTGAAAAATTAAAAAAAAAATACAGTACATAAGGGGCTTCCAGGTGGCTCAGTCAGCTAAGCCTTTGACTCTTTGATTTCGGCTCAGGTCGTGGATCTCATGGTTCATGAGTTCAAGCCCCTCATGAGGCTCTATACTGACAGCATGGAACTTGCTTGGGATTCTAGGTCTCCCTCTCTGTCTGCCCCTCCCCTGTTCTCTCTCCCTCTCTCTCTGTCTCTCTAAAAATAAATAGATAAGCATTTTTAAAAATAAGATAAAAATATACTACATGAAACTCACCTAAGTATTTGCACTGTGTAGCTCCTCCGCATGAATTTAACACTAACAATAGTGTCAGAGTTACCTACAGTTTTCTGGAGCCAGAAAAACTTACCTAATGCTCACATGGACATAAACACTTGTATTCTCTTGCCTTCAGGTTGGGCTAGGTACCTGTCATTGCACTCATGATGCCCTGTGCATGTTTTTCTTGCCACATTTTCACCTTGTTTTATAATCTGTTTTAAGTGTCCGTCTCTCCCCCTAGACGAGGAGCTCCTTGGAGAAGAGACTCCTCTTCATCTTTCCGTTCCTAGCACTTCACAGTGTTTGGCACATACCAGGTCTCTTCAAATGTTTAATGAATGCTGGAGTGCCACTGGTTACATGTTATCCCATTTACAGAGAAAATACCAAAGCCATCATCCGGAACCCTTGTTCTGGTCAGAAACAAGGACCAATTTCAGAACTTAAAATCCCAGGGGTCCTCTAGAAGCTGTCATAGCTGAATTTAACATTAGGATCATGCCTTGCACTTGCATCTAAAGCTGGGTGTCTCACATGGGGCAATACCCAAGGTATTCTCAGTAAAGGCTAATAGAATAAGCAGCTTAAAGCTCTAAGTTTTATGTGTCATCCTTGACTTGAAAGGCGGCAAGTATAATTTGGCCAGGTAGGTATTGCTGAATGTGCAGATTTCCCTCTCTGCTTCTTAAAATCAAAGAAGCTATTTTTGTCCCCAGTAAATGTGAAATTTGCTACTATGAATGAGAAATTCTGCCTCTCACTTGCCTAGGAGGCATCATTCAACCAGTTGGTCTGGGCTCTTCTTTGAGAGTGTTGGTCTACGTAAAAGATTAATGCCTTCAAAATGGCCGTGATCATTTCCAAACAATGTTTGTATTTTTAAACACTAGAGAGAACAAAAAAGCTGTGTGAAAATCTACAATACCTGACTTTGAGATACCTGACTTTACTTCCATCTCTCTAGCTGTAGTAACAAAACCTCAGGCAGATGCATAAGGAGCATTTGCCAGGCATAGTTCTAGAAGTTTCTGTGAGGATTCAATGGAGGGATTTTGTAAAGCACCCAGCACAGGGCCCAGCACAGAGCAGGTACTCAGGAATGATGGCTCTCACTGTTACCTCCAGGATGCCTCCCAGTGTTGGGCCAGACTTTTGTAAAGGTGATCTCCCCTTCCATTTTGGCTCTTGGGCTCTGCCTTCATTTTCTTTGTGATATTGTACCTTGGGGGTGGAGGTAGTTGTTTCCTTCCAGACCTCGGAGTTTTCCTCAGAGATGTAGACCTGTTGAGAAAATACAGCAGCATTGCGACTGGCACAGAGGCGCTTCTCGAGAAGAAACCAGCGATGACACATATTTAGCTGGGTATCCCTCTCACGTCTGTCCCTTTGCCTCTCACAGGAAGAGTTTGAAAAAGCACTGGTGTGGTATGAATCGACGCTGAAGCTGCAGCCTGAGTTTGTTCCGGCCAAGAACCGAATCCAGACTATCCAGTGTCACTTGATGCTGAAGAAGGGACGGCGCTCTCCCTAGTGCATCCCTCCTCTCTCTCTTTCTCTCTTTCTCTCTTTCTCTCTCTCTCTCCCTTCATGCTCTTAAAAAAAAAAAAATAAGAAAAGAAACCAATCATTGTCAGTATCTACTTTTAATGACATGTGTGAGAATAACTGAGTAAGACTTAAAACAGGACTTTTACATACGTGGGAATTGGTTTTGTTTTGTTTTTAAGTTCCTTCTTTCCCCCAGCCAACCTCCGCAACACAGATTTCTCAAAAGGAAAATGCAGCCGAAAGATACCGTGTAAATACTGAGCCAAGACGTTTCTGGAGCTGCGCTCTGTCTCCAAAACCTCGATGCCTTTAGGGCTTTCTTCAGTGGTCCAGCCAGCCTCCTCCTCCTCTCGGGCGGAGGATGAAACCGCGTTGCACATTCTCTGCTTCCTGTCGTAGCCTCTGTTGTCAGTGGAAATGCAAAAGCCCATCTGGTGCCAGTGAGAAGCAACGTTGTGCGCTCCCCCCATTAGATCCATGCTGTCCTCGGTCGCGTCCGTTCCATGCTGCTATGTTACAAACTCTCAGAGGTAGTTTGCAGGGGAGGAAGGGGAAATGATTTTTAAAACAAAATATTTACAACAACAGAAACTCTTAGGATCACCTGACCTTTGTGATGTTATTTATGTTGGGGAGGGAGGGGGGCTGAGAAGGGGAAGTCAGCCGTGTACACCATCTATATCATTTGTACTTTACTTACAAATCACAAGGAAACCAATAAGTTGAAATCCTATATAACAGGTTTATATATATAGAATATGTATATTTGAAGCCCTCTACAGACCGAGTCTATGTTTTACTAATTCTTTGTTCACCGTGTTACCCGCCTTGGAATAAGGTGTGAGCGTGTGCTCCCTCTCTCTGAGGCCTTCAGACAGCTCCTCAGGAGAGAGCGACGCACCAAGGTTGAGTATTTCCGTACAGTGCTCTTCCCTCTGGTCCCAGGAGAGTCAGAAACTCCAGACGTTTTGGAATCTTCAAGGGCACATACTGAGAACAAAAATAAAAGTTGTTTATGAGCAAAATAGGTCTGTGGTGTGTTTTTTTCTTCAAAAGCAGACTAACGTGGACAGCTCTGAAGCCAATGGTAACTCTGGATGTGATCCTCTCAAGTCCTGGGTCATCTTTATCTTTCTTTCCACAACAGCAAGGTGAGGAGAGAAATAATCCATCACTAGATTGTATGGCTGATGAACTGATCAGCATGATACATTTGACCGGCAAAGATGCACAATCAGCAAGTGTTCAGAGTTGGGTTTATAATTGACCTTCCCGGGAAAGGAAGAATAATCTAAGTCACAAAGTCACATCCCCTCAGGGTGAGCACTGATCCTGAAGTTCATCCATGTAAGCGTCATGGAGAACCTTGGTGAGGGTCATGTCGTGGGCGGGCACACACTACGCAGCCAGTGAACGTTAGCTCTTCTTGTTGGCAGAGGTCTTCAGGCCTGCCACCAAATCTTTTCCCAGTTCTAGAAATATATGATTTTTCCTTCACGTTAAGAGTTTTGTTCCATTTCTGGACCCTGATCCAAAAGCTTGGTGGCTGCTTGGGGAGCCTGGGGCCTCAGTCGGTTAAGTGTACGACTCTCGGTTTTGGCTCAGGTCATGATCTCACGGTTCATGAGTTCGAGCCCCATGTCAGGCTCTGTGCTGACAGCATGGAGCCTACTTAGGATTCTCTCCTCTCTCTGCCCCTCCCCCACTCACTCATTCTCTGAAATAAACAAACTTAAAAAAAAAAACTGCTTCCAACAGTGATTCCTAGCTGGAAGGTGAGGAGCTTGAGCGTATTTAATAGAAATGCCACCTGAAGAAATTTTGATCTCTCTGTTTTTCACTCTGGTGGGTTTCTTCAATTCTGTCTTCCAATCCACTAACTCGTCAGCTGTGTCTAGTCTACTGTTTACCCATTGAGATTTTTATTGCAATAATGATATTTTTCACCCTTAGGATTTCTGGGTGGCTCTTTTTTTCATATCTGCTTGCTCATGTTTCATGATCTCTCCTTGTTTGGTGGATGCTAGTCTTTGTTTTAATGACTTGAACATTTTCAGAATTCTTTTCAAATCGCACAATGATTTCTTGTTCGTCAGGAATGAATTCTGTTTGTTGGGCATGTGGACTGTTGACCCCATAATGCTTGAATTCCCTGGTCCTCAGTGTTTACCTCTCTGCTCCCCTCTGTGTTCTTTCCCATCCTTAGTGATCTCATCCAGTTACATGGTTTCAGATTCTGTCTCCGTGCTTATGACTTCCACATTCATACCTCAGGCATGGATAGATGCCTATTAGCCCTAAACTCATTTGTCCAACTGTCTACTCCATATTTTCACGTGGTCCAAAACTGAATTCCTTATCCTTCCCAAGGAGTCTTATCTAACTTTGGTCTTCCCATCTGAGTTTCCTGCTTCCAATTAATCAAGTCAAAACAAACAAACAAAAATCCTAGAGTAATCCTGACACCTGTTAAAACAGAAGTCAGATTGTCATTTCTCTCCTTAAAACTAGTGACTTGAAAGGACATATAAAGCCTTACCAAACACACACACACACACACACTGGCTCACCTCTTGGGCTTTCTCTATTATTCTCCCTCTTCCTTTTTTTAAAAATATGAAATTTATCGTCAAATTGGTTTCCATACAACATCCCAACATGTGCCCTCCTCAATACCCACCACCCATACTCCACTCCCTCCCACCCCCCATCAACCCTCAGTTTGTTCTCAGTTTTTAAGAGTCTCTCATGTTTTGCCTCCCTCCCTCTCTAACCTTTTTTTTTTTTTTCCTTCCCCTCCCCATGGTCTTCTGTTAAGTTTCTCAGGATCCACATAAAAGTGAAAACATATGGTATCTTTCTCTGTATGACTTATTTCACTTATTTCACTCTCCAGTTCCATCCACGTTGCTACAAAAGGCCGTATTTCATTCTTTCTCATTGCCATGTAGTATACCATTGTGTACATAAACCACATTTCTTTATCCATTCATCAGTTGATGGACATTTGGGCTCTTTCCATAATTTGCCTATTGTTGAAAGTGCTGCTATAAACATTGGAGTACAAGTGCCCCTATGCATCAGCACTCCTGTATCCCTTGGGTAAATTCCTAGCAGTACTATTGCTGGGTCATAGGGTAGATCTATTTTTAATTTTTTGAGGAACCTCCACACTGTTTTCCAAAGCGGCTGTACCAGTTTGCATTACCACCAACAGTGCAAGAGGGTTCCCATTTCTCCACATCCTCACCAGCATCTATAGTCTCCTGATTTGTTCATTTTAGCCACTGTGACTGGCGTGAGGTAGTATCTGAGTGTGGTTTTGATTTGTATTTCCCTGATGAGCGACGTTGAGCATCTTTTCATGTGCCTGTTGGCCATCTGTCTTCTTTGGAGAAGTGTCTATTCATGTTTTCTGCCCATTACTTCACCGGATTATTTTTTTTTGGGGGGGTGTGGAGTTTGGTGAGTTCTTTATAGATTTTGGATACTAGCCCTTCAAAAACAGACACATAGACCAATGGAATAGAATAGAAATCCCAGAATTAGACCCACAAAAGTATGGCCAACTAATCTTTGACAAAGCAGGAAAGCATACCCAATGGAAACAAGTCTCTTTAACAAATGGTGCTGGGAGAACTGGACAGCAACGTGCAGGAGGATGAAACTAGACCACTTTCTTACACCATTCCCAAAAACAACCTCAAAATGGATAAAGGACCTGAGTGTGAGACAGGAAACCATCAAAACCCTAGAGGAGAAAGCAGGAAAAAACCTCTCTGACCTCAGCCACTGCAATTTCTTACTTGACACATCCCCAAAGGCAAGGGAATTAAAAGCAAAAATGAACTATTGGGACCTCATGAAGATAAAAAACTTCTGCACTGCAAAGGAAACAATCAACAACACTAAAAGGCAACCAATGGAATGGGAAAAGATATTTGCAAATGACATATCGGACAAAGGGCTAGTATCTTCCTCCTTTTCAGCCAAACTAGCCTACTGACTATGTTTTGAAACTTCCCGCCTGCTCCTGCCTCAGGACGTCTGCATTTGCTATTTGCTTTATCTGAAACGCTCCTCCCCAAAACCCACTTGGCTTACCTCCTCACCACCTCTGTGGGGCTTCCCTGATCATGAGATTTTACATTATGGCACCCGCCATCACAGTGTCCTAACCCCCTTGCCTGTTTACTTCTCTCCATAACAAATCATCATTGAGTCTACCAGCATCCAGCATATTTATTGTCACTCCCAACCTAAAAGGAAGCTCTAACTGCAAAGTTTTTATCTGTTTTGTACCCTGATGTGTCTCTAGCCCCTGGTACACAGTAGGTATCCAGAGAAAACTGTTGAGTGAATTAATTCATTAGTGGAGCTGGATGCCTCCCTATGAAGGAAGTTTTTGAGGTGGTCTCTCCTGGGATCTCTACAAGGTCAAACATGTTTGTATGTTACTTTCTTTGGGGTTTCTGCACTGTATGGAGAGTGAATTAGGGCCCCACCTTCCCAAAGGCAGGAGACTGAGGGTCCCAATATTTTACCTACTGGACAAAAAAGTCTCATCCCTGGCTCCTGGCCTTATGCAGACCCATTTACATCTCTCAGTTGTCCATGAGTCCTGATTCCTGTCCCTGTGTGGAGCCTATGACCACAGTTCCTCAGCCCATAGTGATTCTCAGGCCTTGTGGATTGTTGCAGTGAGTTCCCACACCATTGCTGGCACGTGGTGATTTCTCTTTCTTGACTTTACATTAGCTCAGTATTTAAAATTGTGTGTTGAAGTTGAGGGTAGGGGATTCCAGAGTGTGTGCCCCATGTGCTTTCATGACTGGAAGTTTGGAAAGGCCAGTTCTATACCACATATGACCTTTCCCCCAAGAAATCTGGAACCTTCCCCTGGGGATACTGATAAACATGAATTATATTCTTCATAAGGGCTCAAATGGAAAAAGACATTCAGACCCACTAGCTTCAGAGCACACTCTGATTTTGTCTAGAATTTACCTTCTCCAGAGTTACGCCATGGCCTTCAACCCCAAAATCTCTGCAGGGGCCTATTACAGAAAGCCCAGCTACTCTGAAAATGTCCAGCTCCTTTGGGGAAGTACTCCTTACCATGTGAAAACAAGCTCAGGCCCTTTTGGAAATAAGGCCCAGCCAGACCCTTACCACGTTAGCTTCATTAAAATGGCAGATGGGAGCCTGGGGCTTCTCCATTATGGCATCTCCAAGAGTTTTGAGAATGTGTCCAGAGTCATTCTCAGCAGCCATTTTCTCTATAGTCAGGTAAGGCTAGTGAGGACTAGGGGCCCCAGGGAAAAAGGACCAGGCCAACTTCTGCCCATTACTCTCCAAATCCTGCAGGTGGCAGCTGGACACCAGGCTGAGCTTCTGAGGACCAAACTTGGTAACTAAGGGGCAGACTACATGGCATTCCAAGTGCAGAGATGTTCACAATCCAGGGAGATCCCAGCGGCTGGCTATAAAGGATGAAAAGGCAGAAGGGAGGTGAAGGGAGAAGTGTCTAACCAATCTGCCTGCCAACATTCACGTTTATGAGGTAGAATGGGATGCAATTACAAATTCACTCCCTCGTGTTAGGGAATGTCATCCAAAAGAGGTGACCACCAATTGACCCAGGAACTGGATCCAGGCACTCTGAGGCTCCTCACCCACTCCCCTGTCCTTGGAACATGGGTTCTGCTTGCCCTTCCCACTTGCAGAGGCTCTTCCTGGGACCAGTGAGCTAGCCCAGAATATTCTTCTCGTGGCAATGGCAGAAGCACTAGAGAACAAGCCCAGTCATGTGAGCACTTTCAGGTACCTGCTGTGTCACGTGTGCTAATATCCATTGTCCAGGGATAAGAATTACAACCCGGCATTCAGTGAGAGAGTGCTGCAAAGTCACATGGCAATGGGCATGGGCACAGGGAGGAAAGAGGGATGGAGGCCATTCACGTAATCAACCACAGCCTTCTAAGTCTCGCCCGTCCTAGCCCCTTGTCTGATCTCTGCTGTGACACTTTAATCACATTCTCCCTTCTCTGTATTTATATTTCTATCATCTCCTCTACTAGACATCAAGCTTTTTAAGAGATTTTACTTGCCGTACGTAGCACTTTGAACATGATAGATGGTAGGTGCTCAGTAATATTTATTGCACGGTGAGTGAATTTCCTTTATGAGCAGTGCCGGTCCTTCCAGATATCTATACAAGGGAAAAGGTACTGAAATCTCTAATAAAGGGCTTTCGTATCCCTGGACAGTGGATATTAGCACACGTGACACGAGCAGGGTCTATCTCCTTTATCTACAGGGAGCGCTTATCTTATTCACCTAGGGTCCAGAGTGGACATTGATAAATATCTCTTTTTTTAATGTTTATTTATTTATTTTGAGAGAGACAGAGAGAGCGCACTAGTGGGGGGAGGGCCAGAGAGAGAAGGAGAAAGAGAATCCTAATCAGGCTCCTGACTGTCAGCACAGAGCCTGACTCGGGACTCGACCCCACAAACTTTGTGAGATCATGACCTGAGCTGAAACAGAGTCGGACGCTTAACCACCTGAGCCGCCCAGGCACCCCAGTAAATTTCTCTTGAATGCTGTACGAATGATGGCCACCACAACTTCTCCATTCTCTGACTGCCTCTACACATTCTTTGGCCCTTTGTCTCACCTTCTGGGTATTGCTAATTAATCTGTTATGCTTACGATCCATCATTACAGAGTCACATTGCCAAGTTTTTACTGACCTAGCAGACCCTCCAAAGTAGTCACCTCAATAGACTATATAGCTTCACGTACTCTTTTCCCATTCTGCGTTTGGAAGGAAGTTTCAGGAACTCATGCAGTAGTGCTTCTGTCATGTTCACTTGAATACTCTTGAGGGTGACAGATCTTTGCCTTGTTGAGGTAGGTAGCATTTTTGGAAAGAGCTGACAGTCATTTGGATCCAGAGCCAGTGACTGAAGTGGGTGATCAAGCTGGGTCATTCTGGGGACAAAAGCCAGATGTGGTCAGGGAGGAATGAGCCTCTTTCATAGTTGTAAAGCTGTCCCCGAGGACAGCCTAAAGGAACCCCAGAAGGAAGCAGACAGTATCATTTGAGCACGTCTACCTACCGGACAGGGTGACTATTTTGAAGGGGCCCGTACAGCATTGGATAAGAAAGTTCTGGTCTCATTTACTTTAGCTGTGGTTCTTGTTCCTGGGCATCCTTTGAGAAGCTGATGAAAGCTCTGGACCCTCTCCAGGAAAAGGCTCATGAGCCCATATTTTACATATAATTTGAGGGGCCCGTGGACCTTCCTGAGGCTGCTCCCAGTCTCCCAGGTAACTTCTGTCTGGAATGAACACACTAACTAGGGTTAGGGCACTACAGAGCTACAAGTGTGTTTTTCTTAGTTCCTTCATTTCTGCCCACACACCCCACAAGCGCAGCCCAGGACTATGACATAACAGATTCTCCAGAATCAGTATGTGAACTACTTGTCCAATCTGCTTTGATCTGAGACAGACAGCTGCAGCCAGCTTGTCCGCTCAGCACCCCCCACCCCCATCTCTGGCTCCTCTCAGAAGGAGTGAGTTTCAGCCTCCACAAGCTTCTCGCTTGGGAAGAAGTAAGGAAAAGCCTTGCTGCTCCAGTTCGACTCGGGGAGCCAGGCCAGGATGAACTTGACTTTGGGACCCGAGAGCCAGGCCAGACCAGGTCCAGAATCCTTGGTGCCTCTCCCTTCAGGCACCTGTCTGAGCGCAGCGAGGGCACTGGGGTGGGAAGCGGCTGCCATAAGGCCTAGTGGCCACAAGAGGGCGCCGTTTGTTCTGAAAGGACGAGGCATCCGGCTGGCATCGTGACTCCCGACTTCATCCTCCAACACCCACGCAGGCTCCCGGGTCGTGTTGGGTGCTGACTGCGGAGGGGGATAGGGCATGGCGCTACAAGGCCTCCGCTCTGGGGTCTCTTGTTCAGGTGGCCACCAGCTGAGGCAGGTTCCCCCCCAGCCAGCCACCCGCTTCTCTTCAGGCAAGTGCTATGGGCATTAGGCCCAGGACACATTCAGGGCCTGGCAAGGCCACTTCCCGTGCCTCTAAGTGCTCAGGCCTTTTATAAGGTATGTTTCCTCTCCTTTTAACGTTTTCTTTATGGCAACCCACGTTCAAAGGGGAAAAGGAGAAAATTCAGAAAGGCCAGGTGCACTTGTAACTAGCCATTCTCAAAGACAACTCTGTTCACCACGACAGGGTTACGTCCTGCCCAGAATCCTCACAGACTGTGCTCCCCAGGAGGCTAATAAGAGCAGGGGAGCCAGTCAGGGAGAATGGGGATGTGTTTGTGTTGCTGGGGTACCTCAGTACTTTGTGTAGAGCTGAGGCGATCGATCCCTCCAGGGTTCCAAGCCACAGGTGCGTGGAGGGAGAAACGAGTGGCTGAGGGCAGAAAGGGATGGGAAGCTCACCCACACTGAGCCACTCTGTGCCCTCACTCTGCATCCCAGGGGCCGTCTCCTCCATCCAATACCAACATGCCAAGGCCAGTATCATTCCTGCTTTACAGTCGGGGAAACCCGGCCTCCCACAAAACCATTTCCTCGGGTGGGGGTGGGCCACTGGTGAGCGATGGAGCTGGATCTGAAGCCAGAACTGTCTTGCTCCGGAAGCTAATGCCTTTACACACCCTTGGGACCTCTCAGGGCAGGGGTCTGCCTTCAGGCTTGGAGAACGTGGTCCTTTCCCTCCCACCGCAAGGGCACACTCTTCACCTGCACCGACAGCATGCACACACACCCCAGAGTTTGCAGGACAGCCCCAAGTTGGTGCCACTGACCCTGGGCCCTGGTTCCATGGCCCCTGCCCCGAAAGCAGCCATCAGGAGGCCTGAGAAGTGGAGAGGTGGGCATCAGGGGAGAGTCCTCATCAGATGCTGCAGTGAAGCGTCCCCCACCCACTCAGCATCATCTCCACTCTGCACGCTGGAGACTGCTCTCACCCGGTCTCCCTCTGAAGCTCTGGAGAATGGTCCACAGCGACTCCGATCATCTTCTCTGGAAAGGGGCCCCTGCCCCTTCCTGGGGGTACAGACAGCTCTGAGAACAGGCACTCCCCTCCTCTGTTCCCAACGTCCCTTTCTTAGGACACCTCTTCCCAGACTCAGCTTTGAGCCCCAGGGAGAGGCCTCCCCTGGTTGCCAGGGCAACGGCTCCATTGTTCCTGCTGCTGGAGTTTAGCAGGCAGGCCCCCTCAGTTTCTGGACCCTGCTCTCCCTACCATTCTTGAGCCAGTGGAGCCTGCAGTGCCCCCATTCTACTCCTCAGGGCCTCTTTGTCGTCAGGATGCAGAGGAGGGGGAGACAGGCTGACTGGTCACCATGCCAACATCGCATGGCCCACATCCCTGCGGGGAGGGGATGGGTTGGGTGGTCGGATATTCAGCAGTGGAGGCAGCAGTTAGTCCGACTCTTGGGTCACCTGCCCAAGGGCCCCTGCTGCTGGCTCAGGGTCCATTTTGGGAGAGGATTTCACTAGCTCTCTGCTTTTTCACCCAGTTTATTCCATTTTTGTTTGGTTAAGCAAAACTTGAGGCTTAGGCTTTCTCTTACCCATCTGAATTTTCAGGCAGCACATGGACTGAGAGAGGAGCCAGGCTGTGGCCCACCCAGCCTAAGTGGGACGATAATCCCTCCTTCCTTCCTTCCTTCCTTCCTTCCTCCCTCCCTCCCTCCCTCCCTTTCTTCCATCCTTCCCTCCCTCCCTCCTTCCTTCCTTCACTCCATCTCATTCATTCAACAACATTCACTGAAGCTGACTCAGAACCATCCTGCAAGTTAAATATTATTAAAACCACTTTGCAGAAGGAGAAACTCTTACTCAAAAAGGTAAATTACCCGAGGTTCCTAAAATATTGTCAGAGGCAGGATTCAATCTCAGTTCTGCCTGGCTCCAATATCACTGTTTTAAAGTCAAGAACAGATTATATTCTCCCTACCACTGACAGTATCTTGACTACCCTGTGCACAGTAAGCTGATTTATTATTGACTAAAAGCAAGCCATTACAAGGATGTTAAGGGCCAGGTGTGTTGCACAAAGTAGCTGCTTAATAAGGATGCGATGAATGGATGGACGGATGAAGGGACATATTCAGGGTAACTACTCAGAGTATTAAGGGCAATAACCTGGAAGACAACTCTTGATTCCCTCCTTTATTGTTTCATTTGTACATTCATTCAGTAAATAAGTCCTGAGGACTTCCGTATGCCAAGCACCTTGCTGGGCACTGGGGACATAAGAAAAACACCTCTCTCTGGTGAGAGAGGCAGACAGGTAAAACAGCCCATCACAATTTGTGGGATAAGAGCTCCATCAGGAGAGTCCAGGCACTGGGAAAGACCAGCTGGCCTCAATGGCATTTCTCATGTTCTAAGTCACTGAGTCACAGACCCTCTGAGCTCAAACTGATGCTCTATCCACACTGCACATCAGCCAGACAGAAGTAAAACCACACCTGGAGCTTAGGACAATGATTAGGAAAGACTAGAGTCTAAAAATTTAGAATAGTGATATTTAGGAGAACCTAGTTCAGTCTGAAGACCCTGAATCCCATGACTCCACCAGGCTTCTCTCACCAGTAGAAACAGCCCCTGCTACCTTGCCTAAGGAGACTGGGCCTACCTTGCTTGAAGACTCTATGACTATCCCTTACCCCATAGCTTCACCTGCCCCCAGAGCCATGGGAAAGACAATCTCTGTGTGCCCAAGGAGCCAATTATAAAGGTGAGTCTAATAGACGCTTAAATGCCCAAATGTGCAAATTTACGTATCAATGAAAACCTGAGGAATATTCATAAGAATGGGTTCCACCCATGCTAGAGTAGGGAGAAAAGAATGTAGTTGTAAATCCAGCTGAGTTACCAGAGATTCTAAGGCTGGTGTGCCAGCTCAAGAACGTGATAAAAGTTCCAGTGTTACTTTACTTGGTAAACGGAAGCCTGTACTCGATGAAACCGACATGCCAAAGTTGTTCTAGGTACAGTGGAGAAGAAACCCAAGGACTTAGGGAGATAGACACGTGGAAGCAGGTTTGCCATCCGCGACTGCCTTATCCGTGCTTTATATCCCCTGAGGGGGACCAAAGGACCCTCCCTTCCCCAAGACAGAAACATGTTGCTAAGGAGATAGTGTTACTGTTGCAGGGCACCACATGCTGGGGATGTTGATGGAAGATACTGCCACTGAAACGTGTCCCTGAGCTTTAATGGGAAGAGTGAGATCCCAGCATTGGCAATTCACTGACACTTAGTGACCAGAAGCAAAGTGGACACAGAAGGCAGCAGGGCCAGGGTGACAGAACAGACTGACACATAGGGATCTTTGGAGGTGGCCAATTAATCATGGGTGCCAAGGGGTAAAATACATGAAGCATTGCCTTCACATCCTACTTGATCTGTAGAGTTAAAAGACAAACAAACTAGAGTTCTGACAAGCAAAAATCTCAGGACATCAGCAAGTCTTAGATTTTCACTAAATTCCCAACCTAAGTCAAGAGAATAGAAAAACGTACTCTGTACCATATGACGTTGCAAATTTATATTGTCCATCTCCCTCCCAATTTTTCTGTGGTCATTAAGCACAGTGGGTGTGCACTAGGAAAAGAAAAATACCGGACTCTTCAGGATTTATTACTGGCTCTGAGCTAATCTTAATCCCCGGTCATGGGTTGAGTGAGCATTAATGGAAGTCAGGAAATAAATGGAGTTTGGGCCCAAACTAGTTCATAGTGGGCCCAGTAGATTCATATCTACCCTGTGG
This sequence comes from Panthera tigris, assembly GCF_018350195.1. Taxonomy (NCBI): domain Eukaryota; kingdom Metazoa; phylum Chordata; class Mammalia; order Carnivora; family Felidae; genus Panthera; species Panthera tigris. The sequence continues at coordinate 95,139,878 of NC_056669.1, forward strand.
TTGTTTCTTCAGGTCCTGAATGTATAGTTGGAATATATGTATACATATACATATACATATGTACACACACATATATATTTATTTGTTTATACGTATATATACATAAGTATATATATTATTTATACATATATATTTATTTATACGTATTTATATATATATAAAAGCAGATATACACAAAATCTCCTGCCTGACCTATGGCAGATACAGACTGACATGATAGGAAGGACTAAGTGAAAACTCCTGCCAGCCTTCTCCCTAACAATAGAGTAAATCAAAACCAATGCCACATTTCTAGGAGAATCACAGAGAATAGTGCCACCACAGAACACTTAAAAAAATGCAAGGTTGGTGACCAGTGGTGTGCTAGAATCACTTCGTGCAAGCCCACAAGAACTGTTGACATTATTCTCATTTATTCATAACAATTGTTCTGATTGTTAACATTACCTGCCAACTGCATCTTCAGTGACGTTACTTTGGTAGCTTAAAATTGGCCATGTTGGGACTATTTAAACCAGAGAAATTGGGAAACATTACAAACCAGGCTTTCTTTTTTGTTTTCTTTTCTGAAAGCCAGTTTATCAGCAAACTACCTGTGACCCCTATCATATCTTCATTTAACTTACCTGTTTGGCTTGAGCAGATGTATCTTGGAGTTGGAGAATGATGGCAGATTATGTTACAGAAATCAGACTGTCATTTCAATTTCAGCTGCCATTCTGGATCTGGTCTACTTACTGTATCATATCAGCCCAACTTCTGATGTCTACTATGGTCAGAAAGGTGGATGGATAGATAGATGGATGGATGGATGGATGGATGCAAGGTGAACGCATATTTTTCACAATGGCTAATTTATGGAAACAACCTAAATGACAAGAAATGAATGGTTAAGGAACATGCAGTACACACAATGGAATATTAATCAGCCACAAAAAGAAGAAAATCCTGCTATCTATGACAATATGGATAGACCTGGAGGGCATTGTGCTAAGTGAAATAAGGCAAACACAAGAAAGATAAATACCGTATGATTTCAATTATATGTGGAATCTAAAATAGTCCAAATCGGGGGTGCGTGGGTGGCTCAGTCAGTTAAGCATCTGACCCTTGATTTTGGCTCAGGTCACGATCTCCTGGTTCGTGGGATCAAGCCCTGAGTCAAGCTCTGTACTTACTGACAGCATGGAGCCTGCTTGGGATTCTCTCTCTGTGTGTCCCTCCTCCCTTCTCTCTCTCAAAATAAATAAATAAACATTAAAAAAAACACAGTCAAAATAATAGAAGCAGAGAGTAGAGTGGTGGTTGCCAGGAGCCGGGGGTGGGGGGAATAGGAAGATGTCGGTCCAAGGGGACAAAGTTTCAATCATACAGGATAAGTAAGTTCTGGAGATGTAAAGTACAGCATGGTGACTGTACTTAACAATATTGTATTGCGTATCTGAAATCAGCTAAGAGAGCATATCTAAAGTGTTCTCACAAAAAAGAAAGAAGAAAATTATAGCTATGTGAGGTGATGGATATGTTAATTAACTTGATTGTGGTGATCATTTTATAATGCATGCATATGTCAAAACATCAAGTCGAACACATTAACCATATACAATTCTCATTTCTCACCTATACCTCAGTAAAGCTGAAAAAAAGAAAATTATTAACTAGGCTAAGGTAATTGCTTACTGTCTCTTCTAAACAGATGAGCACACTGTCCAATGGGACGAAATTGACACATAACCTGTATTGTTTATCATGGAAATAGCATTACTGAGCGTAATACACAACCTCTTTCTCTTTGATGGGCTATAAATACATTTGGATACTAAAGGATTTTGCAATTAATATAAATATAGCTAAAATTTATAGAATGCAGTACGAATCGAGACTTTTATCTCAACTATAAAATGAAAACAGTAGCCCCTATGTATGTCCAGTTCACCAAATGATGTGATAATCAAATGAAGTTGTATGTGTAAAACAGCATTGTAAATTTTAGTGCCCTGCCTTAAAACATAGCGAGGTAAATAGCTACTAGGCTGTTTCTATATTCAAGATTGAATGGGAGATTCCTGGCAATTATCTATTATTCAAGGATGAAAGTCTGTGGCTACTAATCAGCTTTGTCAAAATCTGTAATTGTATATTCAGCATAAGTCTGATTTTAACAACAAAAAAAGATGGATGGATGAGTGGATTGTTTGTATGAAGGGATGGTTATATTGGGCAGGAGCATGATGGTGTTGCTGTTTTTTTTTTTTATTAGAATTTAAGAGTGGGAATAAAGGTGTGCACTCCTAGACTGCTGAGAATGAAAACCCAAAAACTTCCCAGAATCGCTTTCACTAGTTTAGAGCGTGACACAGGTCCTGTCAATGAGAAACATTCAGTGAATGTCGAGTTTGTAACCAAAGTTTCAGTCTCAACTTCCTGATTCCTTTATCACAGCTGAAGAGCGTGTTTCTTGATTCAACATTGGTTCAACTGGTAGCAGTGGCTTCCGGACTCCTCAAGTTCTTGACTGCTGTAGAGGTGGCAAGTTCTCTGGAAGGTCAGTGATGAGAAGCCTGGGGTTCATTCCTGGAGTCTCAAATTAGGGTTTGGCCTTCCAGTCCTTCCTGTGATTTTGTAAGCACCAAATTCACATTATGAAATCCCTTTCTCCTTAAGAGAGCTGCAATGGATTTTGTTAGCTGCAGCTGCACTCTGATATGATCCCCCCACCTTTTTTTATATGCCCCCTTTTCAAGTTTTTCTTCCCCTCATCAGTTTTCATCTCTACTATCCAACCACTTCCCATTTCATTCCCCAGAGGTGAATCACCTCTTACATTTGAGGGGAGAAAAACATAGACAATATTATTGAGGAATTTCTCAACTTCCTGCCTATCCTTCTATGGTTCCTGGACCCACCATACCTTCATGATGTCTTTCCTACAAGGATAACCCATTTGCTTTTTCTGTGAATTCCATCCTTTTCATCTCCAGAAATCTTCTTCCCTCCTGTACCTTTGACCTGTCCCTCTTGTTACTCTGTTCATTCATGGTAGACACTGCCAAGCCTTTCTCATGGAGAAGAACCCCCAACAACTCCCAGTCTCCCATGACCCTCTAGCTAAGGTCTCCCTCCCTTCACTGCCAAGCTTTCTAAGAGAATTATCTACACTATTCATCTCCACTTTCTCCCCTTTTGTTCACTCCTCTCCAAGCCACTTAGCCTTTATTGTCCTCATTCCACTGAAATTAACCTCAGTGAAGTAACCAATGGTCACCAAATAGCCTAATCCAGTGGATCCTTTTCCTTTGTTTTATTTCCTGATCTCTCAGGGGCATCTGCCAATCTTAACTTTCTCCTCTATGATATTGTGAGGACACATTCATTGCACTTTTCTCCAGGATCATCTGGTTGGTCTTTCACCATCTCCTTTGGGGGCTCCTCATTTTATGGACATGTGGAATGCTCTTTTCCAAAAGTTTTTGTCCCTGAGCCCTACATTTCTTTCCATTCTAAAGGTTCATGCTAGGTAACGTCATCCTAGTGCATGACTTCAACTACTGACAATTCCCAGGAATATACCTTGAACCCAGACCTCTCTCCTGACTTCCATTGTATATACAGTAACTTTCTACTCCATATTTCTACCTGTCTAACAGACATCTCAATCTCAACATGTCCAAAACAGAACTAATCTTCCCCAACATCCATTCTTCCTACTAAATTCCCTGTCCTGTGAGGGGCATCACAGTCCACTCAGACCCTCAAATCAGACATCCAGGAATCATCCTAAATTCCCTTGTCCCTTGTCCTTCACAATTAAGTTGTCACTAACAGATTTGAATTCTACCCCTAGTGCTCTGTGTGATGGTTTCTCCCCTCTCCATCACTACTGCCCTGGTCCAGCCCTGTGTAATCTCTCTCTCTCTCTCTCTCTCTCTCTCTCTCTCTCTCCCTTCCTCCCTCCCTCTCTCTCGCTTGCTCTCGCTGTCTCATTTCTGCTTCTGCTCACTCACTAGTCTTCCAACTCCTTCACAGCTGCTTCAATCCATTCTCCACACAAAAGCCAAATCTAATCATATCACTCCCTTCCTTAAATCCCCTAGATGGTGTCCCCACATACTTGCACAGTTTTCAGGATAAAGTTCACATTCTTTATCCTAGACCTAAGACCCTTCATTATCTGACTTCTCTAACCTCATCTCCCTCCACTGACCCTGAAGCTATGCTCCCACCCCCATGAACATGCTGCATTCACTCACTCCATGCATTTCTCTCTGTGTGGAACCACCTTGCACTTCACCTGGGCCACTTATTTGTCATCCTTGGTGACTCAGCTCATGTTACCTCTTCCAAGAAACTTTTCCCAACCATCCTTTTTACTACCACTGTGCTTTGTATACGCTGTGCTTACCTCTAATTTTACATTAAACTGTATCATATATATCATATATCATACCTCAGGGATATAAATACATTTGTCATAGGACTTGCTAACCTGTCTGATATGTTTTCACATGCCAGTGTCCTACCACAAGCCCAAGTGTTCCCTTGGGAGCAAAACCATACTTAGCAGAGTGCCTGGGACAGAATAAGCTCCCAAGTCATGTTTGATAGATGAATTAGTTTAATTTCTGCTTGAATTTTATCGGGTAATTGTTGTGGATTGGATTTGGTCCCCTAAAAATAGGTATGTTGGAATCCTAACACTCACTACTTCTGAATGTGACCTTATTTGGAGAAAGGGTCTTTACAGAAATATTCAGGTTGAAATAAGGTCACCAGGGTGGACCCTAATCTAATAGGACTAGTGTCCTTATTAAAAAAAAAAAAAAAAAAGGAAAATTTGGACACAGAGACTGATGCGAATAGAAGGAAGACAGCATGAAGAGACACAGGTAGAAGATGGCCATCCACAAGCCAAGCAGGGAGGCCTGGGTCAGATTCTCCCTCACAGCTCACCCCTTGATTTTGAGCTTCTGGCCTCAGAACTGTGAGATAATTAATTTCTTTCACTTAAGCCACCAATGTGTGGTACTTCATTATGGAAACCCCAGAAAACTCATGCAGTAGAATTTCCTGTGCCTTTTAAGCCTTTATTTCTTTGAATCTCTAGCCATAAGTTGTTTTCTTTCTGAAGTCTTCTTTCTGAAGGTTCGCTTTTCTAGCATATCTGTCTCTCTTACTATCTCTCTCTCTCTCTTTCACACACACACACACACACACACACACACACTAAAGTCACATGTCTCTTTCAAGAACTTCCCCCTTTCCTCTAGATACTTCCACCTTACCAACAAGCTCTGCCTTGTGGGTCAGAATTAGGTCCCAAGTAAAAGCTCCCCTCATTGCTTTCTCATCTTTCTGAAAGAGAAAATCAGGTCAAGAATGTAATCCACTGCAATGTTTATGACAGAACAGGGCATCCAATGGTTGTGCCCATGAGCCCAGTTTGCATCTTGCCCCCATGCTAGATTCAGAATTCTCTAGGCAAAGAAAGTATCACAAGACTGTCAGCCAAACCAGTAGTCAGGACATCCCACAGCAACATCACCTGATCATCCTTTCATCTCACCTGTGCTCCCCTTGGTACTACCACCAAGCTTTTATGACATCAAATCATGCTACTCTCTTGCTCAAAACTCTCTAATGCTTCCCCATTGCATTTAAAGCCAATTTCAACTTGCTATAGAGGTCTCTCCTAGATTTACTGAACATCTGTAAAACCTTTCTGGCCTCAGAATTTTGAACATGTTCCTTCCTCTACTTACAGTGCTTTTCTCCCCCTTTCTTGCCCTTTGCCTGGCTAAGCTTAGTGTCGATTCCCCAAAGGAGGTTACCCTGTATTAGCCTCCTATTAGATGCTCTCAAAGAAACTTGAATTATCTTGCCAAGGATTTGTCATAGTTTCTACCTATATGTTTATATTTATGGCTATGTGATTAATGTCTTTCACCTCTACTACACTGAAAACACCACAAGAACTGGACATTTGTCTGTTTTGCCCACCACTGACTCCCCAATCCCTAATGTGGTCAATGGCATAGAGTAAATACTCAACAAAAATTTCTTTAAATGAATGAACTGAGTCCTACTCCTTGGCCCATTTCAATGAGACAAATTTATTCGGATGAAGGACATTCCTACCATCATAGAATTCATATCCTAAGCCTCATCCAAGTCTTGGTGATGGCTTTGAGCTTATAATAACATCACATCACAATTTCAACTTTATGTCACTTATTAGACTATTACACTGGCCAGGGTCCCCATAGGAAGTGGCTGGCGCTCTCAGATGGGGCAATTGAGAGTTTGATAAAGAGGCTGGTTAAATGGTATGGGCAGGGTTAAGGGAAACCAGCAAAGAATGGAGTTAGCAACAGTGGGTACCTGTTACCATTCCAAGCTCCAGAAGAGCAAAGGGAGGGGTAGATACCAGAATCTGAAAATTGCCACCTAACAAGAGCTGTGATCATTAGAGAGGGATGTAACCAGTGCATGGAGTCACAGAATAAATATCCCAACTCCACTCTCCTCCCACTTTCTTTTTAATGGAAGCACTGAAGTATAGTTGACACACTCCCCTTGGTTGACTCTTGTTTGGCTGAACCTAATAGAAGCCTACCTCTGAGACCATGTAAACATCATTACTTAACTGAGGACTTCTTTGCTTTTCTGTTTTTCACTGATGCCAAGCTTATTCTCCACAATATCCAGTTTTCATTACAGATGGATATTTTACCTCCCTCTTTCCCTAAAATTTCAGTTGTTTTATTTTTAAAAAGTTTATTTATTTCTTGGTGGTGGGTAGTAGAGACAGAGGGAGAGAGAGAACCTCAAGCAGGCTGTCACTGCATACTGTCAGCACGGCGCCCGAGGTGAGGCTTGAACTCACAAACCATGAGATCATGACCTGAGCCAAAACCAAGAGTCTGACACTTAACCGACTGAGCCATCAAGTGCCCCTCAAATTTCAGTTTGAAGTTATGTTCATCAGGTAGCAGATTTTCCCACCAAGCACCATTGTCATGATCACATTCAGATGTACTCTGTCCTGGGTAGAAAGTCCATTTTTATCATGTAAATCTTAGTTCAGGAAATCCAGTTCTGATTTTTAACACTAGCTCACCATTTCCCATGGCTTGTTTTCTCTATCAGAGCTACTACGTGCCAGAGCAAGAGAGATGCAAATGTTATTTGGTCCTGCCTTTTGAGCCCCCTTCTCACCCCTTTCAATTTCTGCAGCTTTCCAGGGCTTCCAAGGTACAAGGTTCCATTGGGAAGTAGCTATTTTCCATTCCCTAGTCATCTCTCTAGGGCCTGAAGTGTACAAACTGACCGGATGCCTCCATCTCAAGCACATGGGCCAACACGATTCTTGCTCTGGGGAGCAAGGTCCCTCCAGATAATACCTTCATGCATTCTTTTCATCCCTGGGATCCTGGAGCTTAATAGCTCTGCCTCCTCATTTCTGTCTCAATTTCCGGCTCCATGGTGCCACACCCAGGCTACCTTATCTTCCTCTCACCTGACCTTAGTGCTCAGCACCTTTTGCCTCAGACTAATAGCTCTGACATGAAGCCTGCTGACTTCAGAAAGTTCTGGTCCAAAGAGCCGTAGGCTGAATATGCCCTCCCTACCCAAGTTTTAACATTTCCTTTTATAAATATCTTATAAATGTCATCTAAGAAGCTCTAAAGTGTCATTGAGTAACCCATGCCACTTCTTCCCTCACTTCTGGAACCTGATCTCCATTTTCTTTTCCTTCCCTTTCAGGGAGATTGTGTCCTTCTCCCTCATGCCCTTCCCCACTGGGTCAGCAGACGAGGAAAGATAAGGATGCCGGACTCAACCGAGGGATCACCTTGCCTCCCAGTCCAGCAGAGGCTCGGACTGCTGTACCGAGGATGTGTCTGGGAGGTGGGAGGAGCGCCCATGGGACGGGATGATGGACCCTATTAATCACAGCTGCCATAGCAGACTAGTGGAAGATGGGTCTTCAAAGCTGGAAGCCCCTCTGCCCAAGTGTCGGTCTTTGGGGCTCAGTGGAGTGCCCTTCCTCTGACCCAGGACTTCCGATGGCTCCTCCCCAATCCCTAACCCCCCTCAACCCCGTCCTGCGGCGCTTCCCATCCTTTCACTGCGATGAATTTTTTTCTCCTTCTAAATATTTTAAACGTTCAAAAGAAAAAGCCAAATCCCGAAATCCAAACACAATGAAAAGCAAAAACGTGAGGAAAAATAACAAGGGTATAACAGCTCTCTATCCCAACCGCGGACCCGAGCCGGTCCGAGGTCCACGGGAGCCGGGAGGGGTTAACCCTCTGCTGCCCGGGGACGGGGCGGGGGTGGGGGGGGTAGGGGGCCGCTCCGCCCCCTTCCAGCCGAAGGGGAGGGGCGGAGGGGCGGAGGGGGGGGGCGCTCCAGTCTGGCCATACATAGATGCATTCAGTTCTCCACATTTTGCCAAACCTGCACAAGCTCATCTCCACCCCATCCCCCACCCGCACCCCGGTCCCCACCAAACCTTTTGTCTCGGCGCCTCCCTCCTACACTAAAGAGTCAAAGAAATATCCCTGGTGACACTGAACCCCAGGCCAGACTGCTCTGGGGGCCTGAAATGGATGCCTTGCGCGTGCTTCTCACCAACACCTGCCTCCTTTCTTACACAGCCTCCTCCTTTAACGAGAGATAGTCAGGGGCGCCCCGTGCCTCCCGTCTTTGTGCGGTTAAGGACAGCTTTTGTTGTGCTGTAGGCACGAAGCAGTGGACAAAGGACCCCAGATGATGTAAGCCACACCCCTTACCTCCCCCCCCCCCCCCCCCCCGGGAGCCAGAGGCCAGGCTCCTCCAAGGTGGAGGGAGCGGGGAATCCTTTTGGAGCCCCCATTTTATAAAGCAAATGCCAAGCCGCCCAAGCCGTTTACCGAGAGCAGCTTGCTTATCACCCCATTAAGACTGCATTTGTCTCCATTTTTAAACAAAAGGGAATTTAGGCTGACGGTCCCGAATCCCAAGAGCGCACTGTGGGATAGGAGGACCCGCAATCATGCAGCAGCCTGGAAAACCTCTGACAAAACCGGGCTCTAAGGCGTCCAACCCCCACCCCCACCCCGCCCATGCCAGAGGCACCCCCAGTGGGTTTTCCTACACCAGCCAGGACCCAGTTGAGCCCAGCATTGCAGCGGACTCAGGGGTGGGGCTCAAATGAAGCCACAGGCGGGATGGAGGCAAAGTTGCACTCCTGGAACTGTGGACAGAGCACTCTGGAAAGCCACCTTTCTCCAGCTGCACTGAAGCTGAAGTTGTCATCATTTGAGACATGGATGGGGACAGGCTTTTTTGTCCAAGTCCCTGGGATGGGGGAGTGTCTTCATAGGGAGATCAGGGAAAGGAGAAGACTACACGTCCTAGACACGGGGAACTTCTAGAGACTTTGTCAGTGGGAAAAGCACAAAAAAGATTCATTTATTCTTTCAAAACCCATTGGCTGCGTCCTAGTCACTTGTCCTGGGGATACATCAGTGGTTAACAGACACGGCCCTTGTCCTGGGGGGTGTTAGTCTAGTGTGAAAGGGTACACACCAGGGATGGAGCTTGTGTTCTAGTTCCCAGTCCTGAGCTCCTGCTCAGTTTCTGCATCTGTAAAACGGAAGTACCTATTTCTTCATTGCCTTACGGAACAATGAGAAGAAAGAGCTGGACGTTTACTGTTTAATTGGAATTAAAATATAACAGGATCGTAGACACCCCCAAAGAATGGAAAGCAGGGATTCCAACAGACATTGCTGCACCAATGTTCACAGTGGCGTCATCCATGGTAGCCAAAAGCTGGGAGTAACCCAAGTGTCCATCAACACATGAATAGATAAACAAAATGTATACCGGTACAATTACATATTATTTAGCTATAGAAAGGGATACAATTCTGCTAAATGCCACAACGTGGATGCACCCTGAAGACATTATGCTAAATGAAGCAAGTCCAACACAAAAGGACAGCGTATATGGTTTGTCTTATGTGAAGTTCCTGGAATAAAAAATTCATAGAAACAGAAAGTAGCATGGAGGGTATCAGGGGCTGAGGGGGAGGGAGGAATGCAGAGTTATTGTTGAATGAGTAAAGACTTGGGCCGCCTGGGTGGCTCACTCTGACTTCAGCTCAAGTCATGATCTCGCAGTTCATGGGTTTGAGCCCCACATCGGGCTCTGTGCTGACAGCTCAGAGCCTGGAGCCTGCTTCAGATTCTGTGTCTCCCTCTCCCTGTGCCCCTCCCCAGCTTGCAATCTCTCTCTCTCTCTCTCTCTCTCTCTCACACACACACACACACACACACACACACAAATAAATAAATGTTAAGAAAATTTAATGGGTGAAGACTTTGGGATGAAAAAGTTTTGGAAATGGATAGTGGTGATGGTTGCACAACATTGTAAATGTTCTTAATGCCACTGAATTGTACACTTAAAAATGGTTAAAATGATAAATTTTGCTATGTGTATTTTACAAAAATTCGAATATATGTGTGATAGTGTGATTTATGTTAAGAGATATATATTTGAAGTTTTGGCACAGAGCTCCTAAAACCCCTGGAATTTCCTAAGTGATAAAAGAACAAATGTAAAAGGAATGTCTTTATTCACAATAGGCCCCTTTAACCACACCTGAGCTTGTTAATGAGATGACTTTGGGAAAGTCCCTCTGGTGGAGGACTGGTTGCCAGGGGTACCAACCTTATATTCCAAAGGTTGGGACTTTCAGCCCCTGACCTGGCTTCAAGAGAGTTTGGAGAGATTGGAGTTGGAGTTAATCACCTGTGGCCAACGATTTAATCCACCATGCCCCTGTAATGAAGCCACCATAAAAATCCCGAAAGTATGGGGTCCAGGAGCTTCCGGGTTGCTGACCACATGGAGGTGCTGAAGAGCAGCACAGCTACACACCTTGCCTTGTGCAGCTCCTTCACCCGGCTCTTCCTACATCATCTATCCTTCTATAACAAACCAATTATCTAGTAAGTGTACTGTTTTCCTGAGCTTTGTGAGCCATTCTAGCAAGTTATCAAACATAAGGAAAGGGATGCGGAACTTCTGATTTATAGCTGGAAGATCATAACACACGTGACAACCTGGACATGCAATTGCCCTTTGAAAATGGGGGGTGGGGTGGTCTTATGGGACTCAGCCCTTCACCTGTGGGATCAGTGCTAACTACAAGAGTCAGTGTCAGAACCGAGCTATATTGTGGGATACCCAGCTGGTGTCTGGAAAGTTGAAGAATTGCTTGCTGGGGAACCCCCGCCACACACACACACACACACACACACACACACACACACAATTTGGTGTAGGAAGTATTCAGTGAATAGTGAATAAAGGAAACAAATGTTTTCCTTTCAGTATTTAATATAGGACCCCTTGAAGTATAGTTTAGTATTTTAGAGCTCCTAGTATGAATCACAGGGCTTAGCAAGGAGTAGGTGTGCAGAGCCTGCTTAATGAATGGTGCTGTGCTAAGGGTCAGATCTGTGTCCTAGAATACAAGTACAGGCTCTTAGAATTAGGAAGGAGTTCATGTGGGATCAGGCCATCCTAAAGGTGGTATCACTTGATCTAGCCTCCCACCCACTATGTAAACCTTCTGCCATAGATGTTGTAAATTCAAACATACACAGGAGCTGGGGCTCCTGGGTGGCTCAGTGGTTAAGCATTCATCCAACTCTTGATTTCAGTGCAGGTCATGATCTCATGGTCATGAGATCAAGCCCTGAGTTGGGCTCTTAAGATTTTTCTCTCTCCCTCTGTCCCTCTCCCACTTGTACTCTCTCTCTCTCTCTCTCTCTCTCTCTCTCTCAAAAAAAAAAAAATACACAGGAGCCAAGTGAGTCCCATAAATGAGAGAAGATGTCCTAGAAAAATGTGTAAGACATACCTATTTGTAAAATGGGCTCTATCTTAAGGGAGCAGCCACAGCTTAGCTCCATTACTGACACGCAGGATTGTAGACTCAGTGTTGCCAGATCTTCCAACTCTGCAAAAACCCAAAAAGGTCAAAAATCTAGATTAACAGAAATCTCCTAATCTGTTGGCAACTCATTTAGCTTTTAAAATAATTCACTGCAGCCCAAACAGAACACCTTTGCAGGTGAGATCCAGCCCATGGACTAACCATTTGCAAAGTCTGTTCTTCAAATTCTAGGAGAATCTCATATACTATCCATCCATCTGGATGGGTATTCAGGATTTGCCTGAATGCTTCTTATGACAGAGGAGCTCATTATTTAACTAATTTTTTGATAAATTCTAATTGTTAGGAATATCTTGTCTTAAATAAAAATCTACCTCCTTGTAACTTTTTCTCCCTGTATTCCTAAGCCGTTTGTATCCCCTCACCATCTTAGCCTAGAGAACAGCTATACCCCAGTGTGGTCAGTGCCATTTTCCTCACTGGAGTCTGGGTTCTTTGAGGACAATGGCTAAGTCTTACATCTCTAAGTAAGGATAATAATAGACAACACTTATTGAGCATGTATGTGCCAGATACTATTCTAAGCTCCTTGCACGTATGAACTCATTTATCCCTTTGGAGTACTCTGTGAGAGAGGTAGTATTATAATCACATTTTACATACAAGGAGACTATAGACAACAGGGGCTGAATAAGTTGTCCAAGGTCACATACCTAGTAAGTAGCAGAACCAGAACTGGAACAGACAGTCTGGTTCCAAAGGAAATGTTCAGGATACTACAAGTGCTTATGGGGATGATCACACTCACTCAGTGATACTTTGTTGATATGAAATAAGAGAAAACAATGCCAGTTCTTTCTACCAGAACCACAAAATGAACAAGTCTCCATAAAACCAACATTAGAGATGGATTCCACCATATGCAAAGATGTGAAAGATGAGAAAGGAGAAATGATGGCCTTTAACCATGGAGAAAAAAGGTTATATACTAAATAGAACTTCCTGGGTGTTGAGGGCTTCGAGTTCCTGAAATAGAGAATATAAAGTCGTGCTTTCTTTCTTAGATAAATATATATTTTAAATTTATTTAAACAAAAATTTTTAATGTTTATTTCTTTTTTTTGAAAGAGAGAGAGAGAGAGAGTGAGCAGGGGAGGGGCAGAGAGAGAGGAGACACAGAATCCGAAGCAGGCTCCAGGCTCTGAGCTGTCAGAACAGAGCCCAACGCAGGGCTCAAATCCATGAGCCTCAAGATCATGACCTAAGCTGAAGTCAGACACTCAACTGACACCCAGGCACCCCTATATTTTTAAAGAAAGGATGGGGAGACTAATGTTTCTGGAATCATTCTTCCACCTGAAGCTGTCCAGAGGCAAAGGGAGACATTATAAACAAATTGTGGATGCTGAGAAACTTACATTCTTTCAATTTCTATTCCTCATGGTTTCCCACAAGGCAGACAGAACAGTGGTTCTCTCAGTGTATATCAGCCTACTGGACACTGGAAACAAAGAAACCTAAGATTCACAGATCAAATCCTGTGTCCCAAAATCAACTACATAGGTCAGAAATTAACATAGGATACCCAAAATCAGAGTATTTTAGAATGGGAAAGGGTTCAAGAAGTAATCTCCTCTTGTCCAATCTTCTGCACACAGCAAAAATGCCTTCTGCAACATTACAGACATGTGGGCACTCACCTGTTGTGGATACCCACCAGCCATAGCTCTTGGGTCAGCCCTCACAGTCTCAAAAAGAGATGAAATGAATCACAGATAGTTGTAGAAAGATCTGGAGGAAGCCCGAAGGCTGGGGCCAAGGGAAAGGGAAGTTAGAAAGGAGGAAAACACTTGGTATGTGATTTTCTCAGCAGAACCTTTTCATGCATGTTCACATGAACATGGGCCATACAGGTGGAATTTTGGAAATTTGGAGTAGCCCTAAACCTATTGCTGATCTCACTTTTTGCAACACTGTGAAACGCTGGATTTTTTTTCAGTGTATTTCTTTGCCCCACTGATGTTGGACTTGGCCTCAAAACCTATTGTGGCCAAAGGAATATAGGTGGAGCTAATAGCATGCCAGTTCTAAGCCAAGGTCTAACCACTACACAAGGCTTAATTAATAGTTCAAGAATCAATAACACATATTTACTCTTGCATAACAGCATTTGAGGGGATGTTTGACACCTAGGCATCTTAGCCAAAAGGTGTCCTCTTTTAACACCTAAAACAGAATAGGAAGTAATAGAAGAGGGTGGGAATGAGGCCTTTATTGACCAAGCTCACCAGGAAAGAAAGGCTAGGTTGCTGAGATCCAGGTGGCCATCAGAACCATCTAGAGACATCTCCTGAAACTGTATTCCATAAACAAAGACTGAAATCTTAGAAGACTTGACATCTACAGTGGCCATTCTGGTAGCCCCCAGCCCCCATACATAAATGTCCAGACCCACCATTGTCCAGTCTCTAAGGTCTCAAGAACCACATGGCAATGTGCTGAACATTTTGTCTGTTTTCCAGTATTTATGGAAAACAAGAGTCTTTTGGGGTAATTTGGGTTTATTTTCTCCTGGGAAGGTGTACAGCAATCAGCATCCTTCTCCGATGACAATCCTTGAAACAGAGCTGGGGGCAAGCCCCTAAAAAGAGATTCACACATGGGAAGGAAGGATAGATGAATACTGCCCTACATTCTGCAGATGTGGGAGGAAAAGTTGCTGAATGGGAGATGACTGGCTTGTCCTGAATGTACCAGGAAATTTTATAACTCTATGACTGTGGCCCATGAAGTTGCAGAATATTGTCCCCTGTCTTGTCTGCCCACCTGCTCCAGTTCTTTTTTTTTTTTTTTTAACGTTTATTTATTTTTGAGACAGAGAGAGACAGAGCATGAATGGGGGAGGGACAGAGAGAGAGGGAGACACAGAATCGGAAACAGGCTCCAGGCTCTGAGCCGTCAGTCCAGAGCCTGACTCGGGGCTCGAACTCATGGACCGCTAGATCGTGACCTGAGCCGAAGTTGGACGCTTAACCGACTGAGCCACCCAGGCGCCCCCCCACCTGCTCCAGTTCTAATTTGCTTTTGCAATCAGCCAAAGTATCACCAACTCTGAGAGGCTATGGTACATTGTATAATTGGTCAATATATTCACTGCCCCTCCCCAATGGCCTGTGTGGAAAGATTATATTTCTTGCTCCATTTATTGCCAACTTAGTCACATGACTTGCTCTGGCCAATGAAGCGTGAGTGAAGATATGACACTTTGGAGCAGAAGCCATTACTTGGCTCTGCCATATTTATTTTCCCTCTGCCATTGAGATCAGCCAGTCCCACATGGGGACCACGCCTTTACCTTTGGTTCCAGATGGAGAGAGCATGAAGCAGATCTAACAGATCTCTGGTGGACCTTGACTGTTTTAGCTACTTAAAATGTTGCAGTAACTGGTTACTACAGGATAATGTAGCTCAAGCTGACTGATACGTTCCCCAGAGCAGATTTCAGCAATTTCTTCCCTTATTGCACCTCATGAGCAATCCAGTTGTATTAATGACCTCACTGTGGCCTAATCATTCACTGTCTTTCCAGTGGACCTAAAACTCCCCACCATCAGAGCTCACGTCATTTAAACTAGGTTTCCCCAGTGCTTTGCACAAGGCATGTGTAGGGGTGAAAGGTAGGCTGCTCCAAAATGTGCCACTTTGGCATGCAGATTATTTCAAGCTGCAAATAATTAAGGCCCAAAAGACTCAGGAAGAAACTTTGACCTTCCCCAAACTGCCTAAAAGAATTTAGGCAAAGACCCTGCTCTAAGAATACAGGTATTGCCGTAGATAACTATATTATAATATGAACTAGGTGTATCAGACAGGGAAGAATCCAGCAATGTCTGTTTGATCAAAGTACTGTCTATGTACCATTGTTTCTGAAGGGCCCAGCAATCATTTGCTTACCAAACATTTACTCTTTTTTACCTCCTTGTGAATTGCATTCCTTCCCTTTGAAGTTCCAGACCCCAACCCCCTTCTTAGCTCAAGATGACACATATACCCCATTTCATCTGTCTTTGGAATCTCGTGTCTGTGTGGATTCCCTGTCTGTACAAAAGAAAATTTGATTTTCTCCTGTTCATCTGTCTCAGGTCAATTTGATTCTTACACTAGGAAGAAGAACCTTAAAGAGTAAGGAAAAAATTTTCCTCCCCTACACACAGAACACAGTGAGCCCTCAAAAAATATGAATGAATAAATAAATGGCCAAAGGATCCTAAAGCCCTATGCTGTACTTTCCTCCCCAAACAGTGTAGCCCTCTCCTGAGGCGCTTTGCACATAAATCCCCACCTTCCAGCAGATAGATATCAGGTGACAAAATGAACTCAATCAAAGAATAAGTTGCTATACTAACCAGAATTAACAGGAAATCTGAGGAATGCAGCCTGGAGTGTGGCAGGCTTTCTGAAGGATGTCCTCAAGTTTCCAATGTTAAAGGCAACCATATTCAAACATCTAGTAGGCTATGGCACAGGAGGCCCAGGGAAAACTGACCCATCTGCTCAGACTTCTTTAGGGGCTGATAAAGCTTGTCTGCAAGGCATTTTTAAAGAGCTTATCCAGGTCAAGCTGTTAAGATAGTGGCTATCCCCGGAACCTGGAATTCTCAAGGCCCAGATCAGCCCAGCCCTGTTGCCTCTCGGTGAAACTTCAGCTAGGGCAACTGCCACTTGGAAGCCCTGTCTCTCAGGGCTGCATCCAGAGTCAACCTCTGACTAGGAGAGGGCAACACAGTTTTCACACAGTCCCTTCCTCGGAAGAGGGGCCCACACTCTCCAGTGCAGGACGTTGCCAACCAGAGGGTACCAACTCTGATTTCTGAGTACCTCTTGCTTTTCATAGTATTTATTTCCTCCCCCTCTCCCTCTCTGTGTGTCCAACACACCCCGCCTTATCTTGAACCCTGCGTCAGAAGCACTGCATCCCAGAAGAGCGCCCTGAGCAAGGCCTTGCTGCCCAGTTACCAGGGGCAGCGAGTGCGTCTTCTGGAAGCTGAGCGGAACCAAACCACACTATTTACCCTGGGGGTGGACACACGCGCTCAGGAATCAAGACGTGGAGGGTGGGAAAGGTGGAGGTTTTGGCTCCCTCTCCCCCTGCAGAGTTCCTGTTTGTTTTTCCACTGCTCTGTTCCAAAAGGGTGTACCTCGAAGGGGCTGCATAGACAGTCTTGTGTGTTGCCCCACTCCCCTCCGCGGCCTGCACCCAGGTGGATACCGGAAGTAGGGGGTTGAGGGCCCAGAAGAGATGGCTGCCTTCTCTGCCCTTGAGGAGGGGCAACGAGGTGCAATATAGAGACAAAAGACGGTCCTGTGGAGTGGATGGGGACACAGGGGCTGGGCTTGGGAATGACCTGGTGTGTCAGGCCACGGTCTTTGGGGGCGGAGGCAGGTAAGTGGGATGTTTGGCAGGCCGCAGTGTGGGCCCTTAAAAGGGAACGCTAGGAGACACCCCCTCCCGCCCCCGCCCCCACCCCCAAGTGCACGCCGTGGAATTCTGCCAGCACGAAGCAGAGTCACGAGCCAAGCCAGAGCAGCAGAGCGGCCAGGACATCATCAGCGCCGGGAGGGCGCGTGGGTGGAAGGGGGGAAAAGGAGGGGTTCTCGCATCTCACTGCACCCCTCGCCTCCTCCAGCCCACAACTCTATCCAGAAGCCCGGCTTCTCCTCGCCCCAAATCTACAAAATCCCTGGATTGTCCGGGAAAGTCTTCAGAGGGTTGGGGGAGGGGGCTTCCTGGGGCGGAGGGCGTCGCACAGCCGCGGGCACCCGCCCCTCCAGCCCGCGCGCCTCCCCCCTTCCTTCTCCTTGCCGGCTCCCACTCCCCGGACTCCGCAGCCCGCCCCCGCGCGGGAGAGCTCCGGGCGGAGGCGGCGCGCGCAGCGGCGCGGGGGCGGTGGCGACGGCGACGCCGGGCGGGGCGGCGCGGGGAGGGAGCGCGCGCGCGCGCGCGCGGGCGGGCGCCCGGCTCCTACGCAAGCAGCCGCGAGAGGGGATCCTGGGCGCAGGCCCCGCCCTCTCACGTGCCCGCGGCGCAGGGCCGCGTGCCGCCCGCGTGACCGGCAGGCCCAGCCCGGCAGCCACCTCCGCCGCCGCTCGGCTTCCACGCGTGGGAGGGAGGCCGAGGTGGCGGCGGCGGAGGCGGGCGGCCCAGGGGAGGCCGCAAGGAAAGTCTGCGCCCCATAGCCACCCCCGCCACGACCTTGGCACCCCCTGCCCCTCACTGCCTGGGAGTTGGGGTCTGGGAGTGCTAAGCCCAGTAGTGGCCTGGGTGTGGGGAGGAAGTTTGAACTCTCTGAAACCCCTTCCCTACCCACCCCTGTCATCTGCCCCTGAGTTTCAGGTGGGACTCTTCCCCAAGTGAAAAGCCGGTTCTCAAGCCTAAGTTTGGCTTGCGGGGGGAGGCAGAGAGAAAAGGTTTTGAAATGAGGGGGATTCCCACAGACCTCTTTAATGTCCAGTAGTGCGCCAACGCCCTGGCAAATCTGCCTGGGTGGGTCAAGACCACCAGACTGTGCCCAGTTGGGTCAGGTTCCCGGACTTAATTGGAGCCTGGGCCAACACCAAGTTCAAGCCATGAAAAAGAATCTGACCTCTGCATTCTTACTTGGTTGATGACCTCGCTGATTCCCCAGGGCCCCCAACCCCTCTCCGGGAAATGACAGATGGAGCATCTGGGAAGAGCCAGTGAGCAATGGAGGCCAAGGACAGGCCAAACACCAATTTGAGTGTCCACAGCAACAGAGAAGGAAACCCATCATCTGTGCCTTTGCAGTGTGTCCTTAAGTGACCCGTGTTCCTGCAAGGTGTCAGGTGCTGAGAGAGTTCACACGGCCCTGTTGCTGTCCTGAAACTTGTGTCTCACTGGTTGCTATTTCCAATGGCTGGTGAAGTGGGGAAGGCCACTACCAAGGGGGAAAACACTCCGGAGTAGAAGCCCCTAAGGTAAGTAAACGGGCTCCATGAAAAGCCATGCATGGTGTGGCACGGAGCCTAGGAGCCAGGAGCCAGAAAAGCCACCTGCCCATCAAATACTAAGTGCTGGTGGAAGGGGCAGGGGTGTGGCGAGGGGAGGACACTGAACCCGACTCAGACCCACTTCCCTGTCTTCCTGTGGGAAATCATGGGCATGGGTATTCTCTAGAACGTGTCTCATATTCCCTAGAGCAAGGGTACTTCCCCCGGGACAGTTGTTCTGTGGAAGGTGAAACCTAAGTGTCCAGTTCTTAGTGTGGTCATTTCCAGTGTGGTGAGCTGGGGGATGGGTCCCCTTGGTTTGTATGTCTCGATAGCCATGTATATAGACAACTCCCTTTCTACCCTTGGCTCTTTGGGAGGCTACTTGGCTCTCAACACTCACTTTATTAGTTATGAGGGTGGTCAGTATATTTAAATAGCTGTTGAGTGCCAGACACTGGAGAAAACAAAGGGAGTGCCATCTAAGTTCTGTGACCAAAAGGAATTCCTATCTCATAGGGAAGTCCTACATTCTTGAAATACATACTTAAGGAAATGCAAGTGGGTATATGAGGTTAAGAGCCCACATGAGTGGTGTAGACAAGTGCTTGGATAGAAGGGAGGGAGCAATAGAGGCCAAGGAGCCAGAGAAGAATGGGGAGGATTTGAATAAATGAACAGGAGCCAGGGAAGACACCCTAGGTGCTGAGAACAACACGAACAAAGACAAGGGGGAAGGGTTGGTTGTGGCCAGCCCACTGGTTATGGAGAAGGCTCATTTGGCTGGAATAAAAGGATCAGAGAAGGTCAGAGATCTCCTGAATAAATGAATCTACCAAGACCCAAAGCAGAAGCTTCCAGGTTCTCCTGAAGCCCTCTGGTTGTGCAGTATTCTCTAAATCTCAGCCCTGATCATATAAAACCCTCCTTAGGAATGTGCATTGGCTTTCCATTGCCAAACTCTATCATGGCAACCTGGGCCCTTTATGATTTCTCCCAAACCTGTCTGTTCAGCCCTGCCTCCTATCCACCCTTTCATGCCCACCATAATCCAGAGAATTACTCCTGGTAATTCTGCCTTCTGCTTTCCCTCTGTGGTGCTTTCACTCGTAAGCTTTCCCTTTCTTTGGAATGTCCTCTCCTCCCTCACCATTTCTGCCCACTCATCCTTGAAGACACAGCTCAAGTGCCAGCTCATCCCACAGCCAGATGTAATTTTCATCTGAGTTCCCACAACATCGTGTACTCTATCTTGGCACCTCACGTTCTACGTTGTATTACAGTTATGTAGAGGCATCAACTTTCAAAGGGGGTACCGCTAATCCAGCCACTTCTCACCACCTCCATCCCTGTTGGCCTTGTCCTGGCTGCTGTCAGCTCTTGTCTGGACAGCTGAGTTAGCCTCCTGACTAGTCCCATTGCTTCCCTTTTGGCCTTTCCAGTCAGTTCTCCACACAGCAGCAAGAGCGATCCTTTTACAACATAAATCAGATCGTGTGACTTTCCTGCTCAAACCCCTGCAATGGTTTACCAGCACATTCAGATGTAAGTCAAGATTTAGCTTGACATTTTAGGACCCTGTGTCATCTGGCCCCATCTATCTCACATGCTCACTAAGGTCTAGCCACCCTGGCTTTCTTCCTGTTTCTGGAATTTCTGCCTCAGAGCCTTTATTTTTGTTGGCCCTTTTGATGGAGTGTATTTCTCTTAGAATTTACATGGCTCACTCCCTCGCTTGATGTCTCTGGTCAAATACTTTCTCCTTAGGGAAGTGTTCCCTGACCATTTTATCTAGAATAGGCTTTCCTACCAGTCACTCTTGCATTTCCTTGCTTTCTACTTAAGATTCATTACCACTATCTGAGCCTTATTATGTTTATTTGGTTATTTGTTTGTTTATTGTCACTATCATAAGAAGATAAGCTTCAGGGGGTCAGGAATTTCTGTCTTGTTCACTGATGCAGAACAAAGCTTTCTCACACACAGTAGGTGCTCAGTTTGTTAAATGAATTAATCATTGTTACTCAACCAGAAGCTCCTTGAGTACAAGCATCATGTTTTGTACATTTGGATCCCCTTCCCTGTCTCCTAGTTTCTTACACATAAGATCACTCAAATACTCTTTGAGTGAATTTCACATTCTGTACAGTTTCTCCAACTGATGTTTTCCCATTCATGTGGCTACACCCGTTTAGAAGATAGCAGGAAATGGTCTTTATTTATTCTGTCACCTTCAAGGATGTCCTCATTACATAGATCCCTGGAAGGTCCACTAGATTACTGTTTCCCCTTAATTGGTTGTGACCTGCACTTTTTTTTTTTTTTTTGATGAAATAGAGCAAATGAAATATCAAAGTGCACTGCAAGCTGTAAGGCCAAATACCTTTCAGTTTGTGCATGTGCATGTGTGGGTGTATGTGTGTGTATGTGTCTGTCTGTCTTTGGGTCGTGGTATAAAATGAATATCTTATTGCTGGCCCTGATTCGAAAACTTTATAAGTTCTAGATACCCCATAGATGGCCACTTGTAGAATGCATGATTATACTCTTAGTAGTTAAATAGCTGTATTTACTGTGCATTAAACCAGGCACTATATTACACATTTTCACATAGATTATTTCATACACTCTTTGTAACAACTCCAAGAGTGCGGTGCTATTATTATGATTCCCATTTTACAGAGGGTAAACTGAGGCTTAGAGAAATTAAGTAACTTGGCCATGATCACAGAGCTGGTACACAGTTAACCAGGTGGTCCACTTTCAGGGCTCTCCTTAAGCACTCCCCTGCAGTATCTCCAGCAGCATCTAGTCTTTTAATTTTGTATATTTCACTGAAAAAGCTCACCTTGTTTTATGCATATAAAACAAACACTACTTACTTACTGAGAATTCTGGTAGATGACCAAGTAGGAGCCAATGAGGTATATGTATTTGGAACTTTTGTGCTGCTGAAGAGTTCTACACCCTTAGTCTAAGAATCTCTGGTCTAGATGCATCCATACACACACACACACACACACACACACACAACTTAGAGCTGTAACTGTATAACTGTAGCTGACAGGAGCTGTGGCTTTTAGTAGTAGGACATAGCCACAGATAACCCATAAGAGGGAGATAAGGGACTAAATACCCTACTGTGTTCCCTTCCTGTCCTCAGTTTCCATGCCAGGGACCCCCATTGGCTGAGCCAGAGATCAAGAGTCTGTTAATGTAGTCCATAGAGGTCAACCTCGTAGCAGGGCACAGAACAGAGTGGAGAGAGTGCAGAGTGGTTCTGGGGGGAAGGCAAATGAGCATCCCCAGCTCCCTGTTCTTGGACCAACAAGAATCCTGTTGTAGACCAACAAGAATCTCCAGTGCCTCGAAACGCCGAGTCTTGGCTCCAGCAGTGCTTGACAGCTCTCCATAATGCTTACCTCTTCCCAAAGGACAAGAACTGAACCAGCCAAGTGGGGCACTGTGCAGTCTTGGGACGTGCTGCGAGCCCCTCCCTTGGCCCTCATTGTATTCACTAGGCTGCCAAGGGAGAAAAGCCAAGCCAGGAAAAGGACTGGCCCCCCTCATCCACCTAGGCATTTGCAGCTCTGCCAGCACTTGGGCATCTCATCCATGACTTAATCATGGACGAGGTCAGTAGGTCTTTATACAGGCTAGAGATGCCACTATCTGAATGGTGGAAATTTATTCCTGCCAGGATTTTGCACACTTCAGAGCTGAATCCCATCTCTGGGAGAAGGAAGCAGCAAGTAAACTGGTTGTGTGTGTGTGTGTGTGTGTGTGTGTGTGTGTGTGTGTATAAGAGGGGAGGAGTAGAATGCAGTCTTATAAAGGGATGTTCTTTCTGTGTACACTTGCCCAGCCTTTGCAGGCAAATACGTGGCTGCAGTTGTGGCTAAAATATGAATGAATATGGTTGTGTGCAGGTGCATGAATGACTGTATGTTTCTGTGAATGAATGCATTTGAGATGAAGTGTGTATGGGAGCCCTTGCAAGCTGGGATAGTGGTTTGCAGGTGCTTGGCAGTCTGGAAGCATCCACCAATCAGTGTCTATACCTCAGTCTGTAAGTGCTGGGTTAGGGGAGAGGGGGAACACTCAATTTGCTCAGAGCACCTCCCTTTTGCTGCTGCTGCTGTGGCAGCATAAACCATTGACAATTAATTGCCTTGTCTTCCCTTAATCCTCAGGAAAGAAAGGCAGGGAAAGACAAGGGAAACCATGTGGTCAGTCTGTTACCAGTTGAAGTTTCCTCCAAACACCAGAAATTGTCCTTAGATCAACTCTAGCCCCACAGCCTCCTGACTTGCCCACAGTGCTCCTCCTTGGGGCTGAGCAAGGGGCAGATGAGTAATAGCTGGGGGTATGATTCTTCTCTGACCTCCACTTCCCTGATCTACTAGCCCAGCATGGTAGAATTATGCATATTCTGTCCTTGTCTGAAAACCTTGAGGTCGAAAACATGTTACCCCCTTCTCGCTCTCTCAGCTAGACTTCAGGGATTGAAAGGAAGGTCCTCATTCTATTAGGAAATCGTGATAAACATAGATGATCGGGTAATTGTGAAATGGAAACTTGACATCGTAGATGTATCAAAAAAGATTTTAAAGCCCACTTAATTTTAAGTCAAATGATTGAAATATATCTTGGGCACTCCTTCTCCTCCACCCAAGGCCCCCCACATCCCTTGTCATCCAAGTGGCCTCCTGAGAGGGCCCTTGTACACAATGGCCCTAATTAGTCCCCTCATTAACAGTCTCTGCAGAGGCCAAAGACTGAATGGGTCAGAGAAACCAAACTCTTTTATCACAGAGAGACACAAGTGCAGCACATTTGGGGAGAGTGGGTCAGAGAGAGAAGGTCGGGGAGCAAGAAGTATGGGGAATGAAAACTCTACAGAACTGCCTCCTCTGGAAATAGAATAATCTAATATCCACCCCCCCCCCCCGCCCCGCCAAAGCTTTGAGAGTCACTATATAGCATCTATCTTGCTTCCATTGGAGGGCACCCTTTATATTCATGTATATAGCTCATAGGTATGTATAAAAATGTATGCTTGTAAAATATATGTATGAAAACTGTTAGCTATGTGAAGGGGCTCCCCATAAAAAGTCTATTTTTAATAAATGCAGATTTTAACAATACAAGATAATTATCAGATTGCATACTTAAGCCCCCAGATTAAACCTAATCCTATTTTGGTGGGTTACTATGCCTTTTCTGCCAAGCAGCCATGAAAGGAAGGAACATCGCACAGCCTTTGCTTATGAATGTACTGTCTCTGCTAAGTGTGAATGCGCTGGTGCTTTGTGTTTGTATGAATGGGGGTTGCATGTGCTGGTCAGAGGCCACGTGAGACACGTGGGGTGGGAATTATATCTTAAAAAGATGAATTGAAAAAATGAAACGGGAAAGTGTGAATGGCATAAATCTCTCCCATGGTGCCCCTTCTTTTCTATTACCCACTGCCACCAAAAGGCACACCTGTTTTATTAAAATTAATTCCTGGCTTTGCAAATAACAATAGATCAATATCTGTACTTGAGTTCTACCCTTCACTGGGACCACACTGCTAAAAACAGAGAGCTGCAACACAAAAGATACCGCAGTCAGCTCAAGCAAAGGGTTATTTTTAGATCAGAAAAAAGAAGGGAAAGGAAAAAAAAAAAAGCAGTTCTGGGTTTTGCAATCTAATTTGGTCCCTTTTCTTAAGGGAAAAAAAATCCCATCAATGGCATTTTCCATACAATCTGATTTCTGTTTGGCTCCTAGAAAAAGAAGAAGAGATAGATCTAGGGCTGAAAATTCTGGAGTTTTATGGCTGATTCCAGCTAGTAGCCTTTCTTCACCAGGCTCCAACTGAATTAATTTGATACTATTTTTGAAAGTCAGTGTTTCTAAGGGAGACCTAATGACGCACTGACGTCAATGCAGGTCAATAGCACACACTGCTGGAACTGGGCGTGCTACACCGAGCCAGAGCTGGAGCCTTTTCAAACAGCCCCAACTCTGCAAATATCCCAGCTTTGCAGGGGGAAAAAAGACAGGGTTTTATTAGCATTGAGACCCCCACGACTCCCCCCCCAACACCTTCAAAATTGATGCATGTTTTCCTGATGCAAAAAAGGAAAGAAGAAAATCCAAACAGATACAATCAGACCGCACTGCAGTGCCAAAAAAAAAAAAAAAAAAAAAAAAATCATACCTGTCAAAGGAACTGTATGTAATCCGTGCACACACATTTACGTTCAGAATGCAATGCATATTATTAGGGTCTGTCTATAAATAGATCCCGAGAGTGTATGCATGGGGACTTAGTCCTCAAACGGGCTTTTTGAACGTGGGTGATGAGTTCTTTGCTCTGATCAGTTACTCAGGAGGTGCCTGAATGTGTGGGGGTGGGAACGTGGGAGGGGGGCTGCCTCCTGTCTCTCCTTTCCTCTGGCTCTCCCCCTCCTTTCTTCTCTTTTTCTCTCTCCCCCTCCCTCCTGGCTCACCTCCCCTCGCATCTCCCTCTATCCCTCTCTCATTTCCTCTTTCTCTTCTTCTCTCTCCTTCAGCCTTCCCCCTCTCCTTCTTTCTCTCCACCTCCCTCTCTTCTCTCCTTCTCTCCCCCTCCCTGTCTCCCCCTCCCTCTCTCTTCTCCCTCTCCCTCCAAGTCTGGCACTGAACGCGAACTGTTTTGCTTTGCTCCGGGAAGAGTGCAGACACATAACGTGAAATCCCGAGCTTTTTGCGTGGTGCATTTAAAATGCTTCCTTATTTATATTACCCTCATTCCCTCACCTCTCCCACCCCCTCACCAGTCCTTCCAAATTTCCCTAGAAATCTATGTAAAGCGTGTGGAGGGGAAACATTTGCACAAAAAGTGAAGGAGCTCGCCAAGGTAGGTTATACCGTGCACTGTCTTGTGTTTGGCTTTTGCAAAGTTTATGATGTCAGTTGGTGGATGTTTGGAAGAGTAGATCTGTGTGACTGGCCATGATTACTGTCTTTTTCACTGAACAATTATATTTGTACAAATTGCCTAGACTTCTTAAGCAGGCTTTCCGTGGTGGTGTGTGTGTGATTTGTGCAGGAGTCATGCCAGTTGGAAGATGATCCTGTGGTGTTAAGCTGGGGGGAGGATGCTGCCTCGCCTCCCCCCACCCTGATGTTTTTTTGGAGGGGGGATTCTGTAGTGGGCAAGTGCTTCCTCCACTCTGTCATATTTTGGATTGGTTCTCATTCATTAAGTGTCTTCATTCTTGTAATTATTTTGCACATGAAAATTTAGTTGCAAAAAGGCTTCATGAAGTCAGAGCAAAGTGGGGAGTGTGGGGAGATAAAGAGTCAGAGCATGGTGGTGGTGATGGTAGTGGTAACATTTCTTGCACAGAGAATTTAATCTTCTCTCTTCTTGGGATTTGGAGGAAATGCTAACCCTTTGTGGGTACAATCAAAATAATTTTTTAAAACCCTATTAGTGGGTAAAATGAAATTAAACACACAGACACACACACACACACACACGCACACACACCACACTTCCATTGCAAAAGCAAAAACTGCTACAGCTCACAACCACCTGTAGAGGGAAATCTTTATGCATGATTTCTTAGGGCTGGTTGTGTAGAGGAAAACCGCCTGAAAAGGCGCCTGGCAAACTTTGCAGCAAGAAGACAAGGGAGGCTGAACTCAGCAGGGTGGAGGGTTATATCGCGGGGGGCGGCAGAGGAGGGAAAGGCTGGCGCCCGGCCAGGGTCTCTCACAGCCTGGGAAGCTGCAGAGTTGGCCTCCTTGCTTTGGGAACCTGATCCGAAGAGGGGTCCAGTTTGGAGTGGAAAAGCTGAAAGGGGACAGGGGCTTGCAGGGCACATGTGACGGCGGGGTGAGGCAGTGTTCCGTGAGGTCAGGGCTGTGTGGTGCCTGGTGCCTGGTGGAGATGGCGAGGGCAGAGGCCAGCTTTTCCAGCGGGGCCCTGGTTTCCCTGCTGCCACGCAAAGCAAGGTGGTTATCAACAAGTGTTTCTCCTGAGAAGATTAGTTTTGACAGAGACTTCAAGGGGTTCTCTAATCTGGGTAAATCCACCAGGGCTTTATTGTGTGTAGCAAAGAGAGTCATTCTTTGTTAGGAAGGAGCTTGGGGAAGAGAGGTGGAGCGCCAGAGAGGGGGGACTTTTGAACATCAGCCATTTGACTTTGGGGGCCAGAGTTCAAATCCTCCAGAGAGTTGAAAAGGCTGAAAAGAAGGTTACCCCTTTTGCTGCCCCCATACCTTTGATACTGAGCTTTATGTTTAATGTGAAAATTCAGTGCCTGGTGCTGGCCGGACCTCGTCAGTGGGAAGTCCATGTGTCTGAGAGCAGGGTTTGTTTTTTTTTTAATCTAGGGAAGCAGGCAGCACTCTCAGCAGTAGTACTGTATTTTTTTTTCCCTGCAAATGATCTTCTAGGAAAGCTGAATCACCTCCACTCTGAAGAGCAGCCACTCCAGGAGGTGGAATACAAGTCTCTAGAGGAGGGAATACCCCCCACACACGGCCTTTAAATATAGACGTGGGGGCACCATTTGAACGTGAAGTTAAAATGCACTTGGAAATATGGGGAAGGTAACAGGCCATGGTTCTCTGGACGGGGCTGGGCTAGTAGTAGTGAAGACCACCAGGATGAGGATGTGATTCTGAAGCAGTGAGTTAGTATCTTTTTGACTTGGGAGGAGGGGGCGGGGGGGGGGGAGGGGGCGGGTGCTGGGTTACCAAATTCACATGAGAAGTGAATCTCTTTCAGCAGGTTTGGGGGTTGGGAGATTTGAGGGGGGTGCTTGGAAGTTAGAATCAGCAACATCTGTTGTCACAGCAAGGCAGAGAATATTCTAGCTCTCCAAGCTAGAATAACCCGAAGGCAGTGAGTACAGACATAGAAACAACTGGAAGTGAGATGTGGGCACAGTCCGGACTAAGCCTGCTCTTAATGTGAAGCGTTGTCCATCCTTATGGATTTGCTGGTGTGGAGTAAAACCAGGCCAGCATGCCCAACATCCAGTGTCCGCATCACTTGAAGTCCCAGGTCAGGGAACTGCCCCCTCAGTTTTTGTCCAGGGGTGGAGGAGGGGTAGGCTTTCCTAGCCTTGGAAGGGTAACTGTGTCACTCCTCTCAGAAGGAAATTGTTTCTGTTCTATACCTAAGTCAACAGGTGTTTGTCCCCTCAATATAGAGGGAGAGGAGAGTGGTTATAAGAAAAATCTGGTCTGCGCGCCTGGGTGGCTCAGTCAGTTAAGCGTCTGACTTCAGCTCAAGTCATGATCTCACAGGTCATGGGTTCGAGCCCCACGTTGGGCTTTGTGCTGACAGCTCAGAGCCTGGAGCCTGCTTTGGATTCTGTGTCTCCCTCTCTTTCTGCCTCTCCCCTGCTCTCTCTCTCTCTCTCTCTCTCTCTCTCAAAAATAAATAAACATTAAAAAAAATTTTTAAAAAGAAAAGTCTGGTCCTAGGAATATAGCCACACGTCCTCCATAGCCCCCCCCAGACTCATCAGTATCACTCTCTACTCTGCTGTGATCTCCTGAGGACCAAGTTCCAGAAGGACACCATTTTCACCCTAGCCTTAACGGTGTTTCATGTCTGTCAGCCACTCCCCCAAGATCCATGTAAAGACCACTTCTCTCAAGTTCTCTCAGGTGCTCAAGCACACATCACATGCAAGTATATATGCGCAAAGTACATGCACATATGCGCGCCAAGACCACAACGATGCACAAGTATGTGCACTTATGCAGAGCTCTCTCCACATTTGAGCTCACAGGCAACCCACAAAAGAGCGGACCTTCTTCATCTTCTGTCCCATCTGGTTTAGGGGTGGGTCTGACATCCCTGAGTGTATGTGGTGAACCTGAATTTGTCTTGGGTTTCCTCATACTCATTCAGGAGTGTCAGTCCCCCCTTCACGCGACGCTGGAGAGCATTACCACAAGCAGATGTCTACCCACTTAGGAGAAGAAGGAAGTCCACCTTTCCCCTTCATCTGAGCCTGGGTGCTTCACCTTTGTTTCTCAAAAGAAAAATAAGGGTAGGAACAGGACCATCTACATAATTTGTAGGGCCCAGCATGAAACAAAAATGGAGGGGCTCCTTGTTCAAAAAGTAGGAAAAAAGTGCTGTTAGAGATACTAAAATGTAAAACTTTTTTCCTTGAGTGTTTCTCTCAACTTGTCATGATGTTTTTTATTTGATGTTTCATGTGCTAAATAAAAATAAAAATTTCAAATTATTAGCATGAATTTTACCACCCATCTTTATATTGTTCAGTGCTATAGAAGAGCATTTCATTCATTTGCAGAATCACCAAAATTACACAATTCACATTTCATGGGTCATACGTGCATAGGTATTTTGTTCTTACCTGAGCAAGGGAAACATGGAACAAAATGTACTCAACTAGTTTTGTTTCACTTTTTATATGCAAACATTCTCCCAGCTCTCTCTGACTTCAGCTTAATGATAAGGAAGGACTGAAAGGAAAAAGAACTATTAGCTGTCCTATGCTTCCCTTTCCTCCTATATCATCATTTTCAGCATAGATGGTTGGCAAATACAGGGAAGGAATGAGAATAAGAAACGATACAATAGGGTTCCTTGTTCGTTAGTATTTCAAAGAACCCCACTGCCTTCTTTCTGCATTTGAAGCAAGTTCTGGTTCAAATAGCACTACCTCTTGGTACTGTCAATCCCTCATTTACTCACAGACTTACCTTTCACTTGCTTTGAGTCTCATTGAGCTCCCACTGGAATTTCGTACTCTTGGGGGAGTACCAACCCCATGGGGCAGCAAGGAATGGTGAGCACATCCGTGGCACAGATCTTCTCTTCTGACACATTCTCCACTGTCCAACAGACTTTACTTACACAAGTCCAAAGGCAAAATTATTACGAATTTCAAGACAGTAACATCAGAGTATTAAACCAAGCATGAGGCCCTTCTGAGCACAGGGCTATGTGTGACTACACAAGTTGCACACCCATGAAGTTGCACAGCAGGAGGAGGCTAGAAGTAACCCAGATCCTAGACTGAGAACACTGTTGCTCATCTTCTCTCATCAAGCCAATAATCCTATCTGCAGCACAAAAATTCAGCGGCCTCCATTTTTTATCCATTGGGTTTTCTTCTAACCAAGTCCCACTCTGTGAAAAGTCCACCACTTCCTGATGACGGTGTTAAAAGTCATCTGCTGGTCGCTTCTGGGTCTGCTGAAGCCTTGGGTCAGAGCCCAGGCCTGGAAAGGAAGTATCCATCCAGTCCCTACCCACCACTTCCAAGCTTGGCTCCATCAAGCAGAACTTCTGCCTGATATATACTTAGGTTTCGCCACCTACAAATGAATAAAATAAAACTCAGCTTGCTTCATGAATAATTGTGCTAATTATTTAATGACAGGTTCTCAAAAATGACTTTGGCAGTAAGTTCAATTGATGTTGATATAGAAGAAGTAGGACTTAAGGCTCAAAAAGTCAAGAGAAAGACAGTCCTATATTCTGATGGACCCCAACGGGAAGGGAATTTTCCTTTCCTTCATCTGTTGCCTCCTTACTCCTTACCCTCTAAGGAGCAAAGCTAGAGGGGACCTCAGAAATGTGAGGTGGACTAGGGTGGAAATCATATGGCATTAAAAATGCATCCAACCTACAGAATTAAGACACTATTGACCCTCCATCATTGGTTCAGGGACTTTGAGAATTGTGTTTTCAGCTTTAATCTAGCTTTTCTTCCTTGCCTGGTTCTTTAGGTGACAGAACACCCTTTTGTGAAACATTTAACTTAGACTAAGCTACTAAGAGTACCAAGAGAAAAGAGGGAAAGGAATTACTCTTATTCTTTTATATAACCTTTACTGGACTTGGAGGCTGCTGCTGCAACAGCCCAGTTAGTAGACTGGAAGACCAATTGATAAATAATTACTTACTGCTTGTGAATGAGGCTAGCACAGTGCTTGACCCGTGGTGGATGTTTAATAAATGCTAGCTGACTCTGGTAGGGCTTATTATTGTGGCAATATGCTATAGTTGAAAGAGCCATGGATTTGGGGGGTGCCTGGGTGGTTCAGTCAGTTAAGCATCTGACTTCTGCTCAGGTCATGATCTCACAGTTCATGAGTTCAAGCCCCACATGGGGCTCTCTGCTGTCAGCACAGAGCCTGCTTCAGATCCTCTATCCCCCTCTCTCTCTGCCCCTCCCTTTTGTATTCTCTCCCTCTCTAAAATAAACATTAAAAATTAAAAAAAAAAAAAGAGCCATGGATTTGGCCTCAAACCACATAGATTCAAGGAGCCAAGGAGATATATGATCTTAGACAAATTACTTAGCTTCTTTGTGACCTGCTTTCCTCACCTGAACAGTAGGAGTATTCACATTATAATACCTACCCCATTAAGAATGAAATGAGAAATTAGATGGCTTATCCAAAAGCACTTTAGAATATTCTACATATGTGACACATGTGTTGCACCTGTGTGTGTGTGTGCACATAGGCAGATGTTTAAAAATTTTTAAATCATGCTTTCCTCTTTCCCATCTCAATTAGCAATAGAGGTTGACATAGGTCTCTGATTGGCTGGACTCAAAACAGTTTCCTGAATGCAGTATAATGGTGGATAATTCAGGGTTTGCAGCCAAACAGACCTGGGTTCAAATCTTGGCTCCTGTATTTGGTCGGTTATGTGAGTTATGACAAGTTATTTAAACTCTCTAAGCCTTGGTTTCTTGACACTTAAAATTAGAGTAATAATAGTACCTACCTCAAAGATTAATGATGATGATGTATTGAGTTATTTGTAAAGGACTTGGCACAGTGCTTGGAATATACCAAGTATTTGATACTATTATTTTTATTAACATACTTCTGACCACTGATGGAGCCAAGGAAACATCAGAGAAGTAGTGGGAGAATCTTCTTATGGTATGTTGTGGGGTGGCATTTCTACCATATGCCTGCCTTTCCTGGGTAGATTCTTTATTTTCTGAAGATAGCATGGCTGTTCTTAGACCTTTCCATATACACTGGGACTCCTCTTCTATCTCCCCCCTACCTTACTCTCTGATAGCCAAAGGATGTTCTCCATTGACCCTGCCAAGCCAGGAACAGGCCTGGGAAACTTTTCTGGACCTTTCACTCCAGCTCAGGGCCCATAAGCTCTTTTTTCCCAGTAGCTCCCAATCCTGAGAGAGAGGCATCCAAGTAGGGAGAAATGGACTCAGTCTGTACTTTGCACAAGTCTGGATCTCATGAGTATAAATGTGAGAAGATCATCTGTGTTTGACTCACTGGAGCCCGGAGGCTAGGCTTGAGTCTCCTCCTTTCCACTGGGGCAAATGTTCCAAGTCCTCCTTGGACATTGTAAGAGTCTCTCAGGGATTCCTTGGAGGCAAGTATGACTGTCTACTCCTCATCTAGATCTAGAGTTTCAATGACTTCATTCCCTAGTGGAGAACAGAAGAAAGTAATCCCTTACCCAGTCCTTCTGGCCTCATGACAAATTGGGAACGCAACAAAAATTTATGGAGAGTCCACTAGATTAGCAGGCCATATAGTAGGCTCTGAAGATCCAGAGATAATGAAGAGATGGATCCTGAGAGCCATCATGGCACTCATAGTTCAGAAGGTGAAAGAGGCCTTTAGCAACTCACATTCTTCCTTTGGTAAGACCCTTGCCAACCCTAAGTTCTTAGGAACTTATAAAGCCCTTGCTTGACCAATAATCCACCACAAGTTTCCTTTCCCTGTTCCAAAATTATCTGTCCTGTGACCCATTCTATCAGGAATCCTTTCACCCATGAGTTTATGTGAGCATGTTAATTGGTGTGGATATATCAGTTGGAAAAGAAGTTCCATCCATTAAAGTCCAGATTTTTAGTTCTAAAGACTTGGTAATATTTAGTGAGGAGGCCAGGCTTTTGTGGCAGTTCATCCTACTGGAAGCTTGTGGGATGATTACATTAGGGTTCAAGGGTCTCAGACCTATAGGATTTACCCTTAATACCCATATCTTGGGTGTTAAAAACCACTGACCTTGGGAAGATCTGATTTCCAAGGAGTGGCCTCAACCTAGCCTCAGTCTGGGGCAGGAGTTAGGATACCAATTCACTACAAGGATTATTTGCTTCTACTTACTTTTCTATATTCACACAGACTTGGAAAACAAATCATTTGGGGAGGTGATGTTTAAAAAAAGGAATAGCAAAATAGCCTTTATCCCTCCCTTTCACTCCTTTGTTAGTCATTTCCATCAAGGCAAAAGGATTTCTCCTACTCTACATTAAGCTACTATTTATAAACTCTCAGATTTGAAAAGCTTTACCATCTATATTATGTTCAAGGAATCTGGTGAGCTGAATATTTGGGTACAGAAATTGATGAGCTCATTTCCAAACTTGGCCTGTGACCTGAGGCAAGCTGACTCTCCCTCCAGGCTTTATTTCCCTCACACAGATTAAAGGAATACCTTCCTTTTCTTTCCTAGTACTAGTAGCCTCCCTCATTGGCAACCACTATATTCTCTTACCTGTCCCCCCAGTATTCAGAGACCCTGTGATTAGATAGATGGGTTGAACCAGGTGTCAACTGGGTTCTAGCCCAGGCTCTGCTGACCTAACATAGTGAACTTAGGTGATTCACTTGGCCCCTCTTGACCTCATCTCTAAAGCAAGGGTCAGAGTCAACCAGCTCCATACTTTATGCAATATCCTGACTGTTGCTCAGAGCAAATTGAATTCTTGTCCTTAAGGAGCCCCTAAGGTGTTTGGAAGAGTGAGCATGTATGAGTTGAATGTAGCTGTCACTGTTACCAGTCTTCTATGGTCCTGGTATGGAGGGGTCAATGGTTGCTCAGGCCTTAGGCAACAGGTTTCTCTGGGCCCATTAGTCCCCATGGTGTCTGGCATTCCATAGACTATTCACAACAAATACAACACAAGACTGACTATGGATTCCTTTTCACCTGGGACCCATTCATGTCCAGCTCCTGCCAACACTTTGGAGATCTTTCCATTAAGAGGTGAGAATCTAACATGGGGCTCAGAGCAGAAATCAGGATAAAAATCTTTCCAACTTAAATACCTCAAAGGCCTCAGAAAAGTTCAGTAATCTCTATGTTTCCTCATCTATAAGATGGTAATAATAACAGTACCCCCCTCCCAGAGTTATGATGAGTAAATCAATACATAAGAAGTGCTTAGGACATTGCATGGTATATAAAAAGTGCTCAGTTAAATGCTTGCTGTTGTTATTAGCGTTTCCCCCATTCTTAAGGCATCTCTGTCCTTAATATGCCACCCTTTCAGGTCCCTCTTGGAAGACTGCTATGCATTTGAAGGGGATTTCAAGTAAAACATAAATGCTCTATAACTACTTTGGCTCTGGAGGGCTCTAAGCAGGATGCACATGAAGCAGGTTGCAGATGGTCCTTGCTGAGGGCTTGATGCATCCCTTTAGGGGCCTGGAACTTAACCAGACCATAAATCCCTAATCATAATGAGACCTTCATACGCATGAGTCTGAGATCCAATCAAAACATTAATAATTCTCCTGAGTTACAATACAGACCAAAGTTGTGTTTTGATTTGCAACTGAACATATCCTTTTAAACTAATTAGAACCTATATTCACTAATACTGGTGGCCCACAGCAGCAAGTTATTCCATGAGTCAAAACATTTGGTGTCAGCCCTGAAGATGAGGGGATTAAAGGAAAGGACAAGACAGGACTGGGCCTGAGCCCTCTCTTCTTCCTGTGACCAGTGGTTCTCAGGCTCTTCAAGGCAGTAGCTCCTTCATTTTTTCTCCTCCTTGTCATCAGAAGCCTACCTTCTCACTGGACAGCATCCCTCTGATGACTTCAAGAGGAGGATGAGAAGTAGCAGCTAAGCTTATGGGGTGACTGAAGGCAGAGTCTTTGTCATCTATGATTAAGGAAAAGTACTTTCTGTGATATTAGCTCTACAGCGTGTACTTTCCCTACCTAGTTCAAGCCCCCATGTCAAAGGAACCAACAATGAGCCTTAACCAGAATTGGGTAAACAGAGCCCAGCAAAGTTACAGATCTAGATGGAGTCATGGTTTGAGAGCTGCTGATAAAATCCATATCCTATTGCTCTCCCGCAGATTATTCTTAATGGCAGTTCCCAAAGAGTCTTTTCTTTATAGACATGAGCCCTA
Organism: Panthera tigris; assembly: GCF_018350195.1. NCBI lineage: Eukaryota > Metazoa > Chordata > Mammalia > Carnivora > Felidae > Panthera > Panthera tigris. The sequence goes on from NC_056669.1 coordinate 95,175,029, forward strand.
AAGGATTCTATCCTTGGACTAGGTCCCCAGCTTTCAGTCATTTAGTTCATCCCAAATTATAAAAGTCCAATGCATTTGCCAAATATGAGTAATGAGCTCCTTTTTTTCCCTCTATGGTTAGGTCCAGTGTCTAAGGGTTTATCTTAGAGAGGGAGAAGGAGGTGAACTGCTTCACCCTGGTGGTAGTTTTTCCTCTTGAGATAGGTCACACTTGCCCTATAGTAATGAAATAATGGAATAAGAAGGAACACCAGGTATTTCCATCAGTCCTGTGACTTAAGGTATGCCTAGGCTTCCCTTACCTGTGGAAACTTATAATGCTGAAGGGAACTCTACTAATGTCTGTTCTGGAAAACCCAGCTAGGGCTCAAAGAGGGGCTGCTCTGTATCTCAGTATACCAGCTACTACACTTAACAGCTGTTTGACTTAGGGCAGGTTATTTAGCTTCTCAGAGTCCCAGCTTTTCAACTTAAAAATGGAAATTGTAATAGGAACCTTTTCACTTAGTTGCTGTAAGGATTGAATGGGATGGTACATACCTATTAGCACAGTACTTGAGATTAGTAAATACTCAATAAATTACACTATCAAATTTAACAAATTTGATACACTATCAAAATTAACGATAGTGATGCCAACAGGAGGGAGAGGAGCTCTCATATGTTTTTAACCTTCCTGGATGGCAAGTGTTCACCTTATTCTGGGTTCCTCCTCAGCTATGTATCATCCTGTAAGTAGGTGAAGCACAGAGCCCCTTGGGTACCCTAAAAGAAATGAGGCCACTGCTAATCAAAATCAGGCTGTGAGCAAATGTTAATTGTAAGAAAGACTGGAAATATCTCCCACTATCTCTTGGGGCTCCTACTATTGCATTGATTAACTGTGAGCCAGAAAATAAGCATGAGGAAAAGGTCTGTGCCCTGATGGCAGGCCACCTGGTTGACCTGAGCAATCTGAACAGAAAAGGAACTGTGGAAAAAGCTCCACTCAGATCCTCACTAAAATCCATCTTGCTACCCTTTGGCAGTCATTTTAGGTCTTTTATCCTAGACACATGCCGTATCCATCATTTTGTTTCTCCTAACAGCAGGCAAGGACTCTTTCCTTCACTGTTCTGCTTAACAGTGGCCAGGCTCCATGACTGCCTTATAACAAGTTGGTAAAAAAGGTCCTTCAGTGACTATGAATCCAGATATTTGTTGGGAGAGGGTGACTGGAAAGCTAGAGCACATTCAAAATTTCAAGGGTCAAAGAAGGGTTAGCTTCAAAGTCTTAGTCCCATATCTCCTCAGATCATCCCCCATAGAGGAACTGTCCTTTCTATTACAAGTTGCAAATGGAGCCCAAGAGTTGAACCTTGCCATGGGACTCAACCTGTCTTTAAAGTTCAAGAACACCTGGGTTCTCTGAAAGCAGGATTGGATCTAGGTCTTTTTCTGAGTGATATGGTTTTCTCTAAGTAAAAAGGGCTCTGGTAGAATAAAAGTTTGTGGCCTCTGAGCATAGATTTGTTTTACAGAGAAATGAAGCAAAAGTGGACTAGAGAAGAACAGTTTTACCTGGGAGCTCCCTCTACTGGCTCTTTGGTAGAAATTCCTTAGCAGTCATTTTGCCCTGCCCTGTGGGTATCAATTTGAGGCATCTGAGCTTCTTGGTGCCTTGAACCAGGGAGAAAATAAGGTATCCTGAGGCACCAAGGAAGATGAAACTCCAGAGGTTGGCCTCTTCTGCCTCCTTAATAATTTCATCTAACATTTATTGGATGCCAACACAGTGCTAGGCATCCTACTTGTATGATCTCATTTAATACACAACTGCATGTGGCAGGATTTTACAAACAAGACAGCCATGACTTGGAACATTAACTAAGTTCCTGGCATCACCAAAGCCTAGCAGACTTCCTCAGTGACCCTCATTGTTTTAGGATTCTCGTGAGTGAGAACTCAAGAGAAGAAACAACCAAGGGATGATGTGAAATTGGATGTGGAACTTGTTCTCACCACCCAACATGTGTAGGTTATACCTGGCTCTGGGATTGCTCCATAAACCTCCTGGGTTCTAGAGCATTTCAACCTTGCTTTGTAAAAAATTCAGCCCACGAGACAACTGATTACATGACAATGCTTGCCCAATCTGTGCTCTCACTGTGATGCTCAGACTGAAGAACGCAGAGTAACTACCACAGTGACTAAGAAGAATTTCCATTACAGAGGTGAGGCCTTTTTTAATTTGTGGAACATGTTCACACCTACGTTTTTAAAAATAAAATCTTGTGAGGTGGGTAGGGCACATAGCAGTACACTCATTTTATAAGTTGGGAATTTAAGATATTGAGTGATGTGTTCAGATTTTGGTTAGGAGCAAATAGCAAAGACCAGAATCTTCACTCACAGCTTAAATTCTGACTTTCTGGTTGGCATCGGTTGAAACTGAGGTCTAGATTGGGCTTTTTAACTGTAGCAAATAAAGACTGTGAAACCACCTCCTTGATCCTTAGATATAGACTCTGGCCTGAGTCATTCCTTTCCCTTTTTCAGGTTGGTTCATAATCGAGTACTCTTGATATTGAGTCATTTGGGAATTAGGAATTACACAGCCACTTATCTTTTCAAGGTTGATCTCTAACCAACCCACATTTCAAAGGTTATCTAGGTCCCTGAGAGAATCTGAAATATTATTTCAACTCTCCTATACCATGCAAAGATGTAAACTTTTTCACTTAATGCAGAAGAATTTCAAAGCATTTCCAAATGGGTTCTTTGTGGGGATTTGAGACATGGGTACATCACAGGATTCCCATTCCTCTTTGAGTTGGGTGCTAATCTCCAATTTCTCTGTTGTGTCTCTAAATCTCCATAATGGGACATCAGCCACACCAGGTGTCACCTAGTTCCTCCACCCCTCCTCAAGATTTCCTGTGAGCTGCCCCTTCTCCTATAGGCAGAGTGATGTCATAATGGGATCAGAATGGTATCTGCTGATAATAACGCAACAGATACAAGGCTTTCTGCAGCACCTTCTGAGCAATTGGGCTGTCACTGTCCTAAACGGAGTAGTTGGGTTAAAAGTATTTGTCCGTGACATAACTTCCTGGCCCTCAGCTACCAGTGGAAGCAGGTCTTTCTGGTTCGACCTGTTAATACCACAAACTCTACTTTGCCAGAAATGTGACTTCTTGATGAATAAGTTGGTCCAGACCTGCCAATTTGAAGTGAACTCATATTTGGCAGTCTGCTGGTAAGGCTGAGGATCCCTTTATCTAACTGTAGCCTTGAACATCTGCCCTACCACCAACATTGTGTCCCTACCACCCTCAAGGAAGGCAAAATGATATCACTGAGGGAGGGACGGGAGAGTCTGGAACTGGATGCTCACAGAGAACTGTGAGTGATGGAATATAGGTTGCTGACACCATATCCCTTTCATTCTTGCTTGTTGTAGGAGCGCCAACGATCAAGAGGAGACCAGATGAGTTTTCAGAGCAGTCCTCAAACACCCAGGACACACCTCATCCTTTGCCTCATGCTTTCTGCAGTGTTGCTGCTCACATTCATCTTCCTATTAACGCTTGCCATAATTACCCCTTCCTGATCACCATTCTTCCTCCATTCACTACCCACTCAGCTCTTTCTCCAAGGTGCCCGTCTTATGGGCAGTGGCTTTGTTCTCTGTTTGGCAAGTTCCCCTCTGAGTTATGTCCAGATGGCTAACATTGGTTTCCCTCTTTCCTCATGCCCAACAGCCCCTGCCTCATGCCCAACAGCCCCTGCCTCATGCCCAACAGCCCAGCATTCAGTCCCTAGGTGAGGAAAACCACAGCACATCCTACCTCTTCCAAAATGAAGTTGCAAGACTCTGCCAGAGCAGTCACACTCAATGAAGATACTCGAGGTATCTGAGTGTGATGTAATTAAAACTAGATGGAAAGACCAGAAATCCCTTAGTCCCAGTCAGATATAGTGAAAGCGCTTACTCATGACTGCTTGGACTGATTAAGAATGTGGAGGTAGGAAGAAGAGAAAGAGAAGGATGCTCAGAATTGGACTGCCCCTGAATACAGGATGGAATCATCCAGACTTTTTTTCCTCCAATTAAATTTGCATTTCATTCTACCACATTGTGACGGCTTCACTCTAGACATTTTCATTTGAAACCCAAGGCTTTTCTTCATGGGTTCTGAACCACAGGTTCCTGGATGGTGAGGTAAGTGACATTTACCAGCACTGTCTAGGGTGATTTGTAGTGATCTCAGAAGCCCAGTATTCGTGAGCCAGAGTCACCCTGTTAGGCTCTAAGGTTCATCTTCTATCAGTTCCTACTGACCCAAATGCCCTTCAGGGATCCCAGTCCAGCCATAGATGTTAGTCCAGGCTCACAATGTTAATCTCCGCCTCTACAAAATAAAACAGATCCCAGGTTTGACCATATCAGAATTTGTTGAGGTCATAGTGAATGCTCTCCTTCTCAAAAACAATCACTACAAAAAGTGTGGTTCTTGGAAAACCCACTATCCCTAGAAATTGCATTTTCTACCCACCCACCCCCACCCTGCCATTTTATTTCCACTTTTGAGTGGTAAGCTAGAACTAATGGAAATTTGTCACATGTGAGCTGAAAATCTCTCTTCTCATGGCAAGATCCAGACCCAATTTGTTATTTAACTCCTAGCCTTGTCAATAAGTACAAAACACTGGCCAATCCAGCAGATATGTTAGTCCATTCTTCCTCTGTCCCACAGCCTATATTTATTGGACTACCAATTAAAGAATGTGAGGCCCATTTTTTGCCGTTGGCCTATCAGATATAGTGATCCAAGCAGCTAGTTTCAAGGCATTTTTAATGGTGAAAAGATAAAAAGTTTAGCCAATTCAGACCCCCCACATGAACTCGTGATTGAGCTCTCCTTGCCCACCGAGTTCAGGTAGGGTAGACAACTGTCTACCAAGCATGAGATTAAGACCACACTCAGGCAGGCATCTTGAAGCACCCCTGAGATAGTTCTTTTCTCCCTGTGGTCCTTGTTTTTCAAGCTCTGATCCTTTTCTATATAGCCTCTGCTAAACTAAAGCATGCTGGCATCCCAAGCCCCAACCCACCCTACCCCTTTAGCTTCAGCCCCCTATCATGTGCTTGCTCTGGCTTCCTTGTCTTTGCTTAGATCCTCACCATGAAACCCACTCTAGGTATTCCTGAGTGACTCTCTAAGTCCCTGTTCTCCCAAATGTGCCTTTCATCTGACAAGGCATGGGGAAACCTATCATCTGGTTCTCCAAGGAGTGGCATAGGGAGGGAGAAGGGCATTTAAAAGAGCTTGCTCCTTGATAGTGAAGGTATGCGAATAGCAGATACTGTCTTAATTGTTCTGAAGTTGAACACTGCAAATACTTGGAGGTAGTTGAGACTTGAATGCTGGTGGCAACAACAAGAAAAAAAGAGGGGGTGGAATTCTAGTCACTTTCTTCCAGCATGCAAGTGGTCCTTAAAAATATACCCTCAAATCTCCAAATATGTTGGCTTCTAAGAAGTGTTTCCCAAGACCGAATGTACCTCTTGATCAGGGTAAGTGTTGAAAACATGTATTTAACAGGGGAATGGGATCATGGAATAGCTTGTATTGTGTATGTTGTGGCTCATCCCCTCCATAGTGCTAATGCCTTAGTTTCTAAAGTTTTCAGAATCTGGAATATGATCAGGGATGCCAGTTTCCAAATGGGTGAAAGAAGACTTGGATGACTAGCCAACCTAAATGGAGATTTGCTGCTGTTCCCACCTTAAGACAGATTTTTAGAAGACTTTTACAAGAGGTTTTCAACCCCTCCCTAGTGCCACCCAATGTAAACGTGGCTAGGGCTAGGCATAGCAGCCTGAATGGACATAAAGTTCGCTGTATCTCCACTCCACACTGGCTGGCTTTGGATAGTTCTCCTGAGTTTGGGATGAGGCTGAGCCAGCTGGTGCTTTCTTTTCATTTTTTTTTAAATTTTTTTAATGTTTTATTTATTTTTGAGACACAGAGAGAGCATGAGCAGGGGAGGGGCAGAGAGAGAGGGAGACACAGAATCTGAAGCAGGCTCCAGGCTCTGAGCTGTCAGCACAGAGCCTGACGCGGGGCTCGAACTCACAAACTGTGAGATCATGACCTGAGCCGAAGTCGGACACTTAACCAACTGAGCCACCCAGGCGCCCCTGGTGCTTTCCTTGGTAGAAGATGGAGGGGGGTTCTTCTCGCAAGCAGATGGCCTGTTAGGAGGGTGGTTCTACTGGCCAAGGGGCTCCTTAGAAGGAATAAATCCATTTCATTATTCAGGCCACTGCTGAGAAAGTTCCAGATGTCTGCAATTCTACGTGATGGTCCCTAAAACTGTAATATAAAAGACCAGATATTTGAATAGAGGCAACATGATGGAGTGGTATAGGCATGAGGCTTGAAGCTACACAGATATGAATTTGATTGGATCCCAAATTTTACCAACTTCAAACTTTAAGACTTTTGGACAAGTCACTTAAGCTATCTGGTGTCCATTTCCTTAGCCTTAAAATAGGAAACATAATAACTAATATTCCTGGAGTGATTTCTGCACAAATAATCCAATGGGGTAGGGAACATTGTTATTATGACACCCATACAATTGCGTTAAGTATTATGTGAGATTGTTTATGTAAAAGTGCCCAGCACAGTGTCTGTCACATGGTAGGTGTTGAAAAACTATTGGTTTCTTTCCCATCCCATCCTTTATTTAAGCCAAAATAGTTCTGCTCCCTAAAGGAGATGGCTTTAGGCAAAGAGGAATCTCTCTCCTGGACTCCCTGATACACTCCCTTTTGGTTGACTTCCTGGGAGCTGCATTTTTTATTCCCTTCTCCAAACCTAGTACTTTACCTACTGGCATTTTTCTTGGTGCTTGGAGAGGAGACAGGAGACACAGGCGGACATCCTGGGTTTCACTGACCCTGAAAGAAAGGAGATTCAGTTCTTCTCAAGGGCTTGGTGACAGTAGCTTACCCCCACAGGCCCTCTGGGGGAGTATCAGGGGAAACGAGTCCTCTTCATGCTTGGGATGGCCCAGGGATGGGTTGGCAGTGCAGAAGGCGGTTTTCATCTTGGACAGGTTCCATGTCAGTCTATTAATTCCCTAGGTGCTTAGCTTGAATGCTCAGACAGGAATTGGCCACCATGGCACTTAACAAAGAATGGTGAGACAGCTCAGAAAGCCAAGGACACCACCTCCAGGCCAAGCATGTACCAAAAGACCTGACATGTAGGGCAAATGGAGATGCTGGCTACCAAGGGCTAACTTTCTGCACATGTTTCTCCTGAGCTTCCTAGGCAGCACCCCCCCCCCCCGCCCCAGCCCCGAAACAGCAATCTGACCAGTCAGCTTGATTACAGTAGCAAAACAGGGACATGGCAGAAGTATGTCCTCTTCTGGCAGGGGGAGAAGCAGAGACATTGAGTCTATCAGTCCACTAGAGTTAGATGAGTGTAATTTTGGCTGCAACCCTCAGAGTTTTGAGGTGCAGAGCACATTTATTCTATTTCCAACTCTACCTCATTTGTTAGAGCTAGATACAGGGTTTGCTGGAATATGTTAAGGGACCCCCACAGTGACCTCAAATGAACCTGCCTTGATCTCAGCATAGACACAATAGCATCTAACCAGCACAGAAGGCAGGCCACATTACTCTAAATGGTCTCTTCTCTATATAGTTTATGTAGTATATATACGAACTATATGGTTTCTGTGAATGTGCCCCTATACCTGAATTTATGCTTACACACACCTAGTCACATATCATTAGAAACATACTTACTCTGTGCCTTTAGAAACATCCTTAGCCTGACATTTTCATTAATCCGAGAATACTGCATTGAAATGCTGCTGCCACATGATGGGGAAGCTTCCTGTCCATTAGGCCATATCTGGTGATACCCTGCGATAAGCCATCTTTGGTGCAAAACCCAGGGCCGCCTGTCTCCCATTGATATTTCTTCTGACTGCACACCTCCCCACTGCAGCCCCATTCTCACACACATCCATACATGCATTCACGGGGCTAAAAATAAGCAGCTACCGATGGGCTACCGGAGGGTGTCCTCCATGCTGAGCTGTCGTCCTCTGTCTCTGTTTAGTAGGCAAAACTTAAGCCACAGGCAGGAATTGAAGGTACAAGAAGGACATAAGCTTAAATCAAAATCTCTGAGGCAAGCTATGAAGCCTAGGAGGGCCTGAAGAGGGAGATGAGAGGGTATTAAAGATCACACTGATTAAAGATCACTCCCAGGCCTTGCACCCCAAATCTTAGTGGTAACCTCTGGAAAACTGTTTACTGGCATCAAGGAAAACCATCGTCAGGGAATGTTGAGGATGAGGGTTAATAAAAGAGATGAACCGTGCATCAAGCCAGGCCTCAGTTTCCAGTCCCCCACCCTTTCTGGGCAGAGGTTATGTGAGGTGCGTCTGTGATGCTGTGTGGATTTGGGAAGGATGGTCTCTGTGTGTGCGATCTTGTTCAGATCTTCCAATTTGTGGCAATTCTTCCCACATCCATCAGTCCAGCAAATCAATAAACCCTTTGTCATCCTGAGGTGTGGAATGTCTTCTGCTGAAACACTCAGATTCAGATACAACACACTGAGGCATGTACGTGCCCACACACACACACTGTCACCTTCATGAAGCAAAATCCAAATTGGTCTAAAAATAGCACTAATTCACTGGGCCTATTTTTCAGGGATATTACTTCAATAAGAAGAAAAAATAAGAGATCTCTAGGTTTTTGAGAGGGAGAAAGGGTAAACCCTCACCTAGTCTTAAAAAGTTCTGGTAATGTCGCTAGAGACTAAGCATTTGCAGTCTGTTGAATTTTTTCCTTCCTCTACCATTCAACAAAAGTAGTTTATTCGCTAACACCCTGCCATCATTGTATTTATAGAGGTGGGTTTCCTTTCTGCGTGGTGAGGAGAGGGAAAAGCCGAAGCAGTGAGCCCTGTCCCTTGCCTCTCGGGATCCCCTCTCCCCCCAGCAGTGACTCCTTGGCGGCCTGTGGATTTGTGAATCAGCTTCTCCCTCCCCCCATTCAGGGGAGCCCCTAAACGCTGCTGGCCAATTACAAAGGAGTGTGTGTGTGTGTGTGTGTGTGTGCGCGTGTGTGTGCGCGCGCGCGCTAAACTGCAGGCTTATTTGTTCCTGCTCTGGGAGTCTGTCTGTCTGTAACTCGGATTATTGCTCTCTGGGAAGCTGTAGCTGACTGATTCCGTGGGAGACCAAGAAGGATGCGTGGGCAGAGGAAACAGAAGAGGGGAAAGGAGGGAGGGAGAAGAGGGGAGCAGGGGAGACAGCGGGAGCCGTTGAATCTGTTACTTGCGTCACTCGAGGAGCCGGGGCTATCTGCCCGACAAACACACAGAATTAATCCGAGTCATAGCCATAGCTGTCTTTGCTACAGTGGCCAGTTGCGAAAGGGCGGGGAAAGGACGCTCGCCCGAGTCAGTACTGATCCGACTTTGCACTGGGCGGCGGAGGGCATTTGGGGAGGGGGCTGTCCTGAACGGCACGCCCGCGGGGCCCCGCACGCCTAGAGCAGACGCGGCGGCCGCAGCCTCCTCTGCAGCTGCCCAGCCCAAGCCTGGGGTGGCGCCTGCCTCAGCTGCCTCGTCTGCTCAGTGGCTGTACCGAACACAAAGCGCTGTCTCCGAGCAGAAGCCTCTTCTCGGCTGAACCAGACCCACCAAAGAGGAGAATCTGCACGTGACGTCAGTAGCTCATGACTGACGCAGGCTGGCAAAGGAGACTCAAGGCGGCTGCTCCGCGCTGCCTTCATGAGTCTATTTTCTCCAACCCTCTCGTAGTGAATTTACTAGAACGCAAAACACACACACACACACACACACACACACACACACACATTTTCAAAGGCGTTGTATTGCAAACACAGCGCGATTTTGCAAAGCATGGGTGGGAAACGTGGGAAGGGTACGGAAGATTTTTCCCCCTTCATTTGGGAATCTCCATCGTGAATAGCGTTAGACTCTAGAGCTTTCTTGAGAAGGTCTTCTGGGGAGGGAGCCTAAGTGCCCCCTCTCCCCCACCCCAAACCCCAGCATGCAGGGAATCTGGTCAATGGAGACATGCAGCTCTAAAAAATACAACCACTCCAAAGCCTTCTGCTGGGGAGACTGCGAGGAGCTTGCAACAGGCAGAGGCAGACGGGAGTTAATGGGAAGGAGGGAAAATATAATATTTGGGTATTTTTCTGCTTTAAAAAACATCACCTGCACTAACACAAGTGAGTCTGGTGGTGCAGAAAAAAGTGGGGAGGGGGCGCTTAATGCACATTTAATGTTTCGGACTTAAGGTTCCAGCAAAATGCCTTTGTGTGTGGAGGTTTTTTCAGTACTTGCTAAAAATAGCATCAGGGTTTGATCGTGTTCCAGAAATAGACCGAGGGCTGTACTGGATAAAAAGCCAGCGCGGGTGGAAGAAAACCTGGACATCACCGCATTGCCCCCCCCAACTATGTCTGGAAATTAATTGTTGGATTTTTCCTCTCCTCTCCTGTCTCCCTCTCTCCACTTTCTCTTCCCTCCCCCTATGTTTCTCTTTTTCTCTTAAGGAGTTCCCGTTTGGGTAAGTAATATTATGTCATGTGCATGCCGCAGACTGTGAGTATGAGCCGAGGCTTACTTTGTGCATGCTCTGGGGTTCTTTTTCTGGCTGGCTTTCTACCCCTTTCTGAAGAAGAGGGTGGGACTGAGTGGAGGGTGAGGGGTACAGCTGTGAGTGTGCATAATGAATTTGGGGCTGCATGCAAAGGAACTGAAAGGGGGAATTCTTGCAGAGCCGGGAATCACCCTGACGAATCTCTGAATCAATAGCTGCTGCAACTCTCTTTCTCTTTATGGGTCGGCGCTGTTGAGCCCCGTTCTCTCCACTGCCCCCCTCCCCTCCCCGTTTCCTCTGTCTTAAAGGGTGCCCAGATACCACTTAATGGACCATCTCTCTGCGAGATTAATGGAGGCAATGCGATATAGATTAAAATTGCATGGATGGGGCCGGGAGGTAAAGAAAGGGGAAAATCTGTCTTCCTTTGACAAACTTTACTCGTTCGGTTTCTGGAGCCCTCCTGGAGCCCGAGGACTGAGACCCTGGCCCCAGCTGGCTCAGGGCGCGGTAGCTGTCCATAGAAGGCAGGTGCTGAAAATTCCTTGGGCCTCCGCGAGTTCAGCTCCGAGCGCCAGGGGGCGGGGTTGGCGCCAGCTGCAGATAGACCCGCCCTGGATGCAGAGAGGGAGGCGGAGAGGAGGGGGTTAAGGATGTTCAAAGGGGAGAGTCGTGACTTCGGTGAGAGCTTTGGGGAAAAGGAGGGGTGAGTGGGAAGGAAAGGGAAAAAAAATTTAAAGGAGGGGGGAGCAAAGTGTTAGATTCCAGGATGAGCCAAGGCCCAGCGCTCCAGGAACCGAAAGCCGGTGGCTCACCGGCTTTCTCCGCAGAGGCCAGTCTCTATCTGGGTCTCCATTCCCAGGCTCCGGCACCTTCCCGCCAGTGGGTTTGAAAGATTTCTCTCCGGTGATGGTGACTCTCAAAATAAGAGGCTATAGGTTGCTTTATTCAGACCCTCATCGCCTCCCACTTCATGCCCCCACGCTCCCACATTCTGCAATTCCCGTGAGGTGTGTAAGGATGTGTCTGTGCATTATGGCATTTTTCTTACTATTCCCCCTTCCTTCGCGTCCTAGTCATAGGAGCCCCAAATGAGTTGTGGAATGAATGAATTAGAAACCAAAGCACAGGAGTTGCTGGTGCGATACGCAGAGAATCCAGGCTTGGGAGCAACGCGAGGCGCTTTAAAGTCAAAAGCCAAAGGGTTTCTGAAAACCGGCTCCGAGGGAAACTGGGAGGGGGCGATTCTTCTCCAAGTTGCCAAATGTTACTGGAGAGACCGTCAACTTCCTGGGGTTATGGACTCGACCCGGAGTGAGATTCATTGCAATCAGCCCCAGACACTTTGGCCAAACCTGTAGCCAGACAGGTGAGGAGGGAGGAAGGTTATTAGAGGCCAGAAGGGGGATGAATATCACGCGCACACAAAGACATTCATACTGATTAACTCCTCCGCGAGGAATAATAAAAATGGATCCTCAAACTGGCCCACAAAGGTGGGCTGTGGACGGCAGGAGAAATGAATCTTGCAGATCTGCAATAAGCTTGTGTGCATACAGAGATATTTTCTATATAATTAAAAATATAAACTCAGGATGGTGAGGTAAGTATCTGAGGGGGACAGTCTTCAGGAGAGAGATTAAGAGAGCCCAGGTATTCTCTGCTCCCTCTACCCCGTTCTAATCCAGCAGGAGCCTCTGGCTTTAATGACCTGACCCCCACGCAGGGCACCCAACGCGCAGCCCTGGTTGGGGAGGGGGGAAGAGGGTGGGTCGAGTTATTTTTAGTTCAGAAACAGTCCCTCTCTGGAAAGATTCCCTGGCTGAGACTGAGTATTCGTCAACTCATAATAGTAACAAGGGCTGTTACTGATGTTGTGGAGAATAACACAAATAACGCTGCAACCCACACTTTGTCTTGACAATTCAGCTCAAACCAAAGCTGCTCGCAGCCTCTCGGCCCACCCCTAGGCCTCCTCGTCATTCACCCGGACCTACTCGTTTCCCTTCCCAAGCCTCGCCCCTCTCAGCCCCGAAAGTTGCGTGGTTGTGTTTACAAATTTTGCCACATTTGCAAAGGAAATGGTTGGGACGGGGGGGGGGGGGGGGGGTGGGAGCAGCCGGGCTGGGAGGGGTAGTAGCGCAATAAAACACTTGCAGCACGTGGAGTGGTGGTGGGGAAGGGTGGTCCAAGAGTCGAGAAGGGGGAAGGAAGATGCCCCTGTCCTCATTCCCCCCCCCACCTCTCGTCCCCCATCCCTTGGCACAATGCATAAGTTTACCCCCGAACTGTATCCTATTAAATAATTCAATGGTAGCGGTGTAATTTTGGTTGGAACCAGCACGGATTCCCAAGTCGTGACTGCAAAAAGTGAGTAATGCGCGCTGGCTGCGTCATGGCTCTAGTCACAGTTCATTCCGAACTGAGAAGGAATCGTGACTTTGCCTGGAGACGTCCCCTACATGGGAGACGGGGGGGGGGGGGGTGTGCAGACGGGGGGGTGCAGGCGGGGGGGACCAAGCCAGGGGAGACGGGGGTGGGGTGGGGGGAAGACCTATCCAATGAAAACCGCTGCCAGGGGGGCATTTGAACTCCGCCGCTCGCTGTCTCGCTCTCCCCTCTCTGCCCGGTGCACCTCTCTCTCCCCCTCCCGGCCGACGCGCTCTCCGGCGCGCTCGCTCGCTCTCCCGCTACCCGACGAGTCCTCAACAAGTTGGAGGAAGGCAGGAACGTAGGGGTTAAGCTCGGAAAGCAGCAATTACCAAGATCGTGACCCTCCCACACAGTACAGTAACTTATATACTTACCTGGAACAGCCTGCTTTGCCGCTGGGCAAACACCCGTTGGGGGCAGGGAGGGGCGGGAGGGGAGCGGGCCGGTTGGAAAGGGACTCCTTCAAGCTGGCTGCAGTGCGGACGGGACCAGCGCGCTCTCGGGCCCTGCGGACCGAGGTAAGGAGGAGGGGGTTGGTACACTGGTCGGCCGGTGGTCTGTAGGCTCACTGGTCTGCTGAGCAGAACTTTTTTTTCCCAGTTGCCCCGCGCTGCAGCGGCGGCAGGCGCAGACTGTGGAGCCCCCTCTGGCGCGGCAGGCGCGCCGACGCTCGGGGGGAGTGTGCGTGCGTCTGTCGGTAGCCTAGCCGAGGGGAATGCCGTGGGAGGGTGGGAGGGTCGCAGCTCTGCGGAGGGTGATGGATGGGCGGAGGGGGTGGGTCGACAGGCACTCGGAGACAGTGACTACTTGGTCTAGATACGTTTTCTTCTGGCTTGCTGAGCTGGAGTGTGTGTGCGCCCGCGCCCGCCCGCACGTCGATTTCAGGGTGGCAGAGAACAAATATGGCAACTTTCTTGCAATGTTTGCAGCATCCCACCTTGGCTGAGATTTTCCCCACTGGGGGACTACTGTTGGAGAGGGAGGTGGTCAGAACATTCTTTTGCACACACCCTTCTTGGATACTGATGGGGTGGTTGGGGAGGGGAGCAAGAGCGGATATGGGAAGGGTGGCGCTGCACTGGGAAGAATTAGGGCAACCCCTCAAAGTTTGGATGGATGGGATGGCCGAGGGGGCCTAGAGGAAGAGAGGGGAGAGGGAAGGAGGTAGAACGAAAGAAAAAGATCACCCTCCTCCTTTCATCCTAGTCTCCCCTCCCTTCCTCTCCCCTCCCCTCTGTTTTCTCCTGAAGATGCTGGAATCTCCCGTCGTTGTGGGAGCCGGCGATCAATGAGGGGCTCGCCCCTTGTTGTTACCCTCAACAATCTGCAGAATGGGGAGGAAGGGGGGCTGCAGCAATGAGAGGGCACCTGAGACGAGTGGGCCATCATACACCCAATATCTAGACGGGTTTGGGCGAGGGTGCAGAGGGAGGAGCTTCACCATTTCTCTTGAGCATTCAGAACTTTGGAGGGGGGGGGGATTGAGACATTCTCATTTTTCTAGAAATAGGCTGACTACCGTGGAGTTTGGGTTTATTTTATGTTCATCTCTGCCTGTCGTTTTCTGTCTGAATCTTCTGGCTTGGGTCCCATTGGGAGAGGTCTCTGTCTTGAACCCTCCCTTGCTCAATATCTTGCACGCTTCCCCTCACTTGGACTGGAATGGAGGTAGGGGTCCTGGCAGCTTTTTTGCAACAACAAGATTTTAACGTGTTCCAGTCTGGATTTTGTTGAATAATTAGAAATGGAAATATTTTTTTTTCCTCCCTCCCCCTTCTGAAAAAAAAAAAAAAAAAAAAGGGAAAATGTGAGCTCTTTCCTGATTGGTGGGTGACGATTTTAGTCCGCACCAATGAGCTGGCGGCCTCGTCTGTATTTATTTAGTGCTCTGGGGGAGTTTTTCTCTTTACGCAGCGCCTGTAGTCACGGCTGGAACCTCGGCTGGGGGACTAGAAGGGACAAGAGCGGGTTCAGGGGAAATCCGAACTGTACCTGTTCAGAGATCCGCGACCTTGCAGCCAGGGCTGGCGGAACCCTGAGAGGGGAATGGGGGTGATAGGCCAGATAGGAGGGGAGGCTCAGGGTGCTGGGGCTACGGAAGAGGGGTGGAGGCAGGGCGCCGGGATCTCTGGTTCCCCTCCACGCTCCTCTTCTCGTCCTCCACACACCTCGCTCGCGTCTGTGCGGGCTGAGTTGGGGGATCGCGGACGGTGTGGAGAAATGCAAGGATGAGTCGGGGGGTGCGGGGAGGGGCGGCAGAGGGGCGGGCGGTGCGCGGGGTGGGAAGGCTGAGCCGCGATGGAGCGCGCTGGGGAGACCCAGCGGGCTCGGCTCCGGGGTTCGGAGACATCCTGGGCTGAAGGCGGCGGCGGCGGCGGACTGAAGAAGCCGGCAGACTCTGCCCTTCGCGAATCTTTTTGCGGTCTGGGCTTGCTGTACATAACTCAATAGCCGGAAGCCCTTACCCCAAAAAGCATTCGCGGAGGGCGCGCTCGTCGAGAAGACCGCAGCCAGCAGCGATAGCCGAAGCCCGCACCTTCCCGAAGCGGCTCGGTCCGAGCCTTTCCCAACCCTTTCCCCGTTTTCCACGGAAGAAGCTATCCTTTCCCTCTCGTCCTTCCCGCGCTCCCTGAGGCTTTGGTCACCCGCCTGTCCTCCGAGCGGCTCCCCCGCCCCCAACTTTTAAATCGACTTTGTATCACAGGGGGAATTGAAGCAGGCGGTGTGCGTGTGTTTTCGAAGTGGAAAGAAGCTAAAATACAATAAAAGTTTACAGAAGTTGTGTCTCCCCCCCCCCCCGCCCCACACCCCGAGTAACCCCATTCACCCACTGCAAAAAAAGGGATCCGATCTTAAGGCCAAGCCAGTACTTGGAATATGAATCAGTTTAGGACATGTTCTGGTCATTTTTGACCCTAATGATCCAACTCTGCAGTCTAGGGGTGGGGAAGCCCTGGAGGGAGGGGCGAGAGGCCCTCAGCATTCTCTGTCCTAGCGTGGGGGACCTGGAGGTGAGGCGAGACGTGGTGAATTGGGGAGCTCCGAAAAAGAGGGAAACACGCAGGCACCGCCCGCTCCCCGGAGTACCTTCCCCCCCGCACCTACTTCCAACCTAATTTGAGGCGTTTTGCAGCCTCAGGTCTCCCCCATCTTATCTTTTTCAAAACTAAGTAGCAAGGAAGGGGGTAAAACAGGCGAAAGCTGGGGAAACCCCCGCGGAGAAGGAGCTTTTGAGAGATGTGGTTGTGCCCGACTCAGGAGCTCAGCAGTAGCAGCAGAAGCCCAGTCCTGGCCTCTCCAGGCGCCCCGTCCTGAGGAGGGAGGCAAAGCTGCAGGACTGAGGATCGTCTGTGGGTCCCCCTCCTCCCCTTGCAGTCGTTACCGCTTCGGTTACAAGTGGCACAAATCAGGCCTTCACCATGCTTGGCGCCCCGTGCCCTTCGCCAGCTAGAAACAGTGCTAGACGCCCTCAGGGACAGGACTAGAAGGACACACAGACACACACAGGCGTTCACAGCGATGGACACAGATAGAGGATGAGTCTGGGAATATGAAAGCCCAGGACCCGAGCTCCAGGAAGCTTCCTGTTTTCGGGGAGGGCCTGAATTCTCCCCGCACCCCAACCACGGTTCTTCCAGCAAACTAAATGCCCACCATCGTTCCCCTCCCCGTTAGCCGAGCACCCAGACTCTACCCTCTGCCGAATAAGAAAAGGGCTACGGAGCCCCAGAGAGCTGGACAGAGTCAATCTTTTATAGCTCAGCCTTCAAGAAAGCACCGAGAAGGCACGGAAGGCGAGGACTCAAACCTCTAGCGCTAAATGAGAGCCCCTCTCCCCAGATAAAGGAGATTTTCCCTCCCTGGTGGCGTTTTCTGAGAGAGTAAAAGGGGCCCTAAGATCTGCAAAGGAGATGGAGCAAAAGCAAAACCCCTGGGGGGGTTTCCTCCCTGCCTCTCACCTGGGGCCGTCTGTGGAGCGATAGCTCCGGCGGAAGGAGAGGCGTAGGAGCCACGTTAGACTCAAAATAGCTTCCCCCTGTGTCCCTTGGGCTTCTCTTTTGTCTTTTGCTTCCTACATCCCCCCATCTCCCAGCCCGAAAGCCCTCCTCTCCCCCAAAAGCCTGCTCCTCCACCAGATTGGGAGAAAAGTGACCTAAGAGAAGTGAACTTGCACCGAAGACGTTGAGCGACCAGAGCGCAGGCTGCTCAGGGTTACCGCGTCCCTGGTCCCCACACCTCTTCCCCGGAGGCTGGGTTTGGGGCAGGGGCTCCAGAGCCCAGGAGCACCAGCCGAAGCCGGCGTCGTGCGCGCCAGAGCGAGTCCTCGCCTCGCCTCGCCTCAGCCAGACAACTGTTGCTGCCTTGAGGAAGCTGCTGCAGCCCAGCTACTGGGGCGGCTGCACGCCCGGGCCGGGGCCGGGGGCCTCTCACTTCGGATGGGGCCAGGGAGAGGCGGTCCTTGCGGAGAGGGCTATCAGTCCGGGCGGGAGCAGAGGAAAGGACCCCTTCCCCTTTCCCTTCACAATAAGTGAAAATCTGTGGCTCTTTGTGCATCTTTCCTTCCTCCTCAAAGCAGTTGCGTCAGCCTGGGGCGGGTTGGAGCTGATCTCCCCCTTTCTCCCCACTTTGACTTTGCTGAGGAAGGAGGGCGAAGGGCGGGGGGTAATCTCTTACAACCCTCAAACTGCCAATGCACACCCCTCTTGAAAAATGCCACGTCACCTAGTAAGCCAGGGGCCTGATGGACACTTCCAGGCACTTGCATGTGATGCCAACCTCTGGAGTACCTATAGAGAAGGGGGTAAGGGGTAGCAGCTGGAGACCCTTCCTCACCCCAGTCTGTTTCTCCCTGGGGAGTGGGACGTGCCCAAGAGGTCCCTGGGGAAACTTGGCTCCTCTGCCCAGACAAGTAGCTTAGTCTCCGTGTTAGAAAATCAAGACCAGAGGTTGTCTCTGGAGCTAAGGAAGGGGTGAAGGCACGGGAGAGTCCCCCTCCACCCCCCAGCCATCTGCCCCCTAGTGGCTGGGCCAGGCTAAGGGGTTCTGCCAGCTGTCACCCTCAGGCCCCCTTTTGGTTACTGTGGACCTGCCCTACTCCCTTACCCATGGCGAGAACCAGGCTTCCTCCCTTTGGATCCTTTGCCCCAGCTATCTTTTTTCAAGACCTCAGGTCTTGAGTCCTTCTGCCTTATTTGCCTTAGTTTGGAGGCAAAGGAAGGGATTGAGATTGAGTCAAAGGTACTGGGCACACTTGCTTCAATCTCAGACCAAGACCCTCTTCTCTGTCCCAGAGACTCCCCATACTGGGACGCAGCAGGAGGGAAGCTTTGTGGGTATCTCTGAAGAGCTCTCCTGTGACATCAGCATCCCTGCCTTGTAGCTCTTAGCCCAGATGTGCCCCTCTGCCCTTTTTCTGTCCTTCAGCCAATCCACTCCTTGATTTCCTATGAAATATCCCCACCCCCAATCTCTCTCATTCTCCTCCTGAGCCAGCATAGTAACCCTACCCATCTTTTTCACCCTTTCAGGTAGTTGAACCTGTCTGGACTACTGGAGGTCTGCACAAGGGGTGGCCACTGAAGGAGGGTATCTCAGAGGCCACGGGAACTGAAGAGTCTGAACCAATGAGCTCTGGAGTCCCAGGTGAGTGCAAAGATACCTCAGCCCATGGCTGCTTGGCCTGGGTAAAACCAAGAAGACTCCACACAGGCTCTTCCCTTGGTGATGCAACACAGGGAAATCAGGGATCCAGTGCTTGGGGCACTGTCCTCAATGGCTTAGCCTTTGGCGAAGAGAGGCACCCATCATGGAGGTCGTCAGGAAGGACACAGTGTCCTCTGAGACAGGCCCCCTTCCTGTTTTATCCACTAGCTGGACTTAGGCCTGGGTATTTGGAGGCCCCAGTACTGAGGAGTGCAGGACTTCCTCAGTGGGGCACGTGGTTCCCTCTCCACCCCTCACTTCCTGGGCTGTTTAAGGTCTCTCAGCGGCCCAGGGGAGGTGTCAAGTGGAAAGGTTATTTGCTGAGCTCAGTTTCTCTGAGGCAACCGAAATGTTGAGTTATTTCTCCTTAACTAAAGTTCAGCGTAGGATAGGTAGAAAAAGTTTCAGGTTATTGATTTTTTTGAGGGGTGAGGCATTCAACTCTAAATACATTTACGTGTATTCTATTAACTAGCAAAATCCTTTGCTACAGAGCTTTTGTTTAGCTGCCTTTCTGACCTTCACAGTCCTACTGTGCCTTCTTATTGGGAAATTCAATTCGGAGCTCGGCAGAGAATTTTGAAAGCCCAGAGCTGTTAGATTTGTAAGGAAGGGAGAAAGTGAGCTACCTGGCTAATCCTTGGATGTTATGTGAGCAAAATGTAGGAAACTGGCAGAAATCTTAGAGGGAAACTTGGGGCTCATGGCAGAACAGAAGCACATGACACAAAAGACCTTCAGATCATTATGGGACAGACCTATTTTCTGTATTAATTAAGTGACTGCTACATGAGTTTCTGAAATGTTTATATTTTGAAAGTGGAACTCAAATAATAAATAGATTGACTGGACTCCTCTATAATCCCACCCTGTACGGTGAGGGCAAGGTCTTCAAATCATTCACTGAACCCAACTTCCTTAAATTCCCGTTTTTAGTATAAGAATCTGAAGTTTATAGCAATAGGATTGTTGTTCATTCCAAGAGGTTAATATCTCCCTCTTCCCCCCTTTAGTTGGCATTTAATTCGTATTTCAGTTGCATTGTAGAGAAATCTAAGAAAATAACAGGGGGAGGGATTGTCTTGCCTGAAAGGTTAACCTCTTCTAATCATGTTTGAAAGAAATCTGCCAACAGGTTAAACCACAAATTTAGATATAATAAATAGCATGTAAAAGTTAGAAAGAGCTGTCGAGGATATATAGACTGATCCCTTCATTTTATAAATCAAGAAACTGAGGTTCAGAGAGGTTAAGTGATTTTACCAAGGTCACACATCTGGAACTCAAACTCGGATTGTTTATTGTCTAAGCTGGGTTCTTTCTTTTTACTAAATATTTCCTACCATTACCAAATAATAAGATAATCAATAAACACAATCTAAGGCATTGTAACAGATTCCCCTCCAAAATGACTTGCATTTAGGATGCCAGGGTTCAAAGAAGAGTTTACTGAAAGTTCCTTCTTCTGGTGATTAGCATTCTGGACGTATCCCTCGGTTAGGCACGGCTCTCCTCTCTCTCTTCTGTTATGGCCTGGACTTCAGAGCCTCCATGTTGGCCTCAGTCTGCTGAGGAAGTCGTCAACACGAGAAATTTGCTGTGTCATAGAATTCAAGTATTGGTCTCTTTCACAAATTCTCCCAGCATGAAGCAGCTCCGTGTGGCTTAGGCCCCTCTCCCTTATTTCTCCTCTCTGGGTGGCAGTTTGAATCTCTTCCTTCTTGCCTGCTGGGCTTGATTTTGAGTTGTTAGGAGGATAGTAAGGCCTGACTTGAATTTTCCCAGGATCTCCTAATCACCTAACAAGTGAAGAAGACTGCCCCCCCCACCCCCAAAGGAGCTTTCAAACCAAGCAGGGGATCATTTGATCCCTGTCCTTCAGACATCTTTTAGAACGCTGCAGATCACGTGCTTGTAGGACAGCTGCTTGCCCTGGTCAGTTTTAAGCTTAAGATTTACTGCCAGCCTCCAGATCTGACTCCACTATTTCGGCTTTACATATTTCCATCAATGACAGCGACTTCGATGCCATAGTAGTAATCGTGTCCTCATCACATGGGAATAATAGCCATGTTATTTGCGCCACCACAAATAAATCATTCTGGTGGCCTTTTTCATAGACTCTCCCCACTGTTTGGTCCCCTCCGCCACATTCTCCCCTCTTGGTTCTTACTAGTTGGCAGGTTCTAACTAGGAAATGAGATGCATTTCTTTGCTTAAAAAGCAATGGTTTGGGAGGAAGAAAAATGAAATGCGGTGAAAGATACAACTAGCTTAAAAAGCAAATCAATAGGACTGACCAGCTGTGGAAAGAGTTGAAACAGCTAATTCTGTCTGGTCCTGACTACTGACATTCATGACCTTACAGAAAAACAATTATATCCTTTCTAAGTCTTAATTTCTCCATGTTTAAAATTAGGTGCTTCAGAGCTCAGATCCCTTATCCATTCATTTATTCAACAAATGTTTACTGAGTTCCTACTACCTATCAGGCCTTATTCTAGGCATCGGAGATATAAATAAGTCATTCTCCCTGGGATAACCTAATGAAGCTAGAAACTTCTTCCTAGAAAAAAAACAAAACAAAACAAAACAAGAATGGAAAAGGAAATGGGGCACCTGGATGGCTCAGTCGGTTAAGCATCTGACACTTGATTTTGGCTCAGGTTGCAATCTCACAGTTCTTGAGATTGAGCCCCAAGTTGGTTCCAGCTACGTCAGCACAGAGCCTGCTTGGGATTCTTTTTCTCCCCCCCCCAACCTCCGTCTGCCTCGCCCTTTCCCCCTCATGCTCCCTCTCTGTCTCAAAATAAATAAAATAAACATTAAAAAAAGAATAGAAAAGGAAAACAAAAACAACACAGACATTTTACATACAGTTCCAGAGGGTTCATGACCTCCCTAGGCTCCACGGAATTAAAATTGGTTTGTCTAATTAGTCTCTGAGGCCTACATTTTACAACACGAAGGTTTGAAGCTTAGGGTACGTTGTGAAAGGTAGATTTTTAGGCGCTTCTTATTTTTTTTTCCTAGTAGCATTCAGTGGCATTTTTGTCATGATTTTTGGCCCCCCTTTATTGGAGAACAAATATTTGGAACTTACTCAATACTTCAGAGGGCTAGATAAATGTTGAACAGAAAATGAGTAACCAAAAGTCAAGGCAGGCATGGAGCCCAGGGACAGAAGCAGATGAGAAGTTTCATGACCCAACCTAGCCTGCACCTGTAGAATTTCGAAGAGACAATCCTTTCTCTAGGCTACATGTTCTTGGTAGAGTCTGGTGAGTTGGTGGAGGGAAGCAAGGTTTGTGCTGGAGCTGGACAGGGTCAGGTCTGAATACTTTTGACCACCAGGGAAAATCACAGCTGGACAGGACAGGGATGCCTTTCGAGGGAAAGGAACAGTCCATTGTAGCATGGTAGACAGGCTTCCGCATAGCGCAGCAAGGGGATTTACCGCAGGCAGTTCCACTGAGGCCTTCGGTGAAGGAGAAATTGGGAGTCCCTAAGGCTCAAAATGGAGAGGTCAATGTGCAAAGGTTTTATCCTGGTGCCGTGCTTCGCAGCCTCTTCCTTCCCTGTGCTCAGGGCCCCCAGACTTTTTCCTCCTGATGACGAAGGCCTCGCTTTTTTTCATTTAGGGCAAAGGCCGTTTACTGACAGTCGTACTGGTCAAAACTGAGGCGAACTTCACTTTCAGGGAGATGTGGATGCTCTTATTCCACACGCTGAGGGGGCATAGCCAGTGCAAGCCACTGCCCGGATTAGGATCTGACCTTGGAAAGGCTTTGAGGTAGACTGTGGGAGGACAGGCAGAATTGTGTGAATTTCTACTCGAGCAAGGAAGCAGCAGATCGCTATGGCTGTGGCTAATGTGTAGAAAAATCCGTCTCCTTACAAACCAGTCGTTTTCAATTTTTCAATTTCCTCATCTGTGAAATGGGGATAATAATACCAGTCATAAGGGTCAGGTGAGGATTAGAGGAGTTTATGCATGGAAAGTGCTTCGTACCTAGTCTGTGTTTGATAAATGTTAGCTGTTATTGTTGTTGTTTTATTATTATTATTATTATTATTATTAATAACAATAATTTTTTTTTCTGTTTGACACATATAGCAATGGCATATCAGGCTTAGATCATAGAATCAGCAGTCATAGAGACACAGTTATTCCCTGAGTGACAGATGAAAGATAATCTTTTCTGGAAGCATCTGTCCATTTGCCCCACAGACTGCCAGTGCCCAGGATTACCCAGCTGGGAACAAATCAGAAGGGCTGATAGGAAAATCTTTTTCTCTACTTCATGCATCCCTACACAAAGATTATCTCTTTGTGGTTTCATTCCCCTTAAATTCATTCCCCTTTAATTCCTGGCTTTTCGAGTTCTTAACAACAACAACAAAAAAAAATCTATTGAATTTAACCACAATTGTTTCTGCAAATCATTCTCTTTATACTTCTTTTTTTAACTTTCTGATGGGGGGACAAGTAGTTCACTTCAAATGCTTGCCATTCACCTTTGACTTTCAGCTTCTTTCTAGTCCCAAATTTTCAGAGCTTAGGTGATTCCCACCGAGGAAATAGTGAAGCAGAAGGGCAGGGCTGGTTAACACTGTTTGCTGTCATACATGATGTTTTCTCTTTCCGTTTCACACATATTTTGTCTTCATTCTTTCCTTCTTCGAACTTCACTTTTCACTGTCTTATAATTCTTTTTGTCTCCACTTACCCCCTGAAAGAAAAGATCTTTACTCTCCTTCCTGTGCTCCACTTAGCATCCCATCAGGCATTTCTTTTAAGTCTTGGCTGCAAACTGCAGGCATGATGATAGGAAGAATATGATGTGGTCTCTACATTTCTGGGTAACACTAGAGAAAAAAGGGCCAAGGCCCCCCAAACCTGTGGAGCACACTGGAGGCCATTCCAAGGAGAAAGGAAAAGATGGTTTTGGGTTTTTTTTTTTTTAATCTATTTTAATTTTCATAAAAACTGGAGCCTGCTGCATAGATTCCCCATTTCAACTCAGAGTCTACCCATTGCTTCTATTCAGTGACATATCTTCTCTGTCTTTAAAAAAAATCATAATAAACATCTCAGGAATAAACCAAAAGCAGTCTCTGCATCTCTTCTTTGAAGCCTTTTAAGGGGAGGATAAAGGCGGCATGATTTGAAGAAGCAGCAAAACCTAGTGGTTGAGAGTCATGGGCCTTGGTGGTAGTGAGACCTCGGTTTACTCCCTAGCTGGGCTCTTTTCAGCTGCATGCCCTTGACCAACTTGTATCTCCAAGTCAGTTTCCTCATCTGGAAAATGGGGATATTAAAGTACCTATTTCATAATGAGGTTGTTGGGGCAGTGAAATGAGATGTCAGTAAACAGACAGTCTAGTACTTCAGGCACGTAGGAAATACTCAATATTAACTGTTATTGCTAAGACAGAGAGCCCTGCAGACCCAGGACAAGATGTAGTCCAGAACCAGTTGGAAAAGTTGAAATATGAATAAGGAAGTAGAAACATAAAGTCACCATCTGTCATGAGGTAGGAGATGAGTCTCGAGTCAAAGAGCGTCCTGATCATACCAGGATATTCCAGATGTTGTGAACCCATCTGGAGTTGAAAATTAGTGATAGGAAGAGGGGAACTTGCTCAGTCAGGGCTTCCCAGCCTCTAAGGAGAGCTGCTCATTCAAACTGCAATGATTTACATCACAGTGATCCTTTAACACCGTGACAGGCAAATAACTTAGATGAACCATGTAAAGGAGTTATGATGTCCAGGTCAACTCATCTTTCAGGCCCAGATCTGAAAAAAAATCAAGTAAAGAAATAGTTTCACCATTTGTTTCAAGGTGGAGTGAGTGATTTTTTTTTTCTTAAATTAAGGGGTCTTCTTTTTGAATTTCTGGCAAGAACACTGGGTCAGGGAAAAGAAAAAGAGAGCAGAAAACATACTTGCTAGAGGTAGGGGTTTGATGAACCAAAGTGAAATTGTCTGGAGAATTCTATAATTCTGAAAAAAAAAAAAAGTCTATAATTCTCAGCTGATTATGAGGCAGGAAGTAAATTGGCAGCCTATAAATTAATTTTTAAAGGAAGAATGAATTAGATATAGCCCTCCAAACTGTATCCTTTAGACTCCCACCACCTCTGAACCTTAACACCACATTCAATGAAATAATATTTAAATAAAAGAGGAAAATAGTTTCCCTCTACTGACTTTCCTTATGCCTAACTTTCTTAAAAAAAAAAAAAAAAAAAAAAACAACCAAAAACATATGTAAGTAATGGAACATAGAAGCAGTCATTTATAATAAAATTTTTTAAAGGAAAGAAAAAAAATTTATTGATAGGCAGCTCCCTGGATTAAAATTGGGTCATTAAAATGTTAAAGAATTAAAATTAGAATGCTAAGAAAACATTTAAAGCTGTTAACATTCATCTAATATTTTAATGTATTTGCAGGCTTAGAAAATCCTGCGATTCATAGACATTTCCCCCTTGACATTACCTTTTAGGGAGTTTATCTAGAAAAAAGCTGTTTCACGTAGCTTTACACAAGAAATATTTTCATTTAAATATGAAGTGGTCGTGAAAACAGTTGCTATCTCTCCAAATAACAAGTGATATTTTAAAAATACAAATATAAGTTTATTGCTTTTTTGAGGATTAGCTATTAGCTTCTTAACATTTTTTAAATGAGGCTTTAGAATTCTGAAAGGAAAATCTTTTTTTTTTTAAAAGGGGGACTTTAAAAACATAAACTATACAATTTTTTTTCATCTTATAATGGAAAATCTTGCTTTTCAGTGAGCTACCTCTCAGCTAAGATTTAACGTGAGATTTTATGTTTCTTTTTGTTTGTTTGTTTTCTGTATAGTCAACTTGTACAACACTTAAGACAGTTTACCCCAGTGAAGATCATCATTTAACCAGAGCTCAAATATCTAAGAAGATATTTTATTTATGAACATAAAACATTAATTTTTCATATGGCACAAAGGAAATATAACTTTCCAGAGGGATATGTGATGATTCTTCCACTATTCATAAATCCATTCCTTAATTTAAAAATAAGATCTCTTTTTGAGTTAATTTTTTGTTAGAAACATAATTGTTATCAAAATATTTTTTCCAGATGAAATTTTAAACTGAAAGGATTTTTTTTTTACTAACATAAATTGTAAGAGTTTATGTTTTAGCACTAGCATGATTTCATCTCTATTTTTCCTTTCTGTATATGCTCCTAGATTATAAAATTTATAGATCTTAATATCACACATCAGAATAGGTTGTTTTATTTATAATACTTATAAAAGGATTATACATGACACTAAATAGAGACTGTCATTTACTGCTCTGCTTTTTGGCAAAAATATTTTTTGTTGTGGTTTTTATTTTTACATGTAGGAGAGCCTTATAAGAAGTTAAAGTAGTAGATTCTGACAGTTGTTTGAGGAGTCATGTTAGAGAATTAAATGACATTTATGGAATTTTCCATAAGTGATTATAACTCAAGAAATCATACATACCAAAAAGAAAGTATAAAAACCCAGGCCACAGAATTGCTCCAAATTAAATTTTTTCATAGATTTCACAAGTCTTTCATTGTTTCTCATACATTGCCTTGTGACCACCAACCTGTTGCACTTAAATATGCTATGTCTGCTGTAAAAAAGACAGGAGACCTGAAGTAATTAAAATAAATTTCTTGAGTAATTACTCACCCCCTTCTCACTGCCATTTTCTTGGGTGGACAGGCACAGCCTGGGGGCCATCTTTCCATATACACAAGTTTTGTTTTTTTGTTTTTTTTCCTATTCTTCCTGTTGCCTGTTAATATGCACCCTTGTGGGAAAAAATATGGCTAGCAGCACTTTTTTTTTTTTTTTTAATGGAGGTTTATGTCAGTCAGGAAGGGAAATTGATGCCTGTTAATTCTTTCTCTTCAAGGGGGTCAGAATTATATTTTCGATGAAATGCACTCTTGGAGGCTAATATACATTTACTGAAAGTAAGGAAGGGACACTATGATCTTAAAGATCCTCAAAGGATGAGGGAGAAATGTCACCAGCTAATTCGTGACATCGAAAGGACAGGATAAGGAAAGATATAGGAAGTTTATTCCAACATCTTAGCCCAGTGATGCCATCAACAACTGCCCCCCCCCCCAAATTGTATACTCAACATCTGTCCACATATTAATTTCATTATGGTATTTTTTTGTAAATGTGTATGTGCACACACACACATACAGACACACACAAATATGCTATTATAAGCAGAGATATTACATCTTTCTCACTTAGAAGGTTGAACTTAGCCATTTGTATCTAAAAGTATCCTAATGTTAAAACAATGTCTCATGCTGACAGGCTGACTAGTATCCCAGAAGATATGAATTCCTCTAAGTGTCATTTAAAATTAAAGTGAACTCTACCACATAAATAAGATAAATATTGACATCATTTTTGACATAAGATAGTCTTTTTTAAAAAGCAGGTTACTCTCAACTCTGAATTAAACCTTAGAACCCTTTTTGCCTCCTTAAAAAAGACTGATTATGGAGCTGTGCAGTTGTCATTGTCTGACAATGCTGAATCAAAACATCTTTAAGTAAATAAAATTTTAATCTCCAACCTTGAACATGGGGGAAGTCCCAACAATGATATGGGAAAGGCACTACCTAAAATGGTTTAGCATCGGTATTAGTAAAAAATAAAAATAAAAAAATACAATTGTCAAATTTCTAAAGCCTGTAAAAAGAGAAAGAACAGATTGTATTTTCTCTCAGTAAACTACCTTGAGATCCTTAGAAGGAAAGCAATGGGTAATATAATTATAACCTTCAATGGTGCTGTAAGCATCATTAGTTACTGATTTTGTTATTAAAAATATTACCAGTGAGCAAAAAAGAAAAGAATATGTATAGCAGTATAATTTAAAAAAGAAAAAGTAAAATATAAAAAAAAGGAAAGAAAACTCTGATGATAGGAAATCACATTTAGAGGACTAGGACTATTGGAGGTAGGTTTAAGCACATAATATAAATACCAAATGAAATTCTTCATGCCACACTGTCTCCTTGCAGGAGAGCACATACATAAATAACAAAATTTATACACAACAAGAATTTTTTGATTGATATTCAAGCTTATTTAAAATTTCACTGCTGTTAAATTTGCCCCTCATATTTTGGTAAATTTAGAAATCAGTATTCTCAGGAAGAGATTTCTTTTTTCCAAACTAGAAACAGGGATTGTAAGGGGAAAAGGTCAATTCATCCTTCACCCTGATAATTGGATTAAGGGCCTTCCAAATCATAAAGATGGGTAAATTTAAAAATCTTAACTACTCCATAATGACACAATCCTTAAAAAGTAGTAATCATTTTAAAATACCTGAAATTTAAAAAAAAAATACAATTTTGAGGAAGAATCTTTCAGGAAAAAAAAGTTTCTATAGAGCTTCTATATTCTATAAAACTTTCTATAAAAACAAACTAAAATTTCTATAAAAACAAACTAAAATGTGGACCCTATTTTATTAATATGCTGAAAACATAGATTTAGAGGAAATATTCTTTTGGGGGAAGTTTTCAGTAAATAAAACACATATTTGATTTTAGGAAGGCAATCAAAATAGTGAAAGGCTATTAAATTATATGAGGAAGTTGAATCTTAAATATATTGTATTGAATTTTTTGCTCAAAATTTTAGTAACCAATTTGGTTTTCCTTTTGTTTTTGCTTTTGTTTTTTTAAGGAGTTTTATACTGCTTTTTAAAAATTTTGTATTCATACAACTACACTGACCTCAAAACTGTGCCCCTTTTTGTAGGCTGGCTTTGGCTTGTTTGGGCCTTCTTAAGGCTTAATGAACTGACTGCATTTAGGTGGAATTTTTCTGTTTTAGGAGAGCCTTCTGCTCCTCATATGTTTTCATTAAGAATATGTTTTACCCTATAGAGTACATTTGTCACTTATTTTTCTTTGCTCCTTTCTTTCTGGATATTTTCTTTCTCTTCAGAATTTCATATCATGCTCCCCAATCCCACCAAAAATTGTCCAATCAAAAAAATATTTTGTCTCCCTTTTCTTTCTTTTTCTTATTTTTAAAGATTTTTTTCCTTCACAGGGCAAAGACCTTTTAGTTCCAGCAAATTAATAGTCCTTCTATAGTCAGAGCATTTTTATTGGGACCACTGTGGTATTTGTACATTTGAGACCTATCGTTATGCAGCCTTGGGTGAAACAGTGTTGGTGAAATATCCAAACCGCACCATGTAAACAAGTGATGTAAAAAAAGGTGTGAGTCTGACCTTGATCCCAGCAGTGCTGAAGCCCCTGTTTATTCTTGGTTGTCTCTGACAACAGAGGGGGCAAAGGACTTTGTGTATCCTTAGGACAGGGGAGGGGGGAAGGTAGAGATCTGTGGTGGTCTCCTCCAGAATCAAGGTGAAGGTTCTCGGGTCGCCTGGGTGGCTCAGTCGGTTAAGTGTCTGACTTCGGCTCAGGTCACGATCTCGGGTTTGAGATCCACATCAAGCTCTGTGCTGACAGCGCAGAGGCTGGAGCCTGCTTCAGATTCTGTGTCTCCCTCTCTCTCTGCCCCTCCCTCTCTCAAAAAATGAATAAACACTAAAAAAAATTTTTTAAAAAGGTGAAGGTCCTCAGGTTTATGTTGCTATGTGTATATGCACACACCTTGTTTATGAACTGCATCCCTTTACCCACACTGTCTGAGAGGAGGTTTAGTCCAGTCTAATTTATGATTTTACAAAGAATAGTCAAGTCCAGATCAACTGGCTTTTATTAAGCAGTGAGTGATATGTTTTCATTGATTATTTGACTAAAATCAATTGTCACATCTTCCCTCTCCCCATGCAGAAGTTGATGCAACACTGTTGATTTATTCATTCATTTATTCAACAGATCCTTCTGGATGATTAGTCAGATGTTACATGTAAATGAGGAGAACTTAACTTGTTAATGTTGGTCATCGTGTTCTGTAGGTCTGTAAATTTTTTAAGTGATCCACAACTGTCAGATTAATGTATGTAAACTTTTTTTTTTTTTTAATTCTTAATGTTTATCTATTTTTGAGAGAGAGAGACAGGGCAGGGGAGGGGCAGAGAGAGAGAAAGGGAGACACAGATTCTGAAGCGGGCTCCAGGCTCTGAGCTGTCAGCGCAGCCCTATGCGGGACTCGAACTCAGGAACAGCGAGATCATGACCTGATCCGAAGTCAGACGCCTACCTGAGCCACCCAGGCACCCCTCAGATTAACGTATATAAAATTTTAAATACAGTTAATCCTCATTAGTTTCCTAGTGATCTCCTAACAACAACAACAAAAATGGTTAAACCCTAGTGGGGGGTAACCAAGCAATGTTTTTACTATTCATACATTCATCGAATAAATTTTAAAATTCCTTGAAAACGTACTTTCATGGACTGACAGCTTTCCACCTCGCATCCACAATGCGCACAGAAAACAGTCACAAAATACGCATACACAGAAATCTATTGCCCTGTTTACATAATCTTCCATATTTTCGTGTTTGTGGGTGGGTCTGAAGAATGAGTCCATTCCCAAGTCCTTTTGTATATGCTCATTCAACACAGAACTTCAGGATTTTATGGAACTGATAAGCACCCTTCAGCTCATCCAGCCCAAACTGTCCATGCTACACAAGGAGAAACTGAGGCAGAGAGAGAGACACTGTCTTGCCTAAAGTCCACAAAGAATTAGTGACTAGTCTAGGGTTACAACCAGCAAGCCTAATGAGGTCTGGCTCTGGGTGGAATATGGACATGATGCTGAGCTCCTGGGTGGGGAAAAGAAAGACGAGCAGAAAAATAGATGGTGTTGTGTTTCTGGTTAGGGCATTTTTTTTTTAAAGACAGGATTATCAAAGACTAAGCATTTTTCATCCCATCTTTGTGCCATCCAGTAGAATTGATCAGCATAGCTATTTCTCTCATTTCTTTTCATTAAGTCTCCCAAAGGAGGATAATTTAGTGACCTCCCTTCTCGAGCTCAGAAATCAAACTATTCCCCGCCTCTTCATAGAATAATACTACAAACATTTATGAACACCCAACATGTGTGAGCATGCGAGCATGTTGCTACGTATTAGCAACAGAAGGATAAATTAGATGATGTCTATGAAGACACCTGGCATCCATAGTAGATGTTCAATAAATTCACTCACGACCTGTAAGGACAGATTTAAATCAAGACAGATTTAAATTTTTTTTTTTTACGTTTATTTATTTTTGAGACAGAGAGAGACAGAGCATGAACGGGGGAGGGGCAGAGAGAGAGGGAGACACAGAATCCGAAGCAGGCTCCAGGCTCTGAGCCATCAGCCCAGAGCCCGACGCGGGGCTCGAACTCACAGACCGTGAGATTGTGACCTGAGCTGAAGTCGGACGCTTAACCGACTGAGCCACCCAAGCGCCCCAAATCAAGACAGATTTAAACAGCAACTAATACAAGGCAAAATATATTAAGTTTAACTAGAGCTCAAAACAAATGGCCGTGGCACTGAAAGAAAGGAATGCATAATTCTGATGGGAGTTCAGGGGTTCAGCACATGTGAGCTGTGCCTTGTAAATTGAGTAGGATTTTGACAGATAATGAATAAAGGCATATCGGGCTGTGGGAACTCCACAGGAAAGGCCTCCAGTGGTGGGTGCATGGTGTATTCTAGAAATGTTGGGTAATACGCTGTGATGAGAGCACTGGGTGACTGGAATAATAAGGAGGAAAAGGACATTACAGAGATGGTTAAGGCCCAGATTATAGAGGAATTGAATGTTGAAGCAAAAGACTTTGTACTAAATATCCAAGGGCATCACAGAAGCCATGAAGGCTTGGGAGTTGGCCTGATGTCTGGTGATGACATTAGAGGGTGGTCTGGAAGAGCAAGATAATGAAAGCAGGTGGCTCAAATTAGTTTGGGTCATCAGGAAAAGACCTGCCTTTCTTGTATTACTTCGAAGGAAGTCAAGACATTGTGAGTGCTTGATATAAACTCAAGTAGGGTAACACCATTCATGTGATCACAGAGCCTGGTGGTCTGAGAAGCCGTGCGGGCCTTAGGCTTCCCTGTAGAACTCAGGGGACCCAGTACCAGTCAGCGCCTGCCAAGACACAAATTATTGGGCACGCTGCTGTTGTGGTGTTATGAAGTGTCCCTCCTGGGGTGAAGAGGCTTATTGTGGTTTGGGTGAAAGAATGGCTTCCAAATATCCAATGTCTTCAGCCAGAGTTATGTTATGTGTCTCATGTGTCTGGTCTTCTGGGTCACTCACACTCCTTTTAAACTGCATCGTTTGATAAGGTGGTGCCTCCTCCCCCAGGATGAGGACGCTTAACCTGTCTGGTGTCCATGCACCATCTTGCTCCAGGTGTCTTAGATATAAACCTTTCTCATAAAAGCTCTTTTTAATCTTGGTTTTGACCATCTGTTTCCTCGTGGATCGGTTTCCTAATCCGGGGTCTTTTTTCCCTCCGAACTTAATCTCGGTGAAGGTGGCTTGCTTGTCTTGCACCCTGACTTCTGTTCATACTGGTCTGTGCCGGTGGGACAGTGTCCTTCTGTGGGTCTCAAAGTGGGAACCAGGCCCTTCTTTTCCTTCACGTCTCCTCCCGCGCCCTAAGCTCTCTTCCTTCCTGCTGTGTGTTTTTGCACTCTGTGCCTGCCTGCCTCTGCTCCTTTGTACCCACATCATTGTCCTCAAGCCCTCTGCTTCTTAGTCCTCTTGGCTTCAACTGCCCTTCCCCTCGAAACTTCTCATGTTTGCATCTCAGCTCTCAGCTCTGATGTCTCTGTATTGTGCCTTCGTGGGGTGTGACAAGTCAGGCAAGGGAAGTCCCTTCTGCAGGTGTAGACAAGACTCAGTCAGACCTCAGGATGATGTCATCAGGGGAGGAGGCCCTATGTATGTGTGTAGAGGTGGGACTGTGATGTCACATCTACACATCTATCTGCCTGATGGTGTATGTGTCTAGTGAAGCAAGTATACTTGAGGACACAGACCCTAAACTGGATGTTGAAAGATCAGGGTCTGATTTTTTGCAGCACTTTGGATAATATCACTGGTTTAGGAATTAAACGGAACCTTTTTGTTAGTAAATAGTACACACAATCTTGTTTCATTTTAATAATATTATTCCTATCTGCTCAACTATCTACGCATTAATTCTTCCATTTGGGTATCTGGATAAAATTCTCTGGAATAATACTCACCTAATGGTAATGATGGTTATTTCTAGATGGTAGGACTTGGTGTGATTTTTTAAACTTCCTTTTTGATGCTTTTCAGCACTGCTTAAATTCTTAATAGGAAATCAGAATACCAGAATGGAATGGATGTTGGCTAAGATCACAACAGCCCCTATGTGTCCCTTACTACATAATCTCTTTCTGTTTGCTTTTTCATATATAAAAGAGGAGGAGATTTAAAAAACCCCAGACATGGGGCGCCTGGGTGGCGCAGTCAGTTAAGCGTCCGACTTCAGCCAGGTCACGATCTCGCGGTCCGTGAGTTCGAGCCCCGCGTCAGGCTCTGGGCTGATGGCTCGGAGCCTGGAGCCTGTTTCCGATTCTGTGTCTCCCTCTCTCTCTGCCCCTCCCCCGTTCATGCTCTGTCTCTCTCTGTCCCAAAAATAAATAAAAAACGTTGAAAAAAAAATTAAAAAAAAAATAAAAAACCCCAGACAGCTCCCCAAATCTATTATCATAACTTTCTTCTTTTATATAAAAATCATTTTATTGTTTTTGCTTTTAAAGATAGGTTATGCTTCATTAAAATAGTTTGTGGTTTTAAAGATTTCCTGAGCACATATAAATAGGACAATAGATAGATGGTTGGATGGATGGATGGATGGATGGACGGATGCATGGGAGATAGACACTCAAGATACTATTACTCTCATACAAAATGAGATCATATGACTATTTTAAATAGAATTATTACATTTAATTTTGCTTAGATAAACAGAAGAAAAGAAATTGGAGAAATTACTAAACTTCAAATAAACATTTCTTTATCATGGGAAATATCATTTCTTAAAATCTCCCTTCTAATGCTAGGAAGAGATGATGAAGTACCTTAACATATTGCCCCATTATTTTTCACCCTAAATGATTCCATTTTAGGCAGTATTGATTTATTCCCTGCCGGGCAATCACAATTTCTTCCTTCCGCCTCCTTTTACCTCATTTTGATTTTTATTGGTATGTCATTTACATTATCGTGTGATTGTTATTTAGTCATTTTATTATTGCTTGTACATCCTCAAGTTTTGTATCATTTCTATAGCCATAATTCATAGCTATTGTCTAGGGTTTGTTCCTTTTGTTATAATCTGTTACCATAGCTTCTCCATCCTTGAATTCTTTATTTGGATTTATTATTGTTTAATTGGCTAGATTTCATTGTAAACATTTTTTTCCCTCCAAATAACTAATTGGTACCATTTCACTGAGTTCTTTTATATATATCACCTTTATATTTGAATAAGCATACTATTCTTGGGCTACACCTTATTTCTAAAGAACTACGTAGTTATTTCTCCATTATCTTTCTGGCATTGAATATTATCGTGGAGACGGCTGTCAGCATGATCATTTCTCCTTGTAGGTAATTTACATTTTCTGACTAAATGTCTAAGAAGTGTTTTCTTTATCCTTGGTGTTATGTTTTGGTGTTGCGAGTTTTGCATTCAGTATTTCTAGAACCCAGAGAATACTTATAATAGACAGATTCAATTCTGTCCGGCTTTATATTATTAGTTGTAAAATTTTAGCGAGTTGCCTAATCTCTTTATGCCTCCATTTCTTCATCTGCAAAGTAGAAATAATTATAATACCTACCTCATAGAAGCATCAGGATGATTTGAATTAATGTGTACCAAGTGCATAGAACAGTGCCTGGCACATAATAAGCACTATTTTCAAGGTTACTATTTTTTTTAATTTTCTTGTGTTAGGTCTTTTAATACTTTTCCCCACTGTATTTGTTAGTTTGCTGCTTTAAAGATACCAATTATTATTATTATTGATCATCTTTATTCTCCATGCCTATTGGCTTTTCCCTGGCTTGCTTTAATATATCTTTCCCATATGCATGTACTATCATTATCTCAATTCTTTGTTCTATAATTGTCGTTTATTTCCAGCTGTGTCTATACTGTCCTTTGGTATTTTTATTTATTCATTTTTTAATTGTATGTTTTGGCATCCATTTGTTTCCTTAGATCTGACTCTTTCTTTCATCTCATTCTACTTTATTATGTTATGAACTCACATTCTTATTAGGTCATTCAGTTAAAACCACATGTGAAGAATCTTTCTTCTTTCTTGAGTTATATTTTTTAGACTGGTTATTTGTGTGTCTTTTGCATGCTGCGTGTGTGTGTGTGTGTGTGTGTGTGTGTGTACCTTGCATATGCTTGCAGTGCTGCCATTCCATTTATTTTTATCTTGATCATGCTCTGGGGGTTCTATGCATATTCTATTTTCTCTCTCTTTGGTCTTATAGTGTTAGTGATATCTTGACTGTCATGGCACAGTATCATTTGTTGTTTCCTTAGGGTCTACATTTTAAGAGTTATCTAGTTTTTTCTACAGCCTGAGAGCAAGGGAGCAGAGAGGCCTCGGCTAAGGCAGGCTTTGCTAGGCAGCATGGGTTCTGTTCTCCCTTTGGAGATTTTATAAGTTGTCCTGTACCAGAGTTCACAGTGTCTGATTTGTGTGGTGGTGTGGATCTCCTTCTGACGGATAGATAATCTCTGGCTTCAGATCGATGCCCCACTCAGGACAGAGCCTTGCAGAAGCAGCCTCCTTGTCCTCTGTTTCTCTCAAGCAGATGTTTGCGTCTGTTTCCACTACTTCCCTGTGAAGAAGAAAAATACTAGCAAATCCTCAGTTTGCTCCTCGCTAGGTTTGGCATTTGAAGTGAGAATTCTTGTGATTGCCTTGGCTAATCACCAGAGCTTTTGAGAAGTTAGGATGCAGTTAGGAGCCTTGCCATTTTGCTGCCCAACTCCACCCCCAGAATTGATTTTTTTCCTTAGCTGCCACTTTTTGAGCCTTAAGGTATTGGCCGTGCGTTCCCCTTTCCTTGTTAGTTGCTACTAGAGAACTTTGTTGTTATTTCACTAGGTATTGGAGAAGGAGGTCATTGGAGATCGTTCTCTGGACCTCATTCACTTCCATCTGTCTTGTTTCAGTCTTGTGGGAATATTGAGGGGCTGATAGTAAAATTTAAAAAAATATATGGACTTATATTTAGTTACAAAATGAATACATGCTCATTTCAACCAGTTAAAGAATAACAGGGATGCGTGATTACAAAGTTCATATTTTCCTCCCAGCAAGCAACCCATTTCCATTTCTGTGAGATAACAGCTTGAGTGTGGGAGGTTATGTCTTTAAAAACACAAGCACCCTTTAGAATCAAGGTACAGTGTGAATCTATTATACCAATAATGTACACACACATATTTGGGGGTTTTTTTGGTATAACTAATTAATTTGGTGCAGTGTTCCCAGGGTGGTCTTAGGGGACAATAACTTGAGGAAGAATGTAAGCCCCATGAGAACAAGAATTTGGATTCCTTTTCCCCTTAACCCCCAGCACACACTGCTGCATCATCAGTGCCTACGGGGGCTCCCAGGACACAGCAGCACTCGGTACATTTTGTTAAAAAAAAAAATAAGCAAGTTAATGAATAACAGGACTCAGGTGTTTTTGTTTTGAAAGGCATTTATACCATTTGTCTTAGCTAGGGCTAGTACAGCTTGGGCTACTATAAGAAAATACCCTAGACTGGGTGACTTAAGTAGCAGACATTTATTTCTCACAGTTCTGGACGCTGGAAGTTCAAGATCCAGGTCTGGGCTAATTCTGTTCCTGGTTTGTTGACAGCCACCTTCTCACTGTGTGGTCACATGGCCTTTCCTCAATGCATGCGCACTGAGGGAGCAAGCTCTGGTCTCTTCTTATTATAAGGACATTAATCCCACGATGGGGTCGTGCCTTCATTACCTGATCTAAACCTAATCACCTCCCAAAAAGCCCCACCTCCGCATACCATCACGTTGGGGTGGAGAGCTCCAACGTATGAATTTTAGGAGAACACAAATATTCAGCCCACAACCATTTGAGGGCGATACGTAGGTAAGGACTGGGATATGTGAATAGCTCTAGGCTATTTGAGTCAATGTAGGTCATCCAGCTGTATCATCTTGATTATTGTCACTGTAGGCTTGTGCACCAAGAGGTGGATGGGAAGAACCACAGGAACATGGATCTAGACAGAGACTTGAGTCTGGGTCTGGGTTTTTCCCCTCTGGCCTAACCTTTAGGTTCATTGTGTTCCAATATTCTTGTGAAAGGTCAAGATTACAGGTGCGACCCTAGATAGGTTGTTTCATTTCAAAGATAAGATTGGATCATCAAAGCCTTTAGGAAGCTGTTTTGCAGACACAGTGAAGCTGGATGTGAGATTGTGGAAGGCTCTGTGCCCACTCAGCTCCACTTCTGGAAAACTGATGCAGAAAAGTTCCGTGCATCAAGACTAGCAGAATCCTAGTTTGGTCAGTTTAAGGAGATGCAGTTACAGTTGGCTCCACTTAATACTTTCTTCTGAGGATTTTTTTTCATTTAATTTCTTGGTCCAAAAGGATAGTAATATAGAAGTACACTTTTACTATTGATCAGATTCCACATTTCCTCTGCAAGGGATAAATACACGTCAGTCATGAATGAAGCAAATCTTAGTTTGGTGAACTTTGAAATCTTGAGTGAAAAATGCTATAACATGTGATTTTATTTTTATTACCCTTGCTACTAAAAAAAAAAAAGTTAGATTGTAATTTTATTGTTTTGTATGCAACGTCCAGGCATCTTGTCCTGTTAGGACACTATGTCTTTCGTTCTCTTTAAAAAAATTTTTTTAATGTTTTTATTTATTTTTGAAGGAGAGAGAGACAGCATGAGCGGGGGAGGAGCAGAGAGAAAGGGAGACATAGAATTTGAAGCAGGCTCCAGGCTCTGAGCTGTCAGCACAGAGCCAGATGCGGGGCTCGAACTCACGAACTGTGAGATCATGACCTGAGCCGAAGTTGGATGCTTAACTCACTGAGCCACCCAGGGGCTCCGTCTTTCATTCTCTTTTTAAAAAACATAAAACAATTATGTTAATTTGGGGTAAAATTCATTCCAAGTAGAAGAATGCATACAAAAGGAAATGCATGATAATTTGCTGGTATTCCTAAAGTAAACATTTGTTGGCCAGCTTGAAGAAAGATAGTGTAAGCGATGGGTTATAGAAACTAATTTGGGATCGTTGTTATTGATATTTCAAAATTTCATGGCTTACTCTTCAAAACTAAAAGCTTGTTTTGTTATTATTTTGTTTTATTTTGTTTTGGGGTTTTGGTGATTGAGTTTTTGGGTTTTGGATCTCATAAAATCTATGCCCCAATTATGCCATATTTAAGTTTACATAAAACTTTATTTTAATATGTTATCTCTAATTAAAAAAATCCTTCAAAGAATCAGATCAATTGTTTTCCATATTTATTTTTAGTTCAGTGTTAAAGTTATATAAGAACTTAATCCAAATTTGCCTCTGAACATGTAGACATAATCTGTTAATACAGGGTAAGAAATATAACTGATGTCCTAACCTGATAATTTCATGGCCAACAATGAAAAAATGGTAATGCTGTTTGAGAAATATTTGAAATAAATGAAATAACATGAAGCTTTTGTGTTTAAAACTCATTGTTATGTAACATAGGCATATTTTGAATGGTAATCTTGCAACCACGTGTCTTATTCTCCCTATTAATTCTCAGACATCTTACCTTGTAGTAGGCACTGTACATGAAAAAATTAATGTTACTGTTAAATAAACCATAATTCTGAATGTTGAATAAATTCTTATTTCTCTTCTTTCAAACTATTGAGAATTTATTATATATAGATAGATATTTATTTTGGCCTAGAATGGTTGAATTTTGTGCTCAAAATTTTCTGGACAAGTAATCTACAGTTAAACTAGATAGCCTTTATTCTGCAAAGGAGAGTAATGTTAAAATAGCATTAACGGATTTATATGGGTAAAGGTCTGTTTTATTTAGTGTTACTTTTGTTGGAATTTTCCTATTTTGTCAATGTAGACCTACCTGAAAATTGTGTACTTTAGCTTGTTTTTGTGGTTTTTAGCGCACTTTTATTTTTTTTAAGGGCCACAAAAGTCATTTGAAGGTGGCTACCGTTGTAAATAAAATGATGGAGTCAAAAAATTGAAACACAAAATGGGAAAAATAGTTAAAGCTAAGGTTTCCATCACCGTCCATTACCCTCACTAAATACAAGACCCTTCTTGTCATGATTCCACAAGGCCCCGTGGATCTGGGATGTGCACCCATTCACCCTGCAAGAAGAATTTTAACTTACCATGTTGAATTTAGTTCTGTGATCCGCCTTCTACCTCTTAAATGTGATTTGAAAATCTCTTGAATCTGGAAACTTTTCAGCACCATCTTAGAAGCTACAGTGCATCCTACAATGACGCGATTTCATATTTTCTATTACGAGTCAAGTCACAACTACCCTTCTGCAGGCTTAGCAGGCTGTTCATTCTGAGTGTGAGTCAGGGTGGAAGCTTGGTCTTCCTCTAGTCAGGTGCTCTGTCCAGGGGTGATCTTTGCAGAAAGTTTCAGGGTTTGCTGTTGGGAGCTGCCATGTATGGAAGATTCCCAGATAGGGCAACTGGAATACTTGGCCAGGTTTTCTGTGGTCTGAATGGGCAGAATGTCTTGTTATAGGAAAGAACTTAGAAATCCCAGAACCTGGGATTTCTGGGGACAGGAAGGATAATTAGCCATGTGAATACTGGCCTGGAATCCCTTGCCCCTTCTTACCTAGTTTCTGTCTTAGGTGATCCATGGCATGAAAATGGATTTTTTTTTTTTTTTCTGTGAGTGGTGGAAAACCCTCTGGATCCACGGGTCAGTTCAGTTACTAACTGGCTATGTGGTCTCAGGCAGCTTGTTAAGCCTCTTTGTCTCCATTTTGTCTTTTGTAAAATATGGGCCATAGTAATTGCCTGTCTGTATTATAATAGTGGCTTTGAATTTGGACAAAATAGAGTATATCAGAGCATATAAAAGATTATGTAAATATGAGGTATTCGTTATCACCAGTAATAATTACAGACTTTTCTGGAGAAATAGAGGGCCACAGTCCCTTGCATTTTGAGGTATATAAAAGTGCATGTGTGTTGTTTGGAGACTGTGTGTGCCTGAAAATGCACCAAAGAAATTAGACAGCCTCACTGAGTTGTCTTTGGTATTGTGAATGTGGCTGATCTAGTTCACATGGAGACCAGTAAGTCTAAATGGGATGATTGGCAACACTGAGCAAGGAACCGAACGCAAGAACTTTGTGGCAGGACAGAATTGGGAAAGAGGAGGAGGTCACTTCATCCAAGTCTCTGCCTGGTCTCAGACCAATTCCTGAAACATTCAAGGTAGAAGGACTGATTCCGTTTTTAAATATCCCATGAAGGGAGTTCTCAAGAGTCTTTATTTCCTTAGTAAAGTTCTTCCTGATGATGTCTGTACCCATTATTGCTACAATTCAAGCACATTTATGCAGCCTGGGTGCTTTAAAGATACGAAGGACAGTTTATCTGTCCTGATGGAATCTCTCTTTGGGCACGTCACTCAGTGGCCCAACTCAGATGTTCTCTGGTGGATGGCTAAGGCTGCTGTTTGCGCGAGTGGAGTCCGCCATCACTGTGCAATTCGAGCTGAAGATCAAGACTTTTTTTTTTTTTTTCAGTAAACAATAATCCTACCTAGTGTCTATGGTTCATTAGGGTGTATAAGACA
Organism: Panthera tigris; assembly: GCF_018350195.1. Classification (NCBI taxonomy): domain Eukaryota; kingdom Metazoa; phylum Chordata; class Mammalia; order Carnivora; family Felidae; genus Panthera; species Panthera tigris. The sequence goes on from NC_056669.1 coordinate 95,215,747, forward strand.
CTCAAACATTAGTGCTTTTGGCTCTCACGACAAACTCAGCTATCACTGTCTCCACTTTGAGTGTAAGGAAACTGATGTTTGAAGAGTTTAAATCAAATCACTGTGTTCACCCAGCAACAAAGGATCAGAAGGCAGGACTGAAACACGGGACCCTTGCCTCCAAGTGCAGAGCACTAAGTAGGGTTCCCTGGAGAAGTTTCTCGTGTCCCCAGTGATCCTTCAGCCAAATTGGGATAGCCAGTGCTTTATGCAAAAGGGAGAGGAAGTAGAACTGGGACTACCAGAAACTTCTAATTTGAGGCCAAGCAATTAATCCTCATTCTTCTATAGACTACTCCCTTTTCTGGGAATTGCACGCACCCATGTAACAATAGAATGACTTGAGAATACGTGCCTTCCAAGCACTGTATTGGGAGTCAATGTGACTAGTCTGTGTGACCTTGGGCAAATTATTTAGCTTCTCCGGGCCTTGTTTTCAGTACCTGTAGGAAGGAGATCGCGACAGTCCCGACATCAGATGATCGTTCTGGAAATTAAATGAATTGTTTTATGTCAAGTGCTTACCTCAGAAAGGAGAGAATATGTTCAATGCATAGTATTTATTATCTTAGTACTGTGTCGAGAAATTTTGCTTCATTATGGAAAAGTGGTATCTTATCCTAAGTCAGATTGCTTCCTTCTGTGAATTTTTGACTATGAGAGCGCAAGGAATCCTAGAAGACAGAGAAGAGAAAGGGTGATCAGTGTGCTGGCACATATGCCCGTATGTGTGTGCGTGTGTGTGTTCATGTGAACGCACGTGTGTGCTTGCGTACATGTTCATGAGCACGTGCGTGTGTAGTTCATGTGTGTGTACATGTGTGTGTTCATGTGCAAGTGTGTGTGGGGGGCCCCACCTGTATAACAGGCCTGAGAACTATGAAGTAAACCAGAAAAGTTTCCAAGTAGACAAGAGTAGATGTCAGAAGTTATTCCATAAAGCTCACTTTACTCATGTTAGAGCCCTTCAAGCTCTGATTCAGAGCCCATGCACTTTTACTCTAATTACTTACTTTTTCTTTCTTTTTTTAATGTTTATTTACTTAGAGAGAGAGAGAGCAGGAGAGGGGCAGAGAGAGAGAGAGAAGGAGAAAGAGAATCCCAAGCAGGCTCTGTGCTGGTTAGCACAGAGCCCAATGCTGGGGCTTGAACCCACAAGCGGTGAGATTATGACCTGAGCGGAAGCTAAGAGTGGGGTGCTCAACTGACTGGCCCTCCCAGGCACCCCCACTTATTTTTTTCTTTAACAAACATTTACTCATTACTTAATAAGTACCAGACACAGGTCTGAGTGCCCTACAAATAGTAACTCATTTGATTGTCACAACAACTTTATGAGATAGGTACAGGAACACACCCACTTCACAGATAAGGAAACTGAGGTGCGATAGTATAAATATAAATTCATGTGTAAAATAACATAAAAAGTGTAAAGTAATTAGAGCCCATACACTTGCCTAGTGCTATATGCTTTCTCAGTGATTTTTACATACATTTTTAAAATAAATGATTCTAAATTTTGACCATCTGATTTCCCAACCTGCTTCAGATTAGAAGCTATGGGCCAGAAATTGGGGAGTGGGGGGTGTGACCTTGATGGCGACAAGCTGGAAGAGCTCGTTTTGAGATAATAGAGTGACCATAAAATGCAGTCGTAAGAACTCAAAGAACACACTGGTCCGAGACCGTTCAGTGTAGTGGAAACAAGTTCCACGTGTCTCAGTTCATCCTAAGCGCATAGCTCTGGTTTGGGCAGTTAAGGTTCATGCCGATGACTGGACCATCAGGAAAGTGAAATGATCTTCCTTTGAAGATGACAGGAACGCATGCTTCTTTTTTTTCACCTTGTCAATATGTGTTTGTTAAAAATTTGGATGTAATTGACATATGCCATCATATTTGTTTCAGATGTACAAGATGATTCAATATACGTATATATTGTGAAATGATCGCATGAGAAATCTAGTGAACATTCATCACCACACATAGTTACAAACTTTTTTTCTTATGATGAGAACTTTTAAGATCTACCCTCGTAGCGACTTCCAAATACACAAATAGCTATAATCACCATGTTGTACATGACATCCCCAGGACTTAACTTATAATTAGAAGTTTGTACCTTTTAACCACCTTCACCCATTTTCCCTACCCCCGCATCCCTTATTTCTGTGTCTATGAGTTGGTTTTCTTTGTTCTTGTTTTTTTAGATTCCGCACGTGAGGCCATACTATATTTGTCTTTCTCTGTCTGACTTACTTCACTTAGCGTCGTGCCATCTAGGTCCATCCATATTGTTGCAAATGGCAAGACTTCTTTTTTTATGGCTGGATAATATCCCATTGTGTGTATACATAAATGTGTATATATGTATATATCACATTTTTTATGCATTCATCCATCAGTGGACACTTAGGTTGTTGTTCCCACGTCTGGGCTATTGTAAATAATGTTGCAATGAACATGGGGGTACAGATATCTTTTCGGGTTAGTGTCTTTGTTTCCTTCAGATAAATACCCAGAACTGGAATTGCTGGACCATATGGTAGTTCCATTTTTAATTTTCTGATGACCCTCCATACTGTTTTCTACAGTGACTGTGGCCATGTACATGCCCACCAAGAGTGCATGAGGGTTCCCTTTACTCCACATCCTCTCCAACACGTTATTTCTTGTCTTTTTGATCATCTTCATTCTGACAGGTGTGAAGTGATACCTGATTGTAGTTTTGATTTGCATTTCTCTGATGGTTAGTGATGTTGAGCACTTTTTTACGTACCTGTTGCCCATCTATGTGTCTTTGGAAAACGTCTATTGAGATCTTCTGCCCACTTTTTAATTGGGTTGTTTGTTATTTTGCTATTGAACTGTATGTCATATGCATTTTGAAAAAATGAAAATAAAATTTTCTTAATTTAAATGTTTATTTATTTTTGGGGGGGTAGGGGCAGTGAGAGAGGGAGACAGGGGATCTGAAGCAGGCTCCATCACGTAGAACCTAAAGCGGGGCTCGAACTCATGAACCGTGAGATCATGACCTGAGCTGAAGTCTGACGGTTAACCAACTGAGCCACCCAGGCACCCCTAAAATTTCCTTCATTTAAAGAACAAAGCACTTTCTTTGGGAAAAAACTTGGAAAGTAACACTTAATCAAAAAGAAGACAAAATACCCGTAATCTGCCGCTCAAAGATAGCATCTCAGTTTTGTTTGTTTTATAAAAACAGGCTCAATAACCAATCCCTTATTGTTGGAAAATTTTCAACTTAACAAAATTGGGGGGCCATTATAGGTAATGCAGCAATGAAAATAGTTGTAGCTAAATCTTCATGAACATCCTTAATTATTTCTTTGGCTAACTTATCACCAAATTGCTTTTCAGAAGAGTTGTTCCCAATAATGAAGCACTTTGGAAGGATTTACATTAAAGCAGTTGAAATGAGAGCTAAGGCAAGGAGGAGTCAGGGTTGCTGCAGAAATGGGGTCTGCTTCAGTTAACTGGGAAATTCCTTCCATGGAGGAAAATCCCATTTCCCAATGAAGCCAGATATGGAAGGTCCTGCTGTTTTCTAAAGCCTCAAAGAGCCTTATATAGGCCTCAAAGAGTGTATAGTTCCCTTTCTGTGCTTGCCGCAAACTCAATGTGTAGGAATTAGAAGAGTAGTAGATTGGCGTTAAAAACCCAGTTTGATATTCTGTCTCTCTGCTGCATGCTGTGCGATATTGAGAAAATATTTGACTCTTCTGAGTCACGCTTTCCTCATCAGTAAAATGGGAATAATAGTGTCTGCCTCGTAGGGGCCCTCAGAGCATTAGCATCTCAAAATAGAGCTAACATATGTGCGTTCCCTTTATAGAACAATGAACACCTTTTCCCACTTAAGCTATGATGAATATCATTCGGTATTTAATCTCCTGCAGACCTGCACCCCTGGTCAAGGAAGAAGACCCCCAACCTGGCAAGGAGGCAGGGTTCAAATCCCAGAACTTCAAGTACCTAGTGCCGAGGGTTCTAGTGCAGTTCTCTCTGGAACTATTTCCCCATTTGTAAAACGAGGGGTTGTACCATATGGCTTCCATCAGCAAGATTTTGATATGATCTTTATTAGCAACTCTGAGATAGGCTCAGAACTGGACTTATTAGTCCTGTAAAGAAAACAAGATCCAGAAAAGTTAAATCCATTATCTATGGTTGCGTAATGTGTTCATCTCCTCCTTTCTGCAATGCTGATAGCAAGGGATAAAATGAGGGTTAATGATTCCTAATTGTTACTAGAAAGAACCATTTGAAATACGGTTTCCTACTTCTTTCCCATCAAAGATTACTTTTTCAGTATATTTTTCTCTTTTAACCACTTGGATTGCTCAATTATTGTTGGCTAGGTTGATTCAGATATAAGGGGATTTTTAAAACATATATATAGAGGCACCTGGGTGGCTCAGTTGGTTGAGTGTCCAACTTTGGCTCAGGTCATGATCTCATGACTCGTGAGTTCGAGCGCCGTGTCAGGCTCTGTGCTGACAGTTCAGAGCCTGGAGCCTGCTTCAGATTCTGTGTCTTGCTGTCTTTCTGCCCCTCCCTTGCTTGTGCTCTGTCTCTTTCTGTCTCTCTCAAAAATAAATAAACAGTAAAATACATACACACACACACACACACACACACACATATGATGTTATAAGTACCAGCATAAAACCTAATTCCTTACTACATGATGGAATCTTTGAGACCAGAGATATCTATCTTATGCATTTTCATATCCCCACAATCTGACATAAAATTTAGCACATAATTGACTGTTAGTGACTACTGATTTTAAAGGCAGAGTGGTGAGCAAACGGGGGTGCAGACAGAGTATAAGGTATCTGACTTCTAGTCAATTCTTGGTTTCAGACCATTGGCTCAAGTCGGAGTCTTAAGAAGTACTTAGAAGGTATACGGAACTTAGGAGGAAGCCTAGTGGAGGCAGAAAATGTTGGTTGAAATTCTGGCTCTGAAGCTCACTTGCTGAGTGGCTTGGAACCTCAGCTTCCTCATGTGGAAAATGGAAATGATAACACCTACCTCATTGTCATGGTAACATATGGTACTAGTATATGGTAGGTGCTCATTACGGTGGAGTTCCTCTGTAAGAAAGAAGACATTACAAGAGGCTTTGAGGGGGCTGTGAGCAGCAGGGAAGATCCGGAAAATTTTGTTCTTGGACATCTTTAAACTAATGCCACCAAAAGGTTGTATTTTTTCCTCTTTGCCACGCAATGGAACGTGTACATGGACCTGCATGAATATGCTGATATGTGCCCCCACACCTCAATTGCCCATGGATAAAATGATACCTGGGAATATACAAGGTCTTCTATAGGAACATGGTGTTTTTCCTCCTGTGGGCACACTTTTAGCACTTCCGGGATTGCCACTTGGCAGACAATGAGCACATTTTCTTGGAAATTCATTAGGAAAGTCCAGTGTTCCAAGGGTTTAAAATTTGGTCCTTCCTAAAACCCAGTGTATTTGATTTTCTGTTATCTGCATGCCGACTGGCTATTTGATCTGTGGCATGTCTGACCATGAATTCAGTCTATCTTCTTCCTGACACCTAAAATAACTCCAAAAAAACCTTTGATACTTCTAATTGAATTGCTCAGGTTCGCAAGTTACTTTAATATCATTAAAAAAAAAAAAAAAAAAAAAAAAGAACAGCAGCAAAGAAAACAGTGCCAGAAAGAAACCGACTTTAAAAATGGGATCCCAAATATTTGGTGTTATCCTCTGCTTTCAAATTACTCAGCCCATAGGAGTAATCTCATTACCCCATAGGCAAATTTTACCCATCCTTTTAGGTCCAGCTCAAATGACACTTTTTAAATGAAGCCCTCCCTTCCCCAATTCCAGATTGGTCGATGAATTCTTGCTTAGGGCCAGTTTTGTGGCTGCTCACTGACATTAATTTGTTTAATAAGTGGATAAAATATCACAATTAAGAATGTACTGTATAAAATTTATGTTTAAGAGTTGTTAGTGGCTTTATGGCTATTATTTTTTAATCCTTCAGAACTGCAGACTCCCAGATTGGGTATGGAGCCTCACTGATTCTGACCTAGTAAGGATACAGATTTTCCAGTGATCAAACAGCTCTGGTCAGGAGGAAGTAACGGTTGGGCTGTGGCCACTAGCTGCATTGGTTGCCAACAGACTTCTCTAAAATATCTGATTTGGGGTATTTATCTTTTTTTTAAGTTTTTATTTTCATCACCCAGTGATCATCAAGACAAGTGCACTCCTTAATCCCATCATCTGTTTCACCCATCCCCCCACCCACCCACCTTCCCTCCGGTTACCATCAGTGTGTTCTCTGTAGTTAAGAGTGTGTTTCCTGGTTTGTCTCTCTCTCTCTTCTTTTCCCCTCTGCTCATTTTTTTTGTTTCATAAATCCAAATATGAGTGAAATCATATGGTATTTGTCTTTCTCTGACTGACTTATTTTGCTTAGCATTATACTCTCTAGCTCCATCCATGTCATTTCAAGTGGCAAGATTTCATTCTTTTGTATGGCTGAATAATATTCCATTGTGTGTGTGTGTGTGTGTGTATATATATATATATATATGTATACATGTATAAGTATATATATAATAAACCACTTCTTTATCCATTCACCTATTTATGGACACTTGGGCTGCTTACATATCTTGGCTATTATAAATAATGCTGCTATAAACATAGGGGTTCAGGTATCCCTTTGCATTAATGTTTTTGTATTCTTTGGGTAAATACCCAGTAGTGCAATTGCTGGATCATAGGGTAGTTCTATTTTTAACTTTTTGAGGAACCTCCATACTGTTTTCCACAGGGGCTGCACTGGTTTGCATTCCCACCAATAATGTACAAATGGTCTTTTTCCTCAACACCCCCCCAACAACGGCTGTTGCTCCTTGTGTTGTTGATTTTAGCCATTCTGACAGATGTGAGGTGATGTCTCATTGTAGTCTTGATTTGCATTTCCCTGATGATAAGTGACATTGAGCATCTTTTCATGTGTCTGTTGGCCAGCTGGATGTCTCCTTTGGAGAAATGTGTGTTCCTGTCTTCTGCCCATTTTTTAACTGGATTATTTGTTTTTTGGGTGTTGAATTGTATCAGTTCTTTATATATCTTGGATACTAACCCTTTATTGGATATGTCACTTGCAAACATCTTCTCCCATTCATAAGGCTGCCTTTTAGTTTTATTAATTGTTTCCTTCGCTGTGCAGAAGCTTTTTATTTTGATGTAGTCCCAATAGTTTATGTCTGCTTTTGTTTCCCTTGACCTGAGGGACATATCTAGAAAAACATGATATGGCCAGTGTCAGAGAAATTACTGCCTGTGCTCTCTTCTAGGATTTTTATGGTTTCAGGTCATATATTTAGGTCACTAATCCATTTTGAATTTATTTTTGTGTATGGTGTATGAAAGTGGTCCAGTTTCATTGTTCTGCATGTTGCTGTCCCGTTTTCCCAACACATTTGTTGAATAGACTTTTTCCCCCATTGTATATTCTCTCTTCCTTTGTTAAATATGAATTGACTATATAATTGTGGGTTTATTTCTGGATTTTCTATCCAGTTCCATTGATCTATGTGTCTATTTTGGGCCAGTACCATTCTGTTTTGGTTTCTACAGCTTTGTAATATAACTTGAAGTCCAGAATTGTGATGCCTCCAGCTTTGCTTTTCTTTTTCAAGCTTGCTTTGTCACTTTGAGGTCTTTTGTGGTTTCATACAAATTTTATGACTGTTTAGTTCTGTGAAATATTCTGTTGGTATTTGGTAAGGATTGCATTAAATGTGTAGATTGCTTTGGGTAGTATAGACATTTTAATAATATTTATTCATCTAATCCACGAGCATGGAATGTCATTCCATTTATTTATTATGTCATTCAGTTTATTTCATCAGTGTTTTATAGTTTTCAGAGTACAGGTCTTTCACCTCTTTGGTTAGGCTTATTCCTAGGTATCTTATTATTTTTGGTGCAATTATAAATGGAATTGTTTTCCAGTTTCTTTTTCTGCTGCTTCATTAGTGGTGTATAGAAATTCAAGAGATTTCTATAGACTGACTCTGTATCCTGCAACTTTACTGAATTCATTCAGTATCTATTCAGTTTATTCAGAACTATCTAGCAGTTTTATGGTGGTGTCTTTAAGCTTTTCTCTATATGGTATCATGTCATCTGCAAATAGCAGTCTAACTTCTTCCGTGCTGATTTGGATGACTTTATTTCTTTTTGTCATCTGTTTGCTGTGGCTAGAACTTCCAGCACCGTGTTGAATAAAAGTGGTGAGAGTGGACATCCTTGTTTTATTCCTGACCTTAGGGGAAAAGCTCTCAGTTTTTCCCCATTGAGGATGATATCAGCTGGGGGTTTTTCATATGGCCTTTATTATGTTGAGATATGTTCCCTCTAAACCTACTTTGTTGAGACCTTTTGTCATGAATGAATGTTGTAGTTTGTCAGATGCTTTTTCTGCATCTATTGAAATGATCATTTGGTTCTTATCCTTTCTTTTATTGATGTGATGTATCACACTGATTGATTTACAAGTATTGAACCACCCTTGCAACTCAAGAATAAATATGATTTGGAGTGATTGTTAAAAAGAACACTAATATTTTCAGTTTCTCCAATATACCAACTACTCATTGTATAGTATTTCAAACTCTGGCAGTAACCATGTGACTTTTCACCATTTTAGGGACAAGAAACTGAAATTTAAAGTGGATAGGTTACTTTCCTGAGGTCACCTGTTATATACTGACTCTGAATTAATTGTATGACATAACTTAGTGCTGGTTGGGCTCATAGTAGGTTCTTAGTAAATACTGTTTTTTATTATTGTCAATACTATATTTTAGAGTGATGAACATAGGTCTTCTAGGGGATTCCAAGCCCCATACTCTTTCTGCTGTGTCAGGGTACTTCTATAATCTTTCTTTTGTTTGACTCCTTTCTGGAAAACAATGACAGAAAAAGGGGGCCAGTCTCTTGGTGTCAAATAATATAATTCATAGGAAAGTACTTTGAACACTGGAAAATATTCATAAAATTTTAGTCATTATAATTATTATTCAAATAATTATTAGAATATTATAACATCCAAATCTGATTATTATTATTATTATTATTGGCCTCTCTTCATCATTAGTTTGTGAGCCTTGTTGGATAGGAATCCTGTCATATTCTTGGCATCCACAGAGCAAGTACTTAGATGATGCTTAATAAACCTATTGTGCATAACACAGATTGCATTGACTGGCTTTATTTTTTTAACAAAATTTTTTCATGTTTATTTATTTTTGAGAGAGAGAGACAGAGTGTGAGTGGGGAAGGGGCAGAGAGAGAGGGAGACAAAGAACCTGAAGCAGGCTCCAGGCTCTGAACTGTCAGCACAGAGCCCAACGCGGGGCTCAAACCCACAAGCCGTGAGATCATGACCTGAGCTGAAGTCGGGCACTTAACTGATTGAGCCACCCAGGTGCCCCTGCATTGACTTGCTTTAAAAGATAGACTGAGAAGGGTCTGGATTTGGTCTGGGCTGACCCAGAGGCAGGCTGGTTCAGTGGCGGCTCAAGCAAGACACATAGTCTTATAGGGTGGAGTTCATTTACTCAGTCAGAAAGGTATATTGAGCATCTAATATATGCAAGACACTGCTCCAGATAAGGGGAAACAGCTGGGAGCAAGAGTGGAGGAAGCAGATAATGCCTAAGTAGGAAAATTACCGACTGCACTGAGGAGTAAAGAAAATAGGGCTGAAGTAAGAGAGATGTAAGAAGTAGGGCAGAGATGCAGCCACTTCGTACAGGGTGGGCGAGAGGCCTCTTCGGTCTGGGAGAAAAGAGAAGTCGGCCAGGTCCGGATTTGGAAGGAGAGCCTCCCTGTAAACATCAAGGCCATGGAGCCGAAACGGGATTGGCACGCAGGAGGGCCAGAAGATCGGTGCAGCTGGAGTGCAATGAGCAAGATGAGATAAGGCTGAGAGGCGAGGTCAGAGAAGTAGTCAGGAGCCACATCACTGAGGCCTTATTAGCCCATCAGGAATTTGGGTTTAATTCCAAGATCAATGAGAAAGCCATTGGAGGGTTTTTAAGCAGAAGAATGATATGCCGACTTCTTAAACATACCTCTTTGGCTACTGGTGGAGGGTGGATTGAAGACAGGCAAGATGTCAACAGGGAGACCAATTAAAAACCTATGGCAGGTGAGAGATGATGGGGAAAGACGGTGAGAAGCAGATATATCTTTGCTGTGTTTTTGTGACACAGCTCCTGGAGTCTAGATCGTCCGTGCTCTCAGGAACCTGAAATGACGGAGCATTGCTCTCGCTTCCTAGTTTTGTCTAGGGCTGGACGTTTAATGAACAAATATTTGCCTATTCAGGACCAAACTTGGAATCTTAGGGTTGGAAACGATCACCTTTCCCATTTTACAGATGAAGCTATAGAGGCGAATTTGAGGTAAAGTAACTGATCAAAGTTACACAATTTCTTACCGGCAAATCCAGCAATAGAGCACTCGTAGCCCAGGGTTCTTTCCATTACAGAAAACAATTCCTCCCTAGCAATGTTCTTTTTCTCTTGTTTTGGTCTGAAGTCTGAAAGGTCGGGCCCAGAATATTAGGGGGATTTCCTGACAGTTGTCTCCGTGGTAATGTGGTTTGGTGATTGGTGGCATGGTCGGTAACACGTCGGGGCCTGATCCTTGTTTCTAGTACAAATGTCATCCATGAATTTAAAAAGTTTTGCTTCTTCCCCCCATGACCTGCAAACTTTATGGCTTTTGTTTCCTTGTTTTGTTTTTTTCCCTTTGTTGACCTGACTAAAATATGCAGGACAATGTTATGAAATGGTGAAAAAGACATTCTTGCCTTGTTCCTGAACTTAGTGGGGTGAGGAAGCTTAGTTGTAGGCTGTTTGTACACCCCCTTTATCAGTTAACAAAGTTTCCATAATTACCACTTCATTACAACTGTTGGTTGTTTTTTTCTTTTCCATGAATGGTTGTAGAATTTTCAGTTCTTTTTGACATATATTGAAATGATCATGTCGCTGTTCTCCTTTATTTTGTAAGTGTGGTGAATTATATTGATATTTATTTATTTTAAATACTTATTTATTTTGGGGAGAGCACAAGCAGAGGAGGTGCAGACAGAGGAGGACTGAGGATCCAAAGTGGGCTCTGCGCTGACAGGCTGACAGCAGTGAGCCCAATGTGGGGCTCGAACTCATGAACCGCAAGATCATGACCTGAGCCAAAGTTGGATGCTCAGCCGACTGAGCCACCCAGGCACACCAATTACATTGATTTTTAAATATTAGACCCACTTTGCACTCCTGGAACAAGGTCTCCTTGGTCACAGTATAGTGCCATTTTTATATGTTGTTGGATTTGATTTGCTAATCTTTTGTTAAATATCTTTGTCTCTAGGGGCGCCTGGGTGGCGCAGTTGGTTAGGCGTCCGACTTCAGCCAGGTCACGATCTCGCGGTCCGTGAGTTCGAGCCCCGCGTCGGGCTCTGGGCTGATGGCTCGGAGCCTGGAGCCTGTTTCCGATTCTGTGTCTCCCTCTCTCTCTGCCCCTCCCCCGTTCATGCTCTGTCTCTCTCTGTCCCAAAAATAAATTAAAAAACGTTGAAAAAAAAAATTAAAAAAAAATATCTTTGTCTCTATTCATGAGAGATATTAGTTAAATTTTCTTTTCCTTTAGTGTTCTTGGCTATTATCAGGGTTATGCTAGCCTCATAAAGTAAAAAAGGAAATATTCCCTCTTCCTCTATTTTCTGAAAGAATTTATGCACATGGCTATTATTTCTTTTTTAAATGTTGCATAGAATTCACCAGTGAAACCATCTTTGGAGTTTTCTTTGGGGAAAGTTTTTAATTATTCTCCCATAGGTAAAGGATATAGGATTATTTGGATTTTCTATTTTTTCTTGTATCAGTGACTAGGACACTAATTCTATTTCAAGTAAATTGTCAAATTTATTGTGAATAAAGTTATTCATAATAATCTTGTATTGTCATTTTAATGTTTGAGAGATATGTGGTGATGTCCCTCTTTTATTATTTGTATTGTTAATTTGTATTTTCTCCATTTATTTTTATCTTGATCAAAGAGGAATATATTAAGTTTATTGATCTTCTCAAAGAACCCGTATTTGATTTTCTTGATTTTATTTTTTTCTATTTTATTGATTTCTGTTATCTTTATTGTAATTATCATTTATCCTTACCTATTGGCTTTATTTCCTCTTCTTTTTCTAGCTTCTTACATTGTTTATTTTAAATCTTTCCTTTAGCTTCATGCTTTAGCTGCATCCCACAACTTTTCAGATATGATATTTTAAAATTATTATTCATTTAAAGTTCAATTGGGGGCTATTTTAGAGCTTTTGCTGATGATTTATAATTTAATTCTTTTATAGTCAGATAACATACCATATATGATTATAATCCTTTGAAAGTTATTTAAACTTATTTTATGGATCCATATATGCTCTAATTTGGTGAGCATTCCCTGTGCACTTGAAAAAAAGTATATTCTGCAAGTTGTTAAGTATAGCGTTCAATGAGTATTAATGTGCTTAAGTTGGTTGATAGTATTGTTCAAATATTATATTCTCACTAATATTTCGTTTACTTGTTCTAGCAATTTCTGAGACAGGAGAAATAACATCTTACAGTAATTATAGATTTGTCTATTTTTTCCTTTAATTCTGTTTGTTTTGGCTTCATGTATTTGGAAGCATTGTTAATAGGTACATACTCGTTGGGGATTGTTATTTCTTTTTTCTTTTTCTTTTTTTAAAATTTTAACGTTTATTTATTTTTGAGACAGAGAGAGAGCATGAACGGGGTGGGTCAGAGAGAGAGGGAGATGCAGAATCTGAAACAGGCTCCAGGCTCCGAGCTGTCAGCACAGAGCCCGAGGTGGGGCTCGAACCCACGAACTGCGAGATCGTGACCTGAGCTGAGGTCGAACGCTTAGCCGACTGAGCCACCCAGGCGCCCCTGTTATTTCTTATTAATAAAGTGACTCTTATCATTATGAAATATTCTTATCTTTGTTAATATAATATCATCTGATATTATATCACACTCCAGCCTTCTTATCATTAGTGTATGTGTGTAAATACATATATATATATATTCACTCTTTTTTCTTTTAACTCATCTGTATGTTAATGTTTAAGACATACATAGTTAGATCTTGCTTTCTTATACAGTCTGATAATAACAGCCTTTAATTGGTTTGATCAATTTCCACTTAATGTAATTTCTAATACAGTTGGGTTTAAGTCTACCATTCATGTTATTTGGTTTTGATTTGTTCTATCAGTCTTTGTTCCATTTCTCCTTCTTCTTCTATAATAATTTAATATTTTGTAACACTGTCTTAACTTTTCTATTAGCTTTTAACTATAACTCCTTGATTTTTATTTTTTTCTGTTTGGTCTAGGAATTGTTATTTTCATTCTTAATTTAAAATGTTTTCTGTGAATGATTCATGATTTTCTATGAATTAATATGATGCCATTTCATGTATATTGTAAGAATCTTATAATGTGATATTTTCATATATTTTACTTCTGCATATATTATAAACCACATTTTTATACCACTCCTTTTAAGGAGATTATAAAATTAGGGAATAAAAAGTTATGTATATATAAGTTATATGCATATGATGTTCTTTGCTCCTTTGTGTATGCAATTTTCCTTCAGCCCAAAGGACTTCCTTTCACATTTCTTATAGTGCAAGTAGGCTAGTGATGAATTACCTTAGCTTTTGTTTATCTTTTAAACAAGCCTTTATTTTGCCATCACTTTTTGAAGGAGATAGAATTCTCATTTGACAGGTTTTTTTTTCCCCCTCTCAGCATTTTAAAGAGGTTATTCCATTGTCTTCTGGCTTTCATTGTTTCTGATGAGAAGTCAGCAATATTTAAATTTTAGTTTCTCAGTACGTGATTGCCTGGCTATTTTGAAGATTTTTCAGGGAACCTGGCTGGCTCAGCTGGAAGAACATACAACTCTCGATCTCAAGGTTGTGAGTTTGAGCCCTGCATTGGGTGTAGAGATTACTAAAATAAATAACTTTAAAAGATTTTTCTATTTATCTTTGGCTTCAGAAATGCAGCTACACTGTATCTAGGTATGGTTTTGCTAGTATATTTGCATCTTGAGATTTGTTGAGTTTCTGGGATCTGTGGGTTGATATTTTTCATCAAATGCCAGGGAGAAAGTTGGTCACTTTTCTGACTCAATCTGTATCTCTTTTCTCTCCTTCTAGGACTGCCATTACACCTATATTAGACCCATCTCTCAGGTCCCCGGGACCTAGTTATTTTTTCAGTTTTTTTTTTTTTTTTTTTACTTTCAGTGCTTCGTTTTCTGATCACTTCTTCTGCAGTGTCCAATCCATGATTTAGCCAATTCAGTAATTTTTTTATTTCAGATACCATAATTTTAGAATTTTCATTTGGTACTTTTTATAGTTTCTGTTTCTGTACTGAGATTCTTCATCTGTTTACCTATGATGTCTGGTTTCTGCTTAAAGTTCTTAATATATTTTGAAGTTCTTGTCTACCAATTTAATATCGGTGTTATCTGCGGGTCTGTTAATTTTGACTGCTTTTTTGCCCTTGGTTGTATTTTTCTGTTTCTTTGAATAGCTAGTGATGTGTGTGTGTGTGTGTGTGTGTGTGTGTGTGTGTGTATACTGGACATTGTGGATTTTACATTGTTGTAAGTGGATTATTTTTCTTCCTTTGAAAAGTGTTGACTTTCATTCTGTTCAGTGGTTAATTTACTCACAGATTTGTTTTATCCTTTGAGATTTGTTTTTAAGGTTTTTAGGGTGAGTATAGACTAAATCTTTTTCTAGAGGTAGAATAGCCCTGTTCCTAAGATTTTGCCCTCTGAGATCTCAACTGAATGCCCAGGATATGCAGTGAGGTTCTCTCTGTTCTGCCTTGTCAGATCTCACGTGTCTCCAAGCCCTATGCAATCTCTGGAATCTTTGTTCAGCTTAAACTTTCATGGTAATTCTCTGCCATAGCTCACAGAGTTTTTTTTTCTATGCATATGTATATTTATGTATATTTCTGGAGGTTTTTCTTTCTCTACAGCCTCTTTCTCTCTGGTACCTGATATGCACATTTCAGCCACCTGAGCAACCCTGAACTCCAGTATTTACCCATCAGCTCAGTGAGATCATTGTGCCTTGCCCGAGCTACCCCTTCTCACACCACAGTCCAGAAGGTATTTCTAGATAGAAAGCTGCAGGTGATTAGGTAGTTGACATCAAGTGTTTTCCTTTTTTCAGGAATCACATTCCTTCTCTGATTGTTGTCCAGAGTGTGAAAACTTCTGTTTCAGTTTTATATTTGTTCACAGCAGGAAGACTAGACTAGTACTAATTACTCCATCATGGTGAAAGTGGAAGTCTGTAGCACAACTGAGTGATTCATATCCAACTGTTCATTCCCCTCCATCTTTGATGGCTATAGCTTTACCTTTGAGAAATGATAAATCTCTGAAAAGGCATATGAAGCTAAAAATATTTTAGAGACAAGTAGCATGACTGATGTGACATGTGGAATTCAAGGTGTTGTTTACAAACTCCGGTGTAATACTTTTCCTGTAAGTGTGACTGTGTGCTTTTGTGTATTTGTGTGCGGGAGAGTAAGGGTGAGAGAAAATGAATATTTGAGGAGGGAGAAGAGAGATCAAAAGAAAGGAAGACCTGCTGGAAGAGTCAAAACTTTTATTTTTTTTAAAAATTATACTCAACATTAAAGTAATTTAAAACTTAAAAAAATTTTAACTCTTCTTGTAATATTAGCTAAATTTTTGATGCTTATCGTGTGTTGGGCATTGTTTCAAGTGCTTCATGTATTTTAATTTATTTAATCCTCACAACAACCCTTTGTCTCAGGTGCCTATATTGTCCCTGCTTCACAGATTGGAAAACTGAGACATAGAAAGATGGTACAACTTGCCTAAGGTTATAAGGTCAATAGGGAGAATTTTGGATTTTTTCCCAGGTGGTCTGCATCCAAAACTATGTTTGTAACCTGTATGTTGCTTTCACATCAGAGAGGGATTTTGTCTCTCTCCTACTCCCTTCCTCACTACCTTGTCCTCAGAATGAAAAAACAATTCCATGTTAAGCTTTCGTGAGCTATAAAAACCTCGCTGGGATTTGGTGCTGGTGAGAGATGCTTGACCATTGAAGAGATAGGCATTTTTCCACACTAGGTTCTTAGCACCGTCCATTTCATTAGTTTCAGTTACCAGTATCTCTTTTGATATTCACTTGACCTTCAAGGATGGCAAAAGTTGAGTGATTCATGTAGATTTTTAGTACCTATCTTCTTTTTTTTTTAATGTTTATTTATTTTTGACAGAGAGAGAGACAGAGCATGAGCAGGGGAGAGGCAGAGAGAGAGGGACACACAGAATCCGAAGCAGGCTCCAGGCTCCGAGCTGTCAGCACAGGGCCTGATGCGGAGCTCGAACTTGGGAATGGCGAGATCATGACTTGGGCCGAAGTCGGACACTTAACCGACTGAGCCACCCAGGCGCCCCTTTAGTGCCTATCTTCTTAATCTGGATTGCTGAGAAACCAGGTGACAACTGCGATGACCCATCTTTCCTTAGCTATAGAAAGTTGTTGGAAAAAAATCACTTCCCTAGATCATTAGTAATTAAGTCAGGACCCTTTCAGAGTAGTTCTGCTTCTGGCGGGGGGATAGTGATCTTGGGAGGGTGGGTAGGGACCCTTATCCAGGCTAGAGGCACCAGGTCTCTCTAGAATTTTGTCTCCCCTTCTCTACCTGAGAGTTGATATCTCCCTGGGCTGAGTTCTTCCTGGGCTGTTTGAGATTTTTAGGAAGGAAGGAGATAGCAGATTGCAGGCTATTATTATGGCAAGATCATCTCTCTTTGGCCACCAAACAGTTGTTTCCTGAGTCATGAACCACTCTGTTCAGTGGCTGTTGAACTAAACTGCCTTTGAATTCAGAGGAGAAAGTCTGTGTGTGCCAAAACCAAGCCCCTGAGTCACCCAGCGCCCAGCAGGAAGACAGCAATGAATAGGGCTGGAAATAGTGCCAGGATCCATGCCAAGCAGCTAGTGTGGACCTTCAAGTGCCCATTCCACTGACATCTTTCCAGGTCATAAAATCTCATGTCCTCATAGATAGGAGGTACCATTGTCTATTCTCTCTGCTGTCTGCAAGGTTCCTGATTAGTGAATCATCTCCCTAAGTATCTTTTTATACGGATTGAGCCATGTACTACAGAGATCCTATTTTATTTGTAATATCTAAGGGAACTGCATTCGACATGACAGTTTATAAAACAAAGTAGGTGGAGTTTGTATTTGGAAATATAATATTGCATTTACTAGGAAGATCTGAATTTGGAAAGATCTGCCTGGGTCCATTTTAAAACCAGAAAACTAGTATATCCTTTTTCTCTTGTCAACCATAGTTCTGCAATTATTCTATATAATTGTTATTTTTCTTTTCTTTTTGGAAGGAGTCTCCCGCTGAAGAAAGAATCTAAAGAGATGCCTAAGTTCCAGGGAATTTTCCTCTAAGACAAATAACGTCAAGATAGCTTTTATTTTATTTATGTTTATTATTTTTCCCCATTAAAATATGTGTCATCTTCAGAGATCCTGGGCTAGAATTTTTTTTATTTTCCTTGTGCTGGTTGAAGAAAAATCTCAAACCCTGATGCTGTTTTTGTTTATTTCATGAAGAAGTTAAGATGGTGCTTGACAACTTATGCCTCCTACAAAACCAAAAAATATTTTCTACACTGTGTTCATTAAGATATCTTCCAACCGACATTTCACCAAATAAAAAAAATTGAGCCACCTTGCATTATATATTTTTGGTTAAATATTTGAGAGCTATTGTTTTGAAAGTCCCCAATAATAATAATAATAAATAGCCAACTTGGGGCACCTGAGTGGCTCAGTCAGTTAAGCATCTGACTTCAGCTCAGGTCATGATCTTGTGGTTTGTGGGTTCGAGCCCCGTTTTGGGCTCTGTGCTGACAGCTCAGAGCCTGGAACCTGCTTCGGATTCTGTGTCTCCCTCTTTCTTTGCCCTTCCCCTGCTCACACTCTGTCTCTCTCTGTCTCTCAAAAATAAATGTCAAAAAAAATTTTTTTAAATAGCCAACTTAAAAAAAAATTCTACTGAAGGGTCAGGTAAATTTTGGCTCTGTTTCTACATTTATACTCCATCTCTCTGCCTCTTTTAGTTCTTCCAGAAACAAAACAGAGCCCCCCTCCTCCAGCAAATCACTTGCAAAATTCCACATAAAAAATGCTGAGCTTGAAATCACAAAACATCACCCTCAGTTTCTGAGGATTCCAGGATCAAAACTCATCCAGAAACTTTAGGATTTAGGGCCCAAGAGCCTAGAACATTAACTTCTGAAATAGAATGATATTGGCTCCATGGTTAAAAATAGAAGACCACAGTTTTATTGCCAGTGATTATGACATACTCCCCACGAACATCAGTAAGGCGCAAACGTGCAGTGAAGGCAGCCGATGGGTAAATAAATTAAACTGATGTGACTCAGAAAGCACGTTGGGAGCAGAGATGTGCAGCAGTAACAAGGGATTTTGTTCTTGAGAACGGCCCCACTCAGAACTCAAGGGAAAGAGCCTCATTAGGAAACTCAGAGAACCGCGGTACCAAAATGAGCTTCATTTATCAGCTTTCTCAACAGACCTAGGGAAGAATATACGTATGATGATTGAAGGGACTGGTACTAAGGGGTTTGCTCTTTTCAAGTTCTTGCACTTGCCATACATTCAAGCCAATGCACCTTTCCTTCTAAATGAACGGAATAGCTGGATCATGTGTACCAAGAATGTCTGTTATAAAAGATAGACTACAATACATTGCTGTAAAGACCTTGAGACTTTCCTCACTTACCAGCTTGCTTCTTGGAACAGCTTTGTACTAGGACACTGAACTACTACCAGATCTCATCTATGTAGAATATTTTTTTCCAGTGATTTGCCTTTATGATTTAACTTTGCTGTATTTTCCTGTACCGGGACAAGGCCCAGTTGTCCATTAACTTTCATGAAGGCATCTATGGAAGATTTTGAAGTCCACTGGTTAAGAGGAAAAGTGCTTTTGCGTTTGATCAGTATGTAGGCAGAAGGTAGTTAGGAACATTGCTGAGTCACACTTTAAAACAGCTGCACTGCAAACAAAGTGAGAGGACTTCATCGGTGGCTTTGAAGTCAGCAACCTGGGGCCTGGCCTTTGCCGTATCAAGGGCACACCTCTAAATGCCTATAAACTTTGTTCACCTTCTCTTTAACCACCAACATTTATTGAGCACTTACTATGTGCCAACCACAACACTCAGCACTTTTATTCCTTTAAACCTCACAACGATCCTGTGGAGTAAACATAATTATCATCCCCATTTTACAGATAAGTAAACGGAGGCTTAAAAAGGCCATGAAGCTTGCTCAAGTTTACAGAGCTAGAAAATTAAAAGGACCAAAATATAAGTTCTCATCAGTCTCATTTCAGAGTCTGAAATGTTAATCACCCTGAAATGGGGCTGATGATAACACCATGGTTAGCACCGTGAGTATCAAGAAATCACGTTTGTGAAAGCACCAAAGTCATATACACTCGGTATAATTGTTAGATCTTTTAAGACAAGAGAAAACTAAGAAATAGTTACCTGACGAGGTCGTGGAAAAGTACTTTCGAATGCTTATAAACCAGGGCTTACTTGAATTTCCTGAATACGTTATTTTACTTAACAATACCCCATCAAAATATTAAGTATGTTACATAAATTAGGTATGATGCATGATGATTCTGTATCAGTCTGGGCAACCTACAAGACAAAGAGAAACAGCTCTGGTCCCTTTGTTACCTCTGAGCCAGACTGCACTGGTCTGCTTATTCATTTAAGTTATGAAGACATTTGCACAGAAATTCAGCTCAAACACCCCAGGAACAATAATGTAGGTTACCAATAATCAAGAAAGTGTTATTTGTTTGCTTGTAGGACATAAGAGGATCAGAGTGTATGAAACGGAGACATAATGTTCCTTAAATCACCACCACAAAAAAATATACACGATACTGAATTATTTTTACTTTCAAACAGAAATTTAAATGGACCCTTACAAACAGTAAATTTAGAAACACAATGATCAAACTGCTTTGTAGATTTACAGCTAAAAATGACCCAAACAATGAAAACAAAAACAAAAACAACAAAAAAAAAGGGTTTTCTAAAGATTTTTTCGAGTTTCACATGGTCTCTCTCAGAAATGTAAAAAACCCAACTCTTCGGGCCACAAAGCCAAAACAAGAACAAAACCCACTGTGAGCGCTCCGCTTTCGCTGTATGGACTGGTCTTCTGTAGTCAGAACTCTAATGACAGGTTGGTGTGTGACGTAGAAGAGAAGGCTGAGGTTCTTCCTTCTCCCTGGCTACATCAGGGAGTCAACAAGAACCCTTCGGTCATCAGCAGGAAGGCCGTGGCTATAGGGGCCAACTGGGTGGAGTCTCTCGCATACAGCTTCTAAAGTCAAAGAACACACTTACCTTGTTCTAGTTCCCGTAGTGCTGATAGAATTGATTAAACTGGTTATTTTAGGGCTATGCAGACAGATATGAATATATCACAATAGGTAGATCAAGGGTCAAGAGACCGTGGTCAAGAGTGTGTCTCAAAATGAAAATGTAAACCCATACCCTAGTCACCAGATATTGTACCCTTTGGGGAGCCTGAGGACTGAAGACTTAGAACTCATGCTGCTGTCCCTTATAAAGAAATACTTTCCAAATTCTTCATGGTGACAATAATTCCCCAACTGGAAATGGGGATATTTTATCTGACGAATGTCTTTTTTGTCCCTGAATTATGAGTCAGTTGAGAGAAAAAGTCTTTTTGAGTTCTAAATTTGCATCCCATTTAGTGCATGTTTAATACTTTTTCATTGAAATGAATAACATTTTCTGAAATTGGGGCCGCACTAGAAAAATCCACAGTGAATGGTGTCCATACTGATGGGTTATCTTAGCTGATCTCCATGGGCCGAGTTGTAACGGCTTCCCTTCTGGAAACCAAAGCTGCCTCCGGCTGAATGTTTAGTTGAGTCATAGAACCAGTTATGTAGCTCGTGCTCCAGTCTTTCCCCTTTTGTCCAAAAATAGGAAAGGGTTTGTACTCTAAACAATTTGAAGTGGTTTTGTGAAATTGCATGGGCTCTGTCCTTGGAAAGGGTGGACCAGAGATGGATTATCTTAAGAAAGGAGATGCAGGAAGAGGTAGCTGAATGCACAGCCCAGCCTTTGGGGGGTAGGAGTTTTACTCTTTTACTGTTTTGATCTCTAATGGACCCTGTTGACTTCTCAGAGCCCTGTGGCCCCCAACTACTAGTAATAGCTTTTATCATCTGAAGTTGGAGAATCACTTTCATTATCCGAGGCAGAAAACTGAGAATTACTTTTAGAATAAATAGAAGAGGATATGTGGTAAAGAAGATGACCAGATTTTATAAAGAAATAAATTGCAACTAATTGATAGAATTTGCCTTGTTTTGCAAACGTGATATTGTAGGGGCGCCTGGGTGGCTCAGTCGGTTAATCGTCCAACTCTTGATTTCGGCTCAGGTCATGATCTCACGGTTTATGGGTTCGAGACCCACATCGGTCTCTGTGCTGACAGCGCGGAGCCTGCTTGGGATTTTCTCTCTCACCCTCTCTCTCTGCCCCTCCACCACTCATTCCCTCTGTCTCTGTCACAAAAATAAATAAATAAACTTAAAAACATTAAAAAAAAAAAAAAGAAATGTGATATTGTAAACTTACTACTTACTAGCCCAGCCTCCTTTCTTCTTAATTGTACTAATTTCTTGCACTTTGAGAAATCAAGAGGGCATGAATCATCATATGACAAAGGAAGAAGTTAATCCTCACGTGGAAATTTTTTTGTGGGGGAAAGGCTGATGAGAATTTATCTAGGTGCGCCCAAACCAAAATGGCTGAAGATAGGACCATTTTTAGAAGGCAATCCCAGGAATTTTAACACCGGGATGGGGTCTAATAGTTCTACAACATTTATGATGAAAACCTTTTGATTTTGAATTAATTTTTTCTCTTTTGATTAGCTCAACTTGATTAATTGTGAACAGGTCCCATCTGTGATGCCAAAAAGTGTGTTTCCCAGCAACCATTTTGTGGGTCTCCCCAATAACAATAAGGAGAAATAATGTTGCTTGAGTAGTGTTTTAAGCTTAATTAATTAATAAAATTCAAAGAGGTGTATGTTTTTTGGATTTGTGGCTAAAGCTTTTCTTTCCAGATTTTAATCTGGAGGGAGAGTAATTTATTTAAAATATTTGAAGATGAAGGATTCCATGCATGGTCTTGCTTTATCAAGATAGCAATAGCAATTGTTGGAGCACTAAGGCGACATTGATTGGAGCTTCGGACTCAATCATATGTTGTCTTTCATTTTCTTTTTAATTTAAAATTGTTTTCAGTTTTATTGAGATATAATTGACATACAGCACTGTATAAGATTACGTGGTACAGCATAATGATCTGGCATATATATTTGCAAAGTGATTACCACAATAAGCTTAGTTAACATCCCTCACTTCATATAGTTACAAAAAAAAAAATGTTTTTCCTTATGATGAAACCTTTTGGGATTTACTCTCTTAGCAACTTTCAAATATTGTATACAGAAGTGTTAACTATAGTCATCATGCTGTGCATTACATCCCCTGTGATTATTTATCTTACAACTGGAAGTTTGGACCTTCTGACCATCTTTATTCAATCACATTTTTAACTCTTTCCAGTCTGCAATTAGCCATTTGAGAGAATGATGGAGAAAGACTTAGACTTTTTTTTTTTTGCATGCATCTCCAAAAACATGATTTTTTTTTTGAGCAGCTTATTTTTGTCTTATGAAATAATAAAAAACTTATTAAAAAATTTTCGGCAAAACATAATTGAACAATCTTATGTTTAACAAATGAAACCATTCTTGCACTTAGTTCCGTTTTCTAAAAAGAGTTACCTTGAAGTAGTCATTCAGCAATATGTTTTAAAAAACACAAATAAAGACCTTTCCTTTTTGTATAAATAGGTAAATATTTTTATTTGTTCATGAAAACTGGGTGGGGCTGGGAGATAATCCATATTTTCCAGCAAAATAAGTGCCAAATTAAGAAGATCTGTGATAGGCTTTTAAAAAAGGAAAAATACAACAGACCCTGGTAAGTTTTAAAACATGTATATGTACATATATTTCTGGATAACGACTGCTTAAAACTGTCACAAGATTTCTGGAAGGCTTCAGATGCAAGCAGCTGGTGAGATGACATGTGGAAGGTAGTAAGAATTACAATTCAAAATGCAGTTTTAAAAAAAAAAAGCAGTTTCAAAAATCACAGTCCTTCCAAGCCTTATTCAGTCTAGTTTCCTGTCTAGACATGCAAATTGAAGTGAAGAGTTGAACCAATTATTCAGATAATTCAAAGGGGGAAAAAAAATCCCGTCACTGAAAACAGAAGATTCTAGGAGACTGAACTATGTGGATTGTTTGTCCTCACTGATCAATTCACCAGATAATTGCTCTTTACCCAGAGAGTTTCAAGAGGACCATAGGATTTGAGTCAGGAAGAAATTTCATGAACATTTCTCTTTTTTTTTTTTCTTTCTTTTTTTTTTTTCCTGTGCATCCAACCTCCATGAAATGAGTATAATTTAAAGGAAAAGAAAGTATGTCTCTTTACAGAATCCTCTTTCAAGAAAATCTAAAGTTATTTTTACGAGGGATAGACAAATGTTCCACCAAGGAATATTCCCTTCTGCCCCCGAAAAAGTTTTCTCAAAACTAACCCTCCAAGTACCTTTCTTTTTCAGATGAGATAAGATTTAACAGAAGATAAAAGAAACTCATTAAGCTATTTGTCAGCTGGAAGTGGTACCCTATGGTTTTTCTTCAGGTGGTATTTGTATATTCTTGTGAAATACACAATTTAAATAAAGGAAGGAATTATTACCTGTGTGTCAAATGCACATAGGGGTAGTTATTGATAAGTGCTAAAGTAATAGCAAAGCTATGAAATTATAAAGGCTCAGAAATGCAAAAGTAATTACATTGATCTAGTCAGCAAAACATATTCTTTTAAAAATATTTTTAAACCCATTTTGAATATCTTAAAAAAATTTTTTTAATAAATATTCACATAAAACTGAATTGGACTGCAAATTTCAAGGTAAAAATCAGGTAGATTAATAGTCCATGAAATATATCAGATATTTAAATTCAGACAAAATTTGAAACTCATTCATGCCAGAAATGAATACTGCCAAGGCTTGTCATATGTACTATTAGAAAATTAGAAGCATGATTTTAAACCAGGAATAGCTAAATGACTATAAAAAGAAAGTTTATTATTTATCTCACTTGTTCTTCAAATATAGACTGTGGAATACATTCAACAGAATCACATTAATTCTAATATTGTCTTAAAAAAGTTTCAGGCACCTGCAAAATTTAAAAGACAGTTCTACAAGCAAAAAATATGAGCAAAACCACATTTCCAAATATTAGACATGAAGCGCCTATCATCTGTTTACAAAAAGCTTAAACTTTGTGAAATTAGATTGACAAAATGTAGAAAGAAAACAAAATTAAAAATTAAAATTTTTCCAAACTTAACTTTTAAGATCTTTCATTATAATTTTATAATATTTGAAGATTTTTTTTCAAGATGGCTAATTAAATATTTTGAACTCTTAACATAAGCTTTTATAAAGCCTGTGGTAAAACACTGGCCTTAATCACTAAATGTTAAAAATAATGGTTACTCTTAAAAATGGATGCAATTATATATTTTACCTTCATGTATTTTCAGAATTAAAGTAAAAATAAGTAATTCCAAAATAATTTGAAAAACTAAATTTTGATTATTAACAAATAATCCATTTCTTTGGCAATTAATTTATAGTTCAGAGAAAAAGAAGATATTACTAAAACGTATCTTTTAGAGATCATAACTTATAAATGTGTTGTAAGAATGCAAGGCAATTTATCATATGTTTATGATAACATTATTTTAAAAGAAACAACTAAATTACAGAGAGATGTTACCCCTACAAATTACGTTGTTTAAATTTTTGCCAAGTAGGAACATTTTGATGAAAGCAAATTGATAACTATAGAAGTTCATTGTCAATTTGGTCCTGAAATCTGTCTTTAATAATTTAAAAAATGTTAAAAGAACTAGAATAAGCAATTTTGGACTAATAGTTAACATATGATTCTGTTAAAAACCAATATAATTCTTTATTTTTCTCCCATAAGGCATCACTGGCAATTTCTGATTTTTAATATGAATTATTTCTAATTCATGGATATTTTTACTCAGGAATAAAATTATTATAAATATTTAAAACTATTCTTATGTTTTTCAAAAAAGCTTAAATTCTTGATTTTAGGAATATCAGTATTTGAAATAGTAAATGGAAGATGAACTAAGTTCATTAGTTAAAATTTTATTTCCATGAAAAGCAAGGAGTTACTAAGCAAGTATTAATTGCTTAGGATTTTTTATTTGAATTTCTGAAAAATTGAGCTGAAAAAACTCTGCATTATATCTATTTGTAAAACAATAGAAAAATATACATACTAGATAGAAATTCTATTTAGAAATATTTGCTAAAAATTAAAAACAATCTTAACTGTATATAAAGTTTTAAAAATTATCTTAGTTTTTCTCTTTTTAGATTTGTAAAGCAAAATAACAGATTGTAATTTGAATGCCGAACATTTAAGAAAGTTGGTATTTTGCTGCTTAGGTTTTTGTACCCTTTACTAGGAAGATAAACCTTCAATTTACTTCAATTTATTTAGAAATTCTAAAGATAGAAAATACGTTTGAGAACTAGTCACATATTCATGTATTGGTTTTTAAAATGCATGTAAAATAATGAATTTTTGTTTTTACATACAAATAAACTAGTAGCAAGAAACAGAAACTGTATGGGAATTTGAACTTTACTTCTCTATTTTATTTTTTGAAAGTTGCTAAAACAATGATTTTAGGAAAAGGATTATTTTTATTTTATCTAAGACCTGTGGTATCATAAGTAACATTTTCAAGAATGTTAGGGAAATAATAACACTGTTTTTAAACTTTCCATTTGCCAACTCATAGACTTACATAAAACAGCTGCAGCAGATTTCAGTTTTAATGCAAAATGTAACTCAAAACATGGATCATAATCATATCTTACTAAACTAAGTATTTACATTGATACAGAAATAAATGCTACATGTCCTATGGGGTAAAAATAATAATAATAATAATAAAGGGTATTGTGCAGAACATAAGAACTATCATGGAAAGAATCAATAAAGAGGGAGATTCTAATACAGTTTTAGTACCTTCAGGTCCGTGGCTAACCAGTTGCATTTACTTTGGTTTACTTTCTTAATTAATCTCACAGTTTTGAAAGTTAAAGGGGGGGACACCTTGGTTTTAGAGAGTGTTAAAAGGTTGTAAGGGTCAGTTCTAGGTACCTGATGTTTACAAACATCCAATTGTCAGGCATCCCCCAGGCAACATAGCCCTGTGCAATCATTGGTTTTCAGACAGATGTATTGACATTATAAAAACACAGTAATTGATTTTATAGCAATTATATGGAATTATACCAACATTAAAAGAAATGTTAGGGATAAGCCCTGTTATCTCCTGAATTTGCTATCTAAATGTTTAAGTATTATATCTTGCTTAAAACAAAACAAAACAAAACAAAACAAAACAAAACTCGATCACAATAAACTGCATTTAAGAAACAATATAGACATGTATATTTCTGAGTTAAAATAAAATGATATGATTTAACAAAAAATTCATACCAATATCTTATTAAATAATAACCATAGAGGAAAACTGAAATAGCATGTTCCTATTTTATTACTATTTACTATTATTCATTTACTAGATACTAAAAAGCATTTTTAATAGTGATGTTATATTTGTTAGCATGTAATTTTTAAAGAACTTTTTAAAATTGCACAGTATTCTATATTCCGGTCCCTTAAAGTAATTGCCAGTGTCAGTGAAAGCTTGACAAGTAAATCGGGTTTATTTCTAAAATGTATTTGGATATTCTAAATGATATTTCTTTCTTTAGATTTTGAGCACAGAATTCTGATGTAATGCTAACCTTTAAAATCTTGATCATGATAAAGAAAGTTTCAAAAAGTTTTGATTGTGCCTAGTATTAAATTTTTTATCTGTATTTAAAAAGTATTATTAGAAAATTGAAAGCACTGGCAACATTTTGTTTTTGCCAATTTTAACGTATATAATAATAATATTTTTAAAGTGTCAGTATTGGTCCAGAAGGTTTTGTCTTCATGACATTTTTTTTTTTTTACAAAATGCCACTTAAGAAGTTACAGAAAATTATCTTAAGATGTTTGCAACATGTCACATAAAATAAATATTCCAAAGTAATGATTTTTTTTTAGTTACTAGAGAAATTAGACCCCATCTCAATGAAACTTTCTTTCCTCTTGTAAACAAAATTTTTAACTTTTTTTTGTCAGCTTCCAACGTCTTGTTTTTGTAGTGATATCCCATTTTACTGAATAACTTTGTATTTGAAATTTACCCCAAATAAAAAAGATATAAGCATCCTCAGCAACGTCATTATATGCTTGGCAACTGCTGACTATATCCGTTTCACTGGCTGTATATTACCAAAACAA
Organism: Panthera tigris; assembly: GCF_018350195.1. Classification (NCBI taxonomy): domain Eukaryota; kingdom Metazoa; phylum Chordata; class Mammalia; order Carnivora; family Felidae; genus Panthera; species Panthera tigris. The sequence continues at coordinate 95,243,644 of NC_056669.1, forward strand.
CAACAACAACAAAGCCTCTAGGCTTGATCACTTTTCACTGTCACTACTGATCAGAATTTTAAAAACGTTTTTAATTCTCAAGATTTGTTAGGCATTCGGATGAGCACTGACTCACAACTTAACAGATAGAAAAGAAATTAGATTCCCCCCCTCCCCCCCAAAAAAGATGCACAAATGTAAGTGTTCATAAAAATGGACAAGGAGACCACTTCATTGTTGCAACATTTCAGGCCACTTTGACTTAAAAACATAAGGTCCGAATGCAGACTTGGCTGAGTTAGAGCTAGTCTCCGGAGTTAACTTTCTAACCACCCCCCGCCCCCACCCGCCACATTTTTTTTTAGCCTATGTGATAGCCATGGCCAAAGAAATGAGAAATGACTGAATATATGGAAGCACACTCATATTCTTTTGGTTTTATATATTTATTGTATTCGTGGCTCTAACTAAACTGTGATACTGCAGAATACCATTGGTAGAGCTATCCCAAACACTTCTAAAAAGCTCTGAAATTCGTCGAAATAATTTTCAAACAAATATTCTTGACTTTTGCAATGTCATTTGACTGGCTTAATCAAAAGTATTAAGGGCTATACAATACAAGCATTTAAGAATGTCACTCATCTTTACTGATAATCCATACCATGTATCTCCTGACCACATTTCATCCACTGTCTATGTTAGTAATTGACATAAAGCAGTTTATTTGGCCAAACATGATCCCATTCCTACCATTTTTTTTTTTTTCCATGTTGAACAGATTTGGGAGTTGATTTACCCAGGCCTATTTTTCTAGGGAAAGATGGATGGGGAAACATGGAAAGGGAAGGATGAAGAAACATCTTTATTCTTGTCTGTTCACAAACTTGAAAATATCTAAGTAATCGCCAATTCTGACAAAGTCTATTTGCAATCCTTTGCATAAAATATAGTAATTTTTGTAATGTCACAGTTTTCCAAACGAGCAGTGTTAAGTGATTCTAATGGGGTCCTACAATGTCTTGGCGTTTGAGTGGTGGTCGTGTGTGGTATTTTTGTTCATAACATGAGTTCAGTCTGGCTCATTATCTCTAAATGTACATTGAGAAAGCTACTCTTATCATGGTTTTGTTTTGTCCTTGGTATTTGTTCAATTTTCTCTGCTTCTAAGCTTTCAATGTATTGGGTGACGCTAACCAACATAGATTATCTTGTATTTAGTCTAGAAGAGCTCAATGGCCAGTGGTTCGAACCCCTTGCTGGTTCGATTCATGGAGTTTTGTTTGTTTATTTTTGAGAGAGAGTGCACACGTGGGTGCATGCGAGTGGGGAGGGGCAGAGAGAGAGGGAGAGTGAGAATCTCAAGCAGGCTCCGCACTGCCAGTTTGAGCCTGATGCGGGGCTGGAAGTCACGAACCTAACTGTGAGATTATAACCTAAGCCGAAATCAAGAGAGCCACCCAGGAGCCCTCCATTCGTGGAGTTTATTAAGCATGACTGGTGATGTCTCCCTCCTCAGGTATCACTTCTCTCTAGATCTAGAAGACACAGTACCTTGGCCATAGGCTTAATGGGCTTTAGCACTAATTTCATTTGGTGAATTCCTAGTGACACAATATAGCTTCTTTTCTGTATTGAATGATTGCTATGAAATAGGAAAGCCCATTGGGTTGGACTTCCCAGCCAAAGCTACACTTGATGTTAGGTCCAGAAGGGAATTTGCAGATCAACATATTCTCCAGAACTGTTTAGTAGGAAGGATGCAGTAACTGTTTATATTTAGTCCAATCTCCAATTCAAACAGGATATGTTTATCTTTGCTTTTTTAAAAAAAATTGGGATACCAAAGAGAAATCATAATATATAAAGTACAAATGCAGATGCTAAATAAACAGAAGCTATTGTTTTGAGATGCCAATTAAGAGAACATCTGATTAAGTGTTGAGAGACCTCATTTTGATTCTGAATCTGGCAGTGACTCAGTGTAAACTTCCATAGTAATTCCTTTGTCTGGAAAATGGTGGTGACACTATCTACTGCAGAGCTTTCTTTACAGGATTAAATGAGGTGATATGTGGTTAAACGTTTTGGAAAGGTTAAATTCAGTGCATAGAAGAGAATTGGATGTGAGGCAGAGGTCCTGGATTTTTTAGCCTGTTCCTTGTGTGGCTTTGGGCACTTTCCTTCTCTGGATCCAGCTCCATATCTACAAAATGTGAAATATGGACTACGTGATCTCTAAGTCATCTTGTAGATTTGACAACCTGTCCTTTGGAACGATGATGAGCATTAGGGGAATATCTATTGACGAGATAGAAATGTTCCAAGCTACATCCTAAGTGGGGGTTCGTAGGGTGCCCTTTGACTTTCTCTGTGTACAGGTTAATGCTCTACATTTCTGCTTGCTTCTCGTGACTCTTTTTAGGGGATATTGCCTTAGAGGGTACTCCAAAACATGACAAGCCCCTGTGTGCCCAGGTATCTCCGACAGCCAGAAGGTTTTTTTGTCTTAACGTCCAGCAGTGAGGTATCTTGCCATGCATTAGACTGTGGGGCAAGGTTGGATATTCAGCCACCTCAGCTTCTGTATTTCTAGAAAATTCATCTTCTTTTAAGAACCTAACTTGGTGGGTGAAAAAGATGAAGGTTCAAGGTGGTTGAGTTTTTACTGTCTTCATTAATGTCACCTCTGTTGAAGCTTCCCCAGCATTGGCCCTAACGCCCCCTACATGAAATCCTAGTAGTCTAGTATGTTTCCTTTCTGAAAAAAATAAAAAACAAAAAAATCAACACACCTCTGTCTTTCAAAAGTTAAAGCTATTGGATGCTTGGGCACGTGATTTAGACTACAAAGGAGATTTAAGTTTGGTGCAGACAGAAAACAGATGGTGGATGGTTTGGCAGGGGTAAAAAAATATATATGAAAGGTTTTTTGAACCAAAAATACAGATTGGGTAGAATGTAAAGAATCTCAGGTGTCTATGAGTATTTAACAAGAACTCCAAGAAGACTTTCTAAAATATATTTTAGAAATACACAATTTACATGTTAAGCTTTCTTTGTTTTTAACAACTACTTTAAGAGATCAGAATATAGACTTTTTAATACTATAAAAAAACTTTTTAAAGTTAACTTAAAAAATACATGCTAACAAATATACCATGACTTAAAAAAAAAAAAAAAGGACCTTTCAAACATTTTCCCTCAAAATTCCTAAAGGCAGCTTCTAATTGTCCGTGTGGTCAGTCCTAATAGGCATCAGCTGAGCTCCTTCTGAGCCATTCTCTACTGTTAAAGGAGACCAAGTTAATACCGAAAGACAGGAAGGCCCCCTATCAGGAGACTGAATTAACAACAAAAAGTTGTATATATATATTTTTCTATTTCTCTCTCCTCCTTTGCCTTCATTTCATCGTAGGAATTGTTCTCTCTGGAACTCTTAGCTCTAGCCTAAAGATACCCTGCACCTACACATTGCAGTGAGTTATGGATTTTGAGAGAAAGGAACCCCTTATTATTTGATTTGGATTAGTCTCTGTAGAGATCTAGTCATTTTTCTGTGTATTGGTAAGGCTCCATGTCCCACAGCCAGCATCCTGCTCTTTCTCTCATCCCATCACCTCCCCACGACCCGCCTGCATGTGGGGAGGGGTTGGGGATGGAGGGCAGGTGGTTGAGTACCACTCTTCAGGGCGCATGCGTGAGGGAGCCGGGACGTGAGGAAGGAAGAAAGAATGGGGCAAACTCCTCAAAAGTTGTCCAGAGGTACAATTCTTAATCTTTTAGTTTTGGCGGGTATCCTCTACCGTGTCCCTGGCTTTTTATTTGGTGCTTCCTTCTTCTGAGCTCTTTGTTATCTGTTGAAGAAGATAACTCTGGCCAGAAAGCAGTGTGACCTTGGTAAGTCATTTTACCTCTCTTGTCTTCCTCCCTAAAGTGAATAAGTTGAATTAGGTGATCTCTGAGGACGCTTCAGACCTTAAAGACCAATGTTTTTATTACCAGGCAGGTAGAGGTAATCTATAAGTATTTATTAGATGAGTAAGTGATGCTGACATTCTGTTCCTCTGACAGCGCGGTGCCTGTATAGGATGGCATAAATGAAACTACTTATGCTGTAAATTTCATTTACAAAGTAACTCTTTAGAGAGAAAAAACAATCCCTTTCCTACAAGGCATTTGAAGTTGTCTGTAGTGTCTCTGTGTGTATGTGTATGTGTTCATTTTGAGGTTGTTTCTTGTAACATCCCATTGAGTGTGGGCAGGAAGGCATCAACAGGGAGTGATCACAGGGGCAGGGTGTGTGCACAGCCTGTCTGTCCTTCTGCATATGTGCTGAGTGGTCTGCAGCCAATGTCAGTGGTCAGGGATAGACTTCTGAGTTTTTAGATCATTATAGATCTTTTACAGCTATTTTTACTTCTTGCATATTTGCCATTTTTCTTGTTTTAAAGGCATTATTCAGGAGAGTGGTAAGGGGAGGTGGTCAGCAACTAAGTTATTTATTGATTTTTCTGGAGAGTTTCTGATGACTGAAGGAAAAGATTGAGGACTGTCTTTGGATTCTGACTTCCATGCTTTGGTGCCATGTTGGAGATTTTGACTTCCTCTACCTAAATACCATATCAAATGTAAACATTTCCGTACATGTATTTTTGTAAATGTGCACAGGGGCATGTTGGCGTGTCTTTTAGAATGAGGTTCTGGGGGTATCTGGGTGACTCAGTCAGTTAAGTGTCTGACTTCGGCTCAGGTCATGATCTCATGGTTTGTGAGTTCAAGCCCTGCATCAGGCTCTGCGCTAACAGCTCAGAGCCTGGAGCCTGCTTCAGATTCTGTGTCTCCCTCTTTCTCCCCCTTTCTGCCCCTCCCCCACTCATGTTTTGTCTCTGTCTCTCTGTCTCTCTCTCTCAAAAATAAATAAACACTTACAAAAGTTTTTAGAATGAGGTTCTTAAGAGGATGCCATATGGCTGAGTGTTGATGGCCATGCCTTACTCAATTCTGATGCTATCAGATCTAAATATTGTCTACTTATACATTTATTATATTTCCCCTATTAAACAAGAAAAAAACGGAGAAAAGCATAATATAGTATGGTTTAGTTACAATGAAAAGAGGGGGTACCTTTATCTTTTCCCCCATGTAGTTTCACCTCAGTGAAAAAAAAAATTGTATGTCCTTAACTAGTTCAGTCTTATAGAAACCAATTAAAATGACAACTTAAAAATAATAACATTGCACACATTATTAAGGCAGTTTTGTATATTCAGAGACAAGGGGAAGACATGAAAGGTAAAGGTTAAGATAGGATGTTCCAAGCAGTGTTCTCACACTTAATGGTGCAGAAGAATAGCCCTCAAGACAGCTTCAAGTATTGGAGCTTACAAAACCCTTTACCATCTCCTTTTGTTTACATCAGTTTTTGAGAGACTCATATATAGGAGATGATCATTTCTAGAAAAACAGGTAGCTTGCAGATGGAATTGAAGCAAAATGATAATCTTAGCTTACCTACTTCTTCTTCTGATTATCTCCTATAAAAGGATAAGAGAGACCTTTCACCCCGGTCTTTATGACTGAGCATGACTTAAAATTTATGTCAGGTCCATTTCCATTCTTTCCTCCCTCTGCCCCCTCTAAAAAGAATCCTCTTTATTCCTTACTCCTAAAAAAACCCAAGTAATCCAGTTATCCCTTCCACCAATGGATTATAATTTTACTTTTACTGTATTAACTAAATGAGTGATGGAAAAGTAATTTTTTTCCCTCTGATTTTCAATCGATTTGAGTCTATGGAAAATTACCACCTTTGCATCTTGTGTGGGTTGGGCTATATAGACCTGTATTAAATGATTAGACCAAACAAGCCCACTTAAAACTGTGACCGGGGGCACCTGGGTGGCTCAGTGGGTTAAGCGTCTGACTCTTGATTTTGGCTCAGGTCATGATCTCACAGTTTGTGAGATCAAGCCCATGTCAGGCTCTGTGCTGACAGTGTGGACCCTGCTTGGGATTCTACCTCCCTCTCTCTCCCAAAATAAACAAATAAACATAAAAAAAACCCAACTATGTGACCGTATTTAGCATTTTGTGGTTCCTTGTCCTACTCCCTTTGCTCCCAATGCTCAGTGATTATGGAGGGAAAATATGTACTTGAAATTCCAGTTGTTTTTTTTATCCAGTTCTCATCAGTGTTTGATTTAACATAATAATGTCTCCAACAGGCATAAGGACAAGACTCAGGGGTGCCTGGTGGTCTGTCTGATAATGGGCTTGGAGTAGTTCAGGGAGCACATTGCTATCTTAGCAGAACTGGTTGGAATTAATCATTTTAGAGGTGGCTTTTACTTAAAAAACACGTATGTGCTGTATTGACAGAATAGAGACTTAAGGATATTATTAAGAAAATTAGATCTCTCCTGGAGAAATTAGAATATGGCCTTGGTAGTGGGGAATTATTGTTAATTTTGTAGGCTTGATCATGGCATTCTGGTTATGTAGGAAAATGCCCTTCCTTCTTAGATGTGCACAATGAGGTATTTAGGAATAAAATGCCATGATGTCTGTCATTTGCTTTAGAGCACTTCAGCAAAGAAAAAAGGAGATGAAGCAAATGTGATTAAATGTTAACTATTAAATAGAGATGATACATACACGGATGTTGGTTATACTCCTTGGTTATTATAAATGTGTTTTGGTTGGTTATGGATGTTGGTTATACTCCTTCTAATTTTCTTTGTTTAAAATTTCTGTAATAAATTGTAAACAACAACAACAACAATCTTGAGATCCAATATTTTAGCATTAAAAAACTACCACACATATTAATAAAATAAAATCTTGAGATAGTTATTTGTGCATGCACAAGACGGGGCCAGAGATTTGAAATTTCTCTGGATTTAGAGGCAAACTCAACATTCCGAGGTGGGACTTTAGTTCTTAAGAATATGGTCAATAACACACAAACCAGTACAAAATGAAAATGCTGTGCAAAAATACTATTTATTTTATATTCTGAATGCCTTTAAAAGTCTAAGATTGAAGCTACAAGAAAAGCACAGTAGGACGTTGAAAATGAAGGCATACTCCTTTGTATTTACTTGAGCTAAATGCTAAGAAATTTGGGGTTCTGACCTCAGAACAAGGTGGAATGTTCCTTGAGGAAGATCACAGCAATAAAAGGGTTTGAGAACCGTGGCTTCTCCAATAAGAATTTGAGAGGCAATCAGAGTAGCGTGTCATGCTAGAAGCTCACTGAGATAATACAAATTATGAAAACATAAACTGTACCAAGATTATTTTATTCTACTCACATTCGGAATTACCAGATTAATGTTCTCCTTTAAAATTCTTCTTTTATTTTTTGAATGGTTATTATGGCAGTAGCTGTGTTCTACCCAAGTAACGTAGTACTTTTTTGATATGTTAGTATAGCATTTGTTGATAACAAAATGTGTGTGTTTATTTATTGCAATGAGGACACAGAAAGAAAATATACCTCCAGGGGTGCCTCGGTGGCTCAGTCAGTTAAGTATCCAACTCTTGATTTCGGTTCAGGTCATGATCGCACAGTTTGTGGGTCTGAGCCCCACATCCGGCTCTGCGCTGACAGTGCTGAGCCTGCTTAGGATTCTCTGTCTCTGCCCCTCCTACACATGCATTGCGCGCGCTCTCTCTCTCTCAAAATTATACTTAAAAAAAATAAAAAATAAAATATTGTTAAGAAAAATAAAATATACTTCCAACAGTGAAGTGATTATTTCTATGTAAAATTCTGGAATTCTGGAATGCAGAGCCGAGCTTTAAGTGTGTTAACTTTAGGTCCTTTGACTCTTTGCTGTACACAAACTCATGCCCAAATCTACTGTTATAACATTTAATACATTACACTGATTTAAAAATATTAATATTACTGGGGCGCCTGGGTGGCTCAGTCAGTTAAGCATCCAACTCTTGATTTCAGCTCAGGTTATGATCTCACAGTTTGTGGGTTTGAGTCCCTCATCAGGCTCTGCAAGTATGGAGCCTGCTTGGGATTTTCTGCCTCTCTCCCTCTCTCTCTCTGTTCCTCTCCAACTTGTGTTCTCTCTCTCTCAAAATAAATTAATTAATTAAAAAAATAAAAATATTAATATTACCTGCACAACCCTTGCAAGTTCCAGTTTTGTTTATACTGGAAAGAGACTTTTCCTCCTGAACACCTATTTTTTTTTCTCTTCTTTCTTTCTTTCTTTCTTTCTTTCTTTCTTTCTTTCTTTCTTTTTCTTTCTTTCTTTCAAGTAAACTCTACCCCCATGACATGGCACTCAAACTCATGACCCTGAGATCAAGAGTTGCATGCTCTACTGACTAAGCCAGCCAGGCACCTCTATTTTTCAATTAACAAATATAAAATGGACTCATTCTCAAGTATGGGGAGAATTTTTCTGGTAAAAAATTTGCTTCACCAAATCAGTATCACCATCTGAGAAGACTTTCAGCTTGTACTCAATATGGAGGTGATCTTTAATAGATACAAAGCCTCTGGTAAGTTGCTCTTCCAAAAACTATCAGATGCTGTTAATTACTGGTAGCAAAGCCTAGCTATGTGTTAGGAGGTGAAGGCAGGCAAATCCAGAATCCTTGATTCCTTGCAATTTGCCTTTTAGCAAGAAGAGTGTAGTTCAGAGGGTAAAGCCTTGGCATCAGAAACACAAAACGTACATTATTTTTTAAAGTCTTACAATTTAAGTGTGTCTCTTTAGTTAACACTGTGTTCATAAATGGTATTGTTTACGAGAGGCGGTGTGCGTTACTTCTGGGTCTCAATCCTATTTTTTCCATCTGCAAATTGAGAGATTCCCCCCATGAAATAATTGCTGACTTTTCCTCAAGTTATTTACTTTGTGCCAGCCACTGTTTTGAGCGCGTTACGTTAAATTTCTTCATTTCTCCAACAACACTATAAAGTAGATATTCTGATTATGCCTAATTCATCTATTAGGAGACTGAGATAATCAAATGCTGGGTAATAAGAGAATTTTAGAGGTAGGAGGGTCCATGGAAATCATCTAATCAGAGGTTAAGGGCATCTAATCATGGGGTTAAAGGCACAAGCCCTGTACCCAAAATGTGTGGTGTTCAAACTTGGACCCTTCACTCATTAGAAATAAACCTTGAGCAAATGACTTAACCTTTGTTTGCCTCAATCTGTCCTTTGCCTCCTTTGTTTGCTCATCTGTAAAATGGGGATGATGATAGAGTCTGCATTATGTGGCTGTTAGGATTAAACGTGGAGGGCTTAGAACAGTGTCTGTTGCCTAGGAAGCTCTCGGTAAATATGATAGATGAGGATGACGATGGTAGGGTCTGGGTGAGTAAACACTGTTGTTTTCTTAGAAGGATGCGTTACCATATTATTAAGGGATCCCCAGTTAGATCAGAAAAGCTGCTGGTGGTAGTGATGGTCTTAATGGAAAGAATGGAGTTAGCATTATCAGTGATGCAGAACGGTTTCTTAGGGAAAAAAGTATCAGGTTGAAGAAGCAAAGTGAAGAGGACACTGTTAGCCTAGAAGGGCAGAAAAACGTGTTATGTTGTAATTCAGCAAAAAGTTTGCAGACACACAGTAACAGCAGTAGCATGCACAGAAATGAGGCCCAAATTTGGGTGCTGACATGGAGTTCTTCCAGTTTCTCTGGATCATCGTCGACACATATAGAATGCTAGTGCTAAATGGGACCTTGGAGATTGTCCTGTACAGCCCCCTCATTTTACATTTTGCATTTTACATTTTTCTGTGAGGACAGTTTGGTGAAATTTAGCCAGAATCTCAGTGCAGTGAAACCAGGAAATTTTGTGGTATGTTTAAAGAGGGATTTCAAGTAAGGATGAAGGGAAAGAGGGAGGAAGTTACTTAACATTTTAGAGTGATACCCAGGTAGCAGAGCAGAGAGCAAAAGGCCGTGAATTTCTCCTAATTAATTAAAAGAGGGAGAGAAAGGAGGGAGGGAGGGAGAAAAACTCTTAATTTTATGCTCAAGAGTCTTGGATTGGATTTGTTGTTAATGTTTAAAAGTCCATGAGAAGAAAAACTCTTACTTTACTATTTCTAAGAACTTGGTTTCCTAAAATGTAAAGGAAATTTGGGAGAGAGTTTGGCAGTGCTGTTGGTTCCAGCAAATGAAGGATTAATCCATTTGCAGCTGTGGTGTTGAAACTGGTAAGCAGTTAATGTTGATCTGTTACTGTTTAGGATGGATAAACCTTGGCTTCTAAGAAAAATCACTTTTAACCAAGTTTATGCTTAGTGCTTTCTTTTAAATAATGGAGTGTCTCAATAGGAGCTAATGAATCAGATTAATTTGGCGTGGAGTTCTGAGCAGGGAAGGGGGCAGGAATCCTCTTAAAATGCTTTGCTGAGTTCCCTTTACAATTTGTGGAACCGGGATCGAGTTGGAGGGAGTTTCCCTGAGGGGTTTAAAGGCTCCCCACTGTGCTTGCTCCCCAGTTACAATAGCATTGGGTTATAAATGAGGACTAGTTTGTGTGTTTACATGGAGGAGAAGAAGCCAACAGCACCCAGGCTGAAGCAAAGATAAGATTTTTATGGCTGTGAACCCACTTTTGTATTATTCTTTACAGAAACATTTACCCAGGATGTCAGTATTTTAGAAAGAGGCTCTTAGTTTGGCTTTTTTTTTTTTTTCTATTAAAAAGGGAAAACACTGCTGTTAATGTCGGGCCATATTACTGTTTGCACTGTTGTAGGGTTTGGGGATATTGGAGACTTTCCATGTTGTACCCCTCAACCTTGCCCAATACCACAGCCCACCTCCATTGCTGGGAAAAAGGCTTCAGGAAAATGGGTGGAGCTGAGGAATAAATGTCTGTTAGTTTCAATCTTTCTTCTTTTTGCCTTTTGATTGGGTTCCTACTTCAGCATCCACTTGTTGCTTTGTGTGATGGAATCACGTTGGAGACGAAGAAATTGAGGCACAGTGTAATTTATAGGCTCGTTTCTGCAAGCTTTTAGTCCAGGTGGAGGCCATGCTGCCTCTGCCCTAGAAATTGCTTGGACGGTGAGGGGTCAGTTCTCCTACCCTTAAAAGAAACCTCTCCTTTGCACTTGCAAAATTGTACCACAAAGGACACATTAAAAAAACAAAACAAAACAAAACAAAACAAAAACAATGGTTAGGAACCAAGGTAGCCAAGAGTGATTTAACAAAAAGGAATATTTTAGTGCTTGGGCACATGGGTTTTATAGGTTCTGTGTTGTTCTAAAGCCTCAAGGTTATGGGCAAGATACTTTCAGTGAGGTGACTGGTGACATCTGTGCTTGGCATTCTAACTCCCCTATACTCTCCAACTTTATTCATCCTGCATGAGGACTCCAAATGGGATGTCCTGGTGAAGAACAGGAAATTGCTGAGGTCTGGTGAACAAAAGCCCACAAGTCCCCTAGTGGCAGGTGTAAAACTGGTTATGTTTGAAGTATGGAGAGGGTAACACTAGCTGGCCTGTGATACATGCATCCAAACCCAAAACAAAACCAGAATATGCCCTCAGATGTTGGGGAGAGGGATGTTAGACACATCTTGTTGGTCTGTTAACAACAACAACAACGTGGGGTATGGCAGAGTCATACAGGGGGGAAATTTAGAAAATAGCTCTATGAGAAGAAATTTGGGGGAGAAATAGTATAATTAATACTCATTTCCTCCTTCTGGAGTTGGAAATAGTAGATCCTTATATGAAATTAAGGGGAAATGTAAAGAATCTGAAATTTTTCTAAGCAGAAGATAATTTTGCTTTGGGGAGAAGGCATGTGAGTTAATAAATGTAAACCTGTTTTAAAATGGAAAGAAAATTATGAGCAGAGAGAAGCAGAGGGAGGAACATGACAATTGTTTTTAAACATTCAGTCTAAGTCTTACTTTTAGTTAGCATTTCTATCTTAGAGTATATAGTGTTTTAAATATCTCTTTTTGGGGAAATTGATTTGAAGCTAGAAAGGCCTTTGAAAATTACAAAGTTTAGCGCTCGGACTTTTTTCTTTCACGTGTTTAGAAATTTAGCCTATAGAAACTATGTGTAAAAAGGCATTGATATGTATTAGAAAACATCTTAAAACAGATTAAGATAGTTAATGACAAATATATCAAAAGAATGTTAAAACTATGGAGTCCTAAATAAGACCCATATGATATATCAATAGCAGAGTAAAATACGGAACAACTAAGTATAAGAAACTATTATCTTGTGACGGTTCTGTGGTAAAACTTAAAGTTTAAACGAGGGTGATTTTTTAATTGGCAGCACTGATTTAATTTACTTATATTTAAACCTTGCTGTCTAAAATTAGGACTCAAAAAATCCAAATACCCATCATTCTATTATGATTTTTCAGAGTAAAAGTGATCACTAACTTGTATCTTTTGTATTTCTATAGGAAATAAAAGTCGAGTTTTGTCTTCTGAAGAACCTTGGGGACTTTTTTAAAGGCGAAACTTTTCATCTTTAGGTAAGGAAACGTTTTCTATTGTTTTTCCATCTGTTGAAAAGAGAACATTTCAATTAGAAAAAAGAAGTAACATATACTTAAGCTTTGCTTATGCTAACTGATATACAACATTATGAAGATGATAGAAAGCTGACTTTTTAAGTTAAATAAAACAAATTAGTTGAAAGTTTTTCATTTAAAAAGATCAATTTGTTGGGGGAGAAAAGAGGCCCTTTTTATGCACTTTCTAATAGACGGATATTATCACAGGATTCCCATCATCATCTTTTCTAAGTATTTAAGACATAACAAAATTAAAAGTATATATTGCAAAATCTAGAGACACCTAGAATATTCCTAAACATAAATATAAACGTATGTGATAATAAAAAAAAATAAACCATTTAGATAAATTTGAGAGACTGGTCACTGCTTTAAAAGGCCAGTGAATTAAAGTTACTTAAGGTTTGGGCAGTAACAAAGAAGATTAAACGCTGGGATATACTCACATGCTAGGAAAATATTGCTTTTGTGGAATCAGAAAATGTAAATATCAACAATCTGTTTAATCAGGCAAGAACCTGTCCTTTGTGTGTGACCTCTTTTCAGTTTTTATCTGTGTCATACTGGTAACGTACGAAAAGGGAAGACAGACTGACTTTTTGAGCATATTAAAATATTAGCAACTCATTCTATTTTGGGCACGAATTCTATTAGTGCAATTTACTGCCATGAACAGTATAAATCACATATATGAAAATCAGATGTTTGAAAGCAGATAAACTAAAAATGCAATTAAAATGCCTAAACAAACATTTAAAGATACTTTGAAGTATTGTATGACGTTAAAAGAATGAAAGAAGTAGTTAGAGAAATTATATACAGAATCTGTTATAAAATATACAAATTTGTACATTCTAGCTTTCTCACCAATACCACATTTGGAAAAAGAAAAAGAAATAGATTGCAATGTTTGTCTTCTATTAACATATATTCTCAAGATTAACATATATAAACAAGATTTCTCCTAATTTTAAATATATGAATATAGTTACATGCAAGTATTTTTAAAAATCCTAGCATAGAGGTTGTAGTTTTTAAGAAATACACGTAAAAATTCATGTAGTTAAATAGAATCTAAAAACTTCAGGAGAAAAAATATTAAATTTTTTTACATGGATTTGAAGAATTCATTTCTAGAATAAATTTTTTTCCTTATACAAACATTCATATTAATATTAAGTATATAGGTTAAGACTTCCTTAAATTACTTAATTAGGATATACTAAACTTCTAAGTTATTTTTAAAAGAAGAATTTTGGTAATCTGAAAAAAATTCTAACATTATTTCCAATATACTCTTTAAATAAGGTCCTTTACTATGCCAGTTTTTAAATCTTATATTTTTAAAGATAAAAAAATTATAGAAAAAACTAACCTCCTAATGGAAAATATAATTTTATAGCACTGAGAAAAGAGTTGTAATCATGCTATAAATATACGAGGAGATCACTTTCATTTCTGACATGTTTTTGAGACTTTCTGATGAATCATATATTTAAACAGCAGGAGAATAATATATAAAATATACATTACTATTTTATGATTTAGCAACTATTAAAAATAAAGAGGAAAAAATGTAACTTTGCCTACCTGAATTCTAACTAGGATGTTAAGGTAAAATTAGAAAAATACAGAAGCTAAAGTAGTATAATAACTGAAATGTAAAGTGTGTATATATATATATATATATACATATATATATGTGTATATATATTATATCTTGACATATAGCATTTATCTTAATTGTTAATGAAACTATATACTGTAACATGAATGAAAAAATAAATGATGGAGAAGTATTTTCTCATTGTAGTTTACTAGATCAAAAAATTTACTAATAAGCTAAATGTAATATTAAGACTCACGTTTAAAACAAAATTGTATGGAGTTTTGCTGAAGAGCTATCTTTCCACAAAGGATTTGAGGTTTTTTTTTGTGTGTATATTAGGATTTCTGAGTTTTGTGATTTGAAATTCATGATACATTTTGAATGCCCTTTCAAATGGCAAAATGTTTCCGTGGAAAAATCAGACATTATGTACATTAAAAAAAATATTTTGGTACGAGGAAAATAGCAGATACTTTAGGAGAACTCTAGTTTTTGTTTTAGTGCACGCATCAAATACCAAACAAATATTTTGTCTGTCAGTCAGTTACACGTCTGAGCAAGTTACAGTTTGTGTCTGTATATCTTAGGTATTTAATTTATAGAGGATACAGTGATCTCTAAATGTGATTGTCAGCTTTACTGAAATTATGGGCAATGTATTTAAAAGAAATGCATTCCTAAAACATTTTTAATTAAAATGAGAAACTTTCAAGGAGTCCTTTCATTAGCAAAATATGTGATTGTGCAGTTTTCTGAAAGAATGAACTCTTAGTTTTCTTTTCAAATTATATGAAAATGTTTCTTGACTGGTTGTTTTCTATATTTTAAAGTCAGAAAGGGATAAAGTAGTAGTACATACTATTTCTGATTATCTTTCTATCAATAGAGAGAAAGGGAAAACAAAGTATGTTGACACGATAGAGTTTTCCCTTTAAAAACTTTTGAACTTGAAATTGAAAACATATATTGTCCACGCCTAATATTTCTTATCAGGACTTATTTGGAGTTGCATGAGTTTTCTGAGGGAATATATTTGAGGAATTTTATCTTATAAAACGTGGAGATAGAGAACATTGTAGTCAGCTATAGGATAGTCCTCTGTTGTTGTTTCCTAGATTTTAGACAACAACTTTTAAGTTAATGATATTGAGTACCAAAATATCTGGGCTATAATAATTTAGAAAAATGCCAGAAAATTATAAAGGTGAGGGGGAAGGTTAATTGAAGCTAAATGTATCCCTTAAATGATAAGCTTTGACACTGTGAAGAGAGCTCTGGGGATAACAAATAGTACTCTGTCAGGGACAATTTTCTGGGCAGCTGAGGGGGTTTGCGTGATAAAGGAAGGCTGCGAGATAGCAGAATTGGAACTGTTTGACAGAATTTGCACAGTTAGTTCGGGATGGTGAGGACGAAAGTTGGTGCAACAATTGGGTGCTGGGAGGGGGAGAGGAGAAGGGCTCGCCAACCCGGACGCTACGACAGGGTTAACCGCGGCGCCGCCCGGTGCACTCTGGGAGTTGTAGGCCGCGGGTATTGTGGGAGTTGTCGTAAAAGTCCGCTTTTTTTTGGTATGATGGCCGCCGCCGAGGCAAGAGTTCAGGGTTTCTGTCGTTCCGGACGGCTTGGGGGGCTCTGTGTGCCGTCAGAAGGCCACCAACAGCCCCCAGGTCACCCAGGACCTGTTAATTGTGTGCCTGGGAGGTGGGCGAGAGGTCTGGTGGGTTAACGTTGGGGCCTGGTGTCGCTAGGTTGGCCCCCGGGCCTCTGGCGGCTACGAGCTACTTGAGGGGCTCCAGCCTGCCAGACCCTGGC
Source organism: Panthera tigris (assembly GCF_018350195.1). NCBI lineage: Eukaryota > Metazoa > Chordata > Mammalia > Carnivora > Felidae > Panthera > Panthera tigris. The sequence goes on from NC_056669.1 coordinate 95,259,597, forward strand.
CGTCTGGCATTCAGTCTTCAAAATATCTGGATAATTAGCGCCTAAGCGTTTGGGGTGTGCATTGTTTGGTTGTGGTTTGTATCCTGGATCGCTCCCTCTTCTCTTAACAGTGTTCGACTCTGTATTTGTAGTCGTTGATGCTCACGACCCTATTTGGGGTTAGGTCGGGCTCGTTTTCTGGGGTCTGGTGGGATTTGTGCAATAGCTGTAATGTTGGAAAGTGTGGACGGCAGGGTCCTGAGTGTTGTCTGTCTTGTTTTAAGTGTAAGAAATTGTATGAGTTGTGAACGTGCCCCCGAGTGTGTTTGCTTCACTTTCTCTTGCATGTGGTGAACCTTGCCCTTGTTTGCTCGTACTTGGAGGCAGTGTCTGGCGGTTCCTCCTTGTGAAATGCTTTTCTAGTAACTTGGATGTGTTCTTAAACCTTTGGAAGCCTCCAGAAGACTGTTTTGCAGTTGTTTGTAGAACAGTTTGTAGAACAGTCTTTAAATTCAAAAATGAATTTAAAAGAAATACCACCATCACAATTACCTTTAGTTCTAGGGAGCAAGTCCCTTCACCTTTGTTTGCTGTGAAGTTTTGGGGTACTTATGGGAATCAGATTTGTTTTTAGCTGTGTTACCTTACTCTTGGCTGACAGGGTACTTCTGCATGTTGGGGCACTTTGATCTTAACTTGTTTTTGGATAATCTCTCAGCTTGAGGCAAAAAGGGACACTGTGTACTGACATGTAACCGCACCTATCAGAATCTCTAGATAACACCGGATTGCCCAGCAGGTCAGTACCTGTCTTAACACCTCTGCACAAACTCACTGTTTCTGCCACTATGGGCTGCTCCATAAATTCTGCATTATTTAGACAATCTGGTTGTTGTCTAGGTAACTTGAGGCCTATCTGGCCATGAAAAGCTATTTCTCAGGCAGTATTCATTTAAAAGCTCCCCCCCCCCCTCCCCAATAGAATTGGTGTCTAGAAAGTTTTTTCATTCAAGTTTGGTGAAGTGGGGGATTTGGAATAAGGTACAATGGTGTTTTTGGAAATCAGCTATCAATTTTTTTAGATTTGGGGGCAGACCATGTGACAAATGATTTATAGTGAGAGGGGAAAAAAATTATTCTGTCTTTCTCTTAGTATTTGAGGCCTATAAAACCTATTTCTATGTCATTTTGTTGGGCTACTTTCATATATCATTAAAAAGTCATTTGATGTTTTGTGATGAACTGGGTTTTCATAATTGAGTTTGTCTGAGTTTGCTTAGTACTTGGTATTTGAAAATATAGTAATGGTGGAGAAGGGAGCAAAACTGGATGGGTTTGTATACATATTTCTGTTGAATGTGATTTCAGGTAAAGATGGATAGACTAATACTGTTGGCTTTCTATTCAGGTCTCAGGAAAGTATTTCCTTCCCTCTCACCTAACCCCAGTGTATCTTAGAATATTAACTAACTTGCCAATTGAAAAAGATTGGGAAACTTATTTTAAGATTATGCATATTGTTCATATCTGTTATTGTTTGGTGACATAAAATGCTGGTGGGTTGGTTTGGTATCTCTGGAAAACTGAATGGCTAGAATTTGTAGATTTGAATCATAAAATCATTCAAAACCAACAACAAACACAATTTGCTTGAAATAAGATGCATACCTTTTTTAGTTGCCAAGTTACCGGTGACTTGGGTACTCAACAAATGGTTCATTAGAAGGTGCTTGGAGAGTAAGTGGGTACTTACTTTGCTAAGTTTAGAAATGTATCTCTGTATTTTCAAAGAGCCCTTTTTGGCATTTGTGAGTAGACACATCTCTATGAAATGGTGACATTTTAACATTTAGTTCCTGAGGCCTTTGTTTCGTACTCTACTTACTACCTCCATCACTTTAATTCTTCTGCTGGTGTGACAGGCATTTTGGAATACACAAAAATCAACTGTAGTTTCAGAAAACATGGTGAGGTCCATTACCTTCTGGTGACTATGTTTCCTGAGGTTGTATATATGTATTTGATAGATGTGTCAAACATGATCATTTTGAAATGATACCCTTTGTGATATCAAAGGGTAACTGGTAACATTCTTCTTTTTCTTTTTGCTTTAATTTAAAAAAAAAAAAAAAGGTTTTTAAAAAGTTTTTAAGTAGGCTCCACATCCATTGTGGGGCTTGAACTCATGACCAAAAGATAATATGTCCCTCGCCCTACTGACTGAGCTAGTGGAATTGCCCCAGTGGTAACATTCTTGACACGGGTGTTATAAATGAAAGGCTTTGGTTGCAGGTGTTCCTTCAAAAGGAAATACAAACTTACTTCCAAATAATACAATGTGGGAAATAACAAAATTAAAGTTTTCATTTTAGATTGTAACCAAAATTTGGAAACACTTGGGGAGAGGGGTTGAGTAGGAATATCTGTTTGAGTCCTTTACACAAATACTTTCTAGTTTTGTTTCCCTGTACATAACTATTCACATTGCTGAAAACAATCATTTCTCATTAATGTATTCCTGCATCTGTGAACATTTGTGAGTGGTAAAACTGTCCATATAAGAGGACAAACCACCCATTCAGAATTTGGCCGTTATTTTGCATTTACATTATGTGAAGAGGAAGGATTATTTATTGTACTTTGTGCACTTGTATATGTATTTTGTTTTCTCAAGTGTAATACATTTGGTTTTAGATAGCAGTACTCTTAAACATGGAGTGCATCCCTCACCCACTCCACCTTTTGGAGGATAATATGGCTTCGAAAGAAGGAGAAATTTTTTAAAAATTTTTCATGCCTTTTGATGAATTTTATTTTCTGCTTCTTCCTACATATATTTCCAGGACAGGATACGTTATTTCTGCTCTGCTGGGCCTTATTTCTTGAAGACAGGTTACTAATCATATGATTTTTATAGGCAAGTCACAGCATACCAACAGTTACTTCAAAAGGTTGTATCTAGATTAAAAGATACTACTTCATTGGGGCGTCTGGGTGGCTTGGCTGATTAAGCTTCCTACAGCTCAGGTCATGATCTCATGGTTTGTGAGTTTGAGCTCCGTGTCAGGTTCTCTGTTGTCATTGCAGAGCCTGCTTTGGATTCTCTGTCCCCTCTCTCTCTCTGTCCCTCTCCTGCTTGCATGTGCACATGTACTCTCTCTCAAAAATAAACTTAAAAGTATATTACTTCATCTACCATTGGAAAGAAAAAAAGATCATATGCATATGTCCTGCCACTGCAAGAATTCTAGCTAGACAAAACAAAACAAGAACTCTACCTGTATTTAAAGCTTCAAGAAACCATATGAGATCATTTTGCTTTGTCCTCTGCCTTCCTTATTTTTCTTTTTGTTCAACTTTCTCCCTTCAGTATGCTTTTTGTAGTTCTAGAACTTAAAAGACATTTTGGGTTTTTTTTGGAATTTTTTTTAAACAAATTATTTGTTTCAACTTTTAAAACCATTTTTTCTCTCAAATAGTCATAATATTCAAAATATCCATGCTTTAAGAAGTCAAGAAGAATATTCTTGAAAAAAAAAAAGGAGTCTCAGAAGAGAGATAAGATTATAGAGTGTGTGTGTGTGTGTGTGTGTGTGTGTGTGTGTGTGAAACAAAATAAGATTTTAGGACTAAAAAATACAATAACTAAAAACCCCAAATTCCCTGGAGGCGGTCAATTGCAGAATGGAGATAATGAAGAAAAGAGCGAACTTGAAGCTAGAATAGAAATTATACAATCTGATGAATAGAATGGAAAATGATAGAAAAAAATAAATGAACAGAGGCAATGGACAGTATCACAAGGTCTAACATTCATGTGAATCCCAAAAGGAGAAGAGAAAGAGTAAGACAGCAAAAAACATCTGAAGAAACAGCAGCAGAAAACTTCAATTTGGTGAAAGATACACACTTAACAATCTCAAGGCCAATGAATCTCAACATAAATTCAAAGAAACCTGTACTGGACATACCACAAACTAAACATTTTAAATAAAGCATTATTGCCATATTACATTTTTATAACTAAAATGCTATACATGCTGTGTTTCTATATTCCGTGAAAAAATGAGTTAATCGCTTCCTCAAACCTCAGCACCAAGTGCCAGAATTTGACCTACAAAAAAACTAGGACGTGTGGCTTTGGTTTCCTTTTCTGTCATAAACCTTTTCTGTCATTAATGAAGAGATGCATGATTTGTCATTTTCAGACAAGTTTACTTGAAGACAGTATTACTTCATGCCTGACACTCTCATGAAATACATATTTGTGAACTTTTTATTAAGACCATTTAAGAAGACATTTTTTAATGTAAAAGAATAGAAGAGAGCAGTTGTGTATGTTTACGAGTCTAAAAAATTATTTGTAAACTGCCTTCATGGTTTAAAAAAACTCAAATCCATGTTTCTGGATTTTAAATTGTTTTTTTTAATTTTTATTTTTTTAACGTTTATTTATTTTTGAGACAGAGAGAGACAGAGCATGAACGGGGGAGGGTCACAGAGAGGGAGACACAGAATCTGAAACAGGCTCCAGGCTCTGAGCTGTCAGCACAGAGCTTGATGCGGGGCTTGAACTCCCTGACCGTGAGATCATGACCTGAGCCGAAGTCGGCCGCTTAACCGACTGAGCCACCCAGGCGCCCCTTAAATTGTTTTTTAAAGAATTTTTTTTGAGGGAGTGGGAACCATATTTTCAGTGAAGTTGTATTAAAAGAGTGGCCAACTTATTCCTTTAGTATTAACCAAAAGTAATAGAGTATGTGCAGTTTATAAGATGGAAAGAAAAGGCCCATTGTATTACTTAAAATGAAGACCTCAATGATTTTAAACTTTTGTGTACTCTTTGTTATAATTGTAGAATTTGAATTTATAATATAAGAGTTAATTTTAAGATATCTGTGAAATGGCTTATTCCTTGATAAGATTCTATATATTTTTTTGAGATACATATTTTTTTTTTGCATTCTAATAAGATTTTAAAAGAAAACTAATAGTAAAGTAAATGAAACTGACTTACAGTCTTCTACCTGAGGAGGAAAACTTGGAAGGAACAAAATTTTTAGAAATGCAAAGGTTCGAGATATGTAATATAAAGAGTTTTATAAGTCAGTAAGAAAGATAGAAAGTTTAAGCCACGGTTTGACAGTTCACAAAAGAAAAAAATAAAACTGTCAATACATCATGTGTTTTCCAAAGATGACCACAACAATATCTCCCAGCTGACTGCTCTTCTGCAATGTGATATTGTCACAGTGTCATCAGAAGGTGGTATTTCTCCACTTCCTTAATTTTGGGTAGGCCCTTTGACTGCTTAGACCAAGAGAATGTGGTAGAATGGATGATATGCCAGTTCCAGGTGTTGGTCTTACATGGCCTGACAATTTCTTCCTGCTTTTTGGAAGCCAGCCACTATGTGACAGATGCAATTACCCTGAAATCACTATGTTGTGAGAAAGCCAAAGTCATTTAATAAGGCCTGGAGGATACATCTATTGGAGAGGCCAAGGAGCATCAGGGGACCAGACCTATAAGTGAAGAAGCCATTTTGGAAATGGATCCTCCAGCCCCACCTGCCATGTTGGTTGCTGTGTCAATCGGATGAACCGTCCAGTAGAGCACTTCCCAATTTTTGACCCATAAAATCATGAGCAAATAAAATGGTTTGTTTTAAGCCTCTGTGGTTTTGGGTGCTTTGTTTTGTGTCAATAGATATGTGGGGAAATAGTGGGAAAAAATGATTTCATAATTTTAAAAATAGATAGCAGTATAGGAGAATATATTCACTAAGACTGTCAAGGAATTAGTATTTACTAGTACAACAAGGAATGCCTAGATCATCAAACAAAACTAAGAGCCTCAATAGAAAAATGCACCAAGGATATGAACAGGCTAATGACATAGAAAGATATGCTCAAACTCACCAGTAATGAGAGAGGTTCAGATTAAAGCCACAATAAAATATCTCTTTATACCCAATAGACTAACAAAAATTAGAAAGATGGATAATGTCATTGCTGATGGGGATGGGGATGGGTAGGAACTCTCATACACTGTTGCTTAGGGTAAAGTGTTAGAGCCATTCTGGAGAGCAGTCTGGCAAAATTTAATGTAGATATTAATAAATTGTTTCTGGGTATATGTTCTCAAGATGTCTTACACAGGTCTTTAAAGGAACAAATATGAGGATATTAGTCACATTGGTTTTTTGGTGGCAGAAATTTCAAGCTAATCTGGGTTTCTTAACCATTGATAAGAATAGGTAAAATACAGTGGAGGCATATACATACAGTTATGCATTAGATAGAAGCAAAGGACTACATATATCTACCACATATGCATATGTTTTAAAAATACAGTTTCATGAAAGTAACAAACGAGTCTATAACATAATTCCATTTGTATAAATTTAAGACACATGGGCACAAAAGTGTCTTGCAAGAAAATATTAAAAAACCTGTGTCAAACACATTGGAATGGTTTCCTAAGGAGAAGAAAAAAGTTGCCCATAGTGGGAGAAGGCATGGGGAATGATGTAAAAGAAATTAAAGGCCAATGATGATAGTGTGCCCTAAAGCAATGTGTATGAGCAAATGTTCTGTGCCCGAGGCCCAACAATACCTACTTTGCCCAAGAAGAGAAGATTATAATTCTCCAAGAGTCCAAAAGAGTAAACTGAAAGAGTAGAAGTATATTAAATCTGCCACACTTAGGGGGAAAAAACTTTAAATGAGAACAGTACATACAAAAGTGTGGTCAAACAGGCAATATCCTATTTCATTGGATATATAAATTGGTATGACCTTTTAAATGACAGTACAAAGAGCCTTAAAGATGCTTATGTCCTAGCAACAACTGTAAGATGAAATTTAGAAAACAAAACCATTTAAATAGCAAACAAAATACTTAAGGATATATCTAACAAAGTATGTGTAAGACCCATAAGTGGAAACGAAAACATTGCTGGGAGAAACTAAAGAATATCAAAATAATGGGAGAAATACCATGTTCATGGATTGGGAGACTCAATATTGTTAAGATTTCACCTCTCTTCAAATTGATCTATAGATCCAAAGAAATCCCAATCAAAACACCAGTAGGCTTTTAAATTATTTTTACAGAGTTCAGCAGGCTAACTTTATAAGGAAATGCAAAGACTCTAAAGTAGCTAAGACAAGACAAAGAAGACCTACTCTATCTGATTTCAAGACTTACTTTATAGTAATGTAGACAATGTCATTTTAACAATGATAGAGCTATAAATCAATGAGACAAAACAAAGTTGAGGTGTACACATATATCATCAAGTGATTTTCAATGAAATTGATGAGGTAAGTCAGTAGGGAAAAATAATTTTTCAATAAGTGGTGTAGGAACGGTTGGATATCCAGTATGTAAAATGATGAGCCTTATTCCTAGCCTCATACTATATACAAAAATTAACTTGAAATGGGTTACAAACGTAAACATAAGAGAGAAAACTAGGCAAAACAAAAGGAAAATCTTGGTGATTTAGGTAATGCAAAGATTTCTTAGATAAGACAGAAAATAGGAAGCATTTTAAAAAGTTGATAAATAGAGGTACTGTGCAGGCTCAGTAGGTAAAGCATGTGACTCTTGATCTCAGGGTTGTGAGTTCTTGCCCTATGTTGGGTGTAGAGATTACTTAAAAGTAAAATTTTTTAAAGTTGAAAAAAGTAGATAAATTGGGTTTCATTAAAATGAAAAAAAACTTCCTTTTCAAAATACACTATTAAGAAATAAAATGACAATCCATAGACTGGGAAAAAATATTTGCAACACTTCTGATGAAGGATTCCTCTTCAGGATATATAAAGAACTCTTAGAACTCAGTAATGAGAAGACAGACGACCTTATTAAAAGAATGAGCAATCTGGGACACCTGGGTGGCTCAGTCAGTTGATTGTCTGACTTTGGCTTAGGTCATGATCTCGTGGCTCATGGATTTGAGCCCCACGTTGGGCTCAACTCAGAGCCTGGAGCCTGCTTCAGACTCTGTGACTCCTCTTGGTGCCCCTCTCCTGCCCACACTCACTCGCTCTCTCTTTCTCAAAAATAAACAAACATTAAAAAAAAAAAGAATGAACAATTAAAAGATGGTCTTTGTGTATTGGCTCCAAGTTTATTTCTTTTTTTTTTTTTAATTTATTTTTGGGACAGAGAGAGACAGAGCATGAACGGGGGAGGGGCAGAGAGAGAGGGAGACACAGAATCAGAAACAGGCTCCAGGCTCCGAGCCATCAGCCCAGAGCCTGACGCGGGGCTCGAACTCACAGACTGCGAGATTGTGACCTGGCTGAAGTCGGACGCTTAACCGACTGTGCCACCCAGGCGCCCCCCCAAGTTTATTTCTTTACTACAGTCTGAGACCTTTTAGCTAAAAGCCCACTAATGGCAAACTCAAAATTTTACACATCTCATTATTTACAAAATAGCCCAAACAAGTTGATTTTTAGCCATTTAGAACCTGCCTGCTTTGCACACTCCAGGTAACCTCGTTCTACTCTGCTGGCAATCAATAAGATAGGCTGTGGGCCATAAAGGCCCCAAACCATTGCTGCTGACTTTCCAAGCTCTGACACAGAGTTGCCCTACTATAGTGCCGGAGCATATCACCTAGATATGTAAGCTCCCTGTCCGATTTCCCTCTCCTCTAGGAGTTCCCTTGCCTTCCTCCCTTTTTGGATGGCGACCCCCTCACTGTCAGCCTCCAGACAGTCTCAAGCTGTGAGAGACTTCATTCAACCCTGAAGACTCATGCAACTCTGTCCAAGTGCTGCCCAATAAAGCTCATATGTTACTGCTTCTGTTCTTATCTTTTTCCTTGATCAGTCCCCAAGTCCCTCAAATCCCCTACAAGACTCTAACAGACACTTCACAAAAAAGAAATGACTATCCAATAAGCACATGAAAAGATGCTCATTATCTTTACTCTTCAGAGAAATGCTAATTAAAGCCACATTGAGTTACCACTATATACCCACTAAATGAAAAAGACTGACAGTACTAAGTGGTGGTGAACACTCAGTGCAAAATGATATAGCCACTTTGGAAAACCTTGTCAATTTCTTATAAAATTAAACATTTACCATGTAATCCATAATTCCACTCCTCAATAGTATTTAGTCAAGGGAAATAAAGGCATATGTCCACACAAAGACTTGTATGTGAACATTCATAGCTGCTTTATTCATAATAGTCAAAAACTGGAAAGTCAAATGTTCATCACCTGAAGAATGGAAAACCAAATGGAATACTACTCAGGAATGAAAAGGGATAGACTACCAATATTGCACCATGGCTCAATCTCAAGGACATTATGATAATGGAGAAGCCAGACACAAAATATACTGTATTATTCCATTTATATGCATTTCTAGAAAAGGAAGAACTAGAGCAATAGTAAATAAAACCATTGGTTACAATGGATGAAAGATCAGGGAGGGGATTGACTATAAAGCATGAGGAAACGTGTATCTTGATCATGGTAGTTAATGCAACTCTACCTATTTATCAAAAGTCATCAAACACTTCACAAAATCTGTGAATTGCATTTAAATATGCCTCAATAAGGTAGACTGAGGAAAAAGCAAAGTGCTCATGCTTCTTAACTTAGTAATTGCATTTCTAAGAATTTAATATAAAGAAATAATCTGAGATGTGTTTAAAACATACTAGAGCGTTCATTTCAACATTTTTTATAATAGCTAAACACTTGAAACAACCTAAATGCCCAGGAGTAGAATATTGTTTAGATCTGTCTGTGATTCATACAGGGAATCTATCAAGCCATTAAAAATGATATAGAAACTAGGAGTTGGAGAAATGTGTGCTATTTTACATAAAAAGGCATATTACAATACAGTATGTGCTCTAGTTTTTTACTTCTGTTTTTATTTTAAAACTGGAAGTTAATAGAGTGAAACATTTTTCACTGTCATTGATAAATGAGGTGCGAGTGGGATTTTTGTGATATTATGCAAGTGAGATTTGAAAATCTGCTACCTCCATATATGTTTTCTTCTTCTCCTTGGAAATGGGAGAGATGAAACATTTAGACCAACGTTCTTTAGCAACAAGATAGGCCAAGTTCACTATTTCTTTTTATTATAAAACAGGGATTATATGCACCCTGAAGGATATTGACTAATATTTACAAATCCTCAAGCTGATACCCTTAGCTTTGATTTTATATTAAAAAAAACAACAAACAAACTCCTTAAATTAGTTTATGAGGATAGTTATCCATCTGTATCTAAAATCAGAAGAGAGTTGAAATGAGATTAATTAGACACAGACCTACAATATATTTCCTGGGGTATGGCAAGGATCAGAATATCTCATCTTACCTATAGCCTGCAGGTAAAATGTCCCATATGCTGGTTGAGCAGCCCCAGAGCAGGAATTCAGGATGACTTGGAGTACTGAATATCCCCACCTTGAGGCAGGGAGGGAAGGTAAAACAGATAAAACTCAATAGTGTCTGAACAGATAAACTCGATAGGGAATAAAGGGCCTTTGAAATCCTTTGATTGGTCTCTCTCTTGGTGTCCTGAAATTTTCATTTCATAATTGAAAGAATAGATCAACTCAGAGATCTCCAGTTTTGTATCTCCAACTTTGACAGGCCCTAGAACATCAAGGAAATATCTAAAATTAGATGTATTTGGGGGTGCCTGGCTGTCTCGGTAGAGCATGCGCTTCTTGGGGTTGTAAATTCAAGCCCCACATTGGGTGTAGAGATTACTTAAGAAATAAAAATCTTTATTTTTTTAAGTTTATTTTATTTATTTATTTATTTATTTATTTATTTAGAGAGAGAGAGAGAGAGAGAGAGAGAGAGAGAGCAGGAGGGGCAGAGAGAGGGGAAGAGAAAATCCCAAGCAGGCTCCACCCTGTTAGCACAGAGCCTGACGCAGGGCTTGAACCCACAAACTGTGAGATCATGACCTGAACCAAACCAAGGATTGGACACTTAACCGACTGAGCCACCCAGGTGCCCCAAGAAATAAAAATCTTAAAAAAAAAAATAAAACAAAATTGGATATATGTTTCAGTATCTATTCACTTTTTTAGAGTAAAGTAAGAAAATGTTAGTAGTAGCATTCAAACATTTCAAGAGTGTTTTGTATACACTTGTAACCCTGTACTCAAAAACTATAATCTTGTCCACAAATTGTTTTGTTTTGTTTTGTCTGTAAGTTTGCGATTCATTGGACTTTTTATAAACAGGATCTTCTTTTATGTTAAGCCCAGTTTGTTAAAATTTTGTGGGAATAAGAAATATTCTTGGTTTTAGAAAGCAAGTATTTTTTAACATTCCCATTTAAATGATTAAAATATCTCATTCATCAAATGATGAATGAGTACCTTTTTAAGAGGGACTTGCGAAAATATTACAAGTGGGCCCTTTGGTGTCTGTACAAATCTAGGCAAAAAAGAGAACTACCTTAAGGAACTTACAAAATGTCCATTCATATCTTCACCAAACACACATATACATATATAGTGAAATGTGGAATATAGTTATAACTAAGGCAATTCGTACGGAGAAATATCTAAGACAATGTATGGATTGGTAACAGAAAACAGAGCCCCCAAACTGCTCGTGTCTTGCGTAAAGGTCGTTTCTCCCTAATTTAAACTAGGGTGTCAGTGTTCTATTTCCAGATGATTGGTGTCAGAGAGCTATTGTCATTTATACCCGTGCATTTTCTTTCTCTCTGAATTTCATCTAAGACAGGTATGCCGGAACCACGAGTACTTGTTTGCATTGCATCCAGCTATAAATCGAGACCACAACCTTTGTGCTCTAAGAAGGAAGCCATTTCACCTTTACTGTATTCACATATTCTTTCTCTCTCTTTCTCTCTCTCTCTTTTTTCACTCTTTGGTATTCAGAAAGTAGAATGCTGTTTCCTAAATAGACTGTTTTTATGTATTTCTGGTGATTGTTTGTGGTGAGTCTAGTTACTGATTTTCCATCTGTTTTTCACAACTCACTTTTCAGTGGTTCTTTGTATTGCTAAGCTAACTACTGATTTTTGCAGCTGGCTTAAAGCAAACTTGTATTTCTTTTTCATGAATCCCACTTTCTCGCTAGCTTTTCTTGTCCATCGTAATGTTCTCAACTTGATGAATCTTCCATGTATGTCACCTTTAAAAATAAAATGGCCACTTGTTAACAAAATGAGTTTATTTGGGAATAGTCGAGGAATTGCATGCAATTCGGGACAAGGCACCTGGAAAAACCACGGGCAAGTCCAAAGAGACAAAGGGAAGGTAAGCTTTTATTAGGCTTTACAAAGAAATTGAGGAGGGTTGTTAGGGAGGAAAGGTCACTGGAGAAGAACACAAGTTTGAGGTTGTGGTGATTTCTCATTGGCTGCAAGGGGTGGGGAGTGTGTTGTTCCTGGGGCGGAAGGAGACCTTCCTTCTTGATGTTTGTGTAGGCAGCTACCAGCGGTGTGCATGGGAGCGCTCCCCCTTCATGGTGTCCCAACTCCATTGTCAATGAGGTTTCCTTTGTTCATTTTCTTTTTTTTTTTATTAAATTTTTTTTTAACGTTTATTTATTTTTGAGACAGAGAGAGACAGAGCATGAACGGGGGAGGGTCACAGAGAGGGAGACACAGAATCTGAAACAGGCTCCAGGCTCTGAGCTGTCAGCACAGAGCTTGACGTGGGGCTTGAACTCACGGACCGCGAGATCGTGACCTGAGCCGAAGTCGGCTGCTCAACTGACTGAGCCACCCCCGGCGCCCCTCCTTTGTTCATTTTCACAGATATATGCTGAAAACTTTGAAAGAGTAAAAAAAGTATGTGGTGTGTGATTTCAGGAATATATGATTTAGAGGTACTTCAAACAAAAGCACATTAGTCATATTAACAATTGCCAACAGACCATTTTTTAAATAGTTTATTTATTTTGAGAGAGAGTGAGAGTGCAAGCAGGGAAGGGGCAGAGAGAGAGCGAGAGAGAGAGAATCCCAAGCAGGCTTCGCACAGTCACCGCAGAGCTCAATGTGGGGCTTGAACCCACAAACCGAGAGATAGTGACCTGAGCCGAAATCAAGAGCCGGACACTTAACTGACCTGAGCCACTCAGGCACCCCTTAATGTCTTTTTTTTTTTTTTTAAAAAAGGTCTATTTGTGGGGCACCTGGGTGGTTTAGTCGTTAAGTGTAACTCTTGATTTTGGCTCAGGGCATGATCTCAGGGTTGTAGGATCAAGCCCCACACCCTACTCTGCACTGAGCAAGAAGCCTGCTTGGGATTCTCTCTCCTCTCTCTGTTCCTCCCCTGCTCACGCTCTCTTGGTCTCTCTCAAAATAAATAAACAAACTTAAATAAATAAACAAAATAATTTTAAAAGACATTAATAAGACAAAAGTTGGGAATATAAGATGGTAAGAATACTGTTAATTTTTTAAGTGGAATAATGGTATTACAGTTTTGTTTTTAAAAAAGATCCCCTTATGCTTGTTGGGATGAGTATCCGGTGTTATATGTAAGTGATGAATCACTGGGTTCTACTCTTGAAACCAATAATACACTATATGTTAACTAACTTGAATTTAAATAAATTAATTAAAAATAAATTTTTTAAAGAGCCCCTTATAATTTAAGAGATACATGCAGAAATATTTATAGGTAAAATGATTATGTTTTCTGTGACTTGGTTCAAAATAATTCAGGAGAGTGGGCATCCACCCCACTGGCTCAGTAGATGGAGCATGTGACTTTTTTTTTTTAAGTTTATTTAATTTTGAGAGAGGGAGAGAGTGTGCCAGTGGGCGAGGGGCAGAGAAAGAGAGAATCCAAGCAGGCTCTACACTCACAGTGTGGGGCTTGAACTCATGAACCTTCGGATCACGACCTGAGCCGGAATCAAGAGTGGGACACTTAACTGACTGAGCCACCTAGGCACCCCAGAGCATGTGACTCTTGATCTCAGGGCCATGAGTTTGAACCCCACATTGGGCATAAGATTACTTTAAAACATAATAAAGCAAAGGAGAAGTGGATAGTTGTATAAACAAGATTGGGCATGAGTTGATAGTTATGAAAGTTCATTATACATAGGAGTTTATTATATTATCCCGGCTACATTTTTATATGTTTGAAATTATCTGCAACAAAAAGGTAAATGCATTTCTAAAAGGTTTAATAATCTTATGCGGATAACCTTGTAATAGGCTTTTATAAATCACTAGGAAAAAGAGGAATATACTAAGTGAGCAAAAGATGTGAACAAGCAGTGTGCAAGAGAAATGTATAAATGGCAAAAAAGCATATGAAGAAAACTTCAGTCTCAAAAACATGCAAATTAGGACAATGTGTAATATTGTGATTTATGGTGAGAAACACATATTTGGTCTCTATCCACTCTTATTGGCTCAGAGCTCCCCAAGCCCTTGGAATTTCCTAAGGAAAAAGAGCAACGGGAGCATCTTTTGTCATAATATTTGGCCTTATGTGATCAGTTCCTCAAACAACACCATAGTCATAAAGGTGAAAGGAGTGTATTGTTGTTCATAACAGGCCCTTTCAGCCACGTCTAAGTTTATGTTAATGAAGTGAGTTTTGAAGAACCCTTAGGAATGGGGCTAGTTGTCAGGGGAGCCAACTGGCATTAGGGGGTTGGAACTTTCAGTCCCATCCCTCACCCTACCTCTGGAGAGAAGACAGGGGCTGGAGGTTGAATCAATTGCCAATGGCCAATGGTTTAATCAATTGTGCCTAAGTAATGAAACTTTCATAAGAAACCCACTAGTATGGGGTTCAGGGATCTTCCAGGTTGCTGACCATGTGGATGTGCTGGGAGGGTGGCATGTCTAGAGAGGGCACTGAAGCACCACGTCCCTTCCCACATATCTTGTCTTCCCCTATGTGTGTTTTCCACCTGGCTGTTCCTGACTTATATCCTTTCCTAATAAACCGGTAACCTAGTAAATAAACTGTTTTCCTGAGTTCTGTGAGCTGTTCTACAAATTAATAGAACCCCAGGAGGGAGTCTTAGGAACCTCCAGTTACAGCCAGTTGGTCAGAAGCACAGGGGACAACCTGGACTTGGAACTGGTATCTGAATGGGAGTGGTCTCCTGGGACCTAATGCCATCACCACATAGCATCCAAATTGAGTTCATTTAATTGCTTGGTGGTGTTGGAAAACACATTTGGAAATGAGATAACTTTTTTTTTCACTTGTAGAATTGACAGAGAAAAAAGTTTAACAATAACTACTATTGATGAGGATGAGGTAAAGCAATAGTCCATTTACCACTCACTAGTAGACAGATAAATCCAGTAGGTCTCTAGGGATTTCTTGGTTGTCATCTCTACCTTCTCTGAAGGGTGGGCATTATTTGTCATTCCCATTTTACATGTGAGCTTACTAAATGCCAGAATTATCCAAGGTCACACAACTAAGGGCTTGTTTTTTTCCTTCTACTACTGGAAAAGAAGATTCTGTTGATGAAATATTTTGCAATATATATGATAATGAGTTCTCCAGAGTTATTTTCTGACCTGGGTGATCCCAGATGATTGAGAAACAGAGCAGACGTAAGCCCAGCCCATGGCTGGGAGCAAAGCCCAGCTGATGCCAGCCTGTATCAGCCAAACCCTAGTCTACCCACAGACTTGGGAGTGAGAAATAAAAGTAGTTCATTGTACACCAAGGAGGTTTTGTGGTTGCAAGCAGCCAGCAGCTGCCTGAGGCGTCACCTCCCTCCCCTCCCTACTGCTCTTACACAGCAGTCCAGCTAGTGCTTTAGCCCTACAACCACTAGGCATGCTTCTCCCTCAGTTCCCTCAATACTGGGGTGTTAGGAAAGGCAGGCCGCTTATTTCTCCACCTTTTTACCTTGTTTCAGAGAAGATTTGAGGAAGCTTATTAAAATTCTCATAATGCAAAATAAAGAAAACTAGAAGGGCACTAGAGATAGGGAAATCTGTTTAGATCCCCTATAGAGATAAAGTGAACATAGGCCGCTAACGATATCTATTTCACAGAAGTGTAACAGGTATTCTGATTTTTTCCCACGTCCTATATATAAACTGGGTAACATGAGATAGTTTTCCAAAGATCCCATCATTCTTAAGAGGTGGCAATGAAGTTGGAGACTTACTACATGGCCTACCTGGGATGACAAATAGTAACTAACTGATAGTTCACTACTTTTAACAGCTTGCTTTTCCCACTGCAGACAGCAAACAAACTAGTTTCGGGCAGCTAGGACAATAAAACGTGGCTTTTTCCATTGTTTCACAATTTCGGTTCTTGGTTCTATATAGGAAAACTCCATAAGTTATAACTGAAGAGAAAAATAGAGCCAACAGACAAGCTAGAAAGTTTAAAATTTTTTAATTATTATTATTATTATTTTGAGAGAGACAGACAGAGCATGAGCAGGGGGCGGGCAGAAAGAGAGAGAGGGAGACACTGAATCCGAAGCAGGCTCCAGACTCTGAGCTGTCAGCACAGAGCCCGACGCAGGGCTTGAACTAGTGATCTGCAAGATCATGACCTGAGCTGAAGTCAGATGCTTAACCAACTGAACCACCCAGGCACCCCAAGCTATATAGTTTTTTTAAGTGGTGACTGATTTTTTCAACTGGAAGTTATTGGTCCCTGCCACTAATTTTTACTCTTTTCTTCAACAATAATCCATTCGGGTGTGCCTGGGCGGCTCAGTCCATTGAGTGTCCAACTCTCAATTTCAGCTCAATTCATGATCCCAGGGTTGTAGGACCAAGCCCTGTTTCAGGCTCCATGCTAAGTGTAGAGTGTGCTTAAGGTTCTCTCTCTCTCTCTCTCTCTCTCTCTCTCTCTCTGTTTCTCTCCCTCTGCCCCTCTATCCCCCCTCGCATGCCTCTCTTACTCTCTCTCTCAAAAAAAACAAAACAAAACAAAACAAAACAAAACAAAAACAAAACAACCCAATAATCCATTGGTTCACTTAATGAATGCTTATTGAGAGCCTACTGTACATTTATCAGGACTACATTGGTGAATGAAAAAAATAGACCTTTATGGAGCTTTAAGTATAGATGCTGTAGGATGAACTTTGGTGCTTTTGAAGACCATAGGGTAGACCCTTATGGCTTTGAGCTCAGTAACAAGAGAGGGCAGGGGCCAGAGTCAGGTACGCTTCCTTAGGATACATCCATGCACAGTATTAGTTTTCTATTGTTGCTGTTACAAATTCCCACAAATAGGTGACTTAAAGCAACACACACTTGATATCTGACAATTCTTTAGGTTACGATTACCAGAAAGAACTCACTGGACTAAAGTTAAAACGTTCCTTTCAGAGATTGTAGGGAAGAGTTGTCTCCTTGCTTCTTTTCAGCTTCTAGAGGCTGCCCACATTCTTTGGGTCACTGACCTCTTCCTCCTTCTTCCAGCCAGCATCACTGCAGGTCTCTGACCATTCTCCCATGGCTGTATCTCCTTTTCTGACCAAAGTTGTGACAGGTCCTCCAATTTTAAGAACCCATGTTCTTAGGTTAAGCTCACCTGGAAAATCTCCCCGTCTTGAGGTCCTTAACTTAGTCATATCATCACAATACGTTGTCCTATATAGTAGCATTCACAGGTTCCAGTAGTTAGGATGTGGATCTCCTTAAGTGTGGGGAGTGTCAATGTTTTGCCTAACACACACTTACACATACAAAGGTAGTTATGTAATGAATATTAAAACTTATATAGAAATTATTTCAAAAAATGGAAATAAATAAAATGAACACAAACAAAAAGACTGGACCCTGAAACAGGGGCATACTCATTTTAGAAAGAATAGTTTTTCATGTATATATTATCAATATGTCTCTGATGAGATACTGCCACTGACATGGAAGAAAAAAGAAATCGAGAACTACAGCTATAGTAAACAACATGGATAATTCTTAGAAACGTGATGTTGAGTAAAAAAGCAAGTCCCAGACAACTACCCAAGTACAGTTCATAGGTCTATAGATGAGTTTCTTTAGGGCTACAATGCAGATTGATAAACTAGGTGGCTTTAAAGAATAAAAATTAATTCTCTCACAGTCTGTTGGCTAGAAGTCTAAAATCAAGGTATGGGTAGGGTCATACTCCTTATGAAGGCTCTAGGGAAGAATTCTTCCTTGCCTCTTCTGTTTTCTGGTGGTTGTTGGAAATCCTTAACATTTTTCAGTTTGTGGCTATACCACTACATTCTTCAGCTCATAGGACCTTCTTTCCTCTGTCTCTCTGTGTAACTCCAAATCTCCCTGTCCACATAAGGATACAGTCATTGGATGTAAGGCCCACCCTAGTTTAGTCTCACCTCATCTTAATTTGATTACATCTGCCAAGACCCTATTTCCAAATAAGGCCACATTCATAGGTGGGGGTGAGGGGAGTTAGGATTTCAGCATATCTTTTGGGGGACACAAACCCATATAGTCAGGTTTCCCAGGAAACAGACTCTGAGACTGAGATTTGCTTGCAGGGGATTTATTTATGGAGTACGCCGGGAAACAGCATCAGTAAGGGAGGGAGGGAATCGGGATTAAGCTGAGGGAGAAGTTGAACTGTGACGCAGGAGTAACAGAAGCCTGGGATGATGCCACACAGGGCTCTGAAGATAGGATGGCCTCACAGATGTCCATAGTTGGGATAAGTGGGCCAGGCATTTGTATTTCTGCTTTAACTTGGCATTGGATGCATCCTGCACATGTGAAAGGGGAAAAGAAGCTCCCTTCAGCCAAGAACAATTCCATAGAGGAACACAACTGGAACTCAGCAACCAGAACTCTGCAAATAAATGTCTTGGTCCTGGAGGGGATATCAAGATTGCATACCCTACTGTATTATGGTTTTCAATAGATCTCAAAAATCAGCAAAAGTGAACAATATATTATTAATTCATATAAATTTGTGATAAATTATTTACATGTATGTATATGTCTATATATGTTCTTAGTTTTTTGGTTCTTGAGTTGGATGGTGAATTTATAGTTTTTAATTATATTATGATTTATAACTAACTTATGTATTTCATGTAATCTTTTGCGTGTATCAAGTATGTAATCTCTGCACCCGATGTGGGACTTGAATTCATGACCCCAAGATCAAAAGTTGCATGCTCTACTGACAGGGCCAGCCAGGCGCCCCTGTGTCAAATATATTTACAAATATCATAAGAGGAAGAAAGAAAACTAGGCAAAGGTAATAAATATTAAAGTAGCTAGAAATTTTAGAAAAAACATGAGTAAAGGTAGCAAATCCTGAGTCCATTGCTAAAGCATTCAGAGGAAGAAAAACTTCCCCTGAAATTCCCTAATGTTCTTTGCTTTAGTTTGCTTGTATTGCTGTCTAATGTTATGTTATTTTTGGCTGAAAGTATGATATTGACGAAGTATATTGTTTATTTTCCTTTTCACTTAATTTTGAATTGATTTGTTCACCATGGCACTAATTTATTTTAAGTGAAAGAGGGGGTAAGGTTGTTGGAGTGATTAATAGATCTGTTGGTGGAATAAAGAAATCCAGTTAATGAACAATATTGATATGTCAAGTTTTCACCATGGTATTTTTTTTTAAGTGTATTTGTTTATTTAAGTAATCTCTACACCCAATGTGGGGATGGAACTCACAACTCCAAGAACAAGAGTTGCATGCTCATAGGACAACTGGGTGGCTCAGTGGGTTAAGCTTCAGATAAGCTTGAGTTTGGCTCAGGTCATCATCTCACAGTTCATAAGATCGAGCCCTGCATAGGGCTCTTCTGGGTTCTATTGGGCTCTGCGCTGACAGTGCGGAGCCTGCTTGGAATTCGCTCTGTCTCTCTCTCTCTCTCTGCCTCCCCCTGCTCACACTTTCTCTCTCTGAAAATAAATAAATAAACATTAAAAAAAAAAAAGTCACATGCTTTTATGCCTGAGCCAGCTAGGCACCACTCACCATGGTAGTTTTGATGGTATATTGAGTGGAGAAAGAAAGTTGTTGGAGTATGTTTGTATGATCACAGTTTTTACTTTAAAAAACGTGTGTGCAGGGGCATGTAGGTGGCTCAGTTGGTTAAGCATCTGACTCTTGATTTGGGCTCAGGTCATGATCTCACCATTTGTGAATTTGAACCCCACGTCGGGCTCTGTGCTGAGAGTAAAGAGTTCACTTGGGATTCTCTCTCTCTCTCTCTGCCCTTTCTCTGCTCATGCTCTCTCTCTCGCTCAAAATAAATAAACTTAAAAAATTTTTAAAAAGTGTGTGTATGTTGTATATATCATATAGCTTTATATTTACATAGAAAAAGAAATGGAAGAATGCACTCCAAGTTGCCAGGTGCCATCTGTGGGGATCAGAAATGGAGTGGGCTACTTTTTCACTTTATATACTTCTGTGAGCTTTTGAAACTAAAAAATAACATTAAAACATATGTTTTAATCACTTGTTTCAAAATGAATGGCTTTAGTTTTTTTAGGCAAGAGTTCATCTTCATGCGTTTTTTTTCCTTGTTGGAAAAATGGCAGTGCTACCATGACATTCGAATGGGATAATAATGTATGTGAAGTCAAGTTTGAAAATGCTAATGCAGTATTGTGGCACAATTAATGTGAACGTGCATGTCTTATAGTAATATTATTTTCTAACCTGTTGGAAATCTCCCAATTTCTCATGCCAAAAAATTTAGTTTCTTTTATCAAAATTTTAATGTTTATTTATTTTTGAGAGAGCAAGACAATACGAATGGGGGGAATGGCAGAGAGAGGAGAGAGAGGGAGACACAGAATCTGAAACAGGCTCTAGGCTCTGAGCTGTCAGCACAGATCCCGACGCAGGGCTTGAACTTGGGAATGGGGAGATCATGACTTAGGCCGAAGTCAGTCATCCAATCAACTGAGATACCCAGGTGCCCCCCAAAATTCAGTTTCTTTTAAATGTGTTAGTTCATCATGCACTATTTTTTTTTTAATTCTAGGATTGAACACCTTCTCACCTGAATTTAAAGGAGAGATTAAGTGCAATGTTTTGAGCTATGCTTAAATGAAGATGAAATAGAAGAAGACAGAACTGTTAAAAATATGTAAGTTTTATTACATGGCCAAATGAAGGATTCAGCTTTGTTGTCATGGTATTCTTAAAAATTCCTAGCTTCTATGAAATTCCCTAATTATGGAATTTTCTTTCATTGTATTGAACTACTCCTGATTTCATCATGAAAATTTGATCTGAAACTCAATTTACAGAAATACTGAAAATGAATTTAAAATTAAATGGGACCATCTGTATACTAATATGATTCAATGTTGTTGATTCACATTTTCTCCAGATTAAAGACTGTTCTGAACTCTAAGTCTTTGAAATAAATGAGACTGAAATTTAAAGTGGTTGTGTCTGAGTATGTTACTTGTAAAATGGCCAATTATTTCTAGAAACTCTTCTCTCTGTTAATCATTTTTTTTTATGTTGCCTTCTCTGAGCTAGTTATTGAGACACAATTTCATAACCACACCTTTTTAGCCGAAATCCCAATTCTGCCACTTACTCTCTATATGTCCATAGGAAAGTTACTGAAATGTTTTAAGCCTCATTTTCATCATCTGTAAAATGGGGTAAGAATAGTACCTACCTCACTGAACACTTAATGCCTCTCTGCCAATCACTGCTAAATGCTTATATGGTCTTGTCCCATTTTACTGTTGTAAAATTTTAATGCTTAATAGCTAAATCTGTACAAGATCATACAGCCAATAAGAGGTGGAGTTGGGATCTGGTCCCAGGTTTATCTGACACCAAAGCCTGAAGTTTTATAGTACTCCTTCCTCTTTGGAAAGTTATTAATGGTTCCATATGTTTGGTTAGGATGGCTCTGCAAATCTCTGGAAACCCTGGTCTGTACATTAAATTTTAGCATAGAATACTGCTGAATAGGAGTAGACCATCATTAAGGGTTCCTGTATGCATTAGAGTTTTTAAGTGGTTCATAAAATTTATCCATAGACAAAGGACTGCTGTTCAATTCCAAAAGTCTATAACCATCTGGAACCCAAAGGGCTTACTCTGGCATAGATCATTTCACTCTGTGGTGCTACTGTTCTTCTAGTCAATAGAATAGTTAATATTCATAAAAGGCTGAGGTGATCAGAATAAATGTGTGCATTTTTAATAAAGATTATTCCTGTTAATTGCTCAGACATTATAGGAAAAATAAATGGCTACCAAAATGAGGTGGTTTCAGTCTTCAACATTCCCTCAGTAAAAATACCATACTCAATATGAATTCTAACAACAGTAGAAAGTCAATTTCTTTTTTTACTTTTTTTTTCTTTTTTAAATTTATTTTTGAGAGAGAGACAGACAGAGTGTGAACAGTGGAGAGGCAGAGAGCAAGGGAGACATAGAATCCAAAGCAGGCTCTGGGCCCTGAGCTGTCAGCACAGAGCCCAACACGGGGCTCGAACTCACCAACTGTGAGATCATGACCCGAGCTCAAGTTGGACACCTAACTTATTGAGCAAGCCAGGTGCCCCAAAAGTCAATTTCTATGGTACTTGTCCTTGTTTATTAAAAAAATCCAAAATCAACAATTATTTTTTGTTGTCTGTTTATTTTTATGTCAGTTGCTGTGGTAGGTCCTGGAGGCACATGTGTGTGTTCTTCAAAATCACAACCAAACCCTTAGTGGGTATTTGTTGCTCTCTCCTTTCCTCTACCCGGCCTTCCTCTGCCAAGTTTATTTCTACTTAACCTTAGATCCCAGCTCAAAAGTCACTTCCTTAGACCTTTCTGGGCAGTCTTCTCTTCCCATGAAAATTAGGTCCTCCCTTTATTCTCTTTCCTTAAGCCCTATTCTTTTCTTCTTTGTACTCATAACAATTTTTATCATATAATCAATTGGAAATGTACTTAATGTCTGCCTCTCCAGCTATTTTCATTTATTCATCATTCATTCAGTCCATGGGTATTTATTGCATACCTACCACGTGTCAGTTACTCTTAGATGCACATCTTAGGTGAACATACAGTGGTGAACAAGAAAAGGTTATTGTCTTCATGATCTTACGTTACTGGGAAGATGGACAAAACCCAAGTAATCAAACACTTTGAAAGCATTAAGTGTTATAAGGAAAATAAATTAGGGTAAAAAGATAAGTAGTGATGGGGCAAAGGAGAGGAGGCTATTTGGTCTATTCATGTAGGTCCATCAGAGAAAACCACTTTAAGTGGGAGATCGTGTGAACAGAAGCCCAAATAATATAAAGAAGTGAGCTTTAGGAGATAGAGGGTAAGAGGTTCTGGAAAGAGAACAGGAAATAGAACTGCTCTGAGACTGCAGTGAACTTGACTTATTTGAGGAAATGCAAGAGGTGTGGCTGGAATCAAGTGAACACAGGAGAGCGTGATCGATGCTGCTGGAGAGGTGAGGGCAGAGAAACGAGCCTTGGAGGATTTTGTTTTTAATCTGATTTATAAAGTCATTGAAGGGATTTGAGCAGAAGAAATGATATCTAATCTACTGGGGGAAAAAAACCCACTCAAGTTGCACAGAGAACAAACCCCACGACAGATTCAGGGAGACCAGTTAGGAGGAGGCTATTCCCATATTCCAGGCAAGAAATGCTTGTCGTTTGGATTAGGTTGTTAGTAGCAGAAGTGGGGAGTAGTGATCAGTCAAGATATATTTTGGAGATAATGTGAACAAGACTTGTTGAAGAATTGAAGATGGGAATGAAATGCAAAGAAAAAAAATCTAGGTTGACCCCTAGGTTTTACACCTTAGAAAGCCAGTAAATAGTGGTGCCTTTAACAGATTGGAAGAAAAGACGAGGTGTGTGTGTGTGTGTGTGTGTGTGTGTGTGTATTTGATGGGGATGGATTCCGCTTTGAACACGTTTCCCTTGAGATGTTTATTTAAAAATTTTTTTCAATGTTTATTTATTTTTGAGAGAGAGAGAGAGAGAGAGAGAGAGAGAAAGAGACAGAGAGTGGGCAGGGGAGGGGCGGAGAGAGAGAACACAAAGAATCCGAAGCAGGCTCCAGGCTCTCAGCTGTGAGATCATGACCTGAGCTGAAGTTGGATGCTTAACCAACTGAGCCAACCAGGCGCCCCTGAGGTGTCTATTCTTATTTTACATCTGAATGAAGATGTTGAGTAGGCAGGTAGAGATTACATGTTTATATACACCTCTGAGCAGAAGTTGAGCCTGCCTAGAGACATTAGGATTTCATCAACTTACAGTTGATATTTAAAACCAAGGGATGGGATAAAATCATGTAGGGAGACTGCGGAGAGAAATAAAGAGACCTGGGGTCTGAGCCCAAGGGCACTGCATCATATAGAGGCCAGCATGATGAGGGGCCACTTAAGGATTCTGGGAAGGATCAGCTGTTGAGGATAACGGTGGTTACCCATTGTTGAATGGTAGAGCAGGATGAGGACTAACAATTGACCATTTGCTCACTATTGTATATCCAGTACCTAGCTCAGTTTCTGGTACATAAGGACATATTTGTTGAATGAATGCATCTTCACTTCGATTTATTTGACACATCCTAGATTGTCTCTAGGATCCAGGCACTGTTCTACATTCTATGGATTCACAACATCGTGTTCGCAATAATTTTAAGTTCTAGTGGGGGTCATAGACAGACATACAAATGCATCAAAAATACACATTGTCAGTTTATTTTTTTAAGATTTTAAAATAATCTCTATACCCAATGTGGGGCTCAAACTTACAACCCTGAGATCAAGAGTCACACACTCTCATGGTGCGCCTGGGGGGCTCAGCCGGTGAAGCATCCGACTTCAGCTCAGGTTATGATCTCATGGTTTGTGAGTTCTAGCCCGGTGTCGGGCTCTGTGCTGACTGACAGCTAGGAACCTGGAGCCTGCTTTGGATTCTGTGTCTCCCTCTCTCTCTGCCCCTCCCCCACGCTCACTGTCTCTCAAAAATAAAGAAACATAAAAAAAAAGAGTCACACGCTCTTCCTACTGAGCCAGCCATGTGCCCCTGTATTATTAGTTTATACCTCTCTTTCCCTCCTAATGCCCTATTCTATTTTTTAATACAAAATTTTTAAGTTTATTTATTTTGATAGAAGGAGAGAGAATCCAGCGTGGAGCCCAAGGTGGGGCTGGGCTCAGGGCTCCACCTCACAGACTGTGAGATCATGACTGGAGTTGAAACCTACTGATCTGCCCAGGTGCCCCCCTTCTGCCCTATTCTAAGGAGCATGAATATTTGGAGGGCCCTTAGCAGATGAGCCATGATGAATCAGGATATATACATTTGCGGCTATATGGCACATGAAGACTTTGGCAAAAGGGAGAGGCTGAGGGGGAGGGATGGTGGGATTTCACTGAATTGGACAGGCAGCCTCAGCCAAAGATATCAAATTCAATTAATATAAAATGTGCCTGCTCAAATCCCTTGGCTGAATTCAGTTGACAGTTTATAAAAAACAGTAGCAGCCTTAAGGTTATACTTTTATAAGAGAGTAGAAAAAGAGTGGGAGGGTGTGGTTGGGCAGGGAGAGAGAAGGCTCTTAAACTAAATATTAGAAAATTATGACCTTTGCGTCAAGTTAACCGTTGACCCTCAGAATTATTACCCTTAAATTCCTGCCTTTTTTTTTTTTAAAAAAGAAAATCTCCAGTGTTGAATCAGCAGTCTCTACTGGTTAGGAAAAATTTTAGGTGTCTTACATGAACTCAAATCCATGCCAGAAAAAGAAACAACTCTTGATGGGGCGATGAGAGTTGCATTACACAATTTCTTTATTGCATTACGCCATTTCTTATACTTAACTTTGCTGAGGTAGTTTTCTTATCTCTACTAGGACCGCACACTTTTGTGTCCCCTCGCACCCATCTCTCCTCACAGAAAATGTAAATTAAAAAGAGAATAAAAGAAAAATCTCTATTGTCCTTTAAGGTCCAGTTAAACAAGGAGTCCCTTCCCCAAACTACTTATTCATCAAGCTGTGTTCCTCCATTTTTCATTCATCTTACAGCTCTTCTGCCACTGTGCATTATAGTTGTTTGAGTCCATGTAGTTATTTACTTTGAATTCCAAGACCTTGGGAACTGTGCTGTTTAATGCTCAGGGCGGAAGGGAGCATTTAGAAGGTCCACAGTAAGTGCCTGTAACCTGAGGGAAGATGCGCTGGGTGGAAGGCATAGAAACGGGAGATGCAAGCCTTTATTCGGAAAAGTTTATGGGAACGATAACGGCACATTTAACATTGAAAAAGAAGTGTTCAATAAAGAGGTGAAAATAAAACCATGACTCCACGCCCACTTCTTACTACCACCTTTCCATTTACTCGTGGCTTCTCAGACCCCATTCCCTCCTAAATCCCGAGCTCAAACGAGGCTGTCTCACTGGCCAATCGGAGCGCTGTCTTCCGTAGTCGTGAAGACTGCTGCAGCCAATGAGAGACCTGGGCGAATTGGTGGGGTGAGACACGCCGCCCTCTGGCGGAATCCTGGGGGCGTGGTGGAGCGCTGGGCGGGGCTGAAGTTTGATTGGCAGGCGAACGATCAGCAGTCTTAGAACGGAAACGCGGCCGGGGGCACGCCAGGGGGGACATGGGCGGGGTAGCGAAACTGGAGTCAGCCAATGGCTGACGCACTAAGCACAGAAGGAACGCTAGACCACCAATGGCGGCACGGATATGGCGCCGTGGGCGGGGTTTAGGCCGAAAGAGGCGCAGGAGCAGCGCCTGTTAGTGTCGTCCTCACCGTCACGGGCAGGCGCTTCTTCCTGGATTCATTCATTCGTTTTTTTCATTCACGAAGGTAGTAAGGCCTAGTTGAAAGCCATGGAGAGCGCTCTTCCTGCCGCTGGCTTCCTGTACTGGGTGGGCGCAGGCACCGTGGCCTACCTGGCCCTGCGCATCTCGTGCTCGCTCTTCACGGCCCTTCGGGTCTGGGGTTTGAGTCACGAGGTAGGGGTCGGACCCGGGCTCGGAGAATGGGCAGGTGAGTGCAGTCCAGCGCCGCCGGCCCCTTCGCCTCTGCGGCGGCTCGCGCTGCTCCGGGCCGGGGCCTGGCGGGTGGTGACCAGCGCCGGGCCTTCCCCTTTCCAGGTCCCCTGTCCTTCCTGAAGCTCCTGCGTCCCGCGTACGCCCCTGACCCCATTAGTCAGCTACTGGCTTGCCTAGACTTGTAGAGGTTTTTAAATACTTAATACGTTGTTGGCCCAGCTCAGCGAAATCTGAAGTGCCACTTGGTGGGTGCGGGAGGAATCTGGCCGGAACTGCCAGGGGCTTGTGTCCTTTAAGCCATTCCTGGTTCATGGCCGGGAGTCAGTCACCTTGCTGCCTCCCCAGTCACGGTGTACGCACCTTCGTTAGCCCCTAATGAGTGTTTTTAAAGTAAAGTTTTTCGCTTGACCTGAATAATGGCCCCGTGCTGACGATGAAAGCATTTTGTTGACTTTTTTGGGGGTGAGGGTGGACGAGAAGGACATAGAATTTCAGAAGTCTTTCTGCTTTTTGGAACCTTACCTCTCTCTAGTTACTTGGATTCGGCCTATTTCGTATCATTTGCAATTTTTTAAAAAAATTCTCCTTAAACTTTTCTGGAGTCTTAATGTGCAACATAAGTATTGCTTCTGCAAAACGGTAACTTGCTCTCTAGCAATCAGAAATACTTTTTGCAGAAGAACATTTGTAGCAAAAAGTATTCCCACTAAGAGCTAAGCACATGGATCTAGTTCCATTCAGTTGGAGGATTTTAAAAATGAAAGAGAAAGGTCAGATTGGAGAAGTTGGGAAAATTACCTGCAGGGAAGTTGTGTACTGGCTTTTTTTCTATATTTTTTGTTTCTGTATTTTTCATTTCTTTGGGCTTAAACTTAAAAAAAATTTTTTTTTTTTTTAAATTTATTTTAGAAAAAGAGAGCACGAGCGGGGAGGGGCAGAGGGAGGGAGAGAGAATCTTAAGCAGGCCACACACCCAGCGCTGAGCCTGACTCTGACTCTGATCCTACCTCTGAGCCACGACTCTGGGATCAGGACCTGAGCCGACATGAAGAGTCTGACCCTCAGCCAAGTCAGCGGCGCCTCTGGGTTTTGCTTTGTTTTTTTTTTTAAACCAAGTAGTGTGCTGTGGTTGTTCTCTGTAATGATTTATTCTGCTGGTTTATGATTGAATGTTCACTTGACCGAGCATTTTATTGAATTTTGGGATAGTTAGGGGTTTGCCTTCAGACTAGGCTCAAGTAAGGTAGACAAATAATGTAACAACATAGTCTTTATTCATTCAAAAACATTTAAACATAAGATGTAAGAAATTAACCTTTTGGGACAGCCACATAAACAGAACACATCTCAAGTAGGAATGGATTTGTATGAGTTCTGTCCATGATGTGAAGCAGCTATTCACATTATAGTACTTATTTTTAAAAAATCACTTAGTGTTTTTTGATATTCCTTGAAAAACAAGTGAAGTGCTCAAGTTGATTATTATAATAAAGTTTATGATTTTGCAATTGACTTGCCCAATTTCTTGATTGTTGTTTGGAAAACTTGCTTGTGAACTTTTGAAATAGTTACACAAGATTCCAATGCATTAGGAAATTCTATATCAAGATGAAGTTTTGTGGTTTGTAAGCAAAGAGTAATGTTCATAATTTTTTTTTAACTAAAATTGACCCTGGTGTCTAATAATTCTAATGATCAGAGTCATCTATATATGAGTTTATAGTAAAGGTATTGAAAAGATTTGGCTCCAGAGGAAGGATATTTGATAAATTGAAGGAAATGTTTAAAAGATTTAGAAGTGAAATTTGAACCAGAACACTGGGATAAAACTGAAAGGATCATAGTGTCTAAGTGACACTTTGTTGAGTTCAGTCTACCTTGGATTGTTAGAAAAATCTCTTTTTCAAGAACTTATGCAGAAAAAATGATCAAGTTGTTATTTGTAGCATTACATGTATGTGGTGGCCTGGATCTTAAAATATTTCCTTTACCTCTCCAAATTCAGGGAATCTTTGAATAACAAAATTAAGAGTAGCTCATCTTAAACAGGTTATTTGTATCAGTTGGAGGGATGAACTGCAATAATTTGACAAAGAAAGCAGCAGAGATGACACTTGAATAATTAGGGTTAAACAGATTAAAATTAGATAATTTTTTCAACCAAAGTTAGGATTTTGGAATTAATTTTTGTGCGTAAATAGTACTAATAAGTTTTTCCCCTATAAAATGGGTATCTTAATCTTGTGCAGCCTTCTTCAAATAAGTGGTGTTAGCAGGCCGTATTATGGAGGCATTATCTACTTTCTGGTACTAACATTTAACATCTTCCTCTCCATAACCTATTAAATATTTTAAGTATTATGTAGTAATGTGCACTGAGTTGATAATATGTTTTTATTCTTGTTATTCTTAAGTCTCTTCGTGTGAGTATGTTTCTCAGATTTTAGAATCTGAAGGGGAGGGAGTGTGGGTCCCAATTTTTTTTTTTTTTTTTTTGTCTTTCCCTATAGTAACTGGTGCATTGATCACATAGCTTTTCTAAATTTAAAAACAAAGGCTTGGAAAAATAAATACATCGTATGTATAGCATGGCTACTATAGTTAATAATACTTTACTGTAAATCTGAAAGTTGCCAACAGATTAAATCTTGAAAGTTCTCACAGCAAGGGGTGCCTGGCTGGCTCAGTTGATAGAGCATGTGACTCTTGATCTTGGGGTCATGAGTTCAAGCCCCACGTTGGGCATAGAGCTTACTTAAAAAAAAAAAGTTGTCACCACAAGAAAAAAATTCTGTAACTATTATGGTGATGGATGTTACCTAGACTTATTGTGGTGATCATTTCATGATATATACAACTGTCGAATCGTGATTTGTATACTTGAAACTAATATAATGTTGTATGTCATTATATCTCAACAAGAAATAAACAAACCCTGAAAGTTTGTAAAAACTCGAAAGCAGGTATTCTTTGCAATTAGTAAAAATATTTCAGATCACATATTCCTAGTTAGGGTCTTAAGACCATCCATTACTTGGCCCACACTCTGATCTATCTCCTTTGTGAGTTAGGTCTTTTCCCTGCTTCTTTTCCAGTACCATTTCCACCCGAGTTAGGAATTGTGCTGATTTCACTAGGACCCGTGTAGATGGTTTTGCCAATATTGCCTGTCATTGTTATGCGATACTTGTATCTCTTAGGAGAACAAAGAACTCCTGTGAAAGTGGAGCTTTCGTTGTTGGAAGGTCACTGTTGCAAATAATCAGAAGAAGATTGCTAACAAAAGTGGTCAGTTTGTACTAAATAAAGGAGAGAACAGTCGTTGCTGTGGAGGAATAAAGAATGTAATCTGTAGGCTTTGGTTTAAGCATAGATAAATTTTGCATTTATTTAAGCAGTTTCCATCATACAATTCATCTAAAATGATTGATATTGAAATAAAGTGGAGGTGATAGATGGAAAGGCAAGGTAAGTATACTTCTCAAGCCAAGATACTTCATAACTTTCAACCCACGACCACACTCTGAGCTCTTGTGTTTAGTTTTTAATGGAGAGGATATTGCTGCAAGCAGCAAAGAATAAAGGATCCACTGGGGCGCCTGGGTGGCTCAGTGGGTTAAGCGGCCGACATCAGCTCAGGTCATGATCTCCTGGTTCGAGAGTTTGAGCCCTGCATCAGGCTCTGTGCTGACAGCTCGGAGCCTGGAGCCTGCTTCAGAATCTGTGTCTCCCTCCCTCTCTCCTCCTCCCCTGCTTACACTCTCTCTTTCTCTCTCAAAAATAAACAAACAATAGAAGAAAAAAAAAGAATAAAGGATCCACTAACCAGTGAGATTTAAAAAATAACTTCATAGAGATATAATTCATACCATACAAGTTACCCATTTAAAGTGTATAGTTCAATATTTTTATTATATTCACAGGTTGTGAATATAACCATTATAATTTAAGTTTGGAATGTTTTCATCCTCCTTAAAAGAAAACCTATACCTGTTAGCTGTCACCCCCCCAACCCTCACCCCTTCAAGCCCTAGTCAACCACTAATCTACTTTCTGTCTATATGCGTTTACTTATTCTGGATATTTCATATAAATGGGATCCTACAATATGAAGTATTTTGTGACTGCCTTTCATTTAGCACAGTGTTTTCAAGGTTCACCCATGTTGTGGCATATTTCAATGCTTCATTTCTTATCATTGCTGAATACTGTTCCATTCTGTGGAGTGAGTTTAGATTTTGCAAAGGGTTTTTACCTCTGCATTTTGCTGTCTGCACATCTATATTAGCAGATCCCTGAGATTTTGCAGCTTTGGATGTTGATGGAACTCCATTTGGCCCTGTAATATTCCAAGGTTTTCCTAATTTAGTGGACAGTGAAGACTTAGAAAGGTTATGGGTTGGTGGGGTTCTTTTGTAGAAAAGCCATTCATCAAAACTGGCTTTGTTTAGCCAAGCTCCAAGAATCAAAGGATTCTGAAAATCAGGTGTGATGCATAATTTCTGTTTTTACAGCGGATAACTACACAGGATTGGTCTAGTTACCTCCAGTGGTTGAAGGCTGCTTGAGTAACTAGGGTCTGTTGACAGTAGGTCCCTTTCTTAGGCTTTGCGGTATCACATCATTTGAGGAATTATGTATGAAATGTTAATTATTTCGATTGGCAATCCCGGAAAAAATAAATACCATTGAATGCTTGAAGTGTTCCAGGCACTTGACATAGTCTATATTTAATCTGTCTCTGAGCTATGCTCTATTATCCCCGGTGTACAGAGGAAGAAACAGAGGCTTAGGTAAATGACTTCCCTTGTCTATGGTTTCATAGCTAGTGAGAGAAGATCAGGATTTGAAGCCAAGTTGTCCATTCTGCAGTGCACGTGTTTGCGTGTTGGTGATTGGTTTACACACTGCATGAGTAAGTACTTGGGGGTGGCTTCCTTTATATCCTAGGCATATATTGCTTTTTATTAAATAATTCTTTAAGCTTTTATTTTTAAGTAATCTTGACCCTGAGATCAAGAGTCACATGCTCTACCGACCGAGGCAGCCAGGTACCCCAGAACACATCGCTTTTAATCGAAGGCACACTTTCAAATTTGCACATGCTTGGTATCTCTGGAAGCATTGTAGACTAGGGTAGAACGTTTTAGAATCAAGTAGCTCAGGATTTTCTTCAGATTTATAACCGTGAATCTTGTTGCTCCGTGAAAAAACACTGGAAAGGCAGTCAGGCGCCTTAATAAAGCAAAGCGTTTGACTACCATCACTATGGGTGGATCTGACCTCAGATGCTGTTTATTTTCTGTTTATTACTCTGGTGTTCTCCGATGGACTCAGTGATGCTCTGGAGGTCCAGCTTGATACATGTAATATGCTTCCTGTTGACATTCAGGAGACTTGAGTATACCTGTTCTTGCTGGTGAGCTGATGTTGTTCACAGTCGTGCCATGTTTTTTAAGAATCCAATTTTGTTTGTTTTTTGTTTTAAAGCAGGGCAGGTGAAGGAGGGCAGAGAAACAACATAACAGTTCTGGAAGGTATTTGTTTGTTCTGCAAGTTAGCTCCAAAAAGGGAGTCCATGGGCCTGAATGGAACAAGGTTTCCAGATTGGAGTTAGCAGGGCAGCCTTAAAGATGTTGTGCTAGAGCTGTGTGAGAGGAAGCTGAGGCGGAGGAGAGTCAGGCCGAGAGCATGCCTTGGTCTTACTTGCAGGAGAAACCAAAGAAGGTTTTCTGGAGTTAGAAATTCAGCCTCTGTACTCTGAGCTAGAATATCTTTTCCCCACACCCTCTCATTAGCCCTCACTATCCCCCTGCCCCCCTCTTTTTTTCTTCCTTCTTCCCCCCTCCCTTTTTTTATGCAGTGTTAAAGTTTCGTATTTAGAGGTCAAACCTGAACCCTTGGAGGCTCACACCTAGACTTGAATTTTAGCTTCTCTACTCACGAGCAGTGTGTAACATTGAGGAGGGTAGTAAACATCCCTGAGCCTCACTTTCCTCATCTGCAAACTGAGGATAATAGTGCGTGCCTGTTTCATAGGATTCTTTTGAAGGGTAAATGGGAATACTTATTCTATGTAAAACAGATAGTACAGTGCCTGACACACAAAGGCTGATAACATTATTAGTAATCTTATTAGCCTCACTAGCATTATGTACTAATTACTTGAGCTAATTGGCAAGGTAAGTCTTGGTAAGAAAAAGTTAATATCTGGGGCGCCTGCATGGCTCAGTCAGTTAAGCGTCCGACTCTTGATTTAGGCTGAGGTCATGACCTCACGATTCTTGAGACTGAGCCCCGCGTCGGGCTTTGCGCTGACAATGCAGAGTTTGCTTGGGATTCTGTCTCTTTCCCTCTCTCTGCCCCTCCCCTGCTCATGTTCTCTGTCTCTGTCTCTGCCTCTGTCTCTCTCTCTCTTTTAAAAAAAAAAAAAGTTGACATCTGGGTGACCACATCTTCAGAAAGAAGATTATCATTGCTGTTGCAACTGAGATTATTGAGCTTCAAAACTAATTTTTTTTCGTTGTTTTGCTTGGTTGAATTGAGGATAATTTATTTCTTTCAGTTTCTGAAAAAAATGTGCTGAAAGATTTAAATAGTGAGATTTATAAGTTTAGAATACATGGGTAAGTGGATTTGAATAGATCAGTTCCCATGCCATCAAATGCCATTTGTAGAGAAGGATAAGTTAAAAAAACACTTTTTAAAAATAGTGTACCTTGGGGTGCCTGGATGGCTTAGTCGGTTCAGCATCTGACTCTTGATTTTGGCTCAGGTCATGATCTCATAGTTTGTGAGTTAGAGCCTTGCAGCTCCTTGGAGCTGATAGCACAGAGCCTTCTTGGGGTTCTCTCTCCCTCTCTCTCTCTGCCCCTCCCCTGCTCTCTCTCTCTCCCTCTCTCTCTCAAAAAATAAAAAAAATAAAAATAGCGTATCTTTTTCACTTGAGCTGCTGTAACAAAAACACTATAGGCTAGATGGCATCTATAGACACCATAGACTGTGTCATCACATGGCAGAAGGGCCAGGGAATCCTCCAGAGTCTCTCTTATAAGAGCACTAATCCCATTCAGTAGGCTTTACCCTCATGACCCACTCACCTCCCAAAGGCCCCCCCTCCTAATGCCATCACATTGGGAATTAGGATTTCCACTTAAATTTGGTCCTTACCACACAAATTCAGTCTATAGCACAGTGGATCCTTTTTTCCATTTCTCTTCTCATATTTAGTGAAAATAAAAATATAGCAGTTTTCATCCATCTTCTGGGATAGATGGAGGTTAAGGTTGGGAGGCTGGGTAAGCAGAGCCTTCACTGTGCTTGGTGGAGAGTTTGATATATTCATTTGTCCATCCACAACCACAAATACTGTTGAGTGCTGTCCATGGACCTTGGAATAGACCAACGGGCTGGTGAACAGCAATCAGATGAACAAACTGTGCTGTTAAGTGATAAAGAAGACCTGCTTGGTTCTGTGAGAGCTTGTGAGTGAGGCCCAAGAGAGCTGCCCTGGGGACGTGATGAGGGAGCTGAGATCTGAAGGGAAGGGAAGAGTAGCAGCAGGAGCAGAAGGAACAGCAGGTGTTTGGCTCCTGAGGCCGGATGTTGGGCGGCTTGCATGAAACAAGGCCTGAGCGACTAGAGCCGAGAACGGGTGGGCACGATGCAAGATGAAGAGTGGAGGGGGGGAGATTGGGCCGGCAAGCAGGGCTACTGAATCTACGCCAAGGTCAGGGAGAACAATTGAAGGGATTTTAAGCACAAGGATAATGTTGTGGAATTGCAACTTTAAACAGAATTCCTTGTTTCTATGACCTTCCTGACACTGTTGCATTGCCATAGAGATGGACCAGTGCAAGTTATTCAGATCACCTCAGTCAAAATTGCCTTAAAAAACCCAAACAAACCCAAAATGCAGATTCATACTTTAGAGCGTGGGTGACTACTCTTGTGCCATTCATTCCTGGTTATCATCTTTCAGAGACCATTTCTTCCCTGGGGGAAAATATCTAATCACCATGGTGTAGGAAGTTCTGCTCTTACCAGGGACTGGGTGATAGGGTTGTTGAATGAACTCTGAAACTGGGCTACTGCTTTTTCGAGGTCAGTCCATAAAACCATGGTGTGGTAGCTGAGAAGCCTGCCATAAATCCAGCACCAGAGGGAATGCTGTGTTTTATTTACTCATTTTGTCTAGTGAAACAATGGGTTTGCCCTGTCTCTGACTGGCAGTTCCAGGGAGACTATCCAGTTTCTGCAGAGTTCATCTTTACCACCATTAAGTGAAGTTACTTCTATTTAAATGATCTAGTCAGTGGGGCAAGGGAGGAAAGGCTAGCAGACTTAAGATTTAGAACAATGACTATCTCTCAAGAGTATTACATGGGTTAACAGTAGTGATAAGGAGACCATTGGCTTTGGAATCAGAATAGCAAGGGTAAGCTTTGCTAGTGGCTAAAATGTTTGAAGTTGGGGTGCCTGGGTGGGTCGGTCGGTTAAGCGTCTAACTTTTTTTTTTTTAATTTTTTTAACGTTTATTTATTTTTGAGAGACAGACAGAGGCAGAGTATGAGCAGGGGAGGAGCAGAGAGAGAGGGAGACACAGAATCTGAAGCAGGCTCCAGGCTCAGAGCTGTCAGCACAGAGCCCGACACGGGCCCGAACTCACAAATCACGAGATCATGACCTGAGCCTAAGTCGGACGCTCAACCAACTGAGCCACCCAGGCGCCCCCCATTTTCAAAAAAAATTTTTTTTTTTTAACATTTATTTATTTTTAAACGTCTAATTCTTGATTTCAGCTCAGGTCCTGACCTCCTGGTTCGGTTCAGGAGATCGCACTGTGCTGACAGCATGGAGCCCTGCTTGGAATTCTCTTTCCCGCTCTCTGCCCCTCCCCCGCTCACACACGTGCCTCTCTCTCAAAATAAATGAACATTAAAAAATAAATAAAATGTTTGACATTGGGCAAAGATAGTTAACCTCTGAGAATAACTTTCTTCATCTATCAAATGGGGCTGATACTTTTCAGGATTATTATGACAATGAAGTGAGTTGTAAATGAGGTTCTAGTGACATCTTTTATTTGTATACATTACTCTTATTTGAGGAAGAAGGATTATCGAAGCCAAGAATAATGTAGTTCACTCAGCTGATAAACTATTAGAAATATGAAGTTATGAACTGATCAGTTAAGAGGAGATTAGTGCCATGAGAGGAAGATTTCTGGCTTTGTGAAAAGATTTACCAAGTGCTTCCTTGAAATCTGGCTCCCCTTAGTGAACCTCAGATACGAAGGTTTAGGAAAATTCAGTTATGTGCAACTTTTCCACTGAATTTGTAAAGACCTTAAAATTATCTTTGACTCTTCTTCTCTCACCCCACGTACAGTCTGTTAGGAAAGCTCATTGACTTTAACTTAAGAATATCTAGAATCCAGTCCCTTCTACACTGGTGTAAGCCACTGAAATCTCTCATCTTGATAAAATAGCAGCCTCCTGTCTCTCCGATCCAACATTGGCATCCCCCTACAGTCGATTCTTCTACAACAGCCAGAGTGATCCTTGCAAAGCTCATGTTGAATCATGTGATCCTGTACTCAGATCCCTCCCCTGGCTTTTCATCCTGTTCCTATTAAAAACTTCTGTGGTTGACAAGGCTTTCAACCACCTGCCTCCTGGCTTCTTTTATCTCTGACCTCATTTCTGCCTACTTTTCCTCTCTCTCTCTCTCTGTCACCCTCCCAGTCACTTTCACTTCCTGCTTGAACACGCTTCCTTGAACTCACTTCCTTGGACGTGTTTGGCACTGCTGCCTTAGAGCCTTTGGTTAGTCATTCCTCCTGGAAAGTCCACCCCTCCGCCCCTGCCCATATCCACATGGCTAACTCTTACTTCCTCCCTCCTGCCTTTAAACTCACAATCCTCTGTCCCTGACCCCACTTCTGATCCCCATTACCCTGCTGTCCTTGTCCTTTTTCATAGCACTTGTCACTATCTCCCATGTGGTATACTTTGCTCATTTATGATGTTTCTTGTTTGCCTACCCCTTTTTTGAATGGAAGCGCCATGAAGGACCAAAGTCTGTCTTTTTTGTTCACTTATGTATCTCAAGCACCTAGAACAGTGCCCACACATAGTAAATGCTGATATATATTGGTTGAATGGATAAAAATATCTATTAAGTAAGGTTTTCCAGTATTGTTGAGACTAAGGGTTAATGAACTTGGTGGGGAAATTATATTTTCTTTCTCTATTCTCTTAAGTGATTAGTTATAAATGTAAGAAATATTAACAGTTTCCCAATCTCTAAAATGAGATTGTTTATTTATTTTTGTTTTTTTTTTAATATATGAAATTTATTGTCAAATTGGTTTCCATACAACACCCAGTGCTCATCCCAACAGGTGCCCTCCTCAATACCCATCACCTACCCTCCCCTCCCTCCCACCCCCCATCAACCCTCAGTTTGTTCTCAGTTTTTAAGAGTCTCTTATGCTTTGGCTGTCTCCCACTCTAACCTCTTTTTTTTTTTTTTTTTTCCTCCTTCCCCTCCCCCATGGTCTTCTGTTAAGTTTCTCAGGATCCACATAAGAGTGAAAACATATGGTATCTGTCTTTCTCTGTATGGCTTATTTCACTTAGCATCACACTCTCCAGTTCCATCCACGTTGCTACAAAGGGCCATATTTCATTCTTTCTCATTGCCACGTAGTGGCACATTCTCATTGCACATATGCCATTGTGTATATAAACCATAATTTCTTTATCCATTCATCAGTTGATGGACATAAAATGAGATTATTTAGTATAAAAACAAAATATAGATTATAATCTCAGGAAGAAGTTCTCCCAATATAGACTCTGGAATTAGACAACCTGCTTTTGAACCCCAACTCTGCCAGTTACAAACTACATCATGCTGACTTCTGTGTGCCTCAGTTTTCTCTTCTGTCAAATCGGGATAATAATAGGTTTGATATGATGATTACATGAGTTAATAGGTGTGAAATACTTAGAACAGTCTTTGGCATTTATTTACCAAATGCTACATAAATGTTAGGTGATACTGTTGTTATATCAGCTGTCACTTTTACTTGTGGGGGTAATTCTTCTTCCCATCTATATCCATCTTCTTTTTCCCAGAGTTTTCATAATAATTTACTGCATATTCCCTTCGGGATGGCTATCGATCCTAGCATGTCTAAAATTCAGCTTCTTTGCTCTGTCTTGCTTGTTCTGGACATCCTTATTCTTGCTAATTTCAGAGTCACCCAGCCTCTAAATCAGGATGGCAAATTCAAATGTCTCCAGCAGGTTAAGTAAATGAGTGAAGTGGACCAGGTGTAAATGCGTGTGTGGGTACCGTCCCAGAGATCAGTCATGGCATAGACTCCTCCTCCAGTTGTGTCCCCTTGGATTCTTCCTGAGAAGCCCCAGATAGCAATTTTCAAATGGAAAGTTTCTTAATTTTTTAAGACTGAGGCACATTTCTCAAGTGTACTCTGTGGACCAAGTAAATTACTCCAGGGGGTCAAATGCAGCAAGTGACCAGCCTGCTCCTTCACCTCACGTCTTAGAATCACACTCCTTTCCCCCTCTAGCTAGGAGAGTGCCATCACACTGAATCTACCAGCACAGGCTCTCTCCCATCCGTACTTTTCTCCAAGTTCCTTGATGTATCACCTCCCTATGGCGGTGTGTTGCAAGTTTCATCTTCCCCCAAAATCTCGAAACAAGTTACCTGGTACACCTTACTCAAAAACTTCAAGTTACCTAATGTCTACACAGATACCAAGCTGCTTAGCCCTTTTTCATCATGTTCTTATGTCTATTTCTGGTCTCATTTCATAATGTGGCCCTTTCTGCATCTTTTCTTGGATGCATCTCCAAATGACTTACTGAGTCCTAGACATGCCTGTCCTTGCATATTCTTTCTGCTTCTGTGTCTTTGTGCAGGGACATGTAGTAGTTTCATTGGCTGTTGAATGTTGATCTCACTCTGCTAGGAGTGCTCTTTTTCTTCCTATTACACACCCTTCCTCACTCTTCCTCTGTGTGAAATTCTACCCACTTTTCAGAGGCCAGATTATGAATTTTTCTGGCTGCCCAGGTGGAAGTGTACTTTTGGAACCCTGATAGTGCTTGTTTTCTATCTTGTGCGCTTTTCCCCATTTTACCTTATTAGTCATTTGTGTATACACACACATGCATATGCAATACCTCCTTTGTTCTAAACTATAAGCCCCTGCATAGTGCACAGTAAGTAATATTTGGTGAGTGAATATTTTTTCCTTGAGGTTCTGGTGTATTTCATTTGGGGGTGGGGTGTTTTGCTTGGGTTTTGTATTTTTTTTTGCAAAATGTGCACACCATATTTGTTTTTTGCTTAAAAAAATTTTTTTTAATGTTTATTTTTGAGACAGAGTGCAAGTGGGAGAGGGACAGAAGGAGACAGAATCTGAAGCAGGTTCCAGGCTCTGAGCTGTCAGCACGGAACCTGATGAGGGGCAGATCATGATCTGAGTCAAAGTCGGATGCTTAACCAACTGAGCCAAAATAGGTGCCCCATTTTTTTTAAGTTTATTTATTTATTTTGAGAGAGAGAGAGAGTGAGGTAGTGAGTAGGGGAGGGGCAGCAAGAGAGAGAGAGAATCCAAAGACTGTCAGCATAGAGCCCAACACAGGGCTCGAACTCATAGTTCAGGAGATCATGGCCTGAGACAAAGTCGAGAGTTGGACACTTAACCAACTGAGCCACCGAGGCACCCCCATTTTTTCTTTTTTGCTTTAAAATTTCAAGTGACACACACCTAAAAATCTAGATTGAAATTAAACCAAGGCTGGTTAGATAAAGAATGGTTATAGAATTATTATATTACAGCAGGGCCTGGATAACAATTTGAAAGTGTGAAATGCAGTGAGATCAAAAAGATGTCCTTGAGTAGAATTCGTAATAAGCTAACCTTTTTTCATCTGTGGTTTTAGGAAATTGTTACAGGAAACCAACCACTCTGCTACATGTAATAAACACTTAACTATTAATGGAATTTTAATAATATATATATTGTTCATCTCCAAATCTTTACAGAATTCTTGGAAATAGATTTTCTTTTAGGAAGAAAGACTTTTCCAATTAAAGTTTTGGAAAAATCTTGCTAATTGGTAAGGTTGAGTGAATTAGTGAAAAAAGAACTCTAGGATATGTTATTTTGAAGTCCTGCTAAAATGTGCCCAAACCTTCTAAACACTTAGACTTTTTAAATTGTTGGAGACATTGAACCAAATTCCCTGGAAAACCTCTTGGGTGGGAAAGTCATTGATTGGTAAATATGTATAGCCAATAACTTCTAGAAAGTTCCACAGAGTGTGTTGGATATGTAGTTTATTTGCCTCATGGAAAGAAATGAATATGACTGTTGGTTGATAATTTTTACAAAACTTTAGTCATTTTGTGAGAAACTTAAGAAAATTGGAATGTCATCAGGAAGCAGAAGAGAACAATGATGGAGTGATGAAACCAGAAGGGCTATTGAAGAGGGTGACCTCTTCAGTTGAACTCTTAGGGAAATGTTCTGAAAGAGGTAATGACTTGCTCAAGATCATACATCCAGTTAGAGAATGGCCAGGCAAGGCAGGTCGGTGGCAAAGGGCAGAGAATGGCGGACTCATCCATGGTAGACTGAGCTGAAACAGTGGCAGGAGAGATGTAGAGTAGAAGGGATTTGTCAGGGTGGTCGGTGCTGACAACAAGGATGTGGGCAGAATTGGACTTCTTTATATATTCAGCAACTGGTATGGGGCAAAAACAGCCCTCACTGTCCAAGTGCCCGACCTCTTGAAGAAATGACATGCACCTCTACCCATCAAGGGTGCCATTATGTCATGCTCTTGGTACACCCTTTCACAGTCATTAAGACTGGGGTAACTTTCTCATTAAATACAATGGTGTAAGCTGAGTGAGTTGATCCAAATCTCTTACCTACTGTCTCAGCTGTGCTTATACCCCCAACTACAGATTATGTTGATGACACTGAATTGCCAAGGAAATATTGTATTGTTTTAGTATGTGTTCCTCAAGGTGGCCAGGAAAGGCTACAGTATCTTTTAGAAGTTTAAATGCCAGTTTTAGTGCTCCCTTAACATTCCTAGTATGTAGAAAACTCATTCTCCAGATTGGTTTTATTGTAATGACTGGCATTAACTGCTCACGACCAAGCTAACTCCAGTAGAAATATTGCCAAGCTTGCTTTAATGATAGCTGAACCTCCAGACTTGTCACATAAACAGAGCTAATGCAGTAAACAAGCTTTCCTAATCTTGCGCATTCAGTCTAATAATTTTGCTATGGAACAGGGAACTGCTGCTTATCTGTGTTTTCCAATACCTCTCTTTGCCTGTCATGTGAAAGGAGGTGATGATCTCTTTATAGATAATGTGAAAAAAAAAACCACAGTGGGTTAGACAATAGTGCTCACACATTCTGAATTAGAGGAGGCTGAATTAATGATATTTTACTGTAATGATGACATATTAATTTGCAAAGTGATTTTGCAAGTATTCTCAGATGGTTTCCACAACATCCCTGCAAAGCAGGTTAGGGTTGGTTTTGTTATTTCTACATAATATGCCAGAATCGGGGAGATACAGTGACCGACATCGGGGTTACAGTCAATGACAGAAGAAATTGAATCTAGGTTTTCTGGCTCCAGCCTCCATGTTCTTTCCACTTGCCTGCCAAAGTTCCTGATAATGATTTTTAAGGCAAGTTGGAATACCTGTACAAGAGCTTATACGTTGGAGACTTCCTCAGACGTTGTCTAAAACTGAAAGGTCGGTTTATGCCACGGTGGTATCCAAACTCCCATGGATCACAAGAATAACTGCATGTGCTTGTTAAAAATAAGGACTGTAGGTCTTCACTATAGACCTACTAAATCAAAATCTCTAAGAAAAGAATGTGGGCAAATGTATTTTTAACAAATAAAGAGGATTCTTAAGATCATGCATTTCGGGAAACACTGGACTATGGTCAGGCTAGCCCTAAAAGAAGACAGGGGACTTACACACGCAGCCTTTTTAGCCAGATGTCTATTCTCCGTACCAGGGCTTGATTTATAATAGTGTTAAAACTTCGGCGATTTCTGTACTAAATATTTACTAATAGTTTTGACAGTGAATCGAGATTCTATTTTAGGCTATTTCTGTGTTTCTGCATTTGAAATAGATTCGGAAAAAAATAAAACACTTGGAACTTAAATATGTTGCTATACAATGAGAAC
Source organism: Panthera tigris (assembly GCF_018350195.1). Lineage (NCBI taxonomy): Eukaryota > Metazoa > Chordata > Mammalia > Carnivora > Felidae > Panthera > Panthera tigris. Next base: position 95,301,841 of record NC_056669.1, read on the forward strand.
CACAAGCAGCACATTCAGAATTTCCCAGTCTTTACTAATTGGAGATTTGGGGTGAGAATAGGAGTGTTAATAAGAATGCTTTTTTGGTAGATGCAAATAATAGAAGTTTAATTTGCTTTTGGTTTAAGTAGGACCATAGAAGTATAGCTGAAGACTTTGGAAGCTTAACTATAAAGAATTGAGAGAATAATATTTTCTTTTTTTCTGTTTGTGATACTATTTTTTTAGTGACTTTTTTTGTAGTTTATTTTTATAACATTTAGAGAAAAGAAACCTTTAAATCTGCTTTCTTTCTTTATAGGTAGATTTAAAAAAATTATCTTTACTATGAAATTAATGTAAGTGATACATATTGATGGTTCTTTTTTAAAAACTTTATTTATTTATTTAGAGAGAGAGGGCACGCGTGTGTGAGTGGAGGGAGGGTCAGAGAGAATCCCAAGAATGATTCCGTGAACTGTGAGATCATGACCTGAGCCGAAATTAAGAGTCAGATGCTCAACTGACTGAGCCGCCCAGGTGCCCCAGTATTGAGTTTTAAAGGGCCAAGAGACTAGAGAGGATGTTCTAATTATTTTTTTCTCTTTTTAAAAAATGTTAAGTTCTCCAAATGATGAAGAAGGAAAATGGGTTTAGGTTTAATCAGAAGGAATTTCCATTTTAGTTGGCTATGGGCCAGACTCAGTACTGAGTATGGGAATATAGTGGTGATCAGGAATGCCGTAGTCTCTGTCTCCATTGGTCTAGCAGAGGACACGGATCATTACATAAGCAGCTCCAGAAAGGGCTTAGAGAAGGTTTTCTGGAAGAAATAATGTTTAATCCAAAGTATGGAAGAAAAAGAGAAGGAAGATGATGATGTTAATAATGGTAATAAGACATAATACTTATGAAAAATCTATGTCCCAGATACTTTTTTTTTTCCCCATTAAAATTTTTTTTGTGTCCTTTTAGGGGTTTTTAAGAGCTGTAAATTCAAAGCTGCCCATGACAGAAAAAATGTAACTTTAACAATCGCATAACTCATTATGGGGAACCCCAGATACTTTTCTAAATACCTCAACGAACTTACTTAATCCTCATATAATCCAATAAGGTAGGTCCTATTCACATCCCCATTTTACTGAAAGAAAGCTAAGTTAATAGAGGGAAAGCGATTTGCTCAAAGACACATAGCTAGTAAGTGGAGAAAGATCCAGGATTTGAACTGTCCCCTGAACGTACTGTTAACCACTATGCAAACTACACTGATGAATTAGAGATGAGCAGGTGAGGGCGGCTGGAGGACCAGGGAGCATTTCCAGCCAAGGGACTGAACATTCAGGAAGTTTGGGCCGAACGTCCTGGAGGAGAGAGGCAAGAGGTAAGGCTGGAGAAATGGGCGGGGTGGGGGGAGCAGTCATAAAGGACCTTGAGGCTCTGGTGAGGGTTTAGTATCCTAAGGGCCTTGGGAAGTCATTGAAAGATTTCAAGCAGTAGAGTGTCATGATCAAATTTATAGTTTGGACAGCTGAAATTTTGGAGAATGGATGTGAAGGGAGCAACTCAGGATGTAGGAGACCAGTTGTTGTGGTGGTGGTGGTAAGCCAGGCATTGCGTGATGGTGGTTTGGGTTAAGATAATGGGGGCAGGGACTGAGACAGGGAATCAGAGAGAGGAGGTGCAAGTCACGGGCCTTCACCATAAATAGGTTGTGGGGGAGAAGGAGACGGCAAAGTCCAGAAGGATTGTGACATGTTTGGACTCTGGGCAGATGATACCACTAGTCACTGACGTTGGAAACACAAGAGAAGGAGCAGGCTTTGGGGGGGGGAATAATGAGGTTGATTTCTTACGGGTTCTGTGTGGATGTCAGGCAATCTTGCAACAGATTAGGACCAGGCTGAGCCTAATGTTGTGAGTTCTTTACTGAAGTCCTTTGGTTTAGCAGTCATTCTATAGTTTTCATAAAGTCTGTGCTATAGGAAAGTTTGGAGACTCAGCATGTAATATCTTAGGAAAGGTAGCATAGTATTTTTGAACGGTTTGAGGGAGTGTGGCCCATGTAGCACTTTGTGCCTTAGTTCAGTGAATGTTGGCTGTTTCCTTTTCGGCAGAAAAGCCGGGAAGTGTAGTGGACAGTGTATTAAACGTAACAGAAGACCTGAGTTCATAGTCCACCTTCTCACCTTTGACACTTACTGGCTGTGGAATCTTGGGTCAGCTATTCTATTTCATCTCTCAAATATGTCTAAAAATACCCACTTTATGTTCAGAGATGTTGAATCTCTCTCTGAATCCTCTTTGTAGAAAGTACAAAGCATTTTATACATATTAGACATTGGGCCTTTTTCCCTCTTCCGTTTTCAATTAGAAATCTAGAAATAGAATTGCTCCAGAAGTTGATTAAATTGTTTGTGTGAGGTTCAAGTTCCTTCCGAGATTTATTTTAGATTTATTGCAACTTTGTCGTGATCAACACCTGAGTCTCTTCTGATGTGATTATCTAATATTATCTAACATATGTCAATTTTAGAATGTACCTAAAACAAAAAAAATTTTTTTACAACTTTGTTAGAACATAAGCTTGGTTTCTGTATTTAAAGTGAAACTAATTTGGGGTGGAAGCCTGGGTGGCTCAGGCAGATAAGCATCTGGCTCTTGACTTTGGCTCAGGTCATGATCTCACAGTTTGTGAGTTTGAGCCCCACATCAGTTTCTGTGCTGACAGCTCAGAGCCTGCTTGGGATTCTCTCTCTCCCCGGCCTCTCTCTCTCTCATTCTCTCCCTCGCTCATGTACTCTGTTTCTCTCTCTCTCTCAAATAAATAAACTTAAAAAAATTTTTTTAAAAAGTAAAACTAATTTAACCACGAATTGTGTTAGTTTCTTTTATTAAAATTTTTTTTAATGTTTATTTATTTTTGAGAGGGAGAGAGAGACAGAGCATGGGCAGGGGAGGGGCAGACAGAGAGGGAGACACAGAATCTGAGGCAGGCTCCAGGTTCTGAGCCATCAGCATGGAGCCCCATGCGGGGCTGGAACTCACAGACAGTGAGATCATGACCTGAGCCAAAGTTGGACCCTTAACCGACTGAGTCACCCAGGCGCCCCACGAACTGTGTTAATTTTAAAGAAATACCTTCAGCTTCAACTTTATTTTTAATATATACAAAAGCTATGATTAACTATAGTGGATTAAGGATATAGTTAAATTATTGGTAGCAAAGTGTTATTTCAACTGTGACATAATTGGAAGACTTTCAAGCTTGACATAACTGTTTAAAGTCCCATTATTGTATTATAAGCATTATTATAAGAGGTGATTATAAGTTCCCGTCATTTCTTACTCAATACCCCACTGTTCCTGTCTTAGGCTTAAAGATATTTAGAGAGTTCTTTTTTCTTCAGTGAAAGATTTTCTATTGTTCTCATCTTTATTTCAGCTAGATTCTTATGAATTATAAGGTTGATGACAAAGCAGTACCTTTTAGATCTCTATAGCAAAGGTATTATCTTTGAAATGAGGGCATATTTTCCAGAATGTACTTGGAATCTAATTTTTTAAAATATAGCAAAATTTAGGACTATATATAAATATCCAAATCTTTTAATAATATTTGCTTCAGAAATACATTGCTTCTTTGAAAATTGTGAGTTAATTTTTTTTGACAATTTATTTGTTGATATTACTACAACTGGAAACATTCGCTTTTCTCTCCTTTTGCACTCCTGTCTTTGAGCTGTCTCAGAAGCAGATGTTGAGGGACAGGGATTCTCAGGTGCAGTCAGTTTATTTGGAAGGTGATCCCAAGAAACCCCAGTAGGGAGTGAGACAGGGAAGGGAACACAGCCAGTAAAGGGGGCATTTTATCAAGCACTGTGGTGAACTAGAACCTAATCCCACCGCAGAACTCTGGAGCTAGTGCAGAACTCAAGTTTCAGAGTTACTTCACCTGCAGGGCCAGGGAGCTCGGATATTTGTACACCAATGGCCATTAGTCACTGGTTGAGGGCCGTTGGTGGGGAGGAACATTAATTTGATAGAACTTCTGTCTCCTGTGCACTTGGGTGTTGCTGGCTTCAGCCACTTAAGTCCTTGGGCAAAGACATGCGTTTGAAGTGTGTGCTCCATTGGTATTGCCAGAGTAGAGGGGGCACCAGCTTAGCCATATTTGCCATCAGACTAGTTACTCTTGGTTTCTTTCTCCTTAAACAAAACAAAACAAGCCCAAGGAAAAGAGAGAAGGAGCTAATTCCTGGAGAAATAAAAAGAAGTACGCATAAGTTGATGCCTGTTGTAATCTTCCATTGGGGGCGGAGGCTCTGCCACCTCTCGGGGTTGAGGTGTTGGCCTGTTTTCAGTATTTTAACATTAAAAAGATACAGGTGACTGACTAAATATTGAATGGACCTCATGAGTTTATGTTTGTGTTAAAGTATGCATTAATCTCTTCATAATTTAATTTCGATCTACCGAATAGGAGATGGTTTCCACATGGTCAGTACAGAGTGAGTACAGCATTTGGACGACTTGGGGACAGATGTGGTTCGTTGCTTGTTGATGGAATCCTAATTTTGTATAAATACTGGATAACCACATACTTCAGGGGAGGTTGGCTCCCTCCTCGGCCCCGGGGGCCCAGTCTTGGGTAATTTAAGCTTATCTTGCTGATTGTTTTCCCCTTGCTGGAGGTTGGTTTAGGAATAGGCATGTAATGAGGTTCTGGCCAGTGAGATGTAAGAGGTGATCTGCCAGAAGGAGGGCTTCTGAGAAGGCTTTCCTCCTCAGTAAAAAGAGGCAGAAGGAAAGGTGTTATATAAGGATGCGAAGGCCTGTGGCCATCCTTGGGACCAGAGGGTACAAACTGGGGAAAGAACCAACACATGAGGACTGCAGAACAGAAAGATGGAAAGCACCTGGGATTTGATGCTGTCACTGAGCTTCTGAATGTACTTACTCTGGAGGTGCCTTATACTTCCTGTTAATTTGAGATAATGAATTCCATTTTTCAGGGCACCTGGGTGGCTCAAACAGCTGAGCATCCAACTTCGGCTCACAATATCTATCTATCTATATATCTATATCTATCTATATCTATCTATATCTGTATATCTATATATCTATATATCTATATCTATATCTATATCTATATTGTGACCTATTTTGTGGTTAGACCATCAAGGATAAGATACCATCAGGGAGACTGTGTCCTCTATTCTCGAGCTCTTTCAATACTCCCATAATTATCCTTTCATGTACAAATATTTGTTCACCTTTGGTGTGCCAGACACTTTGCAGTGTGCAGGGGGTATAGCAGTGAACAAAATGGGCAAAGTCTTGGCTCTCATGGAGCTTGCCTTGGAATAGGAAAGATGAACAATACACAAGTAAATATTTGGTAAGTCTGGTGGTGAGAGATGTACTAAGAAGAAGAATAAAGCAAGGTAGATAATAGAGCATTACTGAGGAGGATGGAGGGAAGTTTGTGTCCCCTTACATAGGGGGGTTAGGCAAGATTTTCCCAGTAAGGTGACATTCGAACTCAGACCTGAATGGAATTTTCTCTTTTCACCCAACCGTAATGTCCTCCTTGCTGTTCCTTGTGCGTCTCCAGCACAAGCTTTGCACTAACTTATTCCTCTTTCTAGAATATTCTTTTTAACGGATAGTGGTGATTTGAATAAATAGGGAGGAGGATTGGGAGCTGTGTTATCAGGCAAATGGAATTCCTTCTTCTCTTAGAACTGCAGAGGTGGGTCTGGCTGCCAGTGAATTCTGTTGAATACCCTAACTGGGACTTTTGTTTTGTTTTGTTTTTTTGGTGAGTCACTTTTAAAATAACATAAATAATTTGTTTAAAAATACGTGATCTTGAATGGATAAAGAAGTCGTGGCTTATACATACAATGGAATACTACTTGGCAATGAGAAAGAATGAAATATGGCCTTTTGTAGCAACATGGATGGAACTGGAGTGTGTTATGCTAAGTGAAATAAGTCATACAGAGAAAGACAGATACATATGTTTTCACTCTTATGTGGATCCTAAGAAACTCAACAGAAGACCATGGGGGAGGGGAAGGGAAAAAAGAAGTTAGAGAGGGAGAGAGGCAAACCATAAGAGACTCTTAAAAACTGAGAATAAACTGAGGGTTGATGGGGGGTGGGAGGGAGGGGAAAGTGGGTGATGGGCATTGAGGAGGGCACCTGTTGGGATGAGCACTGGGTGTTGTATGGAAACCAATTTGACAATAAATTTCATATAAAAAAAATACGTGATCTTTAGGCGCACCTGGGTGGCTCAGTTGGTTGAGCAACCCGACTTTGGCTCAGGTCGTGATCTCCTGAGTTGTGAGTTCCAGCCCCGCCTCTGGCTCGGCGCTGACAGCTCCGAGCCTGGAGCCTGCTTCGGATTCATTGTCTCCCCTTCTTTCTGCCCCTTCCATGCTCATGCTCTGTCTCTCTCTGTTTCTCAATAACAAAGAAACGTTAAAAAAAAATTTTAAAAAGAAAAAAAAAAAACATGATCTTTAGATGATCTTTTTGAAGACTTAAACCCACTCAAGTTATTTTGCCCCATTTGCTGCTTTAAAAAAAAATTAACTTGGACTGTAAGAAAAAACAAAGTTAAAATATTTTGTCAGTTGACCTAATAGTAAAACATGATGCCCTGGGTAATATCTGTAGAGTATCCTCTATCACAATAGTTTCAACACAATAAAAGCTTAGAAACCTTACTGGAAGTTGAAGTTTAATAACTGTTTTATTCACAAGTAATTTTATTTTTTTTAAAAATCTTTTTTTCAACGTTTTTTATTTATTTTTGGGACAGAGAGAGACAGAGCATGAACGGGGGAGGGGCAGAGAGAGAGGGAGACGCAGAATCGGAAACAGGCTCCAGGCTCCGAGCCATCAGCCCAGACAGAGCCCGACGCGGGGCTCGAACTCACTGACCGCGAGATCGTGACCTGGCTGAAGTCGGACGCTTAACCGACTGCGCCACCCAGGCGCCCCTTTTTTTTTTTTTTTTTTTAAATCTTTTTTTCAACGTTTTTTATTTATTTTTGGGACAGAGAGAGACAGAGCATGAACGGGGGAGGGGCAGAGAGAGAGGGAGACGCAGAATCGGAAACACACAAGTAATTTTAAAACAACAAAAGACCAAAGTTTTATGAGCTCCTCTGAAAACTGTACATTTGTTGACTTTATCTAGAAGTTCAGTGTTTATATGTCTCTTTACTAATCTTTTTTCTAAATATATTGAAAATATTTTGCACCACACCCGTATGATTGCTTAGGTTTGTAAAAAAAAAAAAGGGGGGGGGGGCTTTGAGTGAGTTGCCAAATAGCATCTCTCATTGACTTATCTCTAAAATGATAATGCAAAAATAGAAAATAAAAACAAGTATTTTTGCTGAGCATATGATTTATGTTATAGCAAAAGAACCAAGTGATGCAACACTCCATTTCCTTGGTGATGCCTTGTTGGGACTCTAGTAGCTGTGCATACTCTTGTTGAAGAGGAGAATTTCTGTTTGCACTTTTTCTTTGGGTTATTCTGTACCTAGAGTGGCTCATTTCCACTCTTTTTTAAATTCATTTTTTACTGCCCATCTTATCTTTTAAGTATACTTTGTAGGTAGTGGTGTTTGGAACAAAGTTTTTTTTCTGTCTTTGCTGTTAGCCAATTAGTGATTATCTTTTATAATGGTTTTCAAGGAGAACAGAGATAAATGAAATTCAGATATATTACTGAAAGATCCTTTTTGAGAGCAGCTTTAACCTCTTCTCACCTATACTTTTTCTGGAACTGTAGAACAGACCAAATTAGGTTTCACCAAATTTTCTTTTAGCTAACTGTGCCCTCCAGTGGAGAAAACACAGGGCAGTGAAATAGCCCAAGTAATAAAAGCAGCAGGGAGGAGAGGATGTAACGCATCCAGGTAAGATCCAAGCTGCATAACAATTTTCTACATAAAAGAGGTTGTTTTCACTCACCATAAGCAAGAATATTATGCATGAGTACTCCGTGAGTTTTTTGAAGATCCGTAGAGGGATTTATTAGCAGTGCTTTGACATAATTGCCTTTCACAAAGTAGCTGATTCAGTGCGTTGCTGTGTTTTGTGCCCTCCATAATGACGTATTCAGTTTATGAAAAGTTCGGCAAGTCTGGTAAGAATTGAGAGTAGGGAGTAATTGGCTTTTTGTTCTTCCCCTAGAATGAACTCAGATGATGACTTTTTATATTTTTAATTTTTGAAGACAAAAGAAAATCCCACATTAATTTAGTGGGTATAAACAAGAAACACTTTGCTGCAGCACCTGTGAATGATTATAGCACTCAGAAAATTGCAAATTGACCACTACTTTCCTGTTTTCTAGGTAGAAAGGGCTGCTGTCTTTGCTGTGACTCCTGGCCTCTTCTGTGGTCTCTTGGTGTCTATGGGAATGGTGATTGCACACGTCTGAGCCCCTGAGAGCGTTGCAGTGGCTCATGCTCAACACGGGCTGGTACACGTGCAGGTCTGGGCTGGGCATTGGAACCAGAGTTAGCGGGTGCTGAATTTTGCTGCATGATGATGTGCACATTGTGCCTGCAGGCTTCCTCTGTCTCTTGTCAGCGGAAGGGAGGGAGAACTAGATTACTTAGTTGAAGCAGGAATGTAAAACATTTGATAGTAGTTTTGTGCTTGGTGCAAATTGGAGGTATGTTTCACTAAAATAATTTAGTGAGTAACCTCTGAGAAACAGTAAACACAGGCTTTCTTTTTCTTGACACTTACAAAACTTGGGCCAATTGTCCTTACAACACATTGTTGTCATTTGAATTTTTCTATATATCCAAGAAATAGAAGCTTTCTTCTTTATCTTATTGTAAGTGACCATGTATTATATAAACCTTTCTATATTTAGAGTGGTCTTAAGATTTAGGCATAAGGAGGACAATTAGAAATAAAAATACATGATTAAAAACCTTAATAAATTTATAAGCTCTTAAGGAAGGATCTTTGCATAGTAAGGTTTCAAAGGCATAGTGTCTTTCATTTGAACCATCTTGCAGAACAACATAAGTTTCTTAAAGAGATACTGCCAAACTGAAGTTAAAAAAAAAAAAACATGATATGGGGCGTCTGGGTGGCTCGGTTGGTTGAGTGTCTGGCTTTGGCTCTGGTCATGATCTCACCGTTCGTGAGTTCTGAGCCCCACATCGGGCTCTGCTGACAGCGCAGAGCCTGGAGCCTGCTTCAGATTCTGTGTCTTCAGATTCTCTCTCTGCCCCACCCCTGCTTGTACTCTGTCTCTCTCTGTCTTTCAAAAATGAATAAACATTAAAAAAAAATTAAAAATAAAAGCATGATATGTGGACTTTTAGAGGGGAATTTTGAAATATTTGAAGGAAAATTACAATATGAACGTGATTGGGGCGTCTGGGCGACTCAGTCGGTTAAGCATCCGGTTAAGTATCCGACTCTTGATTTTGGCTCAAGTCTTGATCTCACAGTTCATGAGTTTAAGCCCTGCATTGGGCTCTGTGCTGAAGTCGCAGAGCCTGCTTGGGATTCTGTGTCTTCCTCTCTCTCTGCCCCTCCTTTGCACCTTCTCTCTCTCTCAAAATCAATAAATGAACATTTAAAAAAAGTTTAAAAAGGTAATAATATGAATGTGGATTTATGTTTCTTAAAAATTGTTTACCTCTATTTTATCACTTTTATTTTAAATAATGAATTACTATGTTTTAAGATCTGTAGTAACTGTAATAACTGAACTCTTGAGGGTGCTGATGAGCACCGAACACTTTCTGACAGTTTGTACTGATGATCCTCATTAAAATTGAGTTTTCTCTGGGTTTTAATATAGTTACTTGAACATAAGCATATAGCTTGCTTCCCAGGAGATACTTAGTTGTTGTTGTTTAGTTGGGTAAATAATTTACCATGTGCTTTGAAATTCTTCGAAAGTTCCACCAAATTTGTGCACTTTATCAAAACTATCTTTGGATCCCATATTTTTTAGTGTTTATTTTTGAGAGAGAGAGAGAATGAGCGGGGGGTGAGGCAGAGAGAGAGCGAGACAGAGGATGCTAAGTGGGCTCTGTGCTGATAGCAGCAAGCCCAATTCGGGGCTCGAACTCACGAACTGTGAGATCATGACTTGAGCTGAAGTTGAACCGTGAGATTGTGACTTGAGCTGAAGTCGGATGCTCAACTGACTGAGCCATCCAGGTGCCCTGGATCCCACTTTTGAATGCTTGTTTAATATTTCAAATGAAAAGACCTATTTCATCACTATGAAATGTAAGTTTTGTTACTGGATGAATTTGTTATCTTTTAATTTTGGGTAAATTTGCAGAGATGTTTATTTTATCTTTAGAAGGAAGCCATTCAAAAGTGTATGCTAACGTTAGGTTTCAGAGAATTAGCATTTAGCTGTTAGGGTCCCAAATAACATATGCCTTCTATCTCTTAGCAGGTAGAATACTTTAAAACTATAGTGTGGTATATTAATTTGAAGAAAATGATCAGACTTTCAGGATGGGAAGGCTTTTAGAGTATGGCTCCCTTCATTCAAATTCTAGAGGTGGTGATGTTGAAGATGTAGGTTAAGAAAAAGGTCTGTGTTACAAGGAGAGTAGTATACTAAACAAAATGAATTGTCCTTAATTGGAATATTAGTCATTTTAAAGGATGAATTTTAATGGAAACTTTTTGCATCCTCTCAACCTGTGAACAAAATGATGTATTTCCTTTTCCCCAGACTGTGCCCCTCTGTTTCACATTTCTTCTGAAATATCACACTGTTTTCATTACTGGGAGCTGAAAGCCATATTGGAAGATTTCTCTCAGCAGTTTGGTTTGAAACTGTGTTCCTTTCATTTAAGGCAGTGTTGTCCAATAGAACTTTCTGTGATGCTGGAAATGTTCTGTGTCTGTGCCGTCCTTGGCAGCCACCAACTGCATGTGGCTTTTGGGCATTTGAAATATGGCTAGTGCAACTGAGGAACTGAATTTTTAATTTTATCTACTTTTAATTTAAGTTAAATTAACAGCCATGTATGGCCAGTGGCTATGGTGTTGGACAGTGTCGATTTAAAGTGCCTCTGCGAGGTGATAGATGGATCAGGGTTTGAATTATGACTCTCACAGTACGTGTGCATAGCCATTCGGTCCTCTGCATTTTTATAATGTTGTCTGGGATACTGTAACCTTACTTTCAAATAACTATATGCGAAAAGAAGAGGAATTATGTCCTGACAATGAAGTTGGTAAGTCTAAATAGACTTAAATAGGTCTAAGATCTTGTGGCTCTTAAAACCCACAAATTAAATTGCATTTGCCCTTTGGGTGTGTCTCAAAACCCAAAGGTTTGTTTTTGTTTTTGTTTTTGTTTTTGTTTTCCTGGTGCTTTTGAATTAAAATACAGCTACCTAGGATAGAATAGGTGACCGCAAAACGGAGTGACTGATTACACAAAAAAAGAAACAACAAACCAAAATTCATATGTACCTGCGCAGGAACTTTATCTGGGAGTTGGGTATTCTTTCCTGAACGTCCTTAAGTGTGGCAAGTCTTCCTATTTTGAGAGTAAACTTGAGGATTGGAAAGAGGACATTTGTGCTCATGTCTGGTAAATAATGATAAAAAATTTGAATAATGCTTTAGAGTTCCCCAGGCAGTTGCAATTTCATCTTGTGCCTGGATTATTAGCCCCTTGTTACAGATGAGAGAACAATGATTTCATCAAAGTTTTAACATTCATTCATTCAACAGACATTTATTGCTTACTATTACATGTAAGTTTCAAGGTTGGGACTGGAAGAACAGTCACTTCCCTGGAGAAGCAGGGAATTTATAGCAGGGGCAATTAAACAAAAACCACAAGAAATTATAATATGGTGTGCCTGATACTATGCTGTACAATTGTATAGCTTTCTCTGGTTTCAGTTACTTGTGGTCAACTGTGGTTCTGGAAGCAGAGGATTCTCCTTTGGATATAACTGTCAAACACTTCATCTTTATCATGTAGGCATTTTATCATCTCATCACAGGAAGAGTGAGTACAGTAAGATATTTTGAGAGAGAGAGAGAGACCAGATTCACATAACTTATTACAGTATATTGTTATAATGTTCCATCTTACTATTAGTTATCATTGTTAATCTCTTAATGTGCCTAATTTACAAATGAAACTTTATCAGAGGCATGGATATATAGGAAAAAATACAGTACATATAAGGTTTGATACAGTCTGTGGTTTCAGGCATCTGCTGGGGCGCTGGTGTGTTGGGGGACTACTATATGTATGCATGGGATGCATCGAGAGAGCAGAAGCACCTGGGGTGGGGGTGATTGATGAGGGCAGCAGGACTCCTCCAGGTGGAGAAGGCAAGGGAAGGGCACTCCAGGAAGAGGAGACAGCAGGGGCAAAGGTGTGAAAGTGCTAATGTTCTAAGTCAGGGAATAAATTTAGTACACGGAAGATATCTGAAAACTCAGGTGCACAAAATTTACTCGTGTTCTTATATCATCTTGACCTTGTTTTTCTTCTAGTTCAGTCTGAAGAAGGGCTGGGCTAAAAATAGCTCCTGGTACAGTGATAAAACATTCAAGTAACAATTTCAAGGAGAAAGTTAAAACTAGATTTAGTTATTTGGCAAACACTTACTTAGAATATTGATGGGCTAATTAAAAATCACTTTCGTTATTAAAGCAGATCCCTAAAGGCCTCTCCTTGTTCTCACTAAGCTTTATGGGGCTTTAATTCATGGCTTTTTTTGCAGGGCCCAGAACAGTGCCTGACACATACTAGATGCTCAGTAAATATTTGTGGTGAATGAATAAGTGAATCCTAGGTTATTTTAAAAGTCACTGTGAATGTTTAAAAGTATTAAACATGTGTTTTTTCAAAACTGGAACATTTAGACATTTCCATACTTCAGATTGGCCTTTGTCCCAATGTTTCTGTCACCTATTGCTATATAATAAGCTGTTCTAAAGCTCAGTGGCTTAGAAAAACAACCAAACATATTATTACTAATGATTTGTGGATCAGGAATTTGGGCAGGGCTCAGTAGAGACAGTTTTTCTCTATTCCACATGGTGTTGGCTGAGGCAGCCCCACTGTGGCTTGAAGATTCAAGATGACTTCACCTCCTTGTATGGGGTCTTGGTACTAGTTGTTGACTGGGGAGCCTTAGTTCTCCATGTAGCCTCTCCATAGGGTCACTCGTCATTCACTAGAGGTCACTGAGCTGTCCTTCCATGGCATGGACGTTGTTCTGAGAAGGTGAAAACAGAAATTGCAGGATATCTTAAGGCCTTGACCTGGAAGTCATACAGTTTCACTTCTGCCTCATTCTTTTGGTCAAAGCAAGTCATAGGAGCAGCCCAGAATCGGGCAGAGGAGAAAAGATTCTGCCTTATGATGGAAGAATGGCATATTCGTGTTGCAAGGTGGCATAAGATGGGAGGTATTTTTGCAGCTGCTTTTGGAAATATTCTATAGCCAGCTCACTGAGTATGTATAACAAGTCACACCTCTTCCACACGCAGAAAACACTTCCCCTCCCGCAGAAGTTTTATCTCATTATGGCATCAACTTGAAGTCCAGGATTGTATCATTTAAGTAAAGTCCAGATGCACATGAAGTTTCTCAGGCACAGATGCTTAGGCAGCTTCTGATCTAGAAATCCGTGAACCAAACGACAAAGTTGCCTACCCTTCCACCTCATCTGCCCACACCCAGCATCCAGTGGTGAGACAGGGATGGGAATACTGCAATAGATACTCAAGGAACGTAGGTGTCACTGGTCCATAGCAATTTTGAAACCCAGCTGGACATATGTTACCAGTTCTTTTATGACACACACTGAGAATCATGAGAGTAGTAAGAGAGTTTTGCTCTTGACTTATTTCCTAATGTATTGTTTCTTGAGGCCATTCGTTGTACCCTCTGCTCTTGGCTCTTTTCTGTGCTGTTTTGTTTTGTTGTTTTTTTCTTTTTTTTTAAATAAGAAATGAGTCATTTTGCAGCTGAGTACCTTTTCGGCCTACTTCCTCTCTGTGTGAAGTCGCAACCCCTCAGAGACTTTTTTTTTCCATTTTGAATGATTTATATCTCTTTTAATCCAACTTTGTGGTACTTTTAGCACTGTCATTTTCTTAAAAACATCGAGAGTTTTCTATGAATCTTACTGGGGGTTGATTCCATGCCCCCAAAGCAACATCTATAATTCTGTGCCAAGGCCGACTTCTCTATGCTTTGGAGCAATTAGACTCTTATAAGATAAAGTCCTCAAGACTCTTAGAAGTACCTTTATATAGGTGAGAGGGTTTGTTGGGCAATACTTAGATCTTTCCAAGGTCTCAACAAAAGATTTTATGGACAAACTCTTGATTTGATATTTACCCTGAGGCCATTTCTTAATTTGAGAATATTATGCTGGGTGGCAAGACTGTCTCGTGCCCTCTGTATCTTTAGGTTCTGCTTGAAAATTACACAGATCTTTATTTCTCTCTTCCTGTATTTTATGACATGCATTCAGAAGAAGCCAGTTGGCACTTACAACATTCTACCTGGAGATATCTTTAGCCAGATCCACCAGTTGGTTGGGTAAATAGTCGGTCTTTCACATTATTGCGGGCAGCATCCTTGCCTAGCATCCCACTGCTGTATAACCTGGCTGACACTCTACATGCCACTTTTCCAGCCTCCACCTGCCACTTGGTCCCAAATGAATGCTGCATATTTCAGGTTTTTGTTTTTGGCACCTCGCTTTTGGGTATCCATTTCTGTCTCAGTGAGCTGTTACTGAGAAACTACTGCAAAATATAATTGCTTAAGACAGCAGTCATTTTGGGACGCCTGGGTGGCTCAGTCAGTTGAGTGTCTGACTCTTGATTTCAGCTTAGGTCATAATCCCAGGCTTGTGGAAACGAGTCCTGTGTGGGGCCCTGCTCTGAGCATGGAGCCTACTTAAGATTCATTCTCTCTGTCTTGCTTGCTGTCATTCTCTGTCTCTCCCCTTCTATCCTTCTTCCCCACTTTGTCTCTCTCTCTCCTTCTGCTCCTCTCCCCTCCCCCACCCCATAAACACACACACACACACACACACACACACACACACACACACACACACAAAACCCACCAAAACCAGCAATCATTTCATTTCTCCCCACAATTTTGTCAGTCAGGAATTTGGGCAGGGCTAGCTGGGATGGCTCCCCTTGGTACCATATGGAGTCAGCTTAGATGGCTTTGATGGTGCAGGAGGATTCAAAATATGTTCTCACATGTGTGGGGTCTAGTGCTGCTTTTGGAGTATTGGTGGAGACTAAGGGATCTCAGATGGCCTCTCTCATCTTTGGGGTCTTGGATCTCCACAGACTCTCTCATCCTTTAGTGGTTATTGCTGGACTTCCTTACATGACTGCAAGACCTCCAAAGGCCTAGGTCAGAAGAAACAAAGCAAGTAAATCAAAGCAAGTCATATAACCAAAGAGAGGGGAAAATAGATTACCTCTGTTGATAGGAGGAATGACAATTGTACCTTGTAAAAGGACATGCAGAATGGGAGGGACTGTTCTTCAGAACAATCTGTCACATTGAATAAGTCTAAATTTAAGAATGATGGCCTGTGTATGTATCTGGTTTACAGACATGGTTTATTTGACAATATTTGGTACAGAATTTTAATTAAAAAAAAGAAGGCCCAATAAGTTGTCAACATTAAACATTTGGAAGATTTCATCTAGAAGTTTGTGTATCTGACCTCTCTTGAAAAATAGCAAGCAATTATATTAGGCCTGCGTTTGCACATTAGCTGGAAATTGCCTGCTTTATTCATATTATCTGTCTGGCTTCTATAGGTATTTGAGTTTGTATTCTCTGTTCTGTAGATGATTGATTTATACACTAAGATTTTTAGGGGATACAGTGATGTATAAGACAGATACAGAACTTACAGTAAGGGAAGATTGACAATAATCAACTAGACCCATACATAATATAATCACTAATGGTGATATGTGCTCTAGTGGAATAAAGCAAGGATAAAGAGGATAGAAGGTAACTGGTATGTGAGTCAGAGGCCTCTCTGAAGACATGTTGAGTGGAGGACTTAGTGATAAGAAGGAACCAGTCTTCTGAAGTGCTGGGCTGAGAGTGTTCTAGACAGGGAAAAGCAAGTAAAAGACCCACTGTGGGACTGGGCTTGATGTGTTTGATAAAAGGCAAGACCTTTGGCTGAGCTACATGAGTAAGTAGACAGCGTGCAAGGGGGAAATGGTTAGTAAAAGAAGTGAGTGTGGATGAGATCATGAAAGATCCTGTAGGACGTGGGAAGATCTTTGGATTTTATTCTGAGTAATGGAAAGTCACTGGAGGAATTCAAGAGGGGTAGTGATGTGATGTCATTTACTTTTTATAAAGATGACTCTGGCTGCTGTGTGGTGAATAAACTATAGGGGCCAAGGGTGGACATTAAGGAGCCTTACGGTCATCTAGGTTAGATACGAATGATGGAGCATTGAACCTAAGGAGCAGTACTTTAGGGAATGAGGAGTGCTCGTATATGGTATGTAGTTGAGAGAGAGTAGACAGGTCTTGGGGATGGGTTAGCTACAGAATGTGGGGAAGAAAGGACTCAAAGCTGACTATGAGGCTTTTGGCTTGATCAGTGGAATGAATTGATGAGCCCAAGGGGAATTCCGACAGAGAATCAAGCTTGAAATGAGTATCAAGAGTTTTATTTTGACCATTACTAAGTTTGTGATGCCTACTATGACAATAAGATCAATGATAAGGAAAACTCCTGAAGTTGAAATTGTTTTTATTTTATGGTTCGTTATACATGCATGTTTTTTCATTAAGAAACTTTGCTCTTATTTAGATTGAGATGTGAACTGCCATGGAGGGAGTACATTGATGTGTACCAGAGGATGTATTTATTCAATGTGTAACTATTTAGTGTGCAATGAGTAGGACAACTGAATACCATTAAGAATTAGGTGGTGTTGGTACTGTGTTGTGAAAATGTCACTGGTCCCTGAAATGTTGATCTGTTTTTTTGTTTTTTGTTTTCCTATTTATGCCAGCTGGGTGTGTGTGGTTATCAAGTATCGAGTGTAAATAGTATTCATGTCATATTGTTATGGAGAATGAATTTATCTTTACTATTAAAAATAGTGGCATGATAGTAATCTAAATGTTCTGGGAGAGCTTTCCAGAGGTTTGTAACTCTTAAAGTTGAAACTACCATTTAGCTAGGACCAGAATCATAGCACATAAGGCAGGATGGAGTAAGGTGAATGGACTTGATGAATTGAAGAGCTGCTTGGGAAGGACAGAAATTTGCTTTTGCATTGTAGCCCTCAGCTTTTCATTATAGAATTCAGCTGCAAAATGAGATAATAGCTCTTCACCCCATCACCAGAGTCATTTGGACATAGCATTTTGACTAGATCTGCCATTCAAACCAGCCTGGCTTAGACATAATTTATAATTTTATTTTTAGATTGTAACTTTAGGATATTATCACGAGATGGCTATAATACCACTCTGTTTTACTGTAATTGGCTTGGGAGGAAAATCTTTTATATAAGATGAGTTAATGGTTTATTGCTATTGCCATTTATTTTACCTCTTTTTAGTAAATGAAAATCATTTGAACTTAAATTCAGATGTATATTGTACAGAGAACGTAACTGATTTAAACCCGTGTAAAATATCTTCTCTTGCTAACAAAATGTTCAGTTTTTCTTTCTTTGTGAAACCTTGAGTCAGAATGTACTAGTGAGTGAGAGTGTTTGTATTCCAGTGGTGTAGCTGAACCAGACAGGTCTGCAGAACAGTGGTTTATTTTTAGACACTGGGTTGCCATTTTTATCCTGCAAAAATATTCATCAGTGTCTCGCTGACAGGCCATCAGTTTTATAAATGTGTCACACAGACCAGATTTTGTTCTTTGTCTCATTCTCTTTCCAATTTCTTTCTTTTCCCTTTGACTTGTTCATACAACTATTTGGAGGAGGAGAATGTTTTTTAGTTCAGTTCATGTATTAGATACTTCAATTCACAGATTTTCAGCATCACACAATTCATTCAGCTATCTGCAGCTGCTTACACATCTCTACTTATTGTCTGTCATGGGAAACTGTTGTAGATCACTGAGTTGAAGGTGAGGAAAAGAGAAACGCATGCATTGTAGGCTCTTTTCATGGGTCCATTCAGCTTTTGGCTTTGGCTTCTCCAAATATGCTGTTTTATGTATGTATGTGTATGCAGGGCACACGTGTGTGTGTGTGTGTGTGTGTGTGTGTGTGTGTGTGTCACCCAGCTAGAGACTGGCATTATTTTGTATGAGCCATGGCTGCGTAAGGGCCTAGAGGTTACCATGTGGCAGACAGCCTACTGGCTTGCATTGGAAATAAATGTCATTATCTCTAAATACGTACAACACCAATCATTTAATTAGTTAGGAGACTCCCCTTATTTTTATTCTAGATCCTTGAGTGGCAAATACAATCACAACAGGAGAATCCCTGCAATCAAAAGAAAGCAAGGGGCAACTCATAAATATGGTAAATTAATTTTTTAATAGTGTATATTTACATCTTATTTTTATAAAGGTTCAGTTTTCCAAAGCAGGTTTGGTGTTCACTTGTCCATGCAAACAAATGTTTGCAGAGTAGATATTTAAGGGGCTAACACATGAATTGCTTTGGTGGATGGCAGGGCTTGGAAAATAGGATTCCTACCTTGTAGAGCTTAGTTATTTTAAGGAGAGAAGACGTATTTATGGATATTTCACAGACCTAGCAGTATGGTACTAGGTAAAAAGTGTAGGCACTTTGGGGCGCCTGGGTGGCTTGGTCGGTTAAGTGTCTGACTTCGGCTCAGGTCATGATCTCACAGTCCGTGAGTTCGAGCCCCGCGTCAGGCTCTGTGCTGACAGCTCAGAGCCTGGAGCCTGTTTCGGATTCTGTGTCTCCCTCTCTCTCTCCTCCTCCCCTGTTCATGCTCTGTCTCTCTCTGTCTCAAAAATAAATAAACGTTAAAAAAAAAAATTAAAAAAAAAAAGTGTAGGCACTTTCTACCAGAAGTAGTGCCAGAAACTTGGGTTTACAACTTGTGCTCATCATTTCTTATCTGTGTTACCTTGAGCAAGTTGTTTTAGCTTCTCTGAGCCTCAGTTTCTTCATCTGTAAAATTGGTATGTACCTCAAAACTTACTGTAAAGGTTAAAAAAGATGCTTATTTAGTAATATGTAAAAATATGGAATATCATATCTAGAACATAGTAAGCACGTAATAATACATACTAGTTAATTCATAATAACAGTAATAATACTAGCAGGGATAGTAACAAATATTTTACAGGTATTCTATAGTGCTTTAACAGTCAGGAATGTATTCAGGGAGCCTGGGAGGCTCAATAGGTTAAGGGTCCGACTCAATTTTGGCTCAGGTCATGATCTCGTGGTTCACAAGTTTGAGCTCCACATCGGGCTCTGTGCTGACAGCGCAGAGCTTGCTCGAGATTCTCTGTCTCCTATCTCTCTGCCCCTTCCCCACTTGTACTCTCTCTCTCTCAAAAATAAATAAGCTTACATAAAAAAAGCATTTAAGGGGCGCCTGGTGGCTCAGTTGGTTAACCGTGGGACTTCAGCTCAGGTCATGATCTCGTAGTTCTTGGGTTTGAGCCTTGCATGGGGCTCTGTGCTTGACAGGTCAGAGCCAGGACCCTGCTTGGGATTCTGTGTCTCTGTCACACTCTGCCTCTCCACCCCTCGCGTTCTGTCTCTCTCTCTCTCTCTAAAATAAATAAGCAAAAAAATAGTGAAAAAAAAAAAAAAAAGGAATATATCCAGCCATAAGCAACAGAACACCTGAGTATGGTGATTTAAACAGAGATTTATTTGATAAGTTTGGGGTAGGCCAGATTGAACAGTCCGCATTTAACAATATTGAAAATCTATGTGCCAGGTACCATTCTAGGCACAGGGATTCAACTATAAATAAAATTTAACAGTCCATTTTCTCAGGAAGCTTATATTCTAATTGAGGGGAGAGGCAAAATAAACAAAACGAAAATGTAAGTTATTAGTGTATTAAATGGTGGGCCTCAAAAAGCTTTGGAAAGGAGAACCCATTTAATTAGGCCACAAGAGAACAATTGAGTTTTAATAAATGAAAGCTCAGTAGGAGAAAGGCACAATAGAGGTATAAATATGAGAAAGGATGGAGGTGCCATCCTCAAAATGGACTTGGGGTGAGAGTGCGGTTAGTCAGCAAAGTAGTCAGGAACCAAGAATATAAGATAAGATTTGTGTAAGATTTCTAAATTTAAAAAAGTTTCCCATGTTCTTGTTTTTATTCTCACTGTATATTACAACTAGCAACAGGATAGTTAAAACAAATACGGATACTAATATACAATGCTCTCCTAAACAACAGTAATAACAACACGCAATGGCTGACACTTAACATCGTGCTAATTGTGTGCCGGGAACTGTTGCAAGGATTTGGTATCCATACTTCCATCTTACTCTGTGAGTTAGGTACTTTTATTGTTGCCATTTTATGGATGAGTGAATTGAGCTAGTGAAGTAACTCAGACCAGGTTATTTGTCTGTGAGGACAAGAGGGGATGGGGTAGGTGGGAGTAATACTGACAGAAGTGGAAGCAGACAGAATCCCCAAAGCCTGAGCAGAGGAAGAAAGGAGAAATTGAGAGTCTGTGTCGGCCTGTGATGGCTCATATAAACACACTTTCCCCTGATTTTCTGCCGCTCTGACTGAGGCTGACTTTGGGATGTAATTTGGTCCAGAGCTCTGTCCTGCTTCTGACACAGGCTTCCCAGTGCTAAGGCCCAAGAATATACCTTACTCAACAGGTACCATTAGAGTCCTTTGCTCATGGAGAGGATATCCTTTTTTTGTTTGATTCTCTACTTTAGGTTATGCTTTGAATGAAAGAGGAATTTCCCAGCTTCATTATTGGCAGTCTGATGGACTGAGTTTCCAAGATTAAGCACATTTAGGTAGTATCTGAAAAACCCTTATAAGAACAAATGTTATGATATGCATGGCCTGTCTATTAAAATTTCCATCTGGTTTCTTCTACACATTCTGTCCCAAATTAGAAGCTGCCAGCCTGTCAGAATACAGGTGTGGTCCACTCTTAAGAAAACTTGGTGTAAGGAAAATATAAATTTACAGAAATAACTAAAGTTGGGTGGGGGATGTTTGCATTACAAAGATTCTTTAGACTTCTAAGTTAATTGGTGGGTGAGGGGAGTTTGCTTTACATAATGATTCAAAGAACAGATTTTATTTATGTAGTAAGTATATAAATGTGAAGCCACAGCTATTACTTTGAGGGTAAACCTACTTAAATATATTTTACATTGAGGACTTGGTCATGATATAATATCATGCTCATTCTCAGTGAAGGGGACAGATAGTATATGAGGCTTGTTACAGGCCAAGAGTCCTGCTGAAGCCGAGGGTGGCCTTGCTCGTCCTGTTGGATTGAGAAGCCCTTGTTGGAAGGAATAAGTAGATTCTATCAGACAACAGATTCAGTGTAAAATATTACAGCGGTCCTGATTATTTTTCAGTAGATGTTGCCCTGAATATTCTTAGATGGTATCTGCTAAGTCTCCCAAAGTGACCCTTTGTATTTAAATAAAACCTGACTGGAAGACTCCAGTGAAGACCCAGTTTAGAAGGAACTTTATGTGAACTTTGAGACTATGTGAATCTTTCGGATGCTAGAGGAGTAACTCATGATTACAAGGCACTTTGTTGGTATAAATTACCCTCATAGAACAAACCCCCATCTCTTAATGCTGTTTTACAACTCTTTCTTCAAGTACTTGCTATTAGGGTGAAGCAGTAGAAACCCACAATAATTCCCCCTTCGGCCCTTTTATCCTTTCTTTGATCAGTCCTGTCTCTCTGTGCTTTGTGTTTTGTACCTCTTACTCTCCGGTCAGGAGAGGTGGATTGAAGCAGGCAGTACGTGTACAGTGGGCAGTGGCTGTCCACTTTTGCAGAAGTGGTAGGGTAGATCTAGTGCTTTTGTTTGTTTGTTTCATCTCTGGAAAGCCTGAGCTTATCAAGTGCTTTTCTGTTCTCGGCTTTAAATGCTAACTAGTGAAACATACCACCTCACTGTGGCGGTTACCATATAGGAGCTTCCTTATTCTGGTTAAGTTAGCATTTACAGAATGTAATTTTATTTTAATTTTAAACTTTATAAAGAATTAAGAAATACCGTTAGTTATTATTAAAAAGTAGAAATGCCTCCAAGTAAAGAAAAATTACTTAACCTCTGAGGTAACTCCCATCAACGTTTTGGTCTATGTTTGAGCTTTTAGACTTTTTAGACCTTCTCCGGTGTGCATACAAACATACACATATGTGTGTATATAAATCTTTTTTTTATACAAAAGATGGTAACTGGACTTGTTACTCCTGTTGCATCTGGGAATTGGCTTATTTATAAGCTAGATTTTTGGCAAAATTCTTTTGGCTCATCATTAGATAATGGTCATTAGAAATTCCAACTAAAGGTCTTCAGGAGAAATAAACATTGTTAAAACAAATATGGTCAATTTTGCTCTATACAACTTTGCTCTAATTTGTCCTCACCAAACAATATATTATAGACACCTTTTACTGTCAACTGTTCTGTGGTGCTATAATTTTTGATAGCTGCATTGTGTTCCCATTGTATTGATGTACTATAATATATAATATAGATATTCTACATATAATATGAATATAGGTATACTATATATTCCCATATATGCCATAATTATATACCATTTATGCTATATATATATATATATATATATATATACACATATATATACACACACACACTATATATACACTATATACACTCTCTATATATTCTTTATGTATTATAATTTATTTAGTGGTTCTTTGGTGTTGAATGGTTTTAATTTTGCTCTTGCAAATATTGCTGCAGTATACCAGCATCTTAAAGGTCACGTTCATTCTGAAAAACCAAAAAGGAAAGGCATTGGAGCATTAAGTTAGTAAGGGCCAGCAGATGGCATGGAAAGGCGCATGACATTTAAAGAATTGCTTCAGATGCCCTTGTATCTTAAGGAGCAACAACCAATTAAGAAAAACATCTAATAGAACCCAATAGAATACTGAAACTTATAAATTCAGCAGTGTCCTAATCTTATGAAGAATTGAAGGTGTTTTCAAAACATTAAATAGCAGAATAGTGTTATCCTTCAGCATACCTGCAAGGTAGGTGAGTAGGCCAGTAAACAAGATGACTTTAACCTAAGGCATCAGACACCTTATTCTTTCAGTCTAGGTCAAGTAATCAAACTCTGTTAAATAATTTACATTTGAAAAAGTTATGGGAACTTTAACTAGACCAGTGACTTTCTATAGTTCCTTTTTTAGAATAAAAAGAGATGTGAGTAATGAATAAAGACCATTGAAAGAACGTATGATTGCATTTTAGATCAATCAGATTTTTGTTAGAGTTGTTTTTTGTTTTTTTTTCAGAACCATGTAGTTATCAATGAGTGGGTTTTTTTTCTTTTTAAAGTTCTTTTATTTATTTATTTATTTATTTATTTATTTATTTATTTATTTATTTAAAGAGAGTGCACAAGCAGGGAAGGGGCAGAGAGAGGGAGAGAAAGAATCCCAAGCATGCTCCATGCTGTCAGCGCAGAGCCTAAAGCTGGGCTCAGTCTCACGAAATGTGAGATAATGACCTGAGCTGAGATTGAGAGTTGGGTGCTTAACCAACTGAGCCACCCAGGTGTCCCTGGAAGATCTGTCTTTAAGAAGTAGCATCTTGAAGGAAGGAGAGTATGCTTCTTTTGATTCCTTAATGCTCCAGTCAGCTATGTCTAGAGTAGTAGGTTATCCATGAACTTGAATGAAGTAGGCTTCAAATGGCAAGGAGAAAATTATTTCACTTGTTTTTAGCTCCCACCCAGGGGTTCACAGGTAAAATACAAATTCTAGAAACAGACCTCAAGTTTTCTACCTTTCATGTTAAAGATCTGTGGAAGAAAACTTCAAAATAATTAAAAGATTGTTGGGGGGAGTGTGCCTGGGTGGCTCAGCCCATTAAGCAACAAACTTGATTTTGGCCCAGGTCATGATCTCAGAGTCATGAGATCGAGCCCCACATTGGGCTGTGTGCTGAGTGTAGAGCCTGCTTAAGATCCTCACTACCCCCCCCCCCCCCCCGCCCTTCTGACCCTCTCTTGCACTTGCTTGGACACTCTCTCTAAAAAAAAAAAAAAAAAAAGTTTTTTTTTTTAATTTAGTAATTCATGTTCTTTCTCCCTTGAATTTCTGACAATGAGCTAGTTATAGGTGTATTTGATCATTTTCTTTTTTTTTAATGTTTATTTTTGAGAGAGAGAGAGACAGAGCGTGAGCGGGGAGGGGCAGAGAGAGAGGGAGTCACAGAATCTGAAGCAGGCTTCAGGCTTTGAACTGTTAGCACAGAGCCAGACAAGAGGCTCGAACCCAAAGACCGGGAGATCATGACCTGAGGTGAAGTCTGATGCTTAACCAACTGAGCCACCCAGGCATCCCTCAATTATTTTCAGTAAATCACAGCTCTGACTTCACTTACACTTTGTTTTTCTTTTCTTTTCTTTTCTTTCTTTCTTTCTTTCTTTCTTTCTTTCTTTCTTTCTTTCTTTCCTTTCTTTCGAGAGCACGCAAGTGAGGGAGGGGTAGAGGGAGAGAGAGAATCTTAAGCAAGCTCTGTTCCCAGCATAGAGCCCAACATGTGGCTCGATCTCATGACCCTGGAATCATGATCTGAGCCAGAATCAAGAGTTGGATGCTTAACTGACTGAGTCACCCAGGAGCCCCAACTTACAATGTTTCTAAAGTTTCTGGATGTTTGTTCCAGAAATTAAAGTTGAGAGAGAAGTTACTGCTATAACTTTATATTCATCATAGGTATGGGATCAGAGTCTTGGCCGTTCATTTAATGTTACTACACTTTAAGAGATGGCTGGAAGTGAGGCTCAGAAGTGTATTTACTGGTCCAGGGACACTTAGCTAGCAGAGCCAGGACTAGATCATAGGTTTCCCGACTGCTGGTCAACTCACCACTATTTTATGTAGAATCTAATCTCTATAACTGAGAAAAATAGTAGTGGATTGCACAAAGCTCCTTTAAAAGATGCTGTTGGAAATGTATCTCATTGAGTGTTCATTTTGAAAAATGTGATAGGCGTGAGTTGCTTAGTATAATTACATTGCCAGCATTGGATTTTCCTAAAAAGTAGAATGAAGATCCAGCCAGATGTTGTCTGACAAGCAGGAATTGTGCTTCCATGGTTTTGGCTCTTCCAGGATGAGGGGGGAAAAAAAAAGACCTTGGAGAGAATAGATTAGATTTCTTCATTTTCTTCAAATTTGTTGTTGAGGAGTGCTTGGCTGGTTCAGTCGGTAGAGCATGCTACTCTTGATCTTGAAGTTATGAGTTCAAGGTATATATCAGACTGTCTTTTGGGGTGGCTGTTCTGAAGTTCTTGACCAGACCTAAGTTAGGCATGACAAGTAGATGAACTTGATTTCTCTTACATATAACCTACCGAGGAAGGTGGTGAGGCTTCTTTGACTGAAGCATTACCGTTTAGGCCTTTATGGAAGTATTTAATGCCTTGAGGAAGAAAGTATTCACTAGGAGACTCTGGCTCAAATTATGACTTTATTGTACTGTTACTGTGATAAGCCTAGTGGCTTAAAAGCAGCATAACTTCTTAGTGGGGAGGGACTTATTCATCAGAGTGAGTGAAATCCAAGTCTCTTTGTTCTGAAGGATTTTACTGACTTCTTATCTGAAGAATATTGTTAAAAGCTTAAACTGTATGAGTTAAGTTGAAACAAGCCAAATAATCTACACCCTCCCTGGATACTTATCTACCTAAGTGTGTATAGATTTGTACCATTCAGAAGTTAATTGTTGGAATTACCAAGTAGATCTCCTTACAACTCTCACTTTTATCAGGCCTGAGTTCTAGATTTCAAGGACGCTCTAAGTGCTATTGTCCTACTAGTGTGTTTGCATACTGTTTATAAGCTAAGGAAATGTTGGATTTAGTTATTACTCTACCAGTTGAACGTGTACAATCATAAGATATGGCAAAAGCTAATATTTCTTATTTTGAACTACAGGACTGTTCCAATTTGGACTTGTTTAAGTAACTTCAAGCCTACAGGCATTTATGAGATGTAAATTTCTTACATGGGAATAAAGGGAATGTGATGATTTATGTTGAAACATAACACAGTTGTATAGACTGGGCAGTTATCATTTGAATGTTAACTAGTCTATCCACATTAAAAAGAAAAAGCCATGGGGCACCTGGTGGCTCAGTCAGAAAGTGTCTGAGTCTTGATTTTGGCTCAGGTCATGATCTTGCAGTGCATGAGCCCCACGTCCGGCTCTGTGCTGACAGCACAGATTACATAACATATCAGAAATAAGAATCTATAACTATAGGATCAACTTTTCCTTGATCTGATTAATGATTAGGATTAAGAACTGGCCAAAAAGTCAGGGAACTTTAGTTCTGTTTCTTTGCTGCTTCTAGTTGTTTTAAACTTGTACACATTTAGCTTCTACTAATAGGAGAATGGTCAGGGTTTTGATATTCCAGAGGCCACATAGCCAGACTTAATGACTATTGTGGTCTGTAAGGCTTAGAAGCTCAGGTGATTGAAAGGTGGCTGATGGCAGTGGGGAGTGCAGAGAATTGCCATTCTCTATATGAGGGTTGACTTGGGCACAACATAGAGCTGATTCCGTAGCATGTTCTTTTTGGGAAACATCATCAGGTAGACGGGCTTGGGCTAAGAGGCTGGTTAAGGAATAATGAAAACTAAAGTTGGATTCTGCATGATCAGATTAATGAGGAACGACTCTTTGGAGTATTTGTGTATGCACTGTGCATTGTTGCTAATGTGAGTTGTAGATAGTTCCAGGTTTATAATTCACGTTCTGTTGTATAGTGGGTTAATGTTCTGGCAGTTAGACTTAGGGTGGTGTGACCATATGCAAGTCACTTAAGCTCTCTTGAGATGGTTTATTTGTAAAATTAGATGCTATAATAAGCTGTTATTTACTGTAACCCTCATTTAGTTGCTGGGGCAGCTACTAATTGTGCTCAGTAGAGTGCTGGGGACAATTGAGATAGTGTCTGTAAAGTGCTTGCTACTGTGTTTGGCAAATATTAGGTACTCAGTATTAGATACATGGAAAGGGGCTGTTCTACTCATAGGAGCAGTCCAAACTCAGGTTCCTCTGTATCCTGTTGTGTAAATTGAATGCTGTACCGATTGGAGTTTTGCTTCCTAAATTCAAGGGATGGTACAACAAGAGAAATAGCAATTTGTTTTTCTGGTCTAGCCCGTGGTAAAAAGCTAATCTTTACTAACTTTTGAAAGAGGGTTTGTTTTTTTTTTTTAATAGAGGTAAAATTCTCATATCATAAAATGAACCATGAACCATTTTAAAGTGTACAGTTCAGTGAGATTTAGTACCTTCACAATGTACAACCATCACTTCTACCTAGTTTCAAGACATTCTTATCACATCGAAAGGAAACACCATACCCATTGAGCAGTCACTCCCTGTCCCTCTTTCTCCTGTTCCTGGCAACCACTGATCTTTCTTTCTCTGTGGATTTACCTATTCTGGATATTTCATATAAATGGAATCATACAGCTTGTGATCTTTGTACCTGGCTTCTTTCACTTACTATAATGTTCATACATATGGTTCATCCATATTTTAACATGTGTCAGCACTAAATTCCTTTTCATGGCTGAATAATATTTCATGATATGGGTATACCACATGGGGTTTATCCATTTACCAGTTGATGGACATTTAATCATTTCCACCTTTTGGCTATTGTGAATAGCACTGCTACAAACATTCATGTACAAGTTTCTGTTTGAATACTTGATTTCAGTTCTTTTGACCATATATGTAGAAGAGGAAGTATGGTGTCACATGGGAATTCCACGTTTATCCTTTTGAAGAACCACTGAACTGTTTTCCTCAGCAACCACACCTTTTTACATTCCTACAGCATGTAGCAGGGCTCCAGTTTTTCCACATCGTCACCAGCACTTGTTATTTTCCATTTTCACTTTAAAATAATTATGGCCAAACTAGTTTGTCATTATAGTTTTGATTTGCATTTCCCTAATGATGCTGAACATTTTTTCCTGTGCTTGTTGGTCATTTGTATATCTTCTTTGGGTAGATATCTCTGGAAATCCTTTGCCCATTTTAATATGGAGTTGTCTTCTTATTGTTGAGTAGTTAGGAGTTCTTTATATATTCTGAATCTGGACCCTTATTAGAGTTATGATTTACATATTCTCCCATTCTTTGGTTTGTCTTTTCACTCTTTTGATACGGTCCTTTGATGTTCAAGAAGTCTTAGGTTTTTTTTTTTTTTTTTTTTTAAGATTTTATCTTTAAGTAATCTCTGAACCCAACGTGGGACTTTAACTCCGGACCTTGAGATCAAGAGTCACACACTCCAGGGGCACCTGGTTAATGGGTCAGTTGGGCATCCAACTTCAGCTCAGGTCATGATCTTGCAGTCTGTGAGTTTGAGTCCCACATCAGGCTCTGTGCTGACAGCTCAGAGCCTGGAGCCTGCTTCAGATTCTGTGTCTCCCTCTCTGTCCCTCTTCCATTTACACTGTCTCTCTCTCTCTCAGAAATAAATAAACATTAAAAAAAAAAAATTAAAAAAAAAGTCACACACTCCATGGACTGAGCCCCTAAGAAGTTTTAGTTTTGATGAAGTCCACCTTGCCTATTTTTCTTTTGTTGTTTGTACTTTTAGTGTCATAGCTAACCTTAGTTGCTCATTTAGTTTTCTTTCTATACTTTCACTTTCTAGTGTTTCTTGTCTGTTGCTAACATTTATTGGGAATTTAGTATGTCTCAAGTTGTGTGTTAAGTACATTGTATTATGTATCCTGTTTCACTCTCAAACAATCTTGAATGATGAGTACTATTATAAAGATTATTTTATTACTTTTTTACAATACTGTACTATCTGTCCCATAGTCATTGTCTTCACTTTACAAATAAAGAAATCGAGACTAGCCTCTGATAGATAGCAGAGTTGGGATTTGAACCTGGACTTGAACTTTGAATGTGGTCTGATTTTTCTGCCCATGTTCTTTTTTTTCTTTTTTTTTTTTGAGAGAGAGAGAGAGAAAAAGCAAGTGCATGCATGAGTGGGGGAAAGGGCAGAGAGAGAGAGAGAAAGAGAGAGGGAGAGGGAATCCCGAGCAGACTCCATGCTGTCAGCACAGAGCCCATTGCAGGGCTGGCTTGATCTCACAAATCATGACCTGAGCCCAGACCAAGAGTCCCACGCTTAAAGACTGAGCCACCCAGGTGCCCTGCCCCCCTTCCTCCCACTCCTGTTCTTAACCACTTCACATGCTGATTTTGTACGAAAATAGCAAAAGTCTCAAGTCCTTCCACTGTAGGTAAGGAAAAATTGTTCTACCCTGGAGGTCTTCCATCTGAGCTAATAATTAAATTTACATGAGATAGTTTAACAGGAGAAAAAACTCAGTGTTTTATTACATGTACTTGGAGGCCCAGTATTGAAATTGAGACCCAAAGAAATGACCAAGGCAGGCAGCGTTTATACTTTTTGGGCAAAGAGACAATTATATTTGTGAGGAATTGTTGGGATAAAGAAAACATGTTTGGGAGCTTTAACCAGTATGGAATTGTAAACAGAATTTGGGCTGAGATAGTAAAAAAGTAACAGGTCTGTTTCTACAGCTTTCTTGGTTTTAAAGTTCCTGTCTGGTGATAAGGATGTCTTTTTATTTCTTCTTGCAGGGAGGGTAACTTTCATGTGGGAAATTTATTTCCTGTTCTCAGAGGGACAGGGGAGAGTCTGAGTGTCCCTGCACCAGCTGTTTCTTCAGTAACTTTTTAAAAAATAATCAATATGCCAAAGTGGCACATTTGGGGGCAGCCTGCCCTTGGCCTCGACCCCACTGTGGTGTCTTCCTAGGTTTATGATCCAGGAGTGGTAACTTCTCTGTTCCCGGTCAGAATTCCCACACTCATGATACCCTTTCCACGTTCCCTTCCCACTTTGGGTATTCCCAAAGGAAACCACAAAGCCGTCTGAATGCACTAACTCACTGAGGCATAAGGATTAATAGCCTTTTAATTCTTACACAAGCGTTTGCATTTTTACAGAGGATGTAACATTAACTGAAATGAATCATTAGCTGGAAAGGTTTTCAGTTAACCAAGCAAGTGCAAAAGTCAGGCAGAAGATATTTTGGGGCTGAGGTGCCACCACAAGAGATATAAGTAAGGTCTTGCCAGGAAGTTCACCCACGGGATTAGCTGCCTTAACCAGATTTTGCTTCAGTTTCTCCTTTTTCTGTGTCCTGAACCAAGGTGCTTTGAATGTTGTTTTATTTTGGTTTTCCTGTTTGTTAGTTTTTTAAGTGATAAACTCTGTCTGCAGTGTCTGGTTGGGTCAAGATAGGAAGAGGAAGGAGGGGTGAGAGAGGACCTCTCTCCCTGGTGGGCCAACTGAGTGGGAAAAGGGGCTCCTCTATCGGGATAGCACCTTTGGGAGCTGTGCATTTGCTTTCTATAGTAATGTACTCTGTGTTCAGGAGATTGAGCCCCACAGGGTTGTGGGAAATGCCCACACTATCTGGGTTAATGCATAATCTGATTATTTTTCCTGTAAAATTATTTTTTATTAAAACATGGTTAGGAGACTAAGTTATAGTTGTCTTATTTTGCATCCCTCTCACTGCCTCTCTTGGATAAAAATGCAGGAAGTTGCTGCCGTTTTATTAACCTGCAGCCTGCATGCTTCTCTTTGTTCTTTGTTAAATATGAGCTGGCATGTGTTAGACTACGTTAGCATTTGCTCTTTGGGACTTCAGTGGTTTCTAAATTCAGCACTGCTAAGCCCTTCCCGGTTTGCTTGAATCAATTGAGACTGCTATTTTTAGCAACAAAAGGGAATTGAAATAGCAATTTTCTTTCCATGTAATAGATCCCCAAGAGGAATACTGATGCAAGCTCTCTGCCATTTTCTCTTCTTCCCATCCCCCAAAAGCACTCAGAGGAAAGGCAGCTGTCATGGTTTGCGGCAGTATTAATCTTTAATCAATTGAGTGTTTTCTGCATTCAGGTGTTCAGGGAGAAAAAAAAAGCGTAAGGAGAAGGAACCTGCCTAGAATAACTAAGTGCTTATGCATGGGCTGTGCAGTCAGAATTTGGTGGGTAGTGGCAGAGAATAGTCAGAAGAGCTAAAAATAGCATATTTGCTTCCAGTGTTCCTCTAGTCTATTTTTGATGTTTGATTTTGATAAGGTTGATTTGGTTCTTACTAAAAATATCTGTTCTTAGCAAGTTGAGGACAAAAAGAGTAGAATATTTTTAACCTACACAAACTAAAGTATTTTTGTTGACTCTATAAAATCTGGAAGCTGAGTTCTGGTCAGTTGCCAGTATTTTATATAATCTGTAACAAGCTAGACACTTCTGGATGCCAACTTGGGATATTCTTTATAGTTGTCAGTTTCCATCTTCACAAAGGCTTGCAAATTTGGGTTCTGGTGTTATATTTATATATGAAGACAGAAACCTTTTTTTTTTAATCTCCCATTTCCCTCTCCCTTCTTTACTTCCTCTACCTCAGTTCTGGCCATCATACATACTCTCACAAAAGGGTTATGGGCGATACCTGTAGCTTTTTTCTGTGTATTGTTGCAAACTAACTTTGCCACTCACTCCATAGCAAAGTGGAATCTAAGGACATTCAGTGTTAATCGAAGAAGCAAATCTTAATGACAAGAACAGTGAATTGTCACCACTTTGGTAATTTGCCATGCCTTTTACTAAACCAAAATGGTTCATCTCCCCTCCCCCTTAATCCTGCTTTGGATTTGTTCACATCGTATCCCCTCTGGCACATTATGAATGAAGTAGTTCTCTGCCATTGAAAATCATCTCTTTTCAAAGACAGCCTCAGATTCATCTACAGAAAATGTGTATCTACAGATTCATCATAAATAAAGTTAAATTTCTCTCTGTTAAATTTCTTAAATTTCATTTTAGATCACTGATTCTTGATGTTGAGAGGTGCTATGGAGTATATGGGGTTGTGTATAGTAGGCGATTCCACGTTATTTCTAAAAAAAGAGTTGACAAAACAGTGGGTAGTATCCTAAGAGGCTGGTTTTCCATTCATATTTTTTTTTTCATTCATTCACTCATTCATTCATCCAGCAAAACCTCATTAATCATATACTTGTTGCCAGGCACTGTGCTAGCAGTTAGACTGGGTGACCCAGACAGACCCTTATGTAAACTTTGTGATGAATGTCATGAAGGGGGGAAGCACCGAGTGCTGTGAGGGCAGAAAGCTATGAGATTCTGTTAGTGTAGAAGGAAGGCTTAATGGGAGAGGAGGTGTTCAAGTGAAGACCTCAAGGATGGGAGGGAGACGCTGGTTGAAGTGAAATTGGGACTAGAAGAACAGTTGTGAGAGAGAGCTTGGTACCTTGGAGGAACTGGAAACATTGCAGCATGTCCAGGGCAGTGAGTGGTAGGAGGAAAGTAGTGGACATAAGATAAGCCCATGGAAGACCTTATGAAGAATAGGGACAGTGGGAAGCCATTGACTAGTTTTAGGCAGGGAAGTGATGTCAGATTTGCCCTTTGGAGGGGTCACTTTGCGGTGAATTGAAGAGGAATAGGAATGGGAGCAGGTGAATGATTTAGTGGACTGCTGGAGTAGTTATTGCGAGGGATGAATGATGGTAGCCCCGGGTGGTGGCAGTAGGGAGAAGTGAATGGATGTGTGTTTCAGGTTTTATATAATTGGCAATAGGGAAACATTATCACTTCTTGACAGAAGAATGAGATCAGAAAAATGGTGTTTGAGAAAGAGAATTCTTAACTATGTAGGGTATGAATTGAGTGAGAAAGGACTGAAAGGGTTGTTGGACGAGTCTGTATATGTTGGGATGATAGCTTAGGTTGGGGTGATAGCTATTGTGAGAATTAACTGGAGAATATGAATGAGGTACCTTGAGCACATATTCTTGTAATCATGTGAATAATAAATATTTTGGTTTAATAATTAACTTTATTGACAGCTTACTCTTGCGTTTCTGTGCCTATAATCGTAACCTTAACAAGACAGAAGTTTTTCACCCAGTTTAAAGGAGACTAGAATTTCTGTGTATGTTTGATTCTCTGTGGGAAGCAGTAAAAAAGGAAATGATTAGTTAAAAAAAAGTGGCATGGTAATTCCATGGAGTCCTCAGGAACCTTGATTCCTGTGAGTATGTTCCTTCATCTTAGCCCGTCTTCCACCCTCAAAGTTACTTGTGATTCAAGACCGCCGGACTTACAGCCATCACTTGGGAATTGGCCAGATGAAGGTCAAAAGGGGCCTCTCCCTGCTGAGTAAGCTTCCTATGAGCAGCCTTTCTCAAAGACCCTCGTATTCCTGTTTGCATCTTATTTCCAGAATCTAATCACATGGCCACCCACACCTGGCTGCTGGGGAGTTTGGGAAGTAGGGTCTACGTTCCAGGCCATAGTTGTAGCAAAGAAGGAAGGGGAGACTGTTGCTAACTGGACTCTGGCCCAGACGTGCATATCACATGAGAAAGATGGGTCCCTGGGGTTGTTTCTCTACTTTGTGCCTTACTTCATTGTGGCTTTCATTTTAAGAAACCCAACAAAACCCAAGCAAGACTGCAAATATGAATGATTTGGGAGTTGCTCTTTGCTTCTTTGGTTTCCATTGCAAGGTGGTAGGTATTTCAGGGTGGTTAGTGCTTATATCAAATGTTTCCCAAAAGATAGACCAAAAGATGATCTTAGGTACTACATTGATGAACTAAAAAAAATTTTTAATAGTTATGTATATACATATTTTACACTAATATTCTGTTTATATTAATTGAAACTGGTGGTCTTTTACAATAACCAAGTAATTCAGTAAATAGTAATCAAGTAAGTTTTCGATTAAATTTTATTTTTTAAGAAATCTGTTTTTTTGTTTTTTTTTAATCTTTTAAATTTTATTTATTTATTTTTGGGAGATAGAGCGCGAGCACATGTTAAGTGACCTTTGGAAATAGGGTTAAGCAATGCTACACTGATTTTTGGTAAACTGGAATAGATAAAGAGTCTGCTCTCTCAATTTACACCATCTTTCTATTCGTGGTGGGAAAGCACTTCTTTGTTAAAAAGGCAGGACATGCACATGGGCAAAAAATACCAACAGTAAGAAGGATAAAAAAATAGTAATCTATTTCATGTTTTTTCCCAATGCCCCAGAAGCAATGCTAAAAGACTTTTGATTTAAGGTATGGTATGCTTTGATTAGCTTCCTAAAATTAGTGATGATGAGTTGACTCCCCAGACAATATGGTATCATCTTCATAGTGAGAATCACACTATTATTTTATAAAAGTAAAAAATTAATGAAGTCGATTAGGGGATTTTTCTGTCCAACTACCAGCGGCTACCTCTGCTGCTACTGTGGGAAGATATGTAGCTTTAAAGCCAAGAATGGATCTTTCAAAGTAAAAGCAGCAGGATGATCCTTGTCTCCATTGCCTGTGTCTTAAATAAATAAATTTAAGTTCTCTTTTTGCATTGCATAAAATGTTTATGATTGAAATTTGACATGACTGAGTCATGTTTGTATGTCGTTCAAACACTTACCTATCATATGACATAGAGAACTAAAGAATTTGTCATTTCCTTTGATAGAAATGATCGCTGATCCCCCATTGCCTGGCCATTGTAGGTGACTGATTATTGTAGAACTATAGCGGTGCTTACCGGGATGACTAAGGGAGCCTGTGAATTTCCAACTTTATTTTTTACTTCTTTGTGCCCATAAAAATGATTTTTATACTTTACAATTTTCTCAGAAAAAAAAATGTACTTGTGAGGTCATATTTGGCTCATGTATAACTATGCAACTCTAGATTTGATTTTAATTATTAGAATGTAGAAAAATGATATTATCGTCTATCTGAAAAATCAAGCTATATTTTAAATATTTACACTATTTAAAGTCATATTGTTTCTGTTTAATATTTGAAGTCCTAACTGTGGAATGGATGACTTATAGAACACCTAATAGAGTGGATCTTCTACATTGTTGTAGTCTCTATAGCTGTGCACATAATAGTTTCTAAAAACTGTTAATTTGATTTAAATTTGATAGTTAATAGAAGAAGATGATAGGAAAAAAATTCTTGCCGGGAGCATAAAGCCAAAATTTTTTTGAGAAGTGTGTTTAGTATCTTGTTCTCAATTCAAGTTAGTCTACTTTTAGTATAATATGTCTAAGAGGAAACTTGGGTAACTTACAGTTTTAAAATGACCAAATTGCTATATTTCTAGCCTTTTATTTCTTGGAAATCCTCTCTAAGAATTAGGAGAATGAGAAAAAGAGAGCTCCATTTTGATGAAACTAGGGAACTTCTGAAATCCCTCATTGCCCAGTCACCGCAAATGAAGGTGGAAGAGTGGTAACTGAGTTCAGAGAGCGGAGACCACAGAGTGCTCACAGACAGTCCACCATCAGGAAGCATACAGATTTGCTTTTGGATCCCAGAAAAGCACAGCAGTTGGAAGTGTCAGGTACTTCAAAAGACAGGGGTGGGGAAGGGCACTGAGCCAAATGTGCTTGAGACTCGGGAAAATTGGGCACAACAGAAGGCAGAGGTGAGATACCTGACTGAGAACAGGGGTTGAGTAAAAAATCTGCAAACTACCCAGCAGCCAAAAGATTTAAATTGGGAAATGCTTCTTAAGAGATATTGAAGGGTCTCAGAAAAGACAAATACTTTTATGGAATCCCTAATAGAAAAGGTCGTTTGTCCTTTGATTACCCTAGAGTGAGGCTAAAAGTGTAATCACCCCCCATGTGCACACTAATTGCTATATTAACGCTTCCAAGATGAGACAGCCAAATCAGTCAAAAGGAAAGTAGAGGAAACAGAATATAAGGAGTAGAAGAAAATATAAATGTAGTTGACCCTTGAACAACGTGGGAATTAGGGGCCCTGTGCAGTCGAGAGCCTGCGTGTAACTTCTGACTCCCCAATAACTTAATTACTAATAGCCTGCTGTTGACTGGAAGCCCTACTGATAACAACAGTTGATTAACATATTTTTGATATTATGTGGATTAGCTGACTATATTCTTACACTCAGCTAGAGAGGAGAAAATGTTTTTAAGAAAATCTTAAGGATGGGCGGGGGGTGCCTGGGTGGCTCAATTGGTTAATTACCTGACTCTTGATTTTGGCTCAAGTCACGATCTCTTGGTTCATGGGATCGAGCCCTGCATCAGGCTCTGTGCTGGGCATGGAGCCTGCTTGAGATTCTCTCTCCCTCTCCTGCTTGCATGCATGCAAGTGCTTGCATGCTCTCTCTCTAGAAAAATTTTAAAAAATCATAAGGAAAGGAAAATACATTTACCGTATTATACTGTCTTTGTATAAAAAAAATCTGTATAGGGGCGCTTGGGTGGCTCAGTCGGTTGGGTGTCCGACTTCAGCTCAGGTCACGATCTCGTGGTCCGTGAGTTCGAGCCCCGCATCGGGCTCTGGGCTGATGGCCCAGAGCCTGGAGCCTGCTTCCGATTCTGTGTCTCCCTCTCTCTCTCTGCCCCTCCCCCATTCATGCTCTGTGTCTCTCTGTCTCAAAAATAAATAAACATTAAAAAAAAAATTAAAAAAAAATCTGTATATAAGTGAACTTGTGCAGTTCAAACCCCTGTTGTTTAAGGACCAACTGTATATAAATAAAATATAATTAATATCCTCAGAGATGAGAGAAGATAATGGGTTTATAATAAGAACAAGATGCTCTTTAAAAAAAAAGGTACAAGCAATCAGAATAGAGGAGAGCTCTTCAAAATTAAAAATTTGACCCCTAAAATTTAAAAGTCATATAATAGAAAGTTTGGAAGATAAAACTGAAGAAATTTCCAAGAAAGTAGGACAAAAAGAAAAGTATGATTAATAGAGAAACTGTTAAATCTAAATTCTTATTAGGGGCACCTGGGTAGCTCAATTGGTTAAGCATCTGGCTCTTGATTTCAGCTCATGTCATGATCTCATGGTTTGTAGGTTTAAGTCCCATGTCAGGCTCCATGTGGAGCCTGCTTGGGGATTCTCTCAACCTCTCTGTGCCCCTCCCCTCCTCACATACCTGTGGACATGTGCTCTCTGTCAAAAATAAATAACTAAACATTTTTTTAAAATCTAAATTCTGATTAATAAGAATTGTACATTTTTTTAAATGTTTATTCATTTTTGAGAGACAGAGGCAAATGGGGGAGGGGCAGAGAGAGAGAGGGAATTTGAAGCAGGCTCCAGGCTCCAAGTTGTCAGCACAGCTCCCGATGTGGGGCTTGAACATATGAACCATGAGATCATGACCCGAGCTGAAGTCGACACTTAACTGACTGAGCCACCCATGTGCACCTGATTAATAAGAATTGTAGAAAGAGAAGTGGTGTAGAAAGAGAAGTGGTGAAGAAATTATCCAAGAATTAATGGAAGAGAATTGCCAGAATTGAAGATCATGGATTTTAAGGCCCACTAGTATCTAGCACCAATGAATGGAAAAAAAACCACTGAAAGATACATTATCATGACAGAGTGTTAAAGATTAAATGATAATTCTAAAAGCTCCATGACAAAAAAGCTGGTACTTACAAATGATCTGAACTCAGAATAGTGAAACACATATTAAACATTATTGGTGCTGGAAGACAGTGGAGAATTGTCTTCAATATTTTTGTTAAAAATTATTTCCTGCTAAGAATTTTATACCCAGTTGAACTATTATGTGTGAAGTTAGAATATATAGACTTAAAAAAAAAAGATACAATCAGAAAGTTTCTCCTAAACTGTCAAAAAACTGTCTCTTAAATTGTCACATGAAGAAACATGACAACTAAATAGGATATTCTGGATGGCATTGTGGAACAGAAGGACATTCAGTAACAAGAATATCTGAAAAAGATACAGGCTTTTGTTAATAATATAGCCCCCCTTCTTTTATGTATATATGTATGTATGTATTTTTTTTTTTAACGTTTATTTATTTTTGAGACAGAGAGAGACAGAGCATGAACGGGGGAGGGGCAGAGAGAGAGGGAGACACAGAATCGGAAGCAGGCTCCAGGCTCTGAGCCATCAGCCCAGAGCCCGATGCGGGGCTCGAACTCATGGATTGTGAGATCGTGACCTGAGCTGAAGTCGGAGGCTTAACCGACTGAGCCACCCAGGCGCCCCTGTATGTATGTATTTTGAAAGAGACAGATTGTGAGTAGGGGAGGGACAGAGAGAAAGGGAGAATCTGATGCAGGCTCTGCTGTGCATAGAACCCAACTCAGGGCTCGAATCCACAAACCATGAGATCATGACCCGAGCTGAAGTCAAGAGTCAGAAGCTTAACCAACTGAGCCACACAGGCACCCTGTCCCCCCTCTTATTTGAGATTTTGCTCTTCACTGTTTCAATTACCTGCGTCAACTGTGGTCTGGAAGCAGGTGATCCTCCGCCTGCCATATTGTCAGAAGGTCAGTAGTAGCTTGACACTATGTCCTAATGCCTACATCGTTCACCTCACTTCATCACGTGGACCTTTTATCATCTCACATATCACAAGAAGAAGGGTGGGTACAGTACAATAAGGTATTGTGAAAGAGAGAACACATTGGTATCACTGTTATTATGGTATGTTAGAATTGTTCTATTTTATTGTTAAGTTTTTAATCTCTTACTATGCCCAATTCGTAAGTTGAACTTTATCATAGGTATGTATTTATAGGAAAAACCATAGTGTATATAGGATGTGGTATTATCCACAGTTTCAGGCATCACTGGGAGTCTTGGAATGTATCCCTGGTGGAAAAGCTGGGACTACTGTAATGTACCAGTATTCATTGATGAATTGTGACAAATATAAGATGTTAGGAATAGGAGAAACTGACTTGGAGTATAGGGATCACCCTGTATTATCTTCACTTTTTTTTTGGTAAGTCTAAAATAAAAAAATTATTTACAAAAATGTTTACAAAAATGTGTCTTCATGTATCCATTGTTGGAAAGCTTCTGGTGGGCGTGCTTCCTAATGAGAGACTAGAACCAGGTCTAGAAAACAAGAGCTTCAACATAGGAGAGAGAGGCCAAGGGAATTCTCATGGTTAGGTTCTAGAATAGTAGCTGTGCAGCAGAGTAGCCATTCCAAGGAGGAGCAGGATAAAAGCTGGAGGGCTCAAGGGAAGTAATCTCTAAGGGGAAAAAAAAGAATGGAACACATTCATGGGATTGATTGTGTGGAAAATTGTATCGAGAGACTGTTAGAAAATGGGGGCAATTTTAAAAAGAAAACTATGGAAATGGAAGAAAAAGGCAATTTTAATTACAGGAAAAGAAAAATGTTGACCAAGAAGGGAAAGGTAATTATACTATACTATTTGCTTCAGTAGTGAATATTATATTTATCTAACCACAGTAATTGTTGTATAATAAAGAATATGAAAAGCCTTCATCCCTGGTTTCTGCTGGGGAGAATCTAAATCCTTGGAATTTCCTGAATGATAGGATTGTCTTTGTTATTCACAATTGGCCCTGATACTTTATGCCAATGAGATGACTCATGGTAGGACCTAGACAGCTTCAAGATGGGGGCTGGTCATGCCAGAAAGACCAACCATTGATTAGAAGATTGGGGATTTGAGTCATTTGATGATATCAGCTCAACCTTCCAACCTCTGGGGAGGGAAGGGGGGTTGGAGGTTGAGTTCAGTGACATGGTCCATGATTCGGTCAACCATGCCTTTGTAATGAAATCCAGTAAAAACTCTGGACACTGAAGTTTGATGTAGCTTCCTAACTGGTGAACGCATTGATGTGCTGTGAGGGTAAAATGCCCTGATTCAGGCAAGGCATGGAAGCTCTACATTCAGGACCCTCCTAGACCTCACCCCATGTGGCTGTGCATTTGGTTGGTTCTGATTTGTATCCTTTATTTAAAAACTGTAATTACAAGTTGTGAAGTTGTCCTGAGTTCTGTGACTTGTTTAGTGAATTACTGAACCTGAGGAGTTGTGGGAACCCTTAATTTTATAGTCAGTTAGTTAGAGTATGGATGCCTGTTGGGATGTCTAAACTTGTGGCTGATGCCTAAAGTGTGGACAGCTTTGCTAGGGCCCATGTCCTCTGATTTATGTCAGAATTGAGGTGCATTATTATAATAATGTGCACACTGACTGTTGACAGAACCTTGTGATATAACTTCATTAGAAGGAGGGGGAAAACAAAGGGGAATGGGAGTTCTCATCAACTGTAATAAGTAATATAAAAATTAATGGATCAGGAGATAACAGTGTGAGCACAGGATTTAGAACAAGGATGATAGCATAAGGAAAACCAACTGAAACGATGAAAATGGTTACTTCTGGAGCTGGAGCAGAATGGGGTGCTATGATGCAGAAGGGTGGGGTGAGGTACTGCTGTTTTTCACTTTAAACCTTTTGTAACTATTTTTTTTTTTCAAACCAAGTTCATGTATTGCTTCAATCTACATACAGTTATGTAAGAAAGAAGAGGCTTGACTGCAGGCTCAGTAGTTCATCAGGAAACACTCGGACATTGATTGAAATGTGTGTGCATGGGGGTGCATTGGGGGGTACACTCAGGAATAACCTCTGTACGGAAGCACCAGAAGCAGAATAGGACAGGCAGATGTGCAACTGTGACGCAAGTGTAGCAGAGGTCACAGCTGATCCCATGGGAATTTCTGAACCTTGCGTAGCCCTTCAGAGATGCCTAAGTGAAGTAAAGGAGTCAGACCTTTGTCCCCAAGTGTGGACCAGTCATTAGACATACCGCCCAGGGGAGGGACTATAACCTTGGGCAAGGCAGCTCTCTTTGTCTGAGGACAGTTCTTGGTTGGTGCTCAGCAGATAACACTCCTAGTGGGAGGTTGACTGAGAACCTTTGTGCTGGAAGGGGGGTATGTGGTTGGTGCTCTAACAGTATCTACTATAAACTCCAAAACCAGAGACTCTGGAAAAGGAAGACTTGATATCCATTAGGCAAATTTTATAATCTCTAGTCCTTCCAATATTCTGGGCTTTCCAGGACTTTTAAAGTATGATAGGGGCAGCTGGGTGGCTCAGTTGGTTAAGGGTCCGACTTCGGCTCAGGTCATGATCTCATGGTTTGTGAGTTCGAGCCCTGCATCAGGCTTTCTGCTGTCAGCACAGAGCCTGCTTCAGATCCTCTGTCCCCCTCTCTCACTGCCCCTCCCCCCCAAATAAATAAACATTAAAAAAGAGTAAAGTATGATAGATATGCCGGTTTAGGTAAGTGTGGGGTTGGCAATTTAAAAGCACACATACACTTGTGCACGCACACACACATGCGCTCCTCTGGATGCTCCTTGGATCCTCTGTCTCCCTGTCTCTCTGCCCCTCCCCTCCCCATTCTCTCCCTCTTTCTCAAAATAAATAAACATTAAAATAAATAGACAAACATACAAAAAAAAAAAGAAAAGAAAACCAATTGAAGCGCATCCCTAACACTTTGGAGTAGATGGCAATGCTCTGAATTTGTAACAAACATCATTGCAGTATTTCAGAGAGAAGATACCATGATTAAGAGAAATATACTTTCCCATAGAAGAAATCAAATTTTTGGTTGCCCATAATTTTGAAAAATTGAGTTTATTAAGGTGTAACAGGGATAGTAAGTATGTGCTTAAGTATACATTTTTAAAGTGAATTTTTACACACTCAGGTACCCAAATCAAAATATAGGATATATCCTCCACCCTAGAGGTCCCTTCATGCCCATTTCTTGTCATCTATCCGCTTACCCAGATGTGACCAATATTCTGACTTTCGTCATCACAGATTAGTTTTACCTTTTTTTTTTAAACCTTAATAAATGGAATCACAGCAGTTTGTATACTTTTCTGTCAGACTTTTTTCACTTAACATAATATGTGGGAGGTTTGTGCATGTTTTGTGTAAATCAATAGTTCTTTTTTATTGCTATTTAGTATTCCATTATATGAACATACCTCAATTTACTTCCTTACTCTCTTGTAGATCAGTAGTTGGGTATGTTTACCTGTTATGCATAAATAAAGAGATCACGGGCATTCTTTTGGCAGACACGAAGCATTCATACCTCTTGGGAATTGCTAGGTCATAGGGTAGGCACATGTTTAGTTCTGGACATAATGCCAAATATTTTTTTTCTCAGAATGATTGTATCCGTTTCCAGTGCCACCAACAATATGTGAAAGTTCCAGTTGCTGCACAACCATGTCAATACTTGGTATTGCAGTCTTTCAAATTTTAGCCATTGTGGTGAGTATTCAGTCTTAAATTTGAACCACTGGTGTGGCTGCATCTTTTACACCAAAGTATTACACAGGTCTTCTTGTGTGTGAGTAACTGATGGGTCCTCACGATGATTGGTTCTTCGTTGTACTTCTTCACCTAAACTGTTTTTTTCTTTTCTCAGTTGTCACAGGTAGTACTGATGGAATTGGGAAGTCATATGCAGAAGAGGTAGGTAATTTTCAAGACCTTTCTTTTTGGCTTAAAAATATAAGAACAAATATGGGATGGTCTCTTATAGTAGTTTTGATGTTTGAAGTTAAAAACAAATATAATGTTGCATAGAACAATACGTATACTTTGTAATCAGAAACACCATGTTTGCTTAAGCAAAGACAGTTTTAAAATAAATTTTTGTGCAAAAGTGAGTATAAAACTTTCTATCCCAGTATGTTGGAAAAAATGTAGTGTAATTTTTATTTTATATTGCGTGATTATGGACGGTCCTTAGTTTTATTTGTTTATTTTTAAAAAAATGTTTATTCATTAATTTTGAGAGAAAAAGAGCATTGGGGAGGGCAGAGGGAGAGGGAGAGAGAGAGAATCCCAAGCAGGCTCTGCCTTGTGAGTGCAGAGCCGGGTGCGGGGCTCGAACTCACAAACTGTGGCATCGCGACCTGAGCTGAAATCAAGAGTCAGTCGCTTAACTGACTGAGCCCCCCGGGGGGCCCTGGGCAGTCCTTAGTTT
Organism: Panthera tigris; assembly: GCF_018350195.1. Lineage (NCBI taxonomy): Eukaryota > Metazoa > Chordata > Mammalia > Carnivora > Felidae > Panthera > Panthera tigris. The sequence goes on from NC_056669.1 coordinate 95,345,048, forward strand.
TAAAGTCAGTTGTTTTGAACTATTTTCCAATAGGTGGATTTACTATTATAGAGTAGTTTTATTTCTAGGCTAGTCCATGGCATCATTTTTTTTTTTTTTTAAGTTTATTCATTTTGAGAGGCAGAGCATTAGCAGGGGAGTGTCAGAGAGAGAGAGGGAGAGGGAGACACAGAATCCAAAGCAGGCTCCAGGCTCCAAGCTGTCAGCACAGAGCCCAACGTGGGGCTCAAACTCATGAACTGAGAAATCATGACCTGAGCCGAAGTCTGATGCTCAACCGACTGAGCCACCCAGGTGCCCCCATGGCATCATTTTTTAATAAGGACTGTAATTGACAGAAAGATACTGACAGATATAGGCCAAGAGTTCTCAAGTTCTCTTGAATGTCATGAAAGGATAGGGACCATAATAGTATGAGGACGACTGTACAAAGCAGGAGCGTTGATAGTACTCTTTTAAGACAAGCTTCCCTGCCTTCTAGTTCCACTAAGGCACCCAAAGCTAATGATATGGCCCAGTTGTGATGACGATCCTGGCAGATCCACTGGATTTCTCATTTGTCATTCCCAAAGAGGTTTTTTTTTTTTTCTTCCAATCTCCTTTTGTTGTCCCAGGTTTTTATTTCAAGTGTCAAAACTCCAGGAAGGTTGCAAGAAGAATATAACAAATACCCTATACTTTTCACCTGCATTCACCAGTTATTAACATTTTGTCACATTTAGCTTTCATTTACTATTATGGATATTTTTAAGTTAATATTGTTTGCCAGGACCATTTGTGAGTTGCAGACCTCCTAACAACTCACCCTTAAAGATTTCAGCATGCATCTTCTAAGAACTAGGAATGTTCAACCTTATAACCATGGTGCAATGGTCACACACAGGAAGTTTAACTTGATATGCTATTATATAAAACCTATATATGCAAGTTTCCCAAATTGTTTCAGTATTGGTCTTTATAGCTCATTTTATTTATTTATTCATTTGTTTAAGTACTCTCTACACCCAATGTGGGGCTTGAACTCATGACCCCAAGACCAAGAGTTAACATGCTCTTACAATTGAACCAGCCAGGTTTATAGCTCTTTTTGGTTTCAAGATTCAGTTAAGGATCATACATTGCATTCAGGTGTCATGTCTTTTGACTAGAAGAGTTTCCTAGCTTTAAAAAAAAAATTTTTTTTATAACAATGGCATTTTTGAAAAATACAGGCCAGTTGTTTTGCAGATTTCTCAGTTTGTCTGATGTTTCCTCATGATTAGCTCAGGTTAGACATTTTTTAGCAGGAATGCTACCCAGATGATGTTTTATCTTTTTGAGTTCATTTTATCAGGAGGTACAAGAACTCTCTTGTCCCATTATTATGTTAAGATAAATCATTTATTAAGATGCTGTCTACCACCATTCTCTGTTATGAAGGTACTTTTTCCCCTTTGTAATTAATATAGGATCTGTGGGATGATACTTTGAGACTGTATGAAAAAAATACCCGTTTCCCAACAGTCTTTTGTCCAGTGGATTTAACATCCATTGACAGTTTTTTCCTAAGTTAGTTATTACCATGGTTTTGAAAAAATTGGTAATTTTTGTAATATCTTTCCTTCTACATTTACTAGATGCTTCTTTTCTATAATTAAGAGCTCTTATTTGTCTTTCCTCCTTTGTTAATTTTTTTTAATTGTAAGCATGGACTCAGGTTCTTTAGTGGTTTTATAGCAGATTAATTTAGCAAATTATTATTAACCTTTGTTATTTTAATAAAAAATGTTTTTCCATATTTTCTCATTTGCAAAACTGCTCACTACTCAATAAAAACTGACTTTAGGATTCAAGACTGGAATATTAGTTTACTAACTTACTTTTAGTTTAAATATCTGATTTATTGCTCATTTATATACGGTTTGGAATAGTTCACTAAAACGTTTCGTATGTATCAGTGTATTTTTCCTCTGCTTGTCTATTTAGAAACCACATTCCTATAAATCCTACTCATTCTATATAGCACTTACATAGTTCTGTGTATACACATAGAAGGTGTTTTCAGGAAATACTTTATTTTGTCCAATCAACTACCTCAGTTTACCTTTGTTGTCCACAAAACATCATGCCTAAATAAAATTTTAAGAATTTCTTCTAGTTTTAGGAATTTATAATATTTTAACTGTAGTTTTCTTTGCCAGTCTTCCAATCTTTATGTATCCAGTCCAAAACAAAATCTTTTTTAAAGCTAGCTTTTAAATTATAGAAGTAATAGATATTTATGATTTTAAAAAACTAAAGCAGTGTAGGTAGGTGCAAAATGAAAAGTAAAAGTCTTACTCCTTCTGAGATCCTTTGACATTTATATACTTGCTTAATCTAGAAAGATAACCCTGTGGGGAATCCTTTTGTAGTGTCTTCATTTGGTTTGTCCATTCATTACAACTTAGGTTTATTGGTTTTTTAGTTAGGTATATCATATTATCAGGTTTTCTTAAAATGAGAATATATCTGATTTCTGTCTTTTAATGAAATATACAGGTGATTCAACTCTTCAGTGTTTTTTTTTTTTTATTGTTTCAGTTAGCAAAACATGGAATGAAGATTGTCCTTATCAGCAGATCACAAGATAAACTGAACCAAGTGTCCAGTGAAATAAGTAAGTTTCTCCTTACACCCTCTCCTGCTTTCATGTTTACAAAAGGAATACAGTAATCTAAGTTGAATGTTTTCATGTAGGTATCTAGCACTGACATTTATTTATAGCTCAGAAAGCTTTTTTCTTATGTTGTTGAAGGGATGTTTTAAAATGGGGTCATCAGTTTTTTTCAAATTCATATGGGACTGTTAAAATTTCCTTAAAACGTGTTTTACTGACTCAATTAGTTGCTGTTAGGAATCAGAATCTCTGAGTATTTTATCATGTTCTACTTAAATACCTGAATTCCTTTTCTGTTGCTTTATTTCAGTATTCTTGTGCTTTTTTTTTTTTTTTTTTTACTCTTTGACATTGTTATCTCTAATGTATATCATATATAATTGAAGAAAAATATAAAAGGCAGCCTATCTACATATGGGAAGGAATCTTTGGAGCTTTCTTCTTAGCCAGCTATGCTTAAGACCTGAATTACCATATAGCAAAGATTCTGAACTGACGTTTAATTAACCAAGCAGGTGGATTAAGCCGTACTGTCCGTTTCCTTGGGAGAACATACTGACTGGTGTTCCCAGTGTGCTGTTTGTAGCCCATAGGCTTCTCAGTGTGATGCTGGTGCACTTTTACCCCCACAAGTCAAATTATTTGCTTTAAGAGTCAGCTGAGTTTGTCCACAAACTATGCAGAATACATTTATTATTTAATGTTCTGCAAACTGATGCAATATTTGTATTAAAAAGGGGAGTTGTTTCTACGAAAACTAATTTGAATGCTGTGAAAAATAGTGAGAAAAGAGAGTTCTTTCCAAAATTGCCTGTCAAATTAGCAGTGAACAAGACAAATGCAAAATAATGGCAGAAAATGATAAAAAGTAAGAAATTTGCTCTCCGATTGTTTCATATGTGTTGAAATTTTTGCTGCACTTTAAAGGAACTGAAAACTGCAGTCATAAATGATGCATTACCGGCATGGGTTCTGCAGGAAAGACTGGAATACCAGTCAGCAGATCTCAGTTCAGATGTAAGGCAGGGGTCCTACACAGAGAATGGGTGAATGAATTATATTTATACACAGTTTAAATGAAATAAAATGGTTACATGTATATTTATCATTCTCTAGGATTCCTGCTTTAACTAACTTCTGTGAGTAGCCAACTAACAAACTGGTCCAGTTCTTTCAGATGAGAGAGGCATTCTGCTGTATTTTTTTTTTTTCAGCTTTATTGAGATAATTGACGTATAACATTGTGTGTAAGTGTGTTAAATCTTTTTTTTTTTTTTAATTTTTGTTTGTTTGTTTTAAACCCTGCTGGGAACACAGATCTTTACATCTTTGGCATCTAAGAATTTTAACTTGGAAGGTTTGAACTATGTAAACACAACCCTGAAGGTCCAAGGCATACAGTATTTTGCAGTTTTGCTAAGGTGTGAATTCGAAGTAAGCCATGATACTAATGAGCCAGAGGCAGTTAATTTAGATAGTAGTTGAACTTAACATATTGCCTAGATCTTAATACTGTTTCTCTCTTAGTTACTTGTGATCGTGTATATACTTAACTCTTGTAGTGATAAAAATGTGTTTGTGCATGTGTGTGGGTAAAATTGGCTGCTAATGAAAGCATCTAGTGGATGCTGGAAGTAAAGGTTCATAGGTGGAAAATAGAACCTTTGATTAAAGGGAATGTTGAATTTTGAAATGCTGTGATCTGAATGAATCCATCATCTACTTGAAACAAGTAAAAGCTACCTCATGACAGTCTTTTAGAAAGTGCTTCAACCTGTACAAGAATTGCTCAATGAGTCAGAAGTATACTTTAATGATATTTGGGAATTTATCAACTTGTGATATGAGGTGACATGTGACTGAGGTCAGAGATGTGGTTCTGGATAAAGACAGGATCCTGTTCAAACATTCTCATGAAGGGACAGATGGTGACACACTGAATTGACCTTTATTATGTTTTTCTAGGCATCATATAAGTTAATGAAAGCGGTGGTATCAGCAGACCAGGTCGTCCGTTCTAAGCTGAAGAAATACAAAGAGGAGATTATAGATGCCCGTGCTAGTTTTTAACTCACATGTAAATCTTCTCTTTGGGAGGATAGTGTTTTTGTGAACGTATCTATTCCATGAGAAAGGAGGACCAGAATTTAATGTGGACAAAGACCAACTATTTATGCCTTCAGCACATCCTTATTGAATGCCAATGCACCAGGTACTGTGCTAGGCAGTCAGCATAGAGTGGTGAACATGATAGAGACAGCCCTGCTTTCATGGAACTTATGTGCTAGAGGGGGAGACAGAGGAAAACAAAAATAGGTAAAAAAGTGAATAAACCAAAACAAACCAGACAAATAAATTAAATACTTGGAGTTTGTAATAGTGCCATAGAAGAAACCAAGGGGAGAAAATGGAGAGGTTCTTACCTTTGTAGCAACGTGGTGAATTCTGTGACTGATGGGGTGTTAAAGGGCCAGACTAATAACCTTTTGCCCATATAATGGCACTTCAGTTATGAAGCTGGAGCCTTAGTGAACTAAGAGAATCCTAAGCCTAAGAGAATCCACTGGGCCCTCTTACAGAGTATCATGGTGGATGGGTTGTATGTGCAAGTTGCACATGATAAATCCACTCCAACATACCTGTTTTCTTAAGCCATTGGGTTTCTGCCTCGGCATCATGACGGGGCAGTTGCAGCTTCCCAGTCTTACTAAATGGAGGGCTGTCATGGGTCCAAGTTTCAATCAGCCAGCAAAATTAACTCTTAGAGCCCCTTCTAGTTGTACATGATAACCATTAAATCTCTGGTAAGTGATTTGTTTTTTAAAAAATATCCCAATCTGGCATTATATTAGGTTTTCCTTGATCTAACACTCTTAGAATCATTCTCACACAGATTTCCTAGGTATCTACCAACACAAATTAGCCAACTTTTGCAATTATTTTTGTGTATAAGTTATTACTTTATGGACCAGACTTTATACTTACTCCCCAAAGAATGCTGTGAGTTTACCCTGTTATGAGTAACAGTAGAGATCTTGATCGTGAGGAGAAGAGGAATTCTTCTGCAAGGAAACTGCCCTTAGAGTTATCGTGAGGTAAGCGCAGGTTCTTCAACCCAGGGGAAAGGTAATCTCTTCAGACACAGGAGAGCAGGCTATTTCTATTTCCACTGGCAAGGGAGGCTCAGAATAGCTTGGGGGTTCAAGATCCTTGGCTTCAGCTGAGTTCACCCAGATAATCCCCATCCCAAGTCTTGCTCAGTGCTTTCACTTTCATGCATGAGACATGGTGAGTCTGTGGAGGTCAGCTTACATTGTAATTGTGCAACTGGCACAGTTAAATCTGATGTGAGCAAGGTGAGCTCTGTGGCTGTAAGACATCAAGGTTTTTATTCGGGCTGCCATTGAAGTTCTCTGGTTCTCTGTTCATAAATGGGAGCTGAACGTTTAAAGACCCAAGCTTGTCATTTTCTTTCAGTGAGTGCTTCAGTGCATTCAGAAACCATGCCATACCACAATCTTTGTACTCATTTCTGCCCAACTCAAATGTGACAGCCCCTTGGTCCCTTAAGGCATTTCTTCAGCGGATACTTTGTTATAATCCGTAGCCAGCATTAATTTGATTAATGGTGATGTGGCATTTTGGATCAAATCAAACCAATACCAGAGTCCTTTGAAGTCTGTTTTTGGGGATCCCACTCCTGATACCATTTCTGCATCTGTCTGACTTCAATCAGGAAACCTAAGTCAAGCAAGTTAGTTTAACTAGGCTAACTTGTCTCGTCTAGTCCAACTCTTACATTCACTCCAGGAGGTTAAACTCATCCTCTTTCCCTATGTGATTGAAAGAAGAAAAGAGGAAAGGAGGAGATTGAAAAAGAAACCACGTACCAATTGAGAAAAATTAGGGACCTCTTCTGGGCTCCTATCACCTTCTGACTCTCCACTGTTGTTATGTAAACTTGGGGATTCTGTTTCTTTTTTATTTTTTTTTTTAATTTTTTTTTTTTTTTAATGTTTATATTTGAGACAGACAGAGACAGAGCATGAACAGGGGAGGGGCAGAGAGAGGGGGAGACACAGAATCTGAAACAGGCTCTGGACTCTGAGCCATCAGCACAGAGCCCGACGCGGGGCTCGAACTCACGGACCATGAGATCATGACCTGAGCTGAAGTCGGACGCTCAACTGACTGAGCCACCCAGGCGCCCCTCTGTTTCTTTTTTTAAAAAAAATTATTTTTTTAAATATTTATTTATTTTTGATAGAGAGAGACAGAGCACAAGTGGGGGAGGGGCAGAGAGAGAAGGAGACAAAGAATCTGAAGCAGGCTCCACGCTCCAAGCTGTCAGCACAGAGCACGATGTGGGGCCTGAACTCACAAACCGCGAGGTTGTGACCTGAGCCGAAGTTGGATGCTCAACCGACTGAGCCACCCCGGCGCCCCTGGGATCCTGTTTCTTTAGAAGCAATTCCTTATGAGTGTGGAGGACAGCCTACGTATCAGAGTTGTTCAGAAAAAATTTTCAAAGGGTTATATATAATTTAGTAGGGAACTAAATGTTTTGCCAACAATGGGTAAATGCTTTCTCAGGATCTACTGCTTAGATGAAATTACACTTCTTTGTAAGGATACCTGTCACCCGTTGAATTAATACAGGCTGAGAGTCAACACATATATAATAAGCTTATTTTGTTATCTTTGTTGGCCAGGATTATTAACATATTCAGTATTTTTGTCAAGTTTGATTTGTCCAAGAAAAAAAACTCCTAATTTTTGAGCTCTGAGGTAATTTTTATTTGCAGTAAAACACAATGCAAAGAAGACTAGCTTTCAGAACAACCTAGTGGCTCACAGAATAAAGAGATGGTGATATTTACAGTTCCTATTCTTATGTGGCAGTTGGTAATTCTGATTGTGTACAGTTTAATCAGCTTCAGGTTTTAAAAACCACACATCTCTGTTTTTGATTAAAAAAAAACAGATACGGTGTTTCTCTTTTTTTTTGTTAACTTATGTCAGGGTGCAAAGCTTTGGGATTGCCATGTAATTCCATGATCTCTTGAAATGTAAACCTTTTAGAAATGTAAATCTTAATGGTCTGTAGTCACAGAGGAAGGAATAGGGTAAGGAAAAAAAAAATACATCAGTTTCACTTTTTCGTATCTTACCTATGATCAAATCTGTATAGTTAAGTGTGGATTTCACCAAATGTTTGTTTCACAATTTCTTGATGTACTAGCAGTACTATTAATATGATGCTTTGTTATATTTAGCTTATTTCATTTTTGTAGGGACAAGGTATTAGTTAACCTTTTTAACTTTCATGTTTAATTAAACCAAAATCACATGATGTTAAGATCAGAGAGTTAATCTTAGCACATAGCCCCTAGTCATATATATTTTTCTGTCACTTCTATAGTACCAGAAATATTTTTATTGCCCTTACAGTTCACAAAATCTAAGCCAAGGAACCATTAGGAACCCAAAAGCAGCCTGTTTGCCTGCATTGGTTTTTGCCTGTGGTACCTATGATTGTGGAGGTACCCTACTACTCCAAGATCCCCAAATTCGTCAGCGTTTGCAGAAAGTGACATTCTTTACTACCCATAACACTGAGATTCCACAAGCCATCGAGCAGGTACCAGGATAGTTGCTTTGAAGCATTGTTTCTGCATATTGGAGTGTAATTATTGTTCTTACTAGTGAGCTTGTCATGCCTAATTAAATGAGATTTACCGTTAAATGAAACATTTCTGGCATGGTCATGGTTACAAATTTGTCTCATCTAATTATATCCTTGCAGGAAGAAGGATAGATTCTTTTTTTTTTTTTTTTTTTTTTAAGTTTATTTATTTTGAGATCAGAAAGAGTTCATGCACATGCTAGCATTGAGGGAGGGAGGGGCAGACAGAGAAGGAGAGAGAGAGAATCCCAAGCAGGCTCCGTGCTGCCACTGCAAAGCCAGATGCTGGGCTTGAATTCAAGAACCTCGAGATCATGACCTGAGCTGAAACCAAGAGTCAGACACGTAACTGACTGAGCTACCCAGGCGTCCCAGAAGGATAGATTCTTACTGAGCCTATGCAAATAATTACATTGCCGTATAAGGTGAAACAACTCGGTAAAGACACGTATACTCTCTGACCATTGTTCTGATTAGTTTTGCAGGCAGGGCCAATTAATATGTGTTGTATCTTCTATACAATTTCCATCTTTAAATTTACCTAACAGGGGCGCCTGGGTGGCGCAGTCGGTTAAGCGTCCGACTTCAGCCAGGTCACGATCTCACGGTCCGTGAGTTCGAGCCCCGCGTCAGGCTCTGGGCTGATGGCTCAGAGCCTGGAGCCTGTTTCCGATTCTGTGTCTCCCTCTCTCTCTGCCCCTCCCCCGTTCATGCTCTGTCTCTCTCTGTCCCAAAAATAAAAAAAAAAAAAAAACGAAAAAAAAAAATTTACCTAACAATTACATAGTTTATGTTCCAGTTGCTATGGCTGCATAACAACTACCTCAAACTTATCAATGTGAAATAATAACCATTTTAAGGTGCTCAAAAATTCTGCTGATCGGTTTTACCAGGACTTGGGGGACATATTCTTTTGCTTCTCATGGCATTACTGAGTTCCCTAAGTGATACTCAGCTAGTGGAGAGGCTGGTCCAAAAGATTTAAGATGGCTTCTCTCACAAGGCTGGGGCCGTGATAGGGAATGACTGGAAAGCCGGATTCAGCTGGGACTGTTGACTGAAGTGCCTTTGCATAGCCTCTCTAGCATGGCCAGATCAGGGGAGTTGGACTCCCCACAGGGAAACTATCATCCCTCAGTGAATGTGCCAAGACAATGAGGCAGAAGCTGATATCTTTTTGTGACCTGCTCTCAGAATTCATACAGCATTACTTTTTTTGCCATATTCTATTGGTCAAAGCAGACAGGAGCCTGCCCAGATTCAAGGTGAGAGGAATAGACTCCACCTCTTGAGGGAAGAGAGACAAGGTAATGTTGGAAAAGAACGTGTGGGAAGGGAGATATTTTTGGAAAATAAAATCTGGATCTGGAAAATACAATCTGCTACAGTTTATGAACTATAGGAAGGCTTTTCAGAGAATATTTTTCCTGATTTCTGAGGGATCAGTAGGAGCAGCATACCATTCCAAGAGTTGAATACCATCAACATATCATTCAAGCCATTCATTTCATTCCCGTTTGCCCAAGGACAGCCAGTCACAAAAGAGGGGTAATGAAAAATGAAGAAAGAAAGCTATTTTCTCAAAACCACTATTTCATTCAGCTGCAAAATTAATTCTTGTTCTGTTGGACCTTGGGCCAAAAGCATGCTTGTATCTGATTTTCAAATAAAAGAGTTCTGTAGGTACTGACTCGGTTTCCTGGTATAATCTGTTCCATAGTCTGAGCTTGGTGGCAGTGTCAGGTTACACTGGGAAGGAAGTCCGACACAGGAGTTGATTTTTTTTTTTTTTTTTACGGCATCAGTGACAGTCAGGTGCACTCAAAAGGCCTCTGCTGAGACTATTATTCTTTGGATGTTCCTTCCTAAAGACTGTATTTTCTGACCTCCAGCTACTGGGCCTCTAGCTTTTTGCAAACTTGAAGGAAGCGTAGGAACCACCTGTTAATAGGACTGATGGTCTCTGGTTCATTTATTACAGTAATTAACAGCAACAGAATAGAATACTATTCTGGTATAATATAGAGGTAATTGATGATTTAGTCCACGCTTTTCCTTAAGGCAGGATCCTAATGATGGACACTAAAGGCATCGATAAATCTCCAGGGACTTCTATAAAGTATGTTTTAAAATTGCCACCAATTAGCAAGAATATTTTATACTTAGAAACATAATCTTGGGACTCTTGGGTGGCTCAGTTGAATCTGTTTTCAGCTCAGATCATGATCTCATGGCTAGTTTGAGCCCTGTGTTGGGCTCTGTGCTGAGAACTCAGAGCATGGAGTCTACTTAAGATTCTGTGTCTCCCTCTCTGTCTCTCTCTCTCTATGCCCTTCCCCTACTCACTCCATCTCTCTGTCTCTCAAAAATAAATAAAAGCATTAAAAAATAAAAAAATAAAAGAAACATAATCTTAGGTATCACTTTGTTCATAGTTGTGTGGCCAGTCTGTATACACAGGATCATGAATATGATTCTGTCTATCCTGGCAAGTACACATGTTGAATAATATTCATTTTTAGTCACATCTGGGCTCTGCCCATGTTTTGGGCTTGATAAACAGGGCAGCTCTCATAAGACAGCTGAGCTAATTAAAGATAGGAAGAATTTACTTTTTTTCCCAATACCCTCTCTGCTCAGTAGTGCTACCTAGTGACTATCTGGGAAATACCAATGATAGTTTTGGTATATAAAATATACCTTATGTCTTAATCAGTTTTACTATGTTTCATTTTGTGGCCCAAATTTATGAAGGTAGTAGCATAAAGAGTTGCCAGCAGACTAGAGATTATAGCAGAATATAAGTATAGGTCATAGGTGTCCAAGATAAGAAATGATTAGAGTCTTGGTTTAGAGTGACAGGAATTAAAATAAAACATAGCCACAAGAAACAATAATTATTAGGAAATTCAGCTTTTTTAGAAATGAGAAACTTTTGTTAAAAAAAAAAACGATTCAAGGGCATGACAAAAGTCAACACAAAAGCTTAAAAAGTTAACAGGCTGTTAGAAAGTGAGAGTGTTTGAGGGAGATAAGGAACCTATGTTGGCCAGGCTGCCTACTGGAGGTACAGAATAATTTTTTTTTTCTTACAGCTTTCTCATTAAGAGAAGACTATATTATCAAATATCAAGTTTCTTCTCAACAACTGGTTTCAAACTATTTAATTCATAAGCTTTCTTTGTTGATTTTAATACATTTTATACACTTACACATATAAAGTTAACACTTTCACCTGAAGCTTAAAATGTATTAACTTTATGTCTGTTATTACATTATAAGAAAATTCACCTACCACTTTGACTTTGCCATCCCAATTAGAGTCTTCTTTAAGAATTTTAGTCTTTAGACTCTTAAAAACTGAGAATTGGGGCGCCTGGGTGGCTCAGTCGGTTAAGCGTCCGACTTCGGCTCAGGTCATGATCTCACGGTCTGTGGGTTCAAGCCCCGCGTCGGGCTCTGTGCTGACAGCTCAGAGCCTGGAGCCTGTTTCAGATTCTGTGTCTCCTTCTCTCTGTGACCCTCCCCCGTTCATGCTCTGTCTCTCTCTGTCTCAAAAATAAATAAACGTTAAAAAAACAACAACTGAGAATAAACTGAGGGTTGATGGGGAGTTGGGGGGGAGGGGGTGGGTGGGTGATGGGTATTGAGGAGGGCACCTGTTAGGAGGAGCACTGGGTGTTGTGTGGAAACCAATGTGACAATAAATTTCATATTAAAAAAAATAAACCAAAAAAAATTTTTTTTGGTCTTTAGAAATGGTCCAGGTAACAAAGATGCCTCTTTCTTTAACTCACTATATTAGTATAGTATCTTAGGATTAATTAAGAATCATAGAAGTTATATTTAATATAACAATGCAGAACAATACGATCATTATTGATACCAAGTTTGTCAGAGAGATGACATTTGAAACTTTTATACAGGGGACATGAAGAGTAACATCAAATGATGTTACTTCAGCATTGTCTGAAGTTTAGAAGAGTCATAAAAGACACCAATTCTCATAATTTTAGTTGGTGGAAGCAGTGATAATATAGCTAACTGATAAAACCTATGTGGAAAATATAAAAGTTCAATGAATGAAAGGTTAGAGTGGCATTATGTTTCAGTCTGTGATATGATCAGAGAGAAGACATAGCCACTTTAAAAATTACAATGATAGAACCAGTTCTAATTTGGCCAAAGATTTACCTTAATTAGGACTTTTATATACATCTTGGATTCTTATATAATTCTTATTTACCAATTATTAAAAATACTTCAAAAGTTTATTAGAGCATTTAAAAATAACTATTACTTGCTAGCCAAGTGTCTGTTTGAATTTTTTAACTGTACTGCTCAAGCCAGCCTTTTCTGTGAGAATGAGTTTTCTGAAATTTCTGGCACACTTAAAGCATTAGAAGTTTTTGTCCTTGTCTGGCAGTTCTTGAATTTTCTCTTCTCAGATTTAAGGGAGCACTGATTAGTATCCATAAGCTACTCAGAAGAGGCTTTTTAAAACATAGAACTCTTGGTTGACAGTATTGTTCAAATCTGTATCTCCATTGATTTTTCTGTCTACTTGCCCTTATCAGTTACTCTGAAAGGGGAGTTGAAATCTCCAAGTACAATTATGGATTTATCTGTCTCTGTTTGTCTATTTCTTTGTTTTTAGATGTATTAACATTTAAGAATGTTATGTTCTCTTGATGAATTCATTCCTTTTATCATTATGAAATCACCTTCTTTATTCTTGGTAATATTATTTGCACTGAAATCAACTTTATTTTTCTTTTGATTAGTTTTAGCATGGTATATATTTCTGCCTTTACTTTTAACAAATATGTGCTTTCTATTTAAAGTAAGTTTCTTGTAGACAGCGTAGGTTTGGTCTTTTAAAAAAAATCCAATTTGATGACTTATTAATCAGGGTTCTCAGACCATTTGCATCTAATGTTATTGTTGATAGGATTGGGTTAAGATCTACCCATTTACTCTTTGTTTTCTGGTCATCTTGTCTGTTCTTTTTCCCTTGTTTTGTTTTTTCCTGCCTATGTTGAAATTAATAGTATGTTTTTTATCATTTCATATTATTTCCTTCCTTGGCTATTGGCTGTGCATCTTTTCTCTTTGTTTTGAGTGATTGCTTTAGACTTTGTAGTATGTATCTTTAGCTTGTCACAATCAGCTACTACTTTATATAGAACATGAGAACCTAATGACAGTGTACTTTCATTCCCTTTTGTGTTTTATTTCTGTGTATGTTATGAATTGTGTAACATTATTTTTGCTATAAATAGCCATATTTTAACGAGAATTAAATTTATTTTTAAAGTCTTCTGTATTTACACACAATATTTTCTGCTCTTCATTCCTTTGTATACATATATAATTCAGTCAAAAATCTTGTGGGTTTTTTTTTTTGTTTGTTTGTTTTTTCCCTGTCTGAAAGACCTCCTTTTATATTTCTTGTAGTACTGGTCTCCTAGTGATGAATTCTTTTTGTAAGTCTGAACAAAAGCCTTTATTTTTGAAATGTGTTTTCTCTGGGTATAAAATCTTAAGATGACCGATTCTTTTTTTCCCGTTTAGTACTTTGCTTTGCGGCATTCTGGCCTGTCATGTTTTTGAGAAGTCTGCTGTCATTCCTATCTTTTTTACCACCTTGTGTAAGACACTTTTATTATTAATAATTTATTTTTAAATTTATATCCAAGTTAGTTAGAATATGGCGCAAAAATGATTTCAGGAGTAGATTCCTTAATGGTCCTTAACCATTTAGCCCATCCTCCTCCCACAACCCTTCCAGCAACCTTCTGTTTCTTCTCTATATTTAAGAGTTTCTTATGTTTTGTCCCCCTTCCTGTTTTTCTATTATTTTTGCTTCCCTTCCCTTATGTTCATCTGTTTTGTATGTAAGACACTTTCTTTCTTCTTTTTTTTTCGTCTTTCACTTTTAAGATTGTTCTCTTTATCACTGGCTTTAAGTAATTTGTCTCTTGGTGTACTTTTCTTCATGTTTATCCTTTTTGGAGTTTATTGAGTTGAAATTTATGGGTTTATAGTTTTCACTATATTTGGAGAAATTGGGGCCATCAAATACTTTTTCTATCCTTCACTCTCTTTGTAGGAATCCACTTGTACATATATTAAATGGATTAAACTTGTCTATCAACTGAACTGATTGTTGTCTTCTTTCTTTTTTTATTTTTGTTTTTGGTCTCTTTTCTCTTTGTATTTCATTTTAGAGAGTGTCTCTTGCTGTGTGTTCACATTCAGTAATCTTTCTTTGTTTAGTGTCTAACTTGCTGTTGGGATTACTATTTTTTTTAATCTAGACATTATTTTTGTCTCAATATAAAATTTTAGGGCATTTTTGTATTTCCCTTATCTCTCTTAAAAATTTTCATGCTGTTTCTTTTTGAACATACGGCAGCCCCCCCTTGTTTGTGGTGGATATGTTCCAAAGACCCCTAGTGGATGTCTGAAACCACAGATCATACTGGACCCAGTACATACTATGTTTTTTTTCTATATATACTTACTTATGATAAAGTTTAATTTATAAATTAGGTGCAATAAGAGATTTACAACAAAGATAATAAAGTAGAATAATTACAACAACAGAAGTTATATGAATGCAGTCTTTCTCTCAAAATATTTTATTGTACTGGACTCACTCTTCTTGTGATAATCCGAGACGATAAAATGCCTACATGATGAGATGGCATGAGATGAGATAATGGCGTAGGCATTGTGACCTAGCGTTAGGCTACTATGGACTTTTTGACGATTCATCAGAAGGAGAATCATCTGCTTCCAGACCATAGTTGATTGTGGCTAACTCAAACCATGAAAAGCAATACTGTGAATAAGGGAGGATTACAGAATATAGTGTGCTCTTGTGTTGTCTTTGTTTTTTATTTTTTTAAAGATTTTATTTTCAGGTAATCTCTACACCCAACTTGAGGCTCGAACCCACAACTCCAAGACCAAGAGTTGCACACTCCATTGACTGATCCAGCCAGGAGCCCCACTCTTGATCTTGTTTTACTCATGTTTTTCTTGCTGTTGGTCTGGCTCATGCTCTCTCAGTCCTCTGGTAAATTCTAGGGGCTCTGTCTTCCTCACATGCTCAAATCTGTTTCCTCAACTGGGGGGAACTGCTCATCTCTATTCTGGTGTAGAAAATCTCTAGGCAGTAAGTTAGGGCAGCCTTAGAGCTCACCTCTTTTGTTTCCCTTCTCTTGAGTATTGCTGTCCTGAACTATCTGTCTTCCAGGGACAGAAAACCATTGTTTCATATATTTTGTCCTTTTTTTGTTCTTTTTTTTTTTAGCTTAAGGTGATGGAGTAGATCTAGTCTTTGTTATAGCATCATGGCTGGAAACAGAAGAACCCCGTACCCCCTCCTTTTTACCATTATAGATTTCCTGGTAAATGTAATTATTATCTTTGCACATGTCTATAAATGTTGTTTGGTCTGCATTAGGCTTTAAAGAAAGAACAGGACTAAAATTTTTGCATTTCTGCACTGGGCATGATATGGTTAAGGGGGATGTGTCCATTAACCAGTGTTATTTTGGTGACTGAAGAGCTATTGTGAAACCTCTTAATATTCATAATCTTGCACTGAAAGATACTTTTGAAATTTAGTTTCTGTTCCAATTTTGGCACAAGTGGTTTTCTAAGCTAATGTGGGATCCCGCCGTAAAGCTTTCCAACTAAACGATTTCACCAAGTGTACCTTATTTCAGCTTCATTACTGTTTGTTACCAGTCGTTTTTGCTGATAGAGAACAACATCTGTAATATGGGTGGATATTTTGTTAGAAATGTAGCATACCTACCAATTAGTTGGCCCAGCCAAATTAGCATGTGTTGGTCTGCATCTCCAATTACCGCAGCTGCTTGAGTGTTGCTGTTCTACAGCTGGCATTAGGCATGTGGGAGTGTACTGCACCATGGCCAGACACTAGCTCTACCTCTTAATTAAAACATTGGCTTATGTTTGCATGATTTCTTTAAAACAGTAAGTGGTCTTTCCAATTGGATTATTGATGGTTCAGTAACTTCTATATATATAAAAAAAAAAAGCAAACCTTTTTTTTGGTTGAGGAAATGTGGGACCAAGGTGTTCGGAAAAGAGTCCCATTTAAGTAGATGATTAGTGTTTCTCCTCCCGCTTTCAGATTATTAGTTGTTATTCTAAGTGGATAATTGTAATTTGGGGTACAGACTGAAAGTATAAAAGAATTCATAGAAAGGCATATTCTTTGGATGTATTTATTAAGTTCCTCAGTACTTTTATTTAGGGATTGCTTCCCTTTTCATCATGGAGAGAAAGTACTTTTGAGAGTTTTATGGAAAAGGTTCACTTAACTTGATTCTTCCATCAAATAAAGTTATAGATTTTCTTGTCAGTTTCCACTGTTTTGATAATCTTGTTGTACCATTACTGATTAAATGCACAGTTTGTTACATGCTACCGTTTACAAATCTTTAACTACAAAGCACTAATTTAAATGACTCCGTGCTATATCTAATAGTAGAAACAAAGAGGAGTCCATTAAAACCAACAAGAAATTTCATAAATTTTGAATTACTCTATTCCTTTACTGTTAAGAAAAACCAATGGAATTAATATCTAATGACAGCAGGCTACTAGTAATAAAAATGTTGATGTAGAATCAGCTTTTATTGTACTTCCATTCTGTTTAATGCTATAGAGCTGTGTAAAATCTAAAATGTAATCACTCTAGTAACTGATATAAATATTAAGCCACAAATAAGTATACTCATTTTTGTGGAACACTTAGCATCATGTTTAGACATGTGTAGTTCAGAAACCATACCCATATCCAGAAACCATACATGATGTTAAAGGTCATTCCTATTCAGGAACTGATAGACTAAGCCCCTCACTTTTTAAATATGGAAACCAAGTCTGAAAACCAAGTCATACCTAGTAAATGACTGACGTGAACGGAGTCTTTGGCTTCTTCTACTATGTTCTCTATTACCCCATGCCCTTAATTTGTACTTTAAATATTGTAGCTGGGGAACTAAATGATAATTTGGGGGGAGGTAAACATCCCCAGAACATGATATCACAGTTACATATATAGCATCAAGGAAATAAAAAACAAACTAAACTCAACTTGCATCGTGACTGTGTTTAAATGCAGTTACTTACTACAGTTATTATCATTGGACCAATTTTAGAATTTGTGAGCATTTTTATTAAAATGGGCATATATTCCTTTTCACTTTTTAAGACGTAGCCGTGTTCAACTGGATACTTAAGGATGATTTGGAGTTAGTAAAATCCTAACATAACTACATAAAATGGTCTATTTATGCTAACACAAGCTTTGATTAAAAACAAGTAATTTTCCAGGGGTGCCTGGGTGGCTCAGTGAGTTAAGCGTCCAACTTCAGCTCAGGTCATGATCTCACGGTTCGTGAGTTTGAGCCCCGCGTCGGGCTCTGGGCTGACAGCTCAGAGCCTGGAGCCTGCTTCAAATTCTGTGTCTCCCCCTCTCTCTCTCTCTCTGCCCCACCCCTGCTTATGCTCTCTCTGTCTCTCAGAAATGAATAAACATTAAAAAAAAGTTTAAAAAAAAACAAATAATCTTCCAATAATAGTTGAGATATTTCCTGTAATAAGTGATGAAATAGGGGCGCCTGGGTGGCTCAGTCAGTTAAGTGTCCGACTCTTGATCTCGACTCAGGTCATCATCTCAATGTACGTGAGTTCGAGACCCGCATGGGGCTCTGCACTGATGGCACAGAGCCTGCTTGGGATTTTGTCTCTTCTTCTCTCTGCCCCTCCTCTGCTTGTGCGCGTGCTCTCTCTATTTCAAAATAAATAACTTAAAAAAAAATAAGTGATGAAATAAGTATCCAATGTTGATCCTTAGAACAATTCTGAAGACAGGCTGGTTAGGTTCCCTAAGACTCCACCGTAGGCAATGAAACTGATCTTCAGTTTTAGGTCATCAACTCAGGTCTAGTTTTGCTTCTACTGCTATGTGGTATTTCTTTGTGTTCTTTCTAATTGTTCATGCCCCTCTCCCACAAGTTATCCTTATGGTATTAATCCAGAATCCCAAGGTGCCTTGAATGTACACGTTGTTTTCCAGTCTTGAATTCCTCAAAATGGTGTTTTTGGTTCCCATTTCTGACTTGCGTGGGGGACGGTGCTGACACTCCCCAATTCTGGAAGGCCTTTATTCATCCTTTGGGTGTCTTCTAGTACGGGTTTGTGTGGCTGGATGTTGGACCAGCAGCCAGGTAGGTGGGACCCGGCTTTCCTACTGCTACAGGGTTGGCCACTCTCCTTTGATCAGTTTTGTACGTTGAGTTTTGCATCCTTTTGATAAATGGGTTTATTGCGGTGAAGTTTGAGAACCATTGCTATAGATTTCTCCCTGTACCTTCTTGGTCAGTCCTTACTGTTCCCTTCTAACAAAGGAGCTATTTTACTCAGCATGTGTCTCCAGATGCCTAGCCTTTCATCCTCCTCACAGAAAGAAATGTCCTCTTCTCCAAGAGCAACGTTGTGCTGATGTCTCAGTTACCAGTCTCTTGCTGGGTCTTAAGGCCTTGTTCCCGTAACATTCTTCTCTGATGTCTTTCACAGGGACCCTTTAGACACGTTTTTTTGGGGGGGAGGGGGCTGCTTTTTGTTTTACAAAATAAGCATATTTCACTTGACCACGTAAATCTTAACTTATGTCTTCTTTTGAAATTCCAAATGATCTGTTAACTCTGGGCCCAGCATTCATGTAGGGCAGCACTCAGTTGGTGCTGAGAACCATTTGCCCTTTTAGGTGGGGCCTGCGCTGTCAAGTTTGGCCCAGCCCGTCCCCGCTCACAGAGTGCACGCACATATGCTTTTATTAGGCTCTCTGCAAACTTGAGTAACATGCTTGGCCCCAAACATTTGTTTGCTACCTCTGTTATCCTTCACAGTCTTTCTAAGCACTTCTAGAGAGAAATTCTGTTTCATTTGCAAGGCATTGTAGAACACTTGCAGGACATGTAGACCCTTTTGTCACGTGGATAGGCCTCATTGTCAGTCAAATGAATTTCTTCTAGTATGGTATATTTCTATTTCATAAATATTCCCCATTAATTTTGGTTTTGTCTCAGAAACATACCTATCAATGTTAATACAATATAAACTTACAGATGTAGGAAAACTATATACATACAGTGAGTGAGCAAACACAAAATGGAGGAAATCACAGTGTTCCCTCCGAATTACTATTCCTTCTTTCCCCCCTGGATTTCTTAATTTTAATTTTACCTAAATTTTTGATATTATCTAATATTAACTAATGTCTAATATTATAATTTAGTGGCTCCTTTGGATTTTATATACATTGCATAACATACTGTGTATTCTTTTGAGTTTTGGCTTCTTCAGTTCAGCATATAATATATAGATCCAACAGAAATGCACATACATGTGCTCTGAAGACCTGGACGGGATTTTCATAAGTAACATTACGGAAATAGCAAAAAACTGTAGTTCGTTTATTTTCATTCCTTTGTGAATATACCACAATTTCGTTATCTGTTCCACTGTTGATGGACATTTGGGTTGTTTCCAGTTTTCGAGTATTTCTTTTGGATCTCTACCTGTAAGTGGACTTGAGACATACTGAGAGGCTCTTTGTCATACATAAAACATTGCTGTTTCTAACAAATACATTTCTTAAGATAATGTTGCAAATACTTGGAATTAGTACCTAGACCTTATGTCCTTCTGTTACTGCCATGTCACAAACAAAACAAAAACTGTCTAAAGAGACTGCGGACTATTTTTATGTCATAGCTTTTGGTACGATGTATGAATTTTAAACCTAAACGTATCTATACTTTGAAAGCTGAATGTCCAACCTTTTTACATAACTGCTATAAAATTTTTTAACATGCAAAAATTTTAGAAGTCAGTTTACCTGGCAGTTTGCCCTCAGTTGGCATGGTTCCAAGTGTGTAAAGTACATTTAAAAAATCATGTTAAGGGTATTGGAGACTATGCTGTAAAAATACTGCCTTAAATGGAAAATAAGCAGTTGTAAGATCCCCGTTCACCCGTTTTCTCTTAAAAGTTCATTCTTGAAAATGTAAGAATAAGAATAGATATGCGTGTTTATGTAAGTTAACTTGTACCATCATAATCAAACGGTGAGTTTAAATATTTTTGTTATTTCTTTCACTTGGTCTTGTTTCTGTCACCATTTCGCACACAGTGCTAAAGTGTTATTAATTGAATTTTCTCCTGCACAATTACATGGTGATTTCTACAAGAAGGCCTTAATATTCCTTACAGCATCATCTTACACAGCAGCATTGCCTCTGGGACTTTTATACAATGCAGCTGCTTGTGGTAAATGAAGGAAATCAAGTATTGTAGTACAGACTTTTAGGGATATTAACATATTTTTGAAAGCAAGTAAAATATCCTGCATACTAGCTTGTGATCCTCTGTGAATGGAGAATAAATCCACAGGAATGGTTACTTTTTTTCTTGAATAGAACAAAGCATTGTGGGACTGTGAACTGTTTTTGCTCTTCTAGTGAGTGAATTTTAAATCGTCAGATTCTTATGAATGATTTAGGGAGAAAGAAGATATTTTCAAGACATTATTTTGAGGAGGAATTTTTTGTCTCACTACATTTTAAAAGTATTTTGTAGTTGATTTATCTATTTTTTAAAGTAAACTTTATTTTTTTGAGCAGTTGTAGGTTCGTAGCAAAATTGAACAGAAGGTACAGAGACTTCCCATATACACACAGCTTCCCTAACTCTCGGAATCCAGAGTGGTACCTTTATTCTGTCTGATGCACCTGTCATGACATACCACTGTGACCCCAGATCCATATGCAGTGTAAGTTGTTCATACTCCTGGAAGGAGTAAGTTTAAATCTCAAACTTTTGTTGTTACATGTTGCCTACAAAATGTTTCTCTTTGATGTCTGCATTTGGATTCCTTAGCTTATTCCCCTTTGGCTTTTAAAAAATGGCATGGGAAGTGTATTTTTTGCTCTTCGTCCTTTTATTTTTTTAAGCTTAACATTTAATATTTTTCAAAAAACCTATTTTACGATATGCCTGTCTTTTCTGCCTTTATCTTGTACACTTGGCATAGGCTGAAAGGGATCAGTTTAGATTTCCATTCAAAAATGCATATGCTTATAGAGACCAGGCAGCTATGGAAATGAATCAGGGAGGCTGGGGTGAGGCAAGAAGGAGTGGTGAGGTCTGGAGAACTGAAGAACTCCTCCCCACGTATAGATGGCAGCTCTAACTTATTGCTACTGCTTGTGTGGCAGTGCAAGCCTGGGGTGCCGTATTTTCCAGTTACATTAAAAGAATTTGAGAGGTGCCTGAGTGGCTCAGTCGGTTAAGTGTCCAACTTCAGCTCAGGTCATGATCTCGCGGTCCGTGAGTTCGAGCCCCATGTCGGGCTCTGTGCTGACAGCTCGGAGCCTGGAGCCTGCTTCAGATTCTTGTCTCCCTCTCTCTCGGCCCCTCCCCCGCTCAAGCTCTGTCTTTCTCTCTTTCTCTCTGTCTCAAAAATAAGTAAACATTAAAAAAAAATTAGAAAAGGATTTGAGGGGCACCTGGGTGGCTCCGTGGGTTAAGCCTCCAACTCTTGATCTTGGCTCAGGTCATGGTCTCACAGTTCGTGAGCTTCAGCTCCACATTGGGCTCTGTGCTGACAGTACAGAGCCTCTTGGTGTCTCTCTCTTTCTGCCCTCACCCCGCTTGTGCGCTCTCTCTCTCCCTCAAAATAAATAAATAAACTTAAACAATTTCTAACAAAAAAATAATGATAAAGAAAGAATTTGAGGGGCGCCTGGGTGGCTCAGTCGGTTAGGCGTCTGACTTCAGCTTAGGTCATGATCTCAGGTTCATGGGTTCGAGCCCCACACTGGACTCTGTGCTGACAGCTCAGAGCCTGGACCCTGCTTCGGGTTCTGTGTCTCCCTCTCTCTCTGCCCCTTCCCTGCTCATGCTCACATATATACTCACTCCCTCTCAAAAATAAATAATAACAATAACAAATTTTTTTAATTAAAAAAAAAAGAATTTGAAAAGGAAACTAAGATGACTTATAGAAGACTTTGCAATTTTATATCAACTTAGTCTTTTTTTATTTTTTAAATTTTTTTTACATTTATTTATTTTTGAGAAACAGAGTGAGACAAAGCCTGAGTGGGGGAGGGGCAGAGGGCAAAGGAGACACAGAATCTGAAGCAGGCTCCAAGCTCTGAGCAAGTGGTCAGCACAGAGGCTGATGCGGGGCTTGAACCCACAAACTGTGAGATCATGACCTGAGCCAAAGTCAGACACTCAACCGACTGAGCCACCCAGGCGCCCCTCAACTTAGCCTTAATTGGGGCCAAAGTTGAAGATCCAACAACTCATGGGCCACTGTTTTCATTTATTTATTTTTATTGAGCCATTATTTCTAAAATGATTACATGTGCTGGGGACTGCTTTAAGAGCTTTGTAGAAATCAACTCATTGAATCATTGAACAACTCTCTGAGAACTGGAACTTCTGTTATCCTCATTTGAGAGAAAGCACATGTAAGATACAGAGGGGTAATTGTCTGCGGTAAGCAGAATTAAATTCTAAGATGCTCCTGAAGATTCCTGCCCCGTGGTGTACACATCCCATGCAACCCCTTCCTCTTGAGTGTAGGCAGGACTCATTGATATAATGGATGACATTCTTGTGGTTAGGTGATATTATATGGCAAAAATGAAGTGAGTTTACAGATACCATATATGGTCTGTCATCAGTTGAGTTGGAATTCATCAAAAGGGAGATTATCTTTGGCCGGCTGACCTAATCAGGTGAGCTCTTTAGAAACCTACTCAAGTCTTTCCCGAGGTTAGAGATTCAAAGCATCAGAAATGGTCTTCTTTTGGCCTTGAAGAAGCACACTGCTGTGTTGTGGGGAGGGCGTGTTGCAGGGAACGGCAGGTGGCCTCGAGGAGAGAGGTCCCCAGTTTTACAACTGCAAGGAATAGAATCCTGTCAGCAAACAACGATTGGGTTTAAAAGTGGAGCCTGAGCCTCAGATGAGATCGCAGCCTTCTGAGACCCTGAGCAAAGGACCCAGGTAATACCAAGACTGCATTCTTGACCTACAGAAACCGAGATGATGAACGTATGTTGTTTTAAACAGCTAAGTCCGTGGTAATTTTTGATGCAGCGATAGAAAACTAATAGGGTCACATTGCTAAGGAGTGACAGAACTGGGGTTTGGCCCCAGGGAGCCCAGGTACAGAGTACACTGCCTTGTGTGATCACTCCTATCCACAGGGCTCTTTGAACAAGTAATTGAATGGATGCTTTTTTAAAGCTTCTTTTCTGTCCCACATGACCACAAGGTGTACATTCTACTATGATGTTCTGCTTCATAAATCCACTTTTATGGGCAACTCAGAAATTAATTTCTTCAAGTTCTCTTTTTATCTTTTCCCCTAGATTAAAAAGCTGATAGGTATATACATACCCCCACACAGTTATATATACATATAACAGTTACATAATGTATATTAAAACTTGTTTTATTAAAAAGGCAGATTTTTTTTCCCTGTATGGCGAACTAATATTAATGTTCCTTTTCTAATCTCTTTGGTGTAAAATTGTTTTTAGAGTCTGTAAATAAAGCATTTGCTGAAAGCTCCATGAAGTATTGTGGAAAGCTTATTTTTCTTGATTCAGTTTTAAAAAGATATGGAATATTTTAAAACTTGGTAACTTAATTAATGACATTCATCTTGAACTTTTTAACCTTCAGAATTTACAGTTTACCTTACATTCACAATCATGAGATGGAATTTATTATTTTTCATTTTACCTTTATCTACTTTTAAATGTGTGGATGGCAAATGAGAGCTGCTTAAAGCAGTGAGGAGGACATAGCAGGGGTGTATATAATCTTTGTGGGCACTAAAAACTCTTAAGGAAAAACTAATAGGTATTTATTAAGTTTTGTTGTAAGCATTAATAATTTTTTAATGTTTATTTATTTATTTTGAGAGAGAGAGGAGAGGGGCAGAGAGAGGGACAGAGAGAATCTCAAGCAGGTTCCACACTGTCAGCATAGAGCCTGATGTGGGGCTCACACTCACGAACTGTGAGATCATGACCTGGGCCAAAATCAAGAGCCAGACGCTCAACTGACTGAGCCACCCAGGTGCCCCTGTACACATTAATAATTAATGGATCTGAATGATTAAGGATTATTAAGCTTCTTACGTGAGCTGGAATCCAGACTTTTTAAAGGATGTTCCATTTTAGAATGTGAAATAAACTGACAGAATTGCTTTTATCTTGACTGCTCTATTAAATACCAAGAATTGTTACCAGAACATGATGCTGTGAGGGTAGATCAGTCATTAGGCGACCTGGATCCATCTTGGGTCTTCCACTGAAAATCTTTGTTACTGGAGACACCTGGTTGCCTGTTGTACTTTGTGTAGGACAGGTATATTTCTCTCTGTGATGGTGATAATATCTGCTCTATATCACTTAGCTGTTAGTTCTGAAGATCAAACAAGGTAATATACTTGAGACATTTTTGAACGTAGGGGAAAGCTTAACTTTCAGTCTTTGCCTTTCCAGATAGAATATGTTAATTGTTTTCTTGGGGCAAAATGAGAACTTGAACTGCTCTTTACCCAGGGCAATCCACAAAATGTCTTCCCCACGATCCACTGCTGCTTTCCCTGTGGGCAGGATGCTTGAGGCAAATTACTGAATTTTGTTCATCTTTCTGTTTTTCATCATCCTGGCCTCTAGTACCTACTGATAAAGAAAATTTTCTGATCCTAATTGGCTGCCACTTTAAAAATTGTTGGAATCCATTGACATTTGCAGAATAATTTTGCTGACTCAGATGTTTGAGAACATAATAAAGGTTAGCATCTCTGTAGTTTCATGGGAGATATCGGTAGCAGGATACAGGTGACCTACTCGCTCCCTTTCCCCTGTCCCCTCCTCACTCCCTTTTCTCCGTGTTCCATTGCCTCATATACCGTCTGCTGTGCAAGGTGTCATCTCCTGTGTGTGCTATTCTTATATGTTGCATTTGTACACATCATACAGATGACATAATCACACATAAGGATATCATCTTATGTATTGTCTTAATCTTCCTAAGGAAGAGGTAGATGCTTCTCTGCTGCTTTTTTTTTTCTTCCAAGTTTTTATTTAAATTCCAGTTAGTTAACATACAGTGTAATACTAGTTTCAGGTGTAGGATTTAGCCATTCATCACTTACGTAGAACACCCAGTGCTTTTTTTTAAAAAAAATAAAACAAAAGTCTCTACAGTAATGTACTTTCCATGACTTCCCAATGAAATCTGATGTACTTTCAAAGCTCTTAATTCTTGTGTGCTTATGGCATTTGATAACAAGGAATAAGAGCGTAAAAAAGGGAGAGAAAAGACATTGGCCCTTACTTTTCCAGGTAATTTTTCACGGCAGTGATGCTGTGGTCTTTGTTGAAGCTTATAAAGTTAAATGGATATGGGGCACCTGGCTAGCTCAGTTGGTAGAGCATGCGACGCTTGATCTCGGGGTCGTGAGTTCAAGCCCCATGTTGGGCGTAGAGCTTACTTAACTAAATGAATAAGTAAATAAGTACATACATACCAAATTTTAAAAGGTAAAATGTTGTGTTACTGAAGAAGGATATTCTCTGAGAAACCAGTTCAATGACCCCCAGAAGTTGGCTGACAAATCCTAAAGGATCTGTCCATTGATTTCCTCAAGGCTACTGGTTAGACTTCCTAAAAATTTGACTGAAAATACATATATAGAGACATGGGGTTTATTAAGATAGGCACATTATGTTTTATATTTTACATTAAATTATGACACTTTCAATTGAAAGTTTTCAACACTTTTTTTTTTTTTGCTTAGAAATAATTGAAAAGTATAGCACAAGCAAATAAATAAAATTCACCTCTTAAGGACTCAGCATTTAATCAGTTGTGTAATTTGATCCCTTAATTACCTGTGATAGGACAGATTTGTTGGACACTAGGATTTGGCACAGGAACTTAAACAGAATGATGTACCAGTTTAACCAATTTGAAATGGGCATTTTTTGGCTTCAAAAAAAGGCTTAAATTCCTTTCTAAAGAATTGTTCTTTCATTCCTTATCCCCCTTGCCTTGCTTCATATTTTCTTGATGGCATTTATTACCAAATCTGACACATTATATTTAAAACATTTTTTCATGTTTATTTGTGTTTGAGAGAGAGAGAGACAGAGTGAGAGCAGGGAATGTGCAGAGAGAAAGGGAGACACAGAATCGGAAGCAGGCTCCAGGCTCCGAGCTGTCAGCACAGAGCCCAACACGGGGCTCGAATGCAGTAACTGCGAGATCGTGACCTGAGCCGAAGTCGGACGCTTAACTCAGTGAGCCACCAAGTGCCCTCTGACACATTATATTTTTACTTGTTTCATTACTTTCTCCCCCAGATAGACTCTGTGCTCCAAGGCTAGCAACTTGGTTTGGGTAATGGCTGATGTCCCCAGTACCTTTAACAATGCCTGACCCATAGTAGCAAATACTCACTAAAAATTTGTCTAGTGAGGGAATGAATGTCCGTAGCATTAACTGCCTTCTAAAAACAAACTTTGGAAGATATGCTTTTTACCATTATGAGTCTATGAGACTCTCCAGATTTGAATTATTTGTAAACAAAAGGAGATTGGCCAGAATCAAAGTGTTCACGGCCATGTTGCTGGATACTCATACAGTGAGAGTTTCAGAAGTAAATTTATGAGATAAATGTAGTGGCAGTCTTCAGCAAGGCAAGAGTGATTCTAAAACTGAAAATTTTATTTTTCTGTTCCTCACAAAAATTTGGATCTAAATGTAGGGCCGCCAGCCTCGTGAGGGGACCACATACCCTGTGTGGCCGGTAGTGATGTGTTAGCGATTGCTGCCAGAGGCCACTGTCTTGGGAGGGGGCCAGAGAGAGAGCCCATGAACCTCGGTGTCCAAGACTAAAAGCTTAAACTCCATACTATTACGTTCAAAAGGGAACTCCTGGAGAACCGACCAAGATTTAGGAACTGACATATGAATTTGCAGGCCCTGAAACCTGCTTTTGTTGGCATGCTCAAGGGTAAATATGCCTTTTAAGGGAAAAGTTGCCTGAAATCAAGTTTAGTAGGATGATAAAACTGAATGCCCAGTTTTGGGTTTTTTTTTTAAAGAAGTGTAATGGCGGTGCAGGCTGCAATACTTACCAGTATAACTGCTCCCTGTGGCAGATGTATGAAGGAAGCCATAGTAAAACCAGAGGCTCCCCTCATGAGCAGGCCGTCTATTGCCAGAGAGCATGTGTGGTGAGGAGTATCACGTGAGGGGGTCTGGCATGTTTATTTCCAGGAGAGGAGCAACCTATGGAGAGACCTAAGCATTTGATGCCTCTGGCCAGTTCCCCAGCCAGTTCTTGGATGAACATTTGCAAGACCTACCTCAGTGACTCATTTTTCTTCCATCCAGGTCTCTCCAGCAACTCCTCTGGCTTCTGCTCAGCACTTTGTTTCTTTATGTATTTTGCTACGTGCAGCCTGGCTCTCTTTCTAGTTCTTGTACGCCTGGGAGGGGATCTTGACCCAAGGAAGCATTTTTTTCTTCTCAAAGGACAAAAGTACTACTTAGTTTCTGAAATTAATCAACCAGTTAATTTAAACTGTATAGAAGTAGGGGTGCCTGTGTGGCTCAGTAGGTTGGGCGTCCTACTTCGGCTCAGGTCATGAACTCACTGTCCGTGGGTTCGAGCCCCACGTTGGGCTCTGTGCTGACAGCTCGGAGCCTGGAGCCTGCTTCGGATTCTGTGTCTCCCTCTCCCTCTGCCCCTCCCTGGTTCAAGCTCTGTCTCTGTCTCTCTCAAAAATAAATAAACATTAAAAAAATTTTTTAAACTGTATAGAAGTATAAAAAGTGAAAGTTGATTCCCTTTTTCTCCTGTACTCGATCTATAAACACACACACATCCTTTGATCGGACTTTTCTACTTCTAGAAGTTTATTCTACAGAAGAACTCTGGTAACTGCACAAAGATTTATATGCAGGACATTCACAGTGTTGCTTATGGAAGTGAAAAATGAGAAGTTATTTGAATGTCTGTCAGTGACTCCTATTGCAGGGTCCTCTTTGAGCAAAGATAGGGCCCAAGCCTCACAGGAGATAGAAAGAGCATGATTGCTCTGTGTTATCAGATCAGCTTATTCACAGGGCGTCGAGAATGTGAGCTTCTCTTCCTGGTCAGTGATTCCTTCCAGGCCTTGGTATGGATGATTAAAACTGCAGCCGTGTGATCTGTCACCTGTTTGACCATAATTTTGGGGGTAAAATAGTGACCAGTGTCCACAAATACTCTTGAATGCTTTGGCTCAGTATGGCTCTTTAATACATTACTCAAATCTCTCCTTTTATGACTTTATGTCTTTGTTGCCTGTGATACAGCCTTTGTCAGATTCTTCCCCAGACCTTTCCCCAAGAGGGGCTTAACTAGACTACATGGAGCCCTGCCTTGGATTATGACTAATTTTGCTTACTTTTTTTGATTATGTGTTTTGTTCCTCTTCTCTTATCATACCTTTGGCACGGGGAGGGGTCCTGGAAGAGGGGGTATATGTGAGGAGCATGGTCTTAGTTGCACCCATAACTGGTTTTGGTCAAACTGCATTTGGTGTTGGTGGCAACATATAAGCATCTTGTAATTTCTCCATCCTTATTTGTCTCTTTCATTATGTTTTGTTTGTTTGTTTTTTGTTTTCAATAAGGTCTTGGTGACCTATAAAATTTCTCCTGAATTCATTGGCATTCTGGATTTCTTTTATAACTTACCATGATACACTCCCCTTCTTTGGTGCAATGAATTCTTCCTTTGATCTGTGCCTGCTCGTACTGTGTTTTGAATGACCGGTTAAATAAATTATGGCCCAGCTATTCTGTGTAATTAAAAATGTCTATCCGGGTGCCTGGGTGGCTCAGTCGGTTGGTTGTCCAACTTCAGCTCAGGTCATGATCTTACAGCTCATGAGTTCAAGCCCCGCGTCAGGCTCTCTGCTGACAGCTGGGAGCCTGGAGCCTGCTTCAGATTCTGTGTCTCCGTCTCTCTCTGCCCCTCCCCTGCTTGTGCTCTTAAAAAAAAAAAAAAAGTTACCTCTACGTATTGACATGGAAGGCTATCTTTAGTGAAAAAAAGCAAGTTGCAGAGTAGCATATTTAGAGAAAGCACTCTTTTATTAAAAAAAAATAGATAACAAAAACCCCACATACGACGAATATTAAACTTATGAACCAGCTTTGTGTGTATATAACATATATAGATAATGCATCAAAAAAGGTCTGCAGGATTACAGCCCAGACCATTTAGAGTGGTTATTTCTGAGGAGTTGTTAAACCACAAATTTTTACTCTTTTGAGGGTCATGGAACTTTCTGTGAATCCAAATGATAAAAAACTTACCCTATCAAAATATGTGTATATACAGTTGGCCAGTGAACAATGTGGTGTGGGATGCTGACCCCACACACAATCAAAAACTCATGTGTAGCTTTTGGCTCCTTAAAAACTTAACTGATCCCCTC
This sequence comes from Panthera tigris, assembly GCF_018350195.1. Classification (NCBI taxonomy): domain Eukaryota; kingdom Metazoa; phylum Chordata; class Mammalia; order Carnivora; family Felidae; genus Panthera; species Panthera tigris. Next base: position 95,375,014 of record NC_056669.1, read on the forward strand.
TTGGCCGGAAGTTAAATACATTATATACTCTGTTTTTATAATAAAATAAGCTAGAGAAGGGAAAATGGTATTCAGAAAGTCATAAAGGAGAGAAAATGCATTTATAGTGTGATAAAAAATCCATGTGTAAGTGGACCTGTGCTGTTCAACCCATGTTCAAGGGGCCTCTGTACGTACAGAATATTCTGCCTACAATTTTCGGGAATTCAGGGCCTCCTCTTATAACTGCTCCCATCCAGCCAATGTGTATTGGCATTACGGTCTAATTAATATCAATCTTCGTTCATTTTTTTTGTAAGTACCGAGGAAACCCCTCAGTTTTGCCTTCATTGTAATGATATCTGTTGAGCTCCTACTGCAGTACTTTGAGGCCACTGTAAGGGCATTGGAAGGGACACTGTTTCCGTCAGCTAGAGGGAAATTTGTTAATATAAGAGAGGTTTTGGTTATACCTCCTTGAACTTCTTTTTTAAAGACCTGTGCTATCCAAATCATTCTCCTAAATCCTAAGAAGGCAGTTTTACTGTATATTAAGATAAGTGGGACTGACTAATGTGTTTTAAGGCCAAATATATATGAGAATTACATTTTTATATGCCATCCACACACATATACATATATACACATACACATAGTTTATAGTAAATTGGGTCCTCAAAACAATCATTATTTGGGAACATAATTTTACCATTTTAAATTATTATAGAGGCTAGTGCTATTATATGTTTGTGTATATAGTATATTATTGGTCTTAGCTATGATTGATTTTAGTGACAGAAATTCCAATTATAAATGGTTTCTGTAGACAGATCGGCTTTACTTTTCAATATCTGTTTGGCACACTTTCCGGAAGTGCTTTGGTCAAAGTACGGAGTTGTCTATGTATGTTTAGCATGAATCTCAGTAAGTAACTAAGAGTGTGTTTTGCCCCTACAAAACTCAGATATTTATTTACTATTTACATTTCTAGCTACCAAGTGAAGGCCACAAAGCTATCCCTTCTGAAACTGAACCTTAACTTATAGTATTTTATCAGCCTTTATTACACGGTATGTGTCAAAGACATTTGTGTGTTTAGTATCTAAGATGATTTATAATGTTCTGAACTCTGGAGAGGAACCCCAAGGCCTCCCTACCTCATCTTTGGCTATGGTATAAAAGTATCTCTCAGGGGTGCCTGGGTGGCTTAGTCAGTTGAGCATCTGACTTCGGCTCAGGTCATGGTCTCAAGGTTCATGGGTTCAAGCCCTGCATTGGGCTCTGTGCTGACAACTCAGAGTCAGTGCCTGTTACACTGCCAAAGTTGGTTGCCTAGGCTTTATATATGGTCTTTCCTGGGAGCAGCACCACCCCAACTGCACCAAACACAGCACCCAGATCTTGGTTTCCAGATATGTTTTTAATAAAGGATCCAGGGCTCCTTGGAGAAATGGGTAGTTCAGGGCTGGGGCAGAGAGAATAGAAGCTGAGTCTGGAGTATCTCTTAAAAGTAGACTTATCTTGGGGCACCTGAGTGGCTCAATTGGTTAAGCATTTGACTCTTGATTTCCGCTCAGGTCATGATTTCATGGTTCATGAGATTGAGCCCCCCAGGGTGCTTGGGATTCTCTCTCTCCCTCTCTCTCTCTCTCTGCCCCTCCCCTACTTGTGCTTGTTCTCTCTCTGTCTCAAAATAAATAAACAAACTTAAAAAAAAAAAAGAGTATATCTATCTCGATGAGCAATGAGAAATGTACAGAATTGTTGGGTCATTATATTGTAACCTGAAACTAATGTAACACTGTATGTTAACTTATATTTAAATTTACAAAAAGGAATAAATGGGATTTTATATATTCTCAAGGTATCTCCCTACAGAATACCAAAATACTTGTTCATTACAAAGGGAAAAATAGTAACTCTACAGGGGAGGAGCCTGGCAGGCACCGCCTTAATAAGAGATCAAAGTTATCTTCATCAGTAGTGGGACAATTAGAACTGTGTACCACCTGATAGGATGCAGTGGGAAACACAACTTCACTTCGGTGATAGTCCTGCCAAGGATGTGTAGTCTAAATCTAATCGTGCGGAAACACACACTTAAGTTGAGGGATACTCTACAAAGTAATTGGCCTGTAGTCTTCAAAGTGTCACAGTCAAGAGAATGAATAAAGGTCAAGAGAAGACTGAAAAACTGTTCCAGATTAGAAGAGGCTAAACAGACATGGCAGCTAAATGTGACGACTGATTCTGATTTGGATCCTTTTTCTGTAAAGGACATTGTTGGAGCAGTTGGTAAAATTTGATCGGGTTCTGAGGACTAGAAGGCAGTAATGCATCTATGTTAATTTCCTGATTTTGATGGCTATCTTATTTAGGAGACTATCTTTGTAGGAAATACATATTAAAGCAATGTTCATAAACTTCTTAGTTTCAGGACACCTTTACACTCTTAATATATTGAGGGCCCCAAAGAGCTTTTGTTTATGTGGGACAGAGTTATCAATGTTGGTTGTACTACAAATTCAAACTGACTAATGAAAAAATTATTTAATTCATGTAAGAATAACAGTAAACCCATTACATATTCATATAACATTTTTAAGCAGGAAAAATAACTATATGTTCTGAAACAAAACAAAATTCAGTGACCAGAGTGGAGTTGTTTTACATGTTTGCAAATCTCTTTAATATGTGGCACAGTAGAAAGGAGTTAGTTACACTTGCATATCTCCTGCATTTAGTCTGCTGTGATGTTAGTTTGGTTAAAGTAGAAGAAAATCTGGCTTTACATGGTAATGTAGTTGGAAAATAGGAAGTGATTTCAATAGCCTCTTGAGGTAATTGGATATCCTTTTTTGGATATCCGAAAAAGATATTGGATATTCTTCTTTGATACTACATCAGAACTCCTTAAGTGGAGGTTTCTTAAAAGTTAGCTGCAATGTGGAGTCTGAAAACATATCAATGTATTTTCAGACTCAGTTACTTTGAAATCCATTTGTCTACCTCGCACTTTGAGTAGATCTTTTATCTATGATGATTTAGTAACTGTGTGTAGTGACCAAAATCAGACAAAACTGGTTCCTGAGTTTTACACATGTCATAAATGTTGACCCAGCACAAATAAAAATCACACCTATTAATCTCACTCCCATCCCAATCTTACTCTTAAAATTGTCTCTCTCAAGCACATGAAGGTAGCTACAAGTTTTTTAAAATTCTGATTTTCATTTAAAAGCTCAAATTTTATCATGGGCGACAAATACTGTTGATTTTCTTTTCTTTTCTTTTTTACTTATGTTGAGAGAGAGATCACGCACGAGCCAGGGGAGGGGCAGAGAGAGAGAATCCCAAGCAGGCTTTGCGCTGGATCTCAAGAAACTTGAAATCATGACCTGAACCGAACTCAAGAGACGCTTAACTGACAACCACCCATAATGCCCCTGTTGGTTGTTTTTCTTAAATTTTTTTTTTCAACGTTTTTTATTTATTTTTGGGACAGAGAGACAGAGCATGAACGGGGGAGGGGCAGAGAGAGAGAGGGAGACACAGAATCGGAAACAGGCTCCAGGCTCCGAGCCATCAGCCCAGAGCCTGACGCGGGGCTCGAACTCACGGACCGCGAGATCGTGACCTGGCTGAAGTCGGACGCTCAACCGACTGCGCCACCCAGGCGCCCCGGTTGTTTTTCTTAAAGTGACAAACTCACTTCATTTTTTAAAATGTCTGCCAAATCTGAATAAGCATAGTTTTTATGTCCATTCTTTCATGTAAAATGGTACAGTATGAAAACGGCCTGATTGAGTTTGCACGACTCAATTGCACAAATGCTTCTCCCCGACACCTGTACACAGAGAAAATGTGTTATGCATACTTTTTGTCACACAACACATTAAAAAGATGTGTACTCACGGGTAGAGATTTAATAAAATTAGTGGTTTTACTGCTAAGGTATATATATATTTTTTTTAATGTTTATTTTGAGAGAGAGAGAGAAAGAGAGAGTTCATGCACGCATGCGTGTCAGGGAGGGACAGAGAGAGAGGGAGACATGGAATCCAAAGCAGATCATGACCTGAGCCGATGTTGGTTGCTTAAGGGACTGTGCCACCCAGGCGCCCCTCAAGGGACATTCTTAAACAAAACTGACTTTTTCTTTCTTACTACAGGTATGTGAAGGATATCATGAGGTGTCACTGCTTTAATTCACGTTAAGGTTTTAGCACTTTCATCCACCATTGCTTTTGTGCCATCACTGAAGCTTGCAGATAATTAACGTCTGAGTATTTTTGACTCTCAGGGACCCATAAAATCATGGACCACGCTTTGAGAACCACTATATGGAAGTATTTATGGGTGATGGATGACATCTTGTTAGCAACTGAATCAGACATGGTTCAGGAAAAAACTTACTTGTACACTGTTTGCTACTTTCCTCTGCTTGAAATTATTTCAAAATTAAAAATTGCCTTTTGGATGTTGAAAACTGAAATTTATGGGAATAATCATTTGCAAGTTTGGGCAATATAGTGGTACGTTCTTAGGCAGATTAAATGATGTAATGCCACTTGGAGTTCTTGGCAGGTAGCTGATGTTCAGTCATTGATAACTCTAATAGTTATTCCTCCTGTTTAGTTGGTAGAATACGAACTGCAACCCTATGCATTTTTTTACATGGTACCTTTGGGTTCTTTAGGGCATCTTAGACTCAGGCTGACTTGTGCCAAGTGTTTATCCTTAGTATTAAAAGGAGACTCTAAATCAGGCATTTTTTGCTTTCATTTTGGTTTAATATGTGAAAACTATGTTCTTTTAACAATTTAAATGAAGAGGGTTTTTTTTTGTGTGTGTTGAACAGAAAAGATGGTTCTACTCTTGGCAAAATGTTGTTGAACTATATTTATCTTCAAAGTGTTAATTGCCATAAAGTAAATATTCATTTCAATAGCTGATATTTTAAATTTTATGGTAATTTTTTCAAAAGTTCTTTTTTTGTTGTTGTTAAGAAACAAAAGCAACTGTTAAGCTTCCTTTTTCTAAATACCAAAATGAGAGACCCAGATCTTGAAAAGAATACTTTTTTCCTGTGGTACGATTTCACAAAACCAGAATGGAATCTCATGAGAACAGAGTGACAGGTTAAAATAAAAAGTAGTTACTTAAAAAAAAAAAAAAAAGTAGCTCAATCAGAATTTTTAGAAGAAAGGTACTGTGTGATATTTGACTTCTAATTCATTTTCGTGATCTTTCTTTTTGAAAGATGAAAGGAGGAATGTATGGTGGGTTACACATATATCTCTTTTGCTTTGCCGACTTGGTTTTTAGTTCACAGCTATCCTGCATGGAAAATTGGTCAACTCTGGCCCAAATCTCATTGGTAATAATTTCATTTTTCAAACCAACAAAGAGAAGTAAGCTACCTCAAGAAAAAAACTTGATTAACTAAAAAATTAACATTTTTTTTTTATGATTTTAAAAAATGGTGAGACATAATTACAGGGACAGTGCCTCTGATGGAAATCTATGAAGACTCTTTTAGCTCTGAGGTGGGATAGTTTATTAACCAGATTTCTAAAGCAAATGAATAAAACCATTGTGTCCGCTCTCCCTAGAGCTGCGTGTCTAATCAGACTCTAACTCAGAAGTCTCTCCCAGCCGGCCTGCCTCTCTCCTTGGGGGCCTCCTTTCTCATGGGACTAAAGCACCAGCTGCTGTGTTCTCTCCTTGCCGCCTGCCACTTTCTTATAGCAGGCTGTGTGTCCTGTCTTCTGCCACTAGCATTTCCTTCCTGAGATACAAGTGTGATCTTGTCACTTTCCAGTTTAATAGCCGCCTTATACGGCTGCCTTCATAGGTGTGTGGCCTCTACATTTTCATAGCACCTCCCCTACCTGCCCCTTAGAGGGGCCCACACTTGGTTTAATGCTCTGCTCTTGCCATCTTGAAATTCTTAATAATTTTTGAACAGGGGGCCCCACAAATTATGTCATCAGTCCTGTTTGTTATCTTGGCACATAAATCCTCTACCAGCTTCCTTCTACAGGGTATTTTCTTTCCTCTTCTCCCTGTGCATGACATACTCCAGCCACAGGGGTTCTGAAAACATGCTTTTCCTTTCCTCCACTTTCTACCTCTGCCTGCTTCTTTCTCCCACTTCTTTGCGTGGCCAGTTCCTACACAAGAACTCAACACAAATGTCCTATTTAAAGCCCCACTCTGCAAGAGTGAGTTGCTTTCTTCTATTGCTCTTTGTTCCTATTTATTAGAACATCAGTTGGGTTCACGCATATCTCTTGCACCAAATACAGCCTGTTTGAGAGGATCTGTTAATACTCGGAGTAAAGTCTGACATGGGGAGACTATTCAGGGTATACTTCATGAATTTACTTAGTCAAAACATATCTGGTCAGCACCTGTTGTGAATCAGGTGTTGTTGGGTTCTGAGGATATGGTGGCAAAGAAAATCCCAGACACGGACGCTGCTCTCCTATCTGACAACGTAGGGAGTGAGAGGAGTTGTCTGATTGCAAATGCTTATGGCCCCTGACCACATGAATGAGCAGAGTGCTAAGGTTTTTGGGTCCTAGTTTAGAGTGGGAAATCTCCTGCCTTCTTGACTGGTGGTGGTGGTGGAGGATTGTTACAAGCACAGGCATACCAGAGGATCTTGCTTTTGGAAGCCATCCTTGGTTCATTTTGTGACATTACAGAAAGGCTGGATTGTCAGCAGGGTCCTAGGGTTCTTTCATCACATCTGATGTGGTAGTGGTCATGAAACCATGGTGCAGCTTCTAAGCATTAAGATAGAAAAACCACCGATTAAACTGGCATGCCATAACTCGTATGGCATCTTGATTTCAAAGACAAAACACGAGTAAAAATCTGCATTTTGGAACAGATAAAACGTAATTCAAAGGTTAATTACAGGCAGATTGGGTCAAGGAAATACTTGGGCACCAAAGGCATTGCTAAAAATAGCGTATCATGACCAGTGATTCCATGAATAATATGCTAATAACTCAGTCACTTTTTAAAGTAGGGTGGGATGTGCGTGTGCAGTTTGAAAACAGCTATGCAGCTGATGCAAAGGGGAAAAAATGAATGATACAGAAAATGCCTATGGCAGCCTATGCCATTTAGGGAAAACAACTGTATGTGATGTGGTTGTCTTTGTCAATGTTGGCAGATATAAAAAAAGATAACATTTGTAGACTTTACAGGTTTGTAAAACACATTCTCATGTACTCGCAAGAACTCTGCAGGGTGAGTGTTATTTCTTGTAGGAAAGGGAATTCCTGCAGGTTAAAAGGCTTGAGTGAAGGGCCCTCAGCCAACAAGTGGCTGAGGTGGTTCTCAGGTCCAGAGCTTCTAACTGCATCCCACGCTTTGTTGAACAAATTCTGTTTTGGTCAGCTCAGGCCACCATAACAAAATATCATAGTCTGTGTGTGTGTGTATGTGTGTATTTTTTTTTTAATGTTTATTCTTGAGCGAGAAAGACAAGAGCATGAGCGGGGGAGGGGCAGAAAGAGAAGGAGACACAAAATCCGAAGCAAGCTCCAGGCTCTGAGCTGTCAGCACAGAGCCTGACGCCGGGCTCAAACCCATGAACCGTGAGATCATGACCTGAGCCGAAATTGGACGTTTAACTGACTCAACCACCCAGGCACCCCTAATAGTCTGGGTATCTCAAACAACGTGCATTTATTTCTCACAATTCTAAAGGCTGGGAAGTCCAAGATCAAGGTCCTGGCAGTTTCGGTTCCTGGTGAGGGCCTGCTTCTTGGCTTGTTAGATGGCTGCCCTCTCACTGTGTCCCCACATGGCCTTTCCTTGGTGCATGCATGTGGGGAGAGAGCTCTCTGTCTTCCTCTTCTTTTTTTAAAATTGTGTTATTTTTGAGAGAGACAAAGCACAAGCTTTAGAGAGAGGGAGACACAGAATCCGAAGCAGGCTCCAGGCTCCAAGCTTCAGCACAGACCCAATATGGGGCTTGAACAAATGGACTGCAAGATCATGACCTGAGCTGAAGTCAGACGCTTAACTGACTGAGCCACCCAGGCACCCCTCTGTCTTCCTCTTCTTATGAGGACTCTATTCCCATCATGAGAACCTCACCCTCAAGACCTCACCTAAACCTAGTTACCTTAGTTACCTTAGTTACCTGCCAAAGGTCCTACCTCCAGATGCCATCGCACTGGGAGGTAGGCCTTCAACATATGAATTTGGGGACACAAACCTGCAGCCCATAACACTCTGCTTACATAGTATTGGCTACATCATCTGGGAATCTTTAGTAATGTTAGGAATATCTTTTGCATTTTTCTCACCTCAAAACATAAAATTCAGATGTTTCCATTGGCAGGCCTTTTTCTTTTCCTTGAGTGTGGAAAATAAACATCCTTATTTGAAAATTTCTTCAAAGGTGCCTTGTCCAAGGGTCTACAATATTTGAACCAAGTGTGTAACTCAGAGCTTTCAAAAGAATGGAATCTATTCATGTGCTATCAGTAAAATAAGTTTGCATGATATACGGTTTTTATTTATTACAGATGGTTGTTCTAGTTAAATAGCCTATAATGAATAAAATATAATAACCTTGGCTTAAAATAAAGAAATACTTGGTTTGGGATGGAATCCTGATGATGCTATGATGAATTTTTTTTATTTGACTCAGAGTGGGTCTCTTCTTATGAGATTAAAATGATCATGAGAATGTTTTCAAGGACAATGAAAAAAAGAAATGTACCATTATTTGTGTAACATCTCTGATAACTATAATTAAGTGGGTCTTTAAAAATGGAGTCAGATGAATTATTCCCTTCTAAGGCACTATCACCTTTTCTCCATAGCTACCTAAGGGAGGCTTTCTCTGTGGGGAGATATCTCACCCTGAGGGGTAAGGGAAGAGGGAGATGATAAGGCCTGGGGGAAGAAAGGAAAATAGCAAAAGGAGGGAAGTAGAATTTAGGGGACATTTTGTTCTTTGTTTTCCCCTTCAAATTCAGAAAGTACAAAAGACTTCTGGTACTTTTTACATTTCTAACTACTCTAAAACATTTTATGTGAAAATGGAGAGGTTCTTCAAAACATGGAGTGTATTTTTATGGTTATAAACTGCATTTAATGAATTTAGATTTAAGGAGCTAAAATTGGTAGGCATTGAATATAGTACTATTTCCCCAAGAGTCGCTCCTCTCCCCTAATTATCTTTTTCAGGACGGGATAGGGAGAGTGGTCCATGACTAAAATATCTTCAACCTTCATCTCTGTGCCCTGAGTTAAGCTCCCGGAAGTACTTTTTTTTTTTTTTTTTAGATGGGACTGGATGGTTTCATACAACTCTAAAATGTTTCTGTCTCTATGAGAATTGTAATCCGACCCATGCAGGACAGAGGAATGGACTTGTTTCTCAATTTATCTTAATGCTTTATAATGCCTAATAGTAAGTACTGTATGTTATTATGTCTCATAATGGACATCTCTTACCACCCTACAGTTTTATTTCTATAGGGAAGAGTTTAAGAAGTACTGAAAAGATGATTTTATTTAAAAAAAATTTTTTTTTTAACATTTATTTTCAAGAGAGACAGAGACAGTGTGAGCTGGGGAAGGGCAAAGAGAGAGGGAGACACAGAATCCGAAGCAGGCTCCAGGCTTTGAGCTGTCAGCACAGGGCCCAACATGGGACTCGAACTCACAAACTGCGAGATCATGACCTGAGCCGAAGTTGGCCACTTAACCAACTGAGCCACCCAGGCACCCCGTGATTTTAATAAACCAGCTGTATCAGCCTGGATGTATTTACTCACTCAGCAAACATTTGAGTCACCTCTGTTATGCTCCAGGCATTGTGCTAGGTGCTGTATATACAAAGGTGACAGAGAATGATCCATGTTTGTTAGGAAGTAGACTGTTTGCACAATACATTATGCTAATAAGTTTACTAAGTTTAGAAGGTCTTTAGGAACACAGCTGAGAGAGTAAATAGCTTTACCTTGGAAGAAATGGGAATCATGAAAAGACAGTACACAGGGCTGGTGGCACAACTTGAGTCTTTTTTTTTATGTTTATTTATTTTGTGAGAGAGAGAGAGAGAGAGAGAGAGCATGCGAATGAGTGTGCATGCACGTGCGAGGGGAGGGGGGCAGAGAGCAAGGGAGAGAGAGAATCTGAAGCAGACTGCTTGCTCAGTGTGGAGCCTGATGCTGCAGGGCTGGATCCCACAACTGCGAGCTCATGACCTGAGCTGAGGTCAAGTGTCCCACGCTCAACTGACTGAGCCACCCAGGTGCCCCACAACTGGAATCTTAAATGATGAAATTTATAATATGGAAAAGATGGGGAAGGCTGAATGCAACAAGAGTTTCACAATGGAAAGTACCTGAAACTTAGGAGAATAGCAGATTGTTTATTTGGAGCAGATGTAGGGACAAAAGAGAACCAATGTATTATTTTTGGTTTTATTAATAGAAAAAATTATAAATAATACATGAGTTTATGTAGATTAGACCTCTTTGCTAGCATTCGCAGACCCACTATCCCGATACCCAGGGGAAAAATGAGACAAGTCTTTCCTTTTTTTTTTTTTTTTTTTAAATGTTTATTTATTTATTTTGAGAGAGAGAGAGAAATAGAGCGTGAGCAGGGGAGGAGCAGAAAGAGGGGGAGAGAGAGACTCCTAAGCAGGCTCCACACTATCACTGCAGAGCCCCACGCAGGGCTCCATGTCATGAACGAGGGATCATGACCCGATCTGAAACCAAGAGTTGGATGCTTAACCAACTGAGCCACCCAGGCGCCCCAAGACCAGTCTTTCTGAGACCTATACAATTATCCTTAGGGAAAGATTATTTAAGAGATGTGAATCTGTTGAGCAAAATGAAAATAATGATGGCCAGACTTAGAAGGATGTTAAACATAAGACTATTCTGAATATGTTTTGTGACCTTTTAAGATGTGAACCTAATAATGTGATAGTTTTAATATTGAGAGGGTTTAGCAGCATCTTGAGACTACTTATATGTGCAGTTCCTTCTCTGTCAATTCCGGACTTGACCCTACACTAATTTACAGTCCTCTGAGTAACCATGTGACTGGAGGAGCACGGCACCCAAGCTTGGAAGTAACGGAATGGTTTCAGACAGTGAGGACGCTCATTATTATATAGGTTTGTAGTTACAAGCAATATTTTTTTTCTCTGATTCCACAATTGTGGTTGGATGGCTTTCGGTGGACTGGTAAATAAAAAGGGAATAATGTTATCAACCCAGCTATTTCTTAGCTTCATTTCCCACAAGCCAGAGCTGATTTTCAGCCTTCATTTCTGGTGAGTTGACTGCCTTGAGCAGCTCATACCACTTGTCAGCTTTTTGCTTCTTAGTTTTTGGTCTCTGCCACTAGGCTGAGGAATAGTGGGCCAAGACCATCCCAGAATCATTCCAATCTGAAAAAAGGGAGGAGGGCATGATTGTATGTGGCCACAATTGTAAGTGGCAGGATGCCAGCCTACCCAGTTTGAAATACCAAGTGGTTTGACAGTAGGAATTATCAACAGTATTGAGTATCTTTGCATAACGGCGTGTAATATTCTAATAATGGCATTCTTTAGTTCTTTAATTTCTTTAACAATTTACAACCACAAGATTTTACTGTGAGACACTGAGTAAATGGAGAGCCTGGAGGGAATGCCACATTGTCATCCTTCATAAATTTAATTGAAACGTTTAATGTAACCCTAGTGAAAACTGACTAAACAACTAAGGATAACCAATAAACTTTTGAAAAAGAATAGTAATGAAGGAGCATTGTACCACTAGAAATATTAAAATTGTTTTAAAGCTAGTATAATGATAACTAGGGCATTATGAAAGAATAGAAAATAGGACAATAAACAGACTATGATTTTGGAGTCAGAAGCTGATATGTACAAGTGGTCCAATGGGTTTATACTCCCACCTCGATCAGTCATATGTGGACATCATGGGAAAGGCATGATCTCAGTCCAGGCAGCTCTGTGAAGCCGAGGCAATCCCTGAAGGGGCTGACACCTGAAAGCTCTCTGCTGATGATACTCCAATAGCCAAGGGCAACCAGAATTTCCTGGAAGGGGCAGTTGAGTGCCTATGTCTTTCCACTGCAACATCCAAATTCATTTGTTTGTGTACCTTTATCCTACACTTATAGGGTATTGATTTTAACTTATTACCCAGCTGTCATCCCTTGTGCCTTTGTGGTGGCCGAGGATCAGAGTACTCACAAGTACCTCTCCAGAGGCTTTGATAAAGTTCTTATTCTTCCCTAGGAGTGGGCTGTTGCTGAGTGGTGTGGACTGGTGGTCTTATGAAGAGCCTGGGTTTAGGGAGGTGGTGAAGGAGGAAATGAAGGTGGTATTATGTGTATATGGTACCCACGTCTGTTCCAGGTGCTTTATTACCTCCTCAGATTAGAGGATGTTTGTTCATCTGTGTGATTTCTGTTGGCGGGGTCAGATGAGGGCTGGTAGGTGATGGGAAGGGGGAAGATGCCTAGATTTAGTTCCCCAGTTCCTTCAGGAAGCCAGCTACCTCCCACCTCAGCTTTTAGAATAGTCCTCATAATTCTCTTCTGATTGCCTGGGCCCCTGTCCCGTCCTATTCTTATGTACATGCTGCTCTTTCTCTCCATCACAACTTGGCGGCGGTAGTGGGGACAGTGCATGGAATCCTTAAAGCCTGTCCATGGGCCCAGTCAAGAGCATGCTTATCTCATAATCCTGGAAAGGAAATGTGAGGGGAGTTTGCTGGACTCTGGGGAAATTTTCCTCACTCTCTAGAAGGGACATGTAACAGGATGTTGCATTTCTGCCACTGCACGTTGCTGTCTGCATGGGATGTTTGGAAGGGCAGTGGCTTTCGTGAAACCAGGAGGGGAGCCAGCCTAAGGGAATAAGAGAGGAGGGAGGAAAGACCCTGGATCCTTTGTGATACTGTTGAGCAACTGAACAAAATAGACCCAAGTTCTTGTCTTTACAAAGCTTAATGTGGGGCTGGGGGGAGGGGGAGGGATGATAGCAAATACAGGTATTATTAAGATACATAGTATATTAGAGGATGGGTGGTTAAGTGCCATGGAATGAAATAAAGCTGGGAAGGGGGACCGGGGGTGCTAGTGGAGAAGTGGTTGCATTTTTTTTAAAGGTAGTCAAGGAGGGTTTCCATGAAGAGGTAACATTTGCCTAAAGATCCAACAGACACAGGGATGCAGAAGAGCATTCTAGGCAGAGGGAACCGTAAGTGCAAAAGCCCTGAGTGTGTTTCGGGAGTTTAAAGACTTGCTCGGGGCCTGTGCAGCTAGAACTGGGGACACCCAGGAGAACAGGGAGGTGGAGGTGAGTTCAAAGCAGTGTTAGGCTATCACGGCTGACTGTGACCCTCACTGTAAGCCAGCTGGAGCTCTGGGGGTTTGGTGGGGGGGGGGTGGGGGGGGGGAGATATGAGCAGACCTACTTTGCAGAAGAAGCTCACGATGGAAGCAGTGGAGCCCAGGAGAAGAACAGCAGTGTTAACTGGAGTAGGACATGATTCAGGGTAATTCAGGGTCAAGTTCAAAATTGTATTTACCTTGAAAAACTTGCATCAGAAGCCATTTTGCTTATCCTAACGTGAGTACAAAGAAAAGCTTACTTGAGGGTTCTTATTAAATAAAATGACATTCTTTCCAAAAGGGTCTCTGAATATTTTTAGCAGCCCATCTATAATAAGACTCTATGTTATAAGTACATTCCCCAAATTCTGTGAGATTTAAAAGAGTAAATTTGATTCAGGGGTTGTGAGGTGGCTTTTATTACTGGAGAGAATTTTCCTAAATGTCAGTATATAGCACTGGTGTGGAAACATACTTTGCTTTTCTCAAAATAAATAGATAAGTTTATCTTATTTTATTCCTGAATAAAGTTTTACATTTAATAAAAGGTATCCTTCAGCCTTTTGATTTGGCTCTTTTTTTCTTGTGAATCTGTGGCTCTAATAAGGGCAGTGTTCTTTACTTTCTGGTGATAAATCCTGGGAACCATTTATAATAAGACCTGTTGAACCAGCTATTATAAAATGACAACTGTGTATGTGGCTCTCCATTACATGAACACATATAATAACTCATTTATATTGGAATAGTAAGTGTGCCTTTAACACCAGATACGATATTTTGTAGGTCAGATATTCTCATCTCTAGTTCGTTCATGGGTTCCTACCTAAGGTCAATACTTCCTTGAGACTAACAAACTGATCTCTCGTGAACCAGCTCTTTAGTGGTGGATCAAGAACGGTGACCTGTGTGGATCAATGTTCCATACTCTGTGATGAGCCAGCATCAACTTCAAATGAAGAAAAATCTATTTTTTTGGAAGCAGGGTTTTTAAATTCTTTTGGATTCTCATCAAGTTCCAAAGAGTAAACATTCTTGGTTACCTGAACTTCACTAAGTGAAGTGAGAACAGGGTTAGTGGAGGAGAGAGGGGACCAACATTTATGGAGTGCCTCTTGTATATCACTAGATACCACACGAGCCTCGAATCTTAAGCTGGGTAGCCTCACCTTCATTTTCGGGAGAGGTTGCTGAGTGAGGCTCACGGAGGAAATGTGACTTGCAAAGCCATTTAGCAAATGGCTCAAAGCCATTTAGCAAATATGTATGAAAGTAAAATTGGTACCCGTGCCTGGGGGACCTCACAGTCCATGCCATCTTCTCAAATGGGCTCATGAGTGAGGGCAGAAGTAAAATTCTGCATTACCTCAGTAAGGTCAGTTTCTCCAGAGTCTCATTTCTCAATCTGTTATTTTCATTAGCTCTGTTTGTACCTCAGTAGTCCCGTACAAAGTAGAAAACTGAGTGAGATCTTTTCTTATGTCACTTTGCAGCTGTATTCTTGTGCGTTTTGTGTGGATTCGTTAATGTAGTGGCTATTAACTATTAACCAAGCCTCTAAATTCCATTACGATCATACTAATTTTATTTCCATTTTAAGAAGATGTACTTTTTTTTTTTTTTTAATGTTTATTTATTTTCGAAAGAGAGAGCAAGCAGAGGAGGGGCAGAGAGAGGAGATACAGAATCCAAAGCACACTCCAGGCTCTGAGCTGTCATCAGAAAGTCCAATGAGGGGCTCAAACTCATGAACCACGAGACAGGACCTGGGCCAAAGTCAGATGCTTAACCGACTGAGCCACCAGGTGCCCTAATAAGATGGACTTTTATATATCACACTTTAAAACATTTTGGAATATAAATCCTTCTTCCTGAAATTATGAAGCATCGTTTGCAATTAAAATCACAAAACCAGTGATATTTAAACAGTATATAACATTATGATACGAATCATGTTTATTATTTGTTTTTTATTTTTTTATTGTTTATTAATTTTGAGAGACAGAGACAGAGAGCAAACAGGGAAGGGGCAGAGCGAGGGGGAGACACAGAATCGGAAGCAGGCTCCAGGCTCTGAGCTCTCAGCACAAACCCTGATGCGGGGCTTGAACTCACCGACCACAAGATCATGACCTGAGCTATAGTCGGCCGCCCAACCGACTGAGCCACCCAGGTGCCCTACATGTTTTATTATTTGTACCTACAGGCCTAAAAAGGAGTCATTACTGATTTATAGAGGAAGAACTGATTAAGGAGCAGTCAGCCAGCTCTGTAACAACATTGGAATTTTTATTGCAGACTTATTGTGTTGACTCTGTATCATCTCTTAGATGGTCTCATGATTGCTTAAAATTATCCTGGTCTAAATTTCTTATCGAATTGGACAGGGAAAAGGGTTTGAAAAGATAATGTCATCAGTTGTTTTCCTCTTAATTGTCATGTTGTAATTCTCCCTCTCTCTCTCCATTTGTGTTTTTTTTTTTCCCTAGGAGAAAAATTCAAGGTGGAAACAATGACCATTGCTGTTGACTTTGCATCAGAAGATATTTATGATAAAATTAAAACAAGCTTGGCAGGCCTGAAAATTGGTGTTTTAGGTTTGTATCTTTGTCGCATTTATAGATTCTTCTTACATTTACTAATTGCCTTTTACTATGATTGTACATTCCCTTTTTGGATTAGGTATTCAGTTGGTAAAATGAGTAGTGAGAAGAAAACAGTCTTGTTATACAATTGATTATTAGATGGCATTAATCTATATACATTTAGGTCTTTGTGTTTTCTATTTTAATGACTATTTTACAATTTTGCTTGTTTTCTCTATTTTCTGTCTCTCATTCTCTTTGTATGTATTTAGATATGATTCTATCATAATAATTCTTTAAGGTGGGTGATACCCATTTTGACAGGGGAGGAAATGGAGGCCAAGGAAAGTGTTTCTCAACCTTTTGTTTGTTACCACCCTTCTCTCACCCAAAGAGCCCTTTTAGACATTACTTTCTCCTAATCTTCCCTCTCATGAAGTATGTCTTATTTATGTACTGTGTGTATATCTGTGCCTTAACAGACAAAGAATAAGATCTTACACTACCCACTCCCTGAGCCAGTTTTTGTACCACTTGGATGGATCACCCCAGCTGAGAATATGTGGCTGAGAGTCTTGCCTAAGGTCATGTGAATACCAAGTAGTAAAGTCAGGATTCTGCCCTCTATTTGTTTTTTCCAAGTCTGCTACTTCATTTTGTTATATCTTGGCTACCTTGCTCTTATTAATTACTAAAAAGCGATGCTTTTGCTAAGATAGGGCAGGTATTGAACATTATTATGGAAAAGAGTCACCACATTTTAAGGGAAAAAAATGGGCTCTGTGAAGGTACTCATCACTTTTTGAGTCATTTCCAGAAAGACACAGAACATCTAGTGCAGAAAAGCTTTGCTTCTCTGCCAAATTTCTTTATCCCACTGCCTAATTTGGTGTGAGCCTGGTTGGTAATTGTCATCATTTTCTTCTGGGGGTTATCAGAGGAGAAAAAATGAAGAGAAAATAATTAAAAAAAAAAAAGTCTTGGTGCCTGGGTGGCTCAGTCGGTTGGGTAGCTGACTTCGGCTCAGGTCATGATCTCACAGCTCATGAGTTTGAGCCCCATGTTGGGCTCTGTTGTGACAGGTTGGAGCCTGGAGCCTGCTTCAGATTCTGTGTCTCCCTCTCTCTCTCTCTCTGCCCCTCTCCTGCTCACACTCTGTTTCTCTCTCTCTCAAAAATAAATAAACATTGGGGCACCTGGGCGGCTCAGTCGGTTAAACGTCCGATTTCAGCTCAGGTCACGATCTCGCGGTCCGTGGGTTTGAGCCCCGCATTGGGCTCTGGGCTGATGGCTCAGAGCCTGGAGCCTGCTTCCGATTCTGTGTCTCCCTCTCTATCTATCCCTCCCACGTTCATGCTCTGTCTCTCTGTGTCTCAAAAATAAATAAAAAGGTGTGTTCCTATTTTTTAAAATAAATAAATAAATAAACAAACATTAAAAAAATTTTTTTTAAAGTCTATTTATTTTTGAGAGAGAGAGAGCGCACAAGCACATACACGGGGGTGAGGGGCAGAGAGAGAGGTAAAGAGAGAATCCTAAGCAGCCTCCACGCTGTCAGCTCAGAGCCCCACTCATGGCTCAATTCCACAAACCATGAGATCATGACCTGAGCCTAAATCAAGAGTCAGACTCTGATTGAGCCCCACATCCGGCTCTGAGCTGACAGCACAGAGCCTGCTTGAGATTCTCCATCTCCCTCTCTCTCTGCCCCTCAGCCCTGCATGTGTGCTTGTGCTCTCTCTCACTCTGTCTCTCTCTCTCTAAATAAATAAATAAACAAACAAACAAACAAACTTAAAAAAAGTTTCCTAACCTTTCTTTAGTTGAGACCCCACCTCCCCTCCTCATACTGTAAGAGTGGTCTTTTATATAATTTCTGGATAAGACAATAAAAGAAAAGAGTTACATATATGTAGCCTATGTAGTGCCCTTGGACCTGCAATTCACCCTGGCCTTGACGTGCTGTGCTTCAGCTCCTGCCTGGTCCCTATCACATAACACCACACCCTGCCTACCCACACCACTACTCTCCCACTTATAGGAGAGCCCATGGCAAAAGGTGAATGGAGACATGGGTGTGGTTTTTGCCCATGTGTCTACATGTTCTTCTCTAAATACATGCATTGCCTGGAATCTTTTACAAGTTCCTCCTTCTTAGCCCAGTTCTGGAATACCCAGAACACCACTAACATCTATAAAATTCTTGTCATTTCAAACTTCCTAATCAGCAGCAGCTGTAACTTACTAGTTAGGATAGACACGGCCATGGTCCATTCTCCACCCTTTCAAACTAGTTGTACATGGATAGGGGAATGAAGGCTGGCTTAAGCGCAGAGGTAGATTGAGTATCCCTAATGAGAAGAGATTTGTCTTGAACTTCTATTCTTGGAGAATAATTTTGTTTCAGAAATAGTTCATGATTGTTTAAAGCTTTGTATAACTTTTAGCTGCTTTTCACTGGGTAACTTTGAAACTATAGATACTCTGAGACAATGGTGCTGAAGATGGGAAATGTCAGGCATCATTTTCCCGGAGGCCTGGAGGATTATAAAAGGCAGTCTCAGCTGTTCTTTCCTGACCCAACATATAGAGAGTTTACAGTGTGAGTTTAGGCACAGTAGAGAGATCTGTGAAGGATGAGAGTACAGGGCATGTGGTGCCCAAGCACATTTCCCCACTTCTGGAACCCTAGGACTTGTGTCTACACCTAAGTCTGTATTTAGACATAAAGACTGATATTTTCCAGGCCTCATATGCTAATGGAACCCTTGTTCTTACAGTCCAGCTCCTTAGTAAATTGCAACCTGTAAGGTAGCAGTTTGTACCCTCTTTATGCTTTCATTCATTTTTTCGTCAAAGAACCAGAGACATAGCAGCAAACAAGAGAGCGCCTGACTTCATGTAGTATAATGTTCTAGTAGGAAAGACAGCACTTTTGAGAAGGGCAGGGTATGGTGTAGTAACAGTATAAAGGGGAAGAGGGAGGTGATATAGGGCACAGTAATGGTGACTTGGCCTAGGCCGTGGGGTGGGAGAAAGGAGGATTCCAGAAATATTAGGAAGTAAATGAAGCAGACTTTTGTGAGAGATTGCAAGGGGGATGAAGAAGAGAGCACTCATGGATGACTTTCAGGTTTCTGGCCTGAGAACCTGGTCAATGGGGCCATTTACTAAAATGAGGAATCCTGAAGGAATCTTGTTTGGGATGAGGATCATTTAAGTTTGGGGTTCATCCAGGATGCCCAAGTGGGGTTGTTAAGTTGATAGTTGGATATATGGATCTAGGATTGATTTATTTGTTTACTTATTTATTTAAAGTAGGGTTCTCTCTGTCTTTTTTTTTTTTTTTTAAGTTTATTTATTTTTTAAATAATGTCTACAGCTAATGTGGGGCCCAAATTCATGATGCTGACATCAGGAGTCCCATGCTCTACCAACTTAGCCAGCCAGGTGCCCTGGATCTAGGTTTTAGTTGAGCTATGAACAGGAGATAGAGTTCGGAGATTAGTTATCTGTAAATAGTAATCTCATTGAAACATTGAGACTAGAGCTCATCCAAGGCGAATATAGAGAATGTAAGGAAAAAACTGAGGACAGAGCTCTTTTGAGTTCCCTTCCCTATCATCAAAGAAAGGCTGCTTAGAATATTAGTGTGAAGGAGGGATAGTTTTTGCTCAAGTTCAGCCCTTGTCTGATAGAAATATAGAAATATAACATGAGCCAGTGTGTCATTTTAACTTCTCTAGTAGCCACATTTAAAAAAAGTAAACAGTAACAGATAAAGTTCATTTTGGTAATGTATTTTATTTTAGCCCTCCATATCCAAAATATCACCTTAGCGTGTAATCCATATAAAAAGTTATTGAAATAGTTTGCATTCTTTTTCTCATACTACGTCTTCCTTTCCTACATATGTTATGCTTGCAACATTTCTCATTTCTGATTAGCCACATTTTAAGTGTTCAGTAGCCATATTGTGCCCAGTGAGGGACATCTTTGCTTCCAGTTCATACTGGCTGTCTCTCATCCTCAGTTTGTGTGGGTGAGCCATAATTTTTACATTTTTCTTAGGCTTTAACAGGGTTTTCAGCCAGGAGCAATTTTGCATTGTCTGGCATTGTCCAGAGACATTTCGAATGGTGACTAATTGAGGGAGGAGGTGGAAGAATTTCTAGTAGCCCCTAGTGGGTCAGGTCTAGTGGGTCAGGGAAGCTGCTAAACATCCTACAACACACGGACAGACTCCCACAGCAAGGACATCACCTAAAATCTTAGTAGTGCTGAGGCTGAGAAACCCCGCTTTAAAGTTACACTGCAATTAAACTGATTGATTACTTATTGGCATACACACACACACACACACACACAACTTACATGCATAAATTTCTATTTGGTGACAAATCGATGATAAAAATAATTGTAGCTTATGTTTGCATAATCCTTTCAAGTCTATACCACCATCTTCACGTACATTATCTTATTAACTGGCTGAGTGTTTCGTTTTCTTCCTACTCTATTACAACTGTCTCCTTAATCATAAGGTGTACATAATTATTGACAATTATTAGCAGATAGACTTACATTGCATCATAATTTTGTCAAGGTTTTGGAGGGAACTACTAAAACACCTTATAAATATAAATATAAATACAAATATAAATCACTTTATGAGCTACATTTTATCACTAGGTCATATTTCAACTCTAATCTTACAGTTCGTTCTCTAGTGTAGAACAGGTTATATTGTAGAACCTGTTGTTGGGGGAGGAATCTAATGTTTATGTTTTCTTTTTATGTATTTTTTTCTTTTAAAAAATATTTTTAAATGTTTATTTTGGAAAGAGAGAGACACACACACACAGTGTGAGCGGGGGAGGGGTAGAGAGAGAGGGAGACACAGAATCTGAAGCAGGCTCCAGGCTCCGAGCTGTCAGCACAGAGCCCGACACAGGTCTTGAACCCATGAACCGCGAGATCGTGACCTGGGCCGAAGTCAGACACTTAACCAACTGAGCCACCCAGGTGCCCCCGTTTCCTTTTTTTTTTATAATTCCCTGGGTATGTATCTTCACCTTCCTCCCTCTTTGCTCCCCACCCAGATCCCACATACCCTAACCTCTGTCTCATAAGGAGGAAATAATCTCATTTATTCTCCTTCCTCCTTCGTGTAATGTCATGGCCTCACCTTTCTTACATTTGCTAGAATAATAAACATGTAGATGGATTTCTGGTAAGACCTAGCAATCTATATGAAGGCGTAGAAAGGAATTTTTTCTACTGAGTATTAATGAAACTGGGAATGATAAAAGAAAAAATAAATCACCAAGGTATACTCCATTTGTTTGAATAGCATTAACCACCAAAGTATATAGTCAGTGCTTAATAAAGAAAATGAGCATTGTCAGAATTTCGAAGGAAAATGCTAAAGCCCTTTGTCATGAAAGAAACATCAAGTTTTCGGTAAGATAAGTGGGAAGAAAATGGCCATGAATTGTTTGAATTTATACTGAAAGGTCACAGTAACTTGATAGACTATAAATGCTTAAGGTTGAGAAGTTGGATTCTTAACTCTGTTATGTAAAATAAGTAAGCATCTGCTGTCTTCTTTCAGGCAAATGCCAAGAAACACAGATTTGAGAAAGCTTAAAAAACTTCAACTATTTAGAGAAAATGACATCAATACTGCTTTGAATAAGCAAACAATCGGGTTAACAAAATGCAAATGCTACAATGCTTACTTGCTTGCTTCCTCAGGAGAGATTCTCATGTGTGCTCCACTGTTGGTTTGGAGGACTTGGCATAACACATCGCAGGAGGCGTATTTTACCAAGGCCAAAAGAGTAGCCTTGGATTTGAAGTATGCCACAGACAACACTGTTTTCAAATTCCACTACTATGACTTTTTTTTAACCTTTAAAAAGTGACATTCTTTGTCCTAGAAGAAAAAATAAAAAGGTCTTCATGGAGAAAACAGCTATTTCATTTGTGAATCATTAAAAAAAATCAATCACAGCTTTATTCAAGCTCTTAATGCGTCCTAGACCAAGAATCTCACCATGCCAAACGCTATCAAGGTCTTCTCCATGCATACATACTGTCATGCTTTGTGTAAGTTGCAGAATCAAGAGACTTAGTTGGTACAGGCTGATGTGACGCTGTGCTGGCTTAGTGTATTCAGGAGTGTTTATTACCTGTTGACCTTTTCCTATGTGCATGCAGTGCCATAATTTTCTGAAGAGGCATCATTTTAATAGTGTAATATTAAAAATAGTATAGACAATAGCAATAGTATAAATAACAGTATAGATAATAGTATGTAGCCAACAATAGTATAGATAATAAAAGTCAATTAATTGCAAAAATTATTGACTGCAAAAGCTAGAATAGAACTTACTCTTCTTTTTCTTCCCATGCCATTTTAAGTGAATACTTGCTCCGCTTATGTATTTGATGGGATATTTTCTTTTAATTTGTGTCCTTCTTTTCTCCTCAGCTAAATGCAAAGATATCTTTTTGTTATCTTTGCCCATGCAGCCTTATAGTTTATGGGTAATGCTTTGGAGGCATGTGTTCCATTTTTCTCCTCTAAAACCTAGTATTTTCCAGAATGTTACAAGATAGAGAATGGTCAAATGTTGAGAATATTTATCCTCAAATATGGTTTGAGCAGAGATGAATAGTTAAGATCAGTCTACTCTATCTCTGTTTATACTTAAGTCTTTAAAACTTCTCAACAGAAGGCCCAAGAATATTATTCACTACTCAGGGAAAGGGCCAGTTCGCTTCCAAATGGCAAACTCCTAGGTTATTTGGGTTGGAATCCAGAGGTGACTTCCTTATATAGTTCAATATAAGTCCCCAATATAAGTCCCCAATATATCAAAGGAAGAGAAATAGGTATAGGCTGAGGAGAGAGAGCCAAGGCCTGTAGGAACTGGGTTGTGGAAAATTCTTCAGGACCGCTGGGAAGGAAGGAACTTGTTAAGAGTTGCGTAGCTTCCCAGTCCCAGCTGACTAAGGAAGTTACAAGTAGAAGAGTCTTGCTTCTTCAGAGGATTTAGAAATTTATAAAGCTACTTGTTAACTTCTTGCTCTCTTCAGGAACTTTACCAGTTAGAAATTAGCTTTAAGTTGACTTTTAAAATGTCTCCGAAAGGGCCAGTGACATCTTCATTTACATCTTATTGGGATTAGTACATTTAGTTTATGACCTTGATGGATTAGTCATCTGCAGGAAATGGCTGTTGTAGTTAGTGAAAGACGTGAAAAAATCATTTTGAAATGGAAAGGAAGAGACTTAAAGAGGAAACTGTAGAAGGGTACAGCTGGCTTAGTCGGTAGAGTGTGTGACTCTTGATCTCAGGGTCCCCCAAGTCCTCAAGGCCCATGTTCAACTGTAGAGATTACTTAAAATCTTAAAAAAACAACAAAAAAGAGGAAACTGTAGTGGTAGGTTGGTCAGTGGGGTGTTGTGAAAGGGAGGAAGAATAGAAGGGCAAGAGAAAGTTAGTTGAGAGAGTACCAAAGATAAATTTTCATGTTTGGAAATACCACCACCTGCCCCCATAGCTCAGGTATAAAATGGCTCACGCCCAAGAAAGGGCAGAGGCTATTAGCTTAAGTATACAGGAAAGGCTTACAGGAACATGATGGGATGATAGAACAGATGGTCGTTTGCCTATTACATCAGGATATGATTTATGGGTTTAAGACACTTCCAAAACTTCCCTTTTGTAATGCAATCCAATTTTGTCCCTAACCACCCAGAGTTAATGTGCACTCCACAAGTTCAGGGCATAGTCCCCAACAAGACTGCCCTTAGTTCAAATATAGCAGTCTCCAGGCCACCTGCACTTCTGACCAACGGGCTACAAATTTGGGGGTTCCCATCACCCCTTCAGGTTTGATAATTTGCTAGAACATCTTACAGAACTAGGAGAGCACTATACTCACAAGTAGAGTTTTATTATGAAGGATAGGAATTAATACTAGCCAAATAAAGAGACCCATAGGGCAAGATCTGAGAGGGTTCTGAACTCTGTGCCTCTCTGTGGGGTTAAGGTGAACCCCCTCCCCCTCTGGTTGGTTAATGTTCACCAACCAGAAAACTCAGTGTCCAGAATTTTTATTGGAGTTTCATTATGTAGACATGATTAATTGAATCTTTGGCTATGTGACTGAACTTCGTTTCTAGTCCCTCTCCCTTTTCGCAGGTTGGGCTGGCTCAAGGCCTTAGCCTCCTAGTCACACAGTTTGGTCTCTTTGGTGACCAAGCCCCATCCTGATTCATCTCATTAGCATAATCTCAGTTGTGATCCAAAGGCCAACCAACCTGGCTGGCTCAGTCAGTAGAGCAGGCAGAGCATGTGACTCTTGGTCTCAGGGTCATGAGTTCAAGCCCTACGTTGAGTGTAGAGATTACTTAAATAAATAAAGCTTAAAAAAAAAAAAAAAAAAGGCCCACCATGAATTACAAAGAAACTCCTATCATCTTGGAAATAGCAAGGGTTTAGAACCTCTACCCCAGAAATCTGGGAGAAAGACCAGACAAATACTTTATTATAGGGCACCTTTCCTTTCTGTTTGTTGATTGATTCAAGTACTAATTCATTCAACACATAAAATTCCAGAGATACGGCAGTAAATAAAACTGATACTCATTCTGCTTTTATGGAAGGCAGCTATTGAACAAGCTGTGAATGTAATGAAAGAATATGTTACTGAGAAAGCTGAGGGTGTCAGAGATGGTCTCTGAGAAAGTAATATTTAAAGTGAGCCCTAAAGGCTGATTAACCCTGGGAGAAGAGATGTGGGAAGGGTTTCCAGGTAGAAGAAAAGGCTGGAGATGAATGTGCTTGACAGGTTGGAGGAACTGATGGAAGAACTGTAAATCTAGAGCACGGACTGCAAAGGGGACAGTGGCCAGTCAGGAGATAACCAGGGCCAGTTCATGAAAGGCTTAGAAAATCAAGTTAATAGGTTTGGGCTCTACTGGAAAGACAGTATAGACATTGTAGAGTTTTAAGCAGTAAATTGACATCATGTTAGAGAGATTATTCTGACTTCAAGTGGAAGAGGGCAGGAATTGATAAAAGGAAACCAGTAAGCTTCTTTCAGCAATGACACAGAAGATGACAGTGGTTACATTAGGATTCAGGCACTGGGAATGGTTAGAAGTAGCCTGACTACAGAGATGTTTAGGAAGTAGAAACAGGACCAGTGTCTATTGAGAGAGGGTCCTCATCAGAGGTTTTGTCTGATAGAAGCACTGATTAATAACAATAGCAGTTGTTTGGTGTGTCCAATCATTATTGCCAACATCCCCAAGTGCTTTTATATGCCAGACACCATGCTAACAAATCTCATGTAATCCTCAACAGTACTATAAAGTAGACATTACTGCTTCTGTGACCATTTTAGGACAAGAAACAGACTTAAGGAGGTTAAATATTGTCCAGGATTATACAAGTAGTGGTTTGCAATTTGCAGGTTCTGACTTGAGCAACTCTGTGCTGTTTCCCTAAGACAAGAAACCCTAGATCGGGAGAAAATTCTGTAAAGAAAATGATGATTTCACTTTGGGATATGTTAAGCTTGAGAGAGCTATGAGAAGTCCAAGTGGAGATTCAAGTGGACCTGTGGATCCCTGGCACCAGTGCCCTCCTTTGTGTTGAATGAGGCCAAAGCCTGGGGCTGCCAATCACAGCGAGTGGAATAGATACATGGATTTTTTTTTTTTTTTTTTTTAAGACTAGGAGACTCATCAGGAACATTATCAGACTAAGTATAGTGCAGTATAATTCCATTAGATGTGTTGGATGAGATTGGATTTCTAAAGTGAGAATAAGACTTAGAATTCAAATGTATCTCCTTTCACTTGAAAACCACTAATGGTATTAATTAAAGCAGAACCTTTAACTTAAAACTGGGTAATTAGCTGTGATCTCAGAAATGTAAACAGAACCGTAATGCATGAAGTTGACGAATGTTCCTCCCATTCGCTCAGATTTAACCACCAACCTCCTGTCATCCTTCTTTCTTCCTCTCTTCTGAGTTTATGGATGGCAGATCTTACCTAGTTTTGTAATGAGGATCACATAGCAATTTATAATTAAACAGTAGAAATAAAGTGTTCTGTTGTGTTGCTTCTGACTCAGTCTTAACTTTTCAATTTCTGATTAAAGGCACTGCAAATTTAAAGCCTTGTAAACTCTCTTTTATTTAGAAATTGCTACTCACAAGTGTATGAAAACTGTAAAGTTTGCAAAATGTTTTACATGGTGTTCCAAATATCATCTGTCAGAGTATGAACATGTGCTAGCTACAGCAATATGTTAAATAAGGCAAAGAAGGAATTTTCTTTGCCTCACTTTGCAAACTCTCTATAGACTGTCAGACTAGATCTACTTGAAAGAAATAGAGGGTAGAGGAACAACTGGGATACCCTTAATCAGTACGAGCAGTTATTCTGGCTGTTTCCACAGGATCTCTCCACTTTGCTGCTGTCCACATATGATAAAAGCAGGGACTTTGCCTCTCCTGCTGCATCCCAGCACCTAGAATAGTGTTGGGTACAGAGTGGTTCAGGAGCTACCTGTTGAATTAATGACCACACAGGGGCACCTGGGTGGCTCAGTCGGTTATGTGTCCAACTCTTGATTTTGGCTCAGGCCGTGATCTCATAGTTTGTGAGTGTGAGCTCTGCATTGGGCTCTGCACTGACAGTGCGGAGCTTGCTTGGGATTCTCTCTCTCTCTCTCTCTCTCTCTCTCTCTCTGCCCCTTCCCTGCTTGCTCTCTCTCTCAAAATAAATAAACTAAAAACGAAGAAGAAGAAGAAGAAGAAGAAGAAGAAGAAGAAGAAGAAGAAGAAGAAGAAGAAGGAGGAGGAGAAATGATCACCCAAAAATAAACGCTCTTCCTCTTCCACTGATTAACATACTGATATGTTCCAGGAATTGGGTTAAAGATTTGATGCCTATCATTTCTTAAATTATTAACCCTGTTTTATATATAAGGACATTGAGAAAACTGAGGCTCACTGGGGTGAAATCACTTGCCTCTTGTCAGGAGCTCGTAGTAGTAGAGCTAGGGCTGAAACTTGGGTCTGTTGGACCCTGTGAGTTCAAAAGCTTAAGACGGGAGAAGTTTCTACCTGCTTTTGGCTTATACGCTATTCCTGAAGTCTGCATTCAAAAAAACTCAGTTTGTTTTGAAAAGGGATGAAGTGGCAGCATTTTTTTTCGAATCCATTTTATTAATGAACTATAATAGGTTTTCCATTTCTCTAGTCTTTAATTTGAGTGCTTGGGCTGGATTAGTCTGTATCACTATAAATGTGACTGAAATTACCTTTAACATCTGTACTTTGATATGATGAGTGGGAAATCGGGAATACTTTACATTATTTGACATCTACTGGGAAGCCCAACCATTAGATGATGTATTTTTATATTACCTTAATTTCTTACGCCTCTGATTAATCTAAAAAAAGCAGATTGAAGGTGTTTTGTGTGTGGTCACCTGTATCGGTTATCACTGTTTCTTCAAGTAGATTTTCATTTTCTAGTAACTTAGTGTATTTTCCTCCCTCATGCCCAACCAGATCCCAAATATCTGATTTTCTAATGACATCACTATCTCAAAAGCAGATGGTTTTAATAAATGATTCGAAGTTTGGTAAGGTCAGAAACAGCGGCAAATGAATTTAGAAGAAACAGAAATCTTGTGTATGTTCTTTTTAAGTATGAGAGATGTGGAAGTGATTTTTAGCAATCATATGATACAGAATATCTACATAACATTTCAGAATTACTCTGGATTTTGAGTCTTTATAATACAATACTTTATCAGTATTGGTGTTTTCAGAAGTTCTGCATGGGGGTGTGGGAGGGCACTGCTGAGCACCAGGCATTGACTGTTCTTTCCAGTGAGGGCCAGCTCTTTTAGAATTGCTCCTTTCACCACCGCGTCCTTCTTTTTCCAATTACCCTGCCCTTGTTCTTGGTCTTTTGTGACCTCTGCTCTCTGTTTGCCTCATCTGTTCTCTTGAACTTTTCTTATCTTAGCACTCCAATGAGAAGCTGACAGGAAAGATTGCCTATCTGTTCATGATCCTGTGGTGATTGTTGAAGTCCTAGTTGGAATTCTGAGATGACATGGGCATCCTTTGTTTTTGGAAAGACACAGTGTCTTTTATGCGAGTGAAAGGTTTTTGTGGGTCACTGAATAAAAAATTTAAAATTTGTCTCTTGTGTCTTACTTGAAGAAGTTTAAAAAAAAAAAAAAAAGCGACCCTGACTAATAAACAGATATTTAATGCCAATTTAAAATGCTACCATTTAGAAGGGATTTTCAACTATCTGAATACTTTTGGAACCACTTGTGGCACTGTTTAGTTTGGTGAATTCTATAATGAATTCTGTAATATTGGCATTGCACGCACCGATTCTTAGCGAGATTACATTATAATGGAAATATTTCCATCCTTCACTCCTACCCAAAGCCTGTTTTCTTCCTTTTCCAATTCCCTTAAAGCTTTCCGCCCGCCGTTTGGTTATTGCTGCCACCTAATGTCTCAAAATAAAATTGCAGTGGGGTTGCCTTTTTCAAAAGATTTGCACTATTGTGCAGTTTATGGAAATAGCTATTTGAGAGCAACAGTTGTTTTTCTCTGTACTCTTAAATAATAGCACTCTAAAGTGATTACCAACCGTGGAGAGATTACGGGTAGTGAATATTTCACAAGCAAAAGGCGCAACTAACAAAACAGGAAGGGATTTTAGAGTCCTAAGCCCTGGAATAGGACAAATTGCCAGTCTGACCTTGTAATGTACTTCCCCTCATAAAATTGGGCTTGATGCTCTGAAAGATCTATTCCAGCTTTAACATTTTTTTTTGCTGTGTATGTTTTTGGTTATAATAACATGGCCCTTATACATGATTCTATTTCTTTGGGCTAAAGTGTTGAACCATGTTTTTTTTTTTTTTTTTTTAGAACTATATTAAATAGATGTTCACATTTTCATTGTGTGAGTATGTAGTTTTGATGGCTCCCTTTGCTCAATTAGAAACAGATCGGAAGATTGTCCATTGTTAGTGCCTTAATCAGAGTGACATTGCCCTGCTTGCTTGGTTTTTTGTGGGCTTCCTTAGCTCAACTTTGTACGTGCAGTACATGTTGAAATTACTAAATCAAGTGTACTGTTTATGGAGTTCCCAGATTAAACACACACACACACACACACACACACACACACACACAACACCCCCCCCCCCACACACACACACAATCTGGATTTTAAAAGATTTGGGGGGTGCCAGGGTGGCTCAGTTGGTTAAGCATCCGACTCTTGGTTTCAGCTCAGGTCGTGATCTCATGGTTCGAGAGATTGAGCCCACATCAGGCTCCGCACTGACAGTGTGGAACCTGCTTGAGATTCTCTGTTTCCCTCTCTCTGCCTCTCCCTTTCTTGTGCACACACACTGTCTCAAAATAAATTAACTCCTAAAAAAGCATCAAGTCTTTAAAAAAATGTGAATAAAACATTTATAATTACACTATCCAGTTTTCTTCAGCACTTTGAACTGGAGTATTAGTATTTCCATTGGCTACAAAGAAAACTGAAAAAGGTATTCTAGATCCAGGAGAGTGAGGGGAAATGGAGTTGGCTGTGAGTGTCAGAATTTTTCTTCAATCCTGAAGAACATTACAATTTGGCAAAACCTTTCCTTGAAGAGTCTATTTTAAGCTGACTTTGTAACAAATATTTTGTTTATTTGTAGCATTTTAACAGATACTTTAGTTGTAGTTTCTCTTAGGCTGTGAGTTATTCATCCTTTATAATTCTATCCATGGGTAAAGCAAAGTCAAGGGCACATAATGCCTCACCTTTAACCAGTTTAGCCTTAATTGTTAAAGGTCTGTATAAAATCGATTCCTTGAACCTCTGGTGGGTAGAGAACCTGTTGAATAAATTACAAATAGATTTGGACCTGTGGTTATTAATTATGTTTAGATATAATCCTTGTCCACAAGAGCATACATTGTAATTATGTACAATTTGCTTTGCCACTGTTCTTTGCTTTCTGATTTTCAGATAATTTTCAGTGATTTTGTTTAGTCCATCCCGACCAAGTTGTGCAGGTAGAATCTTGAGACTCACAGCCTCAAGTGACTGGCTTACTGCTAACTATAGAACCCTTATTGAGTTATTTCGCACCGCTAATTTTGTTAGTCTACTGAAAGAGTTACTGCTACTGTTACCGGGTTTATTTGGCACAGTGCCTTCTGAGTTTTCGCAGACGGATCATAATTTCACCATCTTTTTACTACCAAAACCTTTCTTTTCTAATACTCCAGTTTTATTAAACATGGCTACCAGATTTCTTTTTTTACCCAATTACTGCTGATATTTTTTCCTGAACTGAATACTGGGTGGAGGCATATGCAGCTTTAATATGCTGGTTAAGAGCCCAGCCTCTGAAGTCAAATTTCCAGAGTTGGAGTCCCAGTCTTACTTTGCTCTATGTCCTTTGGCAAATTATTTAACCGCTGTGAACTTTGGTTTCCTACTATGTAAAAGGGAGGTAGTAATAGGAACTACCTAGTAGGGTTGTTGTAGTGATTAAATGTAGATAGAGATTATCCATTTCATTATTAATTAAAATAAATTCCGAGATATTTTATGTATTCCTACAAACGTTCCTTATTCTGGGTTTGTCTTTCCAGAGCTAGGGAGAACCATAGGATATCTGAGTATTAGTCATGTACCTAATTGTATATAAATTTCTTCTTGGCTTCTCAGTTGTCCTGTAGTCCCAGCCTTAGGTGAGGTGACTGAGGAGGGAGGATATAGAAAGACAAGGACATGATCTTGATTTTCAGGGCTTATGGTCTGGTAGGGACGGATGGTTCATTGGAGACATTTAGTCTGAACCTACTCTCGGCCTCCACGAAGAAGTCTTCCCTCACTCCCTGGATGATGTCAGACCCCAGGCGTAGGCTCCCATGGCACAGTGTACTTTGTAATGAAATAAATGTTTTATTCTTTTTGTTCAGTGTCTTTCTCTTCCTACAACACAGCATGCACCATGATGCCAAAGATTGCCTTTTTCTTTCTGGTGTTTCTAGTTTCTAGTGCATGTCTTGTATGTAGGCATATGGCAAATATTTGTTGAATGATTAAACAAGCTCTCGTGTTAGAGATGAAGAAACTGAGATGCGTCTCATACGTGACTTATCCCTAGTCACATGTTTTCCGTTTCTAGTAGAATGCGGGTTTCTGGTCCCCTACGCTGCAATACCCTTCACTCTTTCTACTCCATTATGAAAATGTAAGTCTAGAGAGGGATCAAGCGATATCTACAAATAACTATCACAGAGGCAGAATACACACTCCAAGGGGCTGTGGAAATTAAAGCAAAGAGAAAGTCCCTTTATAGGGGGGTTGGATGGTAGGTTCAGGAAGGTCTTAATGAGGAAGACATTTGAACTATACAAATACTGATAGATTTTGGGTGGAAGAGTGTGGGAAAGATTACTCCAGTCATAAACAGTATTTGATTTCATTGTATGTATCACTTTAGTCTTGATATTATTAATCTCCTTATTTCAATAAATGTATAAAATGTAGTTTATGTTATGTTAGCCAGCTAATGATCTTGTCTTATTTCAGTGAACAATGTGGGAGTGTCGTATGAGTATCCTGAATACTTTCTGGACGTTCCTGACTTGGACAATGTAAGTCTTTTTTTTTTTTTTTTTTTTTTTTAATGGTATGGTAACAAAAGGAGAGCATGTGAATATTGTCAAGGCAGTATGGTATAATGGTTCACACTGTGAGCACTTGAGTCCAGCTGCCCGGGGTTTGCACTGTGGCTTGTCTTCTTGTTCCCTGAGTTACCTTGGGGGTGATCCCACCATCCCACATCCACAAGATGGATGTCCATTCCCACATCCACAAAATAGGTGCCTTCACAGGGATCTTGGAAGGATTGAACGAGAAGATGTTTATAACCTCATTAGTATAGTACAAAGTTCAGTAGTAGCTCATCTTGTTACCCTTATTTCTATATTTATTATATGAAAATAGCTCTGTTTTAAGTATCAGGATTATAAACTTCAATTTAGAAATCATAAATATGTTAATATATAGCAATATGGTTGATTCAGGTAAACTTACCAAAATGAAAGCTATATTCTTGAAGCAGGCATAAATCTTTTTTTTTTTTTTTTTTTTATGTTTGTTTATTTTTGAGAGCGAGAGAGCACGTGTCTGGGGGAGGTGGAGAGGCAGAGACAGAGGGAGAGAGAAAATCCCAAACAGGCTCCGCACTGTCAGCGCAGAGCCTGATGTGGGACTCAGACTCACAAACTGTGAGATCATGACTTGAGCTGAAATCAAGAGTTCGATGCTTAACCAACTGAGCCACCCAGGCACTTCATGCATAATTCTTTAATAAAAATTAGAAAAGCATATCCTTGAAGGAATATGTGAATTAAAAAGAATTGTTGAAAATCTTAGATTCAATAATTTCTCCTTTCAATATTAGCAGAAAGAAAATAGCATATTTCTTTTAGATTTAGTGTCTTTTGCTTCCAGATTTTTCTTACACGTCTACCTTGGATTTTGCATTTTAGCATGAATTGTTACTTTTGGTAGAAAAGTGTTGTAGCACTGAGAATAAAACAAAATCTGCCTTTGTACCCCAACTCCTGCCATTTTCCTGTGTCTCTACTGTATCTGGGGAAACTTTCTGTGGTTTGCTAGATCACGTATGTATGTATCTAATATGGTTACTTCCATGATCAGAGGTATATAAAATTGTCCATATTTGTTTTACAGACCATCAAGAAACTGATAAATGTTAATGTTCTTTCTGTTTGTAAGGTAAGCAGCTTTTTTATAAATATGTCATCCCTTTTTGGTTCATTCTATTTAAAAACTCACGACCAGTTTGTTCACATTAGTCATCTCTTCTTTCCATGTAAATATGTATCCCTGATGAAGGCGGTCTTATTTCCTTATGTTTTGGGGGTGTAGAAAGAGCTGAAGACCAAACAAGTTTCTGTGTAATTTTGCTTTTGAACAATTGAACATTTATGAAATGCCTCCTCTGTGCAAACAGTGCAGTAGTCCCTGGGACTACACAAACGAACTTAGGCTGAAGACGGATTTTTACAAAGTTTTCATCTACACACGGTTCTTCACTGATAAATTATTTCCATTTTTGTATCCCCTGTAACACATTGTAAGCAGGTGAATGAAATGTTGTGGGAAAGCATTGTGTGGCAGTATGGGACTAAAAGTAATGGGAACGATTTTTATTAGCCACACATAAAAATTACTCTGGCTTCTAGTTGGTAGGCATGCATTAAAGTCGTGTTACTTGTATGTGCCTAGAAAAGACACCATAGGGGCGCCTGGGTGGCGCAGTCGGTTAAGCGTCCGACTTCAGCTAGGTCACGATCTCGCGGTCCGTGAGTTCGAGCCCCACGTCGGGCTCTGGGCTGATGGCTTGGAGCCTGGAGCCTGCTTCAGATTCTGTGTCTCCCTCTCTCTCTGCCCCTCCCCTGTTCATGCTCTGTCTCTCTCTGTCTCAAAAATAAATAAAAAACGTTGAAAAAAAAAATTAAAAAAAAATAAAAATAAAAAAAAAGAAAAGACACCATAGCTAACATGTGCTAAAAGGAAGAACAGGCAGCAAAGAAAAAAAAAAAGTGGGAGGCGGGGAATAAGTAGCAAATATGAGCATCTGAGCACTACTTCTCCTTATATGTTAGCAGTCACTGATACCATACCTTGATTCCGCACACTAGCCTAGCAAAAAATATTGCCCGAGACAGAATTTGCGTAGGCAACGTCAGAAGCTTCAGATTTGAACACACAGCAGTGTCCCTCTTATCCACCGGGGATATGTTCCAAGACTTCTGGCAGATGCCTGAAGCCCCAGATGCCATCGAACCCTATATACACTGTTTTTTCCTATCCGTACATACCCCTGATAAAGTTTCATTTCTAAATTAGGCTCAGTAAGAGGTTAACAATAACTAACAATAAAATAGAACAATTATAATGATAATGCTGTAATAAAAGTTAGGTGAATGTGGTCTCTCCCAGAATATCTTACTGTGCTGTACTCACCCTTCTGGTGAGGACGTGGAATGATAAAATGCCCACATGCTGCGATGAACTGAGGGGAAGGACGTAGGCACTGTGACCGGGTGTTAGGCTGCTCTTGACCTTCTGACATTGTGTCTGAAGGAGGATCATCTGCTTGCAGACCACAGTTGACCTCGGTTGACTGTGGGCAACTGAAACCTTGGAAGGTGAAACCACAGGTGAGGGGGACCGTTGTACTGACAGAAAAGCCAAATCCGTGTTTAGTAACTCTTCGAGTTTAAGGAAATAAAAAAATATTTAACTCAAATCTATTAGAGTTAACCAGATAAATATAAATAAGAACTTAATTACTAGTTTTCAGCTGATGGCACAGTCTTGATCATTTTCTCTATTGTGAATGTTTAAAGAAAAACTCTATGTCTTCATGCCCTGAGAAGTGATGTCTGTTACATGCTTTATTTAAAGTCCAAGGGCCCTAAAATCTTATGCCTTGTCCACCTCTTCACGTATGGCTGTGCTTCTCCCTGGATACTACACATGTTGCATTTCAAGTACTTAGTTAATTCAGTTATTGTGTGGTTTTATATGATTTGAACAACATGTTGGTTCATGTAAACCAGTTACCAAAACAAAACCTTCATCATCCCTGCATATGTACCGTGTAACATTTGGTAGCTTGCTACTTAAAGGCACCTCATCTGAATTATATTATAATATGACAAATAATTTTATAAAAGAAAATAATCAGTGTATCTTTTCCATTATTGTTTTTAGCCAGAGTTGTTTTCTTACTTAAGATTCAGTTTAAGTGAGGTAAACTACTAACAATCTTTAAGTAGATTTGGAGCAAGAACCCCCCAAACACAAAACGGATGCTTTTAAACCATGGTTGATATGAATATATCTGTATAGTTTTAAGGCTATTTCTCTTGGCATACCTGTATAAATGTTGTTGTTGGACAATAATCTGTATGAGGTTTCAAGTCAATTAAATAACTCTACAGTTTACTAGTTGTTTGACCCAGAACAGATTACTTGCCCGCTGTGCTTCCATTTTTCATGTGTAAAATTGAGGGTGTTAATCTCTTTACCTCACAGAGTTGTTTTGGGAATTAAATAAGGTAATGTACCCAGCTCCTAGTGAGGGCCTTCATGAATGTTACTATTACTCTCAGAGCTGATAAAGATGTTTAGTATCTGTGTGCAACTCTGAGTTTATTCGTTAGTAGGCAAAGCTTTTTTTTTTTTTTAATTTTTTTTTTTTTAACGTTTATTTATTTTTGAGACAGAGAGAGACAGAGCATGAACGGGGGAGGGTCAGAGAGAGAGGGAGACACAGAATCTGAAACAGGCTCCAGGCTCTGAGCGGTCAGCACAGAGCCCGACGCAGAGCTCGAACTCACCGACTGTGAGATCATGACCTGAGCTGAAGTCGGTCGCTTAACCGACTGAGCCACCCAGGCGCCCCCGTAGGCAAAGTTTTTTGATCAAAACTAACATTCTGGTCTATAATTAATATACTTTGTGGTTTTGCCTCTTGAAATGACTGTTGTGTACTATTGTTTTGATAATGTTTTCTAGCACATTTGGCCAAATGCCTAAAAATGATGAGTTGTTACAACTGTGTACATGTATTTCCTAATATATTTAATGAGTTAATGATGAAAAGTATATTGAAGTGCTTAAATTTTATTTTATAGAAGTGTTAATATTAGCTACAAATTAATGTCCTGATTTTTTTTTTTATGAAAAAAATTTTTTAATGTTTATTTTTGAGAGAGACGGAGTGTGAGTGGGGAAGGGGCAGAAAGAGAGAGGGAGGGGCGCCTGGGTGGCTCAGTCGGTTAAGCATCTGACATCAGCTCAGGTCATGATCTCACAGTTTGTGAGTTTGAGCCCTGAGTTGGGCTCTGTGCTGACAGCTCAGAGCCTGGAGCCTGCTTCGGATTCAGTGTCTCCTCCTCTCTCTGCGCCTCCCATGCTCATGCTCTATCTCTCTCTGTCTCTCAATAATAAATAAACATTAAAAAAAAAATTTTTTTTTTTAAAAGAAAGAAAGAGAGAGGGAGACACAGAATCTGAAACAGTCTCCTGGCTTTGAGCTGTCAGCACAGAGACCGATGTGGGGCTCGAACTTGGGAACGGCGAGATCATGACCTGAGCCAAAGTCTTGCTTAAGCGACTGAGCCACCCAGGCGCCTCAGTCTCCTGAAAATTTTAACCCCTTTGTCAGATAAGCCATATATAATTTTTACTCTAGATACAGTAGTATTTTCTCCTGTAGCCTTCTGCTTGTCAGTGCTTCCATGTTTATATGCCTTGATATTAAAAAAACACGGCCTCCTCTGTCTCCCAAGACATGCATTTTTGGCTGGCAGTCTACTGAATACTAACGGTAAAAGCCCAGGGTCTTGACCTTGACCTGTGAGAACCAGTCAGCTTGCTGTGTTTCACGGCCACACACTGCATCCTTCAAGCAGCTTCTGAGCCAGAGCAACACGTGTGGTGGTGGTCACCTCATGCCTGCTTGAAGACAAGTAGGCAGGGGGTCAGTGCCGAAAAAGCAGCACAAATCCAACAGCACTGTAGAGTACCTCTCAGGTTTTTTTAAATAACTGTGAGATAAGAATGTGCGGCACCAGTCCTAATATCTCGACAGATTATGAAATGCTTCTCTCCCTCTTCTTCCTTCTTCCTCTTCTGCTTTGTCTTTCCACATTGGCATACGTACTTGTTCAACCACGAAATGAGTCAGGGAGACAAATGCTAACTTATTAAACATGTCATAGCATATCATATGGTGAACCATATTGGTGGGAAGTGTCACCGCCACAGGAACTGGGTTCAGGCTTACCATGTCTGTAAGCCTGGTTTTTGCAAATCACATCCCATTTACAAAGCACTAAGGGCGTTTGCTATTCAAAACACTGGAGCGCCTGGGTGGCTCAGTCGGTTGAGCGTCCAACCTCGATTCAGGTCATGATCTTGCGGCTTGTGGGTTCAAGTCCTGCGTTGGGCTCTGCGCTGACAGCTCAGAGCCTGGAGTCTGTTTTGGATTCTGTGTCTCCCTCTCTCTCTCTGCCCCTCTTCCTTTTGTGTTCTTTCTATCTGTCTGTCTGTCTGTCTCTCTCTCTGAAATAAATAAACATTAAAAAAATTTTAAAACACTTGTACATTAAGCTGAATAGTCATCCTTTATTTTATCTTTAGAGTAAATACGAACCTTCCTGTACCTTTGTGATGTGCACTTTTAGTGGAAAAACAGTTCAAAACTCTTGCTTTATTCACCACGGAATGAATAGCATCCAGAGGGTAGCCAAGTGGTCTTTGTTGTGCTGCAGACAGGATCCGTGTGGTTGGAATCTCTGTTGCATAGATGACTAGTGAGTGTTCAGGTGTAAGAATGGTTTGACTCGAGGAGGCAGAGGCGAGTGGTGTGCACTGGGTAACCAGTCAGTGGCCAGAAAGACGAGTTAGGACATGATTGTGCACGAGCTTGGGCAGTGGGCTAAGAGGGATGGAGAACCTTTGAGCAGAAAAGTAAGGTGGCATCTGATGCACGTTTTAGAAAGGTGGTTCTAGTGGCAGAGTGGCCATATGTGGTTATGGTATATGAGTTGATTTTCTGTCTACTGAAGAAAGGGCATTCACCTGGATAAGGTTTTCTGTGTGAGGCTCCCAGGCTCAGCATTCTTCCATGCTGCTGTGATTTGCCCTATGGTGTATTTTGATGAATTGGGCCTATTGCGCTTTAGTTGACTGTGTTATGTTCCAGGGCCAGGGCTACATTTCCTGTAGAAATGTAACTATGTTCGGAGCCCTGGGGAAACTTAAAAGAAGATGAAAATTGGTCTGGCTGTAGAATCTTCAAAGATTTTATGGTGGCTGGACATCAGGGGAACTAGGGCATGGGTGTCTGCTGCCTAATGTCATAATAAATGTATTGAAAATAGTTTATACCAGAAAGAAAACAGCTTCTTCTCATCATCAGTGCTGGTCCAAGTTTTGCCTCCTCGCCAAACCGCTCGATAGGGACGCCTGACTTGAGAAGCATGCCAGGAAAGAGGAGTGAAATCAGTATACCCCTGTGACCCTGGGTTTGTTCCCCTAATCTGGAGATGTTTGTTGGGTGAGGCCCCAGCATCTTGTTGTAGGTCCTGTGCCACCTCACAGGCATTGACCTGGATGTGTCAGGTCTGGGATTATCATGTGGTCCGTGTGCTCCTGTGTTAGTAGGTCAGATTATAAAAAGTCACATAAGTTCCACATCCCGACAGAGGAATAAGAGAAGTGAAATATCCTGACCAGAGAAATTACAGGTCATCACCAGATGCAGTGGTGGTGAGTGGCCCAGAAGAATACTGGGGAAGAAATATTAACCAGAATACTTTTGACTATAGACCCTTGATGTGTAATCATAGAGTCCAGTCACCTCTCCCAGGCCATTGTCTAAGTCCTGCTCAACTCGACTTTCCCTTCACCAGACATAAAACTGTTAGTTGAGGTCACCCAAGAGGTGTTTAGAAGGCTTGTTGCTTGCCTTACAGTTTTGCTTTCACATCCTTCAGGGGTAAATTTAGTCCTGTCCTTGTTCTCTGCAGAGCGGGTAAGTGCCAAGGCGAGGAGGGCAGTGGTGTGGAAGTTCTATCTAATTGACCAACATGGCGGGTAGATCAGCCTCAAGAGCTTGGAAGAGAGGTCCTACTAGCCGGGGCTTTTCCTTTTGTGATTTGAGATGCGCTGTGACTAAAATCTAAGATAAGTCTTATTTCTCCTCCAGAACAATGACCTTCGGACCAGAAATCGCCAAGTTTAGAGATAATTAAGCCTCCAGACATTGAACCAGACTCTTCTAAAACAGTTGCAGTTTTGTGCCTGGAGGGCTTTCCATCTCTGAATACTGAGAGCTTGCACATGAAATTGTTGTAGTACTGTTGATTACTCTGGGGGAAATAATAGGAAACGGGAGAAGTCCCGCAACTCCAGAGACAGATCAGTACGAGTCTGATTTCAAACAGGCAGGACACCGAGCTCCCCACAATTCAAAGACCAGTTCTAAAGCAGATCTTGCTCGCATTGTTTGTTTCTGATTTGAGATCACTTGTTTGATTTGGAGTTCCCTTCCTTCTGTAGGCCTGACAGTTTTTTGATGCCTTTAATGACAGTTTTAGGACCTCAAGACACTTTACTCCTTTTCAGATGAACACTACCCAAACAGTATTCCCTAAACTACTTGAAGTTCTTACCTAAGGGTGGGAAAACCATTTCTTCTGATGGTAGTGGGTCCTGAAGCTGCCACTGGCATTTGTGAAGAAGGTGGACAGTAGGTAGGGGCCCTGCCTATACCTCAATCCCTTTGGAAATTTCCAGTCTACCATTCTGACAAGTGGAGAGGACATTTCACCCTTCTTTATTACTACCTCTTTTAGAGCAAAGAAGAAGGTGGGTGGGGTGTGACCCAGAATAGAATTTATTAACAACCTCTACTTACAGTGAGAAATTATACAGGAAGTTTTGTTTGTTTTATTTGGGGTTGGGGAGAAGTCCTTTTTTTTTTAATAAAATTTTTAATGTTTTTATTTATTTTTGAGAGGCAGAGACAGAGCATGAGTGGAGGAGGGGCAGAGAGAGAGGGAGACACAGAATCCAAAGTAGCCTCCAGCTCTGAGCTGTCAGCACAGAGCCCGACGTGGGGCTCAAACTCACGAACCACGAGATCATGACCTGAGCCGGAGTCGGATGTTAACTGACTGAGCCACCCAGGCACTCCAAGATGAGGGGAGAAGTCTTAAGCAGGGCATCAGAATTTAGTTTTTCCTTCACTCAACCAAAGAGGGGGCTTGAAATCATGTCTTATTAGGAGTGGCTGAAAGAATTAGAGATGTTTAGCATGGAGAAAGGAAGCATGACATCACACACACACACGCACGTGTGCAAACACACACACACACACACCCCAATGCCAGTTAATTCTACCTCCTTAGTATTTCGCAAATCAGCTCACTTCTCTTCATGCCCAGTGATGCCTTCCAAATTCCAAGCCCCTACCCCTTTCATTGGGAACTACTAGAATAGCCCCACCAGCCTTTTTGAAACAACTTGTCTTCCTCTAGTCCAGTCTCCGTCCCCCAACCAGAGTGTTACTTTGCATTAGGACATATGACACCACTGTGAGATCCTTCAGTGATTTCTTTCCCTCAAGTCCTAACTCCTTGGTGTGACCTATAGGGAAGGACCTACTTGATGTGGATGCTGCCCACCTCTCCAGTTCCACCTTTGGTCTGTCTCCCTCTACTTCCCTGCGTTCAGGTCAAAGCACCTTGAGTCTCTTGCACCTCATGTCCCTTCAGGCAGTTCCCTGTCCGTGGAAGCTCCCTCGTCTCCCACTTATGCTACTCATCCTTCAGTTCGCCCCCACAGTGTTCTGTCCTCGGGGGCTGGTAGGGAGCCTTCGAGACTAGGCCTGGTCTCTCGGCCACACGGTGTCACTGCGCACTGCACATCTTCCCTTCCCTCAGCAGCTCATTTCCGGTGTAGTGCCTCTCTGCAATTTGTGAGCCCCATGAGTGTTGGTACCGTGTTCTTTTTGTTCTCTGCTGTTCCCTAGCCCTGGGCCTCACCTATGGCAGGTGTGCCGCAAATGCTTTTGAATAAGTGAGTGAGTTAAAAAGTGAAAATCTTCTTTCTTTGGGAATAAGCAACCCACTTACTGTATGTGGCCCTAAAAGGCTGGACGTAGATCAATTATGGATATTTATACTGAAGGAAATCGTGAGAACTTTATACCCTTTGGACCCGCCAGCAGTGGAATGGGCAAAAGGGGAGTTCCCTTCTGATTCTAGGCCGAAGGCTCAAACCAGTAGTCTGGGCTGCACATGCCCTACCAACGTATTTCACTTAGCGCACGTTTCAAAATTGGGACAATTCAGGGGCGCCTGGGTGGCTCAGTTGGTAAAGCGGCTGACTTAGGCTCAGGACATGGTCTCGCAGTTTGTAGGTTCGAGCCCCGCATCAGACTCTGTGCTGACAGCTCAGAGCCTGGAGCCTGCTTTGGATTCTGTGTCCCCACCTCTTTCTCTGCCCCTCCCCACTCCTGCTCTGTCTCTCCCTCTCAAAATTAAATAGACGTTAAAAAAAATTTTTTTTTTAATTGGGACATTTCACGCCCACATTTCTAGCTTCTCTTGGGGGAAACTCTGAAGATGAGGTAACGCAGACCTGAAGTGTGGCATGACAGTATAAGTGGGGAGGGCAGAGTGGCCAGCAGGTGAGTGTGCTGGGTAATGAGGCCTGCCCTCTCCAGGTCGCCACCGTCCCCACCGGCCCTGCTCCCTGACTCACTGTGCTCGTATATGTTGCCCAGGCATTTGAGGCATTCCAGGTATTTGAGTTTGTACCCCTCTGTACAGGCAATCCCAGATATTCAGTCTACTCCAACTGAAAACCTGCTTCATGGACTTGAAGGATTAGAACGGTTTTAACTAAATCGGTCTCTTCCATCCCTATGATTATCTGAAATCAGAGCACTTGGTGTGCTTTGCCTGCTTTTGAAAAGCTGTTTTTTTCCTGTTAATGCCAGTATATATTCACTGTATGTGGCTCAGCTGGGAGGGTATAGTGCTGTGCCCGGCCCATGGTGTAGATAATAAATGTTTGGATGGATGAGAAGCACAGAAGCATTGGTTTTCTTTTCCTTACCTGGATTTGCCTTTGGCGTGTGACATGGTACCAGTAGAGGGAGCCCTCTGTTAATCTGGAAATCCTGGAGAAGAGGAGTCTCTGTGCAGCCATCTAATTGTATTTAATTTAGGCATTATGTTAAGAATGTATTCCTCCACCCAGCCCCAAGAATTTAAGTTAACAACATTGGGAAATTAATAACTTGTAGGAAGGAAGAGTA
This sequence comes from Panthera tigris, assembly GCF_018350195.1. Taxonomy (NCBI): domain Eukaryota; kingdom Metazoa; phylum Chordata; class Mammalia; order Carnivora; family Felidae; genus Panthera; species Panthera tigris. The sequence continues at coordinate 95,417,009 of NC_056669.1, forward strand.
TGACTCTCAGCTCTGACCCCCCACTTGGGGCTTTTCTAGATGAAGACATTCCAAGTTAGTGCCTAGAGTCTTTTCATCCATTTTGAGAGCTGCTGTCATTATGCTCCTAACAATTTTCAAATAATTGGGTACATTTGGCTCTTAGGGTCTCCTGGTAACAGGCTGCTTTGAGCATAACTGCAAAATGATGGTTTTGCCTCACTGCATGAGGACCACTCTTTGTGTGAAAAGCGAGTAGTTGTAGATTGTTTCTAAGGTTCTTTCCAGTTCAAAGCAAAGCTGGTTTATGGGAGAAATGCCTTAGTTTGGGGTGAAAATGTAAAAATCTCCTTGAAGGGGTGCCTGGCTGGCTCAGTCAGTGGAGTGTGCAACTCTTGATCTCAGGGTTGTGAGTTTGAGCCCCACGTTAGCTGTAGAGATACTTTAAAAATAAAATCTTTAAAAAAAATCTCTTTGAGAACTTTAGAAATTATTTTCTCCTGAAATTGTCACTTTTTGAGAAGTCAGCTTATTTGTGCGAAATTTCAAGGAATGGAAACTCTTAGCAAATTGTAACATGCCAAATTTGGAAAAGCAGTGTATGGTGTGTATATGTGCTTTTTAATTTTTTCAGCATTTGTAGATTATGGCTTTTGATTATGTTATTGTCCATTGGCATGCACCCCTCTGTTCTGGAAAGTTCTTTTATTTTTCTTTAGTTCCATTATTTTAACATGTATCAAAACAATTGATTACAAAAGGAAAAACGGGGGTTGAATTTCAGGCTAAGTAGTATGTGGTGGGGGCGGGAGAATGGCAAGGAGGGCTCTTACCTACACTTCCACAAAGACTTAAAACATTACCAAAGAGGAAAATCAAACAATACTTGGAGATCTCAAAGCACTTGAAAATTTTTACCTAATTAAGCTTTTCACCCCCTGTGCAGTAAATATTCCATTAGCCATATAGGTGAGATTCAAAGAATTTCTAATGAAGTTGTATTCTCAGTATGACAGAGCTCACATGACAGCTTCTGAAGGAAAACTGTGCCGTGCCACTCCAGCATGACTTCCAGTGAGTCACCCTCGTTTCTCCCAAAGAGGGCTGGCGTAACATTATTGTTACTTTATGTGGTTCTTTTCCCGATCAGACTATGGATTTTGTAAATTACTGTTAATGATTCCAGTTGAAAACTTGTATAAGGCATTTGTATCTGCTTCCTTCTAATTTTATGGGTTCATGTTTCACTTGCTTGAATTTAGATCCTGTTTACTCCAAGCAGGTGTCTCTGGGGTAAGAAGATGGGCAGATGTGGACAGAGTGGCTATCTGTGGTGTCCTAATTATTTATACGAATAGCCTGGATTCTTGGGACTTTGCCCAGATTCTAGGGTTAAGTTGTTACACTTTAAATTCTATTTATATATAATGGTGGGTACAAGTGACAGTATTTGTTGTCTTATTTTACGAAGTTATCTTGAATTTTAATCTTTCCATTTGGGTTTTTGGTTGTCTTTTTTGAGCATAATGCGGTAGTGTTTTCTTTGTACTGTTCTCTGTAGAAACTGACTGAATGCCAGAGGTTACATGAGACAAAAATTATTTGATTGTAAAAATAAATCACTTGCTTGTAAGAGAATTTGCACAATTTGTGTAATTTGCTGTGTTACAAGTTTTCATAATAAACTAAAACGCAGGAAAACCTAAATTGACTATTGCGTATAAAATAAAGTTCCTTATATAAGCTCTTGATTACTGATGCCAGAGAAGTGAAAAAGAAGAAAAAATTATTCATTTTAATTTCTTTTAGAAATAGTATTAATTGTAGGGGCTTTTCTAATTACAAAAGCAGTGCACGTATTTGCCAAAAATGTGAGCAGTATTTATAACACTAAGATGGTTATATTTTAATGTAACATTTTCAGAAAATTTTTTTTTTTTTTTAGGCCCGCCAATGCATTTTTAAGTCAGGTATCTCAACTAAATGATCTAATGAAACAGATTTTGATGGTTTATAAGCTAAATCAGCCTCTTATTCATTTCCCGGCCAGAATATACATAGCTGTGGTAATAAGTACCAATAAATATTTCACTCTTTTTTTGAAGATACAATTCATTGTCCAGTTGGCTTACATACAACACCCAGTGCTCATCTTGAAAATGAATATGTGGTATGCCCAGAAGGAATTCTAAATTGAGCTGGCATTGCTAAAGACTTTTCATTTATCTTAACTTTTCTTTGTGTATCTTTGTGTATCTTCGTGTATTTGTATACTCTATGGGCAGCTGGCACACAGAGTGATGCAATATCTAGGTGCCATATAATATATATTGACCTTTCTTCCTTTGACTTTAGGCTTCTGGGACTTTTTTTTTTGTGGTGAAGACTAATGAAACTGTCACTAAAAATATATATATAAATAGGAAATGCTTGTTTTTTCCGCAAAGATTTGAAGCTTTCATTGCTGTAGAGGTACTACTGCGGCAACTTTTGCCACTTTTTAGACAAAAATTAAATTTAAATTGTTTGCTGTATACTTTTGGAAATAACTTCAACCCAGACGCAAACAAGTCCAAAAATCATGTTTACTGCTACTTTTCTAATATTCTTAACCACTGAACGCACAAGTTATGGTAACCTGATTTAAGCAGCATCTTAAGAGGAACAAAAAAATTTCCTGGTACAGCAATTATCACCTGCAGATGGCCTAAAATTAGCATATTGAGTTAACTCCAGAAACAGCTTGTGAGCTGTGAAATGGAGTTCAGATAGATAGTGAGATTTCACAGAAACGCTGGTACATGGTATAAATAACCAGATATCAAGATACCAATTGATGCATACAAAGTAAAATGAGAGTACTGATAGCTTAGTTAAAATATCCTATGTAAAACTTGACGTCAAAGAGAACGCAATTTGATGTGAACATAGGGAAGCTTCTCTGCTTATTTGTATTGTTATTTGTGTACACATATGCAGCCAAAGAAGGCTTGAAGTTGAATTTATCATGACTTATAATCCGATTAGAAGAGAATTTAAGTGTAGAACGAGGTGTTAATCAGTGCTATAAAAGCAGGCAGATTTCAAGTTAACTTTTCTCAAGCTTTTCAGGGTTGTTACTATTTGGCAGGTCAAAAAGCTGGTCCATTGTGTGGCAAGGAGAAATAGTTTAGAGCCAGAATTTAAGAGGAGAAGCCAACGAACAATGCAAAAGAATTTTTCTAAAAAGAATTGAACTTTTTCCCGAGAGGACCTGAGGGATTATTTGGTCATTGAGCATCCAACAAATATTTCTGGCCCTTTAATAGCTAGACATCGAACACACTGTTTTTTCCTTTGTCTTTGTGCTAAATTATTTAAACTTGTTGAGTGTTAGCTCACATCTATAAAGAATACATTTTGGAGCTCTCTTCGGCAGCACAAATCCTAAAGTTGGAATGATGTGGAGAAGATTAGCATGGCCCATACGCAAGGGGACCCAGAAATGCTTGCAGCGTTCCATAATTTTTTTTTTTTTTAACATTTATTTATTTTTGAGACAGACAGAGAGAGAGCATGAACAGGGGAGGGTCATAGGAAGAGGGAGACATAGAATTTGAAACAGGCTCCAGGCTCTGAGCTGTCAGCACAGAGCCCGACGCGGGGCTCGAACTCACGGACCGCGAGATCGTGACCTGAGCTGAAGTCAGAAGCCCAACCGACTGAGCCACCCAGGCGCCCCAGCGTTCCATAATTTTGATGGTAACTTATTGCGGTAATCCTTTTGCAGTATCTACATCTATCGAATTGTTAATGTTGTACAGCTTAAACTAATACAGTGTTCTGTGTCGGTTCTATCTTTAATAAAGCTGGGAGTGGGAGGGTATATTTTGAATGTGTCCATACATTGAAGACCATCCAGAAAACATTTAGTGTTTAGCTATTAATGTGGTTTTGTAAGTAAGATTCTATCAAATGGGGTTTTATTTGGTCTCCGATTATGGATAACTGTTACCATTCAGAAAGAAAACATTTAATGTATGACATGTACATAGTGTAAGGAAAAAAATAGCTCCCAATGCACGCATTTATATTTCTTTAATATCCCAGCCAAAGTGGTATTTCTTATTGGATTATATTTAAGAGTATACATTTATGTCATAGAAAAAAAATCTTAATTGAACTATAAAACTCTGCACAACCACTAGGTAATAGTCATATGGTTCTGAGATCCCTGGTCCGAATAAAAGAATCCATCAACAGATTTTGTAGACTTTTCCTGGTAGTTTTCCGGGTAGATCACTCCTTTTGTGTCGGAAGGCTAACCAGTCAGTGGCTACCCCTATGAACTGAACTCCACTTAGCTACTCTTCAGTTAACAGGTCTCATTTCCTGTTACATAGATGTGTGCACATGCACACGCACATGTATTCACGCCCTTGGGTGGGAGCGTGTTTATTATCAGTCTTCTTACTCATTCTGATTCTGGTGGTCTCAGGACTTAGAGGACTGAATGATAGCTTCTCTCCACAGACTGCTTGGGGGACCTCTTACATTAGCTAAGCGTTATGGTCCCTGATGAAGTGTGCTAAATAAATGTTTTCACATGTTGCTAGAAATGCATATAATCAATCCTTATCACAAAATACTCCACAACGGTTAATATGCCTGAAGAACATCCATTTATACTAGTGTGGGAAGCTGTCCATGATGTGGTATAATATGCAGATTGAATGACATATATAACATGTTGGATGTGCATGCTTTCCTTTATAAAAAGCTCCATTCAACAAAAGGCTTTTTTGAAGGCCTCAGGTCTATAGCAAAGATTGTAGTTTCTTACAGCCGTTTGCCTTTTTGTATTCTGTTCCTTCGGCTAGAATATTTTTTCCTCCTGATGAATTCCTGTTTATTCTTTCAGAACTTAACTGAAATGTAATCTGGGAAGCTCGACCTGATACCCCAGACATGATGAGTCTTGCTCCTAAGCATTAATGCCCTCTGTCCTTACACTCAGAGTGCGTCTTGTAATGATTTGTTTATATGTGTATCTGTGCTCCTCCTGGGTAGTGCACCCCTATTGGCCAGCCCCAGGTTTGAGTAAAGAACATGGCCTCGACTAAGTAGGAGAATGTCTCTTTATTACTTCATGTTGCTCAGACCATAAGTTGATATGCATAGAACATTTTAGGAGCTCTTTTTTTCTCCTGGGTTTGATAAAGTAACATCCAGTGTATTTTGTGATCCCATATCTTTAACTCTTATCCATAAGATGAAGATTCTTTTCAAAGCCTTATTGAGGGATAATTTTATAAGCCATATAATTCACCGACTTTAAGTGTACAATTGAATGGTAAATGAATTCACAGAGTTGTGCAGTTGTCACTAAATCGAATTTTAGAACAATTCCAAGAGGATCCTGACAGAAGTATTTTTAAATACTGACAGAACTATCTGGAAACTTGTGTCGTGGGTTGAATTTGATGACCTCAAAATGGGTCACTGTTTGTGGCTTTGAACTGTGTAGGGCACCACATGCTTAAAGGAGGCCCCGATACTTAGTGGTGCTGCATCGTGAAAGAATAGTGCATGCTGGCAATAAGCGATGCTGATTTCTCTTCAGAGGCTTGCTCTGTGACGAGCTCTGTGCTGGGTCCATTATATACATTACCTCATTTGAGATTCAGAATATAATAACCTGTAATGGAGATGCCTTCTTTATTTAATAATACATATGGACTCCGCAGACGAGAAGGAAGCTAATTTGACGTCACACTGCTAGTTAAGTGAAAGGGCTGGGATATGAACTTGGGCCTGACTTGTAGCACATTTGGCCTAAACGTTCAGTAGCTGTATTTTGAGCAATTACTATGGGGTACCATAAAAAGAGAAATCTTAGGAAACATGTAAGCAGGTTGGAAGAGTCATTTGATCTGAAAAGAGAGGAGGTGAGTATATTGTGGAAAAGATCAACTCTGAAATCAGCGTTTTTTTGACTTGGCCCCATCCAGTTTGGTTTGAGGCCCCGTGGGCATATCCTCAGTTGGGTCAGCAAACCTAGAAAAGCGAAGAAACAGGACTGTGTTGTAAAAATTACAAAGTAGCGGAGGCCATTTGGGCTCAGCATAATCTCTGGGTGAGTTTGCTTTGGGAATTGTTTCATTTTTTTATAAAAATTTCTTTAAGGCTTATTTATTTTTGAAAGAGAGAGTGTGTGTGAATAGGCAAGGGGCAGAGAGAGAGAGAGAGAGAGAGAGAGAGATACAGTATCCAAAGTAGGCTCCAGGCTCTGGGCTGTCAGCATGGAGCCCAATGTGGGGCTTGAACTCATGAACTGTGAGATCATGACCTGAGCTGAAGTCAGATGCTTAACTGACTGAGCCACCCAGGCGCCCAAGGGGATTGTTTCATCTTTAAGTCTTAAAATGTTAACACTGCTTGGTCTCTATCAACATAAGTGGTCAACTTTATGAGTTAGAATAGGGTTTGGCCGCTGTAACAGAGTCCTTGTAGTGGCCTAAACAAGATAGAAATTTATTTTTCTCTCAGATAAAAAGCTGGATAGGTAATCAAGGTAGGGCATCGTAGTTCTCCAGGCATCAGGGGTTCTGCCTCTTTATCTCTTTGCTCTGCCACCGTTATCACACAGCTCTCATTTTGAGGTTCAAATGGGTTCTTTTGGCTCCTCCCACCACATGAACATTCTAACCCTCAAGAGGAGGAACCGGTAAGGAGGAGGACAAGGAGGAGGACGTGTAGTTTTCTTTCCTTTAAGGGCGTGACCAAGAAGTTGTATATGTTACTTCTAGTCACATCTTGTTCTATAGGATGTAGTCACTGGGCACATCCCCCCCCCCCCCCCATTTTATCAAGACAAGTTTAATACGAAAAACGTAGACTTGTATGTAAGAAGGAGGGAGATGTCGAATGCTTTAGACCAAACTCTTTTTTAGCATTTCTTTTTTTATCTGGCCCAGAAGTTTCGGCCAAATCCAAAACCTTCTGTAAAAATGATTCCCCTAGGCTTTGAAGACACTTCTTTGTTTCAAAGTTGGCGCTGTGTCAGTCTGTCTTTCATGATACAGTGTCAGTTTGAACTCGGTTTTCCTGGGAAAGTATATGCAGCAGGCTCCCGGCCTGACATCTGGGTTGGGAGTGCTGCAGATTTTACCTTTGTAAAGCTGAATACATTTCCTTTCTTCAAAATATTGCTAGGAAAAAATTTACTTTCTCATCGAAGTACTGTTTTCGTTAAGACATAGGAGTATTCAAGATAAAAAGCTTAAAATTCCTGTGTTTGGCATGCATGCAAAGCATGTGACAAAGCAGCATTTGTTTCTTAGAAAATTGATGACGTCCCGGGCACCTGGGTAGCTCAGTCGGTGAAGCATCTGACTTCGGCTCAGGTCATGATTTCGCAGTTCATGGGTTCAAGCCCCGTGTCAGGCGCTGTGCTGACAGCTCAGAGCCTGGAGCCTGCTTCAGATTCTGTGTCTCCCTCTGTCTCTGCCCATCTCCCATTCATACTCTGTCTCTCTCTCTCTCTCTCTCTCTCTCCCAAATAAAGATTTAAAATAAAAAAAAGAAATTTGATGATATCTGGGAATCCAGAATTCACGTTCTAACCTCAGTCTTAAACTGTGACGTGGCCTTGGCCAAGCCAGTGGATGTCTTAACTTTTCTTAGTTAATAATATCTTTAAAAAAAATTTTTTTTAATGTTTATTTATTTTTGACAGAGAGAGAGAGACAGAACATGAGCAGGGGAGGGGCAGAGAGCGAGGGAGACACAGAATCCAAAGCAGGCTCCAGGCTCCGAGGTGCCAGCGCGTCGCTCGAACTCATGAACCGTGAGATCATGACCTGAGCCGAAGTCGGACGCTTAACCGACTGAGCCACCCAGGCGCCCATAGTTAATAATATCTTAAAAAAAAATTTTTTTTTAATGTATTTATTTTTGAGAGAGAGAGAGAGAATGAGAGACAGAGCATGAGGGGGCGAGGGGCAGAGAGAGAGGGAGACACAGAATCTGAAGCAGGCTCCAGGCTCTGAGCTGTCAGCACAGAGCCCGATGTGGGGCTCGAACCTGTTAACCGTGAGATCATGACCTAAGCTGAAGTCGGACGCTTAACCGACTGAGCCATCCAGGCACCCCAGTTCATATCTTAAAACACAGTTTAGAAGTAGCTTCTCTCTCATATTATATGTATTTAATCAACAATTATGACACCCTTTAAAAATGCAGGTGTCTTTTTTTTGTTGTTGTTAAGGATGAGTTTTCCTCACAACTAGCTAGACCAACAAGGGGAGTGAATGTGAGGATATGCTTAACATTTGCCGTCAGTTGGCAGCATTCTTCTAAACGCTTTTTTGATAGGAAAAGGTCATTTGAGCTTTTAAGTTAAAAATCGTCAGTAATCTTGGTTGGCAGATATTTCTTTCCGTAACAGATGTTTTTTTCCAGGAGTGCGTTTTGGGGGTCCTGATTTAACCATAGGCCCTTTATTTGAAGATCTCTGTGCCGGTGTTCCTTTTCAGGCAAGGCCCATTTTCGCCAAGTTTACTGAAAGTATTCCCAGTGTTATCTACAGTAATTTCATCTGATTCCTTTTTATGTACTGTTACCACAGCCAAATTGTATAGAGCGTATAAAATAAATTGCTGTCTGTCGAGTGGGGCGTGGCTTAGTGATCCCCTTCTGTTTTGAGGGCGTAGCTTCCTTCACTCTTTATCTGTTGCTTGCATCCTCAGCCATCACGAAGGTTTTGTTTTCTCTTTTGCAGATGACACGATTGGTGCTGCCTGGCATGGTGGAAAGGTGAGTCACAAGCTCACACACAAGCACCAGAGAGACAGAGCTCATGATTATTTATAGGGAGAATCCTTTCTTTGCAAAATTCATTAAAGTGACTAATGAACCTGTCCCCCATGTCTTAGCAACAGAGTAACGTGCTGGGCGAGTCACACGGTAGAGCATGAGTCATCTGGTGGTGGAGGCCTTTTCCACTCGATTCCCTTTTTATTTCCCTCTCCAGGGTTGTGGTGGTTCCTTTAGATCAGGATTAAAAAGTCTGCCTGAGTCACCATCACTAACTCAATTGCCTGCTATTCTGAGGGGGTGGATAGAATTCCTGGGGTATTCCCGGGAATGCCTTCTTAAAGCTATATGCTCTCAGAACTGAAATCAGAGGAGTTTCACAAAGCAAGACCCCATCTCCTGGTTTTTCAGTTCTTAATGGGTGAAAGGATATATAGGGAACTTAGGCATGTTATAAAATGGTTATAAGATATCAGACCCACCTTGGAGCAGAAACCCACACCTTGGAGCCCCATCTGTGTCCTAGTTTGAGTCTAGTTCCACTAGGATATGCTAGGTGTCTTCATTTTCATTGAGAAATGTGTTGTAGAGTTCTTCTTGAAATAGCAGGAAGTGTAAAATTGTAATTAAGCTCTGTCTCTCCCTTGGAAAAGCCTGAATGATGTCTAGGCTTTCAAAGAAAACCCGTTGAAAAGATCTGGGCTTGCATCTTGAGCAAGCTTGATCGTTTGCTAAATTTAGGACTTCACAGTCATCCTTCCTCTGCAAAAGAGCTTTGAGTTTGGAAGAGATCCAAAGGAATCACGGCTTGGAAAAGGGCAGAGCCCAAAGACCCTATTTCTGTGAAGAAAGCTCTATGACCAGCTGCCGGCAGGGTTTACAGCTACTGTTTATTGAGCACCTATTGTATGCCAAGTGTTGTGCTGAGGAAGTGTTAACTCATTTAACTTTGATAACCTCCTGTTGTATGAAGGAGGAAACAAGGTTAGGAATCCATTTTGTTTGGCATCTACAGAGACTGGTTGAGAAACTGTGTCTTAGCAGGGTTTTTTTGTAACTCCATTTTATATGACATTTGGTACATATATTTTTTAATGTTTATTTATTTGGAGAGAGAGGGGGAGAGAGGATCCCAAGCAGGCTCTGCACTGTCAGCTCAGGGCCTGACATGGGGCTCCCTCTCACAAACCGTGAGATCATGACCTGAACTGAAACCAAGAGTTGGATGCTTAACCGCCCAAGTCACTCAGGCGCCCTTGAAGTCTGGTGTGTTTTAATTCCTTTAGTAAAAATTCTTGTTAAAACCTTCAGACTGCTTTGTGTTGATTGACAGTGGGAGTGTGCCCCTAATGGTCAGATATGGAAGTGACAGACAGTAGTCAAACCAGACAAAACCTTAGGAGATGGCAGAGAATTGGGGTCGACAGAGTAGGACTGAGGAGGGATGAATTTCGGCCATCATCTTAATGCACTTTTGACATCTGCAAGTGAGTTGATATTAGTTTAGGATAATAAGTCCATGCTTTAAGAACGAAATACTTAGAAACCACAGTAGTGTTATAAAAGGAATTTTTAAGGAATTAAGGATTTTGGTGACATCTGTATGAAAAGAGATAATGGAGGCACCTTGGTGGCTCAGTCAGTTAAGCGTCCAACTTCGGCTCAGGTCATGATCTCACAGTCTGTGAATTCAAGCCCTCCATCAGGCTCTGCTGTCGACATAGAGCTTGCTTCAGATCCTCTGTCCCCCTCTCTTTGCCACTCCATGCCCCCATCTCTCTCTCAAAAATAAATAAACATTAAAAAAAAAGATAATGGTTGTGAAATAATTTTGCAGATCACAATGGATTTATATAGTCATGGAATTGTAGTACTCTAAATGAATTGAAACCAGGCACCCTTATTTGATAGATAGAAAGTGAGTCCCAAAGAGATTGAGTGCTGTGAACCTTCATAATTAGTAAAGGATACAGACATAGGGTGCTAGGAACTTCACCCCTATCTTTATAGACCTAGGCAGCCATGACCACATTTAGAGCTGAAGCATTAGATAAAAACAATGCAAAGAAGAGGACCCATTCCTTCAGCAGGCACTCACTGAGTAAAGTGTATCATGGCGTGTACAGGAGATGAACTGGATCTTTGCCTTTAGGAAATCAAGTGGATTTTACGCCAAGGTTGAGAGATGATCTGGTGGAAAGCCATCGTAGTCTATGGGCTGAAACCGACACCACAGGGTGAATGTGGCACTTGCTAAGAACTAGTAAGAAACGTAAGTGGACTTCATGAATCACTAGTTTTGGTTAGGAGAGGGAATAGCTCTGTCCCCTTGAACTAAAGGAGTTACTAGTTGTATTAATGAGGGCAGGCTGTAAGAGACCATCGCTCTCATACACAGCCAGTGTGTATCAGGGGTTGGGGCTGTGCTCTAGCCAGGCATTATCTCAGGCTCCTTCCACGCAGGGCTGCTCTTCCCTTGGGTCTTGCAGTTCTCCGCTGCATTTTCTGCATCCAGCCAGCAGACGAAGGAAGAGAGAATAAGGGTGATTTTACGGGAGGTTTCATGGGCCAGGCCTGGAAGTAGTGTCCATCCCTTCCGCCAACATTCCGTTGCCCAGAACTCAGTCACCGGCTACAGCTAACTGCAGAGGAGGCCAGAAATGTTGTTAGCCGTGTGCCCAAGAGGAGAGGAATAACTCCAAGGTAAACAATCATCTGAAAGCCTTCTTACTTACACAATACAAATGATTTTATTATAGCCTGCCCTTTTACACCAGCCTCAAATGGCGTATTTCCTATGGTTGGTTTCCATGGGATTCTTATTTCCATTCAGTAACAGCAGAGTCCTTTATAAAGATCCTTTGTTGTTGTTGTTGTTTTCCCCTTTCACTGATTCTACCTCTGATGTATGAGATTTTCCAAACCCTCTAGAACTATAGCCTAGGGCCAACTGACTATCACTAAACAAGTATCTATAATTAAACTAAGGTATTATTACCATAGAAGTAGAAAGTGCATAATTACATTATAGAGGAAACTTGCTCTTTCCACTTCTCTGGAATTATAAACATTGTGTATAGCTGGAGCCAGGAGGTGGTTGCCATAACAACCATGGAAAAGCTAAAAATAGCCCCTTTCATACTGTATTGCTTAAGGTGGAATTATGACATGTTATGGTGTTTTAGGGCAGGCAGTTCTCTTTCATGTGGTAAATGTTTGCAAACTTTCTCCAGCAAAGCAGGATTTGTATAATGTATTTGGATTGCTGGTTCTAATTATATGTCTGACCCTTCTGTTCCAGGATTCTTTTCTGACCAAGGACTCTGTTTTGATATGTTTCTTGGTCTTCTTGAGAGTCTCTTAGTGAATTGTCTTTACCAATTTCAGTGTTGTGTTTAAGCTTTAAAAAAAAAAAAAAATTATGGCTCTCCGGAGTACATTTATGCACTCCTTGATAAGAAACGGAAATAGGAAGAAGCGTCATGGAGTCCTTTTTGCACAATCTCCCTTGCGTGTCGTCAAACTCTCTGAGTACAGTTAGTTCCCTCCATTGGAGTCAACCCCGTGTTCCAGTTCTTCATGGTAGCATGTAACACCTCCCTATCTCTCTCCCCTGCATTGCGGAGCAGAAGGTACCTGAGGAAGGTGGAAATCAGTGACTTATTCAAAGGAGACCTATCACTTCCTCTATGGCAGTAGTAGTTTTTTAGAGCTGTAGACAAGGATACTGCAACAGTCTGATGGAGTAGTGGAGCATTTATAGGAAGATAAAGGCTTGGCAATTGTTTTTTTAAGTTTATTTATTTTGAGAGAGAGAGAGAGAGAGAGCAGGGGAGGGCAGAGAGAGGGAGCGGGAGAGAGAGTCCCAAGCAGATTCCACAAGGTCAGCACAGAGCCCGATGCAGGGGTTGAACCCACGAACCATGAGATCATGACCTGAGCCGAAGTTGGACTTTGAACTGACTGAGCCACCCAGGTGCCACTGCTTGGCAATTTTTTTTATCCAAGTGACAATGAAGGAGAGTATTAGGATGGGGCTTTCACAGGCCTGAGGGAATTCTACCAGACAGCATAGCTGCAGGAAGCTGTAATTACAAGATGCTGAATTTTATAGGGTTGGGTGAGTTTAAGGTTTGGCTTGTGAAAGGGCTAGTAATTGAAGAGAACATATTTCTATGAAAAGGTGCTTCCTTATCAGCAGTGGTGTTTCTGCTTTGTTTTTGCAGTATTTTAGTTCTGGTGGGCCCTCAGTAATTTGTACCACTGAGACACCATCGTGTGGCTGTTAGCAAGTAAGCAGTGTGATGAATGAAGAATGTTATATCACAGAAAATATTACTTGACTTGTTTATTTGGATGTTTGTCATAACAAACTGGGAAGTATGAAGTATGAGCAACATGAGTCTTCATTATGGAACTTCAGCAAATATTGTTAATGTACCTTCCAATCTTAGAATTGTTCCCCAAGTCCCCGGAAAATGAGAGATTAACTAAGGTTCAGTTTTATGTTTGTTTTCGTGTGCAATTAAGCGCAGCCCATTTTGTCCTTCTGCTTGATATAACAGAGCTGTCGTGAGTCGGCCTGTGCCATGGAAACTGGTTTGACGTCACTAATTCTGCTTAGATGGAGGATTAGAGCCAGACAAAGTAGTTGATTTTAAAGACGAGTCCTTTGTGCCTCGCAGCCCCAAATGTTCATCCCCATCTCTACATGAAGGATAGATACTGTATACAGTACAAGGATTAAGACGGCTCCACCCGCGTGTTGTTTATGATTCAGACAAAACTCAGTTGAATATTATTACCCTTGGAGAGAAAGAGAGAATTCTGTGCTGTTGTGGGTGTGGGTGTGGGAGGAAGGGTTTTGCTAGACAAACACGTGTGCTTCTCGTTAGCACAGAGTTTTCGTAGAGAGGTGTCTCACTGCTGTCATTATGATACAATTATAAATGCCATCGTTGTATTTCCTGAGGTCTAGTGCATTCTTGCTCGAGACTTTGTTGGTCTTGGGGTTGTTTAATATATGCTAGAGTGCAAATACTTTGTTTTGAATAACGTTCCCTCAAATTCTGACTTTTCATGAATTCAAACTAACTCTACCTCCCAGAAATTTTAATCAGTGTATATTATTGGTGAAACAAAGATGTTAGTTGCCTCAAGGAGTAAACGATTAAAGGAGCATCCCTGCACAATTGTGACATATTTGACTATTCGTCTATTATTTTTGAAAATGGGAAAGAAGTTTTTACTGTCTTTAAACACATTTTCCTGGATTGAAATCATGGCTTTGGTGAGTGAAGTCTTAAGAGTGTGTTTTGATGAGATCCGGATTTAATTTTTAAAATATATTTGATAACGTTAAACTTGAATTTTGGAAGACTTTTAGGTTGTATCTCATTTGTGAGGAACGAAATAAAAAAAATATAAGATTTTTGTTCAAGGGCACATGTAATTGCTCCAGCCAATCTAAGTGTAAGGGAGCACATAATCCAGGTGAAAACAACAGTGATATACTACAGCTTTGGTGAAAAACAACATCATCTGCAACTAGCTTCTTTCTTCATTTGCTCTGAATGAGTGAGGCCGTAGCAGTTCCCGGTTGTATGAGAAGTTAAAGGAAAATGCTACCTAAAAGCTAGAAGGATGCATAGGGCTCAGGAAGGGGATGCAACTTGTTGGGATCTGGGGTTACTTCTCAGGAAGCATTCTGGGATGTGTAAGATACCATAGCTCTCTTAGCATGCACTTGATTGGGACACTCTCTGAGTTTAAAGGTGACACATTACAATATATCATAAAGAGACTTCTCTCTCTCTTTTTCTTTTACAGATTTATTGAGATATGTTTCACATACCCTAAAACTCACCCACTTAACGTATACAATTTGGTGGTTTCTAGTATGTTCACAGAGCTGTGCAACCGTCACCAGAATCTAATTTGAGAACATTTTTAACACCCTGAAAAGATAAAGATGTTCTAAACATCATAAATTAATACTCCATTAAAAGTCTCCAGTAACCAAAGTGGCTTTTAGTCAAATTTGATCAAAGGAGTTTCTCACACATATAGATAAAATCAAAATCTTAGATAGTCGTTGCTAATTACTGGTTTTTATCTTCGGGTGATAGGGTTCTAACTCCTGATAGACACTCTTACTCTCTTATCAATATTTAAAACGAAAAGGCTTTTTCTGTCTCTGAGACACAAGCAAAACACACAAGAATGATACAACCAAGACATTGACTAAATATTTCCAACTTTCTTTAAAACCCTAATATAACGTTTTTAGATTTGAGATTTGATTTCTGTGACCAAAATGTGAGCGGATTTCATTGCTTAGGAATATTACTAATAAGCACTTCAGTTCAAAATTTAAAACCAAAGACACCTTGTTTCCAGCGACACAGTAAACGAAGGGTCCAGACTTCTGTTTGATGGTTGAAGTGGCATCTCGCCTAGAGGCTGGCAGATGGACTGGGTGACCTTTGGGGATTATTTCTTTTCAGATTTGCGTCTAAAATAACTTAGATGCCATTTAATCATGTTTCTTTTATTATTTTGCATAAAAAGGGTCTGTATGGTCCTTTTTTAAAAAAATACTGGAAAAATAGATCTTGGGGGAGGTAAATTCAGACAGAGAACAGTGAGAATCTGTGTGGAAGAAAAGGAACCTCACTGGGAGGATAGGAAGTAGGTAGGGTTGTTTGCAGTGGCTGGAGGGGACTGGCAGCGCGCCCCCCCCCCCCCCCCCCCGTTCCCTCCTCTGGGAAGAATGGGTTTGGAGGGGAGGAGTTGGTTGTTAATTCTGTTTAAAATTCCTAAAACCCTAATTCCACATGTTACCCAACCCTTATGTACTTGCTAACAACTAATGTATTTACAGCATTGCTTTTCTCCGATTAATATTCATTCATTAATGAAATCAGTAATTCCTGGTAACTTTCTGACTTTTAGTTTTCAGTAATCTCTAGGAGTTACTGTAGAATTGCCCTTTGCCCTTTGGCAGAGAATATGGTTTGATCTCCTGTAGAGTCACGTGACTTTTCAGTCAGCTCTTTGTTTAGTGCCTGAATATCTACAACCTAGAGGAAGTAGGAGGGCAGCACATAACTGTTCACTCATTGCCAGGAGGTTTCGTTAAGTACCTGTTACATGCTCATGACTGTGCAGGAGGTTTTGAGGAAAAGTGTAAGACAAGGGCTATGATGTCCAGAAGCTTATGGTTTTGTTGAGGGAGAAAAGCGTGTATACACATACAGTGATTAAATACTACAGTAAGGTAGTATGTGATGGATGATAAGCCAGAATAAAGGCATCAGAAGATTATGAGAGCATTTCCAAGAATGAGGATTCTTGGTGATGTGGCCAGAGAAGACCTCAGACAGGAGAGATTAACTCGAGGAGACTGTAGCTCTGATCTGGTCATGCCCTGGATTGCTAAAACAGAAATGAGCTAATTGCAAACAGGAGCTATTTTTAGTTGATTGAGTTATGCCTCATTCACTGACCGAGTGTATCATGTGCTGATGAAAGGCAAGGAGTGATGTGTGCTAGAAAAACAGCTATGTTCTTCTGTTTCAGGTAGTTCTGTATCTCAATCTGTAATTTACAAATGGTTGCGTGTATGATTTCATTCTGTTGACCTGGTGCATTTTCCTTTTTAGATCTAAAGGGGCCATTCTGAACATCTCCTCTGCCAGCGGCCTAGTCCCTGTTCCACTGTTGGCCATTTACTCTGCGACCAAGGTGAACAATTTTTTAGTGAATCATGTCAGAATGAGAATGAGGAATACTTTTCGGTCTGAGAAATAAGCATGGAAGCTTCTTGAAGTTCTGTTCTTGGCTATTTTCAAATGGACTGGGAAGAAAAGGAATGGGGCACCGTGATCTCAGATCCACAGATGCTGTTTTCTGCTAGTAGTTGACTGGTTTTGAAACTGGTACAGGCATACCTCAGAGTTATTACCAGCTTGGTTCCCGACCCCCATAATAGAGTGAATCATCACAATAAAGCAAGTCAAATGAGTGTTTTAGTTTTCCAGTGTATATAAAAATTATGTTTACACTAGGGTCAAGGTGAAAAAAAAAAAAGCTACGTTTATACTGTAGTCATTAAGTGTGCAATAGCGTTATGTCTAGAGAAGCAGTGCACATATTTTAATTAAAAATACTTTATTGCTAGAAAATGACATCATCTGAGCTTTCAACATGTGGTAATCACTGAACACAGATCACCATAACACATACAATAATAAAGAAAAGACTGAAATATTAGGAGAACTACCAAAATATGACACAAAGACAGGAAGTGAGCAGATGCTGTTGGAAAGGTGGTGCCGATGATTTGCTTGAGGCAGGGTTGCCATAAACCTTCGATTTTGTAAAGAATGCGGCACTCGTGAAGTACAGTAAAGTGAAATGCAAGGAAGTGCGGTATGCCTGTGTTTGTACGTCCCAGAGAGAGAGAGAGCTGGTCTGGGCCAGTTAGATCAGTTGATCAGAACAGTTAATGATTGGGGATTTGGTCCATGAATGAGTCCACTCCATCCAGCAAAAGTTGCCACTCTGCAGAGCTTAGTGGAAGAATTTGCAGCCGGTCAGGACAGAAATACACACAGTAGGCGCAAGATAAGCCTGGATGAGAGTGTGAGCATTTTGCCACATTATTCAGAATTCATAGATACGAATTATCACTTCTGGAGTGAGACAAGAATTTTCTAGAACTCTCTGTAAGATGTCATAATTTTATACACTATCACCAATCACCTGTTCACATTACTAGTAGGAAAAATCATTTAGAATACATTTCCTGCTGCCTCCAGGTCCATAGCATCTTTATATACATTGTTGAGGCACAGGATACATCCCTGAAATGAAAATGACCATTGAGACGCTCAAGTTAAACTAGCTTTTAGGGAAAAATGAGCACCATCTAATACTCTAAGAACTTGCGATATGTCAGAGAAGGAAAAGAGCAAAACTCCTGCTTTCTTTTTCATTTGGCCCTTTGTCCACGGGAAAATCATGAACAGTGACTACTGTTTTGAAAAAGCTTGGCTCCACGCCCCACTCCTGCAATCTACTTGCTTTCTGTATCTGAAACATACAGGAGGGAGGTTTCAAATGAACACCCTGTTTTGTGAAGTGATTGTTGAACTCTAGCTTCTCACCTGTTCTGCTCCATGTGGCCACAAGACTGTTATTAGTTGGGAGCCTCGAAAAGTCATCATTGATACTTGGCATTTTAAGCCTGAGGTTGAGTCCATACTTGAAAAATGGTACATTATATTTTACAAATAGATTTAAAGTTGTACTAGCAGAAGAAGATGGGCTGTCACATTCATCCGTACGCTTCTTGGATCTTGCCATCCCCAAGGACCAAGAGGAAGCTTGCTCTTTTCTTTTCTTTACTGACAACAAAATCCCTATAGAGGAGAGTTGAACGGAATTCATATTGTGTTTTTGTTTGAATGGCAAGTGGGGAGGAGGAATGTGTCCTTTGTTATATAATAAAATATTTCTTCTTGGAAAGTAATTTTCTGCAAAAAGGAAAGAGAAGACCCTTTTCTGGTTAAGTCACAATTTGATCTGGAGATTCTAGTTGGTAAGAGAATACTTAATTTAGTGGCAGATAAAAACGAGTTGAGGTTTTGAGGTGTTTTTTTAAGGTCTCTTCTGTATGTGAAATAAAAAGAATGATTAGGAACTCGAGTGTTAAATGGTTAGTTTGTTATTTTTGTTGCCATGGCTACAAATCAGGCCGATTGATGTAATGTGTGTGTTTCCTTCCCACTCCCACCCCATCCCAGGCTTTTGTGGATTTCTTCTCTCAGTGCCTCCATGAGGAGTACAGGAGCAAGGGCATCTTTGTGCAGGTGAGTGGGGTATGTTTCAGTTGCATATCCCTGTTTTTGTGTGGTTTCCACAGCAACTGTTGCTGTCTTGGCAACGAAAGAAAATCACATTCCTAAGGAAAGTGTGACGTTAGCACACCATTAAAGACACGATTTCTTTTTCTTTTATGCACTTTAAGTCTAGATTTTAAAAAAGTTATCCCCTAGAATTCTTAAGTAGGGGTACTTAAAGTAGAACTAAACGCACGGTTTTATTTTTTTACAGTTTTATTTTGAGAAAATTAGACCATCCGTATCTCTTAGCTGCCAGGTGTTCAAGGCGTGTGGTGACTGTGTTCCCAGAGCCACTGGGTAATAACCACGGGGGAAGGTGGAGGGCTGAGTAAAACTCACTCCGTTCAGAGCAAGGACGACCGCGTGTACCAGGATGCCTTAGGTGTGGTAGTGAGTTTTAACTTTTTTTTTTTAATTGTGGTAAAAGTCCATAACAGAAAATACCATTTCAATCACGTTCAAGTATTTGTTTCAGTGGCATTAACTACATTCACATTGTTGTGCGGCCGTTAGCACCGTCCTCTCCATAACTTTTCATCTTCCAAAACTGAAATAATGTGTTTATTAAACAGTAACGCCTCGGGGCGCCTGGGTGGCTCAGTCGGTTAAGCGGCTGACTTCGGCTCAGGTCATGATCTCACGGTCCATGGGTTCGAGCCCCGGGTCGGGCTCTATGCTGACAGCTCAGAGCCTGGAGCCTATTTCAGATTCTGTGTCTCCCTCTCTCTCTGACCCTCCCCTATTCATGCTCTGTCTCTCTCTGTCTCAAAATAAATGTTAAAAAAAAAAAAAAAAAATTAAAAACAAAAAACAAAAAACAGTAACGCCTCACTTCCCCCTCTCCCAGCCCTGGAGAACCTCTGTCCTACTCTGTCTCTCTGAATCAGACTAGTGTAGGTACCTCTTATGGGTGGAATCGTACAGTATTTGTCTTTCTATGTCTGGCTTATTGCACTTCGTATAACATCTTCAGGGTTCATCCATGTTGTAGAGCATGTATCAGACTTTCCTTCCTTTTTAAGGCTGAATAAAATTACACGGTATGTATACACCACATTGTGTTTGTTCATTCATATGTTGTTGGACATTCAGCTTGCGCTCACCTTTTGGCTGCTGTGAATAATGTGGCTGTGAACGTGAGGGGTATGCCTATCTTTTTGAGGCCTGCTGTCAGTTCTTGTACATATGTCCCCAGAAGTGGAGTCACTGGATCAGGTGGTAATTTTATTTATATCTATATTTCTATTCTCTGAACTGCCTTTTTTCCATAGTAGCTTACATATTTTATACTCCCACAGCAATGCCCCAGGGCTCCCAATTTTTTCATATCCTTGCCAATACTTATTTTCTGTTTTGTTTTTGTTTTTAAATAATAGAGGTCCTAATGGGTAGGAAGTGGTCTTTCACTGTGGTTTTGATTTGCATTTCCCCAATGACTAGTGACGTTGAGCACCTTTTCAGCCACTTATTGGCCATTTTATATATTCTTTGGAGAAACGGCTATTCAAGTCTTTCACCCTTTTTTAATTGGGTTGCTTGCTTTTTATTTTTGAATTGTAGGAGTACTTTATATATTCTGGATATTAATCCTTTATTAGATATATGGATTGTAGATATTTTCTTCCACTCTGTGGGTTGCCTTTTCACTCTATGGATAGTGTCCTTTGATGCACAAAAGTTTTTAATTGTGATGTAGTCAGTTTATCTATTTTTTTCCTTCATTGCCTGTGCTTTTGGTGTCCTATCCAAGAAATCATTGCCAAATCCCATGTCATGAAGCTTCCCCCTGTGTTTTGTTTTAAGAGTTTTATAGTTTTAGCTTTTGCATTTAGGCCTTTGATCCAATTTGACTTAATTTTTGTAGAGACCTTTGATTTGATCATATAGCTAACAGATACAGAGCTGTGAAGATACAATACAAAATATGAGAGGAAGCAAATGTAGGAGTTTTCATGAGTATCTGTCTCCAATCAGCTATTGTTCAACACAAAGAAATAATGGCTCACAGTATTTCCATGCACGTTTTCAACAATGTCCTGGGAGAGGCTTGCAATTCTTCCCCCTTTCCTGCTCCTGCCCACGACCTGCCCCTACTGGTTCACACACCCCTTTGTTCTTCATGGCTTCCTCACTGCAAGCCTAGTATTTAGATTTTTGCATTCCAAAGCCCCAAATGATCAAACATCTAATAGCTAGTAGTTGAGGCGTTACTTTCAGGCACAGGGCTAAGCCCTTTATATGCATCCATTTATTTCATTTCATCTCATAACGACTTCATAAGGTGGTGTGATTATCATCTTCTTTAAATTTATGGAAATTGGAGTTAGAGAGGTTAAGCCACCCATCCATGTTGAACCAGGACTCAAATCCAAGTCTGTTTGGCACCAAAGCCTTTGTTCTTCATCACTGGCCTCCTTACTCGAGGCCTTTAGGACAGCATTGAACACATTGGATCCTTCTATGCTCAGGGAGTTATGGAATCAGAATGTGATTGGCTGCCTAGTTCCATTTGCTCCCTTGGATCTTTAGACAGTGAGGATCCCTAAGTGATGGGTGGGAGGGAGGGAAGGGTGGGTGATAGGCATTGAGGAGGGCACCTGTTGGGATGAGCACTGGGTGTTGTATGGAAACCAATTTGACAAGAAATTTCATATTAAAGAAAAAAAAAAGATCCCTAAAGTGTTGTCTGAATCTAGCTTCTAAACCCTTTTCTTCTATGAGTGGATATAGTAGCTCAGTCACCCACAGTGAGAGGGAGTGGTAGTTAAGGGAAGGTTAGATGAATGTTTCCTCATCTTCCGGGACCATCTTACAGTCTGCTACTTCTATACCCTGACCTGGGGTCTCGCCCAAGTAGTCCTTAGATGTCCTAGCCCTGTGGTGTTATTTTGATTTGCAGCTTCCCATAAATATAGGGTACACTGAGGAGGAAGACAGGGTTTTCGAGAATCCTGAATTTTATACCCAACTGCCATACTCCCTCTTCCCCCCTTGACCCTGTCATGTCAGTGCCCATAGCTGAAATCTGCTGTGTAGAATGTGGTATATTTTGGTAACAAGGAAACCAGTAGAGCATCCATGGGAGGTAAGGTGCCACATGCCACACAGTGTTGTGCCATTTTCTCGTTCTGAGGAGTCGGTTGTCATCAAGTTATTAATTTAGTAATTTTTAAACACCTACTGAGACTAAGCAGAAATCTTACAGATCCATTGGTGGGTGACCATCAGGCAGCAAGGCCGGAAGCTGGAAGTGTTTGAATGACAAAAGGGAATATTCCACTCTGTGAGCACAGATGAGCGGTTTCTAAAATTCTCTGAACAGACAAGACTGCCTCCTCTCTCATTCCCACAGCTTGCTTGCCTCAAAGATCTTTTCTCCATATTCTCTGCCTATTAATCTGCTGTGTCTAGAAGCTACTGGAAAAACACATTAGCATTTGTTTTTTGAAATATTTAACTTTGATAAACTTGTTTTTCCCCAGGAATGAATATCAATTATGTAATTTCATTGATCATTGTCTTTCTTCAAATAGATTCAATCAAGGTTTAAATGCAGTGTGAATCTGGTGAAAAAATAAAAACTCACATGTTTGTGAGAGAAAGTAGAGTTGTCATTTCTGTGCGAGCACATCAGAATGCTGAAGTAGATAGAACAGGATCTTGTACTCGTTCTGACCAAAGGGACAAAGACATCTGGTCTAAATGAAGCTGAGTTAAAAACTGTTGGTTTTTCATTGGTGGTGTTTTATGTCTGCACATTTTTTTGACCCAGGAGTATTTATCAACGATTTCCTCTTCCACTCCATCCCACGTACTGTTTGCTGGGTGATCTTGCTAAAATCCTAGGCAGGCGATGTTGCTTCCTTCATAGTCCTCCCATGGCTGCCCGCAAGGTTCAGGATTGAACCCAGGCTCCATGGGGCCATCGCCAGAGTGGACATTGTGCTGCCCGGTACCTGCTCTGCCCTCAGCAGGGTCCAGGACTGCCTTCTCTGCAGACACGCCTTTCCCTCTTCACGCCCCATCTCCCCATCTCCCAGAGCCTGTGACCCGTATCCGTCGTTCAGGGCTCAGGCCACACTTCACCAGCCCTGGGAAAGCGAATGTCAGCATGCGACGTGCCTTTCCTTCTGCCCTCCTGTTTTTTATTATATACTTCAACCTGATACACTCTGGCCCCCTCCTGCTCCCCCCCCCCCCCCCCCCGCTTCAATGTATTCTTGAGATCCGGATTTTTGTTTGTTTGTTTGCCTGCCTCTGTGTTGCTAATGGCACATGTAATTGGGGGCCTACTAGGGACCTGCCTTTTGCTTGGTATCACGGGAGACTCTGGTTGTACATGGCCATGCTTTGCGATACACAGACATTCGTTTTAAGGGCTTTTTTGAGCTTCTTCTCTTGCTGCCATATGCCTCTGGTCTTGAATTGTCAACCTCTGTATCTAGAGGGCTTCCGGGCTAATGCCATGTTGCCAAATTTCAGTTTCTTCTAATCCTTGGGAGGAAAGCTGTCTTTTCAGGTCTACCTCTGTGTGAATGTATATTAGATTGTTCTTTAGGGAGAGGAAGAGAGTCTGTTTTTTGAATTTAGCTTTTTTATATTAATTCCTTATTAATATTTTTTGCTTTTTTCTTTCCTATAATTTTGTGAGAGCATTTAACATTTCCTTCCATGAATTCAGATTTGCCATTAAATAAGTATTTTCTGGAAAGGCAAATGAACAGTAGAGACAATAAATGAAAAAAAGGTGAATCTGGGACCTGATAAATTCCATCTGTGCTTTTGAGTTTTGAATTGAAGGTAAGAAGTTCATTCTTGAGTCAACCATATCAAAAGGGTGCTCTGTTGGTGAGGACTATCTGTTCTCATTATTGTCCTGTAATTAAAGCCCAGTCAGAATTATGCTTAACTCTTTCAAAGGGCAAAATCCAAAGTGATCTGACCGGCTAGTTGATGGGCCCCAGGACCGGCTCCTTCCGTATGCCATGTACCAACTAGCCATGGATGCTGAAAAAGTATAAGAAATAGCTAAGACCAGGACAGCCACCTTCTTGAACTCTTCTTCTGGAAAACCTTCACAAACCTTCTTGTTTTTTTGAAAACTTTTTATTCAGAAATAATTTCAAATCTACAGAAAAGTTGTCAGAGAATAATACAAAGGACACTCCAATCTCCTTTACCCAGAGTCACTTTACCCATGCGGCACTTAACGTTACGCATTTTACTGTTTGCTTTATTATTGAAAGGTAAGTTGCATACATCATGGTTCTTTACCTCTGAATACTTTAGTGTGCATCTCCAGAGAATAAGGATATCCTTTTAGGTAACCACAACGCAGTTATCCACTTCAGAGTTAACACGGATGTAACATTTTTATCTAATCTACCATTAGTAGATTAGATATTCCAGTTTTTGACTCCTTAATAATCCTTATAGCATTTTTTATCCTCCAGTAAAGAATTCCGTCTACATTATCGGGTATGACATAGTACATAGTTGTTCTGTCTCCTTAGTTTCCTTGAATCTGCAATATGTCCACGGCCTTTCTTTGCCTTTGTGACGTTGACATTTTTGAAGAGCACCGTATTCCTCCTGCTCTTTTTGATCGAACATTCCTTATTTGGCACGTATCTGATGTTTCCTCACGGTTGGATTCACGTTGTGCTTTCCTAGCCAAAATTGTACATGTGAGTTTGTATCTTTCTCAGGGATTCACATCTAGGGACACACAATATCCATCTGCCCTTCACCGCTGGTGTTGATTTTGTTGCTTCAGTCAAGGTGTTACCCACTTTCTCTGCTGTGTAGTTACCGTCTTTTTCCCTTGCACTAATAAGCAACCTGTGGGGAGACACTGTAAGACCACGCAGATACCCTGCACCCTATCACAGTTGCCCCTAGAGTTAGCATCCTGTGGTAATGCCTCGCAAACCTGCCGTATGAAAGGGGTTTTTGATGCTAAGGAATTCATGAAGCCCTGTCTGGATATTTGGTCATTTCGAAGCAAGAAGTCACAGCTTCCTCAGTCCAAGCCATGGTTTTTTGTTTGTTGGTTTTGTTTTGTTTTTTAATGTTTTTTATTTACTTTGAGAGAGAGAGTGCAAGAGGAGGACAGATGCAGGGCTCAAACTCAGGAACCCTGAGATCATGACCTGAGCCGAAGTCGGACGCTTCACCGACTGAGCCATCCAGGTGCCCCAGGCCATGGTTTTATGCAGACCATGTTAATTACTGACTGGTATGCTTAAGGGCAGTGAGGAAGGGACGCTGGGCTTGGCATCAGCAAACCAAGGTTTTACTTCTGATATCGCCAGTCAGTGGTCATCTGACCTACAGAAAGCTGCTTCATTACTTTGAGCCTTAGCCTCCCCTTCTGGCAAATGGGGACAAAGGATGGGGCATATGTAAGAACACTGGAAACTGAAATGACACTCAAGTGTGAAGAAGAAAGACATTTGCATGTTTTGAATATCTACAATATGCTCCAAGTTTTCAACCATTTTGCTATCTTATTTGAAGTGGACATTAACTTAGGTCCATTTGACAAATAGGAAACTAAGATTCAAGAGGAGTCATGTCACTCGCCTAAGGTCAGTCCAGTTTGTCAGACAGTGAATGCCTGCTATTTGACAGGTCCTTAGCTAGGCAGGGAGGCAGCAAAGGTGAATCAGACACACCCTGTCCTCAAGGCTCAAGGCACACACACAACGAGAAGACAGATCGAGAAAGCACATTACAAAGACGAGGGATAGCAGGTCCAAAACTAGAGGTATATATTGTGTGCCACGTTTCTTCAATCAAGAAATATTTAGAGTGTGCCTAGTAGTCTGGTAATTGGGGATACGGTGGCAAAAAGACAGAGACAGATGGGTGTGGTAGAACTTAGGTTTAGTGGGGAGACAGACAATAAACAAGTAAACAAATACATGAATGGGATGACCTTGCAGAGTGATAAGCGCTACGAAGAAACTAGAGAAGGGTGACGTGTTCAAGAACGTTGGCAAGTGCAGGGAATTTACTGAGCTCTGGATTTGTAGCCTGGGTTCGAATCACTCTGGAGTCTGTGTTCTTTCTGTTTCTCTGCACCATACAGTTCTCCTCCTGGGAAGCCAAGTCTCTAAAGCCATCCCTTAGGGTTCAGTTTACCTGGCTCGTTATCAGAGGACAGACGAGGACACAGGTTGAGACCACTAAACCCAGAGAAGACAGTTGCAGGTTTCAGCTGGCCTGAAAATGAAATGGGCTTTCTTTCTTTCTTTTTTTTTTTTTAGCAGGAAATTGCAGAAGAATACTCTGTTTCGAGGTGAACTTAACCATAATGGGGACATTCACCTGGCCCCCTTCTCTTAAGTTACCACCTTCCAGTGCTTTGGTCCTCTTGGGTGATGAGAGTTGGTGGCTTTGTTAATTCAGCTAAATGTAGTAATCAGAATAAATTTAGAAAATAAATAAGACACATAGAGATGAGGGAGAAGACAAAATTCAGGTTTTTTTTTTTTTAAATGAAAGAAGATATTTCCTCTTTTATATTTTGTTAAATATTTTATAGCTTAGAGTAATCATATGGATCTACTGGGCTTCAAAGAGCTAGCAAGCCAAATACTAAGAAGTGGCTGTCGGGATTGAAAACAGAATTCTTCATCCATTCTTCTTTTTAATTGCCAATGCCAATAAAAGAAGGTAATGGAGTGTGTCTTTGTTAGTGCAGATGGAATCTAAATAGAACTATAAAGCAATATAATTCTCCCAGGAGATAATCATATCTGGTCAATTGCAACAACTTTGAGAAATGGCTTAAGAACAGTAACATTAGTCCTGTTGGGATCCGTGGTCTCCAGTCCCTTCCAGCCAGGTGACTCTCCATGTTTGTCATCGGTAACATCTTTTTTGCTTGGCCCCTTAAAACAGTGTTGCCCCACAAGAAGTAAAAACTTAAGGGGCAGTAATTTTACAACGTAAGAGGTAGTAAGTCCAGAAACAACTGACACATCCAGGTGGTTACCTCAATAGTCATTCTTTATAAATACGGCATCCTTACAAGCTGTAAAAATTCAGCCAGGTTTTTCTTTCTAAATTTATCCTGAAAAATATACATATTCTAAAACTTAGAAAGTAATTGCAAATATATCCTAGGGTTCAAATTCCACACTCTTTACCTGACAGTATTTTATTTAATCCTCACAGTAGCACAGTAAGGAATATGCTGTCTCCCCCAGTTGCAGAGGAAGAAACTGAATCTCAGTATTTTGGTCAGATCAGACACCTGGTATGTGGTCAAGGCTGTCTGATTTCAACACTGACATTCTCCCACCTCATACCCTGCTGCCTCTTTCTCTCACATTTCAAATTCATTCCATTGGGAAATCCTACCAACTTCGGTTTATCCACTATCTGACCACTTCTTGTGACCACCACTGCTACCAGTAATTTAAGCTGTCGCGATCTCTTGCCCTAGACATTCTGCAGTCCCTTCCTCCTCAGCCTCCCTACTCCCATCCTTGCCTGTAGCCCCAGTCGGCTCCCAGCAGTCACAGTCATCTCTTTAAAGCTAAATCAAGGACATTTTACCTCTCTACGGAAAAAAAATTCTCCCGTGGCTTTTCATTTCTTTCGGAGTAAAAGCATGAATTCTTAGGACCTACCATGTTCTGATTTCAGACGTTCCACATTATCTCGCCCCCTCCCAACCCCTCCCCCCGCCGCTATATCTCTGGTCCCCTTGAAGTTCCTCAAACACTCCAAGCACATGTCCACCTCAGGGCCTTTGCACTTGCTGTTCTTTCAGTCTAAAAGGATCTTTACCCAGATAGCCTTTTTGCTAGCTCATATAAGCAAAGATTGACATCTCTGTCACCACATCAGAGAGGTCTTTCTTGGTCACCTGCAGGAACAGCTGCTGTCACCTCTGTCGCTACTCAGGTTTACTTTTCTTTTTCCTTTTTATTATTACCTCCCAATATAGCATACATTTTTTATTGTTTGTAGTCTGTGGGTCCCCACTCCCGCCCCAGATGTAAGCTCTGTAAGATTAGGGACTTTCCTGTTGTTCACAGCCATATTCCACTGCCTAAAACAGTGTCCTACCAGGTGCTCAGGAAATATTTGTTGTTAAATAAATGCTTTTTGTGATATTACTCTGTTTCTCCTTTTGTTCTATGAATGTTAACATATAAATTCCACATATTCAGAAATAGGCCATTTGTAAGATTATCAGCCAGCCAGTGTTTATCAAGTATTTTCTTTGTACAGGGGCACCTGGGTGGCTCAGTCAGTTAAGGTCCAACTCTTGGTTTCGGCTCAGGTCATGATCACACAGTTTACAAGTTCGAGCCCTGCATTGGGCTCCATGCTAACAGTGCAGAGCCTGCTTGATTTTCTCTCTCTCTCTCTCTCTCCCTCTCCCTCTCCCTCTCCCTCTCCCTCTCCCTCCCTCCCCCCACCACCTCTCTTTCTGTCCCTCTCCTGCTTGCTCTCTCTTTCAAAATAAATAAACTTTAAAAAAAAGGGGGAGGATTTTCTTTGTACAGAACATACAACATTTTAACCCCTTCATACGGGGCTTAGGTGTTAAGGTTTATAGGTAATGCTACCGTGAGGCCTTCGCTCAATGCCATGTAGTCAAGGATCTCTGCATCATCAGAGTGATTCCTTTTCCCAAACATTTTCTAGGAAGTCCAGGTAAAAAGCAACAGCCTTTTTGTGGAAATGCTCATCTCATGGTCTGCAAGTAAAATAACACAAACTCCAAAGCTAGGATCTAAGTATAGAGTTAGATCTTCTGGAGGATATCAGATCCTGAAATGGAAGATGAATACACAGATGTAAGGAGAAAAGATTCTCTAAAATGCCTCATAGGAGCCACAGCCTCTGCCTTAAGAATGTGAGCCAGTCACACTGTCGAACGTAATACTCCTAAAAGGCAGATGAGACATCGTGTCTAGAATTCCATATTGTGCAAATAGACTGGAGCCCAGTGCCCTCTGGATCCGTGTTTGCCAAAGCATGGTTGTGAGTTGTTCTGGTTGTTTCTATTCATTTATTATTAATTTTTTTAATGTTTATTTTTGAGAGAGAGAGAGAGAGGCAGAGCACGAGCAGGGAGGCTGCAAAGAGAGAGGGAGACACAGAGGCTGAAGCAGGCTCCAGGCTCTGAGCTCTCAGCACAGAGCCCGACGCGGGGCTTGAACCCACAAACCATGAGATCATGACCTGAACCAAAGTCAGATGCTTAACCGACTGAGCCACCTAGGTGCCCCTGTTCTGGTCATTTTTAAATTCAAGAAGGCGTGTTTAGTACACAGGTGACGGTATGAGAGATACTTTATCACCTGAAATTACAAGGTTCAGTATTTGATTCTTGAATATCTGCCACACAGTGTTGGGCTCCATCTTTCCATTACTCCATGATATGAAGTTCCAGTGGCCTTCCTTCCTATTCTGAGCAAGGCCCCCTAAATTGTCTTGTAAAGACCAAATTACCTAAGCAGGCTACTCCAGTGCATGAGAAAAGGGATACCAAGTTGTCTTCAGGGATTTTTTTTTTTTTTTTTCTTGTAAACAGGCTGAACAAGGACAAAACATCAACAGCTTTGCTTTATGGCCTAGTTAGTTATTTTCACTTTGGCATTCTAAGTTGGAAGACCAGGGCACTTGCCTGCACCTATGGCTGTGAAGACCCAGGTTGTTTCCAAGGAGTAGTGTTTATAGTGGCAAAGTTTTGAGCTTAAGCAAGTTGTAAAATTTGTTCTGCCCAAAATACTAACTATAGAAGGGTGAGTACACTCGACCAGTTCACTGTAATGTTTGCATGAGTAGACAGGAAAATGGATTAATTATTGTTTGGGGTTTCTTTTGTTTTTCTTGTTGTTGTTGTTGTTTTGAGAGAGAGAGAGAGAGGAGAGAGAGAATGTGAACAGGTGAGGGGCAGAGAGAAAGGGAGACACAGAATCCGAAGCAGGCTCCAGGCTCCCAACTGTCAGCACAGACCCCGACGTGAGGCTCAAACTCATGAACTGCGAGATCATGACCTGAGCTGAAGTTGAATGCTTAACCAACTGAGCCACCCACGCACCCCCTTGTTTATTGTGTTTTTGTTGAAGTTTTTAAGGAGGGACCTAGATGACATTTTGAGTTACATTTCTTTTACAATAACTTGAAATATCCTTTTTATTTTTTTTAATTTAATTTATTTTTTTAATTTACATCCAAGTTAGTTAGCATATAGTGCAACAATGATTTCAGGAGTAGATTCCTTAATGCCCCTTACCCATTTAGCCCATCCCCCTTCCCATAACCCCTCCTGTAACCCTCTGTTTGTTCTCCATATTTAAGAGTCTCTTATGTTTTGTCTCCCTCCCTGTTTTTATATTATTTTTGCTTCCCTTCCCTTGTGTTCATCTGTTTTGTATCTTAAATTCCTCATATGAGTGAAGTCATATATTTGTCTTTCTCTGACTAATTTTGCTTAGCATAATACCCTCTAGTTCCATCCACGTGGTTGCAAACGGCAAGATTTCATTCTTTTTGATTGCTGAGTAATACTCCATTGTATATATACACCACATCTTTTTTATCCATTCATCCATCGGTGGACATTCGGGCTCTTTCCATACTTTGGCTATTGTCGATAGTGCTGCTATAAACATTGGGGTGCATGTACCCTTTCTAAACAGCATACCTGTATCCCTTGGATAAATACCTAGTTGTGCAATTGCTGGGTCATAGGGTAGTTCTATTTTCAACTTTTTGAGGAACCTCCATACTGGTTTCCAGAGTGGCTGCGCCAGCTTGCTTTGCCACCATCGGTGCAAAAGAGATCCTCTTTCTCCGCATCCTCGCCAACATCTGTTGTTGCCCGAGTTGTTAATGTTAGCCATTCTGCCACGTGTGAGGTGGTATCCCATTGTGGTTTTGATTTGTATTTCCCTGATGATGAGTGATGCTGAGCATTTTGAAATATCCTTTTTAAATTCTTGGCAAGTAACTAGACCTATACATTTATCTTGGTTTAGATAGATGATCTTGCTTAAGCTTCAGAATATCTAAAATTCTGGTCTAACCTCTCATATTAACACTGTCAACTTTCTGGTATAATTAATTCTCTGGACTGCAGCAGTGGAAGGGGACCCCACTACAGTTCTTCAGTGCCGTGCACACTGAGGTATTCTGTTGCTAAGTCACTCAGGAAATCTGTGCGCCCCTCCTGTGTGCTAGGTCTGCTCTAAGTACTGGCAATAGGGTGGTGATTAACGCCATGTTTTCTTAGGGTTTGTGCTCTAGAAATCACTACTGTCCAGTGCTTGGGTTTAGTTTTCTGTTGAGTGTAGCTTTCCTCCTGCCCCTGCCTCACACAATTCCAACACCTGAACCGCACTGCACAGCTCCCAGCTCCCTGAGAACATCACGCTCATTCTCTTTCTCTCTCTCTCTCCTTTTCTCTGCCCCTGCTATTCTCAGTACCCGAAACATTCTCCACTTGTTTGTTTACCTGGCAAACTCCTCTACTTTATTGAAGACGGAGCTCTAAAGTTATTTCATCTCTGAATCCTTTGCATCTTCTGCCAGCCCACGTTAATTGCCTTGACTTTAAACCACTGTCAGAAATTAATAAATACCCTTTCCAGAATTGGATTTGCATTTCTTTACTGGAAGAACATTGATTAAGTTGGGATTCCTAGGCATGTGTCTCCTGTCTCCACCTCTGGAGCTGGGAGGCTCCCTAGGCTATCTGGATGGGTTAACTGAATGGTGAGCTAACTTGTGCTGCCATCAAGTGGTTCAGCCAGGCAGTGCGACTTAATTCTTCTGCAAGATCAAACTAGTCCGATTTCTGCCATGTATCTACAGAGAGAGGGAGGGTGATAATCTCATTGTGTAATCGGGAGGTATGATTATCAGACCATATTCATCCTGAGGCACTTAAAACTTTATGGTACCCTTGGCAGGCTTGTGATCTGTAAATGGGAACGTGTTTTTGATCTTTACTTTTCTGTAACCAGGAAACCCGAGACAGAGATGTGACACGGCTTGCTCATGCGCCTTCATTATTTGAGACAGAGCACAGTGCATATGCTTTCTTTGGCTTTGCTTTTGCTACTCAGCTTGGTGAACAACGTTTTCTTTCCTTATCCGTTGTATGAGCCTCAGCAAACATTTCATACTGTGTTAGTCTGAGATCTCTCTTCAGTTTGTGCTCTCATATACTGTATCCTTGCTGCAATATGGCTTTAAAAGTAAAGGCCTTTTTGACAAAATATTTTTGCTCTTTAAGTGGGAGATACATGGATAGTGACAAACAAATTGTCAAAAACCAAGAGTCACCTAATCAAAGTCTGCCCAGGTATGGAGGTACTTTGGGGACGTTAGTTTACTTAGTGCACATCTCAATTTTACTTCTGTACCTCTAGTAAAGTTTTTTATTTTGACCACCAGGTGTTGGGTCCTTTTCTTTAATAGAAGTATCATTGTAATTTGTACTCTTTCCTCTCATGCATGTGTGATACACAGAATATATTTCCTCTCTGGTGAAGAGACAAGCCCAAGTTACTTCAAGCTAGAAGGGTCCTTTTGCATCATGACTCAGTACCATTGTAATAGGGTTCCTTTATATTCTATGTTGGATCCTGTCCAAATGTATCAAACATAAGCAATAGAGAACCTGACACTAGTTAAGTTCTTCTAACAGGTAGTGTTCAGACCTGTCATCCCACACCACCCCCATCAAGTGTCCCTTGCTTACCCAAGCTGTTGCCATATGGTCATAGTGTCTCCCCCACAAAGAACAAAAGAAAGAAAAGGCGAGGTGGCCCTGTCTTATTAGTAGCAAAGTTTATAAAGCTCAGATGCAGAATGATAATAAACTAGGGAAGAAGAGTGGTTGTCAAAGGCTGAGAAAGGGAAATGCTTAGTTTAGAGAGACCAAAGCTGGTAGAACCATCCTAATGAACCACAAATTGTGAAGACAATTAGCATCCTCTCTTGAGGAGGATCAGATGTCAAAAATCTACGTGGTGGTTTTGTAATGGTGCTCAATTCAGAGTAGAAAGAGTATCCTATCTGGAATCTCTGCCCTTTAGATTTGTTCAGTGCCTTCTTTTGAAAGGTTCACAGACGTTTACTTCTGCTTATATTTAATACTTTTTCAGTCTCATATTGTTTCATTGATAGATTGCCTTGTTACAATTTACTTTATCTGTCAGGTATCCTCTCAAGCTGGCTTTTCATGTGCTTCTCTCTCAAGATACACACTTTAGGTTTCACCAAAAGGTTTTTGCGTTTGTGCCACTGAGAGCAATCAGGCGTCGTTAGATTCTGGATTAGTTGCTTTCCTAATTACCAGTGTGTTTTTTTGGGGGGCGGGGGCTGTTGCCTTTCTAGAGTGTCCTGCCATTCTTCATAGCTACAAAGCTGTCTAAAATCCGAAAGCCCACTCTGGATACGCCCTCTGCAGAGACCTTCGTGAAGTCTGCGATTAAAACGGTGGGCTTGCAGTCCCGAACCACTGGGTACCTGATCCATTCTCTTATGGTATGTAGATTTTCAAGTCTCAAATCAGTAGTTTGCTGTGGGGTTTTCATTCCCACTGAGTCACAAAATAGCATGTGATGTATTAGCATATATGCATTGTCTAGACTTACTAACAAGGCATCTGTGTTGTTTTGTTTTTAAGTTTATTTATTTTGAGAGATAGAGAGTGTGTGTGGGTGTGGGTGTGTGCACAAGCCTGGGAGGTGCAGAGAGAGAGCGGGGAGAGAGAGAATCCCAAGCAGGTTCCACGCTGTCAGCGTGGTTTTATTTTAGAAGTTACCTACGAAGAAAACAACAATAAAGTAAAACATAAGATCAGATGCTTTAAGTTAGCTCAAATTATAGGCTGTAATTACCTATCTCCCCATTTCTTTCCCTAGGGCTCGATAATTTCAGTCACGCCTACCTGGCTGTATTTTAAAATAACCACGAATATGGGCAAATCCACGCGGGCTCGCTATCTGAAGAAAGCCAAGAAGAATTAAGCATTGATAACTACACTGAGTAGCTTGGCTGGGTGCACCAACCTACACAGGATTACGGCAAGACACCCCCCTCTCCAAAATCTGCGGTTGTCATTTATCAATTACTAATAAGGCTAAATGTTGTCATAATTGGGAGGAGAGCAGAAGTTGCTTTCAGGAATTCCAGACATATATTCTGGATACTACCAGGAGTTATTTTGAAGTTTAATATAAATGCTCATATCAAATGGACATAGAACTAATACTAGCAAGAACAGTGTAATGGGAAGGAACATGATTGTAGCAAATCACAGAACGACAGAGACAGACATAATGCTTCAGTGGTTTCGTCTGGCCAAAATGCCAACGATGATGATCTTTGTATTTTCTCTGAAATATACTTTAAAAAGTAATGGCCAGCTCCCCAACCCCCCCCCCTTTTTTTTTAAACACTTTGGGGGAGTGGAGCTGAATTGATTCACTTATGGGAGGACATATTGCAATATACATCACTAGAAGGTTTTCTAAAAGTATGTCCCAGTTTGTACATTTATATGGAACTTTTTATGCTCAAAGGTAGCTGATCACATAAAAATAAGACATGAAATATGGAGTTCTTTTTGACACATGAAGCCTGCTAAAATATGCTTTCCTCTGATACATATTTCTTTTCAGTTTAAATGCATGTAAATACTGAAGGCTATATGGTATGATTTATAAAGGTAAATGGACCAGAAAGTACACTGAGATGGGCAGCCGCTTATGGTGTCACTAAAACGGTTATCCAGGAAAGTGGCTTGCTTAGTCCCCAGCCTCTTCTGTTTCTGCACTGCACCAATACTGCTCACATATGTGACCACATGCTATTCCCACAACAGTAATGATAACAGAGAAGTGGCCTTGTAGTTTTAAACTGATACCCTATTGATAGCAATATGACTAGTTTTAATAAAAGGTGATATAACCATGGTGTTGATTGAAAAAATGTATTTCTTTCGTATTCGAAATTAAGGCTGTTTTTACACTGGCTTAATATAAATTGAGACTTACTTTTATCCTGCTCCATAACTTGTTTGAAGGAAATCATCAAGAAATAATTCAATATTGTGAAACATGCAATACAGAAGATAGGTCTTTACCAAGGCTGTGGTTCTTAGGCTCTGAGTTTTAAGCACTAGGAGATTTGTCCAAAAAAAAAAAAAAAAGTAAATTGCAGTGTTTAGGCGTTTCTAGCTTTTAATTTTGCCAGCTGAGGACGTAAAATAAAAACAGGAAGATCCAAAGTACTATCTGCTGTTAGCATCATTATATAGTTGAAAAGGCATTTTAGTACCAAAAAAAGTAAGAACATAATCTCAGAATCATTTAAATTGAATTAACTTAATTTTATGAAAAACACACTGCCTTTTTTGCTCTCATTTTGTTGTAGAAAGGTGAAGCCACAGTGACCTGGGCAATATTTTATTTTACACATTGGTTTGTTAATGGTTGCAGGTGATAGCTTTCAGTGGAGAGTTGGTAGAACCAGGAAGGGATTGATTTACAAGTGTACAAGATACTTCCTCTTCTGTCTGAGTTAGAAAATAGTTGCATTCTGATTAGGAAATCCCTTAGCAATCTCAAAACTTCTGAAGCTATAGCTTTTGCTACTTCAACTTGGCAGCTAGTATCTCTTATATTTGACACTCAGGTTTGCAGATAAGTGCATGAAAGTCTGTTTCCAGGCACATGAAAAGAAAAAGCTCATGAAAAGAGAAACCACCGTATTCCAAACTTTCAAAATAGCAGAGCACAATTTTTAGACCTAACTTTATATCAACTTGATATTATAGTCTGATATGTGCCAGGTAAGGTCTGAACCCGAAAAAAGGAGAATAAAAGAGACAGGTAGATTCATATAGAATCAGCTCACCTCACAACACAGTGAGCCAGATTTTCATTTCCTGTTCTTCCATTGTTCCCACATGGTAGCACGGGGGCGGGGCGGGGGGCATGGGAGGAACTGCCCTACACACATGATGACGTTGCCATTCTCATTTGTCTTTGTGCTCATCCCACGTGCACTGGGAATGAATACAGATGTTCTGATCATTCTCAACTTCCTCAGATGTGGTCCTGTCCTAAATGAAGGAGGCCGTCTCATTTGATACTTAGTGCAAGAAAAGCAGATAGCACTGAATTTTCTAGGGAGCGAACATTAGTGTGACACCACACAGACGGTGTCTATGTGGTGTGAGAGAGCTTTATTGTGATGACAATGAAATGAACTTTAAGTAGCACTCTAAGTGTTTGAGTCTGTTGACACCAAAAATTACCTGAGGTTGAGATGGTCCTGGGTTCTGCTACCTTCTCTGGAGTTTACCAGCATCAAAAGAAATCATCAGAGCTTTTTATTGAATATGTTGAAAACTGATTCAATTTAAAAAAATTTTTTAAGGACTCACTACTTTGTACTTTGATACTCCTCTCATGATGAAAACTTATAAATGTGGACAGAATTTAAGTTCCCTTGTGTAATATAATTCTGTTGAGGATTATATGGAGACATCTAGTAATGGAACACTGTGTAGCATGTACATAAACATATTACATCAAACAATGTTGATGTGATGATGGCATATTACAGCTTGTTCGCTCTCCTTTTTACATGCGTCACTGAAAAGCAAGCAAAATGGGTAGGACAAAAGGATGTAAGGCAGGCTTGTCTTCCTAATTACAAAAGTTTCAGACATACTGTTGTGTGCGTTTATTGAGCACTAACCATGTGCTCTTCTGGATGCCGGAGAAACTATAGTGAACAAAGCAGACAAAAACTCTTGCCCCTGTAGAGCTTCCATGTGAACGGGGGGAAGGGGAGGCGAGCAAATTAGGGAGACAGGTTAAAAAACAAGCAAATAAAGAAAAATAATAACATAGTATAAGTGCTTTATGCTATGGGGGGAACATGAAGCAAGGTAATGAGGAGGGGGAATCCACGTATGTAGGGTAAGGGTGGGAGGCTTGTGAATTTAAATAAGGTACTCATGGTAGGCCGTGGAGAAAGGTGGCATTTGAACAGTCCTGGGGAAGCCTTTCAGCTATGTGGGAGAAGGGCATATCAGGCAGACCAGCCTGTGCAAAGAACCCAAGGAGAGCGTGTGCCTGGTATGTTCCAAGAATAGCTAGGAGTGCATACATATACTCAAAGTGTATGCTAGGTGAACTCTTCCTTGAAGATTTCAGAGATCTAGGTTAGTTACGACTTTCTACCATAAAATCACCTTTTCGTTCTTGGTTATAATTCACGATCTTTGTATTGCTGAATTCAATTTGCTGGTATTTTATTTGGAATTTTTGCATCTCTATTGAGAACATTGGTTTGCAATCTTTCTCCTACTTGTCTGGCTTTCATATCAGTGTTATAAGTTCATTAAATGAGCTGGGACGTGTTGCTTATTTTGCTATGCTCTGGAAGACTCTGTAAAAGATTGGAGCGATCTTTTTCCGTCGAAGCTTATAAAACCATCTGGCCCTAGTATTTATTTGTGGGAAGATTCTTAACTACCGATTATGTTGCTTTAATGGTAAATAAGACAACTCAAGCTTTATACTTTTTCTTGAGTTAATTTTGAAAAAAAAATTATTTCTAAACATTTATTCATGTTTCCCCCCAGATTTATTAACATAATGTAATTCAAGGTATCTTTGTATTTTTTAAGCTTTCTCTTTCCTTTACCAATAATCTTTGTGTCCTCTCACTTTCTTTTCCTTGACCATTTTGCTAGAAATTTGTCTCCTTTATTAGTTTTAATGTTTATTTATTAATTTTTGAGAGAGAGTGAGCATGTGAGCAGGGGAGGAACAGAGAGAGAAGGAGAGACAGAGAATCCCAAGCAGGCTCCACACTGTCAGTGCAGAGAGCCCAATGTGGGGCTTGAACTCAACCCATGAACCGTGAGATCATGACCCGAGCCAAAGTCAGATGCTTAACTGACTAAGCTACCCAGGCACCCCCTTTATTAGTTTTTAAAGAACTATCTTTTGGCTTTGTTGATCCTCTCTGCCCTTTTCACTTTATGGTCTCCTGATTTTTGGCAGTTTATTCTGTTATTTTTCTTATTTCATAAATTGAACATTTCATTCAGGTTTAATATTTTTTTCTATTCTGACATAAACATCTACTGTTCCAAGTTTAATTATCTTTTGCTACATTCCACAATTTGTGTGTGTGTGTATACATAAACATGTATATACACATTTTTTTGAGTGCTAATATTGAAATTTACATTAAGACTTCTTTGACCTATGAATTGTTTAGAAATGTTTTTATTTTTACTTTTTAATGTTTATTCTTGAGAGAGAGAGAGAGAGAGAGAGACTGAGTGCGAGTGGGAGAGGGGCAGAGAGTGAGAAGGAGACACAGAATCCGAAGCAGACTCCAGGCTCTGAGCTGTCAGCACAGAGCCTGACGTGGGGCTTGAACTCATGAACAGCGAGATCAAGACATGAGCCGAAGTTGAACGCTTAACTGACTGAGCTGCCCAGGCGCCCCTAGAAATGTTTTTAAAAGCACAAATTCAAGTTTTTATAAATGCTATTTCCTTTTGGAAGAGCTTGTGTTGGTATCATCATTAATAAGACAACTTTACATTTTGTGCATTGTGATATCATGGACTGAAGATACTATGTCACTTATGTGGTATTCCTGCCAAAAATTTATAATCTGAACCTAATCAAGTAGAAATATCAGAAAAATTGAGGGATATTTCACAATATAACCAGCTTATATTTGTCAAAACCTTCAGATTAAAGAAGACTGAAGAAATGTCACAAGTAAATGTTACATGATCTTGGATTGAATCTTGATTAAGAAATTTTTGAGACAATGGGTTAGGTTTAAGTAAGGTCTGTAGAATATATAATAGCATTGTATCAATGTGAATTTCCTCAGTTTGATCATTGTACTGTGGTTATTCAAGGAAAAGCCCTTGGTTTTTAAGAAAATGCACACTAGAGGGGAGCCTGTTAAGCATCTGACTTCAGCTCATGTCATGATCTCACAGTTCGTGGGTTCAAGCCCCACTTCAGACTCTGTGCTGACAGCTCAGCATGGAGCCTGCTAAGGATGCTGTGTCTCCCTCTCTCTCTGCCCCTCCCCCACTCACTCACGCTCTCTCTCTCTCTCTCTCTCTGTCTCTCAAAAATAAATAAACCATTAAAAAAAAAAAGAAAATACACACTAGAGTATTTAGGGATAATGGGACATTATATTTGCAATCTTAAAAGGTTCATAAAAAATCATGTATACAGAAAACGATAAAGCAAATGTGTTAAAATGTTAATGTTGAAAGAATCTAGGTGAAAGGTAGTATTGGGAATTCTTTGTACTGCTTTGCAGATTTCCTCTAAATATGAAATTGTTTCAGAATAAAAAAGTTAATTTTTTGTTACTGATTTCTAAATAATTGCATTGTGGTCAAAGAACATGTGAGTACGACACAGCTTGGGCAAGTCGGAACCATTCTCGACTTCAGTTTTGCCTTCTGAAAATGGAATAATAACAGCACCTATCTTGTGGATTGTTGGTGAGCATGAATTCATATTTTTAAAGTACTCAGAATCTAGCCTGGCATATTTTACATATATATATATACACACACACACGCACACACACACACACACCTGTTGTAGTGGCTGAATAATGGTCCCCAAAGATAACCAGGTCCAAATCCCTGTACCCTGTAAATGCTATTATCTTATGTGGAAAGAGGTCTTTGCAGGTTAATGGAGGATCTTGAGATGAGATGAGATGAGATGAGATGAGATGAGATGAGATGATCCAGATGGGCCCCATGGAATCCTAGATATCCTTAGTAGAAGGAAGATAACACACAGAAGAGGAGACAGCAGTGTGACCCCAGAGGCAGAGATTGCAATGTTGCAGCCACAAGTCAAGGAATGCCACTGGCCACCAGAAACTGTTAGAGGCCAGGAATGGATTATTCCCCAGAGGTTCTGGAACATTCAGGGTCCAGCCAACATTTTGATTTTGGCCTAGCACCTGGCTTTGGACTTCTGGCCTCCAGAACTGTGAGGGAGTAACCTTGTTTTAAGCCACCGAGTTTATGGTAATGTTCCAGCAGCCATAGAAAACAAATAAAAATGTCAACTTTTTATTACTATTCTCAGAAATTTTATGAGATGTATTTTATGTCTATGGCCAATTTTTAAAACGTACCATACGTGCTTTAGAAAAATGTTTATTTACTAATTGTTATCTTCTATATATGTCCATTAAGTTAAGCTTGTTAACTGAATCCAAATCTTCCACATCTTTGCTAACGTTTGTTTGCCTGACCTGTCAATAGCTGAGAGAAGTGTTTTGAATTCCCTCACTGTAATGATGGATTGTCAGATTCCCCTGCTTTATCAGCTCTTGCTTCATACATTTTGAGGCTATCTTGTTACATGAATAAAGTTAGAATCATGCCTTTCTGGTGAGTTGAACTCTTTTTTGGTCATGTAGTGACAATCTCATTACTAATGCTTTTTGCCTTAAAGCCTGTTTTCTGCAGTACCCAACTAGCTCTCTCTGCTTTATTTTGGTTAGTGTTTAGTAGTATTTAGTTTTCAATCATTTTACTATTTTTCTATGTATCTTTCATGTAAATTCCAATTATCTGTTGAAAATCTACCTTTTTCACCTTCCTCTCCTCTGTTTTTATAAGTCTTCATAATAGTTTTAAAGTTCTTATCTGCTTACTCCTGCATGTGGATCATCCATGGGTCTATTTATTTTTTTCTTTTGATGATCAGTCACATTTTTCTGCCTCCTTGCAGGTCCCATAATTTTTTCTTTTTTTTGTATGCCAGACATTCCATACAAAAGAACCATTAAGACCGAAGTCAGTGTTATTCTCCAGAGAGGGTTTGCCTCTTCCCTGTTGGATAGGGTGAGAACTGATCACTCCAATCCAAACAGGTATTGAGCCTGAGCTAGGGCTAGGTTGCCTCTTCATTAGACTCAGTGCCCCTGCAGTTCCAAATGTCAGCGGGATGAAACCTGTCACATGCTTCTTGTGGGCTCTTCCTCCTCAGAACTTTATTTTTTAAGCACAGTAAGACTATAGAAGGTTTCACCTTGTCTTCTCAGTCCCTTCCTCTCCCTTCTGTTGTTCTAATACTCAGCAAATGTCTCAAAGGGCTAACTCTTGCATTTGGGGGTTCCTCCAGATTCCAATCCATCATGCCATCCTGATGGCTGCCAAAAGGTCTGTTGGATTCTCCTTCGCCTCATAGAAATGCCACTGCCTTTAGCAAGCCCAATCCTCAGCTCTTGCACTTAGAAAATGTCCCCGGAGAAAAACATGGCCAACGTACTTGACCAGGGTTCTTTATCATTTTAGTTAAGCCCATTGTATCACAGATCTCTAGAGTCTTCAAAGAAAAACAAAACTCATTTACTTGTTTATTTTCTATGTACAGTGGAGTAATTGCCTGCTACTAACATGTCCCCCCCCCCCCGCCCCCGCAAAGTAGTGTCTTCACTGAGGTTTTAGTTTTCGTTGTTACATTTGGTTCTTCAAAAATAGCTTTGCATTTTTTGATGATTTTGAATTAATGCTTGTAATACTTTTATTTATTTAAACGTTAAGCATCCTTATATTGTGTATCTAATAGTTCCCAATAATCCAACAATTTTTTTGTAGATATTTCTACTGTTTCTGCTGACTCTTGCTAATGGTGCTTTAGTTCCCTGTATTTTCCATGATTTGTGTGTGTGTGTGTACACGTGTGTTTATGGTCACTAGAACTGTATGGGAATTATTCAAGGCCTTAATGAGTGTAAATTTGCTTGGCGGGATTTGTGTTTGCATTAGACATGGGGGCGCTACCAGTTTTCATCTGCCTTAAAATTCCTACTTTGTGCAGTTTGGGGGTTTTTGTTGTTCTTGGGTTTGGGGATAACGCCAGGGGGTTTGTGTAAATGGTGTTAATTCAGCCCCTATGTAAAGTTAGGCTAGTGGCCTTGAATTCTCGGGGGTGACTTTTTTCCATCCTGAGTTAAGGCCAAAACAAAAAAAGTTTTCTTGTTGTTGGCCTCTGTGAGATTTCTCTTCTGTCACACCCCACAGCCCCAGTTCATCCTTTCTCTGAGTATGGAGTCCTCCCTGGGTCCTGCTTTATGCAGAAGGTCTCTGCTACACTCCCCTTCACCAGCTTTGTCACCATTCTGTCCCAAGCCATCTACCCTCCTCTCCCAGGAATATCCAAGCATTTAAGGCCACCAGGAAGGAGCTGTATGTGTCCCAGCTTACTCTGGACTCTGGTTCCCACATTATTCCTGGTCTCAGAGGAAATTTCTTTCACACAGGCAGGCAAATTCATTTATTGAAGAGTGTGTGTGTGTGTGTGTGTGTTTTAATGTTTATTTTTGAGAGAGAGAGCATGTGCTCTGGGGAAGAGAGAGAGCGTGTGCTCTGGGGAAGGGGAGAGAAAGAGGGAGACAGGATGCCAAGTGGGCTCTGCGCTGACAGCAGAGAGACCGATGTGGGGCTCGAACTCACCCACCGTGAGATCAAGATTATAAACTGAGCCGAAGTTGAACTCTTAAGCGCCACCCAAGCGCCCCTGAAAAGAGTGATTTATCTTTCATTTGTAAGTATTTTGTGGCAAACAGCCTTTAGGATCTCCAACCTGTTTTCTAGAAATGGAAACTCTATGTGCTTTCAATACATTGAGTCCGTCTCCTACCTACTGTACCACTGACTAGATCATTTCTGCAAAGCCACTGTTCTGCCCCTAGGAGAACAATAGGGCAAGCATGGAAAAATCCTTTCAAACTCCACCTTAAAAATGTGCTTCCTAGCAAGTGGTTTTAGATGTCTGAAAGATTTAAGACCAATTTTTAACATGCCCATTTATCTAGTGTTATTCCATGCATGAGAATAACTTGGGCTTATTACGTTTTTCATCCGTGCACCCACCCTGGTGCAGATGTTGGCTGCATTTGACCACCAAGCACTACATAACCTAAGGAGAAGCTTTAAGGAGAACCTCAGATGAATACTTTTTTTTTTTTTTTTTTTTTTTTTTTTAACAGCTATGCTGTCTTTGGTTCTTTCAGAGCAAAGGACAACCTAGACCCATCAGTTTAGTTTTTGTGCTTTTTCTACATAATGAATTTACTTCTAAAAAGTGGATCATTTATTTCTGAGACATGAGGGGAAAGACTCCACTAGTCATTAACTTATTATTTCAGGTGCTTTTAAATTATTTTAGAAATATGCTTTTGTTGCATATTTGCTTATCAGCATCCTGATCACTTGAAAGAAAACAATCCCTGCCTTAGGCACACACGAAAAACAAATGGACTCAACAGTTTCAAAGTGTTCTGTAAGATGGAAAGGAAGAGAAGGAATGTAAATGTTGATCCTAGGCTTCATACCATATATAAACATTGAATGCTTATTATGCCTCTCAAGGCCTGCCTGGTCTGACTTCTTTCTACTCCATTGCAAAGCACCCCTCTTTCTCTATTCCCACAGGAGCCCTCTTTCAGTCTCGCCAGTGCACCCCTTCACTTAGTGTGGTAGAGTGATTGCAAAAGTCGCTCCAATATTCTACTCCCAGTATCCACGCTCTTTGCAACGTGACTTTGCAACAACTCCATCGAGAGGTGAGGTCTATTTCCCCACTCCTTGAACCTGGGCTAGCTTGCTTTGGCCAATAAATGTGGTTTTGTGCCACTTCGAAGCCTAGACCTTAAGAGGTCTTGTGTGTTTGTCCACACCTCCCCTGACAGCACCGTTGGAACATGCCTGGTGAGCTTATTCATGGATGGGACAGCACACGGGGTCTAGGCCAGTCTAGATCAGCCAACCACCAGCTGCTGATGC
Source organism: Panthera tigris (assembly GCF_018350195.1). Taxonomy (NCBI): domain Eukaryota; kingdom Metazoa; phylum Chordata; class Mammalia; order Carnivora; family Felidae; genus Panthera; species Panthera tigris. Next base: position 95,460,560 of record NC_056669.1, read on the forward strand.
ACCAGCTGAATCAAATCCAAGTCAGAACTCCCAGCCAACACAAGACTCAGCACACAATGGGGAGATTACTCCACTAGGTTAAGTTCCCATGAGAGTCTTGTATCAAATATGACAACGCTAACCTTTGTGTATTTTTTTTTTAATGTTTGTTTATTTTTGGGGGGGGCGGAGCAGAGAGAGAGGGAGACACAGAATCTGAAGCAGGCTCCAGGCTCTGAGCTGTCAGCACAGAGCCCGATGTGGGGCTCGAACTCATCAACTGTGAGATCATGACCTGAGCCAAAGTCGGACACTTAACTGATGAAGCCACCCAGATGACCCTACATTTGTGTCTTGATATGACCCAGATACCTGAAGTTACCCACCAAGGAAGTAGTGAGGCTGACATTTGAATAAAGCCTTACCTGACATCACAGTTCATACACTTGAAATAATGTGGTTCACATGGCTCGGAGAACTCCGTGACGCTAAAGGAGAATCTGCTAAACCATCTAGATAAAGTCATCAAGAACAATTTAAAATCTAGGGTCTGATGGATTACATTGCTACCAGTCCTTCACTTTTAAAGTCTCTAAAAGAACCCAGCTATTAGGCCCCAGGAAATGGCTCCATATATCATTCCAGGAATAGTCCTGTCTTTCCTAATTTGGCTTTCCTTCTGCCATGTATTTGCAGAGAAGTGGCATCGTGGCCTCATGTAGCATATGGTTCAGTTTTTTCCTTTGTCAATGAGACTAATAGTTAGAAAATTGGATCAGTGTATGCATATAACTACAGTATCCCTTGACATGCCCTCAGGAAGTGTTAATATTATATGCTATTACTTAGAAATCAGATGTGTAAAATGATTTCTTTTTAGAAAGAAAATCCACTACTCTTTTTAGGATTAATAGGACTATCACTATCTTTCAGCCACGGAATGCTCCATACTGTGTGAGACTGACATGGGGCGCCTGAGTGGCTCAGTTGGTTAAGCATCCGGCTCTTGAGTTCAGCACATGTCATGATCTCAATGTTCCTGAGATTGAGCCCCACATCAGGCTCTGCACTTACAGAACGGAGCCTGCTTAGGATTCTCTTTCTCCCTCTCTCTCTCTGTCCCTCCCCCACTCACACTCTGTCTCTCAAAAATCAGTAAATAAACTAAAAAACAAACAAAACATTTTTTGTTAAAAAAATTTTTTTAATATTTATTTTTGAGAGAGACACACACACACAGAGTGTGAGTGGGGGAGGGGCAGAGAGACAGGGAGAATCCGAAGCAGGCTCCAGGCTCCAAGCTGTCAGCACAGAGCCCGACAGGACTCAAACTCATGAACTTTGAGATCATGGCCTGAGTCGAAGTCAGACGCTTAACCAACTGAGCCACCCAGGCACCCCAAACAAACAAAACTTCTGACATAACTCCCTATTTGCCTTAAAGCCTTCACTGATGACTGTAACTTCTAGTGACCTCTCCTGTCCCGGATTTTTGTCCGCTCTCCACAATTTCCCCTCCAATTATATTGTTCTTTAATTGTTCCTCACAGCGTACACTATGGCTTACTGGAAGATTTTATCTCGAGCAGCATCTGCTCTTGTGCTGGGCGTCAAATGGGAGCAATTCCTGTGTAGAGTCTGGGGAAGCATCCTGTCTTCCTCAACATTGTTTAGAGTTGGAGGAGACTTGAAAGCCTCCAAGCCACCACGCTGCAGTTGGCAGGTCCTGCCCCACCTTCCTCCCTCCAGCTGGGAACCGCTAAGCCTCTGGCAGTGAGACACGGGCCGGGAATTTCTCTACACAGTACCTTCGCTGAGAGCTATTAGCATGATGTGCCGTTATTTTCCTTGGATTGGATTTTCTCCGGAATTCTCAGCAGGCACTCCACGAGCAGCATATGATCGAAACAGGCAATGTTTGGCAAGAGTCTGGTGTGAAAATCAGCGACTGAAAATAGGTGCAGTGTGTAGCTCACTCAGAATCATTCTGGTAAGAGCTACCAGCACTTAAAGCATCTATCAGTTTTGCCATCCAAGGGATGAGGTATCTGTTGAGTGAAAAGTGGTCACCTGCAGAAAGCAGGCAGTTAGGAAAGGCTGAGCTCTGGCAGGTTCTTGGAAAATGAAACAAGGCACTGTTAAATATGCAAGGTGCTAGGCCCTGCCCCAGACCTAACCCACAATCTTGATAGGCAGCCTGGAATCTTCACTTAAAAATTTTTTTTAATGTTTATTTTCGAGAGAGAGACAGCGCAAGTAGGGGCGGGGAGCAGAGAGAGAGGGAGACACAGAATCCGAAGCAGGCTCCAGGCTCTGAGCTGTCAGCATAGAGCCTGATGTGGGGCTCGAACTCATGAACTGTGAGATCATGACCTGAGCTGAAGTCAGATGCTCAACCAACTGAGCCACCCAGGTGCCCCTTTTATCTCCATTTTTAACAAGCATCCCCTAGCAACTCTGATGCAGATGGCCTTCCAACCATACTCTGAAATGCTCGTTTCAGAGTAGAGGCAAGGCGACCAGATCGGCACAACCGATCTGCAATTTTGGGAAGGCTGTCTCAGGTGAAGGGAAACGAGAGCGGCACAAGAGTAAAGGGCCAGGAAGAGCAAGGGAGACCAAATCAGAGCCAAAATGATTACTTACAGTTTGAGACCAACTCTGGAGCCAGCCACTTGCCCGCTATTGCTCCCAACCCCTGATATCACAACCACACTGTAACAGTTAGGAATCGAATGGGAGACAGAAACTATACAGTATAATTCAGGGGAAAAAATAATCATTATAGGGTATCACCTACAAGGGGAAAGGAAAATAATAAGAATACAGAAAACAGTAGATATAGGGAACAGCCACTACCACATCTAGGTCCAGACAGGTGTGCGTGCACACAACACACACAACCACCAAGGAAGGCACAACTGTGGATGCACCCCCACCTGTTAGGAAGTTCAGATCTAGGCTGCATTTTTCAATGCAGGTTTCAATGCATTTTTCAATTTATCTTCTCCAGGTGAGCGTTTCACAGGGTTTTCAAGCAAAGGACGACTAGTCTCCTCAGACACAGGAGAGCAAGCTACTGCCCCTGCCCAGGGAGGTTCAGGGTGACTTGGGTGTTCAAGAATGTCAGTCCAAGTAGATGTCACTATTTCAGATTTGGGGATCCCATTCCTTCCCAATCGATGCCTTAAATTCACAAGGGGAACTTAACAAGGCTGTAAATGCCACTAACATTCCAGTCCAGCCCACAAAGAGATGCCAAACACCGTTGGCTGCTCTGCATTGCCCAGCCATCTGGGAGGAGCACTCTGGAATCAGGAAGAACCACTTCCTCCTCTAATGTCCCTCCAGCACCCTCTACTGTTGACGCTTAACGTCAGACCAAACTGCAAGGGAAAAATGTTCCAGGATTGCAGGCAGGGTTCTGGAGGATGGGTTTGGAGCTGAGAATGAGTGGGCTGATAACTGGCATCGCACCTCGCTTTCATTCCCTCTCCCACGGTCTCCACCACCACCCCCTGATGGAAACACAAATACTGCAAATAGAAATGGGGGAAACCCAGGGAGTAAGACTCAAAAGAACATCTTTCTAATGCTATATAATCTCACGTATCTAGGGTAACCAGCCATCTCAGTTGCCCGGTACCGTCCTGCCTTTAGCACTTAAAGTCCTATCTCCTGGAAGACCTCTTAGTGTCAGACAAACGGGAATGATTTGTCAACTGACATGCATCCTAAAGGTTTCTAAACTTTCTCTGCATTCGAATCACCTTGAGCACTTGGTAAAAATGCAGGTGATTGTTAAAAATGCAGTTATTTTGGAAGCAAGCAGGCCATAGATTGATTTTTGAGAAATGTTCTACTTGGAGGCTGAAGATGTGTTAATCACTTTTAGGGAGTCCTCAATCCAAACTTCTTTGTTCCTGTTCCAAAACCATAATCATTGAAAAGAAAGAATGGCATTCTTTAGAAGACACAGCCAAGGTTCCTGAACCAGAAACAGACACTGACAAATTACTAGTTGATGGGGACCAAAAAAAAAAAAAAAAAAAAGGTAAAAATTATAGTCTGGCCTTACCACTTTTCTCTCCTTTCAGTTCTAGGATAAATCATTTTCCTTCATTGTCACAAAGTATAACAAAGAATGATGGGTGCTGTGAAGATTAGATTGGTGGGGTACACTGAACCTCTCTAGGTAAGCAGTATATAATACAAGTCTTATTTCAAAGACTTCCACAGTGACTACTATTTGGTAGGTCTTAGAGAATAAGCCACACAAAACAGTCAGTTCGGTGCTACGTTTGCTATTTTCACAGTGTAAGACACATGGTTTAACATGGCCAGTTTAAAGATGCTTCTTAAAAACTCAGATGGGGTGAAGAGAAGACACCCTTAGTATCAATTGAATTTCTATTGTGTTTCAAGCATCCTGCTAAATTCTTTAAATGCATTACCACATTTAGCCCTCCCAACAAGAGCTATGCCAGTTTCATAAAGAAATGCAGAATTCGCCCTAGATTATACATCTAGTAAATGGTGTCGTCTGGACTGAAACTGAGGTCTGTTCACTCAAGCAAAATTTGGTTAGCAGTGGAGAGCCACGGAGAAGGTGTGGTCCCATGCCTCGTTGTGTTATTGATGGAAGTGCGCACAGGCTGCAATGGGGGCACAAAGGAAGTGCATGTTACATTCTCCACAGCTTTCAGGGTAGAATTCAAATCCTTCTACTTAGCACGTCACTACCTGGTTTCCCAACCCTGTCGCCCTTCCACCAGCCCGGCAGGTACCCTGTCACTCCGTATAGACCAAGGATGCTGGAGCTTAGACTTCTGCAGTTTGGCTTTCGGAGGCGGGGGGGGGGGGGTGGTGAAGGGGGGACTATGTCCAGCGGGACCTGGGCCTGGCAAACACGCCTTCTTTCCCACCCTCGCCACGCCCCACTCCTCACCGGGCTCCACACCACCTTCAATCTGTGCTCCCGTCCAATCCCGGCCCGCCCACCGGCGCCTTTAGCGGTCCGGCCCTCCCTGCGCAGGGATCGCGGAGCTGCCCGGAATCTGGCGGAAGGCGCCGGAAGCGGCGGCGGCGGCGCGTGACGTCAAGAGGAAATGCCTGACGCCGCGGCCCGTGGTTGCGAGCTGTTGGAGTCGGTGCTGCACCCTTAAGGTTCCCCAAGCGCAGGCGGCGGAGCGGCTCCGGGACGGCGGGGTTCGCCTCGGGACTGAGCAGGTTTGTAGCTGCGCGCCCGGCTCCGCTGCTTCTGTGGCGACCGGGCCCCCCGCTCGGTGCCTGGGGGTGTGGGGACCGTCCCCCGAGGACCCTTCCCGGCCTACCTCTGGGACCGCATCCCGGGGCTCCTGGAAGAGAAGAGCCTAATAATAGGGAAAGTTGCGCACTCTTCTTGAGGACCAGCCTTTTTCAGCGGTTAGAGAGATATTGGTTCCCCTCTTAATAGAGGAAGAAACTGAGGCGCGGAAAGGTGAAGTCATCTGACACAGGTCATGCAGCTGGGAACTGATAGATTTAGGTTCAGAGCGAGCCAGGCTGGCGCCAGAGCCCTCGTGTTTTGTTTTTGTTTGTTTGTTTGTTTGTCTTCTGCAGGGTTCTCAAGCTTTGTATGGGGTAAAGAATCCCAGGGTGGAAGGTGGGGTTAGTTAAACAGTTTCTGGGACGCCACAAAATCTTTGGGTCTAGGATGAGGCTCCGAAATCTGTTATTTTCAACAGCTGTCCCCTGGCACATAGTATTACTCCCCTGTGAACAGAGCAATGGTCGTGTTAAGAGCTTTTATGGTCTCAGTTGAGAGAAAATACAAACTTCCTCTACACATCTGGTAGGAGTGGAGGGTTAGTATTTGACTCTGCCATGAACTCTTTTTGGGCAGATGGCAGTCTCCGTCGTCTCCCCACCTATTAAATGAGAAGGAGCTACATGCCCTTACCCACCTGGGGAAATTTGTTAAATGTACAGATTCCTGGGCCCATCTCAGCTTGGAAGATCTGGGAAGGTCTGGAAATTGGTGGGCTAAATAAGCCATAAGATGAGATGGTAACATTTGAGAACTTGAGATGTGAAGCCTTCTTAGATCAGTAAAGAAATGGATCATAGGTTCAGAACATGTGCTGTGAATCTCCCCGTTTTTGTCTTTTTGTACCTGTGCTCCTGTATGTGGGCTATGAGCTAAAATTTCATTGGCAAAAATGCTAAAAAAGTGGTTTTGATGTAGAATCTCTGATTGCTATTGAGCTTGAAAGGATTATAATTACTCCCTTAGGTAGTCTACGCTCTCATAATCCTAACTAAAAGCACTTTCCTATTTTTTTTTTTTTTTTTTTTAAACAGATACCATTGGGTGGTTTTAATCAGGAATGAAATGTTCTGAAAGCTGAGAGCAGAAGCCTTTTCGGTCAACATGGAAGACAAAAGACGGCGAGCCCGAGTGCAGGGAGCCTGGGCTGGCCCTGCTAAGAGCCAGGCCACTACTCAGCCAGGCAAGAACCTGTGGGGACCTTGTGTGAATGCACCTGCATTTCAGTTGATGTTAAGGAATTATTTAAAACGTAGCTGGTACTTTGATTTTCCTGATGGCGATCTTTTATTGAGGGTTGATATTTAGTATTCCTCATATTTAGTGCCTGCTCTCAAACCTTACAGTGTGTGTTTTGGGGTCTTCGACAGACTTTACTAATTAATTTCTAGATGTAATATAGATTATCTTCAAGTAGACTCTCTTGACTCTTGCTCAATAGAGCAGACATTTTGGAGTCTGGTTTGAGTCTGTTCTTGCCTTACTTTAGCTACCACTGCTAAGAGCCATCTCCACCAGAGGCCTGGTCAGACCTGGACAAACAAGGAGCATCATCTTTTGGATAGACAGCTCGTATTCAGAGAACCCCAGGAGGTAAATTCTTTTTCTCTCACAACACTAAGAGGTTTGCTTGTAAAAGCTGTAGTCACACAGTAGATCCTCAAATAGTGACTGAATACATTCGCTAATAAAAGGAGCATGCAAGGCATATAATAATAATAATGAAATGTGGACTATCAGCTCCTTAGTGTATCTGAAGATTTCTTTATAGTCTGCTCCCAACTCATGGCTGTATAAAGTTCCCATTTTGGGGGCAAGGAGGTTATACCATGACTAGTGCTTACATTGGTCATCGGAGTACTTTTTTTTTAATGTTAATTTATTTTGAGAGAGAGAGTGAGCAGGGAGAGGTGTAGAGAGAGGGAGAGAGGGAGAGAACCCCAAGCAGGCTCTGTGGGGCTTGATCCCACGAACTGGGAGATCATGACCTGAGCCAAAATCCAGAATCAGATGCTTAACCAACTGAACCACCGAGGGCCCCCCCCCTTTTTTTTAATGTTTATTTTTGAGAGAGAGAGAGAGAGAGAGAGAGAATGAATGCGTATGCATGAGCAAGGAATAAGCAGAGAGAGAGAGAGGGAGACAGAATCCTAAGCAGGCTCTGCATAGTCAGTGCAAAGCCCGGCAGGGGACTCAAACCTACCAACTGTGAAATCGTGACCTTGGCTGAAGTCAGACGCTCAACTGAACCGAGCCACCCATGCGCCCTGGTTTTGTGAGTTCTAACAGTCCTAAACCCTTGCTGTCTTTAGTACTAGTGTAGCAGGTGCCTCTGGAATTGGATTGAAATTTCAACTACTACAATGCCGATTTTTTAGCTTTTTTTCCCCATGGGGGAAAAGTTGTAAGAAATAGTGAAGATTCACTGTTTTTTAATAGCATGGGAACATGTTATTAAAAATCAGGCATTTTGCTTTAGTAGTGCTTGTAAAAATAACGATTAAGACTTATTTCTTCATGTATCTTCTATTTTTAAAAATATCCTGGGCCGCCTGGCGGCTCAGTCGGTTGAGCGTCCAACTTCAGCTCAGGTCATGATCTCACAGCTCATGAGTTTGAGCCCCATGTTGGGCTGTGTGCTGACAGCTCAGAGCCTGGAGCCTGCTTGAGATTCTGTGTCTCCCTCTCTCTCTGCCCCTCCTCCACTTATGCCATGTCTCTCTCGCTCTCTCAAAAATAAACAAACATTAAAAAAAAAAAAATCTCCTGGAAAGATTTTTCCAGAATTACTGGGTGCTTGGAAAATGGATTGATTCTACTTTTATTATTTTTTCTTGCCCCAGTAGTAACTGTGAAGTAGTTCTAAGAAAAGCAGACACGGGTCTCTAGTGGCATAGTAAGAGCTTGGAATAAAAAAGGATAGTTTTAAACTTGATTTATTTTTACCAGTAATGAGAGGATATGATAATCCTGCAGATAAGCCTTTCTGAGGATTAGGGATCATTCCAGAAGTAAAATCTGCCTGTTCCTTGCAGGTAGTACGCAGAGCCCCAGAGCCACGAGTGATTGAGTAAGTAATTTGCTGCCATTCTGTATTTTTTGCCCGCAGTAAAATGGAGAGCCCAGATAACTCACCCAGTTTTTTCCAGCTGGAAGGAAGCTAATGGCCCAATTACTGTCTTAATTTTAGGCTGGGGTATTTGTATCTTAGACATCTTTAAACTTGGTCTTTTGGGAAACCTTTCACAATTTGCTAATGGTGTGGAAAATGCCATAAGATGCCTATACGTTGATCTCTGACTTGTGTAGGTTTCTTGACCCTGTTTCACTAAGATATCTGCAGACAGTAAGTGAAAACATCTCCTAGGTAAAGACAGAGTGGGGGCACTGGATGGTTCCGTTGGTTGAGTATCCACCTCTTGATCTCAGCTCAGGTCTTGATCTTAGGTTCGTGAGTTCAAGCCCCATGTTGGGCTCCACGCTGGGTGTGGAACCCACTTAAAAAAAGAAAAAAAAGACAGGGAGGTTTTTTCCTAGTCATTAAAACCTGGATATTTGAGAAGACTTTAGTTAGGTACTGTTCGACTAGCAATGCTTATGAAAGCTGTTAGAAATCTAGAGGGCTTTAAATGTTTACTTACTTGTTCCAGAGCAGTTTAAATTCTTAAATTGATCTGTATATAAAATAACCTCTTTGATTTATAATTCCTCTTATACTGATCAGCATATAAAACATTCTTTTCCAAAATTAACGAAAGATGCTTTGACTTCTTTTTTCCTGCTTTTCAGTTTCCATCTGATGTACATAAATTGCCAGTAGAAAGCATCCTTTTATTTATTTATTTATTTATGTATTTTTTTAATGTTTACTTATTTTTGAGGAAGAGAGACAGTGTGAGTGGGGAAGGGACAGAGAGAGAGGGAGACACAGAATCCAAAGCAGGTTCCAGGCTCTGAGCTGTCAGCACGGAGCCCGACGTGGGACTCAAACTCACAGACTGCGAGATTGTGACCTGAGCCAAAGTCGGACGCTTAACCGACTGAGCCATCCAGGCGCCCCATGCATCCTTTTATTTTAACAAATTAGCGTTTGCATGTTATTGCTCATGAACAGTCTGTTAGTCTGTTTGGCTATTTGCAGGTCGACTTGTATAGCTTAGAAAAATGTGAAACTAACACGAGGTCATCATACTTTGAAAGAGGGTATCAAAGTTGTGGCCTTACCACTAGTTAGCTATGTAACGAGTCCTTAGGTAAGTTAAGGCCATTTCTCAGGACTTTAGTTTCCTTGTCTGTGATACAGGATTTGGACCACATAGTCACTTAAGGCAGAGTGTGGTAGCTCTAACAGTCTTTGATTGTTTGTAAGTACCAGTGTGACATTGCCTCCATTGGTGATAAAGAGAAGAAACAAAACCATGAAACCTATTACGAGGTACATGTGGGACATGCAGGCTGAAAAAATGGGCAGTTGTGAATATTCAGGTCATAGCAAAATGACAAAACTTCCTGTTTGATCCCAGCATTTGTTAATTCTAGTTATGTAAAGTTAGCTATGTTAGATTTTTATTTGATAACCAGAAATGTCACCCACATTTGAACTGAGCCAGTTTCTTAATGTGGCCCAAAATATATCACACTGAAACATTGTGTTCACACTATGGGAAACTATAGGCCGCTCATTTAGAGACATGATAAATGTATGTGACAATAACTCTGCCTACATTTTGGCTCAGAGGGGCTTGCACAATCTGCCTGAGAGCCCAGCTCACAGATCATGAACTTCTGGCTCGCATGGCAGAGGGTGATGTGAACACTCTCCCTTTATATTATTTTCTGTAATTTACCCCTGTCTGGGAGGATCTGACACCATTATTCTGGCATAGGAACCTATGCAGTCTGGGTGTCTGTTTTCTCACCGTGGACCTCACCACCTTGCACACCTGGAACAGTTTTGTACTTTTGCTCATTTGGTTAAATTCTGAGCTTCTTACTGCCCATCTACTATGTTCTAGGCACTGGGAAACAACGGTAACCCATTGCTTGCCCGTCAGTAGCCCACAGTCTTGTGAATGAAATAGACATGTAATAAGGTAAATTGCAGTAGTGTATATTTTGAAACAGTAGACTTATAGTAAGGTCTACTGGTAGCATGGAGAATGAGATGGTTAACATTATTTGGGTGGATTAATGGTCAGGAAAGCGCTACAGGAGGTGAGACTGAGCTGAGATTTTGAAGGATGAATTAGAATTTTCTGTGGGACCAAAGCTCGGGTGGGTTGGATCGCGGGTGCCAGATGACGGAGGAGGGCGAGGGGGTATTCCAGCTTGTAGAAAAGCAGGATTAGAAATACGGGAGTGTATTCAGGAGATTCCAAATAGCAATGGGAGGATCACGAGTGGGTGGGAGCTGTCAGGAAGTGGAGCCTTGAAAAGTTGGTGGGGAACCTTTTTTAATCAGGCGGGAACCTCATTAGACGTGTATCTGAAAGCAACAGCAGCTCATAGCCCTGAGATGGACTTGCTTCCTGTTAAATGCACCTATTCCAGGGTCTCCAAAGGGATGTGCTGTTTGGTACCCCTTCGTGTGATAGATTTCTGGACCATAGCAGCCTCAATTGTGGATGACGTACAGAGGGGTAGAATCAGAATTTATTTTATCTCAGTTTTTGTCTCCATGGCCTGATTCCATCAGGATTCAATTCCCGGCCACATCAGTGGTCTGCCACCATCTCACTCTTCGTCTCGCTGGTGGAAGAAGGTGGGGTTAGGGCTCCCTCATAGTGCACCCTCGTTGTGAAATCATTCTGGTGATCAGGAGTTTGGGAACTGCAAAGCACAGCCCTTCCACTGGGTGGAGTGTATTATTTTGCCTGATCCCAATGAGTCTGTTTTCTTGATTTATGTAGCAGAGAAGGTGTGTATGATATCAGCGTGTCACCCACAGGCGTATCTAGGTAAGTGAATCCTCCCTGGAAAGTTCATAATTATTTTTCAGTTAATAGTCTCTTAAAATGTTCTACTCCCTTACTTGAGATAGGTAACTTCTGCCTCTGAAAATCTCGGGGAGTGAGACTTTGGTAATATCTCTTTTTATATAACATTTCTGACTCCAAAACATTTTCATAGCCTCTCTGTCAGGTGTAGTAACTATTCTGCAGTTTTTCAGGTGAGAAAATGAGACCCAGGGAGATTAAGTACCTTTTTCCTAGTACCACATAGTAACTTAAAATTACAGGTGACCTAGCTTCTACTTCTGTTCTTTGAATGCTCCATTTTATTACTATTATATTACATTATATATATCACTTCACTTATTATCGCATTAATCATATTACTACATATATTTTCATATGTGTTACATTATGTTAATCTTTAATCTACATGAGTAAGTTAATACCTTAATCTACATTAAGGTAGATTTCAATAAAGTTAAAGCATGTGCAATTTAGGGTATAGTAGGCATTAATCATTATTAAAATGAAAATTTTGGAAGCATCCCCTTAATGCATGAGTTTGCTAAGTCACTATAAAATAATTTATTTTAAATGGCCATTTAAAATAAATATATCAGAACTTGCATATCTAAATGAATTGCTTAGAAAGAGCTTCAGAATCTCTTTTGAAACAAGTTTAACAGTCACACAAGAAAACCAGTTGCATTATTTTGGTCGCATCTCATTGTTAAACAGGTATGGCTTCAGGTGCGTTGTGGCTCTGAAAAAATCAAAGGCACCTTCAAAGAGTGAAGTTTGACAGAATGTTCCAAGGGCTTTCAGAACAAAGAAGGATACCCAAAATGATTTTGAGCTGACTTGGCATTAATGAAATAAGTGTATATTCAGTGACAGAAAGAACCCTCATTTGGAAGTGTTTATTTTGATACAGTCATAAATGATCATTTTCCCTACAACTGGCATAGTCTCAGAAGACAACCAATTGTTAGAATAACACAGGGCCAGGCATTTTGTTAGTTTACTTTTCACAGTGAGCCTGTGAGGGGGTAATCATTTTTGTGTTACAGGTAGGAAAAACCAGCGTTCGTAGAAGTTAAGTAATTTACCCAGTTTCACAGCAAGTGGTAGGGGAGCAGTATTTGAAGCGTGTCCGTAAAAGCCCTCATGCGTTCTTTTTCCTTTATTGCCTCTTACTTGTCTTAACGTGAAAGTTTGTTTCACATCTGGAACATCATGTCCTGCTTGCCATGGGAGGTGTGGCAAGATGAGTTCATCTACCCATGAAAGGAAGCATGCAAATTAACTGACTTCACTAATGGTTAGAGACTAGCCCATCTTTTCTGTGTTCTTTAGTTAATAATGGTTCTTTCTTCATCAAGGGTGTGTTTGTATCCTGGCTTTGTTGACCTAAAAGAAGCCGACTGGGTATTGGAACAACTTTGTGAGGTTGTTCCCTGGAAACAGAGGACCGGCATCAGAGAGGGTAAGCACATGTCTGAGATGGCGCTTGTTGCCACCTGGTCTCTCTAGAGACACCGTTGCTTCTTTCACCACGGCCAGTCTTAATTAAACAGAAGAGTAGGGATTTGCCAGCCAAAAGGGACGGGGAAGAGTGTTCCAGGCAGATGAAAGAGCAGGTGGAAGGCCCAGCGGTCAGAGAACAGGGCAGGAGCCAGGAGGTGGGAGTTCAAGGAACCAGAGCATATGTGGTTTGGCTGACCTGTGCTTGACATACTTCTATCTTTTTGAGTTTGTTTGCTACCATTATTACTTCAAACAGTGACAGCTTACCTCTTTCTTCATAGAAACCTCCAGAGCTTTCTTTTTTCCAAATCTGTTCGGCATATGTTCTTGTATGATCCTTATTGCCAGCTTTTTATCCTCATTTTAGTTTCAGTAGAAGAGTCCGGTGTCTTTCCATTTCAGCATTTGTACTCTCCTGAACTTGTAAAGATGACAGGACTCGGAGCCTGCTCCTCCGTGGTCACCCACAAGCAGCACAGCTGCTGGACCAGAGGTGTCCACTGGAGGGCGTCTATGCCCTAGCGTAAAATTTCCTGTCGGGCACATTGTGTGAATTCAGATTTTCTGTAAAGAAAGAGGCAGAGTATACTGGCTTCATCTGTGGGACTTGGAAGTCAGAATAGGAGTCTGCTTTTTCTCCTTACTCCCAGAGATTCCACAGCAGTGGCAGACTTGGCTTTGATTGCTGGCTTTGTCATTCAAAGTAGTTGTTAATTTTAGGCAAATTACAGTTACATAGTTTTCCAATTCTTGGTTTTCTGGTCTGTAAAATGGACTAATGATAATACCTATGTTGTGATAATTAAGGGAGGTAATGCATGATAAGTGCTTAGTAGAATGGCTGGTGCATACACAGTAAGCCTTCAGTGAATGTTAGCTGCCTTTATGATTATTGTTCTTATTGTAGCAGCTGATGTCAATTGTGGGAAAAAATAGTAGATTGTGGATAACCCCCTACTAAATATATTGAACATCAAAAACTTCTGACTACAATCAGCTACATGCTATGGTTGGTCAGAGCACTTTTTTCTTCATCAAAATCAAAAGGTGGCACATGGATGAACAGTTTATCTTGTTTCTTATACGGATGTTGGTGCCACAGATTCCTGCCTATGAGGGTTCAGACTCCATATCCTGCTTTTTAGACCTTCTCGAATCTGAACCTTTCTGAAGTGTGACTCCACCCTTGTTTATGTCATCACTGATGCAAACGAGTCACACGTACTCTCAGAGCTTTGCCAATACGGTTTCTGCCAACATACCTTCTTTTGTCTTCTTTCTTTGAGCTCTTACCCATTCTTCTCCTGAAATCCCATGTCCTCAAGGTGGAACCGTGGGTCAGAGCCCATCTTTATCTGCCTTTGTATTTCTCATAGCTTCTTGCACATTGCATGGTGCTCAGTAGGTACACCTTAAATAGCGTTAAACCATTTCAAAGGCCCTGTATTTTCTTTCTCAGATGTAACTTACAAGCAACCAAGACTTACAGCATGGTATGGAGAACTTCCTTACACTTATTCAAGAATCACTATGGAACCAAATGCTCACGTATGTTGGAATGTTGTTGGTATGGTTTTATAGACTGTGTACTATAAGTGTAGAGTACTATAAAATAACAGTACTATAAAATAGCTTGCAGAGTTGCATGATGGTTCCTAGTTTAAAAAATCCTCTGGGTTCAAACACTGAGTCTTTGTGCTTGTCACTCTTGATGTGCTTTTTGATCTAGAGATAAACTCTGAGGATGAGAAAAAAATTGGAACTAGAATAAACTGGAACCAGACTCAAGGATTTCAGGAAGAGGAACCATTTCTTCACATCCCTCCCTTCCCCCAGCTTTTCTGGCCATAGCCTTCTGTGTACACCCTTGTACACGTTTGCTGTAGAGCCAAGTTCTTATGACTGGCCAGTGAGGTCAGAACATCTCCTTCCATTTCTCAGGCTCTTTTGCCATTTGTGAAAAAATCTGGTATTTTTCTTGTTGACTTTGTACTCATTCTGTGGCTGTAGTTCTTAGACTTACATCTTATCATTGCTTTGGCTTATTTCTTATTTCACATCTTTTGTTTTTAAAAGTTTCCATGACAGTAGACAAAGAGATTCTAGTATATAAATGAAGCTTGTCCAAAGGATAGAGTTAAGGTCCAAGAAATAGCTCCCTGTTTAGTTCCTGGAATCTTGCCTTTTGGCAAATAATTTTATGCTTTATTGAAAGAGACTTTGAAGAAAATGGAGTTTTGCTTAATGGCTTTGGGATACATAGAAATATGACACATTTTAGAGCTTCTAGTAATTTGTTGTAATAAACTACCACTTTACTAACATGTTCAGGGACAGAATATTGATGGGGATGGGAGTGGGGACATGGCTTTTTCACATAAGGAGATAGCTGCATGCTTTTGTTTGTAGGGCTGCATTTAGAATGTGACCCAGGGAAAGGCTGAGACCCTTTATATCTGAGGTTGATTTGGAAACATGAAGAGAACGAAATTAGATCAATCCAACAGATGGCTGGCCACGTTTCTGTCAGAATTAATTTACCTTCTTGTCAACAGCCATAGCAGAGAAGTTGAGGATTAAACAGGCTCTGGGGAAGAAGTTCTTTGTCATCATTTTAGCTCATCTTTTAAAACAGGATTTCTCAACCTTGGTGTTACTGACATTTTGGGCTGGGTAATTCTTTGTTGTTGGGCTGTCCTGTACGTCGCGGGATGTTTAGCAGTATCCATGACTTGTACCCAGTAGATGCCAGAAGCACTCTTCACCCAGTTGTGACAACAGAAATGACTCCAAACATTGCCAGGCATCTGCTGGGGGCGGGCGGAGAGGGGGGCTGAATTACCCTTGGCTGAGAACCACTGCTTTAGAATAAGCATAAGGCACATGAGATATCCTGATAGAATGGCTGTTTATGCTTTGAGGACTTTTTGACAACCCTTCAAAAGAATTTTTTAATGACAGTCTTTTTCTTACAATGTATGTAATATGAGTTTATTATTGGAAATTTAGAAACTATAGATAAGCATGAAGAATATTAAAATTTTGGATAATTCTTCCACCTAATGTTTGGCTCCAGTCTTTTTTTTTTTTTAGGTAAATATATAGAGTTTTTCTATAAAAATAACGATTAGGTATACTGCATTTCATTTAACTGTATCCTTAACATATATCATTGAATAGTCTTTTACATCGTATTTAATAGCTACATAATATTCCATAATCTACGTGTACATACCCTAATTTATTGAAGCAAGCTTTTTTGTTAGATGTTAAGGTTGCCAAATTAGAATTCTTTAATTTGAATTTGGCTGGCTTATAACTTTGTATTTACTGCTAACAGATTTAGTTTGTTTATATCCCATCTTGAACAAAATCAAAAGAGATGCCTCTTTCATAGATTTTTTTAAGGGTATATGTGTGTGTTGGGGGTTCTTGTTTAATTTTAACTTTAAAAATTATTATTACCTCAAGCTTAATAACCCAAAGCACAGAGGCAAATTCAGTCAGAGGTTATTAAACTTCCTTTAGTCTTTTTTGACCTAAATCTTATATGAAGCCGATGTGTAAAAACCAAGGAGTGCCTTGACTGGCTGGGGTCCCCCCAGCTTGACCCTTCTTCTGTCCTCCCATAACCCCAGAGAGACACCTCTGTGGTACCTAGGACTGTGCAAAACACTTTGAAATCCACTGAATAGGTCCTTTTACTTCTGTGATTCATATTTTCTCATACTCTTTTCCTCAAATGTCTTTTAAGGATAGAATGCCTTCACTGAACGGTGAGATGATGCTGAATTTTAATTTAGACATTCAGTTCTGAGGGATCTGTATATAGAGTATTGGTTGGAGAGTCTAAATTAATCCTCTAGTTCATTATCCCCTTTTTTCTCCTTACTTCGCCACCAAAAATAGCCAGTAAAAATATATACCCACTTAGAAACATAATGCAAACTTGGAGTTATCACAGTGCTCAGTCCCTAAGCAAGTCAGGGAAGTGCTAATTAGTTTCTCAGTCACATTGCAGAAAAGCTATCTTCCTCTTTTATTTCTGGTTTTTCTTGCTAGGTGTATAATTCTAGCATCTGATCTTTATCTCCGTGAAGATAATAGCCATAAAACAAATAGGAAATACAGCTTGCTAACATTATTATGGAATTTCACTTTGACATTTATTCTCTTGAACATAGGTTAGTTTAATAACATTTATGTTTTACTGATGTGTGTTTGGTTTGTTGTTGTCGTTGTTTATTTTAAAAAATCCTCTGCTTAGAATGTAATGTTCATATCCATAATAAGGAACCCCAGTTTACCACAATTTCTACATCACAGCAAAGCTGAGTGATTCCTTGGCAGTTTTACCTGACAGTAGCCATGGGATATACTTAGAATATTATGCTTGCCTTGCTGAACGTGTATTCCTTCACTGCAGTACATTGAACATGACTTTGAAGGGATTCTTTAGAGTTTTTAAAGTAGACTCTGTGGATACCTGGAAGGGTCCACTAAATCCTTTTGGGGAGTCCACAGGTCAAAACTATCTCTGTAATAATACTAAAACTATATGATACGTGACACTTTCACTGTGTCAAACTTGCATTGACGATACAAAAGTAATGGTGGATAGAACTGTTGGTATCTTAGCATGAATCAGGGTGTTGTTGCCAGACTATTAGGAGTAATCACAGTATTCTTCCCCACCATGCACTTCCAGTTTAAGAAAAAAAAAAAAGCTGATTTCATTTAAGAATGTTCCTCGAAGCAGTAAACATTACTACTTTTATTAAGTCTCAATATTTGAGTTCATCTCTCTTTAATAGTTTGATGAAATGGAAGGTATGCATAAAGCACTCCTGCTACAAAGCCAAGTATAATGGTTGTCAAGGAAGAACACTTGTGTGATTGTTTAAGCTATAGCTGAACTATCTGCTTTTATCATGGACCACATTTATTTGGAAGAACAACTAACAGACAAACTGTAGTTATTCAGACTTGAGTATTTGGCAGACGTAAATGAATGAAGTGACTGTCACTTCAAGGGGAACAGTAGATATGATTTGTTACTTATAAAAGTTGAGTTTCCAAGCAAAATTACTAATTTGGAAAAAGTCATATCTGTCACTTTGAGCCTGACCTCTTCCTATTACTTAGACTTTTCTGATGAGATCATTGGTAATATTAATGGATATGATTTTTTATATCGTATAATGAAATGTGTCAGCAGGAGATCTGCATTACTCATTGGATCAATATTTTCCACATGACCAATACTTGATATTACAGAATCATGCAAGATTAAAAGACTCATTCAAAGTGCAGTCTGGCCCAGTGGATTTAAATGTAAGAGAATATGAGAAGTTTATTGATATGGTTTCAGATTCCACACTGTAACTAACCTTTAAGAAATCAGTACTTGTTGAGTTTTGGTGTAATATCAAAGAATATCCACAATTATTTGGAAAGGCTGGAAAAGACTCCTCCATTTTCTAACTACATATCCGTGTGAAGCCAATTTTCTTCATATACTTCAACAAAAACAACATATTGTAACAGATTGAATGCAGAAGCAGATAGGAGAATCAACTCTCTTGAAACAAACATTAAAGATATATGCGAAACAGTGCCACTTTTCCTGCCATTTTTTTTGTATTGGAAGATACAGTTATTTTTCATAAGATAATATTTGTATTAACATATAATGGGTTTGTATTTTTTTTAATGAATTAACCAATAGTTTAATTTTTTTAGTTTTAATTTTTAACATGATAAACATCATAGCTCCAGCCCATATAAACAGGTTCTTTGGGGGTCCTCAATCATTTTTGATAGTGGTGTGAGAACCACTGTCATAAAGGAAGCTCTGTAATGCACTTGGGGTTTCTTGGAGAAAGGACAGAATTCTAACAACTAATACAGCCATGCTGATTGTAACTCCCCAAGTACAGCATAAGGTCAGGGGTCATAGCTTCCTGTAGTATATGTGGCAAGACTGTGTTCCAAATATAAACTACATACGAGAACTGGGTGCTCAGGAGACAGGGCTGTGGAATCTGTTTAAACTGTATGTAGTTCACAGCCCATGTATTTATCAAGGCCACGTCATGATTCCATTCTGTACAATGTTTTTTCCTTCTAGGTTCTATTTTTAGGAAGGTAGCCACTCTGGAAATTATTAAATACCTTTTTTAAAAGCAATTCTGTCATTCATGATAAAATAGAAATCGAATGAGCAGAGAGCCACCCAGCAGAAAAGTTGTTTGATTCCTCAGACTTCAGTCTGTATCTGCCAACTACCTGGCAACCCATCAGCCACGGCAGCAGAGTCCAGACTATTCCACTCGCCTTCTTAATGACTCACTGAGGTGACTGCCCTGAATATAATGACACTTGCTTCTTTGTGGGGTCATGTATTTAACACAGAACAGTTGAGATGGGTAGAAAGGCTTGGTCCTCATGATAGTGCTGTACCAAATTTTAGTACCTTAATAAAACGATAGAGGTCAATTTGCTTCAAAATAGAAATAATGGGAGGGAATTAAACTATTCCTCTTGCCATTGGTCATTGCATTCCAAGTGTGTTTTGCTTATTCCATGGCCCTGTTGATTTAAGACTGACTTTGCACTTTCTGTTTTACATGTGGCTGCCCCTTCTCTTGGCCTGATGATTGCAGTGGCATCCTGTGCTGCTCACACTGAAGGACCAGATTGAAAAGAACACTGGCCACACCTTCAACTCCTTGCTCTGCAACCTTTACCGAAATGAGAAGGACAGTGTCGACTGGCATAGTGACGATGAACCGTCGCTAGGGAGATGTCCCATCATTGCTTCGCTGAGTTTTGGTGCCACACGCACTTTTGAGATGAGAAGGAAGCCCCCACCAGTGAGTATTCTCTTTTTTTTTTTTTTTTTCATGTTCTTCCTGCCTTCTAATATTCTGTGAAAAAAGTAGAGTTCTTAAAAGCTGCTGTTTTCAGGTTTACAGGATAAGAGTACATGTTTTGTTGTTGAAACATGTTCAACTGATCGCCTACCCCATGATTACCTTTTGTCTCCCGGAGTGGCCATTTATTCATTCATTCACTTATCCAACAGAAATTGCTTGCCATGTGCTAGGCTTCGGGGGCTCATTTCCTTTGGTGGAAAGAACAGAGATAGCTCCTGTCCTCATGGATACAGGGGATAGACAGATGTTACTAATTACTGAAATGAATGAAATTATGATAAGTGCTGTGAAGGAGGGGCTTATAAAGGGAAGACTCGAGCTGGGAGGTACAAGACTGGAAAGGAAGAAGGCATGAGGAAGACACCCCTGAGGAAGGCTTCATTGTAAGTCTTCTCCTTGGCAGTGTTGCCACCTTTCTGGAAGGGAACATCGTGAGCATCCTCATTGCCTTCTTAGCCATCTTCTGAAATACAGATGAACCTGTAATTCTCTCAGAAAGAGGAAGTTCAAGCCAAATTCTCAGAGATGGTTGTCCAAATTCAGGGAGAGAAGCAGTAACTAACCATAATAACTTTAGTTTTCCGTCCTGGGTTTTACATATGTTACAGGATATTTCAGGGACACTAGGAGTTTTGACTTTCTTAAATCAAAAAAGTATAAGATCCTAGGATTAAGATAGGTAGAAAGGTAGTAGAAACTCAAAGAAAAGAGCAAACCTCTACCAAATGATCTTATTATCTTTGTGTCTTTCTCTTACCAAGGTTCCCAGTCATTTAGTTTATAACAGTAAACCAGAGCCAGTCAGTGTGGAAAGGCTTATAAGGCTGTGTTTAGAATATGACCTAATCCAGACCAAATAATTATTAGCCTGCCAGTGCTCATGTCTGTTCTTCATCAGATATGCTTCCTCTAAGAACATAGTTAATGGACTGGGCTGCTTTCCTGACATGTATTTCGGTTTCCAAGCATGGTATTTTGAAGCATATTGTGTTATTTTGCATTTATGCCATTAGGCAGCTTTTGTTGGTATAATTTCCCTTGATTAGGTTTTCTTTGCTTTGTTTCTTTGGTCTGTGCTAGCAGGGGATTGTCAATTGCCAGTGATGTATTGAGTGAACTTGCTTCTGAGCAGTTTGGCCTTCCCAGTTTCATTGGTGATTGATTAGCCTTCTCCTGTACCAGGGGGAGTACCACTTGAGAAGCAGACGACCCAACCTTTGCCATACTCTCTTTGGATATGGTTATGCTTTTATATGCGGCCTTCTACTCGGTGAAAACCCAGTCAGATAAATTACATGAATAATTCATCCTGCCCTTGGTAAGGCTCCTGTTATGTGAATAGCAGAGGAACACCACATGTTTCATTTTTAAGTTCAGATCCTCTTCTCAAGCCGGACATAACCACACCAACTTTTTGTCAAGCCTGGTCCTGGGATCTGGCTGTAGCAGTAATTGAGTAAGATGAAGTCGTCTTTTCCCTCCTGGTGCTGTGCCTTCCTATGGAAGTCACCCTTCCATCTCTCCGAGTGGCACATCCGCTGGTAGAGCCAGCACGATGTTTGGGATAATCCTCACTTGCAGCCGTACAGGTATTTTCTTTGTTGCCAGGTAGTTACTTGTGCAATCACTGTTTCTTTACACACATACATTTGCATACACATACACACCACCCCCTTCTTAAAAACACTTGTGGCCTGTTTACAGATTTGAAGCTTAAGGATTCCCAAAGCATGCTTTCTGGATAATTAGTTTTACTGTAGAAGCAGTTTCCAGTCATTAAGTGTTAGCAGTGTTCTTGTGCCCAGAATATTCCCATTCCATTTCCCCTCCAGGCAACTGAAGGTCTTCATTTTCGCATATAAAGACATTATTCGTGGCCATCAAGAGCTATTTCTTGGTAATAAACCTCACTTACGTTATAGGTTAACGAGTAGATGGGTAATACAACTACCACACAGCCTTGTGTCCAAAAGCAACCATTTGGAATAAAGATCTTTATTTGAGGGAGATGGCCCATACTGAAGGTTTATCTTTTGAAGTCTTACAGTTTATTTTGAGGAGTGTAGTGAAAGCACAGGTCATGAAATACTAAAGATGTAAAGTCCCTGTAATTGTCTGCTAGTAGCAAGGGAATCTGCACTACACTCATGATGGCAGATTTGTAAAAATATAGACCTAATAAGTAAGAAAATTCGTCTGAGATCTTAAAGTTGGCTGAGAAAACAGATTTGGGAAGAAATATAAAGGTGTCAATGCCTCACCTCAGACTATTGACTGTAATCAGTTTTGGCTTCCTGCGTCATCGTAATTATGATTAATTTTGAAGTAATTGCATGTCCTTTCAATTCTGGCTTTTGTTTAAAATAGGAAAATTGAATACATATTAAAAAAAAAATTTTTTAAAAAGGTGGAGGGGGGGCGCCTGGGTGGCTCAGTCAATTGAGCATCCAACTTCAGCTCAGGTCATGATCTCGTGGTCTGAGTTTGAGCCCCGTGTCAGGCTCTGTGCTGACAGCTCAGAGCCTGGAGCCTGCTTCAGATTCTGTCTCCCTCTCCCTTTGCCTCTCCCCTGCTCATGCTCTGTCTCTCTCTGTCCAAAATAAATAAATATTTAAAAAAAATTTTTTTTAATGGGAAAATTGAAGGGTGCCTGGGTGGCTCAGTCAGTTAAGCGTCCGACTTCGGCTCAGGTCATGATCTCACAGTTCGTGAGTTCGAGCCCCGCATCGGGCTCTGTGCTGACAGCTCAGAGCCTGGAGCCTGCTTCGGATTCTGGGTCTCCCTCTCTCTCTGCTCCTCCCCTGCTCATGCTCTACCTCTCTCTCCTTCAAAAATAAATAAAAACATTTAAAAAAAGTTTTGTTTAATGGGAAAATTGAAGGTTAATATATTGGGAATTATAATCATGCATTACTGAACCCAGTTGATTTAAAAATGGCTTTTTCCCCCCCAGAACCTGTAAGTTCAATTCTTGGGTAAACAAGACCCAAGTTTAAACTTTTGGAAAGACTTGTTCAAGTTTTTTAACATAGATTTCAAAAAATTCAGGGCTCCACAAATCTAGCTAAACTAGAAGTGCACAGAAGCCTTTCTTTGAGTTGACAGCCTTAGGGTGCATCATCTTTATCTTATTATAATGATCTCTTTTCTGAAGGATTGAAAGGAAGTGGTTATTGCAAATCTGTGTCTACTTTTCTTTCTAAACTCCAGTGAGAGCTCTGAGAACATGACTCATGATTCATACAACTCAAGGTAAAAGCATAAATTAAAAAGCATAAATTACGTTAGTCTTCTGTGTAGAATTTGTAGGAGTCTGACTTTCTGTCAGGAAACTCTTAGGAACCTAACTTAGTATGCCACTGTAGGTTGTAATTTTCATGTCTGTCAACAAGACATTCGGAATGTTAGAGGTTGTGGGAGGGTATCTCTTGTCAAAATCCAGTTCGTTTTAACCTATCAGAAGGGAATCTAAATACCTGTTTGGCTTGAGTCAGAGTTTCTCATCTGGAAGTGACATAGAAGAATCATAAGATTTTTGTGTACTTTATTCAAGTAAGCAGTTTGAGACAGAAAAGCATATGTTTTGGGCCACTTTTTCTTTTTTTTTTTTTAAACATTCAGTCTCCTCCACCCCTGCAGCAGCTGTTTGTTGTGCAGTCTGGCACTTTAGGCGGATCTCTGTAGCTGCTGCTCTTCTGAAAGCTGCCCCAGTTCTACACATTGCATTCCTCACAATTTCTCCCTGTGCCGAGATGGTGAGGAGATCTTTGTTTTCCTAAGTATGAGGGCCTCTCTGATTCATACAGTTGGCTCAGTCAGCTTCATGCATGCATCATCCCCAGGACAGACATTTCTCTCCCCCAAGAGATCCTTCTTCACTGTCCTCTAGTCCAAGTCAGGCAGCTCCTGCCCGTTCAGTTTGATTTCAGAGTAACTTACATTTCCTTTAATGGTAACAAGGTACCTGGGGGCATGGTAGACTTGCTTGATCTTGCCGTTCCATTCATCCCATCCCTTCTTTTGTTAATTCAGTTAAAGACAGAGTGGATGGCACCATATCTGTCTTCCAGACAGTATCAGGATGTACTATCTCAAGACAGAAAGCTTACCAAATATACTTGAGTAGACATTTTTTAGAAACCAAGAACCTTTTTTTATTCTATCAAGCTGGGCTCATTAAAGTTTGTCTACACTCCTTGTCCCAAACCTAGTTGTACTTTCCGAAATGCATCGTGTCCCTGCTGTAAAGATTAGTCTCGTTCTTTTCCCAGCTAGCTTTAATTCTATACTGAAAAACAAGCCAGAAAAGGAACCACAAAAGCCATTTGGCAGGCTGCTATTTCTCTGTCGGTTACCATGGAAACCGTGATGGCTGAGTTGGGGGGATATTAGATAATAGCAGGAAGTTTGTGATGTGCTGGAGGTTTAGATGCCAAAAGCCTTGTTTTTGTAGCACATTATGTATGGGTAAGCTCTGTCTTTGATCAGCCGAATCCTAAAAAATATCCACCTCAGGGTGATTGAGTTGAGGCAAGTTCAGCATTTCTGTAGCCACTTCTCTCTCTAACACCTTCTGAAGAATGTGAACCTTATTTGTAGCACCAGAAGAGATGGTTGGAAAACCACTTCCTATGGTGGAGGCTCTGAGAGTCCCCAGTGAATTGGAGTTCCTACTACCTATCTTGCTAATTGATTTTTTGCCCACTACTGGGAAGAGTGGAGTATGAAAAGGTCAGTTTGGTCATAAATACTGATATTTTTCCAGAACCTCAGAAGAAATGAAGATCTTAGAATCCAAAATACTGTAATACTGACTAGCTTAAATTTGAAAGGTGACTAAATTACACTGTGCAGTATTTCATGGAGCGGTAACTGAACCTCCGCTTTAGCACCCCACTGCTGCTGGCCCAGTCATCCATATTGCTTTTTTTTTTTTTTTAACTTTATTTATTTTGAGAGTGAGAGAGCGAGAATATGAATGGGGAAAGGACAGAGAGAGACAGGGAGAGAATCTCAAGTAGGCTCCGTGCTCAGCATGGAACCCCATGCGGGACTCGCGCCCACAAACCATAAGGTCATGACCTGAGCCGATATCAAGAGTCGGACAGTCAATCCACTGAGCCGCCCAGGTGCCCCCAGTCATCCATATTTCTTAATCAGCCCCTCTTCCGATTATAGCATCTATTCTGAGGAGTTACAAGAAATACTGGAAAGAAATTGTTAATAATCATCGTTCTTTCAATATATCCCTAAATGAAGTCTAGAAAGTCAGTTTTTATTTTTTGTATCTGTCACTGATGGTAAAAAGCACCTATCTTCCTCATTTATATCTCTTTTTTTTTGCAAATGGGGTGATGATTGGTAGCTACTTTATCGGAGCAATAAAAAGTTACCCCATGAAAGGCACGATGAAAGTTTTTGCAATAATCAGTGAATTTTTAAGCTGTTAAGAATAGTAGATGCCACAGTGACTTTTCAGATGTGGAAAATTGGAAAAGGAAATGAGTAGTAGTGAAACCAAAATCCCAAGATTCCCTTGGCCTGTGAAATGGAGTAGAAGGGAGACTCGCAGAGGGTGAAGTGGCCTGTGGAACGGGAATGGTGACTGAGTTTTTGAGCTGCTATCTCTAGGGCTAGTTAGTGGTTTGGAGAGAGTGAGTGAGTGGGTGGGTAGATGAAAATGTGCATGTTTGAGCAGATAAAGCTAAGTAGTTTTAGTAAGACTGAATTATCTTCAGACTTGAAATCCCATAAGAGTTGGAATCATCATTTGCTGCCTTGGGGCCTTGTCTCAGTTGGAATCCATACCCTCACTGCCACTGGGAAGAATTCACTTTTTGCCAAGGACCGTCTAGTTTTATAGTGCCACCAATGGTCCTTTTAGTCTTGGGAGAACAACCTTTTCCAAAGTGATTCATCAAATTTGCATGTGATTAGGAATGGGGTCTGCTTCCAAACTTGTCTTTTTAAAACAGTGTCCCAATGTGAGAATTTTTTCCTCCCTTTGCCATACTCATAAAAACTATTCCTAACCCTTCTGGTGATGTTCTCCTCTTTCCCAAGTGCAGTTTTCATGGTAGATGACTGCTTAGCTGGGCAGAAGAGAGCTGAGGAAGGAGAAGGAGGCCCCACAGCAGAGCAGAGTGAGCAAGCGAGGAGCAGAGCAGGTGATAAGATGGGGAGAGTAGACAGGGGCCAGATCATGCAGAGGCTCAGGAGCCTCAGGAAGGAGCAGATTTTAAGTACATCAGGAAGCATGGAAATGTGTTAAGCAGAAGAATTACATGATCTGATGGATAATTTTATAAAAGTCAGTTGCTGCTGTGTGGAGCGTGGACTAAAAAGGAGCAAGAGTGGAAGCCAGGAGACCAGTTAAGAACTTTTTATACCTTGTGCATACCTGGGACCAAGGCAGAGAAGGACAGAGGTGGCCAGGTCAATGACATGAGCTCAGAGGAACAGGGATTTTTTTTTTTTTTTTTTTTTTTACATTTACTTATTTATTTATTTTTGAGAGACAGAGACAGAGACAGAACACAAGCAGGGGATGGGCAGAGAGAGAAGGAAACACAGAATCCGAAGCGGGCTCCAGGCTCCGAGCTGTCAGCACAGAGCCCAACGCAGGGCTCTTAATTCACAAACCGCGAGATCATGACCTGAGCCGAAGTCGGACGCTCAACTGATTGAGCCCCGCAGTTGCCCCTGGAGCAGGGATTTTTAACAGAGGTATGGCAATAGTGGTCTGAAATTGTTAATGTGGATTATCTCCTGGCTCTCTGGATGGGACAGACAAGATCACTTTCCACATGAGAAGTCTTCAGAGATTTGAAATCCTGGAGATGGCTAGGTTTCAGTTAAGACAGGCAAGTCAAGGGAACGTTCAGAGCACATGAGGTTGGGGATCTAAGGGTGTTTGCTCATCACTGACTGGGAATTCCAAAGGACATAGTGCACAGGGGCAGGAAGGAGAGAGTTTGGGGAGGCGGTGGGAAAGGGGGAGTTGTGTCTGATCAGGTGATGTCCAGGAACGGGTTGGGAATGAGTTGTCTTGTTTTAATGGATGACTAGAGAACCCTGCACTTTTGCTAGTGACTGAGGTCAGCTGGATGTCAGACATGGTGGAATTTGTCCTCATATGCTCTTAGAGGAAGGAGAACATTAGTTTCTGTTTCTACAGTCTTGGGGGTGGGGGAGCTCTTTCAAGATAGCAGTTTCTTTAAGTTGCATTTCTTGGAAATATATTGCCAAGAACGAAATCATCATTTCATGAAGTCTTCTGATTTTAAATGAACATTCAGTGTCTCTAGAATGACTGTAACAGTAAGTGTAAAGCCATGTTTATTTTTGCCGAAATTCAGTACCTTCTTGCCCCCATGCTACCCCCCAGTACTATGTCAGCAACAAAGCTGAACAACAAACGCTGTCAGCAGGCATTTCACTCCATTTGCCTTTCAGTGTGTCCAGTCCAGAAGGAAAGGCAAGAGTTCTCATCTAGTCTGATGTACAGTGCTAAGTTTTAGATGCCTGCAGAGAGAGCCTCCGTTGCATTGAACAATTGCCCAGACCTCCCAAGCAAGAGGTCGGGAGGTCTTAATGAACTATTGAGATCACTGGTCATCCCTGGGATAGGGTGATTGATTGCCCATACCAGTCCCTCATGCTTACTTCGTATTCTCACACACCTCATCAGAACCTTCCATGGTAAATCAGTACCAAAAATCAGGAAAGAGTTGGGTAAACACCCAAAGATTTGAATCTGGCACAGGAGTTTAAAACCGGTTATGAATAGATAACCTTGGCGATTTCAGATCTATGCTCTTCCAGCAGCCTTTTACTTTTAGCAGATCTTATTTCAGAAAGAGCTGCTTTTCTTTTTAAAGTAATGTATTTCAGATCAATATTGAGGGTGCCATCATTTAAAGCGTGGTTTGAGTCAGCAGAATAACTAGAGATGACATTGTCGGGTCCTAGCTTTATTCTCTTTCCATAAAAAATAATAAAAAATGATACCACTGTGAACAGTAAGTCCAGCTGTGTTCTTGTATCAACACTGTAGGAACAGTTTCGTATTCCAAATACAGCTGCAAGTTTAGGTGATCCATGAAGCAGTCTAGAAGCCAGCCAGGTTCTCAAAGGCAAGGGAACACCACAATTTGGGAAAACAAGCTGAAAAAAATCTTTAAAAAAGCAGAGAGGGAAACTTTATTGGCATAGTCATAAGTTGGGAGATAGGGCAAGTAAATGGACAGCTGGCCCTCAGCAGGTTAAGCGGCTGTAACACGGGCTAACATTCAGTTTTCAATAATCATTTCAGTCTGCAAAAAAGCCTTAATCATACTTGTCAATCAGTTCTACCATGTATCTGATCCTTGGACCAGAAAGCTGGGGAAATCTCTTTATATCTGTTACCATCTTGAGAAAACCCTTTGCTTGACTCTGCAGACGTTCTTACTTACATCTGGGGTGGTTTTGGGTTTGTTCACTTGCTTTTGAAGTACAAATTAGGGAGTAAGTTTTCTGTCTGCAGTTTCCCTTTCCTTACAACTTAATTCACTCTTAAAACACCTGTTCTATAGATCCACCCCACCACTTTGCTAATATACAGATACCATTGTCCAAAAAAGCCTTTTCTCGATTGTCATTCTGTTCTTCCTTGTAATATCCGTATCCATCACCTCACTGCTGGAAACTCGGCCATTTCTTAGCTCCCTTTTCCTTTCCTAGTCTCACACTTTTCTCATTGCTATTTCCATACCTTTTTAAAGGTTTTTCCTTTACATTCAGCCTCTAAAGTGTGGATATTCAAGATTATCTTTGATTCTGTTATCTTTGTTTATATGAGTTTTTAGGAGATTATAAACTGGCAATAGATTGTAAATGCCATATGGGCAAGGTCAGTTTCTGTCTTATTATGTCTCCAGGATTTAGCATTTTGTGTGTGTGTGTGTGTGTGTGTGTGTGTGTGTGTGTCTGTGTGTGTGTGTTGGTTATATAAGTTAATAAACAAGATTTCACTAGCTCTTATGGCTTCAACTGTTCCTTCTTTGGTGGAGTGACTTCTGAATCTCTTATCTCCAGCTTTGACTTTTATCTCACTTATACGTCACATGTACATATTCACAGGACATTGCCACCTATAATAGCACATGTGACTTGACCTGAAAATATAAAATCAGATTTATTGTTCTCTCAGAAAACTCCACAGTTCCATCTGCTAATAAGTCCATTTATGTTCACGATACCACTGTTCTCTTGGTCAGGTTCACGTGTAAGTTATTTTTAGTTCTTTCCTGTTCTCTTAATTGTTTTAATTCCCAGATCTTCTTAATTTGTTCTTGAATCCCTCCCCTAGTGGCCATCTTTATCCCAGGCTCTTTTTACCACATACCTAAGGTACTGAAATGTCTTTTAATTTCAATCTTCTCTCCCAGTTCTATTTGATGCCCAGATGCCAGCTATTTTCAGGAATAGGTCACTCTCTCTCTCTCTATCTCCTCTCTTCTCTGTCCCACAATTACTAACTGAGCACCTACTATGTGTCAGGTGCTATGCTCAAATCTGGGGATATAGCAGTGAATATGACAAGTATGGGGCCTTTCTCATGGAGGTCATAGGAGCTAGACTACAATCAAATGAACAAAGAGCAACGATCACAACTTAAATAGAAGGTGGGAGACTCTGTGGTACTGCTGGTTTGGACTAAGGTGGTGGCAGTGGGGATGAAGAGAAGAGGATGAACTTGAGGCATGATTTTGAAGGTGAACCAATAAAACTTGCATTTCTACTTTAGAGGTAAGGGTAAGAATCGAGAGTGACTCCCAGGTTCATGGCTTGAGCAGTTGGTGGGTAGCTCTTCGGAGGAGGAGGAACAGGGACTTTTGCATTTGATTGTGGTCTTGTTGAAGGAGGATTCATAAATGGAGTTAAGAGTTCTTCTTCTACATGCTAGGTTGAAGAAGCCTGAGACTTCCAGTGGGAAGTAGGCCATTGGCTGTATAGGTCTGTGGTTCAGATGACAGGCCTATGCTGGAGACGTCATCTGGAAATTGTCAGAATAACAACAGGAAAGTGATGATGATAAATAACAAATGTGTAGTGTTGACTCTGTGCCTGGCCCTGTTCTAAGTGCTTTATATTCAATCTTCCAGGAATCCCATGAAGTCGATACCACTATTATCCCTGTTGTACAGATGAGGTGGCTGAAGCATCCTGTCAAATCACTTAGGCAGTGTGGCTCAGACAACCGTTGAATTGAGTTAGAACTAGTAATGTAGATAATATGGAAAGCTATGGAATTGCACATCATCATTCAGAGCAAAAGAAGAGCAGAGAGCCAAGATTGAGCTCACTGCTTTCATCGCTCTGTTTTCCAACTCAGGAGCCTTTATTTGCTCCTACTGGAACAAAAGATAAAATGTCAGTTCCTTAGCCAGACTGTCAAATCTTTACATAATCTGTGCCCAGTCTGCCCTGGTGTCTTGCCGTTCCCTGTGTGATCGCCCCATTGTGCGAGGTCATCTCTCTGCTCTCCCTTGCGCTCGCTCTCTGCCTTCTCATTAATGTGCTCCTCTCCGGGATTCAAGGGCCCACTGTAGCCTTGAAGCCTCCAGTGCAGAAACTAATCATAGTTACTGCATGTCAAGGGCTTCCTGAGAGCTCGGAAAATGAGAGACAGGTTGCGGGCCCCCACTTTGTCCTTTCTGCTCATTTGCGTTTGGTTTTATCAGCATCTTCTTGGTAAAATGATGGAAAATTTTCACATAAGTAGCTCATCGACTTACCAGGATCGGGATCACTTGAAAAATCAAAGGTCTCACTGTAGACTCAGACCACTAACTCGGAACTATATTTTGCTTTCAAGGGCCTTTTCTCCTTGAGTTGGGTCGCTGAAATTAAGAATGTGTGCCTGAAGTGACATGTGTGTCCTGAGCTTTCTGTCAAGCACTACCATGTGGAATGGCGAAGCAGGATCAAAGAAGCCCAGCAGATCATAACTGGCCTTGCTCGGGAGCTTCCAGGCTAGGTAGAATGACGAGACGTGGGCATAAAAGGGGTCAGGCGATGGGTCCATCAGCAGCACGGCTGGGCCACTCCTGAGGTGAATCTGGTTCTCAGACTTGCTTATGCTGCCCAGCGTTTGAAAAGAAATTGTATTACTTGCCAAAATGTATAACTCGGGAGATTTTTCGTAAAAAATCCCATTTCTTATCTTCCCTGGAAAACCCAGAAAATCAGACAAACCTGAGGCAATGGTGAGCTGGAGCTGCAGAGTGGCTACACCTGTGTGCAGGCCCGTGCTCTCCGGTTCTCCGTGGCCCCCGCTCCCCACTCCCCACTCCCCACTCCCCACTCCCCACTCCCCACTGTCTTGTGTCCTACCGCCACTCCTCACTTATGCTGCCTGCTGCTGTTTGTGACCCTTGCGGTTCAGTCCCGTGCCTTGTAATTAGAACGGGAAATATTACAGAATTCCAAAAGGAGTAGAGATCACTTTGCAGAGCACAGTGGAAGGAATAGAAGCTTTAGAGTCCGGCAGATCTAAATTCAAATACTAGCCCTGCCTGCCTCCTGTCAGTCTTCTGCCTTAGAGATGTGCTTTCCCTCTAGCTCCTTTTGCTTATGATAAAATGGGCAATATCACCTCCT
This sequence comes from Panthera tigris, assembly GCF_018350195.1. NCBI lineage: Eukaryota > Metazoa > Chordata > Mammalia > Carnivora > Felidae > Panthera > Panthera tigris. The sequence continues at coordinate 95,491,912 of NC_056669.1, forward strand.
TCACGGGGTTGTAATGAGCATTAGCAATGACGTACACATAGTTCCTGACATGCCTGGCCCCTGGGCAGCATACACTGTGGTTGATCCTATCCAAAAGTATTTGGAAACTTATAAAAAGAAGCCTGGGGGAAATAAAAGCACCAAATTCCGATAGATTAAAGAGTTAAATCTAAAAAAATGTAGACTCTTTTTTTTTTTTTTTTTTTTTTATTAACCAAAAAGGAAATGTAGTTGTATGTTTAACTTCCCTCAGGATGAGAAAAGACTTTCTAAGCATAAAAACCATGAAGGAGAGCCAAAGAAAGGTCAGAGTTGACTCTAAAAGTTTTTGAGCTACTCTACGTTAAATATCATAAACACAGTTAAGGGACAAATAGCAAATGAGAAAAATATTTGCAGAAACTATGACAAAGGGTAAATATCTCACTATCTGTGGTTACAGATCAGTAAGAAAAATACAACATCCTGTAGAACAATGGACAAAGAACGTGAGCAGGGAGTTCACAACAGAATAAATGCAAACAGCAAATAGACATGTGAAAAAGTGTTGGACTGGGTTAGTAATTAAAGAACTCTCTGTTTGAATAATGAGTTGTCATTTTCCCCCTAAATTTTTTAGGGGAGGATAAGTACTGCCGTATTTTCCTGATGGAATTAGAAATTTCCACAACCTTCTTAAGAAAGCATTTTGGTACAACAAATCAAACTGCTTTAAGGATCCAGTAATTCCACTTTTGACAATATATCCTTAGAAAAACACCCAGAAATGTTTTGCCCAGGATCTACTTGCAGTAGCCTGCCTACCTGCCCCCCTCCTTCCCTCCCTTCTTTCCTTCCTTCTTTCCTTCCTTTTTTCCATCCATCCATCCATCCATCCTTCTTTCCTTTCTTTCTCTTCCTTTCTTTTCTCTTTTTTTCTCTTATTAGTACCGGCATATTAAAATCTCAGTGTCTAATAGTATGTTCCTCACTGCTATATTCTTAGCATTAGGCACAGTGCCTGACATAGGTGGTCAAAAAATATTTGTGAGTTTGAAGAAGGAAAGATATGTTCATATAAAGGAATATTATAGAACCACATTTGTGAATACTGTACCTTTAAGATGTAAACACATGCTCACGATATAATGATAAAAATGTAAAGTGCGTAATTATATTTATACAGTGTTTCCTGGGCATGCATTGCATGAATTCTGGATAATAGGATTATGTTTTCCTGGTACTTTTCCTCAGTCATTCCCATATTTATTGATATGTGTGATAGCATATTTCAAAAGGGCAAGACCACATAATCCTCTTTATAGAACTTATCAGAGAGTAGGAAGGCAGACATTGAGCCAGTAATTCACAAGTGTGTCGTTTACTTCATTGAACTTGTGTTACTCTTACAATAGGAAGAAAAACTATGCTGCTGCTGATTTTCAAGCACTGATGGTTGCTTATAATTTCTAATTAGGATGAGAAAGGAGCGATTCCATGAAAACTCTATAGAGCTTGTAAAATGTGAGCTCAACCTTTCCAATGGAAAAAAAAATGTTGCGGTTTCCTGTCTGTTGGATAGTTAGTAATGATAGAATGATAAATACACCCAGATTTTTTCCCCTAAATACCATTTTTCTAAAGGAAACTAGGGAGGCTTGTGTCGGGAGGTGGAGGTGAGATTGTAGAACTTTGGGAGGGCCCAGAAGACCTTGGGAATCCTAATCAAGTGTTCAGATAAACTGGCTGTGCTTGGCAAGGATGGAGGGAGAGTGTTGATCATAAGTAATATAGAAGTATATATTTTTTGCTTTATTTATCTGCTTGTGAAGTTTTGAGTGTGTGGAAAACCAAATCATCAACAACAAAACCCACCTCGTAGACTGATTATAACCCTAAACGCCTCTTTTTTTAAGTAAGCTCTGTGTCCAGTGTGGGGCTTGAACTCACAACCCTGAGTTCAAGAATCACATACTCTACTGACTGAGCCAGCCAGAGCCTCTAAAAAGCCTCTTTTCACCAGGGTCAGGGATGGAAAATTTTATCCTATGCCATGGTTTTTTTAGGGGTGTTCTCTTTTTTTCTTTTTTTTCTTTTGTCTCGAAAAAAGACCTAAGTAAATCAAAAGGGTGACAGAACCATTGTTTTGGTAACTTTACCATGCCTAATGGTCTAAACAGTCTGACTGGTGCTTCCAGTGTTGCTTATCCATTTATCAATTTGTGCCTTTATGCACTGCCGCGTGAGCTCCACTGGCCTTTTACGTGTTTCCTGACTGGAAGAAGTCTCTGCATGTCTTGGTTAAGTTAAAGAGTGGCTCTGGGGTCTGTTGGCACTCTGGCCTCAAGAAAAGAAGAAAGCATTTGTGAGCTCTGTGTTGCTTTGGTAGAAAGCAACCTTGCCCTCTTTTCTATCTCCTTCTGCAAATTAGGAATGTGTTTTCTGAGCCAAGGGATTGGAAGGAATAAATAACAACCAGCAAAGTAATGACATCACCTCTTTCAGTGGGTGCACTGGGTATCATTGTCTCTTTCAGAGACTGATTAAGAGTAGCTCCATGGGGCGCCTGGGTGGCTCAGTCGGTTGAGTGTCCGACTTCGGCTCAGGTCATGATCTCGCGGTCCATGAGTTCGAGCCCCGTGTTGGGCTCTGTGCTGACAGCTCAGAGCCTGGAGCCTGCTTCGGATTCTGTGTCTCCCTCTCTCTCTCTCTGCCCCTCCCCCACTCACACTCTGTCTCTCTCTCTCAAAAAGTAAACATTAAAAAAAAAAAAAAAAGAGTAACTCCATCCCCGGGACACCTGGGTGACTCAGTCGGTTAAGCAGCTGACTCTTGATTTCGGTTTGGGTCATGATCTCACGGTCTTGAGATCAAGCCCCGTGTCAGGCTCAGTACAGACAGTGCAGAGCCTGCTTGGGATTCTCTGTCTCCCTCTCTCTCTCTCTCTCTGCCCCTCCACTGCTCGCACTCTCAATCTCTCAAAATAAATAAACGTTAAAAAAAAATAGTAGCTCCATCGCAAGTGAAGGATCACCCCCTTCTGCTTTTATGTACAACTAAAGGTTATATTGGAGGTAGTGTATTTAAAATCAACTTGAGGCTTTTTCTCGTTTGAAAAATTCAGATCTTAGGAACATTAAGTGAAACGTGGCTCTGTTGAATATCACTTTCTATCAGTGCTGGTATTTTCCCCTTGCATCTGGAATTCTCTCTCACTTGTTACGTCTATTCCCGGTGCATGTTTCCAGGCAGAATTACAGTGCTCACCCCGTCTCTTCCATTGGCCTTGGTACTCCCTCTTCCCCAATAATGTTTTTACTGTTCTAAGAGATCTTCGTCTCAGAGTTGTCTTTGTGTCTGGCTCAGTGTCTTTCCTCTCTACTTCATTTTTCTGCCCTGTCCTTGTGTCTGTGCTTGAGTTATAGATGAAGATTCTGCTGCACTCACTGAGTGTAGGGCACTCCTCCTGTACAGGGCAAGAGGTCTGCTCCTAGCTGTGTTGAATCTTGATTTGGCAACTGACTTTACAGCCCAAATCAAGGAGCCCTGAGCCCTCTAATCTCATGGCTGATGCACTCCCTTCTGATACCTTTTCTCCAGTAGGACATACATTTGTGGTTGGAATCCTTTTTTATAGAGAGCCGCTCAGCTTTTCTGAGATGCAGCTGGGCCACCCGAGAACAGGGTCACCTTCCCACTGCTCTCTGATTGGCTGACGGGTCAGAGGTTAATGCTTCACGCTTACTTGCTACTGAAAAAGAAAAGGTGGCAGGCACAATTAAAATCAATCACTGAAACCAAAAGTTATGTTTAAACATTGCTTTTATCTTCTGCCTGGAAAAGTTATGACTGTGCTCGACAAAGTCACTGCCAAGGGTTGGGACCTAGAACTTAAACTGTTTATGCAAGTTCATTATTGTTTTGATTTTGATTTTCCTGAAGGAAATCATTGTAAATAGTTACATTCTCCGAAGCACTCCTGCAATAATAAACATAAACACAGTATTGCAGTGAAATCAATCCTGCAGTAACCTAAATGCAGTCCCTTGCATCCGAAGTGAAGCAAATGAATGGGTGGATCTGCCCAGAACGGAAGTGGAAAGATCAGGAAGGTTGGGTCTCAGCTCTTGATAAGCTCTTCGTTGCTGTGAGCACGGAAGTTGTTAAACGCACCCCTTTGTCGGCTGCGAAGGAAGAGTGACCCCCACCTGTTGGCTGTTTCGCAGGCCACTCTGTGAAGCTTCCATCAGAGGACTGGACATGAATGGACTTTGAGCTGTCTGGAAGAGAGGGGCAATGTGAATACAAGGCATTTGTATCCGAAGTGTTGTGATCTATGCTCTCAGGCTTAAATAGCCAGTCTCAGTTTGCAACACTGTTCTGGTCAAGCCAGAGCTCCCTTCTTTAAGAAAATCCTGCTGCTGACTATTCTGGAAAGAAACAAGAATGTATCTCCAAGACACCAGAGGAGCTATAGGAAGAGTTGTGACTAGTTTAACATAGGTACCAATTAATGAATTACCATAACTTCTGAAAAAGCAGTGAGAACTCATCGCACCACATCTTGTTGAAAAGCCTTGTTTTCCACACTATGTCAGAACACAGAGCATGGCATAAAGCAGATGTAAGGCGTTCTCGTATGAATGACTTAATTTCTTCACAGGTCAGAATGGGCTGTTCTGCTGATTTTAGATGCTGATAATAATAGCTGGCACTTATACTGTACTTAATATGTGCCAGTCTCCAAGGAATTTACACGTATTCGATCGGTGGAGGCTCATAACAGCCCTGTGTGGCAGGTCCTGTCATCATCCCCATTCTACAGATGAGTAAATTAAGGTACCGACGGTGACACAGCTTGCCTAAGGCCAAACAGCTGCCAAGTGACAGAACCAGTATACGAGCCCCTGTAGTCTAGCTGAGTAGAGGTTTGCATTTCTTGACCATCGTCAGCTTCTGTTGCGTCTTGATCACACCACAAAAAATGTAGTGCAATGAATGCTGTTTTCTAGGAAGAGAATGGAGACTACACCTATGTGGAAAGAGTGAAGATACCCTTGGATCATGGGACCTTGTTAATCATGGAAGGAGCTACACAAGCTGACTGGCAGGTGAGAACATGCAAATGATTTGGATTCACTCCTATGGAGGCAGTGTCCTGACAGCTTGTGATTGTTAATTTCTGTAACAGATGTGGTGAAAAGCAAGGTGCTTTTATTGTGAGGGAGAGGCGGTAGAGTGATGTCATTATCAAGGAGTTTTGATGCTACTGACAATCAGAACGGACCTCTGCGGCAGCAACGTGCAGCAGAACTTTCTGTGACAGCAGAAAAGTTCTGCATCTCTTAAGTCCGCACGTAGTAGCCTCTAGACACACACGACTATTCTTCATCTCTTGAAACGTGGCTAGTGTGTGGAAGGACTTAAGTTTGAATAGCATCAGGTAGCCAGTGGCTAGCACATCACCTTGGGCCGCACAGCTCCACGGCTCAGGCCAGACGGTAAAGCCAGGTTATGCTTAAGGTGTTCAGGTTCACTTAAGAGCACTTGGCACGAGAGTGGAATTTCACGCCTGTCTTTGGTCTCAGCCGTTTACATGCTGTTTTAGGAGATTGGGGGAAATGGCAGGAAGCTGAGAGGAAGAACAGGTAGAAGAGGTGAAAAATACTTCACTGCGAGGGCGCTGGCCAATCAGAGCAATGGTGGTGGGGGAAGTGTTCTTCAGAGAAGAAAACCTTTCTCCGCAAGACTTCCAAGAGCTCGTTGGTACTTACGGGGGTCGCGGGACGGGGGTCCGTCTCCTCATAAATGTGTTTATGTCAGAGTTGTCTGTGTTTCCATTTAGCATCGAGTGCCCAAAGAGTACCACTCCAGAGAACCGAGAATAAACCTGACCTTTCGGACAGTTTATCCAGACCCCAGAGGGGCGCGCTGGTGACGGGCGGTCTTTGTGAGGAGCTCTGCTGAGACTGAGCTGAGACTCCCACCCCGAAGAGACTTCCAGAGGCTGGTCCAGCTGATCTCACGGTGCAGCTGCTTGGAGGGTGAGGGTGTGGGTTGCTCCCCAGCTTGGAGTCCTGTTAAACGACAGCTGGCCTCTCCTATTCACAGTATGCGTACTGTGGGGACAGTGCTCCCTGCTCACATCCTGAAATCGTACACGATATGTTCTTTAGGCAAATTAAAAACTGCTGTGGCTGTGCTCACGCGTGATTTTGTCCATAAGCAGTTTTTCTCTTGCCCTCCCTGCTTCACTGGAAGAAACGTGAATGTGCTTTGCCTCCAGGGTAAATCCGCACGTGTTCATTCCTTGTGACTTGGTGAAATAGAGCCACAAATATGTGTCAGCGACTCCGGAGCCCCCGCAGGCCCACAGCTGCTGAGACCCAAGCAGAGGTGGCTTCTCAGAGCTTTGTGGAAGGCTGCCCTGACTCCTCAGCATCTTGGCTTGTGTGCTTTTGTCATGGAAAGCTGCCTGCTCTGGGAGCACTTTATTTAATTGAGTCTCTTTCCTGGGACACAGACCGGTTACCGGCCTCTGAACGAAGAGTGGAGGCCATGTTCTCTCGCCCAGCCATCTTCAGGCAGCCGCCTGGGTACTTGTCACATGAGAGAAAACTGTCCCTCAAAGGCGGAAGTAGGTGAGTGATGTCATGAGAAATTTAGGCTGAAGAACAGCAAATGTCCTGCTGGTGACAGCTGTCCCACATAGATGAATTTCCCCTAGAGAAAAACTTGAGTCATTTGAAGCCAGATAGAAGCGGGAGCCGTCCTACGGGGATAGACTCAGTTACCTAATAGTTGTCTTTACTTTGAGTTCCAGGGGCCCTATGATGAAAATTTTCTTCTGACTCAGTGCTATCTTAGACACAAGTTCCCGAGATTCAGCGCTTAGTCCATGATTCACCAGGTTCCCCAAACAGAACAGAGTGGCTGCCCTTTATTGCATCATAAAGTCACATGTCTTCTTGACCTGTTGACTTAGGAGCACTGTGCCAGACTGATTCCAAACCAAGATATGGAGAGATACTTGAGAGAAAGAAAATGGATGAAAACAGGGCAAGAGAATTAGAGTTTCCCTAGCTGCCTGTGGGGAAAATTTACAGAGCCTTCTTGCTTTTGATCTTGTTTCCAAGATTTATGGCCTCTGTGATCTTGGTGAAGTGCCAAAGGCCGGGCAGACTCTTCCCCGCAACTCAGATGGAATACCGGGCCTGGCCAGGCCCTGTTCTTTGACAGTCTTTCTGGCTTCTTGTGTTGGGGTTCTCCCCACCCCATTTTTTAAATGTTTCACATGTGGATGGCTCCTTTTTGTAAAAAACACTAAGTGCTTTGTAAAATCTGGGCATTATAACGCGCTTTTCAGTGAGGGAAATACAAATCACCGTAAAAATAAAATAAAACCTCTGATCCCTAGCTTTTTTCTTTAAAAAAAAAATTTTTTTTTAATGTTTATTTATTTTGGACAGAGAGAAAGAGCATGAACAGGGGAGGGGCAGAGAGAGAGGGAGACACAGAATCTGAAGCAGACTCCAGGCTCAGCTGTCAGCACAGAGCCCGACGCGAGGCTCGAACTCACAGACCGACAGATCGTGACCTGAGCCGAAGTCGGACACTCAACCGACTGAGCCACCCAGGCGCCCCTCCTAGCTTTTTTCTTATTAAACAAAACCTGGCCAGGGTGGTACAGCCAGCTTTGGTTTTGAGTTTGATGCATGACATTGGGAAATTCCTCTTCCATTCCCACAAACGAAAGAACTGGCAGATGGTTCCCAGCCTTACGGCATCCCTCCTAATGGGTCATGATCTCCCCTTGCGTCAGCTGCAGATTTGATCTCTTCACTCATCGCTGCCATGTCTGTCAGGGCAATGAATTCCTACTCGACAGCTGACAGCCTGGGCCACCACCTGGGCTTCTTCATCTGAGAGCAGCAGTCTTAACTTTTGTTGTTTGCTGTCCAGTGCTCGAGTGCTAGAACTGCCTTTTTTTTTTTTTTTTTTTTTTCCCACTAAGATAATGCCCCTTTTGAAATGAGAAGGTAGGTACTTGCCGTAGAGTTAAAGTACAGGGTTTAGGACTGGACAGGAATTCCAGAACCTGGCAAAGGTTGCTCAGTCACTGTACCAACCTGTTGCTGTATTTTCCTGGCCGTAGATCTTAACTAGGAATTAGGGGAAAACTACTTTGCCGACATTACTTATAAAGCAAGAGGAAGCAAATGTAACAACATGGCATGAAGAAAAACAGCTTTAGTTTTTTGTTTCCCTTTTTTTGAGCTTTAATAACCTGCTAGGCACTGTCCTGGCAGCTTTTTATACATAATCCCTAATCCTCCCCACAGCCCTGCAAGAAAGACATACTATTTCCATTGTAGAGACCAGGCAGCTGAGCCCCCAAGAAGGGTTAAGTGATTTAATAGGACTTGTAAGCAACAGAAGCAGAATTCCAACCACAGGTGAATCCTTAAACTGTGTGCTTTTTCCTGTGCCGTCATGAATTTAGGCTGAATAGTTTACTGGGCATCCCTGGGAGCCGGAGCCTCAGGGCTTGCCCCTACACAGCTGGCCACCCAGCTCGCCCTGGTCCCCTGCTGGCAGAGCTGACTGCCAGGCCACTCTGTTTGTCCTCTGGCATTCCGGTACGTGAAGGCAGGCATCTGTAGCTCATCTCTCTTCACTACTAGCAGCTCCTGGTCAGAAACCGTCCTGCCAACTGGACTAATAATTGGCCATTTAACTAGGGAAGCTCTTTTTGGGGGGACAGAACCCAGTTTCTGGCAATTTAGGTACATTCTCATCCAGTCTTCCTCCAAGTGACCCAGAACAATGTTTCTTGGTTGTATCCCAGGAAACTCTCTTGAGGTAGATGCATGGTCCCTTCCACTCTTCACTCTTACCTGTGAGTCCATCTGGGGGCTCTGAATGATGCCCAAACTCAGCATCAGGCTTCTTCATAATACTTCCCGACAGCCATACTCCAGTCAGCAGACAGCCCAAAGAAACGGGTCAGGTTGTACACTAAAAATGTCTTGACAGGGGGCTCCCGCCTGGGTGGCTCAGTCAATTAAGTGGCCAACTCTTGGTTTCGGCTCAGGTTGTTATCTCATGGTTTGTGAGTTCAAAGCCCTTGCTGGGCTCTGTGCTGGCAGTGTGGAGCCTGCTTAGGATCCTGTCTCTCTCTCTCTCTCTCTCTCTCTCTCTCTCTCTGCCCCTCCCCTGCTCATGCTCTCTCTCTCTCTCTCAAAATAAATAAACTTCAAAAAATAAAAATAAAATATAAAGATGTCTTCACAACAGGCAGCTTGCCTCAAAGCACAGAACTTGCCTCAGAACACTGTACCCCCAGCCTCAGATGGTATCCTCAGTACAGAAATCGTGATCCACATTGTTGACTAAGCCACTAACTCAAACGGCATTGACCGTTGCTCATAAGTTCGGATCACGGCTCACAAACCTGACATTTCCTGGTGGTGCTCGCGTTCTGCAGCCTCCATGGCTGATATGACCTCGTCCTCGTGCGTGGCAGGTCTCTCTGGGCCTGGTCAGTGTGTGGCACCGTCTCCTGAACTTGTCATGGCAACCCCTCAAGAGCTGAGTGGGTTCTGCACTGAGCAGAATGCCCCGGTTGGGGGACTTGAGAGAAGTCCCTGACACATGATGGGTGCCTGCCCTGCTGGGAATATTTCTTTCTTGAATTCTGGCAGCTTTTACTTGGCTGCAGATTCTCTAAGACCCGCTTTGCCTTTTCTGGTCATAGTACTTGCAAAGTGTTGAATCTAAAGTCTCAATGGCTTTATTTTTCTTAACAATGCCTTCGAAAAAGCCAGAAGTTTCAATAGTGATGCATTCTGTTTGTTTAAATCTTAACCTCTACCTGGTTCCACCCACATGCTCTCCTCAGGAGGACTTAGTCTGCAGCTGTCCCCATCGTTCCTCCCCATTTTCTCTTTGGAAAGAACTCTCACAGGAGATCCCTGTCAGTTTTGTGTTCCTGGAATCCATTCTTAAATATGGTGATTCCCGTGTCTGAGGGTCATTGGGGAAATGGCATCGATGTTTGTTTATTAGAGCAGAACACAGACTGAGGGTGCCTTTTCCAGCTGGCTCAGTTGCTACGCCCATTTAGAAGTGCCTTTCCAGCCTGTGAACAGAGCCCCATGTTGGGCTATTTTTTTAGTGTTAGAGCTGGGCGAGGAGCCCAGTGTCAGAGAGCTGTGTAGGAAAACAGGACAAGTTAGGCAGGACATTTGTAGCCTGCATCACCAGAAAGATTGCTTTCTTAGATAAGCCGACTCAGAGCCGACCAACTTATGTGTGACAGCATTGTCATTACAGTTATGTCTGTGCTGTCACTCCCCCTCATCGTACGGGTGATGTCACACCCCCTGAACGCCAGGGACGGTCCCTCTTCTCGTGGGCCTCCAGAATTTGTGGGCATGTTCAGGCAGGACCCTGGCCCCTGACCCCACTAGCTTTTAACTCTGGACACAAATTATAAGTTTCTGAATGGGAAGGAAAGTTGAAAGGTGAAACCCAGAAGGGAGTGTGCAGACTGTATGTATGTGTTTGTGTGCGTGTATGTGTATATACTGTGTTGGGCCTACTACGTCCCTAATTCTGATTTCTTCCTAAATGCAATCCTAAGGAGGTGGTGGTTTTGTTTTTTAACCAGATAGGGAAAAGTGTACCTAGAAGATTGGTCAGATCCTGATACCTGGTGTCCCAGGGTGGGCTGGAAAAGGCCTGCAGGGCTATTTGTCAGCTAGCCTTCTGTGTTGTCTTTGGGCTTCCCCCACCTCGACCCTGGCTCCAGGCATGGGGGGAAGAGCCACAGCCAGTGTCTCCTGGGGCTGGGGCTTTCTTGGTGCCTTCACCTGGAAACACTGTAGAGATGCCAGGAGGAAGTGTGGGCCAGCATGGGGCTCTCAAGAGGGGCTGGGTGATCAGGTTGCAATTAGCCGCCTACGCAGGAAAGGCGTGGGCAAACGCACTGTGACAAGCACCTGCCACACAGCGCCTGTGATGATCCAGATGCCCCGGGAAAGGCCATCAGGATGCGTCCTCCTGCTAGATGTGGCCCGAAGGCTTCCTGCTGCAGCAAGTGGCAGAGACTGTAGGGCTGCCTCGCCCTGTCTGAGAAGGCATGCCCCAGGCCCTTCTGCAGGTGCTGTAATGACCAAGTCTGTCCCTTTAACAGTGGCTCTTGTCCTGCCTTTCTTGTCTGTACTTGAGAATGGGCATGGGTGGGGCCCTAGGATGGGAATCCACACCCTCCAAAAACAATTGTGGTTTGAGGGCTGTATCCTCCCTGCCTAAAGAATGTTTCTGGTATGGGTGGATGAGGGATGCCATGGGGATGGGGGGTGCTTTGCAAATTCTGGCCCAGGGGTATTCAGGCTGCAGACCACCCAGGCAGGACTCAGGAGAAGTGTCTTCCTGCACCCTTGTTGGTTAGAGAAAACTCTCCTGGAATGTTCCCTCTGAACTTGTCTAAGGGATTAACCCCTAATTTCTTCCCTGCACCCTCTCTCTGATAGTAGCTTTTAGTCTCCATTCACCTGCAGTGAAGGGGAAAGGAAGACAGCTAGCCTAGAGGTAGAAATCACGGGGGAGTGTGGGTGTGTGGCTTCCCTCTCCCCCAGTCTGCCTCTGCCTGCAGCCTCCTGCCCTGTGCTGGGTGCAGGTGGCCAGAGAGGAGAGCAAGTGAGCTCACATGCACGCCTTGCCCTCGGTCTCCCAGAGTACTCCGAGGCTGTAAGTTAGGAGCTGCTCTCCCCATTGGACAGATGAGGAAACTAAGTTGCAGAGGTGCTCATCCCAGAGGCACCCAGGGAGTGAGGCAGAACAGGCATGACGACGTATCAAGTGCCTAGCCCGTTGTTCTTTCTACCACTCAGAGGTTCTGTGGCCTCCTCTGAGATTTCTAGCTAAAAGCAGCACCTGGTGACAAGAGGGAACATGGGCACAGACAGCCCAGAAAGTCACAGTGCCCGTTGGGCTCAGCCCTCTGAAGAGTGGTCCTGGCGGTGTCGGTGCCGCACCAGCCAGGTGGCTCGATTCGTGGCAAGGATCCCTGCTGCAGCTTCAGGGAGCCTCCTCCTGCCGGAAATACTGCGAGCCGGGCTCTGCACCAAGTGCTGAGGGCAACTTCCAGTGAGACCGGCCTGGATCTGGCCTTGCAAAGGGGTGTGCCTCCACTTACCGCGCTGCCTGCAGGGGTGGGGGGAATTAGAGAGCAGCCGCGACACCCCCACTCCTGCCGCAGCCTCCACATCGGTCGGAATTGCCGCCAGAGAGCCTCCGCTTGAGTGTCACTCTCCCCTTTATAGCTGAGACGCCTTGGACCAGTCAGTGAGCCCCCAAGCCTCAGTTCCCTCAGTGGCGCAGCAGACACAGACGACCACCTCTGCCAGGTCTCGTGAGGGCCGAGATCATGAATGCAACACTCCTGACAGTAATGTGCTCAGTAACGTAATTGTCTTAAGTAGAACGTTCAGCCCAGCCCTGACCCTGGCGTGGGGTGGCTGCCCAGCAGCCCTGTGGTCCCTCCCTTCCTCTCAGCAGGCTCCCTGGGTGCCCACACCTCTGTCGCAGTCAGCGAGGGGAGGCCCAGAGGCCCTGCTTGGGAGGAGTGGCAAAATGAAATGGTCTGTGAGCGAGGCTGAGCATATTAAGATCCAGCTGCACTTAAGTGTCCCCTGGGAAGTTCTTTAGACCAAGCTGACGAGAGCTCCCAGATGCCAAAGTGGCCTCCCATCAAGGCTCCGCTCACTCTCTGCAGCCCCACCACATGCTCCCCGGGTGACTGGTCTCCTAATGCACCGGCCCCGGCCCCCAGCCTGATTCCACCACCTCTTCCCCCTGGGGCAGCGTTTGAGCTTTCCCAGCCCAGCGAGCGGGTCACCAACCAGGCCCAGACGCACCCCGCCGGTCACATTGTTATCTTGTCCTCGCTGGCAGTTTCTAAATTCTGTACAGAACGCCTCGGCCTGGAAGATTAAACAAGATTGCCAGTTTGGAATTCTGTTCAAGACTGGGGCTTTTATGTCCACAGATTGTGTATTAGATGCAGTGGGGAGTATATAAAAGGAGGACACAATCCCTTCCATTACAGATAGAAGTAAGCCGGCAGGGCTTTGAATTTCTTCCTCAGAATTAGTTTTTATTCCTGAAGGAATATGTGTTGTTTGCAAGAAATTGAAAAGAAAAGATAAAAAGAAAAAGGAAAATCATTATTAACTTTACGACCAGAGAGAACAGCTCTTCACGTTTTGCAGTGTATTTTTTCCACATATTTGTATACTTTAAGAAAAAAAGCTTCATACCGAACTCATCATTAGCCTTCCCCTATCTAAGATGAACATTAGTGCATGACATTAATTACTGTTCCATAACATGGTTTTGAATGGCTACATAGTATTGTATGTGCTTGTGGTATTATGTAACCAGACCCACTATGTTGGATATTTAGATTGTTGTTGGTGTTGGGGTGGTTTTTGCTAGTATTCGTAACTGTTGTGTTGGTTTTGGAAATCAGGAGAGTGGATGGTGGGAGGCAGGGTGGTGGTGTAGCTAAGAGCCCAGGATTTGGCCTCATTCAGACCTCAATTCAAATAAAAAGAACAGGTAACATTTTTATAGAGCCTAAGTATGGTGCCAGGCACTGTATTAAATGCTTTATATATATTAACTCATGATTTATTAACCCTCACAGCAGCCCTAGGAACCTAGGAATAGACTAGGAACTATTTTTATCCCCATTTAACAATTCAGGAAACAGAAGCACCACCCCTCCACTTACGCTTCTGTCCTGTGGCTAAACCTTTGTGCACATCTATTATTGTTTCTTAGAATACATTCCTAAAAGTGGCGTCCTGGCTGGGATTTGGAAGGCTGTGCATATTTTTAAGGCCTTGAATCTATAATGTAAATGGCTTTCCACAAAGGTTACACCAACTCCTCCTCCTCCCATTGGTGTTGGAGCATATCTGAGCTCATGCTGTGCTTTGAGCACCAGTAATGTGCCAGGCCCTGCACTCAGTATCCTATAGAGCTTCTCTCCCCGAAGGAGTAGCCGTCTGTGCCCTGCACAGAGCAAGCGAGCACTCAGTACATCGTAGCCAGCATTAGCATCAAGGTTATATTTTGTGTCGTTTGTTGAGAAAACAAGACACACACCTGGAAAACCTCAGTGACAGTGCAAAACAAGGGGCCCTGACAATGAGTACTGCAGGGCTTGGAGGAGCACGAGATGTAATTTGGGGTGGTGGTCAGGAAGGGCTGCCCAGTGGAGGGAGCACTTGCAGGATGGGAAGGAGGACTCTGAAATGACAGCCTGAAGGCTCTTGAGCAGGGATGGGGGCATCCTAGGGTTCCTAGGTAGCTTGTGTCCAGGGCTTGTCTAGCTGGAGTGTGAGCTGGAGGAGAGACAGTGAGAGAGGCCCTGGGAGCCATGGAGGGCTGGGAAAAATTGCATTTACCAGGAGGGAGTGAGAGCATGGGGCCGGAGGTGGGAAGACCTCTGCGGCAGGAGCCCAAGCAGAGAGATTGATGTGTGTGGCCTGGTGGGTACCCCTGGGAGTGGTGAGGAGAAAAGACGTTGGGTTTTCTGGTGCTGATAACACCCTTTCTCGCCATGAGCGCTGAAGCAAAAGAGAAGTAGAGGACTCAGCTGAGGTCAAAATAGCAGCGTTCTTAACTGAGAAAGCTAGATGGGAGACCTTGATGGGCAGACTTCTTGCTACTCCTTCACCAAGTCTAGGGGCACCCTGGGCACTTGGGGCACCCTGTTCGGGAAACAGTACAGCAGGCTGTCCCTGCCAGCTGCCACCTCCCCCCACCCTCCCCAAGCCTGCAAGGAAGGAGATTCCCCATTTCCTTCCTCTAAGCTTCCCTATCAGAGAAGTCCCTGCCACCCTCCTGAGGAAAGGAAGGGGGTCAGGAGAAGCGTGGATGCTGCCTTTCCTCATTGCAGTGTGAGGTGAGAGATACTTCCCCTATCCCCTTGCTGCCGTCTTCCCGTCAGCCAGGCAGGGTAGTGCCAAAGGTGTACATTTTGGTGTCATACAGACCTGCTTCTAGAGCAGGCTCCTCCACAGACAGCTGTGTGATCTTCGGCAAGTCTCTTGGCCTGAGTTTTTCCACCTACAAAACAGGATTGTTGTAAGAACTGAGTGTGATGTGTGTCTCTAGGGCAACTATTACCAAATAGTGTATAGATGTGAAGGAAAGTCCTTCACCCCGGGGGCAGGGTGGGCAGGGGCTCGCAGTGGGCCTGGGGCAGATCTCACTGCGGGTGGAGGTAGAATGACTTACGTGTAGACGGGTCTAGGGCAAGGCCTCGGGGGCGAGAGGCCCAGCATGGCCAAGAGAGACTGGGGTGATGGCTGCTTAGGGGTCTCTGTGGAGGCAGGTGAGAGAGAGTGTGGAAAGGGCCCTGGTTCTGGAGTGTTCCCACAGAGGGATAGTCGGGGGATGAAAGGAGGCAGGGAAAGAGCCAGAGTAGGACCAGCCTAGAGGAAGGAGAGCCTGAGGATGTCCTGTCACAGCACTCCCACACGAAGCCACGGATTCTTCCTACTCTAGCCTGGGAACAACATAGGATAAGAGTGGCCAAGGCAGAGGGTGTCTAAGGTTGAAAGACGAGCAAGGAATCAGGCCTTGGACAGACAGCCTGTGGGTACTGGGCAAGTAGTGTCCAACCGTCAGGAGACTGGGTTCCCGTCCTGTCTCTGGCCCCTGGGCCAAGCCTTTTCCTACCCTTGGCCCCACTTTCCCATCTGCAGAATACAGGGATTGAACCAACAATGTTTTTTATAGCTTTTTGACCAAAGCCCATGGTAAAAAAAAAAAGTGCACACGCACACGTGCACACACATACACACACACACACACACACACACACACACACACTCCCTGTTTAAAAACTAAAGCTTCATGAAACAGTACTTTATTACATGTGTTTACTCTGATGTTTTTTGTTCTGTTGTATATCATTAAAAAATGCTGGTCTTGGGGCACCTTGGTGGCTCAGTCGGGTAAGCGTCCAACTTTGGCTCAGGTCATGATCTTATGGTTTATGGGTTTGAGCCCCGCATTGGGCTCTGTGCTGACAGCTTGGAGCCTGGGAGCCTG
This sequence comes from Panthera tigris, assembly GCF_018350195.1. Classification (NCBI taxonomy): domain Eukaryota; kingdom Metazoa; phylum Chordata; class Mammalia; order Carnivora; family Felidae; genus Panthera; species Panthera tigris. Next base: position 95,508,025 of record NC_056669.1, read on the forward strand.
CTTTGGATTCTATGTCTGCCTCTTTCTCTCTCTGTCTCTCAAAAATAAATAAAAACAGGGGTGCCTGTGTGGCTCAGTTGGTTGGTTAAGCGTCCAACTTCGGCCCAGGTCATGATCTCACGTCTCGTGAGTGCAAGCCCCGCATCAGGCTGTGTGCTGACAGCTCGGAGTTTGGAGCCTGCTTCAGATTCTGTGTCTCCCTCTCTCTCAGCCCCTCCCTAGCTCACACTCGCTCTCTCTCTGTGTCAAAAATAAATAAACTTTAAAAATATAAATAAATAAATAAATAAATAAATAAATAAATAAATAAATAAGTAAAAACATTAAAAAAATTTTTTTTTAAATACTGGTCATGGCCCTCTAGCTGTTGGCATGGCCCACCAATGAGTCATGCCTCTTGGTCTCAAAACACTGCCCCAGTTCATCTGGAAGATTCCTTTCTCCTCTGGCAGCCTGCAGTTCTGTTCCATTTCCTCTGGCCTCACGACCCTCATCAGCCGAGCCTTTGTGGTTTTCTTCTCTGTATCTGCGAACAGTGGTTTCAAGTCTCGGGTGCCAGAGACTCTTGACTGGTGTCATCAAGAGATGCAGGAAAGTCATCTTTGCAGGCGTCGTCGTGAGACTGTGGTGCTGGAGTGTGCTGCTCTGGGCAGCCTCCCACCTGAGTTCACCACGTGAGGTCCTGGCTCATCCGCTGTCTGCCTGTGCACCGTCGCTCTGTCTCACATGCTGGGGCATCGTGAGTGGGGAGGGGCTCCCAGGCTTTCTGCATCTCCAAAGGAGTGGGTTTGGATGTCACCCACCCTCCCCTCCTTCCCCCACCCAGCTCTCCTGCTTGGCCCACAGGACACCAAATGTTAGGGAGTAGAGCCTGTCCCAGTTAGAGTACCAGGCTCTTCTCTGGGCCCAACCCTCTTCACCCTGGCCCTCCTCCCACTGAGCCCCTCCCTGGTCATGTTCAGGAGCCGCTGTCATGGGAATGACTGATAGATGAGAAGAGCTTTAGCAACTGATAGACCTGGGAGCAAATCCCAGCTCTATCTCTGCCTGGCTGTGTGGCCTTGGGAAAGTTCCTGAACATCTCTGAGCCCGTTGCCTCAACTGAAGCTTGGAGATAATAACACCTATCTCAGAGGATAAGCATGAGGCTGCAGTGATAGGTTCAATGTGCTTTGTGTTTGTGACATGCCCAAAGTATGCAAAGAGACTGGCGCCCCGCAGGCATCTCGTGTCCATTGGGAAGCCTGAGGCAGTGTCTGAAGAAGAAGATAGGCAGGGCTTGAGGACAACAGACTCTCTGGGCCCCCAGAATGGGTCAGCAGCTGTTTACAAGGCTGATGGTGTGCCCTGTCTCAAGGCCAGGCTCAAAACACATTACACGGAAGGGCATCTTTTCAACACTGATTTCTTGGAATCTGTTTAAAAATTCACCCTCCTACAGGGCTAGTTTAACCTCAGTATGTTTTAATAAATCATCTAGTTTGGTCAGGGAGAAGGATGGGGCAGGCACGAGGCTTCCACTATCACAGAGTAGTGAGAAGAACTTGCTAGCAAATACCAGAACGAGGGTAGTTTTGAGAAGTCTTGAGAAGCTGTTGGCTTATTTGCATGCTGTTGCCTATTACCAAGGCTGCAGGAAAGTCATCTTTGCAGGGTGTCTTCAGAGCCCACAGCACTTTCTTCTTGGTGCCCACCCCCTCCCTCCATGCTGGTAAATAATTGAAAAGTAGCTTTAAGCCAGGCTGGAGACAGGCATCAGGATACCTCTGTCATCTGAGACTGCAGTTCCCAGAGCTTGGAAAGCAGTTCCTTTGAGGGCTCCTGTGCACCTTGGCTCTCGATAGCTACAGAAACTGGGGCTCCGACAGCCAAACTGACTTGCCCAAGGCTGCACGGCTCCAATAGCAGAGGATGGGAGGCCCTTCGCAAGACTTCCTTATGCAGCTGGGACTTGATGGTGCCTGGGAGAACCTCTGACCTCCTTGCCTCTGTGTTCCTGGCCAGCTCCCGCTGCCCTCTGCTCTGTTTTGGCAATAACCAGAAGACTCTCCTTCCAAGGCAGAGGCTGGCACTTTAACCTTGGAACATAAATGAGTCCCTGAGGCTTATTTTAGACAGTGCATGGGGCTGGCTCGTGGTTCACTAGAGGCAGTGAAACTTCCTAGGATCTGAGGCTGCAGGCTCTGGCTTTATGCTTACTAGCTGGGGATGTCTCTGGGCCTCAGTTTCCTAGTCCATATGTGAAGGGATAATGCCAAAGAGACCCATTCCAGAAAACCTGTCTTCCCTGAGGACAGTGAGGCTAGGTAAAGTCTAGAACCAGGTTCCATCCTGACTCTGCTTCCACGTTGCTACTTGCTATGTGCACTTGGTCTAGTTCCCGCCCCTTTCTGGGTCTCTATGACCTCATCTCAAGAGATAGCAGAAATATCCCTGCCTTAGCCACAGGGAGGGAAAAACTGCTCTGCAAAGCTAAAGGGCCACAGATTGTGTGGGATTTCATCCTTACCCATGTAGTGGTTCTCAGACCAGTGGTCCTTGGAGAGGGACATTCAGGCCTTCGAGAAAACACACGAGAAAGAGCCACAGACTCTGGACCGTCCAAGCTGTGCCAGGAAGCAGGCCCTAGCAGGGAAGTGTGCTCCCATTACCCATATCAGCAGAGCCAGGCCCACAGGCTGGCCATGATTCTTGGGAGACTTCCCTGGGCTCTGAGTCCCTGAGGCAGTGTCTCCCTGCCTCCACTCCAGCCTGCTATTCCCGGGGGCTCATCCTGGGAGTGGAGGGTGCCGGGGTGCCTCCCGCAGTGGGACCAGTGGGACCAGCCCTGCCATGCCAGCTCTGGCAGCCTGCCTGCCGGCAGCTGGTATCCCATTGCACTGTCTACAGTGAGGCCCAGATTTAGATCGTGAGCTCATTGTGGCATGAATGGGGCCACTGGGGTGTGGGTGCTGAAGGCTGAAGGTCTGACTTGGGGAATCTCACTGGGGGGTCTCCCTGGATCCTCTCCCTGCTCTCTCTGTCTCTCCCTCTCTGTGTCTCTCGGGCTCTCTTTCTCTCCCTCTCTCTCTCCCTCCCTCCCGTGCACGCTGACACCCCCTCTTGGAGCTCGCTGGGGATTGTCATGGCAACCCTCCAGCAAAATTATCAAAACACTTTTATGCTCACACTCGTACCAGACGAAGTGCTAATTCTGAGTGAGGCAGAAGCAGTTGGTAGGATGCTGAAGTCACAGGCTTTGTATGGAAGGCTTGCTGGGGGGCAGAATGGGCACTAGCTAGAGGTGAGGGGTGGGGTCAGGAGGCAAGAAAGGCCCTGCCACAGAGGTTGTGTTTTTGTTGACCCTTCCCCCACCTACACACACCTGGATGCACGCACACACGTTTGTACACACACACACACACACACACACACACACACACAGAGTGGCTGGGCCGAATACACCCATAGTGCAGATTGACCCAAACAGCAACATCTGGAATAATACCATCTCATTTGGCCCTTGGAGGACTGAGATTAACTCTGGGCAGACTTCTGTGTGAGTGTAGGGGGAGAGCCACCTGACCGAGGCTTCTAGCTGGCAATCGGTCTGTGCCAGGGTGGCAAACCAGTCACAGGAAGGGGCCTGACCCTCTTGTCCCCTGAACGCCAGGAAGCAGAGGAGCATCTGTGAACAGAACTGCCCCAAGCTGGTTCTTTCTGCTTTGCTCTGCCTCTCTGCATCCCCAGCCAGACTTGGCATCCCTGCTCCCATCTGACCCGGGCTGGGGTACTGCAGGCTCCCTTGGAAACAAAGCCCTGTTAATAGCTGAAGAACTGGTGGTTGCTTTTTTTAAACCCGGGCTCTGCCCAAAAGCCAAAGTGTGGGCGGGGATGGTGGAGGAGGTGGTGGCAGAAGCCCCTCCCCCGTCTGCTACCATCTTCCTGCCCCATCTGCTCCCCCAGCAACCCCCACCATGGAAGAGAGCCTTCCCCCGCAGCCTTAGCCTGGGCCGTTTGCCACTCTCTGGCTCAAGAGGAAGTATCTCCTTCTTCTGAATGGGTCACCTCATCCCTGATCCCCTGGAGGATTCTAAAATGTCAGAACTGGAGGGGCCCCCAGTCAATGAGTCTGCTTCCTCACTTCACAGGTAGGGAAATTAAGGTGGGAGGTGGGAAGCAACTGGTTCAAGGCCACAGTACATGGGTGATGGAGCTGATACCACATCCCACGCATCTGACTGGTCCAGTGCTGCTCACATCACATCAGGGGGACAGTGAGATGCGGTGGTCCAAATGATGAGCACTGATTTCTAGGTCAGGCAGACCCGACTTTGAGTCCACCCGACTTAGCACTGAGCGGGACCCTGGCAAGCTACAAAGCACCCTGAGTCCTCATCTGTAAAATGGGGATGATAACTAGGCTCCCCCTTAAAGGACGCCATGGGCATGATTTAGGTAAGGCTCTTGCAAAGCACCATTGGCAGAATGCCAGACACGTTCTGTAAATTACACATCTGTAAATGTTCAACAGGTGACATTTCTGTGTCCCTCTGTAATCCCAGGTCTACAGGCCTACCAAGAAAAGGAACCATCCTTCATCCCCTTTAATGACTACCCTCTGCCCTACTGAGCCAGGGGGAGGCAATTTAGTTTGTCCTGGAAAGCCAACACTGACCCAGCAAACTCAGCAAGGCCCAGAGGGCAACAGACCCCAGGCCCTGATTCCTGGGAAGGCCTCCATGACCCCCAGATCTGCACACCCCTCCTTCACACATGCAGTTCTCACTGGTTCTCTCACCTCGTGCACCCCATGCACCATTGGAGGAAGGTAGATAGGGGGTGGAGGTTCTGTTGAACGAGGCCGATATCCCCAGATAACACCCTAGGGCCACCTTTGGGCACTGGCAGTAACACCTGACAGTGGAGACATTGCTTAGTTACGTAGAGCTTGCCATTGCTCTGTCTGGCTTTCCCCTTGACATTGTGAGTCAGGCAGAGAGCATAAGTCACTCAAACCCTCACATGCCCTCTGGAGCAGGAGCTCCTTGGTGCCTTTCCCTCCTCTTCTCAATCATGTTGAGGGCTGGGGAGGTTTGAGTATGAGATAATGAAAACAAAAGCAACTTGTATTTCATGCTTAAGACAGGATGGGTGGGCGCTGTGCTAGCTGCTTTCCATACACTAATTGTGGACTCCCAGTAGTGTTGCTTATGCGTCAAGGTGCAAATAAAGGCGTCTCAGAGAGTGTGACCTGCTCAAGGTCACAGAATGAGCTCAGGGCGGAGTGGGGTTAGTATCTAGTTTTGTGTTCTCCTGACCTGACAGTGGTCAGCCTTGGCTGACTCCTGTGGATCTAGAAGGACACGGAACATCTGAAAAGGCCACCGAGGCCTGGGGTTGGTCCTCAAGACATCCTGAGAGGTAGAGAGTGGTAGATGGGGGAGGCAGGGGTTCAGTGGTAGAACAGAGGAATCTAGGTCATGTGGGAGCCCAGATTCTATCCTTGGGGGAAGGACCATCTCTCCACCCTCCTTTCTCTTCCTGGAAGCCCCCTGTGAGCAGGGCCCAAAGCCAGACTTCCAGACAGAGTGGAAGCAAAGAGGGCTGATGCCGTTGTTAACCTGGGACCATTGCTGTGAAGCACAGGCCTCCTTTCCTACTTTAACCTCCCTGGGGCTGGGGCTAGGGGAGTCTTCTATCCAGGGAAGCTGAGAGGAGTGACCTAGGGTACCCCAGTCCCTGGCATGGGAATTTGGGGTCTGGAGGAGCTGTGTGTGTGTTGGGAAGAAACCCTGGTGGAGATGACGTTGCCCCCTTGCTGATTGCCAGGAGCCGTGGGAGCAGAGGTCATGAGGAGAAGAGGAACAGGGTGGTGGTCCACTCAGGAGGAACCTGGAGCACTGGCCTGGCTGCTGGGGAAAGACAGAGACTGGCAGTCTAGTCCAGCGGGGAAGGCAGACCACACTGATGAGGGGGACAAACAAGTGAGAAGGCCTTTTAGTTAGTGGTGTAGAGTGACTGAGGGACAACCTTAAATAGGGTGGCCAGGGAAGGCTGCTCTGACGAGGCAGCTTTCAGCTGAGGCCTCTGCGGTGCAGAGCACACAGTGGCTTGCCCAAGGCCACACAGGAAGTTCAGGGAGAGCCAGGCTAGGACCTGTCTCTGGACTCCCATTGTAATCTTCTCCCTCCTTCTAGAAACATCCTTCTCTTGCATTTTGACATGTTCTCCTGGTTTCCCTTTTACACTGCTGGACATTGCTTCTCCGAGCCCTTGACTGGTCCCAACCCTTCTTTCTCTGGCAAGTGGGCTTTCCCACACTTTCCCATCTGTCCCCTCCATCCCTCACCTCTCCCCTGAGTTCTCCCAGTGTCCCGCTTGACCTCTCCACTTGGATGTCTAATGGCTGTCTTGGTTAGGACAATGCTGAGTCGATATAATAGAGACCTGAAATTAGAGAAGTTTAAAAATATTCAGTTGACTGCTTTCTCATATAATAGCTCCAAGGGAAGTGTTTCAGGTTGGTAGACAGCTGTGCCTGACAGGGTCATTAGGGATCTAGACTAACACGAAGCATCCAGGGTCTGTCTGGTGATTAGTCTTCCAGTCTGTGTGAGGAAAAACATGGAAGCCCAGGGCAGGATTCTCCTCTTACGCAAATTGGGGCAGAAGTTGACTTCTGCTCACATTCCACACTTGAGAGTTTAGACACTTGGCCCCGCCTCAGCTGGAAGGGAAGCTGGGAAATGTGACCCAGCCGGGTGGACAGCTAGCAGTCTCTGCCACAGTCCCTTCTAGAACTGTGAGCACTTCCCTGTCTTGGTGGTGGAGGAGGTTCTCTGGGGCAATACCCATGTCCGGTGTCTCCCTGATCCTTGGCTTTGCCCCTAGCAAGTTCCTTCTTGTTTATTACTCTTCACTACCACCCGACAGTATTGAAAGTCTGTTTTCTTTGAGCACATATATCTGGGCTGTAACAATCAAGGGCTTTTGAAGTCCAGCCTCCCAACTTTGTTGGTAATAGTAATTCCTTCAAAAACTTAGGACGTCTGTCTGCTTCTAGTCAGTTCCATGGGCCAGCAACCACACCTTAGAGCTCCTTTCTTGTCAGAGTTATTAAGTCTGTCTGCCTTGCCCAACTCATCTCTTTCTCATTTTAAATGAAAGTTATCCTAAGGGCATCTGAAGTAATAGACTTGAATGACAAGGCAACAGTGCTAACGTAATACTTGGCTACAGGGCTGATCCCTTTGCCGGGCCTAGCGTTCGGCCTAACAGACAGGCTTTAAGAGAGGCTGCAAGCCACAACAGTCTGATCTCCTGCTCCTTGGACAACAACAGCTGGTTTTTCCAACCCTGACAACAGCAGTTTTCTGTATTATTTCCTCCTCTGTTCATCTCTTCTCGCAAATGAGCCCATCTCTTTCCTGTAGCATCTTGCTCAAAGCATCACTGGGCAGCCGACACGTGCAAATGTTTTTAGCTCTTTCCAACTATTTTTCTAGAAATACAGGCTCAGCAGGCATGTGGTCCGTCTTCCAAATTAGCACAGGTAATGTTTTCAATAAATGTTTTGTCATAGTGTAAAAAGGGTCACCAACGTTCCATCCTAATTGTTTCTGTATTGCTTACCACCTGTTGGCTGAGCCAGTGCCACATATTTTAGGGTTTTTACACACGGCAGCTTTGCATTCCTGTTACTAGTTTCTGTATTAGAGTATACTGCTAAGTTGCTGTTAAAAGCAAATCCCAGATATAGTGGCCTTAAGATGATATAAATTGACTTTTCTCTCACATAATACAGTTCTGATATGAGCATTGCTCAGGCCAAATCCATTAAAGTCAACCTTGATCCCTCCCACTGTCCCATCTAATCCATCAGCAAGTACTCTCATCCTCTCCTCAGACAAATCCCCAATCTGACCGGTTCCCTACATGTCCACTGTCTTCACCCAATCCGTGTCTTCCGTGTCTGTATCTGGGGGTGATGTAACAATGTTGCAAGTGGGCTCCCTACTTCTTCCCCACCCCTCTCCAGTCCACACTTTACATGGCAGCCAGAATGAGCTTTTAATAACATGAATTGGAGGGGCGCCTGGGTGGCTCAGTCGGTTGAGCGTCCGACTTTGGCTCAGGTCATGATCTTGCGGTTTGTGGGTTCGAGCCCCATGTCGGGTGCTGTGCTGGCAGCTCAGACACTGGAGCCTGCTTGGGATTCTGTGTCTCCCTGTCTCTCTGTCCTTCCCCCACTCACACTCTGTCTCTCTCTCCCTTAAAAACAAATAAACATGAAATTAAAAAAAAACATGGAGTATGTAGCTTGCCTGCCCCAAACTCTTCAGTGCCTTACCATTACCCTTAGAATAAAATGCTGTTTAAAAAAAAAAAAAAAAAAGAATAAAATGTTGTCTCCTTAACCTTAACATGGCTGTCCAGGCCTTCTGTGACCATCCCTTCTTCTCATTGCCCTCACCCACTCTGCTTTAGCCACACGGGGCTTTCTCACTGTTCCCTGAATAAGCCAAGCTCTTTCCTGCCCTAGTTAATGCCTTTGCACTAGGGTTCCCTTTGCCTGAAACGCTCTCCTCTCACTTGGTCACACTCTGGTTCCTTCTTCGTATGCCACAGGGCAAAGGGCTTCCGTGTAAGATAGGAGTGAGGGCTTAGGAGCTAAGTCACCTGAGTTTGAATCTCAAATCTGCTGCTTACTAGCTGCGTGACCTTGGGTAAGTTTTTCTATCTGTAAATGGCAATAAGAAAAGTGCTTGTTATCCAAGGTCGTTGAGAGGATTAAATACAATACTTAAACACATTAAATGTGTTAATGCGTAAAAAGTACTCGGAGCACGGCACATATTAAGCATATTAGCAGTGTTATTATTGTCCCTTAGGGTCACCTTAAATATCACCCACTTTGAGAAGCCTTTCCTGGCCACCCCTTCTGCACATTTCTCTATCTGCGTCCCTATCACACCACCCAAGCACATGTTCTGGTTGAGGTGTTTATTGTCTGTCCCTCCCACTGGAATGTAACTTTCGTGAGGACACGGACTATCCTGAGCTGGTACACAGGAGGTCCTTAGCGAATCTTTGTGGAATGGCTGTAGAAGGAACGGAGACCAAAGCCATGGATTCCCTCCTTTCCCAGCGGCCCTGTGAGCCTTGCTGGGCGCCTGTGGGGAAGATGGTGATGGGGAGCTCTGCTCTGTGCCTGCCATACTTGAGGCCCATGTAGTCTGGGGCGGTGCTCAGTTTCTTCTCGGGAGTCAGGAAAACTAGGGGACTTGCTCTCAGAAGCCCTAGGGGGCACAGGTGAGTACTCTCCTTTAGCAAGGGTCTATATTAGTATGGACTGTGCAGTCCGTGCTGCCTGGTTCCATCAGTTGCTAGAGGACCAGTTACTTACCCTCTCTGTGCCTCCACTATCTCATATGTAAAGTTGGGAGAATACCAATTACCGCACAGGGCTATTATGAAGATTAAATAGGATAATATATGTAAAACGAAGCTCACTGGCTGGCTTGGAGTGAAGCTCTCCAGATCGTAGTTATTATCGCTGTTATTAGTGCCTATGCAAGTGTCATTCTTCTGAGCATGAATAGGGGGCTGGTGCCCGAGGGACTTGGGGGTGGGGTTGTGAGGAGACAGAAGACAGCTAGGGGAGGGAAGAACTGGAATGGGATCATCAGGGTGTACTTTTCTACGTGAATGCCTCCCTGCGTGTTTGTGTGTGGATGCATTTGTGTCCGTCTGGGGGGGTGGGGGTGGGGCAAGGATCCAGAGGAGAAACCCAACCCGTTCTCCGAACTCAGTTCTGGGGAACCAGGCGCCCGGCGCTCCCCGCGCCCGGCTCTCTCCCAGCTGCGAGGAGGGCTGGGAACTGCCTCCACCATGTGCCCAACACAGAACCCGCGGCGGAATCATTAGCGTCTCTGAGTGTGTGCATTTGGGATCACAGAGGGGGATGGGCACCTGCGCCGCCGCGGCCACCACTGTCGGCACGAACTTGGGGATCCCGGGACGGCCAGTGGCAGCCCAGCGGGGCCGATCCGAGGGCTCCTGCCTGCTCTCCGGCCACCCCACCCAGCCGCGTGCTCCCGGGGCCTCGGATGCTCCCGGAACCCCGCGGGCGGGGCCTGCCTTCCGGAGCCGGGTTGGCTGGGGGCGGGCGGCGCCGGGGAAAGGGCCGTTACTTTCCCAGAGCGGCGGGGCGACGTCAGGCGGAAGGGCGCGGGGCGCGCACGCTTTAAATGGCATTCGCTGTCATCCGAGCTCGCGGCCGTGTGGGCAGGAGCGGGCTATATAAGCGGCGGGCCGGGCCGCCGCGGGGCAGACGGTGACAGCCGCGGCGGCGAGCGCCCGGGAGCGCAGCCCAGCAGCGCGCGCCGAGCCCCGCGCCCCCCGACGGGCCCGCCCGCCCGCCCTCCCGAGGAACGCTGACCCGGGCCCGCGAGGGCCGCCGCCACCCCGCAGCAGATTTGGATCCCCCGCCCGGCGAGCCCCAGGCTGCTGCCTCCCGGGGGGCCCCGGCGCAGCGGCCGCCCCCCGAGAGCCCCGGCGCCCCGCCGGCCGGCCCCGGAGACGCGGGCGGCGCCATGGCGGCCGCCAAGCCCGGCGAGCTGATGGGCATCTGCTCCAGCTACCAGGCGGTGATGCCGCACTTCGTGTGCCTGGCGGACGAGTTCCCGCAGCCCGTGCGGCCCGCCAAGCTGTCCAAGGGCAAGGGCCGGCTGCGGCGGCCGCGCCAGTCCCGCTTCAAGACGCAGCCGGTGACCTTCGACGAGATCCAGGAGGTGGAGGAGGAAGGGGTGTCCCCCATGGAGGAGGAAAAGGCCAAGAAGTCGTTCCTGCAGAGCCTGGAGTGCCTGCGCCGCAGCACGCAGAGCCTGTCGCTGCAGAGGGAGCAGCTCAGCAGCTGCAAACTGAGGAACAGCCTGGACTCCAGCGACTCCGACTCGGCCCTGTGAGGGGCGCCGCCCGCCCGGGGACCGAGAACGAAGCCCCAGAGGACCGGCGCCCCGCACTCCGGGGACCCGCGAGGACCGGGACCTCTCGCGCGGCCGCGAACTGCTCGGTGCGCCCCGCGCTGCGCTCGTCCGGGGCCCGAGCACGCGGGGGTGCCGGGGAGGGGGGCTGCTTTCTTCGCCCTTGTAAATGTTTATTTTTTAACTCTTCCCAGTACGGACTCTGCTGTGAGTGTGTGCGGGAGGCGCGCCCGCGCTGAGTCGACCCTGGGTCGCCAGGGCTTCCCGGAGAGCCGCTCCACGCCCTTGTCCGATGGTTTGCAACTCCGATTTTGCACGCCGCTCCACCGTGCCCCCCAGCGCACACCCGTTCACACTCACGCCAACACACTCTCGCTGAACACTTTTATAATTGTTAGGCGCGGCCGATGGGACTTGGGGCGCAGCGCAGCTGCTGCTGCGGCCGGAGGATGGATATTTATTTTTGCATTGCGATGGCTGACGGCGTTTATTTAACGATCTTTTTACTTGGATATGTCTGTGAGGCTCCCGAACGGAGACAAATAAAGTCAATATATTTGCACAGTGCATTTCTCCAGGCTCTTGACTTCTTGAACCTTCGGGGACCAGGCTCCCAAGACTGGGGGAGGTGGGAGAAGGATGTGGCTGGAATGGGGGGGGGGGCAGGGATCCCCGTTGGAGGTAGCCCCACAAGCTTCGGTCGCCGGAACGAGGTCTCGCCCACGGTGCCTCGGGCCATTAGCCGCCTCCCCAAGTCGATCCACACCTGGCCCAGAGCGCTGCTGCCTCCCTGGTCTGTTCTCGGTCGCCGGCGTCCAGGATGGAGTGTAGCCGCTGGCTCGGCGAAGGTCAGCGCTGTGAGGACAGGGAGAACCTTCCTCGGTGCAGTTGACCACTCAGCGAGGCCGGGGGCAGGGTCATCGGCCCGCATTCACCGAAGGAGACCCCACTCACTCGGTTCCCCTTCCGGGCGACGGGTGGGGACATGCCCGAGCCATCAGTGGGAGACCTAGGCTGGGATATTTGGGTGCTGGGACCGACAGAGTGCTGCGCGTAACGCCGGGGCTGGGCGAGAGCGCCCAGGGGAGGCCTCGCGTCCCCCGCGCTGATTCAGCGCAGTGCCGGGCACCCCAGCACTGTCCCAGCCAACCGAGGCCGTTTCGGTTCCTTGGTCCCTTTCTCCAGCCTCCTATGCCCTCTTCAGCGTTCCTCAAGGAGGGTGGGGCATGGCTTTGGTCCGAGTCTGAAGGGCGCTTGGGTACCACCGCACCCCCTCTGTCTACAGATGAGAAAACAAACTTAGCGGAGAGGGAGAGGTCACACGGAAAGTAGTGGCGTCGCAGTCCTCTGTCTGGACTCCGCGTCCGGTGCTCTTTCTATCACACTGAGTCCCTTTCCAGGGCTCTCCAGCAGCTGCCCTGCGCTTCTGTGTACACCCTAAACCCTCTGGGTTAGCAGCATATAACACTATCACCTGGCAGTAGGTGGCGATCTGTGTAATAAACAACATTCAGTTGAGAAGGGCAGGGCCCCACGCTTGGGGCCCCCACCCAGTCAACCCCTCCAGGGTTACTTCAGAGCTGACCCAGCATGGCCAAGCCCTAGGCAGAGTAGTTCAGAGACACGCAGAGAGTTTGAGTGCTGTTCCTACCCCTCTCTCTGGAAATTGCCAGTTTCTGTGCTCGGGGGCCCTCTGGTGGTGGGGGCTGATGCTCAGCTCCGCCCCGCAGGGCATTTGAAGTGCGTATCTCTCCCTAGCACTGGACTCTGCAGAAAATGAGAGAGGAAGGAAGGGAGGAAGGGAGGAAGGGGGGGAGGGGGGGAGGGGGGGGAGAGAGGGAGAGAGGAAAAGAAGAAAAAAGAGAAGAAAAGAGAAGAAAAGAAAAGAAAAGAGGAAATGAAACAAAAATAGAACCCAAAGGGCCTGGAAGAATGCCCTCCCATCTGGCTCAGAGGGAGGAAGTCTGCTCAGGACGTTGGGGGCTGGGGTCTTTGGAGGTGCCTGACCCATGGGAACACATGGCCTATTGCAGTCCTCAGCCACGGTTTCACTGTGCTGGGGTTCCTTAACTTCAAAGGCCTCAACCTGGGGAGGTAGCCAGGCTTTTATTCCAGTCTCTGCAGCTGTCATGGCTCAGCTGGTTTGAGCTCCTTGGGGTGGGGGGAGGGTGGCTGAAGCTTAGAACCACACCCACCGGGACCCTATTCTGTGTCCTCATCCTCCTCCCCCATCTTATCTTAGGTGTTTAGCAGTAGGTCCTGTTTTGCTCTTCAAGTGGTGAGTGCCCCACGCCTTCCTGGGTGCGGTTCATACCCTTCAGGCTTGAGATCCTAGCTAGGCAGCTCCAGTAACTTTGCCACAGGGAGCCTCTTCTGTTTGCCTTCAACCCCTGCCTGAGCTGAAGACCTACCTGAAGGGTCTCCTTGGGTCACCCTGGTCAATGTGTGGGGTTGTTGTAGGATCTGTTGCATATCGGATCGCCCTAGTCTCTGCTCTTCAGAGATATCTGTTGGGTTAAAATCAATAAAGAGGCAGTGAGGAAGATTGGCACCCATCTTGCCTAAATCCTGGTTTGTTTTATTTGTTCATTACAATACAAAACAAGCCACTGCCACCACCCTGAAATCAATATGTTATTTTGGACATTATGCATATGTATTTTCTTCTACAAAATGAGTTTATGTCCTAAATACTATTTTTGTTAATGTTTATTTGTTTTTGAGAGAGAGAGAGAGAGAGAGAGAGAGAGCCAGCATGAGCCGGGGAGGGGCAGAGAGAAAGGGAGACGCAGAGTCCCAAGCAGGCTTCAGGCTCTGAGCTGTCAGCACAGAGCCCGGCAGGGGGCTCAAACCCACCCACCATGAGATCATGACCTGAGTCCAAGTTGGACACTTACCCAACTGAGTCACCCGGGTGCCCCCTAAATACTATTTTAAATCTGCTTTTGGCTTACCTGGATTTGTATTTAATATCAGTATGTATGTATGTATGTGGTGCCTCGGTGGCTTGGTTGAGCCACTGACTCTTGATTTTGGCTCAGGTCGTGATCCCACAGTCTTGAGATCTAACCCCCGGTGTGGGGCTCCATGCTGAGCGTGGAACCTGCTTGAGATTCTCTCTCTCTCTCTCTCTCTCTCTCTTTTTCTCTGTCTCTTGCTCTCTCTCTCCCTCCCTCTGTCCCTCTCCCCCACTGGCTCACACTCTCTCCCTCTCTAAAAAATAAAAATAAATTTTAAAAATGCTTTAAACCCTAAATTAAAATAATAATAATAATAATAATAATAATAATATCAGTATATATGGGTCTACATCATGGTTTTTATAAAGTTCAGTTGAATATATACTCCACATTTAATTAAGCCAATTTCTCACTCTGGTATAAAAAAGATGTCCTGTTTGTCCCAGTTTCTTAGTATTGCCTGTAACTAGCAGTGAGTTCTAAGGGTTGAAAATAGAGAGAAGTTTGGAAGAGGCAGTGATACAGAGAGGGGTGGGTGAGGGAGGGGGAGGTTGGGATGCTGTGTTATTAGAGGGAGCAGGCTGGGTCTGGGGTGCCATGGACCCTGGGCTGCACTGGGGGCACTGTCTCGTTCTGAACATGTCTACTCTGCACAGAGGAAGAAAGAGGGCAGATGGGAGATAGGGGTCTGATTCCAAGGTCCCTATGGAACTTCGGGAGCTCAGCTGCTCCTTGTGCCTTGAAGGCATTCCAAGGCAGCACGCAGCTCCAAGGAAGTGGCTGGGCTGGGAGGCCAAAGGGTGGAAGAGGAGGAAAGAGAGGGAGAGACCAGGGCTGAGGGAACAAGAGAGCATGAGAAACAGAAAGAGAGGAATGAGGCCCCTGGGGGAGACAGGGAAACTCAGAGACCCAGAGAGAGGGGGATGTACAGAGAGGTACAAACTCAGGACCCCGAAGGTGTCAAGAGATGGAGAAGAATCAGAGCCACCACTGGAGACAGAGAAGAAAGCAGGAGAGGGGCGCCACAGAGAGTAGGAGGGAGGGAAGGCAAGAGAGAAAGTGCTCTGGAGAGCGGGCACTGAAGGAGAGAAACCAGAGAGCGGGAGCCTTTCCGGACCTGTAGAGCAGGCATGTGCCTGCCGTCTGCTGCTGGGATTTACAGGCCTGTCCAAGGAGCTGCCTCCTTCCTTCCCTTCCGCACCTGGGCCTCAGCCCACAGTCCTAGCCTGGGGGACGAGTTTTCAAACAAGCCAGAGCCCCGAGGAGGTAACAAGTGGCCATCCCAGCCCTGGCCCTCAGTCTCTTCTAGATATTTCTCTTTGGCCTTGGGGGAGATATCTATCAGAGTGCTTCTTGGCTTCGTTTATAAGCCAGCTTGGCCTCCGCAGCCCACTCCGTGCTAACTCTGGGCCCACTCGGTATGGGGTTTAGAGGGAAAGGCTGTCTTCTGTCCCAGGGAATCAAGGTCAGCAGCGGGCTTGGGATGCCTCCTTCAGGGAGTGCATGTGGAATAGCCCCTAGGTCCACTGAGCTCTGGCCAAATGGGGAGGGGATAAAGGCCACCATTTAGTGAGCATCTCCTGTGGGTTCTCTACTCTCATGCTGATAACATTTCCCAGGCATGTTGCAGATGAGGAAACTAATAAGGATCAGAGGAATTAAGTTTCTTGCCCAATGCCACATAGCTTATCAGTGGTGAGCATGGTTTCAATCCATGATAGATAGATAGATAGATAGATAGATTGATAGATAGATATGTGTGTGTATGTACATATATATATTTTTTCATTCCAGAATTTTTAACTGTTGTGCTCTGACTAGAATGTGAATCCTAGTTCTTTCTGTAGCCCCCACTCCCCTGTGGCAGCCATGAGAATGGGCCTTGTCAGACATCCTATGACAGGGGGGTGTAAATGGCCTGTGCAGGGCAGCCCTGGCTTTGAAATCCATCCCATGCCCCCCACGAGCGGCTCCCCACCAATGACCGTGTGCACCTGGGCACTGGGGCGGAATGGTTCCCAGCAGACACGATCTCTTTGTTGGCCGACTTTGGCTCAATGATTTCCCAGTGGCTCTACTGAGGCTTTCTTAGATGGCCACAGTTACCTTTCCATACGTCCTCTGCCTGCCCTGCTGACTCCCCCAGGCCTTCTCTGTCTCCCTCTCCAGTCCATTTCACACATCCGTGTCTCCTAATGACATCATTGCACACTCAATCTCACACCTTGATGTCTGCTTCTTGGAGACCCCCAGGCTACTGTGTGCCCCATCCTACTGGCACAGGATGGTGGGCGTCATTTTAGAGTAGTGTAGAGTACATTTTAGATATGGCCAAATTTCCCAAGCAAACGTGTGTCATAGTGGTCTGCTGGCCCAGTGTTCTGGATTGGCAATGGGCATGTTGTGGCCTGTGCCCAGGGCAGGAGGGCCAGGGCCTCCCACAGAGACAAATGTCCTCTCAGCTTATACTTAAGGCCACGTGACTCATAATGACCACCTGCCCATCAACTGCCAGGCCCATGGCAGAGACTGCTAAGTGTCCACCAATACTGATTTTCCCCTTCCTCCGGGACACACGGCCAAACTCCTTGTCCCAGATGCTCGTGCACATAGGTCTCTCCATGTGATTCCGTTTTTGCCAATGGCATATATTGGGAGCAGAAGTGTGTTTCTCCCAGGCCTTGGCCTTAGGATGTATTCTCCCACCACCCCCGTGCCTTCCCTTCCCCTTCCCACAAGTAGGGACATGGATGCGTCTGTAACCCAGTGGTGATCAAGCTGCCAAGGCCAATGGCCTACAGGATGGCAGAGAAACACCCCAGGCTCCTGGATGACCTTGTGGAAACCAACAGCCTGCCAATCTGGAATGGTCATCATAGACTATTATGTGTGAAAGAAACACATTTCTCTCTTCTTTGAGCCACTAAATGATTATTGGATCTCATTATTATAGCAGCCTACCCTTACCCTGAATAAAAAAAAAAAAAAAAAAAAAAAAAAAACCATTACTGGCAGTTTATTATTACTGTTTTAACAGAAGCCCTAAAATATGAGTCATTGACCTCATGGTTTTGCTGCAGGTGGGAAGGGTAAAGGTATTGCACTCTGGAAAGTTGGAGACTCTTGTTATACCTTGGGAAAGCATCTGATAAAATAGTTTTTATGACGCTTTGGACATATATTGGCTGAGCCCACAGCTCTAGAGAAGGTGGTTGGAAAGAAGTGGAATATTAGTAGATGCTGGTTGTTGTTCTTTGTGGCTTTCAGCAAATTATTAAAGAAAGACGTGAGAGGGGTACCTGGGTGGCTCAGTCGGTTAAGCGTCCGACTTCAGCTCAGATCATGATCTCATAGCCCGTGAGTTCAAGCCCCACATCTGGCTCTGTGCTGACAGCTCAGAGCTTGGAGCCTGCTTAGGATTCTGTGTCTCCCTCTCTCTCTGTCCCTTCCCCTCTCACACTCTGTCTCTCTCTCCTTCAAAAATAAACATAGGAAGATAGAGAGAGAGAGAGAGAGAGAGAGAGAGAAAGAGAAAGAAAGAAAGAAAGAAAGAAAGAAAGAAAGAAAGAAAGAAAGAAAGAGAAAGAAAGAGAAAGAAAAACAAAGACAGACACAGGAGAAATGGAAAGGAATAGAGAGTATCTAAAAACGTGGTGCCTGAGAGGTGAAATCCACCACCCTCCATAACCTTCATAAAAGGAGATCAGCTGTTGTAGCTCAGAGCCTTTCTGGAACACTACCCAGGAGCCCCAGAACAGGATCCAGCCCTGAAGCGAGGTTAGGTTAAGGGTATTGTCTTCCCACTCAGACTTATTGTTTTAGAATCCCCCTGTGTAGCCCAAATGAAAGTGAGCTGGGGCAGAGCAGGAAACAGAGTAATAAAGCAGCCTTCAGAACACTGCTGAGAAAACATCTTGGGGTGTGGTTATTGGCACCTGGAACTAGCTAGAAGCACCTAGACCAGAAATCTTTTGAGGGAATTGCCAAGGAAAGTAGGATTTGACTGGTGATTAGGATTGTTTGAGCCCCAAGGATGTCAGACTTTTAACCCTCACTTCAGAAGTGGCCACAGAGGATGATGGGGAAAGGAGAATTTTCCAGAACTGGGTTGACCAGATTCGCTTCATCTGTCAGAGCAAGTCCTCACCAGTTGTCAAAACAATTTGCAGTGAACCAGTGACTTCTTTTTTTAAATTTTAATTCCAGTATAGTTAACATACAGTGTTATGTTGGATTCAAGCATACAATGTAGTGATTCCATACATCACCCGGGGATCATCACAAGTGCACTCCTTAACCCCATCACCTATTTCACTCATCCCCCCCCCTCCCCTCTGTAACCACCAGTGTGTTCCTCTATAGTTAAGAGTCTGTTTCTTGGGGCGCCTGGGTGGCTCAGTCAGTTAAGCGTCCGACTTCAGCTCAGGTCACGATCTCACGGTTTGTGGGTTCGAGCCCCACGTCAGGATCTGTGCTGACAGCTCAGAGCCTGGAGCCTGCTTTGGATTCGGTGTCTCCCTCTCTCTGCCCCTTCCCCTCTCACACTCTGTTTCTCAAAAAAAGAATGAACATTAAAAAAAAAAAAAGGGGGCGCCTGGGTGGCTCAGTCAGCTGAGCATCCGACTTCGGCTCAGGTCATGATCTCACAGTTTGTGAGTTCGAGCCCCGCGTCAGGCTCTGGGCTGACAGCTCGGAGCCTGGAGCCTGTTTCGGATTCTGTGTCTCCCTCTCTCTCTGCCCCTCCCCCACTGATGCTCTGTCTCTCTCTCTCTGTCAAAATAAATTAAAAAATTAAAAAAAAAAAAGAGTCTGTTTCTTGGTTTCTCTCTCTCTCTTTTTCCTTTGCTTATTTGTTTTGTTTCTTAAATTGCACATATGAGTGAAATCATATGGTATTTGTCTTTCTCTGACTGACTTATTTCACTTAGCATTATACTTTCTAGCTCTCTCCATTTTCTTGCAAATGGCCAGATTTCATTCTTTTTTTTTTTTTACGACTGAGTAATATTCCATTGTCTACATGTACCACCTCTCCTTTATCCGTTCATCAGTTGATGGACACTAGGACTGCTTCCTTATCTTGGCTATTGTAAATAATGCTGCTATAAAGGTAGGGATATGTGTATCCCTTTGAATTAGCGTTTTTGTATTTTTTAAGTAAATGTTCAGTAGTGCAATTACTGGATCCTAGGGTAGTTCTATTTTTCATTTTTTAGGGAACTTCCATACCGTTTTCCACATTGGCTGCAGCAGTTTGCATTCCCACCAGCAGTGCAAAAGGGTTCCTTTTACTCCATATCCTCGCCAATACTTACTGTTTCTTGTGTTTTGATTTTAGCCATCCTGACAGATGTGGTTTTGATTTTTGATTTTTAATTTGCATTCCCCTGATGAGTGATATTGAGCATCTTTTCATGTATGGACTAATGACTTTTGAGTGTTTCTCTTCCTTTTTCTACATGGAAGGGTTTTTTTTTTAATGTTTATTTTTGCAAGAGAGAGAGAGAGAAAGAGAGTGTGAACAGGGGAGGAACAGAGAGAGGGGGAGACACAGAATCTGAAGCAGCCTCCTTGCTCTGAGCTGTCAGGACAGAGCCTAACGTGGGGCTCAAACCCACAAACCCTGAGATCATGACCTGAGCCAAAGTCGGACGCTCAACCGACTGAGCCACCCAGGTGCCTCCACGTGGGAGTTTTTATTGTGGTTTCCCCATTCCTGTCCACCACTGTATTTGGGTGTGTGGGGAGGGGGCAGCTGGGGTGGTAGTTGGGGGGACAGAGGAGCTATCTTGCTATCTCCCTGGGCCATGAGGAACCATATGTGGCTCTGGAGAGGACTTCCCTTCTCCAAGATAAACCGCACTTTGACCTGGAGTGTAGCCATATGGAGTTTGGAATTGACCTCCTTGGAAAGGGGGCAGTGTGTTCTGTTGTGGGAACACAGAGCTCACTGATAATCCGGTAGCCGGTCAGGCAGACCACAGTCGAAACTGCTAATGGTCCACTGAAATCCATTTTCTGCATCTTTCTCTGCATGAGGCTACACCAAATCTCTTGTCCTCCTTTGCAATGAGTGTGGCCGTGTGCCCAAATTTTCTGGAATAAGCAAACAAGCAATGCATACCATGCTAGGCCTAGGCTTTTGGACCGTGGGTATGGCCCTCTTGTTCTTCCCAGAAGAATGTAGGCATGCCTGCAGGCCACCGTTGACCAAGCACGAGCATAAGGCCTGGGAACCTCATGACACTGAGCTGCCCGTGGAGGTGAAATGTAGACTCAAGATGGACCGTTAGCTGAGAGAGAAAGGAACTCCTGTCTTCCTTAAACCGTTGCATTCCTGCTGGGTCTCTTCATATCAGCGAGGCCTCACTCTCAACCCGCAGCAGAGTGAGAGGGTGTTCTCCACTAATCGGACCCAGAAAAATGTCCCATTCTCCTGACTGGGGTGGGGACATCAGCTTCCCACCCCAAACGTGTTCCAGCAGTGGGGGTGGGGGAGGATGGGAGTGGCTCAGGAACGGGACAGGAAGCAAATAAACTTTGATCCCTAATAAATCATCCAGGGAATTGTTTTTCCAAAGAAATCACAAAAGCCCATAATTGTTGAGGCGTCTGTGTAGCTCAGTCACTTAAGCGTTGGACTCTTGGTTTCGGCTCAAGTCATGATCTCACAGTTTGTGGGTTTGAGCCCCATGTTGGGCTCTGTGCTGATGGTGTGGGGCCTGCTTGAGATTCTCTCTCATGCCCTCTCTCTCTGCCCTTCCCCCACCTTCAAAAATAAATAAATATTTTTTAAAAGCCCATAATTGTTTAGGCCCCAAAACAACCCCAAGGAAGACATATTTTCTGACACCCACTTCCAATGAGGATGGAAGACAAGGGAGAATCTTCCAGAGGACAAAACCAGAGCGGCTTGCACTTCCACTCCCAGGGCAGGGTCATCACAGTTCCTGCCCAGGACTACTGTGTATTGCCTGTGCTCTGTCTTCTGTAGCCAGTGTTTATTGCAGTCTTATTTTTCTCTGCTTCACTCTTGTCTATTGGTCAGGTCGGTGGAACAAACGAATTGTCTTTTAGCCTACAGGTCATTAGACCACAAGGAACCACATCTGAACCCGGCAGAGAGGTCTGTGCATCACTCAAAGGTACAGTAACTTTGAGTGTCCCTCATGGAGACAGGTTGAGTGTGTCCCACCCGTGAGGGAATGAGCACACTCAGGTGTTTAGTGGCCATACATTGGTAGTGATGCCCTAAGAGCCGTTCCATCCTCTGTCCTAGGCATGAGGCTAGGTCACCCCCAGCCCACCTCATTCCTTGGATTTAGTTTTGTCCAGTGACAAATTTTCTCCAATAAAACATGAGTGCGAGTAATATTTGCCGCTTCAGAACCCAGGCCTGAGATTATGGGTGTACTAGCTCTATAATCTCGCCTTCCTCCTGCTAGGATCAAACTGGGTCTATAGTGGTGGTTAGTGTCCAGCAAGCAAAGGATGGCATGATCTTCGGGGATGATGGAGCCACAGCTGGGAAGGAACTTAGGTCCCTGAACCACTGCACGAGCAGAGCTATTTACCATCTCCAGGAGAGAAAATAAAGTTCTTTCTTGTCTCAGGTACCGTGCTGTAGGTCTTTTGTATTACAGCAGAGCTCTCTTACTTATCACACTACCCTTGCTCTTTGGTCCATTGATCCGCCGTGAGAGATGAGTTCAAATCTCCTGCTACTCACGTGCTCTGATTTTCCTTGCCGCGCTGTGATTAATTCTGGTGAATGTAGCTACTGGGTTGTCTGCTGCACAGACATTCATAGTTATATCTGCATTTGAGTGGCACATAACAGCTGCTTTTCACTGTGCTTAATTCTCTTTAGACTGAATTGTACCTGCTGGCTACTTAAATCATGACTTCTGCTAATCATTATTATTATTTTTGATTTGCCTGGTTTGCCTTTGCTTGTCTTTCAGTTTCAGCCTCTTGAGTTTGTATTAGGTATGTCTCTTGCACACCATGGAGAGTTGGATTTTATTTTGAGATTTAATCTGAAGAAATATATATATATATACACACATATATATATGTATATATATTTATTTATTTAAAATTAGTTAAATACAGACCTATAACAAGTAAAGAGATTGAATCACTAATCAGAAACTGTCCAACAAAGAAAAGTCTCGGGCCAGATGGCTTCACTGGTGAATTCTACCAAACATTTAAAGAGTTAACACCAATACTGCTCAAAATCTTCCAAAAATTAGAAGACAAAAGAACACTTCCTAACTCATTTGATGAGTCCTGTATTACTTTGCTACCAAAGCCAGACAAAGAAACCATGAGAAAAGAAGACTACATACCAGTATCCCTTATGAATATAGATGCAAAAATCCTCAACAAAATGCTAGCAAACAGAATCCAGCAGCATATTGAAAGAATTATACACCATGACCAAATGAAACATATCTCAGGAATGCAAGGGTGGTTCAACCAATCCTACATATTTTCATGCTAAGAACACTTAGCAACTAGGAATAAAAGGAACTTCCTCAACATGATATGAGACATTTATGGAAAACCCACAGCGAACACCATACCTAACGGTCTAGAATGGAAGTTTACCCTGAGATCAGGAACAAGACAGGAGTGCCTCCTCCCGCCACTTCCATTCAACATTGCACTGAAAGTCCTAGAATGTCTTAGAAAGTCCTAGAAAGTCCAGAGCAATGAAGATTCTTATGTAGGAAGGCTTCTTTCTATTTTTCTCGTGTTTACCGTTATAATTATAACACTGTATAGCAACCTCAGCTCCCTACTTGACTAGACAGTCTCTAATAACGTCCAGGAACGAGCAATGAAAAATTGGCACACGTTTTCCCATCCCCCCATCCCTTTCTTCAACACGATGCAAAATGAGCTCTACACATGTTTAACTTTGTATTATTAAATATGCTATATTAAATATACTTCTATTGTTTTATTTCTCAGCTTTCGATGGTGTTCTTTAACTCCTAACTACCACAGACAGACAGGGCTGTCTAGGGACGTTCTCTTGTGTCGTCTTCTTTCTACTTTCCCCTCTCACTTTGTATTAGATGTGTTTACATGATCCCAGCCTGTACAAATTTACACTCAGATGTCCACATCTCCTTTTGTCTTTGCTCTACATTTTAGTATCTTCAGCGCTTTCTCCTGGCCCTCCTTTTGCTGTGGGTTCCCCTGTCGCCTCTTGGTGATCTAAATTGGTTCTCTGGTAGTTTTCTCAAGAAGGGTCCGTGCACACATTACTCCCTGAGTTCTTGCATGTCTAACAATGTTTTTTTGTAGCTTTTATACTTGAGGGACAGCTTAATGGCATAGCAAATCCTTTGGCTGACGCTTTTTTTCCTTATATCCCATGAGTGTTTGCCCTTGAGTATTGGTGGGGCTGGCTCAATTTTATCCCTGTGTGAGTGACCAGATTTGGTTTTTGATTTTTGTTTGTTTGTTTCTCCTGGCTGCTCAAAGGCTATTTTCTGTCTCTAAAGTCTGATAATTTTATCAGGAGAGTCTTGGAATTGACTGTCCTCAGTCCAGTTTCTCTGACACACATAGTATCCTTCACCTAGATTCAAATATTTTATTTCAAGAACGTTTCCCTCATGTCTATTAAGTATTCATTGTATTTCATTGCTTTGTTTTTCATGTCCAGAGGGTCCAATTATGCATATATTGGCTCTCTTTTGTCTTTTTATGATATCTATCATTTTCTCTCTAATTTAAAACACACACTTTTTCCATTTTGTCTCATTTTATTCACGTTCCTAGGTCTGTCCTCCATTTTTATCGTGTTGTGTCTAAGCCCTCCTCCCATCTGCATCCTCATTTCTGAAAATATTTTGTTTTCTCTCATCTCTCCCTTCTTCCAGTTCTCATTTCGCCTCCTCCCATTGCATAGCTGTCTCTTCCTTGAGTCGTTCTATTTCTGCTTTGTGATCTTCCCTCAGAGATAATCGTTTTAGTAAAATTTGTTCATTCATAGAAGACTTTGGTCAGACTTTTCATCTATTCTTTTTTTTTATTATTTTTAAAATATTTTTTTATTTTTGAGAGAGAGACAGAGGCAGAGCACAAGTGGGGGAGAGGCAGAGAGAGAGGAAGATACAGAATTCGAACCAGGCTGTCAGCACAGAGCAGGGCTTGAGCTCACGAACCGTGAGATCGTGACCTGCGCCGAAGTCAAACACGCAACCAACTGAGCCCCCCAGGGGACCCCAGACTTTCATCTAGTCTGTGGTAATTCCATCTGCTAAGCTTTGCTCACCTTTCCCACCCTTTTTCTTAGCACCTTTGCATTGATTTTGGGCTAACTCCATTTAGAAAATTATGTGCCATGAAATGAGTTGGATTTTCATGCCCCAGATATTTGTGGCAGGTTCTTCCAGGGAGTGTAATTTTGCTGGCTCTTTCTGACATCTGCCGCCATTGGGCTATTGTACTATTTGCTCTGCACGCTAGTTGCCTCACCCCACCTCCCACCACCTACAGTGAGGCTTTTCCATCTCTACCCTTGCTTCTCAGATCTGTAGCCCATGCTGTATACAGGGGACCTGGGTTCATTATTTTAGGTCGCTGGTCCTCAACTAAGGGCAATTTCCCCCTTAAGGGATATTTAGCAATGTCTGAAGACATTTTTTGGTTCCACAGTCTAGAGTGGGGCTTGATGGTACTGGCCTCCAGTGGGTAGAACCCAGGGATGCTGCTGAACACCCTACAACAAAGAATTATGGACCCCAAGTGCCAGCAGTGCTGAGGTTGAGTGACTCATCTTTAGACTGAGCCTTTGGCTAAAGGTAAAGTATTTTGGCCAGAGTTCTTTGAAATTGACCACTCCCGGGCTAACCTGCTATTTATTCACCTCCCCCCGAGTCCCCACCAACCAATTCCTGTTGTACTTCACTCTCATGGCTTTGGTGTGAAATCTTTATTTTCGCCAGTCTTTGTGTATTTTTGAATATGCGGTTTATATAATGGAGATGGCATTATTTTTTCTGTTTACCTTTTCGCTTGTTGAACATCCGGGAAAGAAGAGGAAATTTGATGCTTCCTGCTGTTAAGTCCATCCCAAAATGCCTGGAGGGGGGGATACTTATATCTAGAATTTGAACTTGAGATGTTTTAGTTTAACCAGGGAATGTGAATTCAGGTCAAAACCACTGATAGCCCATTTGGGGTATTGAATTCTTTTTTTTTCTTTTTTTTTTTTTTTTAATTTTCTAATGTTTATTTTGAGACAGAGAGAGAGAGTGTGTGTGTGTGAACAAGGGAGGGGCAGAGAGAGAGAGGGAGACACAGAATCTGAAAGAGGCTCCAGGCTCGGAGCTGTCAGCATAGAGCCCAACACGGGGCTCAAATTCATGAACAGTGATCGTGACCTGAGTCGAAGTCGGTTGATTAACCAACTGAGCCACCCAGGTGCCCCAAGGGGTTATGAATTCTTAAGGAAAATGCTTCTCCCCTTAACTCAGTGCTAAGATCCCTTTGTAGGTTTTGGTGGCGATGATGGGGGAAGGGTGCAGGTTGCTCCTGGTTCCCCTTCTCCGGATGGAGGTCAGCTTTGTGTGGGGCTGGGTCTTCCATTAGTCTTCCACCTTGGGCTGGCCCCTGTTTCTCATCTTTATCAGCCCGTAAGAAACAAAGCCAAGGTTCACATGATCAGACAAATGCTCTCAAGGTGAAAGGCGACCTCCTTCCCTGCCCACTTCTCTGGGTGCCTGATTTCACCTGTATTTTGACTTCTGAGTGTTCTATACTTTCTTGCCAGATCATTGATTAATTTTTTTTAACAATTTTTTAAGTTTATTTCATTATTTAGAAGAGAGAGAGAGGGAGAGAGAGAGAACCAGCAGGGGAGGAGCAAAGAGAAAGGGAGACAAAAGATCCAAAGCGGGCTCTTGTGCTGACAGCAGAGAGCCCAATGTGGGGCTCTAAACTCACCGACCACGAGATCATGACCTGAGCCAAAGTTGGCACTTAACCGACTGAGCTACCCAGGCACCCATTTAATTTTTTAAAGTCTTATTTTAACCAGCTTTGTTGTTGTTGTTGTTGTTGCTCAGCACAAAAATCAGAAACCATCTCTATGCCACCGTCCTACCCTAAACAGAATCTCTGTCCTTACCTCTCTGAGCCTCTATTTCCTCATCTCTAACATGGGAATAATACCAAAGGTTATGTTAAAACTTTCCGAGAGGATTAGTGAGGTAATAAACGTAAACCACCCAGAACCGTGCTTGGCAGATAGTAGGTTGGTTGCCTCGAGAAGGTTAGCTGTTTCTCTTCTTTCCAGTCCCTCCTTACCCTTCCCTTGCAGTGGGAGAGAGCCCTGGGGCAGCAAATCCCTGGTCCCCAGCAAGCCCTGCTGGCTCACAGATCCTGCCAGGACCCCACCTCCTGCCCCACGCCTCTGCTCCTGGCGCCAGCCCCTCAGCACTCCGGAGCTTTCACTGTTTCCTCTCACTTTTTCCTCCCCGCACTGGACAAGGGCCAGGAATAATGTTTCTGGCTGTCAGCACCTTCCCCAGCCAGCCGGAAACAGCTCTGTCTACAGAGAGGCACAGCCACCTGGGCAGATTAGCCAGTTCTGCCCACCGGGTCTCATCTCCCTCCCCTCCCCTCCACCCCCTCACCCCTCCCCAAAACAGACATGGGGCAGGGGTGAAGTTTTCCTTGATTTTTTTTTTTTTTATTATTTTTTTTTTTTATTTTTGGGACAGAGAGAGACAGAGCATGAATGGGGGAGGGTCAGAGAGAGAGGGAGACACAGAATCGGAAACAGGCTCCAGGCTCTGAGCCATCAGCCCAGAGCCTGACGCGGGGCTCGAACTCACGGACCGCGAGATCGTGACCTGGCTGAAGTCGGACGCTTAACCGACTGCGCCACCCAGGCGCCCCTCCTTGATTTTTTGATAGCTTTTAATTTTTCAATAATTTCATATTTGGGGGGAAAAGGGTATAAAAATAGTACAAAGAACTTTTGTATGTCCTTAACCCAGATTCCCCAAGTGTCCACATTTTCCATTTCCTTTATCACTTTATCTATTGATTTATCTATCTATCTGTACACACACACACACACACACACACACATTACTATTATTATTTTCTGGACCATATGAGAGATGCAAATATGGAGTTCCTTCACCCTATCGTGCCTTTTTGTGTGTGTACCTAAAAACAAGGACATTGTCTTTCATGACTACCATGCAGTTCTCAAATTCAGGAAATTAATCTAAATGTGATACTATGATGTAATTGATAGACATTCATATTTTTTCCAATCGTCCCAATAATGTCCTTTATAGCAAAGAAGAGAAACTTTTTTTTTTTTTTTTTTTTTTGGTCCCAGATCCAGAATTGCACGTAGCACTTAGTTGTCAGGTTTCTTACCTGGAATAAGTTCTTCAGTCTGCCTTTGTCTTTCATGATCTTAACATCTTTGAAGAGTATAAACTGGTTATGTTGTAGAATGTCCCTAAATCTGAGTTTGTCTGCAGTTCCTTCATGATTCAATTCACAGTTACGCATATGTGGCGGGAATACCACACAGGAGATACCGTGTCCTTCTCAGCACATCACACCAGGAGGCACGCGGTGGCGGTTTGTCCCTCACTGGTGATGTTAACTTTAATCACTTGGTTAAGGTGGCGTCAGCCAGGATTTTCTACTATAAAGACAAGATTTTTAAACAAATGAGCATGGGGGGAAAAAAGAGAGAGACAGAGCGTTGAATCACTACATTGTACACCTGAAACTAATATTACACTGTATGTGAAGTAACTGGAGTTAAATGTTTTCTAAGATTTTATTTTTTTTTTTAGAGTTTATTTATTTTGCGAGAGAGAGCACGTGAGAGCATGCGAAAGTGCGAGTGGGGGTGGGGCAGATAGAGAGAGGGAGGGAGAGAATCCCAAGCAGGTCTCGATCTCACAAACTGTGAGATCATGACCTGAGCCGAAATCAAGAACCGGACGCTTAACCAACTGAGCCACCCAGGCGCCCCGAGATTTTATTTTTAAGTAATCTGTGCACCCAACATGGGGGGGGTCTGGAACCCACAACCCCAAGATTAAGAGTCACGTGCTCTACCGACCGAGGGAGCCAGCCAGACGTCCCGCTAACTGGAATTTACATAAAAACTAAAAAAATAAAATAAAGCTTCAGTTTACTTAGAAAGAAAAGAATTTTCTTCATTGTAATTAATAACTATTTTGAGAGCAGGTAAATACCTCATTCCTCATCAAACTTCACCCTGTGGTTTTAGCACTCATTAACAATTCTTACCTGAATCAGTTTCTACTATGATATTTGCCAAAAAAAAAAAAAAAAAAGGACAAAAACAAAGACAAAAAGCAAAAACTCCGCCATTTCCTCTGCATTCATTAGTTGCTATTCTAACATAACAAAGAATCCCCCCCACACACCTTTATTTGTGCACGCATGCATTTGTATCAGTATGGACTCACGAATCTCTGTTTTATTCAACTTCTTATAATTGTTACTGTCATTTATGTGGGGGCTCAAATTGTCCCAGGCCTGGTCCGCGGGAGCCCACTGGCGTATTAACTGTTCTTCTGGCATCAAAGAGCAGGGCCTCTGTTTGTTTTGCTCATTGCCAATCCTAGCTCCTAGCACAGCACCTAACATATTTGTGTTCTCTTATTTTGATTCTAGTATAGTTAACATGCGGTGTTATATTAGCTTCAGGTGTACAACATAGTGATTCCACAAGTGTCTACACTTCTCAGTGCTCTCTGTGGTAAGTGGACTCTTAAGCCCCTTCACATATTTCACCCATCTGCCCTGGAACCATCTGTTCTCTAAACTTAACATATTTTTTTAACGAATGGTAGAACGCTTATGTATAAAGTGTCAGTAATAATAGTAACTATTGTAGGGTTTTTGCAAGAAGTAAGTTGAGCTATTGCGCACAAAGTGCTTAGAGCACCATTAACATTAATAGCTGATATTTGTTCCCCACTTACCCCGTTCTACAAACTTTGACACGCGTTAATTCATTAGACTGATCCTGTGAGGTAAGGAGTACTCTTTCCTTATTCCACAAAAGAGGAAACCAAGGCTGAGAGAGACGGAGCATCTTGCCCAAGGTCACACAGGCGATACGCAGTAGATGCAAGACTGAAACTGAGTCAATTTGCTCCAGAGCCTGAGCTCTGACCACTGTGACGTGTTGCCCCCTTACACCTGTCATGAGAGTGAGGCAGGTACACTGATGAAGTCATAACGGAAAGGGTTGCAACAGATCGAGGATGAAAAGGGATGTCACACGGATGGCATCGTGCAAGGTGTGAAGGTCCAGACCCTGAGGAGTCCTTCCCACCTGGCTCCCTGGGCGTCACCTTGTGGACCCGAGCTGTCCTTTTCTATCCTCACCCTTCCGGCCTCTGTGCTGTCTTCCTCCAATCCTGCTACCGCTGCCTTCCCCCAACCAGGCAGCGCCTCACAGGCAGCAGCTCTGGGTCCTAGCCCTCGCCAGTGCTCCTGGACAGTGAGCTCCCTGTGCCTACACGCGTCCATGACTTTGACCGCTGGACCTTCTGCTTCTTAGCACCGATCACTGTCACAGCCTCAGTTATTTATTTGATTAGTCAGTTCATGTCTGTCTACCCTGATAAACTGTAAGCCTCCTGAAAACAGGGGTTGTCATTGTGTCTGCTGGGCCAATCTGACAGATAGTAGATGCTCGGTAAATACATGTCAAAGGTATGAATGACTACAGCCTTTTCCTCTCTCATCTATCTACTCTTCTCCTGACTCTTCCCCAGAGTCCTGCAAGAGAGTGTCCTCAGCTATAGAGAATGCAGGTACTCTTCTAACATTAAAAAAAAGTGGGGGTGCGCCTGGGGAGCTTAGTCTGTTGAGCAGCTGGCTCTTGATTTCAGCTCAGGTCATGATCCCAGGCATAGGATTGAGCCCCGAGTTGGGTTCTGTGCTGGGCGGGGAACCTGCTTAAGATCGGCTCTCTCTCGCCCTCTGCCCCTCCCCAACTTGCACCCTCTCTCTTCTCTCTCTCTCTCAAATAAAAAATAAAATAAAGAAAGAATTAAGGCACTTTTGATGGTTCAGAGAAAGAAAGGACCTGTTTCCAGAATCCCACACCAAGCAAGGAACAGAGCTAGGACCCAGGCCCATTCCACCTTTGTGAATTGTGTCCCCCACTGCCCTTTACCTCAGTGTTAAGATTCCCAGCCCCAAGGAAGTACCTCTGGGCTTCTGGAAACCCACACATAAGGACTCTGGGTAGTATTTAGTTCTCAGGAAAATGGAGTTATTTATATTTCTAATACTTGGTTTTGAAATTTACATAATTGAGGGGTTTCTGGTGAGTCATGGCAATACCAGGAGGGGCCTTAGAAGCCATCTAAAATTGACAGCTATCCTTGGCTGTGCAATTCTACAGGTGACCACAAGAGACCTTTCTGGGAAGACTGTCTTATGCCTCCCATGAAGTCCAGACCCACCTGGTAATAGAAGATTGAGACTAAACCCAGCAGATGAGGAGACATACCCTAGGGCACAGGTGATGTGCTGTCACTGACGGGCACAAGAAAGGAGTTTCTGTATCAGATTTACCAACAGGGCCAAATAAAGGGTGAATATCAATTCAAAGAAAAAAGTCATTTAAAACCCAAGCAATGAGTCAGGACCAGGAGGAGAATACCCATGAGTGGGGTTTCTCTGGAGCAGAATCACTGAGGGAGCTGGTTAATGCAGACTCGTGGGCTCTACCTCAATAATGCTAAGTCACAACCTCTAAAAGGAGTTTTTCTCTTTCACAAGTGTCCATCCACCCAAAGGAACACTGACTCACACTAGTCATTGAAGCCCAGTGTCATAGAGAAAAGACTACATGATATGCCCTGGCATGAGAAACCTCCAATACCAAATATTTAATGTGTCCTTTGAAACTAAAAGAATAAAAAAATAATCCCAAGGGGCGCCTGGGTGGCGCAGTCGGTTAAGCGTCCGACTTCAGCCAGGTCACGATCTCCCGGTCTGTGAGTTCGAGCCCCGCGTCAGGCTCTGGGCTGATGGCTTGGAGCCTGGAGCCTGTTTCCGATTCTGTGTCTCCCTCTCTCTCTGCCCCTCCCCCGTTCATGCTCTGTCTCTCTCTGTCCCAAAAATAAAAAAAAATAAAATAAAAATAAAAAAAAATAAAAATAAAGAATTTCTTTAAAAAAAAAAAAAATAATCCCATGTAAAGAACTAAAAGATAAAGAATAGTGGGCATGGTTATATGACTATCAGATAAAGTAGATTTTAAAACAAAAAGCAGAGACTAACTAATAGAAATCCAGATGGCGGTTAAAAGAAGGATCACCATCTTGGGGCACCTGGGTGGCTCAGTCTATTGAGCAACCACTTCGGCTCCTGGGCTCAGATCATGATCTCCCGGTTGGTGGGTTGGAGCTCCACATGGGGCTCCTCTCAGCATGCCCAGTGCACTTCAGATCCTGTATTTCCCTCTCTCTCTGCCCCTCCCCCACGCACGCTCTCGCTCTCTCTCAAAACTAAAATAAGATATTTTTTTTTTTAAAAAGAAGGATCACCATCTTGATTACAGTAGCAGGCTGCAGGTGCTCATTTCTGGGATAGATGAAAAGAGGGGCTGCCATAAGGACTGGTCGGGGGACTTAACGGTTGCCAACAATGGTCAATGTCTCTGCTGGATAGTGATCTTATGGCTGTTTGCTTTATAACTGTTGTACATAGGACACGATGTACCTTTGCTTTAATTCCTCTCTGTGTTGTATTTCACCCAAGAGTTAGTTTTTGTTTTGTTGATGAATGAATGATGAGAGTGATTCCATCCCAGGCAGCCTGCCATCAAAGCTTAAGCCTTTAGTTACATTAATTCTGTGCTTACTAATTACCTAATGATAAGTAAAGCTCTGTAGATGTGTTAACTTATTTAACCCTCATAATGACCCTATGAGATAGATTCTATTTTTCATCCCCATTTTAAGATGTGGAAACAGGGCAAACACATTAAGTTCAAAGTCAGAGACTAGAAAGGGACGGAGGTGAGAACTGAAACATATATAGTCTAGTTTCTGAGCCTCTGTGCCAGAAGAGCACTTCATGGTCCTTACCACACTCTGGAAACAAAAGAAAGAGGCTTTCGGATGCACTGATAATATTTTTATATCTGTAAATGAATCTTTGCTATCAGATTGGAGAAAAATTCATATTGAAGAGTAATTGGCTTAGAAGAGCAAAGATAATTTTGGAGAAAAATGGAGAAATAATCCTATACTAGTATTTATTAAAGAAAAAAATTGCTAAGCACTGTCTTTTAGGGGAATGGAATTGAGGACCTAGAAACAGACCCACATAAGTATGGGAGTAGAGAATCAGTAGGGAGACATTACAAATCAGTGAGGAAAGTATGGGCAATTTAATATATTCTGTTGGAGAAAATGGCTATCCATATGGAAAAACATAAAGCTAAGTTACTAACTCACACCACATGTAGTTATAAATTTCAGACAGATTTAAGACCTTTTTTTAGCAGAAAACATAGAAGAAATGTCTTTATGTCTTTATGACTATATTGAAATTTTTAAAAACCCAAAAGATATATCATATATCAAGTTAAAAGATGCACCGCATATGTCCTGGGCTTCCTGTGTTTTATCTGGCAACTTTACTGAAAAGATGCTTGACCTCACTAGAAATCAAAACAGGCAAATTACAACAACAATGAAATTTCACATCCATCAGGGTAGTGAGAATACTCTAATAACAGTTGCAGGTGAGTATATAAATGGGTGCACTCATTTCAGAGAGAATTTTGTAATACCTGCTAAAATTGAAAATGGTTGTTGCACTATGACCTAACAATTCTATTCTTCGGTGTCCGTGGAGAAACTTGCTCACCAGTACGTAAAGGAACACATACAAGATGTTGATTGCATGCTATAGAAGTAAGGAAACAAAACAAAACAAAACAAGATGAAGACAACCCTGTCACCCTTCAGTGGCTCAAACCTTTGTCAAAGGTTGCATCATGTAACATGACTGTCATCACAATCACAGAACAAAGAGCTAATCAGTAGTCAAAAATGAATGAGTTCGAGCTGGATGTACATTTCCACATGGATACACTGCAAATACATTACATGGAGTGACTGAGACACAAATGGATGCCTCCAGCATACTTAGAGCCACACAATCGCAGAGGATGCTATTTATTAGTATGTGTCTGCACACTGGAAGTGAAAGACTAATTTATGTGTGGGTATGTGTCTTGGCACCAGATGGAAGTGCGAGAGGTCAAAGTAGGGGTGAGCTTTTAACTATATTTATACTGCTTTCTTCCTATAATAAAAATGTTAAATCTGTTTCATCCAGGTGGTGGGGTGTGGAGGTTGCTGTTTTTCCTATTTTCTGTATCTTTGAAATGATGCAGAATTAAGAGTCAGAAGTCATTTTTTTTTTTAAAGGAACAAAATGATCTGGTAGATATTGCAATGCCCAGATGTGCTTCCAGTTCACAGGCAGTATTTGGTATCAACTCTGGCTCAGGTTACTAATCTCGTGGATCTCCTTGAGTCACCTCCAAAGGGAAGGTTGTTATACTCCAGTGAGTCATTCTCAAGCTGGTGGCTGCTTTTAAGTAAGGCGGGCGTGTGTCTGGGTGGGAAGGCAGCATGAATTGCATGGACAGCAGGGAGATGCCTTTTGTGTGTGTCAATCCTGCCTTAGCTATAGATGATGGGTGGTATTTCGAAGTCCCTTGTTCACACCTAACTTGTTTCGGCAGGCTTTGGCAGAGGGCAGGTGCTGTCAACCCAAAAGGCTGTTTTGACCTCTTCCAACCCAAGCCAGGCCTTAGTGCGTTAAGCAGAGCTGGGCCCCATACCTTCTCTCAGCCTCCTCCTCCCTTTCAGCATCAGCCTACGGTTTAAGGGCCTCTAAGGCCAAGGCTTGCCTGGGCCAGCTCTGCTTCATTGGGCTTGCTTTGCCTGCCAAGAGAAACAAGGAGTGCGGGGAGGAGGCACAAAAGCGGTATTGGAGAGGAAGGGGGCCAAGTGCTGCAGACAAAACGTAAAGCAGCCACTGGCTGAGCCCCTCAAAGGGTCTTCTGAGTGCGTGCATCTCTAGGAGCACCTGGGTGGCATAGTCGGTTGAGGGTCCAACTCGTGATTTTGGCTCAGGTCATGATCCCAGGGTTGTGCTGAGCATGGAGCCTGCTTAGTGCTCTCTCTCCTTCTGCCCCTCTCCCCGCCGCCCCCCCCCCCAAATAATAAATAATAGTTTAAATATGTGCATCTTTAGCAACAGGTCGGTAGAGTGCCAGTTCTTAAAAAGCTTACCTTTTCAGCCAGCACCTGTACTTAGTAGGGAAGATCAGCACTTAACCTAAAGATGCAAGTCCTAAAAAAATTAAAAAATTAAAAATAAAAATGATGTAAGTCCTAATTAATTCAGTGCAGCTTTCTGGATCCAAACCCTCAACCATTCCCAAATTGTCTACCGAATTCAGTACAGACACCTACCCTGGCATTCAAGACTCCGAACCTGCCTTTCCAGCCTCTTCACTACTTTCTACCACAGCTCTGTGCTCTCGCCAAGCCAGACCACTGGCTTTCTAGAGGCTGGCGTAGAGGCATGCCTTCTGCCTCCTGAATTCCAATGCCAAGGCCACTGTCTGTTCACAGGAGGATCTTGGGAAAGCCACTTCAAGTCTCTGAACCTCTGTGTCCTCATCTGTAAAATGGGAATAAAATAGAACCGAAACTTCTTGGTGAGGAATCCATGTTATCCATGAGAGAACATCTAGGGTGTGGGAACAGCCCAGAGCCTGGTGTGCGGTTGTTCAGTCAACATGAGTTCACCTTCCCCACATCTGTTGAACCATTTCTCCTTTCAAAATCTACACTTATTGCCCATTGTTTCCTTTTCCTTGTTGGTATTTTTCTCACTGGAAACTTTCCTCTCTTCTCTGTCATCATTTATGTGGTAGCCATTGCTACTAGATTTAGCCTACTCTATTGGCTTGAAAAATCATTTTTTATTGGGGTAAAATATACATAACATGAAAGTTATCCTTTAACTATTTTAAGTATACCATTCAATGGCATTAAGTGTATTCACATTGTGCATTCATCACCACCAGCCATCTCTAGAATTTTTTCATGTCCCCAAATTGAAACTCTGTACCTATTAAACACTAACTCTCCATTCCCTCCTCTCCCTTCAGCCTCTGGCAGCCACTATTCTATTTTCATAAATTTGACAACTCTAGGAACTTTATACTAGAGGATTCGTATAGTATTTGTCCTTTTGTGACTGGCTTCAGTTAGCGTAATGCCTTCAGGATTTATCCAGGCTGGAGCCGGTGTCAGAATGCCCTTTCTCACTGTATGTGTTCACCACGTTTTGTTTATCCATTCGTCTGTTGGTGGACAGACACTTGGGTTGCATCTACTGGTCTTTGAATGTCTGGAGGAGCAAGATTGGGTCTCCTGGCAGAGCCTGGCACCCAGGAGGCAATGTCAGTCCTTCTGAGTTGGAGAGCTTTTCTCCAGCAACATGAGCGCAGAAGGCAAGAGAGGCCATCACCACACCGAGAAGGAAGCCAGGGAAATCCAAGGCAAAGTGGATGAAAGCAGCTTTTTGACTGTCCCCCACGGCTTCTACCCTTAGTCCTCCCATCCCTCCTT
Organism: Panthera tigris; assembly: GCF_018350195.1. Classification (NCBI taxonomy): domain Eukaryota; kingdom Metazoa; phylum Chordata; class Mammalia; order Carnivora; family Felidae; genus Panthera; species Panthera tigris. The sequence continues at coordinate 95,543,674 of NC_056669.1, forward strand.
CCAGCTGTAGCGAATGCAAAGATGGCCACGTCAGAACCTTCAACAGCTCCCCAGTATCAAGCTTTAAAAAAATTTTTTTTTACATTTATTTATTTTTGAGAAACAGAGTGAGACAAAGCATGAGCAGGGGAGGGGCAGAGAGAGGGAGACACAGAATCTGAAGCAGGCTCCAGGCTCTGAGCAAGCGGTCAGCACAGAGCCTGATGCGGGGCTTGAACCCACGAACTGTGAGATCATGACCTGAGCTGAAGTCGGACACTCAACCGACTGAGCCACCCAGGCACCCCTAATAAAATTCAAGCTGTTTACGACGGTTCACACAACCCTTCATGCCAACCCTATCCTACCTCCACTCCCATCTCTTAGCAATCCTCTTGCCAGCTGGATTCAGCCTCTTCTGAGTCGTGAAACACATCATGCACAGGTGCCTACAACTCTGTGTGCCTGGAACCCTCTTCTTGGGGCGGATTCCAACTCATCCTTTAGAGTTCAAGTCTGTCCTTTGAATCCTTGCCTCACTGCATGAGGGTTTAACTGCTATAAAGTTTGTTTTCAGTTGCAAGCAACAGAAGAGTCAATACACAGTGATTGATTAGGAGGGACTGTTTATTGTCTCATCACCGATGTTGAGGACTGGTTAATTCAGTGACTCAGGAATGGCATCTAAGTCCCAAAAAACCTTCCTCTTTCCCCTCCGCTATATTCAGGCAATCAGCTCATCCTTTTGGCTTCGCTCCCCTCATGGTGCCAAGATGCTTGCAGCAGCTCCAGGCAGGATGGAGCCTTAGGTGTCTTTTTAGGCACAAAGAAAACCTCCTCCAAAGCCCCCTATCAGATATCCCCAGACGTTCCATTGGCTGGAATTACATCACATGTTCATACCCCAGCTAGTCACATGGCCTGGGGAATGAGATTATGCTGAATACACAGAACAGTCAGGGACCCACCCCCTGTGGGATGGGGAAGGACCCAGCACAGTGCTGCATGAAGGATGAACAAAATCATCATGTTTAAGAAAGGAAGGAGTGAAGAAATGGCTATTTCTTAGTCTCCTCTGTATCCCCAGCGCATAACCAGTGCTTAATATATGATAGGCATTTAATAATTATTCGTTAATTGGTGTCACAAGCCCAAAGGGAGGATGTGGCATTCTTTACCCTTCTGTAAGCATCCATGAACATGTTGCCACCAGATGTGGGCTCCATGCTGTGTTAGGGATAGTCCTTTGAGTGTTTCATGGCATGGGTGTCCCTCAGGGCCACCCCATTCCCTACATTGATACTGTGCTCACCAAAATGCCTCATGAGGAAAGCAGAAATACAAACCACCAATACATCTTATTTCAAACGAGGCACTGTAAGGCATGCCAAGAGAAATAAGCTGCCATTTCTTATCTGACAAGTTGGCAGAGGTGAAACTGCTTGATGGCACATAGTATTGGCAAGGGTTTGAGAAAACAGGCACCTCCATTCACTATTCATTAGAGTTGACGCTGGTACAAACTTGGGGGAAGGCAATTTGATGATAACCCTTCACAATGGGTATATGAGCCGGTCTTTGATCCTGGCAGCTCTCCTTGTAGGAACATCGCCTCCGGAAAGCCGCACGAGGCTGTGCAAAGATGTATTTGCAGCAAAGTCTGTAGTATGTTATTCATAATATCAAATCGCTATAATCATTTGAAACATCCATGGGTGGGGGATTGGCAAAGTACATTCCAGGGCAGCCCTACACCAAGAAATTTGATGCCATTGAAAAAAACTAAGTAGATACACTTATTCTTTTTTTTTTTTAATTTTTTTTAACGTTTATTTATTTTTGAGACAGAGAGACAGAGCATGAATGGGGGAGGGGCAGAGAGAGAGGGAGACACAGAATCGGAAGCAGGATCCAGGCTCTGAGCCATCAGCCCAGAGCCCGACGCAGGGCTCGAACTCACAGACCGCGAGATTGTGACCTGAGCTGAAGTCGGACGCTTAACCGACTGAGCCACCCAGGCGCCCCTAGATACACTTATTCTTAACCAAACGTCTGAGAAGCAGTAGTGTCTAGAATTAACAGCACAGCTTTGTCCACTTCACAATTTGTTAACAGGGTAGATCTCATGTCAGGTACACACACACACACACACACGCGCGCGCGCGCGTGCGACAAAGGGAACTCTGGGAGGTGCTGGGTATGTCTATTACTTTGATTGTTACACAGGTGTTTGCATGTTTCCAAACTCCTCAAATTGTACACTTTAAATATGTGCAGTTCTTTGTATATCAATTTTACTGTAATAAAGCTGTTAAAAAACACACACACAACTAAGTAGATCTACATGTACTGAAAGATGCCCTTGGTGTACTGCTAAGTGAAAAGAACAGGTTACAAAATAGCATTTATATCAAGGTACGATTTCAGTATTTGTCCCAAAGGTATATGCTTTATATTTGCCCAGTATAAGTCATTCTGAAAGATTTAACAAAACTTAAATGTCTAAGTACTTGTTAATAGTAGCTAGTATGAAAAACTGGCAGGTCTGGCAAAGTCTATGCAATAGAACTTCATCTCTGGCTCCAAGTCAAAAGCAGGTGTCCTGACCCATGCACTTCTCTCCTCCAAGCAGTGACGCAGAATTCCAGACCCATCCTGAGTGCTGCCATTTTCCGTATAGGGTGTCCCAGGAGGAGGCTTCCCGGGGCCAGGCTTGCAAGCAGTGGCCTTCACCCCTGTGTGTCCTCATTGGCCAGAACGTGTCACATGGCCACACAGGACTACAGGGAAGATTGGGAAAAGAGGACCAGCTGTGTGCCTGCTGAGACTGTGAGGCTTGTTCCAATGAATACATTACAGTGCATTGCAGTCACATGCTTCTATAATGTTTATTTTGCGTGAGCAGATACTACTTTTGTAAAGTAACCCTAAATAGCTTTGGGTAAATAACCCTCATGCTGGGTCTTTCTGACCTATCAGGACCAGGACAGGCATGCTTCCAACTGTGACAGATCATTGATGTTCCTGGCCTAGGAATCAGTCTCATGGGCATTTTCGTCAGGATGAGTCAGTTTCTCCACTGGGTGGGTGAAAACCAGACCCTGAGTTTGGTGGCTCCTTGAAGTCACTGCCTCCCTAAGCGTGGTAGGCAGAGCAATGTACCCCCTTCAACCAAATGTCTAGGACCTTATCCCCAGAGCCTGTGAAGAATATGTTCTGTTCCATGACAAAGGGGAATTAAGGCTGCAGATGGAAGTAAGGATGCTAATCAGATGACTTCGAAATAAAGAGATTGTCCTGGATTACCTAAATAGCCCAATGTAACGGCAGGGTCTTGACGTGGGAAAAGGGGAGCAGAAGAATGAGAACCAAGGAACAGGCATCGTGTAAAGACACCATTGGCCTTTGCTCGCTTTGTAGATGCTGGTGGAGGCCACCAGCCAAGGACAGGGCAGCTCTGGAAGGCAGAAAGGGTTAGGAAGTGGATTTTCCCTTAAGCCTCCTGAAAGGAAGGCAGCTGTGCCAGCACCTTGACTCTAGCCCAGTGAGACCTATTGTAGACTTCTGACCTCCTTCCAAATTCTAAGATGATACATTTGTGTTGTTTCAAGCCACCAAGTTGGTGTGATTTTTTGCAGCAACAATCGGGAAGGAATATACTGGGTATCCTGCCTAAGGAACTTACCAGGATTGTCTGGAGACATCTCTGTCTCTCTCAATGTAACAGCAGTCCGCAGTTGTGTAGCCAAATTGACTGGGTTTGAATCTTGACCTCACCACTCACCAGCTGTGTGACCTTAGGCAAGTCACTTCATGTCTCTGAGCTTCATTTTCCTCCGTTGTAAGATGGGGAGGATAATGTTTTTAGGGTTGTTCTGGGTAACAAATGACATCATTTTCATACAACATGTAGCATATGCCCCATCCTGATGGCAATAATAACGATGCACGTGTCACTGGATGGAAGAATCTCTCCTTTACTTGCCTCTAGGAAGGTCCAGCCCAAGACGATCGAGATCTGTCCTTGGCCTGCCATTTTGTCAAGTGTTTTTGTAAGGCACTCATGAAATATGGTTGGAAGAAAAATCTTGAATTAATACTATAAGCTCACACAGATCGCTGGGTAATAGAGGCTCTTCTGAGGTCCTGGCAGGGTGGTGGGGGCAAGGGGCCCAGAAGCTCCCTCCTCAGCCTCCCCACTGCCAAGGTACTTTGCCCGTACCTACAGATGTATTTTGTTCCCACCTGGACAGGGAGGCACCTTATCTCTCACCACCCCATCCTTTTGAGGTGGGGAAACTTGTTTTTTTCTTTCTGCTTGAGACAGTGCTCACTGGGGTTGATGAAACACTGTCTACTTAATGCCTAAAAAAAAACAAAAAAAAAAAATCCTGAAACCTAGAATGAATATAACTTCCTGGTGGAGAAGGTGGGGTTTTCACCAATAAAAGGAAGGACTGCTCTTCTGCCAGCTCTGAGCCCCTCCTGTTCTCCAAGGTCAGCTGGTCTGGTAAGAAGTTTTCATTCTTTTAACTATCTGGCCCTGCTTTAACCCTCAGTGGGGGACACTGTGATCTGGGGTTTCATTAGGAAAGCCTTTTGGTACTAATTATTGTTGTTGTTATGGTTTCCAGGTAAGGAATCTTTCCAATTGCTTTCCCTTAAATCTGGATAAAGGACCAAGGAGGACCCTCACGCACAGGTTCTGGGTGGTTTATAGCTGGCCAAAGTAAAATCGCTCAGGGTTTCTATCACATTCAAGCCTAACACATCTCCTGGGGGGGCTGGGGCAGGGGTCGTGGATGTGGCAATCCTGGCCTTTTATCCCAGGGAAAAAAGCTGCAGTTACTCAGAGAAGCTTTAGACTCACCTTGTGTGTCCTGTATTTGATCTATGTTCTATACACTGGTTGGTACAAAGAGGCCATTTCTCAGAATGTTCTCACATGACTAACCCTAACTCCCTGAAAAGGAAGCTTTTGGCACGACCAGTTGAGACCACCCCACTTACTGCCATCTCTTTTAAAATCCGCATGCTTTGTGTCTAATAATAAAAGAAGTATCTGCAGAGCTCCTGGGTGGCTCAGCGGGTTAGGTGTCTGACTTTGCCTTATGTCATGATCTCACAGTTCATGAGTTTGAGCCCTGCGTCGGGCTCTGTGCTGACAGATCAGTGTCTAGAGCCTGCTTCGGATTCTGTGTCTCTCTCTCTGGCCTCTCTCCTGCTCACGCTCTCTCTCTCTCTCTCTCTCAAAAATAAGTAAAACATTAAAAAAAAGATAAATATTTGCTCATCATAAAATATATGAGAAATACAAAATACCAAAAAAAGTAGAAAAGAACAAAAAGAGAAAGTCACCTGTGTACCACCCCTGTTAATCTTTGTACTTTCTGTTCTTCCTTGATAGTAGCAGTTTCATACCCTCACCTTATGGTACATGTACTATTTTTGTGAGCTTTCATCACTTAAAATAATCCTGTTTATAGGGGCATTTTTGATCAATGCTTATACATTAAAGGAAAACCACTTTCTCCCAGCACAACGTTATATATGCCCCTCCCAATTTTAGTCAACGACTCCTTCCTACCACCCCAGCATCCCTGGGTGTTTCATAGGAAGCCATTCATCTGTCTTGCTCTTATGCTGGGTAGTTTGCCTTCTGAGCTCCAGGAGGCCAGCCCAGAAAGCTAAACCCTAGAGACCCTCTGCTCACCAGCCTCCTTCCCGGGACATCTTGGCAGAATGCCTGGATGGGGAAGGGTGGCTGGTGTCTGTGCTCGCTAGCAGTCTGGGGTGGGATTCTGAGGCCAGGCTGGCTTCCTTCTGCCCATCCCCTTCTGCTGCACCCTCTCCCTGTGGTGAGGGCGGGGGGATCTTCACAGTCTGCTTTTCTTTTTCCAATTCCATTCCAAACATCCCCTGGAAGGACCTGCAAGGGGAGAGGCAGGCGTTGGGGTTTGGTCTGTTTGTGACTTTAAGGGTGTGGAGTAGGCAGAACCCACTTGCTGACAAGGCTTTGGTGACATAGTCAGCTCACTAGAGCATGGTGGGGACGGTTGGGGGGCCTGCAGGGCATGCCAACATGCCCCCTTCCTAGTTTGCAGGGTGACAGAGCCTGAGCTGTGGAGGGCTGTGCACTGCGCCGGACCTTCAGCTCACCTTGTCCTTCCCCTTCATCTTCCTCCCGGATGCCTTCCCAGGGCCCCCAGTCTAACCTACCTCCCCACCCCAGACCCCCAGACCCTCCTGACCACTTCTGCCCATTGCTAAACTTTTCTTCATACAACTTATCGCCACTTTATCCACTTTCTTTATTGGTGTGTGTGTGTGTGTGTGTGTGTGTGTGTGTGTGTGTGTGACTCTCACGTGGGGGAGGAAGTAAAGATGCATCCTCCGAGCAGAGAGTCCCCAGCCTTCACCCCGCAGCCCAATGCTCTCATGGGGACCTGGGAGCCAGGGGTCCTGGAAGTCCTTCCTCCTGTTGTGGGCTAGGTGCCCGGGAGTCAGCTCTCACAAGGAGATATGTATGCAGGGCCATAATTAAAGGGGACTTTGGGGACCCATGCCATGGGAGGAAGAGAAGAGAGGGAGCGGTGGGTTGCAGCACAGCTGACCTCTCGCCCAGAGCCCAGGTCACTCTGAGGATGGGATGGCCTTGCAGTGCTGTTCCAAGTGGGGCCCAGGGCAGGCCTTTCCTTTGTCAGCCCTCGGGTGCAGCTGCCCAGGAGGGGACGGGATGCTGGGAGGGAGGTTCTCTTCCGAGGCATTCTCTGCCACAGGAGGCTGGCCTCGGAGGGTGGGGGGGGGGCAGGCCCTCTGCGTTAAGGGGGTCTGAGCTAGCAGTGCGGCCTCCACCCACAGCCTCTTGCTCGCCATCCCTCCATCCCTCCATGGAAGTGATCTTATGTCCTCCAGGCTCTCAAGGGACTTGAGAAGGCAGATAGAAGAGCTTTGGTTAAGGAGTTGTAAATAAAGGTGCTCCTGGCAAAACAAAATTAATTCCAATTACTTGGAATTAATTAAAGAGAAGCAGAAGGCCAAGTTTGAGTTAAGAACATTCTTAAGAAAAAAAGAAGTTCATTGCTTTTATTTATCAACGCTTCTATAAATACCCATTGAGCACCTATACTATGTGCCCGGTATGCGGGACTTAGTCCTTGCCTTCATTCGTGTACCTTCTAGTGGGAAGACAGATGACCACCAAGCACACACGGAGGATCCCTTTAGGTGTTGATCACCACTGTGAAGAAGGGAAGGGAAGCACAGACGAGTGTGACAGGGGCTGGGGAGTTCTGTCAGATGGGGGCAGGGAGGTCTCTCTGAGACCCAAGTGCAGGGAGAGAGGAGCCAGGCTTGGGGGGAGGTGGGAGGGGCCCGTGTGCAGGGGCCAGGCAGGTGCCAAGGGCGGCCAGATGGGAGGGAATACACGGAGAATGCTGTTGACTGAGGTCATGAAGGAACACAAGTAACTTTTGAAAGAACACACTGAGAGATGGAGGTATTATGCCAGGGTCACTTAGGTGAGTCGCGCCTGAAATGTTGTTGATCTTAAAAATAATCGTGGGGGAAAAAAAATTAAAAAAAAAAATAATCGTGGGGGGCTGGTGGGGGCAGGGCGCGTCAGAAAGACCTGGGCGGATGGCAGCCCCTGCACCACTAACCGTGACTTCGCGGTTTCTATAATCATGCAGAACCTCCATCGTCCCTTCCGTGGCACTGAGGGGAAGGGAGAACGCAAATCACCAATATCAGGACTGAAGGAGTGGACATAACTAGAGACCCTACAGACATTGATGAGAGAGGGAACGTAAGGCCAGTACAACTGGAATTTTGGATACAAAAAATTCTGTGGGAGACATAAATTGTTTCTCAAGAAGATTCAAGAAGAGATAGAACACTTTAGTAGTCTTAAAGCAATTAAAGACATTTGTTTAAAAAATCTGCCTTGCTGAGAAGTTGAGGGAAAGAGACAGAACATGTATAAAATTCCCAGCCCTGTTTCTGGCACATGGGAGGTATCTAACACACATGACTATTATTATGCACTATTCTAAACAACAATGAAAATATTTCATCATCTTCAGAACCACATAACAGTCTAAGAAAAAAATGCTCTGTAGAGCCTTGCCATTAAAATCTCTCCTCCACCTCTGCCCCTACCGTCCCCCCCCCAAAAAAAAACATTATCTGCTTTATTTATTAGACTTGATAGAAAATGACTTTTTACTTGTGACTGAAACTACGTCACTTGCTTGCCTCGGGAGAGGATGCCTAGATGAATGTACTGTATGTAGGCTCAGACCTCCTCTAAGTACAAGCAAGAGGTTTGGGAGCACAGAAGCCAGAAGTGAGGCCACTGAAATGCCACCCGCCCTTGACAATGACCCAGCAAGTCTCTGTATTTAGGGATGCTGCGGGGACACGACACTGCAGCCAGGCTCTGAATAAATTAGCAGTGACCCAGAGTTAGTGGTGTCCAAAAGGACATTTCTCTGTGTATCTTGCCAAGATATTCATTTCAAAGAAGGCCCTGGCTCCTTCGGGCGGCCTTTCCCGTCGGCCACGTGCCTCTCCTTCACAGGGCTGTGTTGCACAATTGGTTTTCCAAGCAGAGGTCAGGTCCTGTCCCTTTCCTGTCACAGCCTTGCCCAACAGAGGGTGATTTCTCCAAGCCTGGGCCCACAGGACTCAGATGTGAAGAGCAGGTGGTGAGCGTCTGCTGGACTGAGCAGTGACTGCTGGGAAATGACCAAGGGCTCCTGTGGCCACCAGAGAGAGGGCTGGGGGTGGGCATTCAGATCCACAGCCTTTAGAACCTCCTGGGAGAGGCTAGAGCTGGGGTCCAGGGGCCTTCAAATTAGAGAGACTCAGAGAACTGCACAGAGGGAAGGGGGAACTGTCCAATTACTTGCAACTCCCTATTTGTCAGATGGGGAAACTGAGGCCCAGGGAGAGAAAGGGAGTTGGCCAAGGCAGCACAGCAAGTTCTTTCCAATCCTCCACAGGACCCCCTCTGCCAGAGCTAGTAGGAGTTGTTGTCGGGTGGAGGGTGAGCCTGGATCATGGAACACTGTGGAACAGAAAACAATGTGAGGGAGGCTGGCTTTCCCACGGAATCCTATTCAAAAGCATGTAGGGGCTGTGTGTGGAGAGGTCCCTGGGCTTGGCCCGCTGGTGCCCAAGACTTTCCCCTGCCTTGCCCTCTCCCTGGCCGGATGTCACAAGACCTACAAGGCCACCATTAACACTCCCTCCGTTGAAGGGCTTCTCTGCTATCCTAAGTGCGAGACTCCTGGAGGATTCTTGTGAAAGCAGCGAGACAGAGGTCTACGCTCCCTTTCTGATTTTGCCAGCCCCAAGCTGAAAGCTTCTTCCCTCATTTCCTGTCAGGGGCAGCGGAGGGTGGGCAGGGGCTGTGTCTGCCCCCCTCCAAGTCTAGCTTCGAGGATCATTCAAGATAATGGAAGGCAAAGTGTTTTGAGAACTAAGTGCAGCTCCAATGTAAGAGGTGATTGTAGTTAATGATTTATGCCTGGGGGCTGTGCTTCCTGCCCGGAAGCGGGGGTGGGGAGGGAGAGGAGGGGAGCTGAGGGAGAGCTGGGAAAGCAGGAGCCCAGGACTGAGTTTCCCAGGGGGCCAGCCCGGATGGTGGCTTAGGCACGGTCTGTCCCCGGGGCCCCAGTTTCCAGCCTCATCTGCATACCCAGCGCCCTCTGTCCTTTCAGTTGTTTATTTGACAAACGGTATTGAGCTCCCACCTCCGGCAGCACTGGATTCAAGGCTGAGAGCAAGTTTAGAAGAAGAAAAACCAGGCTCAGCCCCTGCCTCTCGGAACACACCAGGCACACAGGAAAATAGGAGCACGAATCAAATAGGATCCCCACGATTATTGTCCTTGCTATGAACATCCAGCTGCTTCCTCGACATCTCCCCTTGGATGTTTAGCGGCTTCGCTTGCTTAACTCAACTGAAGCTGAGCATTTCATTTGCCCCTTCCCAGTCTTACTATGTTTCCCCCGGGAGCCATCCTTGTGCCTCCCTGTCCCCACAGTCCTCCGCCTCCTCAGCAAGCCCTGTCATTTCTACCACCCAAAGCTCTCTTCCACGAGGTGCATGCCCCTAGGCAAATGGCATCACCTCCCATCCTGACCACGGGCCCCTACAGCCCCCTAACCAGTCACCCTGCTGCCTCTCTCTCTCCCATCCTGTCCCATCCCCCTTTATTCAGAGCAACATATGGTCTTTAAACATAAACCGGATCCCATCAATCCTCTTGCTTATAGCTCTTCCCCAGCTTCCTGGTGCTTTCAGAATAAGACCTGAGCTCCACACCCTGTTCACAAGACCCTGTGTGACCAGGGCCCGACCAGCCTTACAGACCTTGTGGGGGGCCACCCTCTGCACCTCACGGAGCTCCAGCAACACACCCATTGTGGCCTTTCGTTGCAGAGGATGCTGAGATCTTGCACACCCGAGGTCCTTTTGATGTGGAAATGTTGGCATTCAGAGCCAAGGCCAAGAAAGAATTTTTGAGACTTTTTGGTGCAAAAAGGTTTTTGCTATTAACGCACGGGAACAGGACCCAGTGGGCAGAAAGCCGCACTGGCGTTGTGAGGAGTGACTGATTCTATTCTCAGTTGAGGAGGGAGGTAAAGACAAAGGAAGTTTCCAAGAGGACTTTCATATGCTAAAGAAGACTCACAGGATCCTGGAGGGCTAGCTATTGCCAAGCTCAGGTAGTTTTTCCCTCTAAGAAAGCATTAGCATTAAACAGCTGGGAGTTCCTGGAGTCAGGTCGTACTCTGCCAGCCTCAAGTATTTATCAGTGGGCTGCAGGTTATGAGGAAATTTAATTTTATCTGCATTCTTTTTGCCTTCGTTCTGCACTTCATGCCCCCTCCCTACAATTTTGACCCTTAAATCTTTAAGGTTATTGAGGGTGGAATGTCCTCTGTAACTTCTTCCTGCTGAATAGGGGCGTAGAGAGAGGTCCCTACCCCATTGGTCAGTTGGGGAATTTATACATAGGAGTTATTGAAGGCAAAGGCAGCCAATCCAAGGTAGACAATACATATGAACCTCCTTGAGTAGAAAGAATCATCTGTCAGCTGGAAGTTATGGCGGTGAAGGGGTCTTGGCAACAGGCTGAGAGACACCAGAAAAGACAACAAAATAAGGTTAATATTATTGACCTTTCATAGTTGATCAAAATCTTCCTCCGGTCCAGGAGTTTAACCAGTCACTACAGGAAAGAGAGAGAGATGTAAAGCACCAATTTGAGTATCTCTATGTTTTAGCAATACGGTTACATTTTTGTGATCTCTGGGATATCCTTGTGCAGCAGTTAAAACATCTAATGCCATTTTGAGAGTCATTTAATTGCGTGGCAGGTGGTGTTAGCCATCATATACTCTGTTTTGTTTAGTAAGCGATCAGGTAGTTAATAAGAGGCAATTTATAGAAACAAAAGAAAAAAATACGGGTTAATGGCTAGAGAAAATTACAAACCCAGTGTCCGAGTCTTGAGAGCTGTCAGTGAGAAGATTTTTAGATGCCAGGCTTGAAGTATGGAGTGGGAACAGGCAGCTGGAATCAGATGGGTTTTTCTCCTTTGTAATTTAAATGTCTCTGGTGATCCGTTTGAATGGCCCATTGTAAGAAGGAATTATCAGTATAAATTGGAGAAAGGAGAATGAAAAAGAAAGTTACAACCTTCATTTTCATTTGAAGAGAAGTTTGAGGGCTTCTAAACAGGTTCACCGGAATAAGAAGGTGTATTAGCTGGCACACTGGATTCTTGTGAGGAAGGTAAAGGTTTGTTGTTGTTGGTTTTTTTTTGTACTTACTTTTTTTAAACATTTAATTTACGTTTTAATTTACATCCAAGTTAGTTAGCATATAGTGCAACAATGATTTCAGGAGTGGATTCCTTAATGCCCCTTACTCATTTAGCCTATCCCCCTTCTCACAACCCCTCCAGTAATCCTCTGTTTGTTCTCCATATTTAAGAGTCTCTTATGTTTTGTCCCCCTCCCTGTTTTTATATTATTTTTGCTTGCTTTCCCTGTATTCATCTGTTTTGTCTCTTAAAGTCCTCATATGAGTGAAGTCATATGATATTTGCCTTTCTCTGCCTAATTTCGCTTAGCATACCTTCTAGTTCCATCCACATAGTTGCAAATGGCAAGATTTCGTTCTTTTTGATTGCCAAGTAGTACTCCATTGTGTGTGTATATGTATATATATGTATATGTACATATATGTGTATATATATGTATATATGTATATATGTGTATATGTATATATATGTATATGTACATATATATGTGTATATATACATATATGTATATATACATGTATATGTATGTGTATATACATATATGTGTATATATACATATGTGTATATGTGCATATACATATATGCGTATATACATATGTGTATATACATATATGTGTATATACATATGTGTATACACATATATGTATATGTGTGTATACATATATATGTATATATACATATATGTATATGTGTGTATATATACATATATATGTATATATACATATATGTATATGTATATATACATATATATGTATATATACACATATATACCACATCTTCTTTATCCATTCATCCATCGATGGACAGATATTTGGGCTCCTTCCATACTTTGGCTATTGTTGGTAGCGCTGTTATAAACATTGGGGTGCATGTGCCCCTTCGAAACAGCACACCTGTGTCCCTTGGATAAGTACCTACTAGTGCAATTGCTGGGTTGTAGAGTAGTTCTATTTTTAATTTTTTGAGGAACCTCCATACTGTTTTCCAGAGTGGCTGCACCAGTTTGCATTCCCACTAGCAGTGCAAAAGGGTTTCCCTTACTCTGCATCCTGGCCAACATCTGTTGTTGCGTGAGTTGTTAATTTTAGCCATTCTGACATGTGTGAGGTGGTATCTTATTGTGGTTTTGATTTGTATTTCCCTGATGATGAGTGATGTTGAGCATTTTTTCATGTGTTGGTTGGCTATCTGGAGAGGAAGGTACAAGTTTAATTGTTGATATATGAGTCCATGAGTCCATGTCTTAAACCTCCTGCTGTATTAGACTTTCAATTCTTTAAATAAACCATGTCTCCTGGGTTTAAAATGGGGTGGGTTGCTAGTAACTGTTAATCAGGTTTAGGGAGGTTAGAAATAAGCCCATTGACCCAATCAAAGGAGGGAGGCAGAGACTCAGAGTATAGTGAAGGCACAGTGAATCAAGGCTTTAATCAATATTCTTGCAAGAGTGGGTACCTGATGGACAGGTACACTTGGGGCAGTTACAGCAGACAATTTATTCCTAGCATGAAGTCCTGCCCCTGGTTCCTCATTGGCTGAGTACTACAGAGATTACAGCCTCACCTGGATGTCATCTGTGCCCACATAAGGCAAAAAGTAGTCTTATTGGAACAAATGTACATTCTCTGAGGTGACGCAGAGACTTTCAGTCCAATCTCCCTTTGTTCTTTGGCACACGCTCATTGCAAAGCCCATGAAAATAAGCCCGAGAAACTGGAGAGGGGAAGAAGAACCAGGAAGTGAAGTGTCTAAGCGTTTGGGGCTCCACTGTGGGGGGGGCTGGGGTTCATACATATTTCCAATAGGTTGTAAACCTACTGTTAACTAGACAGCACAGCTTTCATTTGACATTTCTGAAAACGAACCATCTCCCTTACTTCTCATAGGGGGGATATTGTTTACACATTTATAGAGATTTAAGAATTAATTGGGCCTCAAGTGAATAATTTAATAAAGCATTATTAAGTTAAATTAAATGAATAGATAAATAGTCTATATCTACTGATAGGACTATAGTGAGAAAAGGCTTTTCATATACAATTAATTGTTGGGGAAATCCATCCCATTTTCCAGTTGTTCCAAGAATCATATGCTCATGGGGGCTTGTTATTATCCCCACAGAATAATAAGCAGGAAGATTGTCTATACATGAACTATTTCAATGAAGTTGACCTCAAGTTGTCCAGCATCAGTTTTTAGGACTTTTAGGAAAAAGGCAGTTTTCATTTTTAATGATGTTAAGTCAAGAGGATGGAAGAGGATAGGAAACCTTAGTTGGAGAGTCATAGCCAGATATTTGAGGAAACCTGAAGAATTCAAGATCTAGTCTAGTTTATAATAGTATTAAAATTTAATATCTACAAAGATGTGTTGTTGAAGCATAATTTTCCTCTATATTTACTCTTATTTCCAGAGATAGCCAAATCAAGACTAATTTGTTTGTAGAGCAAGTCCAGTTTAGCAAACTTGGCCTAATTATTTACATAAGCTCAGCAAGAACAGTGATTGATCATACAGATCTTTGAAATTTTGCTTTGCTGGAACTTTCCATAAGGAATCTCAATTGAACTTTTAGTAGCCTCTCTAGGCCAGATGCCAAGCCAAATACTTGCCGTCAGACATGCCTGCAATATCTGTAGATTTGGGCAAATTCCTCTTCTTGAGGTCCCCAAAATATCCTGAGTTTCCTGCACCTGCCAAGAAGTAACATTCTTTATTCACCTGATGTGGCTCCTGGAAACTCTGTAAGCAAGGTATCAGGCCAACATTTCCAAGAGGCTTTATTGGTTCCAGGCTTCATAAAGTCAACCTTAGTTTTCTAAAGCTGTCTGGTCATATCTGATTCTAGGCAGATTTCTCTCAAATATGACAATTCAACCAAAAGCCTTGGTAAAATGACCATTGTTTCCAGCGGTGTCCTCTTACAAGGAAAACAGATTCTTAATGAACTTATGCAAATAACGGTAAGAGTTTTTGAACTTCAGTGGGTTTGGTAGAAAAGTTAAATAAATGCTTCAGTTTGTTCACAGAGGAATATTTTATCACATTTCTGTAAGTCATAGATATCTTAAGAGCAAATTTCCTTAATATGGAGGAGCAAACATTACATAACCAGCAATGTTTCAAACACAAGTCACAAAAATTATAATCATCTTCCTTGACTTATTTAACCCCATGTTAACTAATGCTTGTTCAGTTTGAGTATAGCTTGCAGTTAGTTCTGGAAATTCTAACCAGTTTTCAAGATATCAAAAACCTTGTCAAAGGTTTGTCAAAAGCCCCCCCCCCCTTTTTTTTAAATCTCCTTGAAGATGAAACATGTTACACAAGAGAATAATAACAAGAACTATAAATGAAAAAAGGCTAAAAAATGGACATGGTTAGGGGCACCTGGGCAGCTCAGTTGGTTAAGCGTCTTACTTTGGCTCAAGTCATGATCTTGTGGTTCGTGGGTTTGAGCCCCGCATCGGGCTCTGTGCTGACAGCTCAGAGCCTGGAGCCTGCTTCAGATTTTGTGTCTCCCTCTCTCTCTGCTCCTCCCCACTCACGTTCTGTCTCTGTCTCTCTCAAATATAATTAAAAACATTAAAAAAAATTTTTTTAAATGGACTTGGTTAAAGATCTGATGTGAGTTCATTATAATGTAGCTGACAAGGAAATCTGGTTGTTTCTGTAACACATAACAATGCTTCAATAATTAGAATGTTAAATGATGATCTTATTACCAAAACATTAAAACTTTTACACACACACACACACACACACACACATGCGTGCACAGCTGTAGCATTGACCCAAACATAACCTAAGGCTTATTATTTGTTGGATGGTGTTTCCATAGTCACTTAATATACCAAAGAAAAAGGTCTAATTAGTCAGAAAGACTTCATTTACAGTTTAAATCCTGGGAAGTTTGTTTAAAAACCTTAGAAAGCTTTTTTTTTTTAATGTTTATTTATTTGTTTTGAGAGAGAGAGCACAAGTAAGAGAGAGGCAGAGAGAGAAGGAGGGAGAGAAAGAATCCCAAGCAGGCTCCATGCTGCCAGTGCAGAGCCCTGTGCGAGGCTCGATCTCATGAACTGTGAGATTAGGACCTGAGCCGAAATCAAGAGTCAGAAACTTAACTGACTGAGCCGCCGAGCCACCCTAGAAAGTTTTTAAAACACATTGCCTAGATAGGATGACAGATCATTACAAAACTTAATTATTTCTTTAACCAAAGCGGCAGTAAGAGATTCTAAAGGCAAGTATGTAGGGTTATGTAGTTATGAGCAAAGCTTAGTGTTTTAGTATTGAAAAGTTTTAACTAAGTAATCAAAGACCTGATAAAGACAAAACATAGAAACTGGTTTTCCTGGCAGACAAAAGAGGAACTAAAACAAATAAGCAAACAAACAAAAAAACCCAAAAAGAAACTTTGTTTACGTTTTCTTATCAAGAGCAGACCAACAATCCAAGAAAACTTTGTCTTTTGAACAGACAGAAAAACAGAATTTCAATCTTATGCCAGTGGACTTTTAAAATCCATTCATTTCAGCTTTAGTCCTGAACACACATAAAATTCCTTTCCAAAGATTTCCCTTCATGAACCTACAACTTTTTTAAAAATTTTTTTTTAAATGTTTATTTATTTTTGAGACACAGAGAGACAGAGCATGAATGGGGGAGGGGCAGAGAGAGAGGGAGACACAGAATCGGAAGCAGGCTCCAGGCTCCGAGCCATCAGCCCAGAGCCTGACGCGGGGCTCGAACTCACGAACCGTGAGATCGTGACCTGAGCCGAAGTCGGATGCTCAACCGACTGAGCCACCCAGGCGCCCCTACAACTTTTTAATTCAGAGTTGCTTCCCTTATTTCCATCAGTCTTAACTACATTTAGCAGAGAATTTTAACTCTTGGAAACCTTGGTCTCCAGTGAAAACTAAGTAGTAACCAATTGTGAACTGTTATACAAAAATTCTTTAGATGGCCAGTTATGAATCTATTAAGCACAAATTATGTTTTCCAACAGACTCAAATATCCTTAGTGTCTTTGCAATAAGAAGCGAAAAACACAAACCTACATTCAGTAATCAATGCTTTAGCATTCCATTCTATTTGGAAAGTACTTACATGTCCAACCAATTCAATCCAATTTATCATCCAAGCAAAACTTAAAGTTCCAGGTCACCAAAGACTTTGAAAGCTATCTTAACAATTACCCATGAAAATTTTTAGACAAAATTAGCCATCATTTTAAGTCATCTTTTTGCTGACAAATTTCAAAAGAGATAACACGAATTTATTTGACCTTTAGTAAACTTTGATGGCATAAAAGTTTCTTATATAATGCTGATAGCTCTATAGACATGTCTACCTTAATTAAACCAACAAACTTAAGTTAGTTTAAATACAGAATTATGTTCCATCTGCATCCACTTAAAAGTCAATCAATTTGTTCCCCGTTGTCAGTTTTTACCTGAGGCACTGATGGGTGGTTTGAGTCCAGTGGGGTGCGAGGCACCTGGATGATGGGAGCTGTTACGTGGACCACACCCAAGGTGGTGCCCAGAGGGGGTGGGGTGGAGGCAGGAGAGGTGACGTGCTACCTGGAAGGCTGGAGGAGGATAAAAGTCCAGAGAGAAAGAGGTCTCCCAGTCCTAAAACTCATCCGCTTAGACAGATGAAAAGACAGGTTTTCTTTCCACGAGAGTGGTAATAGGCAGCCCATGTCAGGCCAGAGAAAACAGGGAACTTCCCTGAAACAAAAGGAATTCAGACAGAGGCTTGGGAATATTCCTTAAAGTCCCTATCCTGAGGTAGACTCACCAAAGACAATGGGCTCCAATTATCATAGCCGTTAGCCCAGGAAATGAATGAGGGAGAAGC
The DNA here is from genome assembly GCF_018350195.1 of Panthera tigris. Classification (NCBI taxonomy): domain Eukaryota; kingdom Metazoa; phylum Chordata; class Mammalia; order Carnivora; family Felidae; genus Panthera; species Panthera tigris. Next base: position 95,561,360 of record NC_056669.1, read on the forward strand.
CCCCACATAAGGCTAGAGTAACCTGGGTGTATTAGGAGGAACGGTGAGAGAGAGGGTCAATGTTGCTTCCATCAGGGATGGACTGTGTTTCCTCACGCAACCTGGGTTTATTCAGAGGAGGCGTGTTTAGACAGTCATCATGCAATATATCAGGAGAGGGTTTACTAGCCAAACACATTTGGGCAAACACATTCTGCAAGATGTCCTTAGGTTGGGGTCCTGATTTATGGGCCATGCAGGGCTGGACACGGGGTACCTCTGTTCATTTTCCCTGTTTCCTGCAGAAGAGATCTAACTGATAGATCATATTGAAATTTAATGTCCCATTAATGGGCCATTTTTCTTGTCTACGAAGGAGTACTAAGCCCTTACAGTGTAACAAAAGAAGATCAGGGGTTTTTCCCTTCAATCTCGCAATCTGAACTATTTCCACTGGGTTAAAGGGTATCCTGAGGGAGAGTCCCTGGGGACAGAAGAGAGAAGATCCATTACCAAGAAAATCCCCCCTGACACCCTGGTGGCATCCAACACAGGATACGTCAGAGGTTCCTGGTGTCAAAGCAACCAGAGGTGTCCCTTGAAGGAAATCACTATGATCACCATCCTACCAAAAAGGCCCCATAGGAGGGATGCCAGCATTTTCCTATTTTCACATTGCATCCTAGGCTACAGATGGGTGCCTCATGAATGGACCAAAATACTGTGCCATGTCTTGCCTTGACGTGAAGGCTATGCCTTGAAGGCCATACCATACTGTGAATAATCAGCTGTTTTTAACCCATGGGAAACACTAGAAAAGTTTTACAAGAGGAAGTTACCCGATTTTATTTTATTTTATTTTTATTTTTTTTAACATTTATTTATTTGAGACAGAGAGAGAGAGAGCATGAACAGGGGAGGGTAAGAGAAAGAGGGAGACATAGAATCTGAACCAGACTCCAGGCTCTGAGCTGTCAGCACAGAGCCCGATGTGGGGCTCGAACCCACAGACCGCGAGATCATGACCTGAGCCGAAGTCGGACACTTAACCGACTGAGCCACCCAGGCGCCCCCCAATTTTATAATTTAAGTAGTCAGTAGACAGTGACAGAAAACAGTAAGGATAGAAATCCATCATGATGTAAGTGACATTCCATCATATGTAGTCCTCTAAAGCCAACTTCCCTAGGAAATGGTCCCCAGTTGGGCTTTAATTCAATTCATTCAGGTACTGGTTTCAGCTGGCTCCAAGTGGAGATCTTGTGGCCAGAAGAGGATAGACCAGGGATGTGGGAGGGATCACACTAGACCAATGAGGAGGAAACCTTACACTGGAGTCTTAAGATTGGCAGCATTCCTGGTGACCTAGGTGGCTGTCCTGTGCTCAAGACAGCTTTGTATAAGGACAGGAATAAAGAGAGAGCATCAAGTTCTTGGATCTTATTACCATTCTGGCCAGGGTAATGGTAAAAAAATGGTAAAAATGGTAAAAAATGGTAAAAAAAAAATGGTAAAAAAAAAAAAAAACTAACTTCCTCTCAAAAGGCAAGCTTTCTACTCCCTGTAGAGTAGCCAAGGGCTAGAGGATTCAGCCTGAGCAATTGACTTGAAAGTGTTCCAGTAACACCATATTCCTTAAAAAGCCCCTTCAATGAAAATAAAAGAAGAGAAGAGGAATTATTCACCAAATTTGCACTGAGGCTGGGAGTCCAGATGAGAGGACTCAGGCCCTCAGGCCCCACATTGGGCGCCAAAATGATGTGGAAATGTTGCGGTTTGGAGCCACTAGTCAAGAAAGAATTCTTGAGATGTCTCTGGTGCAAAAAGGGGTTTTATTGAAGCACAGGGACAGGACCTGCAGGCAGAAAGAGCTATACTGGGGTTATGAGGAGTGGCTGATTATATACTTCAGAGTTGAGGTAGGTAAAGACAAAAGAAGTTTCCAAAAGGAATTTCATTTGTTAAGGAAGACTCATGGGATCCTGGAGGCATAACTATTGTCAAGCTAAGGTGGTTTTTTCCTCTAGCAAAGCATTAACATTAAAAAAGTTGGGAGTTCCTAGAAGAACGTCCTATTCTGCCTGTCTCAAGAATTTGTCAATGGGCTGCAGGTAATAAGGAAATTTAATTTTATCTACATTTCTTTTCTTTTTGTTCTCCACATCACTTTAACCTGCTACTTCCTCTGGCTGAAAAAGCCCTTTCCTAGACCTTTACCAGGCTGGCTCCTTCTCATTCTGTGGGCTCAACCTAAATGTCACCTCTTTGGAGAAGCAATAGAGACCCCCCCCCCCCCCCCCCGCCAGACCTTTTCTCTACCAAGCACATCCCAGCACCACTCACTTCTGTCACGTTGGTCATTGGTGTTAGTGTCGTTGATGTTGCAGTTGGTCATCTCTCATTCATTTGTTTGCCTATTGGCTAGTTGTCTCACCTACAAGTTCAGGGGCCTTGTCTGGATGGTTCACAGTACAAATTCCATGGTTAGCATATAATATGCCCCCAATAATGAGCACCCAATAACGCCCTCACTGCCCCCCATCCCGGAAGAGGTGAAAGCAGCAGCTTCTTAGAGCCAGAGAAAGTTTGGATCCGGGGCTCAAAAAGTTCTAGCAACACTCCCACTCCAACTATCAGAATGGTGTGGGTACTGCAGCACTCTGGGTCCTACTCCCTCTCTCTGGTGTTCTGGTCCCCTAAATCTGTGCTTAAGAAGAACTTTTTAATTGACCCTTTATTCCCCGTCCCACCCTCTATCACTACTATAGGGGCACATGCATCAGGATTTTCATTTGTGCATTTATTTCGAACATCCTGAGAACCTGGATTCAGAAGTCCTGGGCTTAGGTGTGACCTCTACCACCAACCCATTGTGTAGCTTTGGTCGTGTCTCTGCCTCATTCTGGGGCTTAGTTTGTTCCTGTGTCAAAGGGGAGGTAAGGGGTGGACCTCATGAGCTAAGTCCCTGATGATGTGGGAAACAAAGGCAAAAGAAAAATTAAAGTTACTGACTACTTACAGCCCATTGACAAGCCCTTGAGACAAGGGAGCTCAGCTGCCTTGATGATGACACTTTACTAAGGGCAAAAGGCAATCTTAGCTTGGCATTATCCCTTCCCTCCCCTCCAGGATCCTGTGAGTCTATTTTAACATCTGAAAATTCCTTTGGAAACTCCCTTTATCTCTACCACCCAAGATACATGTTAGCAATCATCCTCCAAGCTTATGGTCCACTGATACATATCTGAAAGGCCTCATGACTGAGGTTTTATTAGACAGTAATAAATGACCTTTTCCTAACAATAGCTAGCCCCCTCAAGTACCTGGAAATCTTGCTTCCAAAATTCTTTAGAGACTTACCCTATTCCTAACCCCCTCCCAACTTGAAAGTTTATAATCAGTCACTCATCACAACCCCAGTGCAGCTCTTTCTGCCCATGAGTCCTGTCCCCATGGTTTAATAAAAAAACCTTTTTGCACCAAAGATGTCTCAAGAATTCTTTCTTTCTCATCGGCTCTGAACTCCAACATTTCCACATCATTTCGGTGCCTGAACATGTGGCTCAAGTCTTCTCATCTGGATTCTGAGCTTTGGTGCAAACTTGGTGAGTAATTCCTCTCATCTCTGTTTACTTTCATTTTAGGGGCTTTTCCAGGAGTATGGCCTTATTGGAACACTTTCATATCAATTGCTTAGGCTGAATCTTCTAGCCTGTGGCTACTCTATTGGGAGGAGAAAACCTGCCTTTTGGCTGGAAGTTAGTACCCTGGCCAGCATGGTCATAAGACCCAGAAACTTGATGCCCTCTCTTTATTCCTGTCCTTATACAAAGCTGTGTTGGGCACAGGACAGCCAGCTAAGTCACCAGGAAGGTTGCTGATCTTAAGACTCTTGTGTAAGGTTTTGTCCTCATTGGTCTAATGTGATCCCCTCCATATATCTGGTCTAGCCTCTTCTGGCTGCAAGACCTCCACCTGGAGCCAGCCAAAACCAGTGCCGATTTAATTAAAGCCCACTGGGGACTGTTTCTTAGGGAAGTTCACTGTAGAAGACTACAAATGATGGAATGTCCCTTAGATCATGACAGATTTCTTTTTTTTAATGGTTATTTATTTTTGAGACAGAGAGAGAGAGAGCGCGTGCACGCGTGCGCGAGCAGGTAGGGGAAGGGCAGAGAGAGAGAGGGAGACACAGAATCTGAAGCAGGCTCCAGGCTCTGAGCTGTCAGCACAGAGCCTGATGTGGGGCTCAAACACATGAACCACGAGATCATGACCTGAGCCAAAGTCGGACACCCAACCGACTGAGCCACCAGGTACTCTGATCATGATAGCTTTCTATCTATACTTTTTCTGTTCATGTCATCTACTAACTATTTAAATTACAAAATTGGGTAATTTTCTCTTGTAAAACTTTTCTGCTGTTTTCCATGGGCTGAAAATAGCAGGTTCTTCATGGCAAGGTAAGGCATGGTCTTCGTGGTATAGCCTTCAAGGTAAGGCATGGAACAGCCGGGGCTTCGTGGCAAGGCAAGGCATGATATCTCAGACCGTACATCAGCACACATTTTGCAGTCTAGAATATGATGGGGGAAGCGGGAGGATGCTGACATCACTCTTACAGGGCCTTTAATGGTAGGGCAGTGATCATAGAGATTTCGTTTGAGGGATTCCTCCAGTCACTTTGACACAGGGTATATGGGATGCCACCTGGGAGTCAGGGGTGGGGGGTTTCCTGCTACTGGACCTTCTCTCTTCTTTGGTCTCCAAGGACTCTCCCTTGGGATGCCTTTTACCCCACTGAAAACAATTTGGATTGCAAAATTTGAGGAAGGATTGATCTTCTGTAACACTGCATGGCCTTAGTATAATCTGTCAGTTAGATCTATTGGCAACAGGGCAAATGGACAGAGGTACCCTAGTTCCAGGCCTTCAGGGCCCTAAATCAGGATCTGGATCTGAGGGCCTCTTAGAAGACATGTTGGGTCAATAACCAGGCCAGTAAACTCCCTCCTGATATATTGGATGATAATTATCTAAACCTAAACCCAGGTTGTTAGAGGAAACACAGGCATCCCTAATGAAGGGAATGCTGACTCTCTCACTGTTCCTCCTCCTAATACATGTGGAGGCTTCTCCCTCATTCATGTCCCAGGTTAGTGGCTATAATTGGAGTTGACCGTGGTTAGTCCACCTTGGGACAGGGACTTTAAGGAATATTCCCATATAGCTGCCCAAACTCCCTTTGTTTCTAGGAAGTTCCCTGTCTTTTCCAGCCTGACATGGGCTGAATATTTACACTTTGGTGGAAAAAACATGGCATCTGCTCATCTGTTTTAGGTGACAATGTTTAGAACCAGGAACCCTCTTTCTCTGCCTTCTGGTGGTAACTTACTTTTTTTCTTTCCCCCTTCTCCCTCCTCCTGTTTCTGCACCACTTTGGGTGTGGCCTGTATAACGGGTTCCTATGACATCTAGGGTGCCTCCTGCCCCGTGGTCTCCTCCTCCTACCCTTGCTGTCAAGGAGTGAGGAACACTTCCTTGGACTTACACCACCCACTTCAGATTTCCCCACCAGTGCCCCAGATAAAAACTGACAATGGGAACAAATTGATTGACTTTAAGTGGACCCAGGCGGAACATAATTCATTATTTAAATGAACTTAAGTTTGTTGGTTTCATTAAAACAGATATGCCTTTAGAATTATCAGTACTAAATATAAAACATTTATTCTACCAAGGTTTACTGAAAGTCAAATAAGCCTTTTGCAATATGTCCGCACAAAGATGACTTAAAATCATGGTTCATTTTGTCTCAAAGTTTTCATGGGTAATTGTTAAGATAACTTTCAAAGTCTTTGGTAACCTGAAACTTTACAGTTTTGCTTGAATGATAAATGCGATTGAATTTGTTGGACATCTAGGTCTTTTCCAAATAAGATAAAGTGCTAAAGCATTGATTACTAAACAATAACATTTATTTGCTTTTGACTTCTTTTTTCTTTTGTAATTTAATGTTTATTTATTTTGAGAGAGAGAGGCAGAGACAGAGACAGAACACGAGCTGGGGAGGGGCAGAGAGAGAGGGAGACCCAGAATCTGAAGTAGGTTCCAGGCTCAGAGCTGTCAGCACAGAACCTGACTCGGGGCCCAAACTCACCAACCATGAGATCATGATCTGAGCCAAAGTCGGACGCTCAACCAACTGAGCCACCCAGATGCCCCTGCTTTTGACTTCTTATTGCAAAGAAACAAAGGATATTTGAGTCTGTTGGAAACCATGCTTTGTGTGTAAATGTATCCATAAATTTGCCATCTAAAGAATTCCGGTGTAACAGTTCACAACTGGTTACTACTTAGCTTTCACTGGAGACTAAGGTTTCTAAGGGTTAAGATTCTGCTGCATGTAATTAAGACTGAAGGGAGTAAGGGAAGTAACCCTGTATGTGCAAGAAAGATGTAAAGAATGGGAATACATTTTTGTTGAAGGTAAAAGAAGGTAATTTTGTCCAAAATGAGACTGGTTGTTTGGAGAGAAATGGCTTGGGACAAAATCTGAATGCAAAGGAAAGTTGTAGATGGTTTGTGAAGGGAAATCTTTGGAAAGGAATTTTACGTGTGGCAAGGACAGACTAAGGTTGAAATGAATGGATTTTAAAAGTACACTGGTATAAGATTGAAGTCCTCTTTCTCTCTGTTAAAAAAAGAAGTTTTGCTGGATAGTTGGTCTGCTCTTGATAAGAAAATGTAAACAAAGTTGTTTTTCCTTTGTCAGTCCAGAAAAAACAGTTTCTATGTTTTGTCTTTATCAGGTCTTTGATGATTTGTAATCCTGTTTAGACACCTGCTTTAAAACTTTCTAAGGTTTTTAACAAACTTCCCTGAGATTTAAATCACAAATAAAATCTCTTTGACTAATTATTTATTTGGTATGTCACATTCTGGTATAAGGTCATCACTCAATATTCTGATTATTAAAGTGTTATGTGTCACAGAAATAACCAAATTTCCATGTCAATTGCATCATAATGAACTCTCATATTAGATATTTAACAGTGTCCATTTCTGAGTTTTTTTTTTTTTTATCATTTATAGTTAGTGTTCTGATGTTCTTGCAAAATGTGTTTCGTCGTCAAGGAGATTCATATAAAGGGCTTTTGACAAATACAGGTAGTTGATATCTTTAAGATCATAAAACTAAAATGGGTGAGAATTTCCAGAACTAACAGAAAAGCTGCATTCAACCTGAACAAGAATTAGTTACATGGGGCAGGGAGTGTCTCCTGGGTGGCTCAGTCGTTAAGCATCAGATTCAGGTCACGATCTTGCTGTTCATGAGTTCGAGCCCCGCATTAGGCTCCACACTGACAGTGGAGAGCCTGCTTGGGATTCTCTCTCTCCCCTCTCTCTCTGTCCCTACCCAACTTGCACACATGCTGTCTCTCAAAATAAATAAATAAAGTTAAAAAAATTTTTAATAACACCCAAAAAAAAGAATTAGTAAAATGGGACTAAATGAATTAAGAAAGACGATTCTAGTTTTTGTGACTGTTGTTTGAAACATTGCGGGTTCTCTAATGTTTGCTCTTCCAGATTAAGGAAACTTTCTTTTAAGATATCTATGACTACAGAAATGTGATAGAATATTCATTTGTAAACAAATTGAAGCGTTTAACTTTACTGTCTACCTGAGCCCTCTGAAATGCAAAGTCTCTGTGAGTATTCTTTGTTCCATAGCAATCATCCTTATTTGCATTACTAGTTCAAGAAGAATCTGTCCTCTTTGTAACAGGACACCAATGTAATTGGTCATTTTGCAAGGCTTTGACTGGAATGTCATATTTGAGAGAGACATCCATAGAATCAGATATGACCAGACAACTTTAAGGGACTCAGGTTGACTTCATGAAGCCTGGAACCAATAAAGCCCCTTTGAAATGTTGGCCTGATACCTTACCAGATGAGTAAAGAAATGTCACTTCCTGGCAGGTGTAACAATCTCAGGGTATTTTGGGTCCTTGTGACGAGGAATTCGCCCAAATCTACAGGTATTGCAGGCATGTCTGATGGCGAGTATTATTAGGCTTGACTTCTGGTCTGGAGAGGCTACTCTAAGTTCAATCAAGATTCCTTATAAAAGTTCCAGCAAAGCAGATTTTAAAAGATCTGTACAATAAATCATCATTCTTTCTGCGCTTTTCTAAGTAATCAGGCCAAGTTTGTTAAATTCGGACTTGCTTTACAAACAAATTAATCTTGATTTGGCTATCTCTGGAAATAAGGGTGATTTTAGAGAGAAAAATTCTGTTTTAATAACCCACCTTTGTTGATGTTAAATTCTAGTTCTGATTGTCTTTGAGTGTTTGTTGTTTGCCTGAGCTAGACAACTTGGGGTAAACTTCAGAGAAATTGCTACAATAGCTCATGTATAGACAATCTTCTTTCTTGTTATTCTGTGGGGATAATAACAGGACCCGGTGGGCATATGAAATAGAAAAGGCTGGAAAATGCTCCAATAGAGCATAACTGTTCAGAGGTATCAATCTTGTTTATTCTGGCCAATCCGACTTAAAAGGGGATTCTCCTATTAGAAATGCAGACGACAGTTGGTTTAGCGATGGCAGAAGTTTCATGGAAAAGGGGATTAGAAAAGCTGGGTGTGCTATAGAAGCCAAAGCCCTCCCAGCAAATACATCCACCCCAAACGCGGAGTTAGTAGCACTCACTGGGGCTTTGCAATTGGCAAAGGGCCTCAAAAGTAACATCTATACTGACTCTAAATATGCCTCCTAGTCCCACATTCCCATGGGGAAATTTGGAAGGAAAGGGGATTATTATCAGCTCCACAATCAAATATGGGCCCGAAGTTATTACTCTTCTTGAGGCTGCACACCTATCTAGGGAGGCAGCTGTAATTCACCTCAGAGGAGATCAAAGGGATATGACCTGAGAATCTAAAGGAAACAATCTGGCAGACGGTGCATCCAAACCAGCAGCACAAAATAAACAAATACTAAGTCTTATACCAGCCTTACCTCCAAGAAAGTCCATGACTCCAGTCTATTCAGACCCAGAAAGTCACAGAGCCCAGGAACAAGGATGTTCAAAACATGTACAGGACTGGCTTGTTAATAATGAAGGAAAAATCTTTATACCCAACAATAACCAATGGAAAGTAATACAGGGTTTACACCAAGTAACTCATTTGGGTAAAGAGGCCCTGGGGCGATTGGTTAAAAACACCTTTGCTGGAATTAACTACACCACTACTAGAAAACAGGTCTGTCGATCATGTGCTATTTGTGCACAAGCAAATCCAGAGGGTGCAACTCGACACCCTCTCTTTTTTTTTTAACATTTATTTATTTTTGAGACAGAGAGAGATAGAGCTTGCGCGGGGGAGGGGCAGAGAGAGAGGGAGACACAGAATCCAAAGCAGGCTCCAGGCTCCGAGCTGTCAGCACAGAGCCCGATGCGGGGCTCGAACTCACGGACTGTGAGATCACGACCTGAGCCAAAGTCGGATGCTTAACCAACTGAGCCACCCAGGCACCCCTTGACACCCTCTTTTAAGGCTGGCCCAAAGGCAGGGGGGACATATCCTGCGAGGACTGGCAATTAGATTTTACACAAATGCCACCTTGCAAAGGATCTAAGTACTTACTGGTTCATATAGACACCTTTACTGGATGGGTAGAGAGGCCTTTCCTTGTAAAATAAAAAAGTCCACTGAGGTGACAAAAACTTTGCTAAGAGAAATTGTCCCTAGATTTGGCCTCTCTTGGTCCTTACAAAGTGACAACACTCTCTTTTACTGCACAAATAACTCAGCAAGTAGCTTGGGCCTGAAAAATTAATTACTATTTGCATTCGGCCTGGCATCCACAGTCCTCCAAAACTGAATTGCCCTTGATATTCTGACTGCAGTTCAAGGGGGCTGAAGACTAGATTGCTGGCCTCTAACAGGGCCCCAACGGCTATGCTTCTGTAACTTGTGTCCATGGTTTCCACAGGCTGGTGAGGCTGCTGTATTCTGGGTTTTGCCTTGACGCACAGATGCATTATTAAAACCACTACCAACCCAGCCAACCTTCCAAGTTTAAAACAACGGTGAACACATTCTGTGTTTCATTGGTGTGACCACCTAACATCCATCCTTGTTTCCTCTTTGGGGCTGAAGAATGTTGTCTGGCACACGGAAACTCTTAATAAGTACATAGTCAAAGCCCTAAATGACACCCAAAATAGCATTTCCCTATTAAACACTTAAGTAACAAACGGGTAAAGCAATTTTACAAAATAGAACGGCATTAGATGTTTTAACGGCTGCGCAAGGCAGAACTTGTGCTCTCATAGAAACAGAATGCTGTGTATACATTCCAGATTACCACAAAAATATTTCTGGGTTTCTGACAGACAAGAATACTCAGCTTGGTGCTTTAAACGATCCCTCTCTTTCCTTTAATGATTGGTTAAACTCCTGGACTGGAAGAATATTTTGTCAACTATCAAAGGACTCTTATTTGGGCTGCTTCTTCTTTTTGTTATTCTAATGATGTTTTACCGTTTTTCTCCCATGTGTCTCCACCTGGTGCTGAGACTCCTTCACTGACATAACTTCAAGGCAACAGATAGCGCTTTCCACTCGGGAAGATCCATACATGGTGGTCTCCCTTAGATTCAGCTGCCTCTGCCTTTCATAACTCCCGTAAATTCCCCAACTGACCGATGTTGACCCATAGGTAGAGACATCTCTATGCCCCTCATTCAGAAGATGAGACTTTCCTCCCTCAGCAACCTTAAAGATTTAAGGGTCAAAATTGTTCAGGGGGGAATGATGGGGGAAACAAAGGCAAAAGAAAAATTAAATTTCCTTACTACTTACTACTATAGCCCAGTGACAAGTCCTTGAGACAGGCAGTGACCTTTCTCTGCCTCGAAGATGACACTTTGCTAAGAGCAAAGGGCAATCGTATAGCCCTCTCCGCCCCCGGGATGCTGTGAGTCCTACTTTAACACATAAAAATTCCTTTGGAAACTTCCTTTATCTCCAGCCCCTGAGATATATGTTAGCAATCATCCTCCAAGCATATGGTCCACTGATAGACGTCTGAAGGGTCTTGTGACTCAGGTTTTATTTTATTTTATTTTATTTTATTTTATTTTATTTTATTTTGTTTTGTTTTATTTTATAAGGTTTTTGTTTGTTTGTTTAAATGTTTATTAATTTTAGAGAGAGAGGGCTCGAGAGAGAGCATGGGCTTAGGAGGGGCAGAGAGAGTGGGGGACAGAGGATCCAAAGCGAGTTCTGTGCTGACAGCAGAGACCCTGATGCAGGGTTCTGTGGGGCTTGCAGAAGGGAGATCATGACCTGAGCAGCAGAAGTTAGATGGTCAACTGACTGAGCCACCCAAGTGCCCCTGTTTGTTCGTTTTTAAGTTTATTCATTTATTTTGAGAGTGAGAGCAACTGAGCGCAGGGGAGGGGCAGAGAGAGAGGGATAGAGAATCGCAAGCAGGCCCCACATTGTGGAGCCCTGATATGAGGCTTGAACCCACGAACCATGAGATCATGACCTGAGCTGGAATTGAGTCAGACGCTTACCTAACTGAGCCACCCAGGTGCCCCTCATGACTAAGGTTTTATTAGACAGTAATAAACGACCTTTTCCTAACAACAGCTAGCTCCTCAAGATGCTAGAAAACTTGCTTCCAAAATTCCTTAGAGACTTATGCTATCCCTAACCCCCTCCCAACTTGAGAGTATACAATCAGTCATCCCATCACAACCCCAGTGCAGCTTTTCCTGCCCATGGGTCCCATCCCTGTACTTTAATAAAACCACCTTTCTGCACGGAAGACATCTCAAGAATTCCTTCTTGGCCATTTGTTCTGAACCCCAACATTGTCACCTCCATTAAAAAGGGCTGGGGACATGGTCCAGGGGGACCATGTGGGCTGTGGGATGTCTGAGTCTAGCTGGAGCGAGTGAGTCTAGCCTCACTCACGGCAGGGAGACAGTCGGTTTCCTGCTGGCCTGTGCTCCACGTGTCCAGCCCTCCTAGCTGGTATCTGGGAATGAAGGGAAGTGGGACAGGACGTGAAATCTGGGTCACCAGCCCACCAAGCACACCCGCCCCGCCACGTTCCCAGACTCTCTCTGCCTCCCTCTGAACTGAGCTTCCTCACATGCTGTGGAAGTGGCCCAGGTCTCATGCAGTAACTGTCCCAATCTATGGGAAGAGCAGGGTGAGGGGAGGGGCAGGGCGGGGAGCACAGAGCAGGCAGACCAGCCAACTTCCCAAAATAGGCTCACATCTCTTCCCAAGTGAACAGAATCAAGATAATCCAGCCTTCTGAAGTTCAAGGCCAAGGCAGGGCAGAGGTCCCAGCAGAAGTGGGTTTGAGGCTGGGGATATGGCAGGAACAATAATGTGCATTTGGCAGGCAGAGAAGATTTTTCCTTTCAGGCACTTCAGGCGGATGCTTCTTCCTGCACCTCCTGCAGGGAATTTCCTTGGGCCAAGGACTAGCAGACCCTGGAAGAGTCCGCATGGAAACTGATTTCCCTGGTTTCTGTCCCAGGGGTCAGATCTGCATCCCCATTCCAATCCCAAGCAAAACAGGATGGATGAATTCCCCTGTGGCTCTCTCGGCTCTCTCTTGGCACACACACTCTCTCTCATCTCTCTGTCTCTCTGGGCTCAAGCAAGCATTTTCCATGGTGTGAAACCTTTTCTTCTACAGACTTGGTCATCTCACTAGAAAGTCCCCTTCCCCCTTTCAAGGACAGTAGTCTGTTAAACTAATTCATATCAAGGTGTGAACAATTCCCTGATGGCTTTCAACCTGCTGTGTGCATTTGACTATGAACTCCTGCAGCAGGGGGTGGTGGGGGAGGCTGTAATTAGTGTTTGGATAATAATAAAGACGATGACCGTAATAAGTAATAGTAGATAACAAATCGTAACAGCCAGCAATTACGGAATGTTTTCTAAATGCGATGTAATCTCTTAAAGGCTTTATGTAGTTTACCTTATCTCACTACCCCTTATGGTAGGTACTATTCTTACCCCACTTTACAGAGGAGGAACTAAGGCTCAAAGAAGGTAAATAAGGTGCCTAGAATCTCACCAGAGCGGGGTGGGTTGGAGCCTCAAATTGGAGAGTCCCTTCCAACAGGTGTGTGGATGGTGGCGGGAGCAGATGGGAGAGGACCGAGCCAGGCCCCAGCTTTGGGGTAGAAGATGGGCCTATGGCCTCTGCAAGGTTTGTGTCGTCCCTGCCTTCCTCCCAGGCGGAACCCTGAGTGCCGAAACCACCCTCACTACCAAGCCTCGTATTGCTGGGGCTCTCCCAGGCAGCCGCGGGGCAGGCATGCCACAAGACTGGTCCTTCCCGGGCTACCCTTGGTGAGTCACAAACTTGGCTTCCAAGGGGAGCTGGTCTCACGTTAGGTTTAGCCAAAAGGTAGGGGATTAATAGCAGGCCGCAGGCCTTGCCGTCCAGCCTCATGGCCGTGAGGACAGCTCAACACCGTGCGCGGGCCTACCCAGCTCTGCCCCTTGCCAGCTGTGTGGCCTTGGACGAGTCACTTTATCTCTCCGAGTCTCAGCCTCCTGATATTTCAAATGACAACAACCCTTGCCTTGCAACCGTGCCGTAAGAGTCCACGGAAGATGAACAGAAAACCTGGCAGGGAGAGGTGCTGGGTGAATGGTGGGCGCCTGCTTGGCTCAGGGCTGCCAGCCCATCCACACTCCGGCTCTCCCCTCCCCCGCCCCACTTCCGGCCCAGGCTCGGCCAGATGGTGGGACCTGGGAAACGCAGCCGAGCTGCACGCTCCTGGTCTATTTTGAGAATCCTCCTGTTTCCTTTCCTGCCTGGGGCCATGTGGTGGCTGCGGGTCTCTGCTCACAGGACGGGCTCAGAGCTGGACCTTATCCTTCCCCCGCCCCTCACTTCTAGCCCTTCCCTTCCTCCTGGCCTGGGCCCTGTGAGCCCCCACATCCTGGCTCCCAGCTCAGACGCTGCAGCCGGTGACCACAGGGGCAAAGGTCGGGTGCCCAAAGGGGCTTTGAGGTGGGGGCTGGTCGATTGCCTACAATATCGAGAAGGTGGGCAGCTAGAGCCGGCCCCTTGTTGCCCTGGCCTGGGCCCCACTTCTGCAGAGCCTTGTCCTCAGAGGCCGCCAGCACCCTGTTGTCACTGCTAGATTGCCGGTTGGGTGGAGTCATCTGTATTCCACACACTGTTTCCTTCACAACCACCTCGGGATCCTACAGAGAATCCTGGCCCAGGCGGAAAGTGAGAATGTTCCCTGGCCTGGGCCCTGGCTGGTTCAAATTCCAGGGGAGCAGGGGAAGCAGAGGTCCCACATCCCTCAGTCACCATGCTGGAAACCTGGGAGTCCTCCTTGCCTCCTCTCCCTCCCTTCCTCCTCTCTGCACAGAGCTCTGATGCCCTCTGCCTGGCTTTCAGTCCCCCCCTCCCTCACTTATTAAATCTGTGACCTCTCACCTCTCGGTGCCTCAGTTTGCTCATCTGAGAAAAGAAGGGTACCTACTTCATGGGCCTGTGGGGAAGTGATATTGAGTCGATACTGGTAAAGTGCTTAGGAAAGTGCCTGGCACATAGTAATTGCTCAGTAAAGTGTAGCTCCTATTCTCTAACTGGTCAACAAAGTCTGCCTCCTCCAATTCTCTTACGTGGTTTCATCCCTTCTGTTGCTGTCCTTGTTCACCCTCTCCTGGGGTGCAGCCAAATCCTTCCACCGGTTTCACCTCCTCTGTTCTTCACCCTGCTAAAACTGGGCATCTTTCTGAATAAAAAGTCTGATTTGTGTTGCAGGGTTTTGGAATCAGGTAGATTCACTAATTTGCTCAACAAATTCTTGAGCACCTACTGTGCCCTCAGCCCTATTCTGAGAGCTGGACCCCCCGAGTGCCCTAAACAAAGTATGAAGTGAATTTTCTAGTGGGTTCCAGTTCCAGCCCCTACTACCCAGTGGCCATGGGCAAGTTCCTTACCTCTGGGACTCTCCATTCTGTCAGCTACACAATGGGATCATGGAGAACCTGCCCTGGGCTGGCTGTGAGGATTAAGTGAGGATTAAGTGAGCACATGGCTCTACACACGGAGTGTATGAAATGTTGTCCCAGTGATAGCTCCAGAGTAACGCCTGGGAGGATGGTGTCATTCCACCCCTCATAACCTTCCAAGTTTCATGCTGGCCTCAGGCATGGCATTCAAGGCGCGTGTGATCTGGTCCCGGGAGACGCCTCCCCACCCCCACCATTCCTGTCTCTGTGCAACTCCAGCCAACCCAGGTGTCCCCCCAGGCTCCCCCCGCTCAGCCGCTCGGCAGGAACGTGTCACATGTACCTTGTGCTCCCAGAGCCTATCCCTGGCGTGGCGTACCGGCATGCCGTGGATTTTGGTGGATGCGTGTGCGAGGGCGCATGCGTGTGGGGGGATCAGTGTCAGAGGTTCACGCTCCCCTGGAGGGGAGAGGGTCCCCACAGGCTGGTGGGATGGAATGCGTCAGCTAGCATCCACTAGCTAGCAACAAGCAGCAACAAGTAGAGCCCAACGTGGATAATGGGGCAAACATAATAGGTGTTCATTTCTCACTGGAGCCTGAGGCCAACGCTGGCCGGGCTGCCTGTGGGTTTCCTCCACGCTCTGATCTGGGGAGGCCGAGGCCGGCTCCCTCGAGCTGGTGGCTCTGCCACTATTTAGGTGTCTTTTGCATCCGACTGGCAGAGAAAGAATGTGGAGGAGGTACAGCTGCTCTTCAAAGCCTTGGCTCAGCAGTGGTACTCGTTGCTTCAGCTCATGTCCCATTGCCCAGAGCTCCGTCACACGGCCTGGCCTGGGAGCAGGGGACGTGGGAAACGGAGTCTAGCCATGTGCCCTGGAAAGAGCAGGGAGCACGGGTTTCGGTGATCACTGACCATCCCTGCCAGTACAGCCACCAGGCTGACTCCGGTTTTCTAGTCGCCCCTCTGTGTGTGTGTGTGGACACCGTTGGGCAGACCCCCAGGCCACCGTGAAGGGGGCGGGGCTGCCGGCCTGGCTGCCCCCACGCGCCTCACCATGTGGGACTGACACAGCTTAATTCACGGGTTACAGCCCCTCCTCTTCTGCTGGGCAGAGAGCGAGGCTGACCCCCCCCACCCCCGCCATGCATCAGGATGGGGGTGGGGCTGGAGGGTGGCTCGAGGTCAAGTGCTCTTCTTGGTGGACTGAGGGCTCTGTCAGGGTTCGGGGACAGGGCTTTCGAGCTGCGGGGGTCCAGACCCGAGCCGACTGCTGCTCTTCCTCCTTCGTCAGGAGGAGTCTGGGCTGTGTCCTGCATAACGTCCTAATCTTCCAGATGGTCACAGCTGCTTCTCCGAAGCCGCAGCACCATCCAGTAGTGGAGACCAGGCTTATTTCTATGGCCAAGTGCACTCGCTTGCAGTTTGAAAGGCTCTTTGAGAGCCAAGCCTCTTTGCCCCTCAAAACTTCCAGCCACGGGAAGCAGAAAACAGGCCTCCCCCACCCCTCACCCCCACCCCTCGCTGTCGCCGTCGCCGTCGCTGTCGCGGGCAGAGCAGTACCTGGCCAGCCCCGCCCCTCGGCTTCCTGCCCCACCTCCTGCGCAACTGCAACGCCTGCCCCCTCCTCAGCCAGCCTCACTCCAAGGCCAAGAATCTCAGGAAACCCTAGCCCGGGGGTCCTCACTGGGGAACGTTTCGAACTTAGCGGGGGCATTTTATATTGCTGCCGGGACTGGGGCGTCCACTGGCCGAGGAAGCCGCAGAATCTGGGCCATGTAAGAACCATCCTGCGTCCTGCGCCACCTCTGCCCGTGCAGCCGTGTATTCCTGTAGGACAGTGCTTCTCAAACTCGAACATGCAAGGCCTGAAAACAGACCGCTGGGCTTCATCTTACAGTTCCCGATCCAGTGGGTCTGCAGCGGGCCGAAGGGTGTGTGTTTTCTAACGGTTCCCAGGAGATACCGGGGACCATGCTCTGAGAACTGTCGTAGGGGGAAAGCTGTTTTTAAGCATCTGAGCCTCGGTATAATTCTGTTTTACATCTGAACACAAAGTATTCCTTGCGTTTTTATATTCGCGTAATTTTCCTGGATTGCAACTGCTGCGTCAATTAATCTCTTTTGTTCTTTTGCGAACTTTACCAGGAGTTTTTCACCTCAGAAAATGGCCTCCCCGGCGATGCCTCTGGGGGTGTCCAGGTTGTGGGTTTGTCGCTGTAGCGATCTGCGTTCACAGCTGCCACGTGACATTTGAAGTTTGTGTCCATCTCTCTCCCTATGTTTCTTCAGGCCTTCGATGTACTCTTAGCATTATTCAAATAGTTTTAAAACGCCCGTGACTTTATTGCAAAATGCTTTCCTTTTGTTTCTCCCTTGTATCAGAGTGTGTGTGTGTGTGTGTGTGTGTGTGTGTGTGTATTTCAGATTAGCGACTGGATAATTTTTTGTTTCTGAGAATTTCATTTGGGGAGGTCAAGGGGGGTGTTTCTAAATCTTTATTTTAAAAACAGGTATTGCATCTGTTAGAATTGAGACCAATGGTTTAGTCCAGCTCCCACACTGGACAGGGTAAAACACACCCCAGATGGGGGAGTGACTTGGGGGAGGCACAGGGACTCCTTCCACCCCCCACCCTGACTCTGGGGTCCATAGCAGCAGAGGAGAACGAGCCTCTGTGAAAGCCTACTGGGTGCTGGGCACCCTAGTGGGTATTACAGGAGATGGGAGAGGGTGTCATTAGACCCATTTTCCAGCTCAGGAAGGTTGGGTGACCTGCCCAACAGACACACAGCTGTGAAATTGTAGCACTGGGATTCCAGCCCCAAGACTCTGGTTCCACAGCCACTGAGAAGGCTGCTCACCGCTATGCGGAAAGAGGATATTTTCAATGACTGCTGTTCTCACCACGCAGCTGATAATCCACACGTGTTGAGGACATGCACGAGACCCTATGTGCCTCAGCTGTCAACAGAATTGATTTAGTGTCTCTCTTCAGGGAGCTTATGTTCTGGTGGAGAAGCCTGAGCATAAATAGCTCATTGCAAGGTGGATGTTCTAACAAGGTGGAGAAGACAATGAGAGCGTGTGCTAGGAAACGTGACCTGACCGGGGAGTGAGGGTGGGAAGGCTGGGGTGGGGAAGGGCGGGCAGTGCAGTCGGTAAGGAGGCAGGAAGGAGAGGGCTCTGTACCCAAGAAGACAGTGGTAGGAACTGTCCGATATGATTTGTGTCCAGTTGTGAGGAACCCAGTGCATTTAAGAGGAAGGAGGCTGATGTGTTTGGAGCCTGGAGAGCAAGAGAGAGAACAAAGCAGGAAAAGTAGCCAGGTCAGCCCCCACTGGACCAGTTGGGACAGAGGACCAGGGAAGAGTTTGATTTTTATCCTAAAAGCAATAGGAAGCCGGGTGTTATGGTCAAATGTGTCCCTCCTCACACATGCCCCCTAAAAGATGTTGAAGTCCTACTCCCCAGTACCTGCGGATGTGACCTTATTTGGAAATAGGGTCTTTGTAGACAGTCAAGTTAGGATGAGATCATTAGAGTGGACCCTAATTCAATATGACCAACAGCCTTATAAAAAGGGGAAACGTGGACCCAGAGGCAGGAAAGGCCATGTGAAGACACAGGGAGAGCTGTCTGCAAGCCCAGGAGTGCCCGAGGCTCCCAGAAGCCGGAGGAGAGGCATGGAGCAGGTTCTCCATCACAGTCCTCCAACCCTGCCCACACCTGATCTCAGGTGAGGGCCTCCAGAGTGGTGGGACCATGCATTTCTGTCGTCTAAACTGCCCGGTCTGGGGTACTGTGCTGTAGCAGCTCCGGGAAACAAATGCACCAAGGATGGCTTTTAGCAGAGGAATGGTGTGGCCACATTTGACGTTTTGAGATGGTCTTGCTTGTCATGGCGTAGAGAATGGACAGAGGCACACAAGTGGCTGTGGGGAAAAGGCTGTCACGCTCCAAAGACAGTTGATGGTAGCATGGCGTGGGTGGAGCAGACAGAGATGGACCAAAGTGGACCGAGGTGGGAGATGCATAGAAGATGGAGTTTATAGGGCATGTCCAGGATGGATCCTAGGATGCTGGCTGCTGCTAAGGAGAGGAGGGCAGCGCCCGTCCCTGAGATGAAGACACCTGGGCCAGGTCTGAGGGTAAAGATCGTGAGTTTGTGTCTGAATTTGAGGTGCTTTTAGGGCATCTGGTGGAGCTACAGATTCTGTCCCCCAGGAAATTTGAACCGGAGATAAAGTTTGGACCCACATTCCAGATGTTTCCAGAAGCTTCTGCCTTGGGGACTCAGGGCAGCTTTCATGGGCCTCAGTGTGGCAGAACTCATGTCCTTCAACAGACGTCCTCGCCTTGGCTTCACATGATGCTCAAGTGGGGAGATTTTAAGGTCCCAATGCCCAGGCTGTATCCCAGACCGATTAAACTGGGAGCTCCTGCGGTAGGACCCAGGCATCAGTGTCTGTGTTTCCCTTTCAGCCGAGCAGAGAGTGCCGTGTTGCTGCTCTGCTGTGGGGTTGTCTGACTGAACCGCTTTTGGAAACCCCCGGTGTTAGTTTCTTTGGGGCTGTTGGAGTTCCAGAGATTCTTCTAGTTCCCTCGCCTCTTCTGCCTGGGTGGGGTTGGGCGGGAGAGCCAGGGGTGGGAGGGGTTGCCCAACCTCAAGGAATGGAAAAGGGGATCTGGGGAAATTTGAAAGTAGATGTATATGTTTAGGGTTCACCCAGCCAAGGGGCGGCTGTGAACACCCGGAGATACGGGTTACTTATTGCCAATGTAGCATCAGGAAGGCTTTGGGCCGTGTGTGATAGAAACCCCAATGAACAGTGGCTAAAACAACTGTGGCTTTGTTTGTCCTCCACAAGAGGCTAGATTCAAGCAGCTGAAGACTTTGGTTCGAGGGCTCCGTGGTGCTGGTGGCTGCTCTCTGCAATCCTCTTGGCCTCGCCTCATGGGGAGAGAATGCCTTCCTTCTTCATCTGTGGGGGGGACAGGCAAGGGAGAAGGGGAGTGGGTGCTGGGTTAGCCACCCAACAGTCTCTCTCGCGGTCACCAAATCGCCGTCAGCATGGCATGGTGGTTAAAGGTGCGGCGTCTGGAATCAGGCAAACCTTGGCGTAAATCCCAGCTCTACAGTTTCTTAACTGTTTTGAGCCTCGAATTCCCCATCTGTGAAAAGAGAATGATAGCAGCACCTCCCTAAACAAGGGATCGTGATAATGAAACGAGAGGAGGTATGTAAATGGTTGAGCCGGGGCGGGAGTGGACGGGTGGGGTGTCCTTTTGGAGGAATGGAGTACATGGAGGTGCTCCACATCACTGTCACCACCAGGTATAAATGTTAGCCAGGTTAGGCTGGCCAGAGCCGTTTAATCCTGTATTTGACCCAATGAAATAAATACTGTCAGCACATTTCACAGAATAGGAGGCTGAGGCACAGAGAGGTTAAGAAAATTGAGGCTAGATTCAAACCCAGGCAGTGTGATTCTGGAACTCACCCTCATGACTATTTTTTTAAATGTGTATTTATTTTTGAGGTGGGGGAGGGGCACAGAGGATCTGAAGCGGGCTCTGCGCTGACAGCAGTGAGCCCGACGTGGGGCTCGAACTCACTAACCGTGAGATCCTGACCTGGGCTGACGTCAGACGCTCTACCGACTGAGCCACCCAGGCACCCCTGGAGCTTATAACTTTTACACCAAGCTGCCTTCTTGACATATAGTAGCCATTATTGTTATCATTCATTAATAATAACTATTCATTAATAATAATAACATTAAGTAAGCTGTTTTGTGCCAGGTTCTGTTCTGGGCATAGGGGTCACAGAGATGTACTAAGATAGAGTCTCCACCCGCAAGGAGCAAGGAGTCTTGTAGGGGAGACAGAACCATAAACAGACACATAATAACAGGTGGTGTGGACACTGGGACCCATCTACCAGCAGAAAAATTGGTGAGTGGTACTCATTATTTGTATGCAAAATGAAATCCCAACGGTGAATTGTGCTTGCAATCAGGAGCGAAACAAGCTTCCCAGCTTTGGGTGGTGGCTTGCTTCCAGCTTTGCCCACGGGTCTTTTCTGGGTCTTTCTGTTCAGACTTTTGCTGGCAGCAGCAACAGGCATCCAGGTTTAAAAAAAAAAAAAAAAAAAAAAAAAGGAGAAATTTCAAAATTATTAAAATTGGGAAATGCTGTAAGATTTAGGGGAAAGGAATGGAAGTCAGTGTCTCTTGCGCTGGTGACCTGCCAGTGGCCTCACTTTGCCCATCTGTTAAATGGAGACTCATTCACGCGTTCCCGCATTCATTCAGGAAACTGTGAGAGAGATCCCACCCACCCTGTTCGGAGCTAATTATAAACACAAACTTTAAGTGGACAGGAAGAATTCTAGAAAAGGAGGCTCGGTTTCTGCCTTAGAACACAGGGGTTGCAGGGTGGGAAGGGCTGGGATGAAGGGGTTTAGTCCGAGTGTAAGAAGGAAGCTGAGCCCTGCTTCCCCACAGGCTCCTTCTCCCACCTGGATGTTGAAAGGGCTGCGGAGATCAGAATCCCTTTTTCCCTGGTACCCCTCACCCCCCTGCACCCTGAGTAACAGGTCCTCTCAGAGGCAGAACGGCTTGTTCCCAGTATTAATGGCTCAGGGAGGGGGCCTTGGTGACAGGCGATCAGGGAGAAGGAAATGGTTTTGCAATTACAGTCTTTATCTCTCTCTCTCTCTCTCTCTCTCTCTCTCTGTTTTTTCCATCTGCAAGCAAGGAGGTAGGGAAAGCCTTTGTCCCTGCTCCTTTGTCCCTGCTTCTGGGCCAGGTGACACAGGCCCTCCCTCCTCTTGTGCTCTGTGACCCAAGACCGTGTGGGGGTGCATTCTAGTGGGACTGAGCCTCCCCATGCTGCTCTGGGCTTTGTTGGAGCCTGACCTTGAAGGACTATCTCCTCAGACTCCTTCCAGACCTTCTTGCCTCTGAGCTGGCCTGGTGGCACCCAGGTGGGGTACAAAGGACCCCCAGGAAAAACCCACTCTTTGGAAGAAGATGCACCCCAGATGGTTTTCAGAGCAAGCTTATGACATGGGGGTCTCTGGCAGTTAGTAAACATGTCTCCTCTGGTTTCTGTTTATGGCTTCTCTGGCCTGACACAGGAAGGCCAAATTAGTCCCTGCAGCCAACTCATGGTTTTACAGCTCACTTCCCCAAGAGACTGGGCCTTGGGAACTGCCATCAAGCCATCATTCCCCGGGGGCCACCCCTCCCTTACTCGGGGCCCTCCCAAGCCTAAATTGGCATCTGGAAAAGGGCAATTTAGGAATCTGCCTTCTATGGGTCTGAATGCTGTGTGACGTTTTAACCTCTCTGGGCCTCAGAATCCTCACTGGCAAAATGGGGATAGTCAACTTACCTGGCAGTGATTTTTGTTGTGGAGATTCGGTGAGATAAGACGCAAAATCCGGTGCCTGTGGAGAAGCTAGTCTACAAGAGAGAGTGACTGCTATGGCCTTGTCCAGGGCTACAGGGTCTGGATGGGGCACTGTGAGGGTGGCCCTTCTGGGAACGAGGAGGGAGAAAATGTGACCCCGCCGACGTGCAGAGGGGCCACAGCTATGCAGGCGGTGTCTTATTGCTTAAACTGGGTGGGCGTTCATGGGTAAGACTTTTTGGTTCATCTGAATTATTTCATAATAAACATTCCTAAATATAAAAGGTTATGGCATTTTGCAGAAAAGTAACTCAATTACTAAAAACCTGTGGTTAAAAATTTGTTTTTAAATTTTTTAAATGTTTCGTATTTATTTTTGAGGCAGAGGGAAAGCACGAGCTGGGGAGGGGCAGAGAAAGAGACAGGATCCAAAGCAGCCTCTACGCTGACAGCAGACAGCCTGATGCGGGACTTGAACTCATGAACCATGAGGTCATGACCTGAACCAAAGTCGGACACTCAACTGGCTGAGCCAGTCAGGCGCACCTAAAAATTAAAAAAAAACCTTTTTTTTTTTTTTTAACATTTATTCATTTTTGAGAGACAGAGACAGAGTGTGAGTGGGGGAGAGTCAGAGAGAGAGGGAGATGAGAATCCGAAGCAGACTCCCGGTGCTGAAGTCTCACACTGACTGTGAGATCATGACCCGAGCTGAAGTTGGACGCTTAACCGACTAAGCCACCCAGGCACCCCACCTAAAAGAAATTTTTTAAAGTAATCTCTACACCTAACATGGGGCTTGAACTCATGACCCTGAGATAAAGACCCACACATTCTACTGACTAAGCCAGCCAGGCACCCCAAGAAACCTGTTTTTAAAAAGAGTGAGAGAGAGAGAGAAAAATTATAACAAAGCCCGGGTTTCAGTGGCCAAGGGCTGTGGAAGGCGCTTCTCAGGGCCCATTCAGTCAGTCCTTCAGACTCCACCCTGTCTTTTCACCTGCCCTTCTGGTTGCCGGCATGGGGAGGCAGGCCAGGAGGTTTCCAGAAGCTCACTACCAGATGCTGCCTGTGGGCTGTGGGTCTGTATCCTGCCGGGGGGCACCTGTTACCCAGGAGACGGTAGGTGCCTCACGGGGAAGAGCCTCGCCCAGGTCCTCAGCTGGCAGGCAGGGAGGCACTCCTTCTGGAGTTGTGGGCTGGAGACAGGAAGGTGACGGTGCGTGAGAGGGGCTGCAGCCGGCTGAGCAAGCCAGGCATCTGGTGCGGGGGGGGGGGGGGGGTGGGGGGTGGGGGTGGGGGTGGCAGGCGCTGGGGACAGGATCACCAGAACCAGGCCCCCTGGCCCTTGAGCAAAGACTGCCTCACTACCTGCAACCTCTAGTTCCAGGTGTGGGGTAAGCCTGCAGTTGGGAAAGGGAAGCTGAGGCCAAGGAGCTCTCGGGAATGAGTCAGGTGAAGGGGAGGAGAGTATCCCAGGCAGCTAGAGCCACTGCACAGAAGCTCGGAGCTGGAAGAACCTGGAACAGGACAGTCAGGAGTGCAAGTCAGGGGAAGGGCACGGATCAGGTTGTCCTGGGCCAAGCTCTTCTTGGTGTCTGCCCACCCATGTGCCCCCCTTGGGGGCCCCCAAACCACCCACAGACCCCAAGATCAAGAGGTGAGAGAAACAGTTCCGACATCTGAGCTCAGGCTGATCCCTACCCCCACCCACGGCTTTCTGGGTGAGCTGCGCCAAGCTGAGGTCCCGCTGCTCCCTGACATGCCATTCTGCAGCTCACGAAGGTGTATTTTCAGCTGCTTTTCCATTTTGTTCATAACACAGCCCAATGATACGGACACAATGTCCCCTCTTTTCTGTGTTAGGATAACGAGGCTCTGGGAGTTTAGGGGGCTTGCTCAATGTCACAGAGCAGGAAAATGACCCCAGGGTCTTCCTCTCCCTTCTGCCCACGCCATCCCCAGAGATGCATTGGAACCTCGCTCCTCAGACTGTGGTCCAACGTGAGGACATCGGCAGCATCTGGGAGCCGGTTAGAAATGCAGAATTTCATTGGGTGCCCCGGTGGCTCAGTTGTTTAGCATCTGACTGTGGCTCCGGTCACGATCTCACAGTGTGTGAGTTTGAACTCCGCCTTGGGTGAGCTTGAGCCCTGCTTGGGGTAAGACATGAACCCCGGCGAGCCCCGCCTCTCTCTCTCTCTCTCCCTTCTCTCTCTCTCCCCCTCATGGGATTCTCTCTCTCTCTGCCCCTCACTCACCTGCACCCTCTCTGTCTCTCAAAAAAAAGAAAAAAAGAAAAGAAATGCAGAATTTCGGGACGCTCCCTGGATCCCCAAACCAGAATCTACATTTCAGCAAGAACCCTGGTAATTTGCAAGCACTTTCCGGTTGGAGAAGCAGCTCTTTAGAGAAGTTCTTTCCTGTTTAGATGAGACTTCCCAACAGGGAGGCGATACCTACTTCAAAAGGGTGGGCCCCTAATGAAGGACATTGAGACACTTGTGGAAGATCTCTTTTGTGGGGCATGCTGCAGTGATGAGGGTGGCCCTGCCTTCAGAGACCCTCCGCTCCCCACCCACCACTTCTCCCCCATGTCAGTCTGCGTGGTGCTTTCGGATTCCAGCAAGCGCACCCTCACCCCTTCATCTACACGACAGCTGTAGAGGGGTGGGGGGAGCTGGTTCAATGGCTGCCTCCCCACGACTCCCAATCTTTCCCTGCCCCCAGCACCCCTGCCTGGTGAGGCTGATTGTCCCATTCAGCACCCCCTCGCCGCGGCATCGGCTGATGGGCTTTCAAACCCCCTTCGATGCCTAATTACCGCTGATCGGGGGCTGCACGTGCAGGCTTCTGTGAATAAGTGATTCTGTAATTATGGCTGGCACCCAGCCTGCCAGGATGGGGAGGGAAGGGTTCTGAGGACAAAGGGGTTCCTCTGCGAGGAGGGCCTCCCTCCCCGCCAGGGCAGTACTGGGCTTTGTTCTGCTCTGGGACTCCAGTGGCACATCCCCTGCAGTGAGGCAGGGCTGATGTAGGGAGCCCCAGCTGAGGAGTGGGCTTGTTAATGCAAAACAGTTTGTGTGCCTTGAGTGTGTTCTGGGCCAGGCTCTCTGCTCCGTGCTTCGCATAGTGGATCTTACAGGGTGACAACTCATCTTGGTTTCCCTGGGGCATTCCCAGTTTTGACGCTTCCCCCAGAGACCACACCCGCACCACCACTCCCCGCACCAGTTCCAGGCAAACGTGGACAGGTTGTCCTGCTACATCTAATTCTCTCAACAACTGGAGGATCCCGGAGACCCATTAACCCCATTTTACAGATGGAGAAAGCAATGCTCCAAGGCGGTGAGGATTTTGCCTAGGGCCGAACAGCTGCTGAGTGGCAGAAGCTAGATTTGGACCCAGGTCTATCTGATCCCAGAGACGTGTGGTGCAAGGAACCTGCCCAAAGGCCGAAGTGCAGTGGAAGGCTGGTCTGTGGTGTCCCTCTAGCCCCATCTTTTCTCCGAACCGTGGCTAAGGCCCAAAGCCCCCTCCCACCCCTTCCCCAGCTGCCCACAGGGTTTCCAGCCTTTCTCTGTACAGACTGTTTTCTCTTGGATCCCAGCACTGGACCTGGCTCAGGAGGGCTGGGCTGTGTACAGCCAGGACGTGGCTAGAGGCTTCGGGGCAGGGTGCCCGGGGCAGGGTGCCTGGATCTGCCACCGACGAGCAGCCTGGAGACCCAGGCTCCCCTGTGGGGTGGAGGCGTTGGCTTGGATGCAGGCTGAGGCCCCTTCCAGCTCCGTGTGCAAGCTGGATCCAGCCCGTTCGAGTGGCTGAGAGCCAGTGCGCCTGGCTCTGCAGCCCCTAGATGACCATGTGACCTTGGGCAAATTACCTAACTTCTAGAAGGCTCTTGGGAAGGAAGGATAATGATGCTGCCCACCTCTTTAAGGTCTTAAAGAAACAATGGATGAAAAGCTCTTAGTATGATGCCTGGTGGAAATAACAGCTGGTTGTGGCTATTGTTATTATTTTTCTTATTATTTTTAGTGATCTCCTTCTCCCTGAGATTAGGGACTCAAGCTAATTCCCCCCATTTCCTGGCTGCGTCAGGGTCCTGGCAGGCCTGGCTGACGTTTGAGCCAAGGAGAGCTGAGGGGAGAGACTGACACTACCCTCGGGGCCTAAAATAGAGATAAAGCTGACTGCAAAGCAAGCTTTGCAGGAGGATTTTGCCCGTACAAGGCCAGAGGCATGCCACCTTGCAGCCCCTTGGGGCAGGGAGCCGCGGGGCGGACTGCCTCGGGTCTGCCCCAATGGTGTGACAGGCTCTTTCTCCCTCTGATGGATGACTCTCTGGGGGCTGACTTTTATTTAAAATCAGTTTAAGAGAAGAGGCCCCCGGCTCCAGGCCCCCCCTCCCGGCCAGACAAGCCAGAGCCGGCCCGGGAAAGAGGCCCCACAGCCCGAGATTTCCCAGATGCCCCTCTTGGATGTGGAATTTGGAGCCGCTGCTTCTGGGGAGTGTCTGGGCGAAAGCGAGGGGCTTCAAGATCTACCCCGCACTCCCCCGCGAAATAGACCTCTAGATGGCTGTTCAGTCATGCGTCCACTTAGGTCCTCTTTGTCCTAGAAGGAAGCTGGTCCCTCAAACCACGTCCCCGTTGCCTCACAGGGGGAAGGCCTTGGAATCGGTCCAAGAAAAGACACCCAAGTGTAAGGGGAAAGGCAATTCCTGAACCTGACCTCTGACACCCAGGAGCTGTGTGACCTTAGGCTAGACGCTTAACCCCTCTGCGTCTCGGCTTCTCCTCTGGTAAATAGGGATAATAATGCACGCCTTGTGGGTTTGTGGTGGGGGTTGAAGGAAACAACGAAGGATGGAACGAGCAAGCCCAGGGCTGGCGCACTGGAGGCGTTCTGTACACGCTCCCCTTACTCCTCTGCTCACAAGACAGTGTGGGTGATGGTTTGGGTGGTGCAGTGACACCTGTTTCAACTCCTGGAAACAGCACACGGGGTTCAGCTCTCTCTCTCTCTCTCTCTCAAGGTTGCATCAGGCACTTGAGGGTAGGAAGAAGGCACCAGATGGCGTCCACCCAGCACTTGCGTACGTGGGCCACTGGTCTGGCCTGGAGCAAGGCGTAGCTGCTGACCCTCCAGCCAGTTTCTGGGCTTCTGTCCCATCGTTCCCATCAACCTGGACGTGCCGATACTTCAGTACCCAAGGGACACCTCCCAAAAGCCTCTCACACCCCAGGAGGTCATCCTATATGGCTGCCACTCACTCCAGGCCATAAGCAGGTGCTCAGTGACTGCTTTTGGGGGTGGTGGTGGGGACCCCGACCACTGTGAGTTTAGATACGTCCTCCTCAGGATGCGATCAGATTATAGAAAGCTAAGAAAGGTGACCCACCGGCCCAGGGCCAGGTACCTGGCCTGCAGGGATCTGTTTGTGCTCTGGTCACCTCTTAGGCATGTCCTGGAGCTGTCAGGGCAGAGAGCAGTGCTGGGGAAACTGATCGGCACCCTAGGGACCGTCCTATTCTGTTGCTGTGGTGAGCAGGACTCGTCTGCACCTTGTTTTCCTCGTCCGTAAAAGGAGGATTTGCTGAGACCCTGAGCTCAGTGGTTTAGAAGGTGAGCTTGCTTCACCAGCTCCTGAGTGGTTTAGAAGGTGAGCTTGCTTCACCAGGAGCCAGCTGCCTGAATTTGAAGAGTAGGCCTCCTCCGTGTGACCTGTGCCCGCCTGGGTGGGCTATTGAGTCTTTCGGGGCCTCTGTTTCCCCATTTGTAGAATGCCAATGGTGACAGAACCTGTCTCCTAAGTTTGCTGCTGTAAATGGTCCAAGGCACCTGGTAACACAGGCTGAATGCCTGCCAGATGCGGGCCACCTGCATCGACGGGTGCCATCTTCCGGACAACTCTCGGAAGTAGGTGCCAATGCTAGTCCTGTTTACAGATAAGGAAACTGAGGTCCAAGGTCACATAGCTAGTGACTGTCAGAGCCAAAGCGTCTGGCTCCATGAGCCCACATTCTTAATAAATAATGTTACCTTCTAGTGTTATTGTTGTAATTAAAATGAAACACAATGCCGGTGTCCCATAAATGTGACCTGCCGGGGCGCCTGGGTGGCTCGGTCGGTTAAGCGTCTGACTTCGGCTCAGGTCATGATCTCACGGTCCGTGGGTTCGAGCCCCGCGTTGGGCTCTGTGCTGACAGCTCAGAGCCTGGAGCCTGCTTTGGATTATGTGTCTCCCTCTCTCTGTGACCCTCCCCCATTCATGCTCTGTCTCTCTCTGTCTCAAAAATAAATAAACGTTAAAAAAAAAAAATTAAAAAAAAATGTGACCTGCCATTGCTGTTGAATAGGACAAGGGTGAGGTGGTGTCAGTGTCCCCAGGCCTGTGCTTCCCCCAGCTGCTAAAGAGGATTCTGTTGTTTCTCTTGCCCGCCTGGGGGACGAGGGCTGCCTAGTGCAGGGCAGTCCACAGCCATAGCCAGGACTCAGAGAAGAGGGACCAGGAGAGCTGGAAGGGAGCACCAGAGAACAGAGGCAGGAAACAAAATTGGGAGAAGAAAAAAACTGAATGTAAAAAAAAGTCGCCCAGAGCTATGAACTGGTCTCTTAAGAACCCTTTAAGAAATGGGGCACCTGGGTGGCTCAGTCGGTTGAACGTCAGACTTCGGCTCAGGTCATGATCTCACAGTTCAGGAGTTCAAGCCCCACGTCAGGCTCTGTGCTGACAGCTCAGAGCCTGGAGCCTGCTTCTGATTCTGTGTCTCCCTCTCTGCCTCTGCCCTACTCATGCTCTGTCTCTGAAAAATGAATAAACATTAAAAAACATTTTTTTAAAGAAATGTGAGTTAAGAAAGAACCTATTTCATTGTGAACTGTCATTTGTGCTGTCTGAATCCAACACCACCTACAGGCTTAGCCATCAGCAGGGTTACATTTGGGGTTATGCCCGGGCCTCAGGGAGGCCCTGGATGCCTGGGGGAGGCACAGGGAGCAGGCTGACTTCCAGTGCCTCAGAACGGCAGGTGAGTCTTGACACTATTACGCGTGCCTTCCCTCTTGGTGAGGCGAAATCCCCACCTTCCCTTGTCCTCTGGCCTCCTGAGGTCTAGGGGGGCTCAGGCCTCTCCTGGTGACCCCTGATGAGGGGTCTCAGCTGCATCCCAGTGAGTCCTGAAGCAAAGCCCCTCTTTGGGAAGCCCCCTCTGGGCAGTGAGGACTGGAGGCCAGGGCTGCAGTGGGGACCCATCGATGTCTGTGTCAAAGGCCCAAAGAACCCTCGTTCTTAACACCCCTGGTGCAGCCTAACAGGACTGTGAAGGATGAGGGCCACTGGGCAAGTGCAGAGTCAATGTGTGGCTAGGGGAGCAGACAACGAGGCTGACCGCTAGGGCCTGCGTCCCCAGTGGAGCGCCCAGATGTCTTGTAGGGCTGATGTGATGAAATGCGCTGGGGGCCAGGATAGTGTTTTATTTATTTATTTGTTTGTTTATTTAATGTTTGTTTATTTTGAGAGAAAGAGAGCATGCATGAGCAGGGGAGGGGCAGAGAGAGAGAGAGAGAGAGAGAGAGAGAGAGAATCCTGAGCAGGCTCCATGCTTTCAGCACAGCATGAACCGTGAGATCATGACCTGAGCTGAAATGAAGAGTCGGTCGCTCAACTGACTGAGCCATCCACGCACCCTCAGGATAGTGTTTTAAAAATGAATACACTGCATATTTCCATCCATTATAAGACAAACCATTGACTTTATCCTAGTTCTTTGGGGGGACAGGAAAAATAGATGTCTTTTAAACGTATTTATCAATTGGGGGGCCCATTCAGGTACCCCTACTATGGAAATGTGAACAAATTGTGTATCTTAGAATCAGGGACTCTGCTGCTCATGGAAAAAGTGTCCTCACTCTGAGCAGACAGGTCACCCTCACCAGCCCTCGGTTCTCTCTTCCCTCTGTCCTTCCTGGTCATACACATCTTCTCTCTTATTAAGTGATGCTAAATGTGAGGCCAGAGCTGCCTGCTTCTGACTCTTTGGTGATGGAAGACTAAGGGGGCTGACACATACATGAGCGATAACAAAGCATCCTCCCATTCATTCATTCATTCATTCAACAAATAATGAACACTTCATACGTGCAGACAGTAGTCTGGGAGATGGAGATGAAATGGAAAAATGGTCCAAGTTGACTTGGGTCTTCATAGCATACTGGCTACATGACTGGCAACATTGAGATCAAGCCCTCTCATGTCCAGGTAGATAACAACATAGGAAGCAAAGTCTCCCTTCTCTCTTGAGCTCTCCCTGCTGAGTGGCTCTGCCGGTCGCCGAGCAACGCATTGACAATGCCCTTACTTCGCAGATCCTGGGTAGTCGAAACTGAGACAGAACCACACAGGCAGATATGGTGTAGTATGGTGCAGGTAGCTAGAAGCAAGCAATGAACTTGCTCATCTAAAGTCAAAGCCCTTTCCTGGGTCTCCTGAGAAGTTGTCTGGGCTGGAAAATGGCAACGAAAAGTTGAAAAATAGAAGAGGGAACAAGAAGTACGGATAGCTGAGTGAGGTTTCACTCCTGTGAAAACCAGGATTAAGGAGCTTGCACCAAATTTTTAGCAAGAAGTTGTAAACATATCCATGTAAGTTACCTCTGTCCCTAGTCGGTGAGGGTGACTCAAGTTAGGCAAATGGCATGATGGAAAATCTGGGAATTAAAAGTCCAAATAAGTTAAAATATTGTGTTGCACTCAGGGCCTGGAATCTGGGACTTTCCCAATGTTTCCATCCTCTGGAAAAGACTCCACCGTGAGCCAGAAACCCAGGAGTCCCCTATTCCTCCTTCTCCTTGTCCTACTGTGATTTTCCTTCCTAAGGATCTCAGATCTGTTCACGTCTCTCCATCTCCCCTGCTACCTATTGGATTCATGCTGCTGTTGCCTCCTGCCTGGACATCTTCTCAACTGGTACATCCAGCCTCTCAACCCCCATGAGTCAGGCCAAATTCCCCCCATCACTAGCTCTGGCACTAGCAGTTTTCCACGGTGCTTATCGTGGTCCTAACCGTGGATTTATTAGTGAGCTTGTTTAAATAATGGCTGCCTCCCCCGCTTCATTATAACCTCCTTGAGTGCAGGGACTACATCTGTTTTTGCTCATCATTCTGTCCCCTGCACTTAGCACGAAGCTAGGAAGGAGTTGGAAACATATTTTGACCAAGACTTTGTAAACATATCCATATAAGTTAGCTCTATCCTTACACTTCCCCTCTATCTTTGCTTATCCTTAGCCATGGCGGGTGCTCAATAAATATTTGTTGAATGAATAGATTAATGACTAAAGCTGTTTTAAACATAAAAGAGAGAGACATAATTTTTACATGTATGAAATCAGCTTTTTTTTCTCCCCCACTAAACAAATGCTGAAGACATATTTCAAGACTGTCCATTTGGAAGGACATTTTGGCCTGTTCGGAGACCAAAATGTGGGTGGTGGAGCCCCTTACAAACAGTGTGTGTGTGTGTGTGTGTGTGTGTGTGTGTGTGTGTTTGAGAGATTATTCCCTGGGGAGTGCACAAAGAGGAAGACAGTGAGGATTATCTATGATCTGATCATCTATTATCTGATTATCTAATTATCTGTTAAGACAAACACATCCAACTGAGAGTCCCGGGGACTTCCATGAAGTAAAAATAAAATCCTGCTAAGTATTTGCACACTGAATGCTGACATGAAGGAAGCATTAGCCTGGTGCTGGTGCTATGAACAGGTGTAGGAGAAAAGATAGGTATCTTCTTCGCAGACTTTCTCTCTCCATCTTGTCAAATCTTTTCCTGGATGCTGCTGCGGGTTCCTGGGAGGAGGTGACAGTCCCGGAAGTAGTCTGCTGTGGTCAGTGGGGCTACTGTTTGGCTCTCGACATAGTCCTTGCCCCTCCCTCCGCTCCCCTGTCCCCGCCTTTACACCCACTTTGTGCTCAGCCATCCAATAAGACCTGTGCTAAGTGTAGAGAAACAGGCTCTCTTCTCTACTGTTTTGGGGGCTGTAAATTTCATCCACATTTTGCAGGGCAATTTAGCAGTACCTATCAAACATTTAAAGACATGTCCACCTTGATCACGGCCAATTCTCTTCGAGAACTGTATTTCCACAGATATACTTGGACTTGTTTGCGGAGATGGATGTGTGAAGATGTCCATTGCAGTATCATTTATGCCAGCAAACAAAAATTAGAGCAATTAAATGTGAAATGTAGGAAATGGCCTAATAAATTGTGTCCATCTGTACTGTGCAATATTATAAAGCTGCGGGATGGCTTTCTCGCATGGTTCTTCCAGACTCCAGAGTGTTCCTTCTCAGTGTCCTTTTGAGTTCACTTTCTCTCGACAACAAAGAATTATCTGGCCCCAAATGTCAATAGTGCTGAGGATGAGAAATCCTGGGCTAAACCCGAGCCTAGAATGCAGAAAGTGCTCATTAAATATGTCATAAATGAACAGAGTCTGGCATGTGTTAGGTGCTCCGTAAGTAATCAGTAAATGATTGGAGGAAAGAAAATGAGGTAGATCCACACATTTCAATAGGGAAATAAGTCTCAGATACGGTGTTAAAAAAAAAAAAAAAGCAAAAGTGCAAAACTGTGTATATTACTGTTGCTTTTTGGTTAAAAATGATATAAACAAATGAATATGCTTGTCTATGCATAGGAAATTCATGTAAGAGAACGTAAGTAAGTCTTACTGGTTATCTCTGTTAAGTGGGACAGAGTTTGGAGTGGGAAACAGGGGAAAACATTGGCTTTTCATTTCATAGGATATTTGAACTCTTTTAATTTTTTTTAAGTTTATTTATTTATTTTGAGAGAGAGACAGAGCACCTGAGCAGGGGAGGGGGAGGCAAGGAGAGGGAGAGAGAGAGAGAGAGAGAGAGAGAGAGAGAGAAACAGAGAATCCGCAGCAGGCTCCACACTGCCAGCGTAGAGTCCAATGTGGGGCTCGAACCCACAAACTGTGAGATCGTGACCTGAGCCCCTGAGCCGAGGTTAAGAACCAGATGCTTAACCGAGTCAGCTGCCCTTGTGCCCCTGAGCCATTTTAATTTTATATCATGAGCATACAGTGATTCTAGATCACCCACCACCACCACCGAACCCAGCTTAATTAAAAAACCCAAACCAAAACAATAGGACGGCCTGGTCTACCTCAGCGGCAACAACACTCGGTGTAAAAAGTGGCACGTGGGGCCTGGTGGACTGAACCTCTGGGTGGGGGGAGCTGCATGTGGTTTTCGCAGCCTACAGCGGTGCCTCCCCCCCCCCCCCCCCCCCCCCCGCCAGTAAGCCACCTCCGACTCTCAGCTCATCTCGGTTGGTCTTCATATCAGCCCTGAGAAGGCCTGTCATCATTTTTACTGTTGAGGAAGCTGAGGCCGGAAGAAATTATAGTGCCTTGCTGAGGGGGAGACAGCAGAAGAGTGTCCTTTTGTGCTTTGACCCCACGGGTATTGGTGGGGAGGGGGCGTGTATTAGTTATCTAATGCTGCGAAACAAAAGATCCCGAAACAGCATCTTAAGACAAGAAACCTTTATTGTCTCACAGTTGCTGAAGGTCAGAGGTTCTGGTTCGTGGTTTCTCCTAAGGTTGCTGTCAAGCTGAAGGCTGGGACTGCTGTCCTCTGAAGGGGGAGGATCCGCTTCCTGTCACCCTGTGGGCATTGGCAGGCCTGGATTCCTCAGTGGCTCTTAGAGATTCGCTTCCTCACCGTGTCGGCCCCGGGCTGTCTGAATGTCTGTATGGTGGGTCAGCCGGCTTCCACTAGGGCAATGAGCTGAAAGATTGAGGGAGAGAAAGAGAGAACCCAAGGCAGAAGCGTGGAGTTTTATGACCTAACCTCAGAAGGGACGTGCAGTCACTTCTGCCATGTTCTGTTGGCCACACAGTACAGCATGGGAGGAGACCACACAAGGGTGTGGGTTCCAGCAAGTGGGATAATTGGAGGACGTCTTGGAGGCTGGTGACCACAGAGCAGCTTCTGGAAGTCTTACTCTGAAAGCCCGGACTCTATCTTTGGGTGGCCCCTGGGGCGGGAGAATAGGAGGACCCACCTGGACCGGTGCTGTGGTGCAGCAGGGGGCACCACGGAGAGACACCCGGAGGGACGAAGGGGTACGGACCTCCGGAGCACATCCCCAGTGTGGGCTTCTGCCCCAACCCTGAGAAATCACAGGCAAATCGTCGTGCTCTCTGGGTCTCAGCACCCCCGTCCAGGGCCAATGGCGACTTGACCCTTAGCCTTCCCTCCGCTCGGGAACGTGGTGGCCCAACTGTGGGCAGTGCCCGGGAGTCAGTGAGCCCTGTCAGCGCCATAATCACAGGCCTGAGTGACCCGCTCTGGACAAATGACCTCGCCGAGCTGGCCACGTGGCGAGTGCTAGACAAGCGCTCGGTGACAGGTCAATGGCTCCCTTTGTAAACACATGTACTCATTGTTTACTGCATGCCAGGTCCTTGGCTAGGCCTCCAGTTCACACATTACATCGGCGTTCACCCCCAGCACACTATAAGGTTGGTAGTTATATTAGGCCCCATTTTACAGATGGGAAACGGAGGCAGGGAAGTTCAGGGCGTTGCCCCAAACCACACCGGACTTGGGCCCCAGTCAGCATGGCTCTAAGATCTCTGTTCTCCCTGCTGATGCGGCACTGCCTCCCATTCGCTTCCCTGCAGTGGGAGTCAGGGCTCTTTAGCGGGAGGGCATGAGTCTGCGGCCTGAGAGGCTTCTGGGTCCTCTATTCCCCACCGAAGGGGTGGAGAAGGTGCAGTCCCAAGACAAGAAGCCTCCTCTTCCCTCCTTGAGTTGGAGGCAGAGCCCAGACCCAAAGCCTCCTAAGAGCCAGACTGGTGGTCTGGAAGCCCAGTCCTCATATCACCTCCTGCAAAAATACTTCTGCAACAAGCAGGAGGCTGGTTCATTTTCAAGGCCGGAGCTAATTCCTAGTAGGCAGCCTGCTAGAAAGAACCTGGGCTGTGGCAAGAGGCAGATCTGTGTTAAGTCCTTGGGCAAGCAACTAACCTTTCTGAACCTCAGCTTCCATATCTGCAAAATGGGGACAATCGCACTAATTTCTAAGTTAGTTGTGAGGATTAAGTGAAACACAAGAAGTGAAAATACCTGGTATGTGGTAAGTACCAAATCACATTTGTTTCTTGGTTGTCTTTAGTCCTTTTAGAGCATATTGCAGAAGCTCCGAGTCTCCCTCCAATAAAAATGTTCTTCTTTGCATTAAAACGGGGCCCTCAGGGGCACTTGGGTGGCTTAGTCAGTTGAGTGTCAGACTGGCTCAGGTCACGATCTCACGGTTCATGGGTTCAAGCCTCATGTCGGGCTTTGTACTGACAGCATGGAGCCTGCTTTGCATCGTCTGGCTCCCTCTCTCTCTGCCCCTCCCGGCTTACACAATCTTTCTCTCTCAAAAATAAACATTAAAGAAAAATTTTAAAAAAGGGGGGCCCTCAGTCTTGCCTGCTAGGGTTTTTTTTCCCTGTGTGACCTTAACATCTCCAAACACTTCTTCCAACCAGTGAAGACCTCCACAGCGTTGATGGGGGCTTTCTCTTCTGCACCTTGTTAGAGCCAGACCTGAAGCCCCCAAGAAAAGGGAGCCTTGATATAGCCGACCTCATTTCACCAACGGCTCCTCTAGTGGGCCAGGTTGGGGAAAGTTCCTGCAGTACTTCCGGAGTGGAAAAACCCCGGGTCTCCAGGTGGTGGCTGCTGCACTACTTTTGGCCAGCTTAGTCACTGGCGGCAGGCCTCGGAAGTGGTTGGATTCCAGCAGCTGAGGTCCCATGGGGAGCAGCTGCTTCTGCCCTCGGGAGCTGGGGGAGGGGGCATGGGAGAGCAGACATTCTAGAGACTCTCATCTAGTCCACAGTGGGATTGGGAATGAGGCTAAATTCTCTCCTAGCTACTCTGGCCTGAAGTTTTAGGGCGAAAACCAGGCCCCTGTGGCTTGCTTACTCACAAATGGTTTATTTAATAGAAACAGAAAAAGGTAGTATAGGGGTGCCTGGGTGGCTCAGTCTGTTAAGCGTCCAGCTTCTGCTCAGGTCATGATCTCGTGGTTCGTGAGTTCGAGCCCTCACCGGACTCTGTGCCGACAGCTCAGAGCCTGGAGCCTGCTTCGGACTCTGTGTCTCCTTCTCTCTCTGGCCCTCCCCCACTCACGTTCTGTGTCTCTTTCTCTCAAAAATAAATAAACATAGAAAGAAAGAAAGAAAGAAAGAAAGAAAAAAAGAAAGAAAGAAAGAAAGAAAGAAAGAAAGAAAGAAAGAAAGAAAAAGAAAAGAAAGAAAAGAAAAAGATAGTATCCTTTCAGGTAGGGAGGCTGGCTCCTGGCAAAGGTTGGGTGGTTCTTAGGGAACTGAAAGGTGGTCAGACCAGGCCTTGAAGGTCATTTCCAGTCCCCAAGATGCAGGGCTCCCTGATTTGGGACATTGCTCTAGATCAAGTAGATAAGAATGAGGGCTCATAGACAAACCCACCACAGCATCCCTAGGGGAGAAGCAGGGCCAAGAGCCAAGACCCAGGGCGGAAAAAGTACCAGAGCAAGTCAGACCTCTGACTGACCTTGTGACCCCAGGCAAACCACTTTCCTTGCTGAGTCTCAGTGTCCCCGCTTATAAAATAGGGAGGACATGCTCCTTTACAGACACTTGCAGCTCTGAAAATCCCTGCTTCATTTCTGGAGTTTTGGCCTCGTCCCTGGTAATCTGGAGACCTGCCAGTACGCAAATATTTATGGAACATTTGGCACCTTGTCAGGTGAGGTAGGAGAAACAAGTAATTTCAGAGTCAGCCTCTGTCCTCCTGGAGCTCATCAAGGACACTCAGATGTAGGCAGGCACACACACAGAAGTGGCTACTGATACCCAGTGGATGGTGCCTGTTACAGGACCACCCAGCGTGGTCCACAAAGACTTTCTGGAGGAGGCAGAATTTGAGGCAGGCTTTGCAAGATGGGAAGAATTCACTAGTTTAGGGGAAGGGACTAGGGTATCTGTGCAAGGCCTGGTGAAAAGTCAGGGCTCACACATACAGCTGTGTGGGATGTGCACTGCACAAGTTCAGAGGCACTCTGCATTGTAGCTCATGTGACTAGCACTCCCTCCCTGTGTATAACCTCCATGGCCTTGCGTGAAAACCCTGGAAAAATGCTGGGATAGGTGTCTTCCAGGGCTGGTGGGGTGGGGCCCATTTGCCCACCCTTGGCCTGAGGTGATACGATTCTCTCGGCCTTGGGCTGTAAGCTGTGCTCCTTCTTGAACAAGGCTCCAAGCGTTCATGAAAAGAGCTCAAAGAAATCAGATTCAGGTGTTTCTTCCATTGCTTTGTGGGATCCTCAGCAAGTGGCACAACCTCTCCAGTCCTCGGTTCCCTCCTGAAAGTGGGCATCATAAGAATTCCACTCTACTGGGTGTGGAGGAAGTGAAAGCAGATCACGTATTTAT
Source organism: Panthera tigris (assembly GCF_018350195.1). NCBI lineage: Eukaryota > Metazoa > Chordata > Mammalia > Carnivora > Felidae > Panthera > Panthera tigris. The sequence goes on from NC_056669.1 coordinate 95,599,311, forward strand.
TTATTTATTTATTTATTTTTATTATTTTTTTTAATGTTTATTTATTTTTGAGACAGAGAGAGACAGAGCATGAACGGGGGAGGGTCAGAGAGAGAGGGAGACACAGAATCTGAAACAGGCTCCAGGCTCTGAGCTGTCAGCACAGAGCCCGACGCGGGGCTCGAACCCACGGACCGCGAGATCATGACCTGAGCTGAAGTCGGACGCTCAACCAACTGAGCCACCCAGGCGCCCCCAGATCACGTATTTAAAGTGCTAGCCCTGGGCTTGAGAAATGATCTGTGCGATGATGACTGACTTGAGGACAGAGAGAGAGGACGGAGACAGAGAGGTTGGTTCCTGGAAACTACTGGGTTCTGGGGACGGTTGAGTGGGGGCAAGCGGCTTGCAATTGGGCTGGGCAAGAGCTGTTGCCAAATAGCAATGATTTTGCCATGAACTTTTAAATGGCTCCCAGGGCACTAGCAGGGTCTTGTGGGAGAACTGTTTTAGGAAAAAATATTTTGTGAAGAACATTGGAGCCGGGCCTCAGGGGATTGGAGTTCTTTGCTTCGCCCAGCAGGGATGCTGGGCCACTCCCTGAATCTGAGTTTCTGTGTGTCCCTCACCCCATTAGGGGAAGGACCTCACAGTGGCTAGACTCCTTGGCCACCTGGGCACTGCCCACCCCAGGCCCGGTTAAGGAGCCGGAAAATGCAGGTATACCCGGGGAAGTTGAGCTTTCCAGGGAACATCATGACTCCAGGCAGCCAGACTGGAACCTGAACTCACAGCAGTGGAGTCTATGCAGTCAGTCTTAGTTTCACTCTGCTTACACCGCTCTGCAGACACAAGGCTGAGCAGCAGGAGGCTCCAGCTCACCCCCATTTACCCCCCCCCAGGTTTGCCTTCTGGACCCAGGAATCTACTGATAGGACGGAAGCTTCTTCCAAAGGCTTGGACTCAGCCCGGGTTCAACTTCCTCTTCCAATGGCAGGTGCAGACAGAAAGTGAAGGGGTCTTCACTTGGTGGGAGCACCAGCCCCTTGGTCCTTCAGATCCCATTCTAGAAGCGTGGCCAGGCTCAGGGCCAGCATAATAATAAAAAAATAATAATAAGTGTTCATTTTTAAATAAAACAGCTTTATTATAATTCTCAGATCTTAAAATTCACCCTTCAGAAGCATACAATTCGGTGGTTTTATTTTATTCACAAAGTTGTGCAATTATCAATCCCTATTATCTAATCCCAGAACGTTTTCAACAAAGAAACCCGGACCCAATTAGCGGTCAGTCTCCATTTCCTCTTCCCCCCTCAGCCCCTGGCAACCTCTGGTCTCCTTTCTGTCTTCATGAATTTAATTATTCTGAGCATTTCACATAAATGGAATCACATAAAGTCTTTTATGACCGGTGTGTTTCACTTAGCATACTGTTTTCAGTGTGGCATATATCAGCACTTTGTTCCTTTTTTATGGGTGAATGATATTCCATTGCAGGGATAGGCCACGTTTTGTCTATCCATTTACCAGTTGATGAACTAGGCTGTTTCCAGCTTTTGGAATATTATGAATAATACTGTTATGAATAGCTAAGTTTTTAATATGGCAGGGGGCCAATATCAGCCTTCGCATGAGAATGTCCAGTTGTTCATGTCATTTGTTGAGGCTCTTCTCGCCCCCATTCAAATGTCGTGGCAGTCTCACTGAAAACAAATTGACCATAAATGCAGGGGTTTATTGCTAGGCTTTCAATTCTATTCCGTCGATCTATAATACATGTTTGCCTTTCTTTCAGTATCGCACTGTCTTGATTACTGCAACTTTGTAGTAAATTTTGAAATTGGGAAGTGTCAATCCTTCATCTTTGCTTTCTTTTTCAAGAAATTTTCTTTCTCAAAAATTTTTGGGGGCTATGGGGTGCCTGGGTGGCTCAGTTGGTTAAGCATCCAACTTCGACTCAGGTCACGATCTCACAGTTCGTGAGTTTGAGCCCCGCGTGGGGCTCTGTGCTGACAGGGCAGAGCCTGGAGCCTGCTTCGGATTCTGTGTCTCCCTCTCTCTCTCTCTGCCCCTCCCCTCCTCACACTCTGTCCCTCTCCCTCTCAAAATTAAATAAATATTTAAAAAAATTAAAAGAAAAATTTTTTGGCTATGTAGGTCCCAAATTAATTTTATAGTATCAGCTTGTCAATGTCTGCAAAAAAACGCAGCTGGCGTTTTGATAAGGATTTTTATTGAATCTGTAGTTCAATTTGGGGTTTATTACCATCTTAACAACTTGTCTTTCATCCATAAACATGTCATTTCATTTATTTAGATCTTCTTTAGTTTCTTTCAGTGATGTTTTGCAGCTTTAAATGTACAAATCTTACACTTCTTTTGTTAAATTTATTCCTAAGTATTTTATTCTTATGTCTTTAAAACAAGTATGAAATTGTTTTCCCAATTTCATTTTTGAATTGTTCATTGCTCGAGGGTAGAAATGCAACTGATTTTTATATTTTGATCTTGAATCCTGCAACCTTGCTAAATTCATTCCTTACGTCTAATTGTGTGTGTGTTTGCACGTACCTGTGCACATGTGTTTCCTTAGGATTTTTTATATATAAGATCATGTCATCTGCAAATAGTTTCCTTCTCCTCCTCCTCTTCCTCCTTCTCCTCATCCTTCTTCTTCTCCTCCTTTGCAATCTGGATGCCTTTTATTTTATTTTTTTCTTGCTTAATTGTCCTGGTTAGAACCTCCAGTACAATATTGAACAGGAATAGTGAAAACAGACATTCTTTTCTTGTTCCTGATCTTAGGAGAAAAGCTTTTAGTCTGTCACCATTAAAAATGATGTTAAAACTGAGAACAAACTGAGGGTTGATGGGGGGTGGGAGGGAGGAGAGGGGGTGGGTGATGGGTATTGAGGAGGGCACCTTTTGGGATAAGCACTGGGTGTTGTGTGGAAACCAATTTGACAATAAACTTCATATATTGAAAAAAAAAAAGAAAGAAAGAACAGCAAAAAAAAAAAAAAATGATGTTAACTGTTGAGGTGCCTGGCTGGCTCAGTCAGAAAAGCATGTGACTCTTGATCTTCGGGTTGTGAGATTACTAAAAAAAAAAAAAAGAATGATGTTAACTGGAGTTTTCATAGATGTCCTTTATCAGGCTGAGAAAGTTCCCTTCTATTACTATTGAGTATTTTTATCATGAAAGAGTGTTGGAGTCCTTTAAATTCTTTTTCTGATTCTATTAAGATGATTATATGGTTTTTGTCCTAATTCTGTTTTTTCAAATATATTTATATATTTTGAGAGAGAGAGAGAGAGAGCAAGGGAGGGGTAGAGAGAGGGAGAGAGACAGAATCCCAAGCAGGCTCCGCACTGTCAGCGCAGAGCCCGATGCAGGGCTTGAACCCATGAACAATGAGATCATGGTCTGAGCTGAAATCAAGAGTTGGAGGCTTAACCAACTGAGCCACCCAGGTGCCCCTGTCCTAATTCTATTAATATGGTATATAATTATACTGATTGATTTTTGGATGGTAACGCAACCTTGTATTTCTGGATAAATCCTACCTGGTCATAGTGTATAATCCTTTTTATGTGTTGCTGGATTCTGTTTGCTAGTTTTTGTTTAAAATTTTTATGTCTACATTTATAAGGGATATCTTTGTAGGTTTTTTTTTTTCCTTGTGCTAATTTTGTATGGAGGGTAATACTGTCCTTGCAGAATGAGTTAAGAAGTATTCCCTCCTTTTCTGTTTTTAAAAAGAGTTTAGATTGGTTCGTCTTTATATATTTAATATAATTCACCAGTGAAGCCATCTGGGTCTGGACTTTTCTTTGTGGGAGGATTTTGATTATTACTTCTGTCTCTGTACTTATCATAGTTTTGTTCAGATTTTCTATTTCTTCTTGAGTCCATTTTAATAATTTGTGTCTTTCTAGGAATTTGTCCCTTTAATTTTTTTTTTAATGTTTATTTATTTTTGAGACAGAGACAGAGCATGAACGGGGGAGGGTCAGAGAGAGAGGGAGTCACAGAATCTGAAACAGGCTCCAGGCTCTGAGCCGTCAGCACAGAGCCTGACGAGGGGCTCGAATTCACGGACCGTGAGATCGTGACCTGAGCCGAAGTCAGACGCTTAACCGACTGAGCCACCCAGGCGCCCCTGTCCCTTTAATTTAAACTATCTTATTTGTTGGCATATAGTGGTTCATAGGATTCCCTTATAAACATTTTATTTCTGTAAGGTTGGTATTCTTGGTACTATGTCCTCTCTCTCATTTTTTATTTTAGTAACTTTAATATTTTCTTTTTCTTTTTTTTCCCCTCGGTCAATCTAGCTAAAGCTGTGTCAGATTTTTTTTTTTTTAATTCAGGAAATATTTATTGAGACCTACTCTGCCAGGCATTGTTCTGTTTTTTTGTTTTTGTTTTTACATTTTTTTCCTTAAAAAATTTAATTCCAATATAGTTAACATACAGCATTATATTAAAAGGTTTGTCAGTTGTGTTATCTTTATCTTTTCAAAGCATCAACTTTTGATTTTGTTGATTTTCTTTAGTATTTTTCTATTCTTTATTTCACTTATTTTGTTTCAGTTTTTATTTCTTTCCTCCTGCTTCCTTTAGGTTTTGTTTGGTTTTTTTCTTATTTATATTTTTATTAAGATATAATTGACATGTAACATTATATTGGTTTCAGATGCACAACAAAATGATTTGGTATTTGTACATATTGTGAAATGATTATCCCAATAAGTCTAGTTAATACCTGTCATCACACTTAGTCACAAATTTTTTTCTTGTGATGGGAACTTTTATAATCTACTCTCCTAGCAACTTTCAAATATATAACTAATATAGTCATCATGTTGTACCTGACATCCTATGACTTATTTATTTTATAACTAGAACTTTTTACCTTTGACCCCCTTCACACCCATCTCACACATTTCTTAACTACTTAAGGTGGAATATTAGTTTACTTATTTGAGATCTTTCTTCTTTTTACTTTTTATTATTTATTTTTTAAATATTTTATTTTTAAATTTTTAAATGTTTATTTTTAAAGGAGAGAGAGACAGACAGACAGACAGAGCATGAGCAGGGGAAGGGCAGAGAGACAGGGAGACACAGAATCTGAAGCAGGCTCCAGGCTCTGAGCTGTCAGCACAGAGCCCGAGGCGGGACTTGAACTTACCTGCTATGAGATCACAACATGAGGTGAAGTCAGATGCTTAACCGACTGAGCCACCAAGCCATCCCTTAAATATTTTATTTTTAAGTAATCTCTACACCCAACCTGGGGCTTGTACTCATGACCCCCAAGATCAAGAGTTGCTTTTTCCTCCAACCGAACCAGCCAGGCACCCCACCTTTCTTCTTTTTAAATATAGATGTTTACAGCTGTCAATTTCTCTCTAAGCACTGCTTTATCTGCATCTCATAAACTTGGTATGTTGTGTTTTCATGTGTACTCATTTCAAAGCATTCTTATTTTCTTGTGTTTTCTGCTTTAATCTATTGGCTATTTAAGAGTGTGTTCTTTAATTTCCACATATTTTCTTCTGTTAATTGATTTCTAATTTTATTCCATTGTGTCCAGAGAACATACTTTGTATTACTTCAATCCTTTTAGATTTATGGCCTAAAGTTTGGTCTGTCCTGGAGAATGTCCCAGGACATTCTGTGGGTATGCTCACAGCCCTGTGCATGTATGTGGAATTCTAGATTCCCAGAATATAAGGGCACTTTTCACAGCCCTCTATGGACATTCCATTCTTGTGTCTACTTTTAAGTTTAAGTTTGGTGAGCATTTACTGTGTGCTAGGCCCAGGGCTAGGTCTCATGAACCTCTTTCCCTGATTCTTATAAGAATTCAGTTGATTTTTTTATTGGAGCATTTACTTTATGGATTAAAAGGCTGGGGCTCAGAAAGGTGAAGCAATGTGCCCAGGGGCGCATAGCTGGTTGAATGGTGAAGTTCTTCTCTATTTCCCATGCCTCTACTATACCAGTGTTTTGACATCACAAGATGATTTGAGGTAATATACAATCACTTAACAGTTTTAATTGCGCGCGTGTGCGTGTGTGTGTGTGTGTGTGTGTGTGTGTGTGTAATTTGTATACTCAATCCATGCCTTTACGTTTAGGACAAGGCATAAATCCGTGATTAACTTTGAAGAGTTAGTCAATCTAAAAACAATTTTAAGGGCACCTGGGTGGCTCAGTCATTGAAACATCTGACTCTTGATTTCGGCTCAGGTCATGACCTCAAGGTTCATGGGATCAAGCTTCATGTCGGGCTCTGAGCTGACCGCATGGAGCCTGCTTGAGATTCTCTCTCTCCCTCTCTCTCTGCCCCGCCCCTGCTCTCTCTCTGTCTCTCTCAAAATAAATACATAAATATCAAAAAATTAAAAACAGTTATTAAATAATATGTGGTTACGGGCGATATCTGTCGGGACAAAAGTTGAGCATGACGGAAGTTGGCATGACACCACATTCTGCCCACACGCCCTCCACTCTGACATTGGGAGTTAGGGTGGGGGAGGGCAGAAGGCGTGTGTATACGGCACCATCCGGTAGGATTTTCTGTGATAACAGAAACATTCTGCTATCTGTACAGCCCAATATGGTAGCCACTGACCACATCAAGTACTTGAAATTGTATTTAATTGTAATTCTTTTAAATTCGAATTCATACAGCCACGTGTGATTAGCGGCTGCTATATTGGAGAGGTCAGCCACGGCCAATTTCAGCTCACCTGCTCCACAGGTCTGCCGGCTTCACTGAGCTGGGAGTTGTCGTCCCAGAAGCTCGTACCGAGGAGAGCAGCAGACAAGGCTTCTGCCTCTAACTCTGGATTGTGTGGCTATTTGGTCTTGCCCAAAGGACTGAGTGTTTTCATGCCTCGGTTTCCTCATATGTAAAACAGGACTAATAATTACTGCCCCATGCATCACATAGGCTTATGATGAGGGTCATGTGACTAATTTAGGAAAGAAAGTTTTATGAACCATTAAGTAGTGGAGAAATGAAAAAAAAAAACCATCTAAAAATATTTTCAGAATAGATGAGTTTCTTGGAACAAGTGTGGCCAGGCTGGGCTGGGTGTGGGGAGGCGGTGTGAGTGAATTTGGGGTCATGGAATCTGACCCACACTACAGCCTGGACCTCGGCTTGTCCTCTAGACCACACAGCCTGGGTCTGAACTCGCCTGTGGGCTGTTCCAGAGTAAATGCATCAGATGATATGATGAGAGGCCCTCGGGGAACCCGTACTGACCTCAGGCTGGATCCACACCATTTTCCCGTGGTTTCCCCTACCTCAGTAAATGGCAACTCGAGCTTTCCAGCAGTCTTCCTTGAGGCCTTTCTTTCCCTCCCATCCCACCCCTGAGGACTTGACTTCTATCCAGAATCAGCCACTTCTTACCATTCTCACATTATCACCAGCTCACCCCGGAGCTATCATAATATCCTCCTATCTGGTCCCACCCTTGACCCTCTACAACAGCATCTTTTCCCCTATAATCAGGGAGATCTTTTCCAATGCTAAATCAGATCAAGTCTGCCTTAAAACCCTGTAAAGGCTTCCTGCTCCACGGGGGAAGCCTGCATCCTTCTGGTGGCCCACAGAGCCTACCTACCTGTTCCCTCTGACCTCCTCTCCAAATACTCCACTCCAGCCATCCAGCTTCTTGCTGGTCCTTGAACACATTAAGCCTCAGGGCCTTTGCACTTACTGGCCCCCTGCTTGGAATGCCCTCCTGCCAGATACCCTGTTGGCTCACCGCTAGTGCCTCCAGGTCTCTGCTCAAATGTCACCTTATCAGAGGGGATTTCTGTGTACACCTGACAAAATGATCATCTCTGTCTCTGGCCCTTGCATGCCAACTTCCCGAGGACAGTGCCCGGGACGTACTTGGCAGTGTCATTCTTGCGGATGAATGATGTTCTGGGCAGATGGGATCACTGGCAGCTCAGGAAACTTGCTATGTGGTTTGGACAAACTGCCCTCTTTGGACTTCAAATGCCCCATCTGCACAATGAGGCCTAAATAAGGGACGGCACAGTCTTGAAGATTGCTCACAGTTTGAAAGAGTCCTTAGGGCCCCCGATTCTGCTCTTGCGTTTGCCTGATGTTGGTGAGGTGGCCCTCCAGAGGGGTGTTGGACCTCGGGCTGGCTGAGGCATCACTTAGGAAGGAGAAGGATGAGATCGAAGGTTGGGCCCCTGGGGTGGTCCACAGGGCCAAAAGACAACTTCTGCAGAACATGGGCCTCTTGGAAGCTGCTCCCTTGGCCTCGGATCCTTTTAGATACTTCAGTCCGGGTCCCCTGGGCCTGTTTTGTTTTGTTTTGTGTTTAAGGTCCTCAGGGGCTCCTCTCATCTTTCTTGCTTAGAGGCACGGTGGCCTGCCGCTCCCCTTCTGGTTTATCAAGTCTAGCCCCCAGCACTTCCTCTCCCCACTTCCTGAGCAGTATTTCCTTAGGATTTTCTGGCATTTCTTTCTCCTCTTCTGGGAGGTCTCATCTCCCCACCATCCCCTCAGACCCCAAACTGCAGAGCCCCACTCCCCCCGCCCCGTTTCTCATGGACATGGGCGTGTGTCCAGGAGCCAGGCCCGTCCCCTCTGTTCCTCCCTTTTCTTCTCCAGCCGCACAAGGGGCTGTCTGCTGCTTGGGCTATTTTTATCCCAGGAGCTTTCTCAAGGAGAGAGCAACATGGTCCCCGAGCCAAAGCATGGGGCTGTGTCCCTGTGGAAAACCTCCCCTCATGGGGAAAGAATCTGGGGTTTGGGGTTTTTTTTTTTTGGGGTCCTGGCTTCAAGCCTTCAATTTTTGTGTGTTCCTTGCTAATTTATCAAGGTTTCAGTTGTTGAAATGTTGTGTTTTTATAGGGACGAAGGCAACACCAGATTATGAGTCAGGCTTGGATGTCGTCTCTTGTGTTATTGTGATCAGCCTGCGTTTGGGGTTTTTTAAAAAAACTTCTTACCTTATTTCTGTCAATAGTGGAGTGGAACAAAGAGGTATAATGAGGCAGGAGTGGCAGTGCAGAGCAGAGCTAATATGTCCTGAACACCCACTAGCATCAGATTCTGTTTTCTATGCTTACAAGGCCCCTAGGAAGAAGGGACAGTTAGTGTCCAGGTTTTATATGTGGGGAAACAAAGACTCAGAGAGATCAAACAACTTGCCCAAGGTCTTCCAGGAACACACGAAAGAGCAGAGATTTACCCCCAGGATTTGGGAAGCAACTGATGGCTCAGCTTCCTGGGTTTAAGTCTTGGCCCTGCCACATGGTAGCTGTGTGACCTGAGGCAAGCAGCTTCACCTCTCTGAGCCTTGTGTCCTCACCTGTAAAGTAGAGATCGTAATACTGGCCTTATGGGCATTTGGGAGGATCCAGCGAGATGCTGTGTAAAGGGCTTGGGGCAGAGAAGAAAATATATGTTGGCATCTGCACCCCCCCCCCCCCCCCCCCCCCCGCCTTTCCTTCTGGGTCACAATCGTTCCAAAGAGCCAGCTGCCTGTCGGGCTCCCCAGGCATGTCTGTGGAGGTTCCTGCACCTTGTTTTTCTTGTCCTGGGAGTTTTCCTTTTCCTCGGCCTCAGAGAGTCTGAGGTCTGGACAGTAGCACCCTTTGAAGATGGCTGTTTTTGTGGAGAGGAAAAGAGTAGGGAGAGAAAGAAAAGGAAGTGTCGGCGGAGATTCCAAGGGTTGTGAGTCTTAGTGCTGTCGCTGCGTTCGTTCATGTACTCTGAGAAGCGGGCACCACAGTGCAATTCAAAATATAGCATGTTTATTGGAGGCAACACCTGCGAAGCATGACTGGAGGGGGCAGGAGGAGGCGGGGAAGAGCCTTCAGACCGTGCTTTCCTGGGAGAGAAGAGAGAAGGAAGGGGAATGAGGGATAGAAGACTCTTGCATTGCAAGACAATTGCAAAAAAGGCTCCGCCAGGCCGATGAGGAGTCCTTGAGCCAAAGTAGGCCGATGGAGGAACCCCACGTCTCCCGGGAAGAGCCTGTGCTGCTGGCACCCTGGTCCTCCATGGGCTGGGAGCAGCCTGGGGGAAGCCAAAGCGGACCGCAGGGAGACTGCAATGGTGGATCCAGGCGGACAGTAGCTGGGGCCGTCAGTCCATTAAGCCCCACCCGACAAGAGATCCCAGTGGTCATTCTCACAGCCACCGGCTTGCTTACTCACTGGGCAACCGTGGGAAATGTGCTGAAGCTCCCTGACCCTCAGTCGGCATCTGTGAAAAGGGGATGATGATAGTATATCCAGGTCCAAGGACTTGTCTCCGTGTTCCACTGCTGTGTAACAAATCATCCCTGACAGTTTTGGCTTAAAAGAGTGATGTATTATTACTCATGATTCTGTGGGTTAACGGGGATAGTTAGGTAGTTCTGCAGCTTTGCACGTTATTGCTAAGGTTCCTCGCAGGGGCTAAAATCAGATAGGCCCTCCTGGCTGGGACCGGATTGTGCAAGGTGCCTCCCAGCCTCCAGGCTGTCTCTCCACATGGCCTCTCCCCACTACGTGGTCTAGCCTGGGCTTCCTTACAGCATGGTGGCTGGCTTCGAAGGACAAGCATTCCAAGAGGACAAGCCCCGGGGCCTGAGCACTTGTCACACCTCTGGCTGGTACCAGGCATGCTAATGTCCCATTAGCCTAAGCGCATGGCATGGCCAGTCCAGGGGACCACCCAGGACATTCACAGGGCTGTGGGAGGGGAGGGAAGTGATAATGTTGTTAAGTGCTTCAAACACGCACCCAATGAAGAGTGGCTGGAGCCTCATGAAATTGCTCTCAGAAGGGCTGGAGGGTGGGGCTGGGGTGGGGTGGGGAAGGGAGGGTGAGGGGGGGCCCTCTCTGGCCCTGAGGGGAATTAGAAGACTGGGCTGGGGGGAGGAAAGATGCCGGAAGCTGTGTGGCCAGAAGGATGCCCAAGAATTCCTAGGAAGAAGGGAGGTGGTAGGGACCAGCTTCATGGAGTCTGGGGATGGGGTGTGTGTGTGTGTGTGGGGGGGGGTGGTTAACTTAGGTCAACAGAAGCCCAATAAGTCGGGGCAGGCCTCTCTCTTAGGGGCAAGAAGACGTCCCGCCGAGAAGTTTCCTGGTGGGAAGGATATGGCACATGTGGTGTGACTGGAAGAGTCCTGTGGAAGCTCCGCTCATCATTTCCTGGGTCTGCCGGGTGAGAGTCACAGGAGTCAGCTCCCTCCAGAACATTCCTTGTAACTGCTTCAGTCTTGAGAAACTGGTGAGTGTGTAGTACAGCTCAGTAGTGATGGATGGAAAGAATGAAGGTTTAAATGATGGGGTGGAGGAATGCTTTGGTGGCTGGATGGCCGGACAGAATCTGAAAGAGGGGAGGCTCCAAATTTATCTGTTATTTCACATAATCTTCTCAACCACCTTCCCTTATGTCTTCACAGATGAGCAGCTGATGCCCAGAGATGCTTAACAACTTAGAGCCACACAGTGTGTAGGTGGCTGAGCTGGGACTTGAACCCCAGAACCCTGATAACAGCTCAGTATAGATCACATCACACCATATCCCATACAGAGAAAAGGGACATCTCAGGGGACCACAGCAAACAGGGCCAGAGAACAAGTAGATGAGTCTGGCACCTGCCAAGGCCAGTCAGCCCCGCCCCCACCCCCTAGGGAGCCGGGCCACCCAGTCACCCCACTGCTGCCATCTCCTGCCTGCTCTCCCCTAGTATACCCAGGGCCGAGGTCACTGGGTCTCCCTCCCAGGACCTGGGCTGTTGAAGGGGGGGGGGCCTCCACTTTGAAGGGTGGGTGACATGCATAGATAGTGTCACTGGAAAATGAAACAAAACTCTTTTCTTTGTGCCCTCGGCAGTCTACCAAGTCCTGGGCAGGGGGAGAAAAAAGCGTTTGGAACAAACTCCTCTTTGATGGCCGAAGTAGGAAGACCTTGGGGGAAAAGCAAACAGAAAGAAAAGTCTGACCTAACTGAGCCACAGCTCTGGCAGGGAGAACTGCTTATTCACGTTTGAAGAGCTATCGAATGCTGGCAGCATATTAAGTGCTGAAGGCAGGGAGACACTGCCATCCAAATAAATCTAGGCACAGTAATGAGATGGAGAAGCCGGAGGGGAGAGCATTGGCAGGAGAGGTGGGGTGGTGGGGAGGGAAGGATCGGGGAGGCGAAGGGGCCGGCCAGCATTCCAGGCAGTGGGTTAGGGTGGCGGTTTCCCTAGCAGACCCACTTTGTTTGCCTTGGAATGTGGTTCTCTATCTTGGGGAGTCTGATGAAAGCCGTGGCCTTTAGCATCCCTTTGCCAAACATACGCGCAGATAAAATGTGGGGTGGGAGGAGAGACCCCCTGCGTCCCTGCCACACAGCCCCTCTGAGACAGTGGTTCTTAACGAGTGGCATTCACCTTCCTGCCCGCCCCAGAGACACTGGTTTTGGGGAAAAGCTTCCCAGGTGATTCTGACATAGCGTGCTGGTTGAGAATGCTGTCCAGGGGCTCCGGGAACTCCAGATGAAGTTCTTTTCGGGAGCAAAGGTTTTTTTTAAGCTAGCAGTGAGAACAAGGGAATCCAAGCCAGGAATGTACCTCATATAGCTGGAGGTGTCCTTACTGGTTTGGGACCCCCAGCCAGCTCTACAGGGCAGTTAGTGATTCACATACCAGCTCTGGAAGATCTGTGCTGCCTTCCCGTCATGCTTAGATTCAAAGCCAAAGTCTTTATCGAGGTTCACAAAATCTCACGAGATCCTTTCCTCAAATACAGCAAATACATGCTCCTACCTCAGGGCCTTTGCGCTTGCTGCTCCCCCTGTCTGGACACTGTTTCCTCAGAGAGCCCCATGGGTTACTCCCTCACTTTCTGTGGGTCTTTGCCTAATGACCTTATCTAAATAGCATTCCTTCCCGCTGTTGATCCCTTACCCAACTGGAGTATTCCTCACAGCATTTATCCAACCATATCTATTCATATGTGTCGTTCATTTTCTATCACCTGCTTGAGAAGCTAAATTGCAGGAGGGCTGTATCTGTTTTGTGGCCATCCTTGTCACCAGGACCTAGAATAGTGTCTACCACATGGCAGTTGCTCAATAAATATCTGTTGAATGGCTGAATAATGCTAATGTGCTCCTCCCGGTTGTCCAACAGGATGCGAATGCCATTTTCGAATTTGGTTAAAACCGCCATGTAAACAGTGAGCTGCTTTTTGGATCTGTTTCCCATATGGATTCCCATGTAAACTGTAAACAGGTAAACAAAGAGCAGTTAGTTACCTGACACCTACTATATGCCCAGCCCCCACAGGCTAAAGGGAGGTACAAGCAAAGAGTCTTTCTCTTCAAGGTCCTTAGGGTCCTGTCAGGTATGAGTGCTAAGGTCAGAATACCCAGGTGGGCAGCTGCTCAGGACCTTGAAAGACAGCAGTCGCTGCTCTGAGGGGCTGGCGGGGTCAGAGGGGCTTAGTGGAGGTGTGCCCTTTGAGGAGCAGGACCCAGAGGGCAACCACGCGGGAACCAGTAAGGTACCTGGCTCTGAGGCCCTGCCAGAGCAAGATGAGTTGCGTGAGCCAGAGCCACGGGCCCCTGACATCATGGCGTCTCTCCTCCACCTCCCTGCTTGGGGTTGCCTCATACAACCCCGAGACCCGGCCAAACCCAACAGGACCGTTAGGGGACTGGTGCTTTGGGCAAGTACCCAGAGAACACTGGGAAGAAGGCCTGGATTCAGACATGCCTGGAGTCAGGCATCGGTGCAGGTGGCGTAAACTCGGATAACGTTGAGGAAAACTCGCTGGGTCTCAGTTACCCCACTTGTAAGGTGAGGCCAAGGGCACTCTCCTCACTGGATTGTGGGGAAGGCCAGAGATGTGGAGCCGGAAATGTGGATGTGGACCTCTCGACCCATGTCAGCAGAGAGAGCCCCTCATTACAGACTCCCAGGTTCTGGTCACAGGTGTGTACGGGCCACAGTCTTCCGGGGTAGCACCCCCCCAACTTAGTTTCATGGCTGTCTTTGCTTGAGAAGGCACAAAAGACCGTTTGTTTGCAGCCTCCTCCCCCTTCTGCCTTTATCTCTGTGCCTCAGGCTCCTCTCTGAAGTGGATCTTCCTGTGACCTAGTGGCTACTTAAAAGATCAGGGGACTGAAATCAAGGGGGTAAGAGTGATAGAGACAGGGAGATGGTGGGGGTGGAGGGCGCCTGGGTCCCGTTCTTGAGGGAGGAGCTCTGCCTTTCCCCCACCCCTCACTGCCTCCCTGCTCGCTTTCCAGACCTGGAAAGAGAACCCAAGGGCCTTCCAAGTTAGGCCACGCCAGGCACAGGACTTGGAATCTTTCTTGCTTTGCTTTTGGAACAGAGAGATGCCAAAAGCAGCTGGGGAGGAGGACGGAGGGAGGAGCAACAGTGCTCCTCCAATCTGGATTCGAATCCTACCACTGATGTTTTCTAGTCGTGTGACAATGGCCAGGGCACCCCACCTCTCGGAGCCTGGGGTCCTCTCTAGAAGCCCGAGACCCCCAGGAGAGCCTCAGAGCACAGGGCGGCGGTGCGTTAGAACGGGTTGTGTCGCCGATCCCTCGCGCGGCGCGCGAGCCGCTCGGTGCCCAGGCTTCCGCGGGTGCGCACTGCGCGCACCGGGCCGGCTGCTCCGGGAGGGCGCGGCCCTTCGCCCACCTTTCCTCGTCCTCCCGCCCGGGCTTCGCCGCGCCTGGGGAGGTGGCGGCCCTGTTCTCCGAGCCAGAAAGGAAAATAGGGGTTTCGCGCCCCCTCTTGGCGAATCCATGTTACGGCTGTTGTGGTCGGAAGTGGGGCCACGGGAGAGGCTCTGGCTGCCGCAGGTTGTGGGCAACGTAGGAGGTCGTGGAAAATGGGGGTTTTCCTCTGGACAAGTCTTCACTCCGCCGTCAGCGTTCACCTGCTGCTGACAACTAATTCCCTCAATTCCGTCTCAACCGCTGATAAGTTGCCAACAACACTGAACAAACACTTTATAACCAAGAAGCTCCTCTGTGCCTTGAAACTATGGCAGAACCAGAGGGGGACGCAGACCTTAAATTGCATATGACATCCGTCCATCCGTCCACCCACCCATCCGTCCACCCATCTGTCCACCCATCCTTCCACAAATATTGAGCTTCCCTAAAGGCCAAGCACTGTTCTTTGCCTTTGAGGAACATCAGTAAACAAAACAACTGAAGAGCCTTGGCCCTCGTGGAGTTTATGTATGAGAAGGGGGAAGGATAACAAACAATGCACATAACAAATAAGAAAATATATGGTACACTTGGAGGAGAAAAGTGCTGTAAAAAATGACAGATAGAATAGGGGAGGAGGTACCACGGTGTGGCGAGGGTGGGAGCAGGTTGTGGAACAAAGTAGGTGATCATAGTAGACCTCTGGGGGAAGGTGACATTTGAGCAAAGACAAGGAAGTGAGGGAGTGAGCCAACCAGGTAATGGGGGCAGGGCAGCGCAGGCATCAGAGCTCAGCTGGAGCAAAGGCCCTGGGCACACTCCCTGGCTTGTGTGCTTTATACCCTTGGCATGGGCCCCTACACCTACCTGGGGAGTCAGGGAGGAAGATTCCTTGGAGGAGCATAGACTTAGTCTGCCGAGGAGGTGAATCTGTGAGTGGGCTTTCTGAGTGGAGGGAACAGCATGTACAAAGAATGAATGAGAGATCCTGGCATGCTGGGAGAGTTACGGGAGGGTCAGTGTTTGGTGTTGTCGCCTGGAGGCGGAATGGAAGAGATGTGCAGAGAATGGGATTAGGGAGGTAGGCTCTCATCGATTATTCTAGAACCTGATATGCCACATGAATGAGTTTGGATTCAGAGGTTGCAAACTGATGGCTGAGGGGCTGACATAAACTGGTCAAACCATTTTGCTCTCTTTGCACATTTGTTACCATTGTGTCCCCGAGGTATTTGAGTTTATAACCCCTCAAAAAAGGGGAGCCATTGGAGGATCTTAGGCACAGGAAAGATGTGATCAGATTTTTCCATTGGAAGGTATTCTGGGGCTTCTTGAAGCCAGGGACTTTTTCCTGCATTCTGATAGTCTCAAGGTCTAACACAGCCTAACACAGGATCTAACACATGTATCATGGGTACATAATAGGTACCCAGTGAATTGTTTTTATAGCTTTAATGAGTGGGGGGTGAACAAATAAATGACACAAGGAATGGGCCGTCAGGGCGGGCCAGGCTGGGGGACATGTGAGGTCTTAACCCTCTGCAGTAAAGTGCCAGCCCACAGCTCATGCTTCCTCTCACTGCGGAGTCTGCCTGGGCAATGTGT
This sequence comes from Panthera tigris, assembly GCF_018350195.1. Taxonomy (NCBI): domain Eukaryota; kingdom Metazoa; phylum Chordata; class Mammalia; order Carnivora; family Felidae; genus Panthera; species Panthera tigris. The sequence continues at coordinate 95,615,608 of NC_056669.1, forward strand.
CTCCAAGAGTAGTCCATAATCACCTGCCATGTTTGTTTTAGAATGCAGACTACCAGGCCCAAGTGTAGACGTACTGACTGGAATCCCTTAGTGGAGCCCAGGCATCTGCACATTAAACCAACACCCACTAAAGTTGGAGGAGAGTCGCAAGGCAGGGTGTTTTCAGACTACAGCCTGCCTTTGGCCTTGCTTCTGTTTGTTGGCCCTCAGGGAAAGCAGGACAGGAACTGTCAAGCGTGAAACTGATAAGCCCACACATAGAGTTATGTAGTAGTTCTCTCATTTTGGCGTCTATCCTCTGATTCAGCCTCCACATCACCCTCTGTGAGGTAGGTTTCTTGATCTGCCCCTTCGACAAGGAGTAACTGAAGACCGGAAAGACCCGCAAGGATATGCTGACAGGTGAGGCTGGGGGGATTGGGCCCGGGCTTTCTGGCAGCCGGCCACTCCAGTGCCTCCTTGTCGAGTTGTCCTTCCTGCCCTAGGTTAACCCACTTCGACCTGTTCTCAATCATGGCCTCTCCAGAAATGGGGAAAATTAGTAGCTCATTTGTGCTTTAATTGAGATTTGCTCCTCGAGTGGTTCTCAAATGCTGGTAGTATTTGAATCACCTGGCCGTCTTGAGCTACCACACGGCCCCGGCCCCAGCCTACTTCTAAGAGCTCCTGGCTCTTTATTACCTCTCCAGGTGGTGCCAATGCCTCCACAGTTTGAGAACTGTGGCTCAACGTGTGGTTCTTCCATGTGTGGATATTGCTGAGCCTTTCCTGTAAAGATGCGAAGAAAGGCCATTTTAGGTAATGGGGAGCTCCTGGGGAGATCCCTGTGGAAGGGAAACGGTGGATCTTATTATTGCCCTTGAAACTACTTTGTACTTAAAAGCAGAGCATGCGGGCACAAAGCAAGCTTAGTGACAGGAGGAGGGTGGTGGAGAGGTCTCTGAGCCCTGACATTCAAGGACAGTTTCATCAGGCATAGTAAGGATTTGAGGCTGGAGAAGAGATGAGTGGAAACAGAGATAAAGGTAAATGTGGAAGGGTAAGGAGGGGGAGCCGTGGGACATGGAGTGTGAGAGGGGCTTTGGACGAGACATTGCTGTGGCTTCAGCTGGGGCTCCTGGACCCCCAGTGGGGTAGGACCCACCATCTGACTTAGGTTTTGGATTCCCAAAAGTGAGTACCAAGTTTTGAAGGTATGTGCACCCTTCCAGGAAGAGGCCTTGAGGGAGGATGGGGCCTGGGGTTAGCAGACTTGGGGTTAAAGCTCCCCTTTCCCATCCTACTTGTGTGAGTCACCTCCTTCTTTTGGGCCTCTGGTTCTTCATCTGTAAAGTGACGCTAATGGCAGTGCTCTGCTAACAGAGTCCTTTTGAGGATTAAATCACCCAGGCCAGAGCTTGGCTCCGACAGTGCTCACTCAGGGTTAGCTGTCACTGATAATATTGTGATTTTGGAGAGTTTTGTGCCCTCCCCCCCTCCAAAAGTTTACATCACTCATACTCATCCTGGATATATTGGGGGGCCTTGTTGAATTCAATGGACTGTAATAAATTATGTCATTAGTTGCTCCATCCGAAAGCTGGGAATAATTCTTATCACCTAGAGGTTAGGATCAAATGCTGCGTGTGGCTGGGGCTGCTGGGCAGCCGCTAGGCTCACTCATTAGGTAAGTGACCCGGGTTGAAAATGCTGGTCTAGTGTTTACTACCAAAGTCTGGTTGGCATATGTGTGCAACACAGGTGAGGCTGTGTTCCGATAAAACTGTATCTACAGAAACATGAGTCGGGCCTCTATTCTGTCACTACACTAAAGTCTCTTGTAGATCATCTGCGAATTCTCTAGTGTCTTCCAGGCAGACACTAGTAATCTGTAGATAGCAGAACTCCAGATTGCCTTGTTCTAACTCTAATTTCTTTCCTTGCCTAATCTCGGCCAAGACCTCTGGTACAATGTCAGCTATTTGACAGTGACAATGGGTGGCCTTTCCTTTTGTTCAGGAGTTCAAACCTTTCAGAATTTCCCAAATGAGTAAGAGTCTGGCTTTTTGGCTGAGAGATGTCTAATGTTAAAGAGGTATCCATTCATCCTATTGTCTAAGTCAAGAATGGGTGTCTAATTTTGTCAGATGTCTTTTTAGTGTCTATAGATCAAATGATTTTTATTCCCCTAGGATCTTAAGGAGAAGTTCATTCAAATCATAGGGTTGAACCATCCTTCCATTCTGTATGATCCCATTTGGTCATAAGGTTATGTTACGATGCGTTTGGAGTCTGTGTGCAAAGTGCTATTCAGCCTTTAAGTATTGATAATCTGATGATAGGTAAGACTTGACCATAGTTCTTCTTACAAACTTCATCAGATATGTTATTGTTTAGTTGTAAAATGTGGGTGTTTTTCCTCTTCTCTGTACAGTTTAAATAGAACTGGAATAATATACTTCTTTAAATATATGATAGAGTTCCTGGTGAGACTGTCTGGACCAGTTACTTTTTTAGGGAATTAGTCCTTTGATAACTTCTATGTAAATTGATTTCTTTTGACTTTATTTCTCACCTGGGATTAGGATTAATAAACTACATTTTTAAGCTAAATTAGTAATTTCATCCAGACTTAAACATTCTCTATATGTGCTTTTTTTTTTTTTTTTTTTTTTGAGAATTGGCTCTTCATTTCTTTCCTACTATAAATAATTATGTAAATGTGCTCCTGTGTCCTCGGCACCTGCCCCCATATGGGTCTTTCCACTTAATGGGCTAGCACTGGAAGCAAACTTACTTGGCTATTTATATCCTAACAGAATTTTAAATTAGCTACAGCTGCATTTGAAAAACCTGCTTCCTAAATATATTAAAATTCCTAAGTGTACAATTTGAACTATGACAAACGGTATAGCCATGTAACCACAACCTCAAGTTATAGATCACGTCGTCTCCCCAGAATGTTGCCTGTACCACATTGCTGTCATTTTCCCAACCTCCTCCCCAGGCAACCTCTGTTCTGATTTTTATCACTATGGGTTACTTTTGCTTGTTCCATAAGTAGAACTGTACAATGTGTACTGTGTCTGGTTTCTTTCACTTGGTTGGCCTTAGCTTTTAAAGGCAAACTTACTTGCTCAGATTAGTAGTATCCTCTGCACAAATCTAGTCCCTCTAGCAGGGAGGAATTGGTAACACCTACTGAAATATTGATCCTTTGATGGCTACAGGATTCTAGGTTGGGAGTTATTTTCTCTCTATATGGTGAAAATAACATTTCAGGGGTACCTGGGTGGCTCAGCCGGTTAAGCATCCTACTTCAGCTCAGGTCATGATCTCACGGCTCGTGAGTTCGAGCCTTGCGTCGGGCTCTGTGCTGACAGCTCAGAGCCTGGAGCCTGCTTCAGATCCTGTGTGTGTCTTTCTCTCTCTCTGCCTCTACCCTGCTCACACTCTGTCTCTATTTCTCTCAAAAATAAATAAACGTTAAAAAATTAAAAAAAATAAAAGAACATTTCATTGTTTTCAGGTTTCCGCTGTTGGCTGAAGTCAGCTTTTGGTCTATTATTCCTCTGAGGGTAACTTTTTTTCTTGGCTGATTTTTGAGATGTTTGTCTTTTTGTAGATATAAAATCTCCTAAATATATACGTATATACATATATGTATGTATATGTAGATTGCTTTATTTTAATTTGCATTTGTTGGGCTTGCTGAATCCATGCTGCGGTGTCTGGTTATTTGGCACTGATAAAACATCTTGTTCAGATTGCTTCTGCTCTATTTTTCTCTTCCTTTGGGACTCGGAATGAATATGTATATGTACATTTTAGATTCTCTGCTATCTTCTTTTACTTTTGTGTCTTCATGTCACGTTTTAGAAAGTTTCTTCAGCCTCTTCTTCTGGGTCATTAATTTTTTCTTTAGCGGTATCTAATTTGATGTTAAACTCTGCCATTGAGGCTTTTCACTTTTGGTCAGTGGATTTTAACCTCTAGAATTGATTGATTTCTTTCAAATTTGTCCTCTTAATAAGTTCCATTTATTCTGTCAGTTTTCGGACTTGAGTTTCTATCTCCTTGAGAAGAAAAGCAATCATTTTATAGTCTACTCTTAGTAGCTGGAGTCCATTTTAGTCTTTCTGTTGTCTGTACTGGTCTTACCTCATGCTGCTTATTCATGTGTCTGTATTTTGTGTTCTGGACACTGTATTTGAAAAGTCATCCTCTGAAAAATGCAAGTAAGTCTAAGGTAACCACTTCCAGAGTATTTGTCAGCTTCTGCCTGGGGGCTTGGAGTCAATACAGGAGGACAAGATTGTTGGGTGAAGTTAATCCGCCTTCAGCAATTGAGACTTCCTGGACATTGTGACATGAGGCCAAGCTGCTGTCCATGTAAGGGCTGGCTTTCTTCTAGCTTTCTCTTGTTCCCAGGAGTTCTGGGCTAACGTGGGAGGTCTGGGGTTTAAATCCTGGCTCTACTGTGGCCTAGAAGTGACTCATCTTCATGAAGCTTCAGTTTTATCCCCTTGAATTGAGGTATCTTCTTATCTTACATATGAGAAACTGATGCCCAGACAGGGGAGATCATTCTTAAAACATGCTACAATTGGTGAGTAGGATCTATAAAATAGAATCTAGGCTCTACAAGGCTGCTTTTACCTGAGACTTCAATTTTGCAACTTGTGTTTAGGGGTCTATTTCCCCCACACCTTGCTTCTCACGCACATAAAGGAGGCTCCGCAATCCTTATCATACTTCCCATAACAAGGAGGAAGTATCTGACTGAGGCCCAAGGACTGGGACACCAGGAGAAGCTGGTACATGGCAAAGGAAAGGAAGGTTGGAGGGCAAGACCGAGCTAGAGAGCTTGTAGGGTCCTCGGGAAAGTGACATAAAAATTGTCCTGCTTGGAGTCAGGTGCTGGCATTGCAAACAAATGAGCTTGTTCTAGCTCATTTCCCATGTTCATTCCCTATTCCCAGCTTCTACTGTTTGTCAGCCCTTTGGCTCTTTTCGGAAGGTTGTTGGTATCAGTTGGGCTGGTTCTGAGCCATGGCTTCTAGCTGTTATAGAAGACCCCTGAGTGTGACTTAATAGGCAGAGGGTTGGAAGCTGGGGAATGTTGAAACCAAGGTATGTACAAGACAACTTGAGGAAAGGGTTGGTATACCTCAATACCAGACAATTTAGGGGCATTATTGCCTTTGTGGGCCAACATTGTTCACAATAGACTTTTCTTATAGAGAATATAAGTCTTGGCAGAAATCTAACTGCCAGGTTTCCTCCTGGCCTTACCACATACTCATTTCAAATACATTTTGGGGTGCCTGCGTGACTCAGGTTAAGCATCAGACTTTGGCTCTGGTCATGATCTTGCGGTTCGTGAGTTTGAGCCCTGCATCAGGCCCTGTGGTGACAGTGTGGAGCCTGCTTGGGATTCTGCCTCTCCCTCTCTCGCTGCCCTTTCCCCACTTGCTGTCTCTCTCTCTCAAAATAAATAAATAAACTTAAAAAGAATTTGGGGGCACCCGGGTGGCTCAGTTGGTTAACCACCCAACCTTGGTTCAGGTCATGATCTCATGATTTGTGGGTTCGAGCCCGGTGTCAGGCTCTGTGCTGACAGCTCAGAGCCTAGAGCCTGCTGAGGATTCTCTCTCTCTCTCTCTCTCTCTCTGCCCCTTCCCTGTTCACACTCTGTCTCTGTCTCAAAAATAAACATTTAAAAAAGAAAAAAAATACATTTTGCCAAGAAAACACACTTCTTTTAGGTACTTGCCTTAGCACTATTTGCTGTTCCATAAGCCTGCCTGGAGAGGTTCTCATCCTAACTGCTTCGAGCAGCCTTTCTCCTCTAATAGCTTGTTGGGCCACACTGGCCTCCAGTTTCCCTACATAATTCTGATCACTGTTTTCTTTGTACCTGGAGTCCCTGGCTGAGGGCTGGGTGGATGGGACAGAGTCGTGGAGTTTTGGTAACATCAAGGACTTCCGGGGCAAGAAGTTCAAGAGAGCCCCTAATCCAGCCTGAACTGGGATTACTGCTTAAAGTCTGAGACCATGTGCTGGTCTAGTGGATATTACAGAGCTGTGATATCTTTGGTTTTGTTATTAAGGTGGTACAGGACAAAGACCCTCAATATGTGAGAGCGTAGCCCTGGAAGAAAGCGGAAACCCCCTACTTCTTGCCCATTGAAGAGAAATCTTGTCCAGCAGTGTGGCCCTTCCCGCCAAACTCCTCAGAACCAGCAGGGATGATAGGCACCACCTTTTGGAAGGCAAAACCACAGGAATCTCTGTTGACACGTAACTACCCCTCTATGCTATCCGAGTATAGATTTTCCTTGACTTATGATGGACTTCTGTCCTGATAAACCCGTTATAAGTTGAAAATGCATTTAATACACCTGAACTACTGAGCATCATAGTTTAGTCTTGCCTACCTTAATTATTAAAAAAAATTTTTTTTCAACGTTTTTTATTTATTTTTGGGACAGAGAGAGACAGAGCATGAACGGGGGAGGGGCAGAGAGAGAGGGAGACACAGAATCGGAAACAGGCTCCAGGCTCCGAGCCATCAGCCCAGAGCCCGACGCGGGGCTCGAACTCACGGACCGCGAGATCGTGACCTGGCTGAAGTCGGACGCTTAACCGACTGAGCCACCCAGGCGCCCCTTGCCTACCTTAATTATTTTTAGAACACTCACACTGGCCTACAGCTGGGCAAAATCCTCGAACACTGTCCATTTTATAATAAAGTGTGGAGTATCTCATTTAGTTTATTGAATACTGAAAGTGAAAAGCAGAAGGGTTGTATGGGTACAGGATAGTTGTAAATGGTTTTTACCCTCGTGATTGTGGGGCTGACTGGGAGCTGCATCTTGCTGCCGGTGCCCAGCATCCTGAGACGGGATCCTACGGCACATCACTGGCCCAGGAAAAGGTTCAAATTCGAAATTCCAAGTACAGTTTCTACTGAATGCGTGTCACTTCTGCACCATCGTCAAGTCATAAGGTCAAGAACTGAACCATTCTAAGTTGGGGGATGTCTGTATCTGGAAGGACCGTATGAGCTCCTTATCTGCAGGGTTGAAAGCCCCACTGAAATGACCCTTTAACTTGTAGGGGAGGGAGTCTGAGGCAGAACAAAGTATTTTGCTTGTGGAACAAAGGGTTAGTCTAGACATGAGAATGTATATCTGTTCAATCTCTTTCTAAACAATATGCGTGTTCCTAATTCTGGCGCGTGAAGTTCTTTGTATCACTGCCGATGAGAAGTTGGCACCCTAAATCAAGACTCAGTACTGTTTCCTCCTGTGGCTGTATCTGGTCACCGCCCCATCTTCTATAGCAAAGTCCTCATGGCTTTGCTCTTCTCTTCACTGACTTGGCAACATCCTGTGGTTGTGCCTCTCCTCCTAGCTACCTATGTGCCAGGCACTGCGCTAACGATAGAATGATGAAGGCTGACCTGGGGAGATACTGAACATGTAACAGTATTAAGTGTCATGAGGGGGAAGTATAGATGGCTATGGGCATATCCCAGGCAGACTGGACATGTTTTGGAGAAGTTGGGCAGAGTGTCCAGTACCTTGAAGCCCTGGTGCAACAAACCCGTGAAGGAGGTAACGAGGCTTTGCATATGGCGGGGATGGAACTTAGAATAAGAACTCAGAATATGGCCTCTAGTGGAAGGGCTGTAAATCTAGAATTTTTTAGGAAAAGAGGTCTCTGTGTCTGGGAATATGAAGATTGTCATACAAAGAATTAGAGGCAGCTGTTGGCCTCAGGTTTTCTTACCGTGTGGCTTCTTGCTCTCCGATGTGTTTGGTTGATTCTTCAAGGCTTGAAAAAGGTGTTTCTTAGGTCTTTCCCATCATTTTGACCTCTCTTCAGATGAAAGGTTGGTCTGAATAGTCAGAGGCTCTCAAAGTAGAGTCTCAGGAACTTGTTCGAACTGAAAATTCTCAGGCCCCACCCCAGATTTACCGAATCAAAGTCTGGCAGGGAGGCCTCGCCATCTCTGTGCTAACAAGCCCTCCAAGTGATTCTGGTGAAGTTTGAAGTTCAAGAACCATGTATCTAGCCCCTGGTTACTAGTGATGGAAGTCTGAGGCAGCTGTCACAGTGAGCAGGTTGAAGGTATTTGTAAGGAAATGACACAAAGAAGGATAGAAGGACTGAGGAAAAATAGACAAAAAGAGGGGCTGATGTTCTAGAACAAGGGATGGCAAACTTTTTCCAAACGGGGCCAGATAATGAACGTTTTATGCCTTGTGAGTCATATCCTATGGTCTGTGTCACAGCTATTCAGGCCTGCCATTATAGTGTGAAAGCAGCCATAGATGATATATCAATAAACAAATGTGACTGTATTCCAGTAAAACTTTATTTACAAAAAGAGGTAGCTGGATTTGGCCCTTGGGCAGTACTCCCCTCTATGCTAGCAGAATAATTTACTCAGGCTTTTTATTCTTTATCTCTCTCTCTCTCTCTCTCCCCCCCCCTTCCCCCCCCCCCCCCCGTCTTTCCCTCTCTTTCTTTCTTTTTCTCTCTCTGTCTCTTTATTTCTACAGAATCCCCTTTTCTTAGAACATTGTAAAGCAGGAATTGCTCTGATGGAGGGAGAAGGAGGAGACCCCAGAAGCATACCTGTTCACTTTCCCCTTTTTCTCAAAGTGGGCCCTAATGCTCTTCTTCAGAACACATTTTAATGCCATTTAGCTATAGTGTTCCAGGGTCTGGGTTTGGGGCCTCTTAGGCATTGCCCTTGAATGAGTCGGTAATTCTCCCTGAGCCAACATGTACCTATACCCAAGGCATGGAAGTAGGAGGAGGCAGTGAGGAGCCTGAGATCCAGCCTGGATCTCCTCAGGGTCAAGGAGGGTTTCCTTTATTATTATTTTTATTTATTTATTTATTTATTTATTTATTAAAAAAAATTTTTTTTTAACGTTTATTTTTGAGACAGAGAGAGACAGAGCATGAACAGGGGAGGGGCAGAGAGAGAGGGAGACACAGAATCTGAAACAGGCTCCAGGCTCTGAGCGGTCAGCACAGAGCCCGACACGGGGCTCGAACTCACGGACCGTGAGATCATGACCTGAGCCGAAGTCGGACGCTTAACCGACCGAGCCACCCAGGCGCCCCGGGGAGGGTTTCCTTTAATGCACTGCGTGGTCTCTCGCTTTCTCTGCAGGTTCCAGCCAGCCTGCTGAGGCCAAGACAAAGACCCAGAGCATGAGTCATCGATTAGGCATGTTCCGTATGCCCTCTGCCCAGATGAGGGGTCAGGGCCTCAGAAACCAGAGAATCCACACCCACCTGATGGAGATGATGCTGCACTTGAAGCAGACCATAGAGAAGAACCTCATGCACCTCACGACCAGGCACCTGCAGCAGGACCTGGTGCTGGAGGAGCAGAGGCACAGTCAGGCCGCCAGCGAGCAGGAAGCCCTCCTGGGCCGCTTAATGTACCAGTTGGTCAACCTCCTACAGTCTGGGGCCATGGGTGGCCTAGGGCTCCAACCGTCTTGCCCTTCCCTGGACGTTAGGCGTGATGTCAGAGGCGGGCAGTGGGCCCAGTCCTCCAGGCAGCCTGACTGGCCAGTTCACCAACTGAGTGATCCTGAAGCTACATTTGTCAGTCAGCACCTGTCCAGCCGTGGGATTGACATCTCTGCCTTATACCACTCCAGCTTCCAGGACTACAAGATCTACCAGAGAGACAAATACCACGAGGACAAGAACACCATGGTGAGGATGAGGGCGGGGGGAGACACCTACTCAAGGGCCCCAATCACTAGGGTTGACTGAGTCCTGTGCCAAGTACTGGGCTCTCTTACTCTTCTTAGCTCCGTAAAGTAGACGCTATTGTCGTCTTATAGATAAGGAAGGGAATGGGCACAGAAACAAGGTGACATGCCTAATAAAATTAAGAGCTGTGTCTGAGTCCCCTGCCTTCCAGTTCCCCCAGACTCCCCCCCCCCCCCCCCCCCCGCAGCCTGCTTTCCCTGAGTCCATGCTCTTCCCCACTAGGAGTCACTGTGGTCAAAGTGGTAAGCAGACATGCCCTCATGGAACTCAGTCTAGTGATGAATGTAGTCAGCCATTGGGGAAAGGAACATGAATAATAATTCCGAGTGTACGAGGGGTTGCCTTCTTCGGGTGGTCTAAGGTGTCTTAAAGACTGAATCAGCCAGCCATATGGTGGAGGTGGTGGGAGGGGGGACCTCTAGGTAGGAGGAACTACATGTGTGAAAGCTTCGTGGTGGGAAGAGCTGGGAGTGATAAGGGAAAGGCTGGGTTGGGGGAAATGAGTCCTGTGACGAGGTGTGGATGGGGGCAGGCCATTGTGAGGTGTTGGGATGGTATCCTAAGTGTTAGGGAGCCAACGAAAGACTTCCAGCAAGGGAGGTTCACTACAGCTCTCCAGCCAAAGGATGGAGGACAGTGCTAGTCAAACCTTCTTTTCTGTTTCTAGTTAAGTGATGTGTGGTCAGTGGCCATCTGCTTCTCTGGGGACCAATTGAGCCCAGTATCTCCACTGGACTCTGAGGGACCATATCTCCTCCAATAAGTTGAGGGCCCTCTCATGGAAGCAGAGATGGATATGAGGCAGGTACTGGGTCAGGCAGGTGGGTTCTGCCCATCGCTGTGGTCATGTGGCTAGTAGGTTATTCAATCTTTCTGAGATTCACTCTCATTAAATCATGTGCTAGGGTCTGGCTCATGATAAGAACTCAACGACTGGTATCTGGTATATAAGTACTATGTGGCTCTGAAGGGGAAAACTTGCAAGCTGTAAGATTTTTGGGTCTGTGAAAGTTTTCTAGCACTTGAAGTTGTTAAACATGGATTGAACTGCCTCATGGGGCAGTGAGATTTCCATTTGAAATAACCTAGGATGAGTATTTACTAGAATGTTTAAGGAGGCCCATATAGGGCAGGGCAAATGGACTGATCTCAGATTCCTTCCATCTCCAGGGCTTCATTAACCTTGGACTCAGTGAGAATAAGCTCTGCCTTGATCTGATGACTGAACGGGTAAGCCAAGCCCTGTGCTATGCTGGGACCCGCCATCGGGCCTAGTCCCACTAGAATGTTTCTTAGCAAGCGGTAGATACAGGAGTTGGACTTAGGAGTTTGGGGAAAGAAGGGAGAAAAGAGCTTCTAGAATAGCACATCTAACCTTCTGGCTTACTGACTGTGTTTGGAGGTGTGCTGTGGATGGGTATATGGTGGGTAGGCTGCCAAGGGAGGCTCTGGCCCTGTAGGGTCATCAGATACTCCCCAGTGATTCTCTATTTGTATAATCTATGACAAGATTGGGCCTCCATTCATTAAGGGGCATGTTTCCCTATTCATCTTCTGTCAGGCTCTGTGTTGTAGGGCAAACACCCAGATGTGTCTGAGCCGTGGGATGAGGCCTGTTGGGCTTCCTTGGGCTGGCTGTCCTCATGCTCTGTTTGTCCACAGTTGAGTCAGAGTGATATGAACTACATTGAGGATGCCTTGCTGCAATATCCTGATTGGAGAGGGCAACCATTGTAAGTAACTTCCAGATCTAAAGTCTCTTGGCCCCTAGACACCTGCTCTCATCCAGGGAAGGACCCAAAGCACCAGATTCTTGGTTGGCTACCTCCCTATTTCTTTGGGTAACAACTTCTACAAAATATCTAGAGCGAAACCTCATCAGGAGCCTGGTGTCATAGAAATAACACTGCCCTATAATTCAAAAGGCTTGATTTCTTGTCTCAACTCTCATACTTCTTGTCTGTGTCGCCTGGGGAGTTGATCGCCTCAGTCAGTAACCTGTAACATGAGGTTGGATACCTTGCTCTTTGGAAAAGACTGTAGTCTAGATCCCGAATGAGGAAGGGCCCCTGGGCCTGGGCACCACAAAGTCTCTCTGGGTTTGTCCACAGCCTGCGAGAAGAGGTGGCCCGGTTCCTGACCTACTACTGCAAGGTACCTGACCAGCTTGATCCAGAAAATGTGAGTCAGTTTCCCACCCTCACTGACCCCTTGGTAGAGGGCTTTATTCTTGGGGGACTCTTTTGTATTTTCTAGAACGAGCAGAGACCCTCAGGGCCAGGGCAGAGGAAAGGCCAATGGATAAGGCCAGTGGATAACCAGATAAAGAGGTTCCTGATACCTGTCCTAGGGGGAGGGAAAGAAAAGGGCTAGACCTTCTTATATGGGGGATGGGTTTTGATTTCTGTCTTCTGTGCATCCTCAGGTAGTTGTTCTAAATGGCTGCTCCTCTGTGTTCTCCACACTGGCCATGGTTCTTTGTGATCCAGGGGGTAAGTTAATGGGCTTTGCTTTCCCTCTGGGAAATAGCAGCACAATGGGCACTGGACCTTAGGGAAGAAGAATATCTTGACCCAAGGCCTTTCCCCTAAAGTACTGGGACTTCTACATTGATCAGAACATCTTCCTACTATTTCTGTAGTAGCGAGAGATTTGGGTCCCCATTTAATATGGAAGGAAAATGTGTGATGGTCCTCAGTGAGTTATGCTTTAGAAATGTGACAATGGGAGCCAATTCAGTATATTCTTAGCTGGGCTTCTGGACTCAACTCCAATACAGAGAGCCCTGGTAACTGGCTCACAAGATAGATTTCCTATCCTCGTCCACCAAACAAACAAACAAACAAACAAACAAAATACACACACATACACACACACACACACACACACACTAACAACCCCTCCCCCCCACCCACCCAAACAAACAAACAAACAAACAAACAAAAAACTAATTAGTTCTAGATCAAACAAGGCTGAGGGATCTGTTCTTGGTCTCCCTCCTAACAACACCCAAACAAGAGTCTCAGATCTTGATGAGCTCTGGCTGCATAGAAGGAAGTTACCAAGATGGCAGTTTCATTCAAAGGCGTGAGTCCTTGGTTTGCTCATCAATGAGGCCAAAGGAATGGGAAGAAAAGAACCCATGGGTTCACCAAGTCTAGGTAACCTGAGCCATGCAGAGAGATGAGCGCCCTCTCTGGGCACAGACCTCAGCCTCTTGTGTTCCTACTGGAGCTGGTAAGACTCAGTGGATGACTAGCATTTCACCTGTTAGCAAGCCTATTTTGGTTTGTAACCTGGATTCTGAGCCATTCATAGCAATATTCTTCCCCTTCTCCTTCTCTAGCAGACCCCCAAAGAAGAAACTTCTCTAGCGTTCCCCAAATAACATTTATAAGAATGCAACTTTTGTAGAGCCTGAGCCCAAAAGCATTAAGCCCCAAGCAGGATGGATTGCCAAACTAACCTTCTCTGTCTATAGTGTTGCTGCTGGTCTAGGGGGCCTGGCGTGTTCTGATGGGGAGACCATGGACTGACGACTTTGTCTCCCTGTGCTTCCAGAGGCCTTTCTGATTCCTGCCCCCTTTTATGGTGGCTTCGCCTTTAGTGCCTGCCTGTATTCGAAAGTTGAGCTGATTCTTGTCCACCTGGACAGTGAGGTCAGAATGGGGACCCTTCCCCCTGCTTAGCCCACCTAGGCAATGGAAGGTCTCTAGGGCATTTGGAAGGTGTAGGGGAACTCTCTTTCCTCCCATATAAGTGACAGTGGGGGGAGATGGAGAAATTAGAGCAAAGAAGGCATGTGGGGCTGTAGCCCTGGGCATGAAGCATTGTTCAGTGTCTGTGGGATGAGGAACTAAGGCTTAGAAGCTTTCTGGTAGGCAGTTCTCAGACAGCGTTTGTCTTCCAGGTCACAGATGCAAATCCCAATCCTTTCCAGCTCACTGTGGACAAGCTGGAGCAAGCTCTACTTGAGGCTAGGCTTACAGTAAGGAGGGACCTCTGTCTTCAGGGTGGGCGCTGCTGTCCCTGAGAAGGGTTGAGGACTGAGACCCGGTACAACCTTCTCACCACGGTGGTGTGGGCTCCTTCGGAAGAAGCAGTGTCCCAGGGGCCGTGTCCCCCTGGGAGCCCTGAGCCTTGTCTATGGCAGCCCCCAGAGCTCCTTCTGGGCCTGCATGTTCAAGATCCCACCTAAAGGAGCTGAGATCCCAATGAGGCCTTGGTTGGGTGTCCATAATGGGGTGTCCTGATGTGACCTTTAGCTGAACTTCAGGTAGATGTGTAGGACTTGTGTTCACTCAGTTATGGTTTTTTATATTTTTTTTTTTTAGGGGAAAAAGGTCAGAGGCCTCATTCTAATCAACCCTCAGAATCCTTTGGGAGACGTCTACTCTCGAGACTCACTACAAGAATACCTGGAGTTTGCCAAGAGGTAAGAGTTCCACCCCTCAAGACTACACAAAGTCCCTTAACAATGTTCTGATCACTCACGGTCAAGAAGTCAGAACCAGACAAACTTACTCCAATATTTTTACTGCACAGTATACTTTGCAAAGCTATGTAGAACTCACACTGAAATTGAAGGAAAAGGCGCCCACATGCTTCAACCCTACATTTTTGGGCCATTTTGCCTTTTTTCTTTTTTTTTTTCCTGCCCAGGTACAGACACCTACATAACAATTATGATCTGGTTTTGTTGCTTTTCCAATTCTTGTTGTGTAACCACTCTCTCCCAGCATCCATTTCCCAAACTACTTGGCCTGAGGTGCTGAGAAAGACAGACTTTCAGACCTTGTGGGGTGAAGATGTGTCCCCAGAGAACCCTCAGGTCCCATTCCTACAAACATGTTGACATCCACCATCTCTGGAGTTCTGAAATAGCCCTATTGTTTAGGGTACCTAATCTCCCATTTTCTAGAAGAAACACTTATTCAAATTTCATAACTCTAATCCAGACCAATTCATGGCAGAGCAGGAGGACAAGAGGATGAACACTGGAAGTCCGTGGGCTGGAATTTGACAGAACTAGGTTCAAATCCCAGCTCTAGCATCTGCTGATTGAGGAAATGAACTATGTCTCAGAAACTGTTTCTTCATCTGTGAGATGGAGATACCACCACTGCTTCAGAGGGTTGTTGGGAAAATAAACAAGATGATGTGCATTAGCACTGAGCCCACTGAATGCCGCTACTCAATTCGGACCCTGGGTGGGAGCTCCCTGACTACACCAGATATAAAACTCTTTGGGACACCCAGCCCCCCTCGTTGGTCTCTGCTTTACAGTTGAAGGGTTAGATGTTCTCCTGAGTGTCTTTGGGTCCTCTTCCTTCCTACCCCCGAGCCAGGTCTAAAGACCCCTTCTGGTGGCCACCCCCCTTCTACCTTGCCATGCCGCTTGGAAGGGTTGGATGGGCTGCTGGAGCAGTAGGAGTAGCTGATCTGTGTCCAGAGAAGACCATAAAAGAAAATGAGTTGAGATTGGAGAGCGCCTAGACATTCTCCTTCTTTTACCCAACCTGCAGGTACCACCTTCATGTAATTATAGATGAGATTTACATGCTGTCTGTGTTTGATGAATTCATCACATTCCACAGTATTTTGAGCATGGAAAGGTGAGTTGGCCTCAGCCGTTGGGAATGAGAGCCAGGAGGTTCCTGCTTTTGCAGGGTGAGTTCATGTGCCATAAACTTTACCGGCTATGTGCTAGGAAATGGGCTAAGTGCCACTGGGAGTGTGAAAATGAGCAAAGCGTCATCTTTCCTCTCAAGTGTCTTTAAGTTTATTTATTTTGAGAGAGAGGATGTGAGTGGGGGAGGGGAAGAGAGAGGGAGAGCAAGAATCCCAAGCAGGCTCCACGCTGTCAGCACAGAGCCTGATGTGGAGCTTGAACTCATGAACTGTGAGATCATAACCAGACCTGAAATCCAGAGTTGGATGCTTAATCGACTGAGCCCCTCAGGTGCCCCCCAGAGGTCTTTTTTAAATGCCATTTTGTACATGAGATAACTTGACAGCATGGTAGAAAGGTTACTGTCAACATAAAGCCCTACAGAAGGTCAGGGAGGAACTTCTTGATAAGCAGTACACAGGGAGAGAATAGAAATAGGGGGAAACTTTTTTAGAAATTTTTATTTTGAGAGAGATTGAGTGAGCACGAGCAGGGGAGGGGCAGAGAGAGAGGGAGAGAGAGAGAATCCCAAGCAGGCTTGGTGCTGATAGCACAGAGCCAAATGCAGGGCTTGATCTCATGAACCATGAGACCATGACTTGAGCTGAAATCAAGAGTTGGATGCTTAACTGTCTGAGCCACCCAGGCGCCCCTAAGGCAAAACTTTCTTAAGGATAGTATATGGCCCTAAGATAGGATCCCAGCAGCCAAAGCGAGGCAAGGGCATGCCCAGCAGAAGGAACAGCTTCACCAAAAATGGGACGATAAGAAATAGGTGAGCACATTTTAGAAACAATGGGTGGCCCATATGTGTGAAGAGCTAACTGCTAAAAAGGTGGCTTTGGACCAGCTACAGGAAGGCCACCAGCCAGGCTGAGGGTCCTGGACTTCGTTCAGTGGGCGCTTGGGGGCTGTCCCATCTAGTTCGCCAGCGAAACCTGTTGTTGACTTCCTGGCTTAACTGGGGCAACTGTTTCTTGAACTTTGGGCCCTGTAGGCCTTTTTTGTCTAGGAAGGACCTCAAGTCCATTTTCCCCTTCTTACCCGCATTGACCCCAAGTCTTCATTCTTCACATACTTCTTCATAACCATGATTGTACTGTCTCCTCTCCAGTTTGCCTGACCCCAACAGGACCCATGTGATCTGGGGCACCAGTAAGGTGAGCCCCAGCTTCCTGTCTTTGGGTAGGAAAGGAAAGGGAGCCAGGAGGTGGGCAGACCAGGTATTCCTTCTCCTACTTCTTTTCCTCTAGGATTTCGGCATCTCTGGCTTCCGCTTTGGTGTTCTCTACACCCACAACAGGGAGGTGGCCTCTGCTGTGAGCTCTTTTGGCTACCTCCATGGCATTTCTGGCATTGCCCAGCATAAGTTGTGCCGGCTGCTCCAGGACAGAGGTACCGAGTCCCATCCCGGGCTGGGATCTTGGCTAGACTCCATGGCCATGGGGATTCCTGGGTCTGCTTGGGCCTCTGATGTACGTCTAAAACACTGAGACTCTGTTTGCTGTCTTGGGCTCAATGGTGGCAGGACAGGAAGTTTTGAAGAAGGGCAGGATGTGGCTCTGATAGTGTAGTAGGGCAGAGATGGAAGACGGAGCTGCTGGTCTGAAATGTAGATGGGCCTTGTGTCTAACTGTCTGGGAGCTCATGCTCTGCCTGGACAGGGATAGTCAAATTGTACTCTAAGGCTTGAAAGCCCAAAATTTGCCTTTACGTGGAGGTCAGTTTTCCCTCCCCAGTGCCCTGCTTGCTTTAGGCAAAGCTTACAAAGAAATGCCATGACTCCTTGAATATGACTTGACTTCATCACCTAAGGTGGCCAAAGGAGGGCTGCCATTTGGGCAAGTTGGTGTGGCTAGATCTATGGCACCTGGATTTAACTTCCTCCGTGGATCACAAGTGAATACCGGCTTCAGAGGAAACACCCCCCCACCCCCTCTGTCTAATGCCATGGCCCAAACTTAGATAAGGCCCTCTCTCTTTAATTCCCTATAACAGAGCAGATGCCAGGCTGGAGGATTTAAATTAAAAGCTGGTATATAATGTTACAAATGAATGTAATTCAATAATCTGGTTTAGAGACACTGCCTTTCAGCTTTGGCAGGGGGAAAGGGGTAGATAGGAGAAATCCAAGCAGATATCTCTGGTGGATGGTGCCAGGCCCTTTTGATATTTGGCAGAAACCAGGTTCCTAGCCCCTCGAACACTAGTTCTCAGCCTTCGACACATGGGAACTGTCTGGGGAGCTTAAATGCTGATATATGGGTGTTCTCCCCCAAGATTCTGATTTAGATGATCTAGAGCTATAACCTGGGCATCAGGACTTTTAAAAGCTCCCCAAGCATATCTAGGTTTCTCAAAGTCTGCTGCATGAGCCTCTGAGGCAGGAGGTAAGGAGGGCTCTGATTATCTGCTACTTGCCCAGTTGACAATAGGAGCATCAACCTCACTTAGGGGGTACCCTGACTCTTTGTATCAGGGGTGTAAATCCAAATAGAACATCCCTACCAGACTATTGAGAAGCCTGATATCTCTACCCCGGCTCTAGGTAAGTGGTGGGTGTGTTGGGGATAAAGGTCATCAGATATAATACAGAGTCAGTCTTGAATAGGAACAGCTGGCACAAAGCCCAGGTAGGGAGCCTTGGGTAAGGATCCCTCTGGCAGATCTCTGCCACAAGCCCTGTGACAGCGGTCTTTCCCCACCCATCCAGAGTGGATTGACAAAGTATACCTGCCCACCTACCGCTCCAGGCTGCAGATAGCTCACGGATACATGACCAAGAAGTTGGAGGCATTAGGGATCCCTTTTCTCAACCGTGGCTCTGGCCTCTACATCTGGATGAACTTGAAAATGGTGAGCTCTGGGATGAGGCCCAGTGCCGTTGGGCAGACCTACCGGATGGGTCCTGGGCTCAGCTCTGTCCTTCTGCCTGCCCTAGTACCTGGAGCCGTGCACCTTTGAGGAAGAGCTGCTCCTGCATCGCCGCTTCCTGGACAACAAGCTGATATTGTCCCGTGGCAGGACCTACATGTGCAAGGAGCCCGGCTGGTTCCGTATCACCTTTGCGGATAAGCCCCTCCTGCTAAAACAAGGTGAATGGTCCTGACCTCCAAATCCTGGCATCCTTCAAAGATGCCTCACCAACTCCTGTCGCCCGATTCCTGAATCTTCCTGTTTTTCGGCCTTTAGCAGCCGATAGCGCTAGCCCTCCTATACCATCTGTTCCATTTTCCGTTTTTTTTTTTTTTTTAAGTCTATTTTGAGAGAGACAGCGCGAGTGGGGGAGAGGCAGAGAGGGAAAGAGCGAGAATCCCAAGCAGGCTCTGCACTGTCAGCACAGCAGAGCCTGACTTGGGGCTCGAACTCATGAAACCTTGAGATCATGACCTGAGCCGAAACCAAGAGTTGGATGCTTAACCATCTGAGACACCCAGGTGCACCCCACTTTCCTATCTCCTATTTCCCAAGCTCCTTTGCAAACAGGAACAGATAGGCACTTGAAGGACACTGCGCCCTTTGGGTATCTGTTCTGTGCATGCATTGAGCAGGGCATTGGGACTATCAGCTAATCAGAAGCGGTGCACTGCCCTTGTGCAGCCGTGGTTTGGTAGGTGAGACAGACGGAGGACCATGGAGGTCCGTGTACATTATACTGTGGTGTTTCAGATTCTCCTCTGAAGGTTATAGAGAACATGACCTTTATTTCACCAACTTTTTTATTGCATCTCTCCACATACCAGACACTCTTCTACCTGCTGGGAATAGGACTGTTAACGAGAGAACGTTTATGTTACAGAAACATTTTTAGAGCACGGACTGAGCCAAAGGACACTAGAGGCAGATAGAAACCCTGATGAGGACAAAGCTATAAGCCAGGTTACAGGATCGGAGATATGAAGGTGTCTGGCAGGCAGATGCCGTGATAACGAAGCTTAGCAAGAGACCCTGGGGAGGCGGCAGGTAGACTGGGAAATCTGTCCCAAAGAAGAGAGGATTGAACTTCAGCATCCCTGAACGAGGGGCTCTGTGGTGGTCTGCCATGATCTAGGGATGTCTGGAACCCACCCGCAAACCCACTAAATCTTCATTTCTCTGTCCCCATTTGGACCCTCTAGCCATGCACCGGTTCTATCAGGTGCTCTCGGAGCAGAAGCAGGATCTGATCGTGAAGCAACTGGAGAATGCACAGAGAGAGTAAGTGGGCTGCCGCCAGTCACATGCTCAGGGCATCCCTGACATCAGCGTCTGGTCCAGAAGGCTGAGGGTTTTGGCCTGATGCTGTGACGGAGCCAACAAGGGGCTCTTCCAGGAATGGGCTCATCTGACCCAATCATCAATTTTCTCAAGCTGAGCATCTGTCGTTTTGGAAGCGTTGCACCTTTTTAGTCTTTGCTAGCCATTGTGTGCCTATGTGTAATGCTTTTATAGAGTTTGGGGTGGGAGCTTTCGGGGTCCCTATTTTGATGGTTTTACTTTTGTATTTAGTATCTAATAAATTTAATCTTCTCTTAAACTCTAGGCCTATTTTATTTCTTTACATTCTTTTGTATCTTCGGGGGCTTTTTTTTTTTTTTTTTTTTGGTCCTTTTTAAATTCTAAGGCAGGTTATATGTGAAGAATACTGCATGGGGAAGGTCAGAAAGGAGGAGAAAAAGCGATCTCTAATTGACAGAGCACGTTCTAGCTGTCAGGATCCTATGAGACACTGCATCCCATGAGATCAGGCCCCCCTTACAGCTGAGTGGGTAAGTGCAGGGTGGGGGTATAATACCAGATGTCCCTTCTTCCAAATAGGAGTTTTTTCCATTTGCGCCCCATTCAAGAAGCTTTTAAAATGAATCTCTGGCGATGAGCCTGGGATCTCCCAGTTTCATATCGAGTGTTTTCAGCTGTTGGAATCACATCACCTGGGAGTTGCTCTGTAAAGCTCTTGGATATCTGCACTCTAGTTGGGGGATTGATGCTGTGAAACCAGCACAGCAGGGGCTACCACATTTTGTAGAGGACAGAAGAGCTTTTAAAACCAATTGATAGCTTTGGTCAGTCATTTGGGTTTGTGATCATCCTCTCTCTCTTACGTCCAGAGTTGGTGATTCTTGTTCTTCAATGACAATCTTTCTTCTTCTTCTTTTTTTTTTTTCTAATCATCAAAAAGTAGCATGCCAACAAATCCTGATTCTTCAGTTTATTTTTTTTAACCCCGGAAACTTTTTTTTTTTTTTAAGAGAAATTGACTAATAAGGTAACTGACAAGGGGGAGTTCACTGTATGAATGAGGGAGCTCACAGGACCAGAGAGAAGATGAAGATCAGAACCACAAGTGCTCTCGGGATCTCTGTAAAGGACCTAATAGCGAGTCTCATCAGCACACTGTGCTGGGGCAAAAGGGGTGGTGACTTCCGTGGAAGGGGTAGACTATTTCTGTCTTCATTTCCACTCAAGATTTGAATGATTAAAGGGAGAGAATTTAATATCTCCCTATCTATGAGCATGGAGTCTCCTTCCACTTATTTAGGTCTTTAATTTCTCTCAGCAAGGTCTTTGTGGCTTTCAGTGTATGCATTTTGTTTTACACACGTTTTAAGTTTATCACTATCCTATGCTTTTCATGTTCTGTTAAACGTATTGTTAACTTCATTTTCTAATCGTTGCTAGTACGAAACAACAGATGTTTGTATCTTGTATCAGGAGCTTTGAAGGCTCTGAAGTTTTACCCTACTTATAAATGAACAGGTGTTATGGATGCTGGCAGAAGGCATGAGAATCCAGGGTCAGAGATAAAGGACAGCTTATTGCTCAAAGAAGTAGCAGGAATCAGAGTAGCTGGTTTTGGCTCCCAAGTCCTGATTCCTATAGGGCAAATTGAAGAGTATCAACTGATGCTTGCACGTGCAGTGTGGTATATTGCAGAAGAGGAAACCCAAGCTTAAGGAACATGATTCTTTTATGGTTAGCAGTAAGCCTGCCTGAATTTTGGCCCCAAGGGAGACATTATCCCTATTATATTGAGTAATAAACCCACCCTTTGCTCCAGAGGCAAATACTATTGCTATCATTCAGGGCTGTTCACTCTACACGTGTGTGTGTGTGTGTGTGTGTGTGTGTGTGTGTGTGTGTGTGTGTATCTCCTTGAAGATAGCCTAGAACAAAGACAGTCAGTGCTCCTTTTTATAAGACAGGCAGAAACATGAGAGACCCAGAAAGAATCCTCTTGTGACATTGCTAAATTCATTTATTAGCCCTAGCGGTGTCGGGTGAGGGATTTCTTTGAATTTTCAGTGTATACAATCATGTTGACTGTGAATAAAGATGATTTTCCTTCTTCTTTTCCAATATTTCTATTTTTTCTGTTCTAATTGCATTGCCTGGAACCTCCAGTGCAATGTTAACTAAAGGTAGTGAAGGAGGACATTCTTGTTCTCAATCTTAGGAGGACCTACGTCACTCTCTCTCTCTTTTTACTTTCTTTTTTTAACGTTCATCCATTTTTGAGAGCGAGAGACAGACAGACAGACAGACAGAATATGAAGCTGGCTCCAGGCTCTGAGCCGTCAGCACAGAGCCCAACACAGGGCTCAAACTCACGAACTGGGAGATCATGACCTGAGCCGAAGTCGGACGCCCAACTGACTGAGCCGCCCAGGCGCCCCACTCTTAGTCTTAAGTACAAAGTCACTGTAAGTATTTTTATACTGCCCTTTCCCAGATAAGAGTTCCTTTGATTCTTAGTTTGCTGAGAGTTTTTCCATGAATGAGGGTTCAATTTTTGTCATGTTTTATACCTCTAGAGAAGATACAATTCTTTTAATTATTAATGTGGCAAACTACATTAAATTTTTTAAATGATGGGGTGCCTGGGTGGCTCAGTCGGTTAAGTGTCCGACTTTGGCTCAGGTCATGATCTTGTGGTTTGTGAGTTCGAGCCCATGTCAGGCTCTGTGCTGACGGCTCAGAGCCTGGAGCCTGCTTCGGATTCTGTGTCTCCCTCTCTCTCTCTCTCTGCCCCTCCCCTGCCCATGCTCTGTCTCTCTCTCTTTCTCAAAAATAAATAAACATTAAAAAAATTTTGGGGGGCTGCCTGGGTGGCTCAGTCGGTTAAGCGTCCGACTTCAGCTCAGGTCATGATCTCACGGTCTGTGGGTTTGAGCCCCGCGTCAGGCTCTGTGCTGACAGCTCAGAGCCTGGAGCCTGCTTTGGATTCTGTGTCTCCCTCTCTCTCTGCTCCTCCCCTGCTCATACTCTGTCTCTGTCTCAAAAATAAATAAAAACATTAAAGAAAAAAATTAAAAAAAATTTGTTTTAAATATTAAGCCAAGGTCCTATTCCTGCAATAAGGCCCACACAGTCATAATGCATCCTCAATTTATATATTGTTGGATTTGGTTCAGTATTAAGAATTTTGCATCTATTTTCGTGAGGAATATTGTGCTATAATTTTCTTTTTAGTATTGCATTGTTGGTTTTGGTATCAGAGTAATACTGACCTCTTAAATGTTTTTGGAAGTGTTCCTTATTTTTCTGAAAGGAAAATTTCCACATTTTGGCTATTGTGAATCATGCTGCTGCAAACACGGGCGTACAAATATCTCTTCAAGAATCTGCTTTCGATTCTTTTGAAAACATACCCAGAAGTGGAATTACTGGGCCAAATTTACTTCTATTTTTAATTTTTTGAGGAATCTCCATATTGTCCACAGTGGCTATACCATTTTACACTCCCACCCAAAGTGCGCAAGCGTTCCAATTTCTCCTTGCCAACATTTGTTTTCTGGTTTTTGGATAATTGCCATCTTTTTCCGATTTTACTTTTAACCTTTTGTCTTTTTATTTAACGTGTCTCTTGCAATTGCCATATGCTTGAACCTTGCTGCTTTGTCCAGTCTGATGATCTTTTAATTGGCCCTTAGTGATAACATTTTAATGTGATTATTGATATGGTTGGATTTCAGTCAGCTATCTTGCTGTTTTCTATTGTGCCATATGCTCTTTGTTCATTTTTTCCTTCCTGCCTGTCTTCTTTCAGATTAATCAAGCATTATTTAGGATTATTTTTTATTACCTTTTTTTGGCTTCTTGGTGATAGCTTTTGATTTAAAACAAATTGTTTGGTATAGAGCAATGCTCTCAGTGAGAAGTTCACCGTTCTTATCATGGTTGGTTTACAAGGACTCATGACCCCAGCCCTGCCTCTATCTCCAACCTTTCACCCAAACCCTGCAAGCTCCAGCCATGTTAGATTTCTTCCCGTTTATTAATGTTCCACCTCGACCCTGACCTTCAAGGCCCTATCAAACACTTCCATCTGCTTCCACCATTGCTCCCTCTCACTATCTAGGTAGGACTTATCCTTCAGAACTCAGCCATCACTTCCTAAGTGTTCATAGCAATTTTATGCGTGTGTAGGGCTTCCTATGTGGGGCCAGTGCATGTGCTGGGGTTGGCAGTGAATCTCCCTGCTGCATGCTTCCATGGCACTGGGTAACCTCGTTCTTAATAGTCGTCATATTTGTATGTCTGCCTTCCCAATCAACCACGCAGGCCCACTGTTAGTTTTGCTCATCACTGTACTCCAGTACTTTGCAGAGATCTGGCACAAAACAGGCATTCAGTAAGAGTATCAGAATTAAAGAGAATATGACTTAAATGGGGAGAACTGGCTTGTTTTACAGAACATAACACAGAGGACCAACAAAGTCAGGAGAACCGCTTAAGGTCACAAGGGTAGTGGCAAGGCCAAAGAGAAGACCAGAAGTGGAGTGGGCAGAAGACAGCTCAGTCTTTCCAGCCATACTTGTGTTGAGTTAGCCTGCCGATTTCATGAGAAAGATTTTTCCTACTCAAGGCTCTGCGCAGGCTGAGGCCTAGGTAGCTTCACTCACTGCCCAAGCACCGGAACGTCTAGGGTCCACGGCGGAGTTCAACAAATATTCCATGGAACGCCCGTAAAACAAACAAAACTCTCACAGGGAAGGATGTTTTGAGGATGGCCTCACCTTAACCTGGAAAGGCTGTTCCATGGGTGCAAACAGGCAGACATTTGCCAAGTGACCTCCGTGACTCTAACTGCTTCAAAATCGGGAAACTGAGGCCGGGAGGCAGAGGGAGGGGCGTCTCTGCTTCGGCCGCGCCCCGGCGGGGGTCGACACCGGGAGGGGCGGGGGCGGGGAGGGGGTCCCGGTGCGCCCGCTACACGGAAGCCCGGCGCCGGAGGGCGGGTCCGGGCGGAGGAAGAGGCCCCGGGGCTCACGGCTCCGCCGCGCCAGCGCCCGCCTCCCCAGCGCGGCTCCGCGGTCCCGCCTTGCAGGGCAGCCCTCCACGCGGGCTCGGGGATCGTCCGCAGGCGTCCACGCCCCCGTCTCGCAGCCCCGGGGCGGCTCAAGCGTCCTCGTCCCGGAAGCTCCGCCGTCTCGTCTCGCGAGGCTCCGCCGCCCGCCCAGGCCTCGGCCGTCCCACCGCGGCGTCCGCCCCTGGCGCAACGCGGAGGCCCGGTGGCGCGACGGCCGGAGCCGCGGCCCTGCGCTCCCGCTCGGCGTCCGCCCGCGCCGCCCGTCCGCCGGCCTGCGCTGTCGGGGGCAGCGAGGTGAGCGCCCGGGAGAGCCCGGCCACTTGGGGAGGGGAGGCGCTGCGTGGAGCAGTGTTTCACCGCGGGGTTAACCGTGTTTAACCCTGGGGTTCAGGGCCGCTGGCCGTCACCCGTCACTTGGCGTGCGGGCTTGCTTCAGGACCGGGGGACTGCGCGCGAGGAGCTGTAATAACACTTCACTGAACTGCGGCCATGAGCCAGGCTTTGTTCTAAGCGCTTTATCTACTTCTAGCCTCGCTCCTGCCCTGCTCGGCAGGTGAGGAAACTGCCTTACAAAGTGGAGGAGCTCACACCCGCTGGCAGGAGGTGACTGCCCTCCCTGGCACCTGCGCTTCCCTCCCTCTGGTGTGAAGACCGGCCCCTGGAGCTCTGCCCGGGTGCCTGCCTACACGTGCGAGACCCCCAGGCGTCCTTCCTTTAGTCCCCACCCATCATCCGCTCCGGACCACCAAATAATCTGTCCTTTACCCCAGCTGACTTCAACCACCACAAGACCCCTGGGACTCCCCACTCTTTCTGCCTTTTTGTTGTTGTTGTTGTTTAAGTTTATTATTTACTTGGGGGCGGGGGAGGGGGCAGAGAGAGAGGGAGGCAGAGAATCCCAAGCAGGCTCCACACTGTCAGCACGGAACCCACCAACCCTGAGATCATGACCTGAGCCAAATCAAGAGTCGGACACTTAACAGACTGAGCCACTCAGGTGCCCCCAGGCTCCTTCTGCTTTAAGTCAGAAAATTTTAACCTGATTTTTGGAAATCGAGGTCAGCAAGGATAGAAAAAGAACGTTGGTGACCCTTAGGCTGCAGAATGAGCTCCCATAAGCTGTTGTCAAGTACAACCCCTGACACTGAATAGATCCTTAGCAGAATTTACTTGTTGAAGGCTTTGCCCACATGGTTACAACCAGTAAGGGACACAGGAAGCGGGGAATGTATAAATGTAAAGGAAGGGGCAGATGGAGAATGGGAAGGATCTCGACTCCCAGTTCATTTCCCCTGCTACGAAAAGCCCTCGAACAGGCACGCTCAGTGCTTTCAAATGCTTTTGTCTTTTTTGCAGATGTTCACTCTGCCTCAGAAGGAATCCAAGGCACCTACCACCTGTCCAGGCCCAGCCTCCACACAGGACCTGGACAGTAACCATGGGGATGGTCTGGAAAGAGAATGCTCTAGAAAGCCAGACTGGAAGCTGCCAGAGTTCTGTGGAGGGGGTGATCCTACCGCCACAGCGTCCTCTGGCAGCTCCCACCTGTCCTCTAGAGGAAGCATCATTAAATGGTTCTGGGACTCAGCTGAGGAGGGCTACCGGACCTACCACATGGACGAGTACGATGAGGATAAGAACCCCAGTGTGAGTGAAATCCCTGTTCCCACTGGAACCCAAGGTGGGATACCCTACCTTGACCACTAGGCAGGCGCCCAGCTTGCTCTTGTCAGGTTGGAGTTACAGTCCTCTGACCTCCAAGAAGGCTTCTGCTGTAGCTCAGAGAGTCCCCGGTTCATCGTCTGGATCAGAAAACGGCCCGTTAATGATTGAGGGGACCCTGATTTGTGAGGGAGGAATTCAAGAATCATGGAGAGCTCCCCTGTGGATTCTGACCACAGCCCATCGACCATGCAACTTGAGAGCTGGGACACGACTAGAGGTCAGGCTGCAGCCGTCTCACTTAGGGGTTGTGTATTCTTGAACTAATTTATTTAATTTCTTTGAACGTCAGTTCCCCTCTAAGTTGAGATGACGATGTCTGTTCTATAGCAGTCACAATTAAATATGAGGTATGTTACTAGCACAGCACTACTGAATAGAGCATCCAGTACGTGGTAGCTGCCATTATTACTATTCTCTGTCCCAATTAACCTGTTTCTGATAATACCTTCAGAGGGCAGAGAGCTGTCACAAATAATCCCGTAATAATCTTTGTTAAGCATCTAATCGGGTGCAGGGCACTAGGTCCAGTGCACACTGAAGGCTTCTAATGAACAGAATATGGGGGTGTCACATCCTGCAAGAATCGGTCATAAAGTCTGTGGCTTCCCTCTTGGGTACTCACGGTGTCTCGTCCTCTCCCTCCGACCGCCTGCCCTGGGGGAAGCCAGCTGCCCTTTCACGAGGCAGTGCTGTGGGGAATCCCGTGTGGCGAGGGACTGAGGCCTGCCAACAACCGTGTGAACGAGTCTGGAAGTGGATCCTTCCCCCAACAGAAGATCCTTTCTAGATGGGGTTCTGGGCGGGGGGCTTCCTGGAGGAGATGGCATTTGAATGGAGCTTTAGAAATGGGAAGACGGGACCAGGGAGCTGAGTGAAGGTAGGGCTCGAACAAGGGCAAGGAACGGTATTTGGCTTTGCTTTGCTGCCTCCGTGGGCTCCTCGGGCCTTCTTTTGGGACCCCTCGGCTCTGTTGACCCTGCCTCCGTATCTCTGTCTCCAGGGCATCATTAACATGGGCACCAGCGAGAACAAACTCTGCTTTGATCTGCTGTCCAGGCGGGTAAGTCCCGGTGCTCCTCTGGGTGGTATCACCAGTTCCCAGGGAACTGTCCTCTCTTGGACTTCCCCCGAATGCTTCCCTGACAAGAGCCTGCTGCTCACCTGAGGTCAGGAGACCCGGGTTCCACATCTGCCTCGGGGGCAACTTTCTCTGTGATCTTGGGCAAGTCACTTCCCTGTTCTGACCCTGCTTCTTGAAGACCTCCTCCCCATACTTGGTGCCTCCTGCTGGCTGGGTCCCTACTCTGAGTGGGGAGCACTCAGCAAGGTGAGGTCAGTATTTAACACCTGGCTCTGGGGTAAGGAGGACTCTGATTTGTGGCTTTTGCCAATTCCCATAGTGTAAATACTCCCACCGTGGCTGGTTTCAAGGTACAGATGTGACATCCCTGCAGACAACTTGGGAAAAGCGGTGTTAGAGGCACCCATGAGGTAGTGTCCCCACTGTCTAGGCACATAGATGGAAGTAACCTCGAGGGCACACGTAAAAATGTAGTAACATAACCAGAAACGGTGATGTTTGAGTTATTACCTTGGTTTTTTAATGCACTTTACTTATTTATACATTTATATAATTTAATTTTTTTTAATGACTTTTTTTTTTTTTTAACACAGCTTGTAAAATTCCTGGAAACTTAATTAAGCAGATTTCTTGAGCTGGTATGAGCCCTCTCTAGCAAACCGCTGGAAATACCTGGGAAATGTGTCTCCCAAGGCCACGGAGTCAGAGTTGGGGATTGTAGAGAGAGTGACGTCTAACCCAAAAGAACTTCTTTCCAGAGGTGACAAATCCAACACCTAAGGGAAGAGGAAAGTAGGGAATGGGTTCAAAAGGCGCATTCTCTCTGACTCCAGGTCCCCGCTGCACTGCCCAAAACAAATAAAATGTGAGCCACATATATAATTGAAACTTTTCTATTACATAAGTAAAAAGCAACTGGTAGATTCATCTTAATAACATATTTAGCCCATTATATTCAAAAACAGGACCATTTCAACATGTAATCAATAGAAAAAAATGAGAATATTTTGCATACTGTTTTTTTAAAAAAAAATTTTTTTTTTAACGTTTATTTATTTTTGAGATAGAGACAGAGCATGAACGGGGGGAGCGTCAGAGAGAGAGGGAGACACAGAATCCAAAACAGGCTCCAGGCTCTGAGCGGTCAGCCCAGAGCCCGACGTGGGGCTCGAACTCACGGACCGCGAGATCATGACCTGAGCCGAAGTCGGACGCTTAACCGACTGAGCCACCCAGGCGCCCCATTGCATACCGTTTTCATATCAAGCCTTCAAAATCCAGCGTGTCTCCACTGAGGCCAGCCACATTCCGCGTGCTCTGTAGGCAGCTGTGGCTGGCGGACTCCATACTGGACAGCCAGCTCTATGGGATCAGGGAGAGGGAAGAGGCTGGAGTTATATACAAGGGGCTGATTACCCTTTTTCTTCGGGTCCTCCCCCCAAGACCCCTACCTTTCCTTGACATTGTGTATGTGATGCCCTGGGAGTTCCTAACCCAGCACCTGGTCATGGTGGGGATGGTCTAGACACAGCCACACTTTCCAGAGTGTAATGTTGAGCAGAGCCTGCAGGCCGAGTCCGTCCAGAAGTTGGAGCCAACACCGAAGTGATGGCACCCGATTCTGGGACCCCTTCTGTCACCCCAGGGAGAAGCTGAGTAGCGCGATCTCCTATCACGGCCTCCACAAATCCACCCCTCTGGGTTTTTTAGATGGCAGTGTTGCATAAAGAGCACTGGATTAGAAGGCAGACGTTCTGGGTTTTGTCTCAGCTCTGCCACTTGCTAGCTCTGTGACCTTGGCTGAGTCACCTCACTTTTTTGAGCCTCAGTTTCCTCATCTGCAGAACGGGCAGGAGAATGCTGTGCCTGTGCTGTGTCACAGTCTCTCTGATGAGCCGACCGAGCCCAGGCTTTAACGGCCCTGGTGCTGGGTGGATGCGGGTCCAGTGCTGGCGGTCACCATGAGGATGTGTGGCCCTCAGTCCCGCTCTTCCCTCTGTCCCCAGCTGAGTCAGAGCGACATGCTGTGGGTGGAGCCATCTCTGCTGCAGTACCCTGACTGGAGGGGACATCTGTTGTGAGTAGTTGCCACGAGCCAGTGGTTCTCAGTCTGGGCTGGTTTTGCTCCCCAGGGGACAAAGGACATCTGGAGACATTTTTAGTGGTCATAACTGGGGGGGGGGGGGGCTCTCACTGGCATTTATCGGGTAGAGACAAGAGATGCTGCCAAGCCTCGTACAATGCCCAGGGTAGCCCCCCCACAACAATTAGCCTGCCCAAAGGTGAGTGGGGCAGGTGGAGGGGGCCTGCCTCAGGCTGAGGGCCGGTCCTGGGGACCTGGCGATCACGGGGTCTCCTGGAGCGTCTGCAGGGAACTCGTACCACTGCCAGTCCCAACCCAGCTCAGGAGCTCCCAGCTTGGCTTCCCTGGGTCTGAGGCACGGGGAGGGCCTTCAGGCATGGAGTCTTTGTCCCTGCTTTCTCGGTAGTCTTAGAGGAACCAGAACTAGCGCTGGGGGCGAAGGGGCGGGGGGGCTGGCTAGGGCATTTTCCTCCTGGAAAGATGGGAGTTTGTCCTCGTTGAGCACTTGCTAGGGGCCACCTGCTGTTCTAAGGACTTAGCGGCCAAGCAGGACTGGATTCCAAAGTGCACGTTCTTCTAGTAATTAGGATTGTGGGTCCTGGACACAGGCCACTGGCATGAGTGTGGAGTCTGCCGCTTACCAGCAAGTGACTGATTTCCTTCAAGCCTCCGTTTCTTTGTCTGTAAAATGGGTATAATAATAATAATAATAATGATAATAACATCATAGAGTTGTCATGAAGATTAAATGAGTAAAATTCCCCCAAGTAACTCCTGCGTCATGTAAATGCTCAATAACTGTTAGCAACAGTAACTATGATGACAGTTATTGTTATAACATTATTATCTGCTAGATTTACATGCAGATAGAGTGTTACTTTTGATATTCCTCCCCTCCCCTACCCCTGGATCCTACCCAGTCCAGTTGATCAGGTGGGTCGGGGGTCCTAGAACTACAGAGAAGGCAGGTTTTTACGCCTGTGGGTGGTGGTGGGGTG
This sequence comes from Panthera tigris, assembly GCF_018350195.1. NCBI lineage: Eukaryota > Metazoa > Chordata > Mammalia > Carnivora > Felidae > Panthera > Panthera tigris. The sequence continues at coordinate 95,646,247 of NC_056669.1, forward strand.
GGGGGCCCCGAGATGTGGAGACAGCACTGGCCTCACAGCCCTCGTGAGAAAGTGGAGAAGGATAATGGCAGCTATCTGAAGATTCGCCAGGGGACCTTTGGGATGGACTGTGGGTTGGGGACCCTCTGACAAGTGTCCATCTCTCTGTCCAAACTTTAGCCTCCGGGAGGAAGTGGCCAGATTCCTCTCTTTCTACTGCAAGAGCCCGGCACCCCTGAAACCAGAGAATGTGAGTAGCCCCCTCCTCTGCCTTCTGCTCTTCTGCCCACCTCCCCCAAGTTTTGACTGGCCAGGGGTAAGGTAGGGCTGGGATCTGCCTTTCACTCAGTTTTGACTTGTTTCCAGGTGGAATTAGGAATACCCCCTCCCCCTTTCCTCCTCACCCTAGATATTTAGGATATAACTGGGATGTAATTTCTGCTCCACTTGGTTCTGTGGTTCCTTGTTGCCTCGACACCTTTGGGCAAGACCCTCTAAGCGACCAGCTCCCTCTTCCTTGCTCTGTTGATCTAGAGCATCGACCAAAGAATAAGCCACACAAACGTGCCCGGCTTTAGTCAGGAGGGGCCTGTGGCTGCCTCTGGGACCGTGCTGTGACAGAGCCCCAGAGGGCCCCGAGGTGGGGCCTGGCCGTCCCTCTGTGCCAGCCTGGATACAGCCATAGGTCCTTGCTTCCACTTGCACAGGTTATTCATCTTTCTTGTGTGGATGTGTCACCCTCAGGTGGTGGTTCTGAACGGCTGTGCCTCTCTCTTCTCTGCTCTGGCCACAGTGCTGTGTGAGGTGGGGGGTAAGTAAACTGTGGGCTGCTCAACACTGGGGGCTGCCCTCCGCCTGCCGTGTCCACAGCCGCCTGTCTTTGCAGGCTGCACGGGAATGCTTTGGGCCATAGTAGACTGCTAGACCGCAGGGGGCGAATTAGCACTTTGACAAGATACCCGATGTTGGCAGTTTCAGGGGAGGTCAACTGATGCCAGGGTTCTGGGCTTCTCTCTGCCATGACCTTGGTTTCTCCTGTGGTGTGATGCTATGGCCTCCTTACATGACAGTGTGTCTTAAGGCAGGAAGGAAGGGATGAGGTGGTACCTTGCCTGTGTCTTTCTTATTGGGAGGGTGCAGGACTTTCCCAAAAGAGTCCCAGCAGGGCTCCCCTTATGTCTTACTGGCCAGAACTGACTCTCAAACCCATTCCTGAAGCAGTCCCTGAAAAACGGGATTAAGAACCACGGTTGGCTTAAACCAAACATGGTTTATCCTCAGGGGCTGGGGAAAGGCCATCTTTCCTCCCACCTTCCTCGGACTTATTGCTGGCCATATCTGGGAAATCTGATGCTCTCTTCACAAGAAAGTTGGAGTGGCTGTTGAGTAGGCCACCAGCAATGTCTGAAACAGGAGCCAAAGTCAGATTGAGAACGGGTCATGGTCAGGGGTTATTGTCGCCAGAACAGAGAGACCAGACCTACTCACCGTAGCTTAACTAGTAGTGATTATACTGGTAACTATTACTGACCGAATACCGTGTTGCAGGCACTGGCCTAAGGCTTTACACCTAGTCCGTCATTTAATCCTCAGTACATCCCTCAGAGGCAGGTTCTGTGTCAGCCCCATTTCACAGATGAGGACATGAAGGCACAGGGGGTTAAGTAACCTGTCAAATTCATACACACACAGAGCTCGTAACCAGGACTCGAACCACAAAAAGAAGATTCATTGCAAGGATATAATAGGCAATTTCCTACCCATTCTAGAACAGTCAAGAACAGGATTGGTGTCACACTGTCCATCTCTCATTGGGGTATATAGTTCCTCTTCCTCCCCTTTTTATATGTGAGCCTCTCTCCGGACCTTTCTCAGCTCCCGCATGGCCCAGTGTAGCTGCCCCAGCTCCCACTGCACGTGACCTTTCTGTCCAGGTGCTCATTCTCACCTGATGAGCGTCTGTGCTTCCTAGAGCAAAGTCATGAGAGAGAGCACGTGATGGGCTTCTGGCCGGCCAGTGGATGGACTCGCTTGGGTGTCTTGTTTACCTCCCGTCCACCCCCCGCGGCTGGGGTAGGGAACATGTAGGACGAAGGCTGTCCCTCCCAGAGCTGCGAGTGGGGCAGGCGGGGGGAGGGGAAGGCGGCCTGACCATGTGTCCTCCCCAGAACTGGAGGAATGCCTTTGCTCTGCATTACAATAGACCTTGGCGGTCATCACCAACCACCCCCCCGCCCCCATCCACAGCTGGGGTCTTCTGGATGATATCCCCTCCCCAGCATGCCGTCTCAGCCTTTGGTTCCAATGTGCCCAGAGGGGGAATATCCACTCCTCCCGAACCCACTCTATCTCTGGGCCGTTCTGTCTGCTCTCAAGTGTGTCCATTTGTCCAGCCCAGATCACCCTGCAGCTTCAACTCAGTGGATCCCTGTCTTGGAGTGACCCAGCACATTGAGTGCTTTAGAGGGATCCTCTGAGGTTCAGTTTGCTCATCAGTAAAGTTACTGACATTACAGAGCGATAGCGAGGACCAAATGAGCTAACACGCAAGTGCATGTTTAACACAGTTCCCAGCACGTAGTAAGTGTTGAGTAAATGTTGGCTATTGATTATCAGCAAAGGGACTGATCTCAGTGGATCCAGTATTAGAGCTTGAGAGTTGAGAGACACAGTGTGCCTCCACTGTTCCCCTGAGGACGTGGAAGTCTGGGAGAGGTGTGGAGCCTTTGGTTGGGGGGATTGGGGCATTCGGGCCAGAGAGTGACAGACCCTGGCCCACTCCTGCCCTCAGAGGCGTTCCTGATCCCTGCCCCTTACTATGGAGCCATCACACAGCACGTCTATCTCTATGGCGGCGTCCGACTGGTCTGTGTCTATCTGGACAGTGAGGTAAGAGCTCCTGGGACCCCAGGCAGGACCCACGCCTTCCTATAGATGAAGACTTTTCTCTCTGTGAATTTGAGGGTGGACATGGGAAGAAGTCCGTGCTGAGGGCTTTGGGGTTATGGCTGCAAGGAAGTGGAGCCTTCTGTTGCCCATGACTGTCCATACCTGGGTTCCCCAGGGGTTCTCCAAGTCCTGGTTTTGAGAGCTCTGGGGTCAGTGTAGAAGCCAAGGGCAGTCCCAGGGAGACTACATCAAAATGGTGGGGTGAGGATGGGGCAGAGAAGACCTCAACATGAAAGTTCTTGGACCCCAATCAGAGTGTCTCTCGGGCCTCTTCCCAACTAAGAGTGATGAAGTGTCCCTGATGTGATGGGGTGGGGGTTGGTGGCAATGGGGAGAGTGAGCCTATCTGTGTTTTTTTTTCAGAAACTGCACTGGGGAGGCTAGAGATGACAAGGGTTGGAGAGGCCCCAGAAGTTCAGGTTTAGGGGATCCCTGAATTTGGCTGGTGGCTTTTCTCCATCTTTGTCTAGGTCACTGGGCTGGACACACGCCCCTTCCAGCTCACAGTGGAGAAGCTGGAGATGGCCCTGCAAAGAGCTAACTTTGAGGTCTGGAGGTCATATCAAACCCAAGGCTGGGAGTGGGTGGGTCTAAGCAGGACAACAGACTTCCTGTGGCTGATCTCATCCTGGGAGTGGGTTGGCACTCCCTGATGGGGATGGGGTGTCGGGGGGTCAAGTAGGAGCCTGCCCAAAGAGGGTCTTCTCACTGGAGAAAGACCCTGAGACCTCTGTGTACAAAGAGTCAACCAGGGAACTTGATTAACACCCCCGCCTCTACCACCCTATTTTGATTTTGTGGTCAGGTGTGGAACCTAGCCGTCTGTAGTTGAGCAGTCTCCCTGATGATTTGAGGACCTGATTCTCCTCTTGCCTTGAGGGGACCTCCTGAAGAAAGGCAGAGACAAGTACTACTCTTGTGGTTCCTTTCTAGTCCGAGGTCATTAACGCTGTGCATGTAGGAATTCTAAAAGTGAAAACCCCCACCCACTATTCTACCAACAAAGGCAACCTTTACCCTTTGGGCATATTTGCCTCTGGGCTTTGTTCTCTGCCTTTGTTTCCTTTCCTGGTTGACCCCATGCTACAGACATGTAATTCTCTGCCCTTGTTCACTCCACATTGGGTGGTGAACACATTCCCATCACATTTCCCTGGGAGTCTGCCCAGCAACCAGCCCCATCTAGTGGGACCGTGTGGCTCTGGCCTTCAGGAAGAGCTGAGGGTTTCCTGCCCCACTGATGGTTTCAGGGTGTGAAGGTCAAAGGCCTCATCCTCATCAACCCCCAGAACCCTCTGGGTGACATCTACTCCCCAGGAGAGCTGCGGGACTACTTGGAATTTGCCAAGAGGTGAGACACCTTGCAGTCCCCCCATAAAACGTGCCGGCGGATCAGGAAACTGACGCAGGCTTTGGTACAGGCCCTTCTACCCTGTTCCCTCCACTGTGGGCTCCCACCCGCTTTGGTCCTTCCCCCCACAGTGGGGTGGGGAAGCAGGGATTTGTGGGATGCCACTTCTCTTTCTTTCTCTCTTTCTTGTTATAACAACAGCTGTCATTCAGCGTATAGGCTCTAGGGGCCAGGTACCCTGCTAAGCGCTTCATGTGCTGTGTCTCCTGTAATCCTCCCAGTCACCCTATTATCACACTGTCATTATCCCCCGTTTGCTGAGCAAGGAGTGGAGCCAGACTTGAATCTGGGTCTGTCCGTACGTAACTGTTTTGCACTTATTCGTGTCCTTTGTGGAGGTGCCCACGGCCTCTCCACCTCTCCCAGACAGTGCTTCGAAAGCCCCACTGCCGTCTGCTTTGTGTGTGCGGCTTCCTGTTTGAAGAAACAGGCATAAGAAGGGTGTCTCTGGAAGAAAGTTTGGTAACCCTGGGCCAGACTGTGGTCCCCTTGGATTTCTGATTCATTGCTTCCCCCACCCCGGGGGACCTATTTGGCCTGCAAACCAAGCTCTCTCCTCCAGGCACAAGCTGCACGTGATGGTGGATGAGGTCTACATGCTGTCCGTGTTTGAGAAGTCGGCGGGGTACCACAGCGTCCTAAGCCTGGAAGGGTGAGGCTGCCCCACCAAATCTGACTCTGCCAGCCCCCCAGTCCCCCACGGTGCCCTGGCCCCTTGGCTCGGCCCTCAGGATGTGGCCTAAGTTCATTTCCTCTCACATCCAGCTAATCCCACCGTCCTCAGATCCCCTAAGGAGAACATGGGAAGCCAGGCTGCATCATGGGTTTTCACATTGTTCTGTGGGGTTTCTGTAGAGCCCCAAGGAGGGGCCGGGCCATAGGATTCCTGGTGGGGGGAGGGTGGTGCTGCGAGGGTGGGAACTGGCCTTCTTTGCTGTTTTCCAGAGTAGCTCTAGCTTTATCCATTCACTCACTCACTTACCCATTCATTTACCCTTTCATTCATTCATTCATTCACTCAGTCGTTCACTCCCTCCCTCATTCACTCACTCCCTCATTCACTCCCTCCCTCATTCACTCACTCCTTCCCTCATTCACTCACTCCCTCATTCACTCCCTCCCTCCCTCATTCACTCCCTCCCTCCCTCCCTCATTCACTCCCTCCCTCCCTCATTCACTCCCTCCCTCCCTCATTCACTCCCTCCCTCCCTCATTCACTCACTCCCTCATTCACTTACTCCCTCATTCACTTACTCCCTCATTCACTTACTCCCTCATTCACATACTCCCTCATTCACTTCCTCCCTCACTCCACTCACTCCCTCCCTCACTCAGTTGTTTGTTCCCTCCCTCACTCGTTCACTGACTCACTCGTTCACTTCCTCACTCATTCACTCCCTCACTCATTCACTCACTCATTCACTCACTCCCTCACTCACGCATTCACTCACTCCGTTGGTCACTCAGCAAATCCTTCTGCAGCCCCAGGCACGCGCCAAGCACTTCCAGCTGTTTGGGCTCTTTCATTGGATTTGGTATAAGCCAAACATTTGTGGCTAAAACAGCTTTGGAGACTCTTAGACCAGATCATCTGTAAAGTCTGCAAATCCAACATTCAGAGATTCTAACAGTTCCTGATATTTGTTCAGACCTGTTGACCCTGTGAAGTCCTTTCCATTGGTTCTCTCGGCTAGTCCTCAGGCCAGGTAGACAGTTGTCGCTTCTGTTTGTTTATGGGTTAGGAAAGTGAGACATAGAGAAACAGTGACTTGCCATCTACTCTGTGCCAGTCATTGTGCCAGGCGCTGGGATACAACAGTGAGCAGGAAAGGCATAGGCCCCTCTTGGGTGGAACTTCTATTTCTAGCCAGGAAAACGTTAGCAGCTAAATACACAGTGCTTTGATTGTGGCCCTGAGAAGTGCTAAGAAGGAGAAGTCTGGGGAGCTGTGAGGGGATCTACTTAGGGTCCTCCATTGGCCCCGTCTACGGGGAGGTGGTCAGAGAAGTGTGTTTGAGGAAGTAGAACTCGAGCTATGCTCCAGATCAGGGATTGGCAAATGTTTTTTGGATCAGATGGCAAATATTTAAGGCTTTATAGGCCATACGGTCTCTCCCTCAACTGCCATACAGCATGAATGCAATCATCGACGGTATGCACACGAAGAAGCATGGCTGTGTTCCAGTAAAGCTTTATTTACGAAAACAGGCAGTGGGCTGGGTTTAGCCTGCAGGCTATGTCTGCCGACTCTTGCTCTAAAGGATGTGTAGGAATTGCTGATTCAAGAGATGAAACCGGAGCTTCACGTAAGAACCGGAACCAGATTCGTCCACCCATCTCGTTTGTTCAGCCGAACGTGTATGAGCCTTTGTGGTGGATCTGTGTTCCCATGTTCCCACACTGTGCTCTCTGCAGGTTGCCTGACCCCCAGAGGACCCATGTAATGTGGGCGACCAGCAAGGTAGGTTCCTGTATGGCCTCGGGGGTGTCGGGGAGGTGAGAGGGCAGAGAGGCGGGTGGAACCAGCTTCCTGTGTGGCGGGATGGCCACCGGGTGCCTTTCTCCTGCAGGACTTCGGGATGTCTGGGCTCCGCTTTGGCACGCTGTACACAGAGAACCGGGACGTGGCCACTGCGGTGGCTTCCCTCTGCCGCTATCACGGCCTCAGTGGCTTGGTCCAGTACCAGATGGCACAGCTGCTCCGGGACCGTGGTGACTGCCTGGGCCCGGTCACTTGAGAACTGGGGGGAAGGTTGTAGTCCATCGGGGACTGGCCAGGCATCATGGGTGCTTCTCTCATGAAAAGAATTCAGGGTGGCGTTTGGGAGTCCCAGTGACCTGACTCGGGCACTCCCTGGCTGTGTGGCACCTTCCTTCGCCTCCCCAAACCTCAGTTAGCGTGACTTGTGAATTAGCGATAGCACCTGGCATAAAGAGGCGCTTGGTCAGTGTGAACCCATTGCTATTAGCTGTGAGCACTTAGAAAAAGTAGAAGCTACGGAGGGAAAATGGTTCTAAGGCAAGTCTCTCTCTGTGAGCATCTCAGTGTAGACAGCAAAGGTGGTCTGTAATTGCCACCGTTTATTGAGCCCTGCTAGAGGTTCTCAGTGCACCAGCTCATTTGTCCCTCCCCTGAATCCAGGAGCAGATATTCCTGTATTTTCCCTGGTATTTTGTAGATGAGGACAGGAGGACCAGATACCATACACCTGCTGTAGCAGCTATAATTAAAAAAAAAATAGCGACACCATCAAGTGTCTGCGAGGGTGTGCAGCAGCTGGAACTCTCACGGGCCACCCTGGGAATGCAGGAAGGCGCGGCCACTTTGCAAAGCAATTGGCAGTTGCTTACGAAGTTAAACACACGCTTACCAAACTTACCAAACGGCCCAGCGATCCCTCCCCTAGCTCTTTACCCTTACGGTCACCCAAAACCCACTACGTGAATATTTATAGCTGCTTTGTCCACAATTACTCCACGCTGGAACCCGCTCCCCGCAACGTCCTTGTGGGCATGAACAGGGGAACAGACTGTGGCCCATCCGCACAATGGAATACAACTCTGGCATAAAATCCAAGGCAACGCAGGCTGAGCTCAAAGGCATTGTGCTGAGGGAAAGAGGCCAGTCTCAAAAGATGACGTGATGTGTAATTCTACTTATGTGCCGTTGTGGAAAAGGCAAAAGTAGAGTGACGGAGAACAGGCCAGTGGTTGTGGGGCCATGGGGGAGGCGGGACTACAAATGGCATGAGGGTGTTCTGTGGGGCGAGGGAACTGTTGGTGTCCTGCTTGTGGGGGGGTGGGGGGGTTTACACAAATCTGCACATGTGTTAAAACTCATCAAACTGGACACCACGGAAAGTTAATAAAAAAAGGTGAGAATGGGGGGGGGGTGAAGTTGCCCAAGGCCCCACAAGTTGTCAGCGGACAGGCTGGGACCTGAACCTCAGCCTCTGTGAGTCGGAAGCATTGCTCTGTGAGTGGGCCACCCCTCCGGTAGGATCCACATCCTGAGGGACTTTGTGTCTGCAGGACAGGGAGCTGTCAGGCCAGGTATCTGGATTTCAGGTGCTTTGTACTGGATATTGAATATTTCCATCGCCCCCATCATCCAGCTGGAGGAAGGGTCCTGGCCTTTTTGTTGTCAGTGTTTACACTCCTGGGACAGAGTGAAGGATTGATGAGAGTTTTGTGTTTTGGCCTCTCTTTGTACCCAGACTGGATCAACCATGTGTACCTACCTGAGAACCATGCCCGGCTCAAGGCTGCCCACACCTATGTCTCAGGAGAGCTCCGGGACCTGGGGATCCCCTTCCTCAGCCGTGGGGCAGGCTTCTTCATCTGGGTTGACCTGAGGAAGGTAATGCAGGTGGTGGGGCTGGTGCTCCAGGCTGGGAGGGAGTTTAGGCCTCCCTCCAGCAGCTGAGGGGCAGGGCTGTCTCATTTGCATCCTGAGCCCCTCCCCCCCTCCCAGTACCTGCCCGAGGCCACCTTTAAGGAGGAAATGCTGCTTTGGCGCCGCTTTTTGGACAACAAGGTACTGCTGTCCTGTGGCAAAGCCTTCCAGTGTAAAGAGCCTGGCTGGTTCCGCTTGGTCTTCTCGGACAAGGCCCACCGGCTTTGCCTGGGTAAGCGATCTCACTTCCTCACACACCCTTCGGTCTGCCTTCCCTCCTCCGGTCCCCGCTGTGGCTCCAGCAGCCTTAGCTCGTGCATCCTGCCGCCCAGCTATCGGTGCCAATGCAGCTGTCCCTTCTTCCCAGGGATGCAGAGGGTCCGGCAGGTGCTGGAGGCCAAATCCCAGGTGCCAGATGACCCCGCTTCCTGTCAGAGCCAGGAGTCAGGGAACCAGCGCAGGTGAGCTGGTCGTTGCCTGGTGACCGCAGGACCTGGCAGTCGCCACCAATCTGACCCATTTGGGGCTGTGAAGACTGGCGGGGGCGAGCCGTTTGCCAGGAGGGTACCTGACTTGGCCTTGGCCCTGAAGAAGAACCATTGCTTGCCTCTCTCAGTGGCGGTGAGACTCCTCCAGGGGTGCTTTGACTCAGCCCCACCCCCTCTATTAAACAAGACTGGGAGAAACTAGAAGCCTCGGCTGTAATTTGCTGAATGGAGGAGTCGTGACTGCTGCTAACCACAGCCCTTAGGACCCACCCCTCCCAGGATGTGAGAACAAAACAATGCGTACCTTTCTTCCTTCTTCTTTGTTGCCAGGGAAACAAGTTAGAGGAGCAACACATATGAGAGAGAATATGCCCCCCGAAATAAACAAGAGTGATAATCCCCGAACTGCTAGGTGAAAGGAATTCTGTATGTTCAGATTGTTCTCCCCACGTTAGGATGTGTGGGCCCACAGTACACCTGGGACCTGGGACGGGCCTCCACTTGGGCGGTGGTGAAGAGGACCCTGTGCTGGTGATCAGGAAGAACTTCTCTCCCTCCTCCTTCCTGGCAGGGAGCTGCCCTCACTGATGATCTCAAACCTGAGTGGTCTAGCCATGACTGGGGGGGGATACGGGCTAGACCTTGAACCAAGGCTTTCCACCCTATGCATGCAAAGGACCACTCACCCCATCTCCAGGGGTGCTTTAGTCCAGGGCCCAGATGAGCTTTCTGAACTGATCTTAAAGCTTTGCGCTGAGGACCCTTCTCTGGTGTCTACGCTCCTGATAAGAAAAGCTGTCTCTTTCCTTGTTTCTGTTTTAAGAGAATGTCAGTGCGATCAGTGTTTCATTTCTGTAAACCATGGTGCTCAGTTTAGGATTTGCTGTCCTCTATCTTTCTGCCTTTCATTTATTCATTTCTTCTCCCTGTCTTTTCTTGAATATGTTCCATGTGCCAGATACTGTGCTGGCAGTTTCTATGCGTTATTTCTTACTTTAACAACAAGCTGATGTTATTATCCCCCATTTTAGAGATGAGGAAATGGAGTCTCAAAGATATGGAATGATGTTCCCAACGTCACGTAACTAAAAAGTATCAGAGCCGGGATTCAGAAAGTCGGATTGGTTTGGTTGAAAGTCCTGTGCTGTTTTTACTCTGTCACACCAGGTTCCAGCAAGATGCTCTGACTCTCTCCAGGCCTGAGAATCAGGCTTTGTGTTGTCATTGTCGCCCCCTTTAATTATTCTTCAGTGTCTTTGGCTAAGTATTGCTCCTGTCTATTCCCACTTCAAGGAAACATTGGTACTAGGATTTGCTGAGTCACTGGAAAGCCTTCAGGTTTACAGAGGATCAGAATGAGAATGGCCACATGGAGAGCCCTTTGCATCCCCTTCAAAAGCCTCCGTTGTGATGCTTGCCATTGCTTAGGGTCCCCCAGGGAAGGATCCAGGTGATACATTCCAGTTTAGAATTCTCAGAAGAATGACTACTCTTTCTTCAGAGGGAATCTAAGGTGGCTTCCCAGCAGAGGCGGACTGAACCGGGAATTGGCCTGAATGTTTCAGTAGGCAGAAGAGGGGCCTACAATCCCAGCTGGCCTGTGCTGTGCTGATGGGCTGTGCTCCACGTGTATCTCTTTGTGAAGTGTGGGTCCGGCATATTCTACCCCCATCTCATGTCCTCCCTAGTCACCTTTCTGCTTCGCTCTTTACTGCAGCCAGCCAGCCGTGTGTGTGCTTAGCCCAAGGGCACCTCAGGTGCTCCAAATGTCACTTTCTGGCACAGCCACTTGGGGCACATGTACGCTGGGAGGTCTGAGGGAGTTCACACTTCTGGGATGATCCTTGAGCAATGGGGGCTGGGGCAGGAACCAGTGGATAAATATCCCTCCCTGCAGTAGACAGTTCAGACGTTCTGCGTGGCTTCTTCAAGAGTCCTGCTGGGAGTGAGCCCCGGGTGCCCACGACAGTAGCCTGCTCTGTAACACACCCCTGGATGGGCTTTCTCTTTTCTCCTGGACTCATTCCGATTTCACTATTCCCTTAAGATTACTTCCCAAAATAGTTACTTGCATCAAGCCTCTCTCTCAGGGAAGGGCAAGACAGAGGGCACATGATAGGTGAACAACATCCACCATGTATTTTCTGAGCTCAAGCCATTTTCCCCCACAACCCTGAGATGCAGGCCCAGGTTTGGGCACCAAGTGATTGGATTTCTGTGAGTCTTTGGGAGAACCCTCTACTGTTGGCAGTTACAGGGCGAAAGGTTTTTCATAGGGAAATAATATATTTCCCTTTCTCAATCGATGAGAATTTCTAAGTTATTCCTTTACTTAAGACTTGTTTATAAAAATGGTGAACACAGCTCATATTTAAACAGAAGGGTAGAGGGTTTATTGAATTTACTAGGAAGGGGAAGGACAGATGTTTCAGGCATGACTCTAGCCAGGAGTTCAAATGATGCCATCAGATTTCGTGCTCGCTCCCGTATCCTCTATGTAGCCTCATTTCAGACATGCTCCATTTAGGTGGTGGCAAGATGGCTTCCAGACAGCTCCAAGCGCCGTGCTCCTTGTAGCAGATGCCTACAGGGTGTTTGAAGGATAGATACCCTTTCTTCCTCAGCATTCATGTCTCTCCTGTTCCAGGAGGCCAACTGGCCTTCCCTCAGTCACCCGTATTCCAGGGGAATGTGGTGCTCGGAGCCCAGGTTCTGTTCATCTGCCCACCCTGCTCTCCTAACACATTGATGTTTCCCATTCGGGCTTCCTTCCTCACGGTCTCAATATGGCCCCAGAAGCTCCACACGTCACCCCCTCACCAAGTGCTTCCAGAGACAGAGAGGAGAGTATGTTTTCTGGTGCCTCCTTTTTGCTTTGTTTCAGTCATTTATTCGCTCATTTATTTAAAAAAGATATTTGTGGGGCGCCTGGGTGGCTCAGTCGGTTGAGTGTTTGACTCCAGCTCAGGTCGTGATCTCCTGGTTTGTGGATTCATGCCCCATGTCGGGCTCTGCACTGACAGTGTGGAGCCTGCTTCAGATCCTCTGGCCCCTTCTCTCTCTCTGCCCCTTCCCTGCTTGCTCTCTCTCTTTTAAAAACAAACAAACATTAAAAATAAATAAGGGGTGCCTGGGTGGCTTAGTCAGTTGAGCATCTGACTTCAGCTCAGGTTATGATCTCACAGTTTATGGGTTCGAGCCCCACATCAGGCTCTGTGTTGATAGCTCAGAGCCTGGAGCCTGCTTCAGATTCTCTCTCCTTCTATCTTTCTGCCTCCACCGCTCATGCTTTGTCTCTGTCTCTCAAAAATAAATACATGTTAAAAAAATTAAGTAAATAAGAAAGATATTTGTCAGGCTTCAAATGTGTAGGGGTTTGTTATCCAAGCGAGCACTTTGCCAGATACTCTGAAATTATTCACATTCATACTTCCATCATTTATTTATTTTAAAAGTTTATTTTAGAGAGTGCATGCACACAGGGGAGGGGCAGAGAGAGGGGGAGAGAGAGAGAATCCCAAGCAGGGTCCACATTGTCAGTGCAGAGCCTGATGCGGGGCTGGAACATAAGAACCTTGAGATTATGACCGGAGCCAAAATCAAGAGTCAGATGCTTAACCCACTGAGCCAGCCAAGCGCCCCAACATTCATACTTTTAGTATTTTCTTTACCCTTCTCCTAAGCATGGAAATGCCCTTTTACATTTAACTCTTACTCCTTTATTTTCATCTCCTGTGACACTGTTGACTAGTATTTTAGTTAATGCCTAGGTGGTCTGTTTGTTCCTTCTTCCTCCAGAAACTGTGCTTTGGAGACTCATGACAACCCCAGTTTAGGCAAAGACCAGGCAAAATAGAACTTCTACTTTAAATTTTTTAAAATGGTTATTTATTTATTTTGAGAGAGAGAGAGAATAAGCATGAGCGAGGGAGGGTCGGAGAGAGAGAATAAGCATGAGCGAGGGAGGGTCAGAGAGAGAGGGAGAGAGAGAGAATCCCAAGCAGGCTCCACACTATCAGCACAGAGCCCAACGCAGTGCTTGAACTCGGTAACTGTGAGATCATGACCTGAGCCAAAATCAAGAGTCAGATGCTTAACGGCCTGAGCTACCGAGGCGCCCCTTGTTTTTGTTTTTAGACTCTGCAAATAAGAGAGATCACCCAGTATTTGTCTTTCTCTGTCTGACTTATTTAGCACGATACCCTTGAGGTCCATCCATGGTATCACACGTGGCAAGATTTCATTCATTATTATGGCTGAATAATATTCCATTGTACGTGTATATATCCCCTTTTCTTTATGCACTCATCTATTGATGGACAAGTAGGTTGTTTCCATACCTTGGCTACTGTAAATAATGCTGCAGTGAACACGGGGGTAAACATCTAGTTTTTAATCTCCAAATCAGTCATTTTTATTTTTATAGTTTTATACAGCTACTGTTTGTTATTGTTGCTTTAGTCAGTATTTGTTTTGATTTACCCATGAATTTATCAGTTTCATTGTTTGCCATCCGTCCTTCATCTCAGTACTTTCTTCTGGTTCTAACATTCCTTTTCCTGAAATACATCTTTCAGAAATTCCGTTAGGAAGGGTCCACTGATGGTAAATTCTTTCTATTTGTGTCTGTCTCTTTCTATTTGTGTCTCGTATTCTTCAAAGATGGTTTTACTAGGTATACAATTTACATGGGCTGCTAGCTTCTCTTGGCCCTTTTTTCCATTATCTTATGACTTCTGTTTGTTTTTGTTGAGAAGTCTGCTGTTAGTCTCACTGTCCATCCGTTACAGATAGTCATCCCCACCCAATAATGGAAAATTCTCAGCTGCTCTCTCCCTGGATACCAAAATCAAGAGTCGGACACTTAAGCAACTGAGCCACCCAGGTGCCCCAGGCACCTTTCCTCTGATGGGCTTATTGTTCATGTGCTCATTCTGGATTGTGAACTTAACATTTGTTTGGGTTTTATCTGTCAGCATCCTGGGCAGCCTGTGTGGAGGCATGACCCTCTGGGCGGGGGGTCGGAGAGGGGCTGGGCATGGATTTATATTTCCTTCTTCAGGTGCTACCAATCTGGGTTGATGATACGTCATGTTATTCTCTAGGCTTGGAGCTTTCTGGACCATGCTGGTAATATAAATTCAAACCCCACATCGTTGTGAAGCCTGGTGTTAAACGTTCTCGGCAGAGACTCTTCTTTTTCCGCTCTCTGGACAAGACAGTTTTTTGGTTTGTTGTTACTGATGCCGAGTCAATTTTCCAGGCTGGCATCTCACTGTCCTAGCTTTACATGGCCTTCTTGGTATCAGCTCCCCACCTTATACACCCAACTTTGTAGCTTTCACACTCATTTTTCTCACTGTGCTTCATTTCTGGCTCCTGTATATTTTCTTTACGATTTTCGTGAGCCCAGCCACCCACCTGACAGAGTGTTCGTTGTATCTGATGTGGTTTTAATAGGTGTTTTCTAGTTCTCCAGGCTGCCTGCCGGTGTTGTTTAAGCTGAGCCAACATAAAATACCACAGAACGATTCTTTCACAGAGTCTTTTTCCTTGGAGATGACACCTTTCTTCATTCTTGCAAACTGCTGTCATTTAAAGGAAGTGGTAAATCTGGGACTCAGCTGCACACAGGCAATTCTTCCTGCGGGTAGCCTTGCTTTCCCCTGATGATGCCACTTTCCTTGAAAGCCACCCCTTTTCTAACTCCCACCTTTGCTTTTCCTGACTCTCTGTGTAGGTGGGGGTCGGTGCGGTCTCTGTTTTTCTTTCTGTACCTTCAAAGTGAGTAATGCAACATCTTTCTATAGCCTCTCCTCTTTTAACTGCTGACCACTAACACTTTTCTACCTTCTCAGAGGCTTCAGGTCTGGCTTATAGTTTTATTCCCTACTCTTTGCTATCATCCCTAGCTGCTTTAGCATGGCTTCTAATATCATAACTTCTGTGCTTTCCTACCTCCAATCACTGGCATGGTTTCTACCCCTAGAAATGCAGCCACATCGTTCCAGTTACACTGGATTAAAAAAACACTTGGTCTTTCTGATGGCTTCTCCCGTTTTTACACCTCCTCCTTCTCATCTGGGTTTTTGCTCATGACTTTTTCTCTGTCTGGAACGCCCTATTCACAGCAAAGATATTACATCTTGGGTGAAGGCTTCCCAGATCTTTGCAACTGGATGGGTTGCTTTCTCTTTTGAGCCCTGTAACACTTGGTGTATATTCTCCCACACCACTTTTCACCCTCAGTTTTGGCTAATCTTGCTTGTATACTTGTCTTATTCTATTGAGGCCCACCTAGTTCTTGGGCACCCTTTATTCGTATTCACTGAGCACTTACTGTGTTCCAGGCACTGTACATGTGTAGGGTTATAAAAAGTAAGATAGGTTCCTCAGAGGCTGAGCCTAACACAGGCCTTTAACACAGAAAGTCCTCATTTAATGGACGAATAATGATTAATGAAAAGCATATATACTATAGATATATTTAATTCAGAGGAAGACAAAGAAGAAAAAATATTTTCCATCTTTCCACTTATCAAATGGGGTGTATGTACCTGTGCTAAGTTTCCTATGGTTTGGGGAAGATGTGGACTTGGATAGCAGAGCAGTACTCTCTCGGATGTGGAGAAGAAAATGTGGGTTTCCCATCTCCAGAACATTCTCATCCCAGTCTCCCTGTATCTGTGACAAACAGACATTAACTCACAATATCCACGGAATCACTGTTGCTGCGGGAAGCCCCAGTCTCTGGACTCGGAAACATTCCCATGAATGTTGAAGCTGTAAGGGACAACGTCCACCAGGTGGCGCTAAGGGATAGCTGGGCCTAAAATGGATTTGGCGTCTGTCGCCAGTTACCTGTAAACTACACAAGCTCAATGGGGTCATCTCATTAACTTCTCAATAACATCACTCTGCATTTTGATTTAATTTTTTAGACTCCACTTATGCCTTATGACGGGTTTTACTGTGCCTGTATAAGGCCAGATCATGTAAATAATACAGAAAACAAAACAATCTCTTTCCCCCATTTCTACCTTCATAATTACTCCCCCCCCAAAAGTCTTCATCGCTTCTTGGATTCCTTCCAAAAAAAAAATATTATACATAGGCTTGAATATAAACATCTACATGTATAGTTTCTCTCTCCTGTTTTTGCATGTAAATATATTTTACAGAAAAGGGATCATACTTGCTCACCGTTCTAGAGCACGCTTTCATATTAACACACCTTCGAGATTATTTCTATACCGACATCTATACGCATTCTCACATGATTCTATTCTAATCATAACTTTTTTCATAGTTTATTTTGCCGGTTTCCGGTTTTCAGGTATTCTTAGGAACAATGCTGTAATGAGTAATTCTGGTAAACGTTGTTGAGAATACCTGTGGGGTAAAATCCACACAGAGGGATTGGAGGGGCAAGGTTGCGGGCATTTCACGTTTGATGGATACTGCCAAATTGTCCTCCGGCAATCTGCACGCTCGCCGGTGCTGATTGTAATAAAACGTTTACATCTGTGCCAGTTTTGTAAGTGAAGCACGATGCGTAGCTACTTGGGTCTGCAGTTACTTTGACTATGAGCCTGCGGGTCTTTGCGTGAGAGTTTCAGGATGGAGCCTGAGCTGCGCGTGCCTGCCAGGGAGACATCCTAAGCGGTGCCCTGACTCCTCCTGTCCAGCAGGGGGCGCGGGCCCGGCCGCTCCCGCATGCGCAGTGAGCTCTGTGTCAGGCGTCACCAAGCCCGGTCGCTGGCGCCTCGCTCCCCGCTCGCTTGCGCAGACCCGGCGCCGGCGGTGGCGGCCGGCGACTCGGCGCGATTCCTCCTGGGCGGCCGTGGCCCGCGCCCCGCGGCATGCGCCGGTGACCGAGCGCGGGGCCGAGCGGGAAGCAACCGTGGCCGAGGTAAGCGCGGCTCGGAAGGGCCTCGGTGGCAGCGGCAGAGTCGGGCCGGGCCGCCGGGAACCGCGGGCCGCGCGGAGGCCTGAGGGCGGTGAGAGGCGACCCCACCCCCGCCGGGGCCGCTCGCTACTTCTCCAGCTGTGGGAGCGCTTTGATTTCCGCACCGCCTTCTCGTCGCTCCCCTGGCCCGCCCCGCGCTTGGGTGCCCACCTGTCTCCCTTGCCCACGCCTGCCCCGCCGGCCCCTTTCCTCTCTTTCCGGACCCCGAAAAGAGAGGGCCCATCCTGCGCGGTGACCTCTGCCATCCCGCTGCCACCTCCGTCCCGCGAGCTGCGGAGATCTGCTTCCCTACGCGGCGCCTTCTGGAGCGCTGGGCTCTCCCGTGGCCTGTGGCATCCCGGCAGGTTCCGGTGCGCGGAAAGACTGGTGGGGAAGGTGGCCAAAGATGCCCTGAGTTTGGGCATCGGCTCGAAGCTCAGAGGCGTTTGGAGGTTTACTACTGGCGGTGGGAACCAGATCTATGTGTACAGTTTCGAGATTCACATGATTGCTTGGTGTAATTTACTGGGAGTTGCTAATCTGGAAGCGTCCTTGACTTGCTCCTTGTCTGAAGATTCCTTGAAATAGAAACATGCCAATTTTAGTTCTTGGAAGTCAGTTGAGTGCTCTAAGGACTTACATTGGACTTGGTTTGTAAATTTCAGGGCTCACAGGCTATTCGCGGTAGTATATGAGTCAGTTTCCAGCATTTCTCACTTCCGCTGACTTAAGCCTTTTGGCTGCACATGCTGGGTATGGATAGGTTTGGGTCCGTCAAGTTATGCTGGCTTTGCTAATTGAGTGAAAAAGGTAGATCTAATCTAGGGTGTTAAAGGTAATTAGGGGAGGCATGGGGTTTGAGAGCTCAGGCTCGAGAGCCAGACTCCCATCCTCCAAATCCTAGCCTTGGCATTTTCTAGTTTTGTGACATTGTGCAAGTTACTTATGCTTCCCGTTGCACTTTCCCTGTCTGTAAAATGAGGATAATAATAGCTTGTCAGGTGGCACTGTTAGAAAGATTAAATTAATACAAAATGCTTAAAACAGATTGTAGCATGTAGTAAGTCCTCAATAAAGTTTAGTCATTAGTTAGTATATGCACTGTATTATAATTCCCACAAAGAAGCACTTTTTATTCCCCCTTGAAAATTTCACCATTTTTAGGGATGGCTAGCCATAATATAGCTTTAATTATAAAGGACCCTATCAGGTAAGGCAGTGAATTGCAGATTTTCCTACCTTTGCTAATATTTGGTTCCTTTGTTTTCAGGCACTGTTGGGTTGAGTTCCAGTGTAGCAGTGGCCTTGGGAGTTCAGTTGTGAGGCCTTTTCTAAAAAGGTTAAGACCAGAGATTGTGACTCAAAGCATTGGACTAAGTGGATTGGATATAGCCCGAAGCACCAAGGAAAGGGTTTTTCAGGCAAATTTTAGGAATAAATAATTCCAGGAACAGAAAATGCAGCTCATCCTGACATTAGAGTGGAGTTAACAGATTTTTCCAGTGACTCAGTGCTTGACAGCTAGCCAGATGATTCCAGTGTTTTGCAGGGACAGGTTTGATATGTTTTAAGGAAGATGAAGTTTGTAGGGCTTAGTTATGAAATTCTTGTTTCGTCTGGGTTTCATCTGTATTACATGGAACATTACTTAGCAGAAGCCTCCTTTCAGTCTGTTGTCTTCAGAGAAGCTCAGCATCAGGAGCTTTGGACATGGTGGTGGTAGTGAGTGTCCTCTTTGGATGGAAAGACGATTACTTGTTCTCTTGGATGATGGTTTTGGGGAATACATCTTTCTGAGCTTCAGTGTGTGCAAACTGACTACAAGAACATGACAACCAGTAGAAGAGACTGGCAAATATTTATTTATTTTTATTTTTTTTAAATGTTTATTTATTTTTGAGAGAGAGAGCATGAGCAAGGGGAGGGGCAGAGAGAGAGGGGGGCACAGAATCCGAAGCAGGCTCCAGGCTCTGAGCTGTCAGCACAGAGCCCGATGCGGGGCTCGAACTCACGGACTGTGAGATCGTGACCTGAGCCGACGTTGGATGCTTAACCGACTGAGCCACCCAGGTGCCCCAGACTTGCAAATATTTTATATAACGTGGCAGATACTGTGATGAGGTCAGTAAAAGGTGCATGGATGCTCACCAAGAAAGTTCTCTGTTTCTGAAACACCACTGAGTAAGGGACTTTTTCGCTCTATCTCTCATCCTTTCCTTTCCTTTTTCATTTAAGACTTTCTCCCTCATTTTAAAATAGTTTTTATTCTACCTCAAGCATTCACCGTATCTCTTAGCTGTTTGGCAAAAACTTGTGGGAGCTCGCTTAGCCTGTGCAGGGCATACCTTGGAAATGTGAGTTTATATCTTGGAATAGCCCTCAGCCCCTGGGGGATGGGCTTCAGTGGATAAATGCCATAGCTTCTGATCCTTTAAAGAGACAGTTCGGAGGTGTGTTCCATATAGTCCCGCAGATGGATCCTTCTGCAGGGGACAGAAGCCCATTTCCCAGCTCAGTGCGGTAACCCCGATGGCTTTCTGTCCTTCCCCAACTCCTCTCCTTTGTCCCTCACTCTGGCTCTGTGGACTCCCCTTCTGCCAGCTACCTGCTTTCAAGTTTTTTTTTTCTTAGTTTGGCAGAACATAAACTGAAGACAGATGGTACGAGAAGTGGCTCTAGAAAGCCAGCCCTGATGAGAATAGTATTGTGAAACTGGAATCCTTCACCCTCAGATGGCAACGAGGACCCCTCTGCTGGTGTTGGGAACCATTGGTACTCTCTGGCATCACAGTTACATGACTTGCCGGCGGTGGGAGGGATGCGATTCAGGTAGAAGGGGAAGCGGTGGCCACTGTAGGTGGCTCTAACACTTGAGCAGTATGTGGACAACGGTAATGATAAGGCCAGCGGAGTTGGCTGTCTCTTGCCTTCTTCCCGGGAGCCTTGAGGTAAGGTCTGGCTCACGTCAGCCAGATACCAACTCAGGATACACCGTGAGCGACAGAAGGCTCTGTGGCGGCATCTCCTGCAGCTGGAGGGCAGGCTGTTGAAAATCAGCCCCAGAGCTTCATCATCATCACGCAGAACTGCAGGGGAGGCCAAATGCACAGCCTTGGCAGGCGGCCGCTGCTAAAGCGAGACCGGGTGAGACCAGGGTGGAGATGTTTGGTAGAAGCGCTGAGAACTTTGAAGCCCCAGGTTTCCTTGGATCCCCTGGGCCAGCGGAAGGATCCACTGCTTTTTGGACACTCTGCAAAGACCTCGCTTAAGGCCATTGCCTTGCAGGATGGTATATATCCTCCTCAAGATCTGCCTCCCCCTTCACCAGATCTCAGCATTGCCCAAGTGGGCAAGGACAGTCCCTGCTACTGGAGAAATAGCTTTTGTACTGAATGAGCTACAGGACCTGGCTCACAGGCAGGAGCAGGAGCTGGGGGCGCACGCGTGGGAGTGAGTCTGGAGGTCGCTAGGTGAAGAGCGGGCTAGCGGTGGCCTGTAAAGCCGCTTGGGACAGGCTGTGTTGCTTTGGGAGTGTTCCCTCAGGATTCAGGATTTAATGATCTTGCAAGAACAACTGGAGCCAATCTGCTGGACAGATTCCTTGAAACTTGAACGTGACAGTGCTCGGTACCACTGGTTCTCAGCTAGGGGTGACTTGGCCTCCCCGGGGGATGTTTGGCGATCCGGATATGTGGCGGGTTGTCACAACTGGGGGTTGTTTCTGCCTCCCCCGCAGGAAAGGATGACCTGGCTCAAAATGTCGGTGGTGCCGGTAGGGCCTGGCCTATGGTAAAGGAGGTGGAGACGCCAGAGCTGTCTTGGCAGGTGTTGAGGAAGTTATGAGGGGCATAGGGAAGTGGAGATTTGCACTTGATTTATTGCTTGAGGCTGGTGTTCCCAGGAGGGCTCACTCCCTTCTGTCTGGTAACGTGGACACCCAGAGGAGGCCAGCATCTTTGAGAAGCTTGGTGTCGGTTGTCCCCTGCGGGCCAGAATTGACTCCAGCACGTGTGACATGGAATTGGGTTCCTGAGGATCTGTGAGCATGATAGGATTCTGAAGTAGCAGAGGTGGTGGCACTAACCATCCGTGACATGGTAGACCAATACTCCTAGTGGGATATAAGGCCCAAATCGTAACCTATGTGTCTTCTGTGATGCTAAAAGAGTATGGTCTTCTTCTTCTTTTTTTTTTTTTAATTTTTTTTAACGTTTCATTTATTTTTAAGAGAGAGAGAGAGACAGGGTACGAGGTGGGGAGGGACAGACAGACAGGGAGACACAGAAGGTGAAGTAGGCTCCAGGCTCTGAGCTGTCAGCACAGAGCCCACTCGTGAACCACGAGATTGTGACCTGAGCCGAAGTCAGATGCTCAACTGACTGAGCCACCCAGGCGCCCCTAGAGTATGGTATTCTTGAGGGCAGTATAGATGGGCGGCCAACTAGGGCATCGCTTGACTTGTTTTCCCAGAAAAAAAACCCCAAAAAAAACAACAACCCAAGAGTGGGCAAATAGACGCCTGGTGTCAGCTGTTGTAATGGAAAAATCCTGTTTTCCGACATGAGCTCAGACCCATATCCTATGTATTGAGAGGGAGGCTGGATCTCTCTGAAGAGGACTTTGCAGCATCCCTGCAAATACAGACAGAGGTTCACCCAGTCCTTCCTCAAGAAACTGCAGCTCTGTATCAGACTGACGTACACCAAAGAAAGGATAGTATCCAGATATTTTGGCGGTTGTTGAGTACAGAGTATGAGCTGATAATAATGCCAGGCAACCCTCAAGCAGTAGTGTGCAGTTGGGAGATAAATGCCTTGGGCTCTCATCCTTCTGAGGGACAGAAGGTGTAGTCCACATGATTCTTAAAGGCTTCCCAGCCCTCCTAGAGTCCCTGTTGCCCACTGCAGTGACCGGCTTAAATCACGCACCTCTTACTGGCTTTCCCTGGTTCCCTGTCTCTCTCTTCTTGATAGCTGCTCTGGCTTTCTGAGGTCACCTTCCAAGTAAGTAAACGACCTGCACCTCCATCCTTGTCTCTGGTTCTTTTTTTGGGGGGGCGGGGGGCAGAGGGACCAAACTGACGAGTAGAAGCAAAATGTGATGCCTAGGACTCTAACGTAGGAGCATTAGCTCCTCTTCTCTCCAGCCCTTATGCTGACCACCTGGGACTCTGGAGCCTGTTCACATTCCTGCCAGGATGTGCCAGGTCCCTGCCAGCACTGGGTGGTGTGTTTGATTCTTATACTTCTTGCGCTCGTGGGTAGATGGTGTCTCATTGTGGTTGTACTTTCCCCGATTAATGAGACTAAACGTGTTTCTCAAAAGTTGATGTGCTGGTTTTGTTTCCCCTTCTGTGAAATTCCTGTTTGTCTTTTGTCCAGTTTTCTATTTTTTGTTTGTTTTGTTTTTATTGTTTTGTAGGCATTCTTTATTCTCATTGCTAGTCTTTATTGGTTATATGTATTGCAGGTATCTACTAGTTTATTGATTGTCTTTTAACTTACGGTGTCCTTTTTTTACAAAAAAACTATTTATTTATTGAGAGAGAGGAGACAGAGAGAGTGAGCAGGGGAAGGGCAGAGAGAGAGAGGGAAAGAGAGAGAGAGAATCCCAAGCAGGCTCCACACTTTTAGTGCAGATCCTGACATGGGGCTCGTACCCACGAACCGCAACCAAGACTTGGTCGCTTAACCAACTGAGCCACCCAGGCAACCCGATGAACAAAAATTCTTAATTGTGACACAGAATTTATCATTTTATCTTTTTATGGTTTGCACTTTTTTGTATTTTGTTTTAGAAATCATTCTCTGCTCAGAAGCCGTAGAGATCTCTGTTCTAAATATTTTATAGTTTTGCCTGTAATGTGTAGCTTTTTAATCTACCTTGGATAGATTTTTGTCCCCTCTGGCCGCTTTTAACATTTTTCTTTGGCTTTCTTTTCAGTAGTTTTACTTTGACATATGTAGGTGGGGTTTTCTTTGTATATATTCTGCTTGGACTTGAGATCTTGAATCTGTGAGTTGGTATCTTTCATTATATTAGGAAAAACTTATCAGAAGACAGCTGGATTCTCATATCTATTTCTGCAGTCTTTGCAATACCATGGATCACATGGCCTCAAAAATGAAAGTGAAAAATCTTACCAGTATTATTATAAAAACACTTCAGAGCCTTTGAAAGGATTGTGGGGAGCCCTCAGACATACTTTGAAATCCACCTGTGTGAGATTTTGGTATTAAGGTTATACTAGTCTCCTAATATAAGCTGGGGAATGTTTCACCTTTTTTCTGAACTTGGAACTTATTTGTGTAAAATTGGAATTATTTCTTGAATGTGTAGTAAAACTTGGGAAATCTTCTGGGCCTAGGATTTGCTTTCTAGGAAGATTTTTAAACCGTTGATTTGATTTCTTTAATGTTATACAAATATTCAGGTTTGCTGTTACTCCTTGAAAAATTTTATATATATATATATATATATATATATATATATATATATATATATATATATATTTTTTTTTTTTTTTTTTAAATGGTTATTTTGAGAGAGAGAGAGAGAATGAGCAGGGGAGGGACAGAGAGAGAGGGGGAGAGAGAATCCCAAGCAGGTTCCACACTGTCAGTGCAGAGCCCAGTGTGGTGCTCAAACCCACAAACCATGAGATCATGACCTGAGCCAAAATCAAGAGTCAGATGCCCCAACCAACTGAGCCACCCAGGTGCCCTGGGAAATTAAATTTTATATATAAATCAAATTTATATATATGTATATATATATGTATATATATATACACACACACACATATAATGTGTGTGTGATTTTTTTTAAGGTTTTATTTATTTTTGAAAGAGCACAAACGGGGGGAGATGCAGAGAGAGAAGGGGACAGAGGATCAGAAGCAGTCTCTGTGCTGAAACTCATGAACTGCGAGATCATGGCTAGAGCCGAAGTCAGACACTCAACCGACTTGAGCCACCCAGATGCCCCCGGGTAAATTATATTAAAGATTTTTTAAAAATGTTTGTTTATATTTGAGACAACGCAAGAGACAGAGTGCAAGTGGCTAAGTGCCAGAGAGAGAGGGAGACACAGAATCTGAAGCAGGCTCCAGGCTCTGAGCTGTCAGCACACAGCTCGATGTGGGGCTTGAACTCACAAACCATGAGATCATGACCTGAGCCGAAGTCGGACGCCCAACCGACTGAGCCATTCAGGTGCCCCAAGAAATTATATTTTTAAAGAATTTTTCTAGTTCATCTAAGTTTTCAAATACCTTGGCATAAGTTTATTGATATCATCTTATCTTTTAAATACAGGCAGCATTTAGAGTTATGTTCCCCTTTTCATTCTAGATATTTATTTGTGCTTTTTTTCTCTTTATCTTGATTAATCCTACCAGAAGTATATCAAATGTCAATTTTATTCATACATTTTTTTAAAAAAGCAAACTTTAGCTTTGTTGATCATTTCTGTTTTGTTTAATTAGTTAATTACTGTGTTTTTATTATTTCCTTCTACTTAGGTTTATTTTGTTGTGATAGTGCCTTTCTCATAGTCTATAACTTGTGAACATTTGTAAGCTCATGTGTGGATTCTATTTTTGTTCCATTAATCCCACTTTTGTTACATATGAAATCAGTTTTTTTCTAAATTATGGGTGTCTAAATTATTGGCTGATTGAACTGATCTAGTAGGTAAGGCCAGAATTTTAACAAAAGCAGTAGAATAACAATGGAAAAAATTTAGTATTCATTACATATTCTATGGCTACTGCTGTATACTAAGATTAAATGTTTTGTCAAGCTTTTATTTCAAATACACACACACACACACACACACACACACACACACACACACACACCCACCCCTGTGTCTGTACTGGGTCAATATAAAATGTAAAATGTAAAATGCATTTCTTATGGCAGGTTTTAGTTAAGAAAAAAAAAAGCTTGAAAGCCACTGTGTTAAATTGGTTTGTTTAATTTCAGTAAAGATTTCAAACCTGTTTGCACAAAATAAACACTGAGGAGCCTGCTAAACTGACAGATTCTATGACCCTATTTTAGACCTGCTAATACAAAGCTCCCACATTGGGGCCAAGGACTGTTTTGTAACAAGCCGTCTCTGTGATTCTCACCCGTTGGGTGTTCGACAACCACTGATTCAGGCTGTAAATACACCTGGAGAGCCTGTGGGACGTTCTAACTTGGGGCAGTGAAGGACGTGGAGCGTGCAGCTGGCTCCTGGCACACATTTGTCCTGAAACTTCCTGTCTTCTAAGTCGCGCAGAGACCCAAGAGTGTGGCAAGAAAGCTCTGGGGCGGGGGGGGGGGGGGGCTGGCAGTGGTAGGGAGTAGGGGCAAACTGGTTGTTAGAATGGCAGAAAAAGTGAAATCACTCCCATGTTCCTGGACCCAATGGGTATATATTGGATGACTGATGTATATTCCCCAACGATGCTAATTTTTGAGCTTAAAATGTGTGCGCTTTCGTGCATCAGTCTGTGACCAGCAAATTTTCTAGGTTCTAACTCATGGTCTCAAGAGATGGGAGTTGAAATCGTTCATGACTATTTACATTTTGCCCAAAAAGCTGATAAGGGTTACAGCCTTCAGAGCTTGGCGGTATTCAGCTAGCTGGGCAGGGGACAGTTTTGTGGTCTGGGCAGCAGTTGGGGAGAGCTCCATTTAGCCAAAGTAAAAATGGCTGTTAACCTTTGCGATGGTCTGTGGACTCCTCAGTTATTTTCTCTTTTTATTAATAGCTTTTCTGCAAGACCAGTGAGTGGAATGAGGCCATTTCATAGGCTGGGACTTTGACACTTGGCATGCCACAGTAGCTTACTGCAGTAACCTCGTGGGTCTGTGAGGCGTGGCGCCACCCACGTGGCTCTGCCCTCCCTACAGTATCTAGGCATCGGATGGGGCAGGTTTGTCTGGTAAGGATCCTAAGTTGTGATCTACAAGGAAAGTCTGTCTTTTCAGTTGAGGACTAAGAATTTTCTATCAGTCAGCGATGGTTATTGGCTGTTTCATTTACGTATTGCTGTATGACAAACCAACCCCAAGTGTTGTGGCTTAAATGACAGTAACAACCATGGATTTGCTCCAGATCCTGGGGTTGGTTCTTACCTCTTCCACAGAGTTTCCACTGGGGTCTCCCTGCAGTTGCCTTCAGCTGGGAGCCCAGCTTCCTTGCGGTGTGGCAGCCGGAGTCCCAGAGGACAAAAGCAGCCGCTGCCGAGTCTCTTAAGGCCTGAGCTCAGAAGCCCTCGAATGTCACTTCTGCCATATTCTCTTGGTCAGAGCAGGTCACGAGGCTAGCCCAGATTCGCATTCTGCCTTTTGATGGGAAAAGTAGCACGCACCCTCAAAGATGTAGATTGCTGGCACCAATCTTTGGAAATCGATCCACCACATTGGGCCTTCTTTCCCTCCTCCCGATCTCCCTGTGCTCTTCTTCATTCCTTCCTTCTAAGCGTGTCATCTGTCACCTTCATTATGAAGCACCAGCACCAATGTGTGTTTTACTTAAATATTAATCTTTTCTTCTCTAACAACCCTTGGCACTTCATTGATACTTTCCTAGTGATATTTTTACATTTGGCATTTTGTTAGAGTTTTGTCTTACCTCCCCCAGTGAATATCCGTTCCCATGAGGTGGGGCCTTTGCTTTCCTCCTCGTTTCCTGCACAGTGCGTGGTGGGTGCCTGCTCACCCGGGGCTGCTTGGGTAAGTGAATGAAAGCAGATTTTAGAATAACCAAGAGTCAGCTTGTCTAGATGAAGCATCAGTTTCTATTGGGCAAGTGTTAGAGAAAACAAAGCAAAACAACTATCTAGCTAGTCTGCTTTTGATTTTTCTTCCTTGGTCAGAGCCCTTCTTCCTAGGCCCCACACAGTTACCACTTAATGCTTTCCTTGTATGTATAATTATAGGCTATAGTTCTCTTTTTATATTTATCAATATTTATGTTTAGTATGTGTAGTATTAAATGTGTCATGTAGCATTTAATGCACAAATATATATTTGTCTATGTTTATAAGAAGGGTCAAAAATCCCTTTTCGTCATTTCATCAAATCACTTAAGGGAAAGAAATAGGTATACTAAGTCATTTGCCACCCTAAAGACTTCATTTGTCTCGTTTCTCCCCCTGGAACTAGGAGCGTGAGGAAGAGGCTGCCTGTGTCATTATGTGTGCGTCGGTCAAGTACAATATCCGGGGTCCTGCCCTCATCCCAAGAATGAAGAGCAAGCACCGAATCTACTACATCACCCTCTTCTCCATTGTCCTCCTGGGCCTCATTGCCACTGGCATGTTCCAGTTCTGGCCGCATTCCATCGAGTCCTCCAGCGACTGGAGCGTGGAGAAGCGCAGCGTCCGGGACGTGCCGGTGGTCAGGCTGCCCGCCGACAGCCCCATCCCCGAGCGGGGCGATCTCAGCTGCAGGATGCACACGTGCTTTGACGTCTACCGCTGTGGCTTCAACCCAAAGAACAAAATCAAGGTGTACATCTACTCTCTGAAGAAGTACGTGGATGACTTTGGTGTCCCAGTCAGCAACACCATCTCCCGGGAGTATAACGAACTGCTCACGGCCATCTCTGACAGTGACTACTACACCGATGACATCAGCCGCGCCTGCCTGTTCGTCCCGTCCATCGACGTACTTAACCAGAACACGCTCCGCATTAAGGAGACGGCACAAGCCTTGGCCCAGCTCTCTAGGTAGCTAGTACTTTCGCAGACGGGAGCGCAGTCCTTGGGGAACTAAAGGGAAGGCCAGGGAGAGGGAGTGGTTCTTCTCTTGATCTGGCTCCAGCTGCTGTCTCTTTGCTCGAGGGAGGGCATGCGTGTGAGTGACTGACTTGGGGGACGAGGCCAACGCCATAAGCACCTGGCCTCTGTTCCAGTGAAAAGCATTTGGCCATCAGTGCTATTGCTGTGGGCTCTCAGCATCTCAGAGTTTAGAATCTAAGGATGGCTTATCTTCCCACACCTTTCCTTTTATGCTTAAATGTTCCCTCTTTGTTACTTACACAATACATGTTCACTGTAAAAAGTCTGAAAATACAAGGAAGCAAAAAGAAGAACGTAAGGTTTGTTCCATGATGCTGCTGTGATGTTAGTTTCCGGTCACTTTTTTTTAAATGTTTTATTTGTTTTTTGAGAGAGAGAGTGCGAGTAGGGCAGGGGCAGAGAGATTGGGGGACAGGGGATCTGAAGCGGGCTCTATGCTGACAGGCTGACAGCAGCGAGCCTGAAGGGGGGCTCGGACTCACGAACCACGACATCATGACCTGAGCTGAAGTCAGATGCTCAACCGACTGAGCCACCCAGGCACCCCTTCCAGTCACTTTTGTATAAAAAATAAATACATATGCGTGTAATATTCATTTTTGTATGAAATATATGCATACCTCAGTGTACATATACATTTTGTCAAGGGATTACACATTATATATTCTTACGCTGTCTTTCTCCCCTGATATGTTATGAATCTGTTTCCAAATAATTTCATATTCTTTTACTATATAATTTTAAGAGTTGTATAGCATTCCATTTTACACGTTCCATTCTGTATTTAAGCCAGCCTTATATATTTTATATATTTTTTTGTTTCTTTAACCAGATGGTGCACATTCAGATAGTTTTCAGGTTGTCCTAATCATGGGCACTTCTGTAGTGGACAGACTTCAAGTAAACATCCACCCATGTTTTTCTTTTGAGGAACCAGGGTGGCCTGGGATGTCCTCTTGGGATTTCTAGGAATTCACTTTGCACACCTGAGAAGTGGGCCTATTTTGGGTTGGGGATATTTGCTGCTTGTCATTCAGTAACTGACCCTTGTATTTGTTTCTTGGGAGTTGACATGTGAATTCCCCTACATGTATAATTTTTTTTTTTTAATAGGTGGGATCGAGGTACAAACCACCTGCTGTTCAACATGTTGCCTGGAGGTCCCCCCGATTATAACACAGCGCTGGATGTCCCCAGAGACAGGTAACTGTATTTGGAGTTGTCCCTGTGAGGGGTTTCTGAGGATCAAGGAAATACAAGACCCTTTCCTTCCTGTGAAGTCATTTTCTAAGCCTAGTGGGACAGACTGTGTCATCAGAATTGTTAAATTAAAAAAAATGCCCTTGGCATTTACCTCCTTAGGACCTGGAAGTAGTGAGACCTGACCTACTTAAATCTGTTGTGTTGAACCGACCAGAACTTCCATTGTAGCATTGCATTTTAGTTAGTGTATTTATTTATTTATAAAAATTTTTTGTGTATTTATTTATTTTGAGAGAGAATGTGCACACAAATGGGGGAGGGGCAGAGAGAAGGAGAAACAGAGTCCCACGCAGGCTCCACGCCATCAGCACAGAGCCTGATGTGGGGCCCGAACCCACGAACTGTGAGCTCGTGACCTGAGTTGAGATCAAGAGTCGGAGGCTTAACTGACTGCACCATCCAGGCGCCCCTGTAGCATCGCATTTTAAAAAACTGTCTTTTTTTCTCGGTCTGACTTATGCTGTCCTTAGTGCCGCACCCCCACCCCCAAGACCCGGTTCATGATTGGCTTGTGTGTGCTCTGTCTGAATTTGGGAGCGTTTGCCAAAAGTGGAGTCACAGCTCACTGTGGGAAGGGGGTGCGGAGGTGTGAAAGTGACACCCACAGCCCGTCACGTCGGAGGACAGGGTGGGGGCAGTCTGGTTGTCATTTACTCTCCATTGCCTAAGTCAGTGGGACTCTTCCTTCCTCCCTCCCCTCCTCGCCCCCACCCATTTCTTGCCTTCCTTTCTTCCTGATGAAGCCTTCCCGACAGCACTTATGTTACGGGGTGGCCGAGATTGCATGATTATGATTCTTAGTTCACGTACTGTACTTGTCAGCCCTTTCATACAGCGGCTGAACCCCTTGGGCTGGAGGCTTCCTGGAAGGCTTGGGAATGAGGTCCGCTTGGCCTTCCTCTCCTGGTACTTGATTCAAGGCTTTGAGGAGAGCAGAAATGTTAGGCCCAGGGTAGGGCTCCCGGGCAGTGCTCAAGGTATAGGATTGTTGTAAACTTATGTTGTAAACTTATGTAAACTTATGTAAACTCACTTAAAAGTAATTTTATTATGGTTGATATTTAATTCTTAAAGTGATTCTTACTGGCAAAGGTTAGAGAATGACCCGAGGCCAGCCATGCTCTCAGCTTCCCGGAGGCTGACACTGTTGTCATTTGTGAAAATCTGCACTTAACACTACTTTTCCCTGGAAAATTAAACCCAAGCTCTTTTCGCTTTATGTGATTATATAGGGTCAGTGTTGTGTTTTTATCTGGAAATACTGTTAATGCTACAAGAGACCTACACTCCAGGACCACTCTTCACCTTTGGTGTAGGAACCGTTTTGGTCGATAGAGGGCAGTCAGGCCACACACATTCGGTAGAAACCAGCCGAACACAAGGTGAGCCCTGGTTTGGCCCTCAGCCCCAGCCAGACCTGAGTGGGCTACTGTTTTATGGATTTGGTTGCTCGGGGAAAGAGAAATACTTTAGGGAACAGAGAAGGGGAGAAAAAGCTGTTAGGAATGCAGTGTCTCTACCTGCTGTTTTGGGTTTATTTTGAGAAGGCCTTCTTTCTTTCTTTCTTTTAAATTTTTAAGGTTTATTTATTTTAGAGAGAGAGAGAGAGAGAGAACGAGCAGAGGCAGAGAGAAAGGGAGACACAGAATCTGAAGCGGGCTCCAGGCTCTGAGCTGTCAGCACAGAACCTGATGCAGGACTTGAACCCACGAACTGCGAGATCATGACCTGAGCCAAAGTTGGATGCTTAACCGACTGAGCCATCCAGGCGCCCCGCCCCCCCTTTTTTTTAATTGTTTATTTTTGATAGAGAGAGAAGGCCTTATTTCTATATGGGACGTTTCACTTTTTGCTGACATTTTGGTATATGTATTTGCATGGGAGAAGGATTTTATTTTTATCAAGTGCATATGTGAAATGGGGTTTCATGTCTCTGCGGGAAAGTGTCAGGTGGTCAGGAAGAAGTTTGAGTTCCTGCTAGTGCTTAGGTGTTAAGGATCAGGAAGGTTAAATCTTTTTCCCTGCGCATGTATTTTTGTAAGTGATTATGGCAATCCTATAGCAAGTAATGAATCACTGTTTAGTCTTCCTTTATCTCTGTACATGGGAAATTGCGTTTTGAGACCTGGGTGGTCTTCTGGAAGGAAGGAAGAGCAGATTTTTTGTTAGTTTTTCTTATCATTTGTCCTTGCTCCTGGATTCAGAGGAAGCAAGAGCCATGAATATACACTGGTTTTAGCAGGAGCTGCGTATCAGGTTATTTGGAAATTAGAAAACAGGCAGCCTAGATTAGACTGTTTCTTAGGGTCTCCTGAAGTCTAAGGTCATAGGTGTGATTATTTGAGAATGATTTGACCCAGGGAAATGCAAGGAACAGGACAGAAGGAAATGTCTTCTCAGCATATAATCTTTCGTGCTGCTTAAATCTGTCTTTATTTCTCTTTCAATTTTTAAAGATCCTACACATGATATACCTGATAATGTACACTTTCTTTGTACAAGATTATAACAATATGCAAGTGTATAAAGAGTGAAATATAAAAGTAAGCTTTCAAACACTCCTCTATTTTCACTCCCTTACCGAAAGATAATTAAGTACTATGTATTTTTTCTAGCCTTTTTCCTATGGGTTTATACATAAACGTGTGTGTGTGTGTGTGAGAGAGACACCCATTTTTTAAAGTTTTCTTTATTTTTTGAGAAAGAGAGAGCTAGAGGGAGAGAGAGAGAGAAAATTACAAGCAGGCTGCACACTATCAGCATGGAGCCTGATGTGGGGCTCAGACCCACCAACTGAACTGTGAGATCGTGACCTGAGCGGAAATCAAGAGTTGGACGCACAACTGGCTGAGCCACCCAGGTGCCCCGGTATATATGCCCACTTTATGGATGTATGTATGTTTATTTAGAGAGAGCGAGTACGTGCACGTGCATGAATGGAGGAGGGGCAGAGAGAGAGGGAGAGAGAACCCCAAGCAGGCTCCATGCTGTCAGCGCAGAGCCCGACAGAGGGCTCAGACTCACGAGCCATGAGATCATGACCGGAACCAAAATCAAGAGTCAGTGGTTTAACCGACTGAACCACCCAGTCACCTCTGTATACACCCATTTTAAGTGGGAGCAAATTATACCTCTTCAATGCCTTATTCTACTAATCTTTGTTTTCTCATATATGTTCTGTAATACTATTACTACCCTGGATTTTTATTATCATTTCTTTGCACGTATCTCTCACAGATTTCCACTTTGTGTGGGTTTTATTTAACTTGTTATGGAAAGTTTCAAACCTATATAAAAGAAGAGATGATGAGGCACCTGAGTGGCTCAGTCACTTGAGCATCCGACTCTTGATTTCCGCTCAGGATCCCAGGTCACTGGATTGGGCCCTGTGTATGGCTCCACACTGAGTGTGGAGCCTGCTTAAGATTCTCTCTCTCTCTCTCTCTCTCTCTCTCTCTCTCTCTCTCTGTCTCTCTCTCTCTCTCTGTCCCTCTGTCCCTCCCTCCAGCTTGTGCTTTCTCTCTCTCTCTAAAAAAAAATAAAAATAAAAAATAAATAAAAGAGACTAGCACAGTGAACCCGTGTGCCCCTGTCCAGCTTTAGTAATCGTCGTCTCGAGGTTGGTCTCCATTCATCTGTACTCCTACCCCTGCCCCACCTGATTATCAAGAAGCAAATGCCAGACATTGTATCATTTTATGTATAAATATTTCCATTTGAATCTCTGCATAAGGGATTTAAAAATATATATAACTATAGTACTATTTCTGCACCTAAAAAGTTAATAGGAACCTAATATCACCAGATATCTAGCCATTGTTCAGATCTACTTGTCTCAAATATGTTTTTACAGTTTGTTTGATTCAGTAAACAAGTAAGGATGACTAATAGAATTGGTCAGTTTTTGTTTTTGTTTTTTTTCTTTACGAAATTTGAAGCTTTATATTTGAGGAATTTGCAGGCCTGATTACATGCAAAGGTTGACCTTGCAGACGAACTGTGTTTAGGCCCTGCCGACACTCAGATAGGAGGCAAGCTGGGGGAACATCTGAGGACAGATCAGAGTGGGGACGGTGGAGTGCATGAGTCGAGCAGGTGGCTTGGTGACAGAGAAGCTGTCCTGTAGCTTCAGAAAAGCCTGCCACATGCTAAAAATGCTAGAGGACACTTTCAGTGACATAACACTTGGCCTGGCATGAGTCTGATCATCAGATTAATACTTGTGTAGCTGCAAGTTTTCTCTTCACTCTCTTGCAGCTTTGGAACTGATCCCTGATTTTAGGGATACATAATGGGAAAAGAGAATGTGCTTTTCAGAGCTGTGCTTTTCCCTCAATGTAAAACACATGTTCTGTAAAGCAGGGGAAGCTTACTGTATTGTCTCCATTATAATATTATGGAGTGTGGGGCGCCTGGGTGGCGCAGTCGGTTAAGCGTCCGACTTCAGCCAGGTCACGATCTCGCGGTCCGTGAGTTCGAGCCCCGCGTCGGGCTCTGGGCTGATGGCTCGGAGCCTGGAGCCTGTTTCCGATTCTGTGTCTCCCTCTCTCTCTGCCCCTCCCCCGTTCATGCTCTGTCTCTCTCTGTCCCAAAAATAAATAAAAAAAAAAATGTTGAAAAAAAAAAATAATATTATGGAGTGCTTGGCAGAAGACGATATAGGGACTTGCAGTCTTAGCAGCAGCAGGGCTGGTGTGAGGTCTGTTTGACTAATTGCAATCCTGGCTCTTGCCGAGGTCACAAGTGGAGATCTTGAGTGTATGATGGGTGACGTAAGCCATGCTTCAGATGGCATGCTTTCCTCCTACCAGTGCATAACCCCCACCCTACTCTCCTGGAACACAGTAACAGTTGGGGCCCCAGGGACAGAATTATAGGAAAAGTTGGTGTGACGCACACCTGCTTCCTCTCTTGCCACATACACATTCCCCTCTCCTCCGGGGCTGTGGGTGTAATTACCTAACCACCTACCACCCTGGCTTACCTGGACTGCCTGGTGCCTCCATATTGGATCTATGTGTGTTTCTCCGTGCATAGGTCATGGGGCCCCATACAGTCCGCGTGCTGTTGTGGAACCGGCCCAAACTCATGTTGGATGGATTCATTACTGAATGCTAATCAGGAAAAATAAGACCGTATGTTGGTACTAAGGATAGTCATTAAGTTTTACAGAGTAGACTGGCAGCTGGAGAGGTTTTTAGCCTGCACATTACCTCACTAACCAATTCTTGGTTTCATAAAGCTTAAACAAACAGATTGGGATTTCCAGGGGTGGTTGGAAAATCTTTGAACTTAAACTGGTCATGTTAGAAGGGAATGTAGGTTGTCATCAGGGCAGGGAAAGGATTGGTAGCAATCAGTATTGCAAAAAGTGTGGTTTCTCAGCTCAGACATTTTGGCTCAGACTGTGCGGTGCGTGGAACTGGCAAAACTCTGCCCCAGTAGGTGATGTTGATGGGTTTGGGGCCCCAGGGACAGAGTAACAGTCAAAGCTGGTGTGCTATACACCTGCTTCCTCTCTCTGATGAAGTGCCACTGTACTACTTGCTGGATCCAATTAAAGCAGCGTGTTCACAGCTTTCTAATTAAGGAGAATAAGAGCTAGTACATGCAAACTGCAAGAGAAGCAGTAAAGGTCGTCCTGGTTTCTTGCTTCCTGAATGGGGACTGAGTAGCTGGAATGGATGGCGAGAGCTGGTGGAGGCTACGTGATCCACACGCAGCTCTCGGACGACCCTGGAGGACCTGCCTGGGGCAGCAGTTGCACGGGACCAGATGCTTGGCTGTCACTGCCGCTTTCTGTGCCCACTGTCTCCTGAGATTTGGGCCAGAGGCTGGGTAAGTGACTGCCCCGGACAGTCTTCCCATGCAGACCTGTTGTTCATTCCTGCTGTCGTGAATGTTGTGAATGACTTTGGGGAGAGGCGAATGGGATCTGAGTAGGGTGGCGGAGGGGCTGTTCAGAGGGTGTCCTCTGGGCTGTGATGTGTTTTATAAAATGGAAAATAAGGAAAGACTACCTAGGACCCC
The DNA here is from genome assembly GCF_018350195.1 of Panthera tigris. Lineage (NCBI taxonomy): Eukaryota > Metazoa > Chordata > Mammalia > Carnivora > Felidae > Panthera > Panthera tigris. The sequence continues at coordinate 95,681,512 of NC_056669.1, forward strand.
AGAAGAAGGCCGATGACTCAGGGGTAGAATGCAGCTGATGTCCGGGAGATGTGAGTGTAAAACACGTAGCGCTGTGTCTTTATAGAAAAGTGGGCCAGTAAACAAGTTTTTGTTGATATGATAATATTAAGACTCAATTCTTCTATCCCTTCTCACAGAGCTTATCAGAATGAAGGCCTTCCTTTCTCATTGTTTGACGAAATCCTTTCCTTTCAGGGCTCTATTGGCTGGTGGTGGCTTTTCTACGTGGACTTACCGGCAAGGCTACGATGTCAGCATTCCCGTCTACAGTCCCCTGTCAGCTGAGGTGGAGCTTCCAGAGAAAGGACCGGGGTAAGGTGCATTCAGCTCAGCCGGGCGTGCTGTGAGATGCTGACCAGGTTCAGTGTGCTGGGTATCACAGCAGCTGAAGCCTCGGTTACAAGCCAGTATCTTGGAGTCTGTCATCTGCCCCCCGCCCCCCGCCCCCAGTCCTGTTTGTCCTCCACTTTTCTCTGACTCAGTGAATGTACCGTGCTGTGTACCCAGCTTTCCAATCTGGAATCGCTGTGATGTCCTTGACTCCTTCCTTCCCTTACTTCCTGTACCGGAAGAGTAAGTCCTATTGATTCTCCCTCCTAAATATGTCTTAGCTCTGCCCTATTTCCCCATCTGCTCTGCTCCCCCGCACACCAGGTTACTGTCATCTCTCCTGTGGATTGTGGAAACGGACCCCTGTTGGGTTTCCCTGCCTCTAGTCTTGCTGCCCCTACAACCTGATTGTTGACTTCCCATTTCCCTTTGGATAAAGCCCAGACCCTCTGGCATGTGACCACTCTCTCCGTCTCTAGATTTTTTTTTCCCCCTTTTAGTTCTTTTCTCAGGATGAGCTTTGCTGTCTCGGTTTTTCTGGGTTGCAGATATTCTCCACTGTCTGGAGGTCTTTTTCCTTATTTTCATCAGACTGATCACCTGCCTGTCCTTTGGGTTTTCACTCGAGTACCTCTCACCACTTTGCTAGCCTTGGAATGGCTCTTCTGCCTTATGCCCCGAGAGCGGTCGTGTGCCACTCACGAGGCCACGTCGTAACGGCTTGCTCGCAGCCTCTCTGCTGGGGATTTTGGATTCCGGTGCCAGATCTGTTTTTTAACAGCCATGTTCACTGTGCCTGGCACATGATTGGCTCATATTGTTGACATGTGAGTGGGTAAATGGAAAGAGCTGACAGCATAGACGTACAGGGCATCTTGTGTAGCCTTTTTTGTGGTAGTATATTTAAAATTGTGCTAATTCACGGCGAGAATCTCAGTAAGCTTTAAACAAATATGGGCAGAATAGTATTCTGTGTGCCAAGTGCTCAGGTATGAAAGTGATGGATTTGTGTATTGCCACACTAGAAATCTCATACAGGGGGAGATTTAAAAACCCACACGTACCATTTGGTCACAGAAATGAGTGTCAAGGAAATAGTTTGCAAAGCATCTCAGACTTCCCCTTAGAAGCCTTTATGGATTCTCCTGTGTATGTGTGTCCTACTGTGTGGCCTGGTGATCAAATTCTGGAACTTTCTTTAGACATAGCAAATTTTGTTATTTAGACAAGATTGAAACGTTTTTCTATCTTTAGGCAAGTGCCAAGAAAGACTAAATAGTTCATGAACTTCTTGCCTAGATCAACTTTCCGGATTTTTCTGTTAGTGACTTCCAGAGTTGACTTTTTGTTTTGTTACTTTGTTATTTTTTTATTGAGATGTAATTCAGTTACCATAAAGTTCACTCTTTTAAAGAATATACTTCAGTGGGTTTATTTTTAAATGAGATATAGTGGACATATAACGGTAGGTAAATTTAAGGTATACAACTGCTAATTTGATACAGTTCAGTGGTTTTTAGTGTATTTGCAAACTTGTACAACTGTCATCACTGCTGTCTCATTACGGAACATTTCATCACCCTCCAAATAAGCCCCATACCTGTTAGCAGCCACTTTTCTGTCCCTGCCCTCAAATTTCACACCCTCTACCCCCAACAGCAACTGCTCAGCTACCTTCCTTCTCTGTGGATTTGCCCATTCCGGACATTTCCTAAAAATATAGTCATATAACGTGTGGCCTTTTGTGTCTCTTTTCACCCAGCATAACACTTTCAGGGTTTATCCATTTTGTAGCACGGAATCAGTGCTTTATTCCTTTTTTGGCTGAATACTGTTTTGTCATATGGATATACCACGTTTTGTTTATCCTTTTATAAGTTGATGGACATTTGGGTTATTTCCACTTTTTAGCTATTCTTAATAATGCTGCTATCAATATGTGTATACAAGTTTTGTGTTTTTTTTAATGTTTTTTTAATATTTATTTTTGAGAGAGAGACCGAGTGTGAGCAGCGGGGGGCAGAGAGGGAGACACAGAATCTGAAGCATACTCCAGGCTCTGCTCTGTCAGCACAGAGCCCAACGTGAGGTTCGGACTCATGAACTGTGAGATCGTGATCTGAGCCAAAGTTGGATGCTTAACCAGCTGTGCCACCCAGGTGCCCCGGACATTGAAAAACTCTTAGCAGTATTTATCACTAAACATGAGCAAAAATATGCCTGTACTAATTTTTTTGGATCATCATCAAGATGAAAATACAAAATCTTACAGAGGATTTGTAGACTGGAGAGAAGTATGCAGTTGGTGCTATGTTTTGAGACTGGATTTTTCTCTGATGAGAAGGTACCAGCCTAGCTGGTCCCTGTTGGGGTGGTACAGATTTCTGTCATGTATCTCGGATCTTAATTTGGCATCTTTATGTAGCAGTAGATATAATAGATATTACCATAATATAAATATATTATGATAGATATTATAATATGAAACTATGATAGTGGAGAAAAGTCCACTGAACTTAGAAAAAAGATTTATCTTCTCTGTTGCTTCTGCGAACATTTAAATTTAAATCAGCTGTGTGATTTTTGAAAGTTAATTTTTAACCCTTTGCCTTTTTTTTCCGCCTGAAGTTGTTTTGGAAACAGTTTAATTCCGTTCACTTCAGTTCTAATCAAACCTTTATTGAAGGCCTATCTGGACCAAGCATGGCCGGATGAGCGGTTCTCAACATCGGAGGGGTTGATTTTATCTCCCCAGGGATATTTGGCAGTCTGTGGAGCCTTTTTGACTGTTGTGACTGAGGAGTGTGTGTGTCAGGGGTCCCCTAGACCACCTCCGATTTCGATGATTTGCCAGGAGAGCTCAGGACTCGGTACGTAGTCCTACTCGTGGCTATGACTGTAGCAGAAGGAGACAGAGCAGAAGGAGACAGAGCATAGTCAGCAAAGGGAAAAGGCACATGGGGTGAAGCCCAAGGAAACCAGGTGCAGGTATCAAAGGTCCTCTCCCATTGGTGTCACACCGTCACACAGGATGGGCAAGTGGTGACAGCAGGCATGAAATGTCACTTACCGGGGACTCGTTAGAGACTCTCCGTGCCCGCAGTTTTCATTGGGAGTTAATCACATGCGGTCTCTGCTTGACACGTGCCCCCGTTTCAGATTTCCAGAAGGAAAGCAGGTGTTCGGCATAAGCCATATTGTTTGTACAGTTCGGGCCCAGTAAGCCACTCCTCTCGGTTCGGGGGAGGGTGGGAACTCTCCCAAAATCGGCGTTCCCGTACACCAGCCAAGAGCCAGCCTTGAAGAGCAGTTAGGCCTGCTGGGTTGACTCTGTTCTGTGCGGGGTGCTCCTGGCGGCCAGTGGGTGGAGGCCGGGGGTGCCAGTAAACCTCTGTAGCGCACACACTGCGCAACAAAGACTCCGGGGCCTACATGGCAGCAGTCTGCTGCAGAGAAAGCCTGGCTGAGGCCAAGACGAGCGGCTGGGGCCCGGGTCTGTCCTGTCGGCACGGCTGACTCTGGGCCGCGTTTTCTTAAGACTGCTTGAACTCTACTGTCTTTATTCTCTAATCTCTCTAGTGTATAACCCAGCTCTCTTAGGACTCTTCCTTCCCTTCAGATTTGACCTAGGGGCAAAAGCCTACCGAAAAGAAAAGATTTAGTGAAAACAAAGGAGAACAAACCACCTCTAAAGAGTAAAAATTATTTTCAGGCGATTACTTTTCAGAGATTTAAACTGCTGCTGGTGGCTATTTTCTCAGTAACGACACCTCCCTAGTTTTTACGTGTATCAAGATTGAAATTAAGATCTTTAACTAGATCCCTAGATGTCAGAGTGTGAAATTCTGCACTCAGTAGCTAGATGGAAGAAAGTAGATCTTCAAGGAGCAGGGAAAAAGCTGAAGGCTGCCTGGGGCACGACCCTCCCTCTGCTGGCCAGTTGGTGGATTTCTAGAGCTCAGCCTGACCCACACTTGTGTTCCCTCCAGCTTGCAGTTCCCTTGTCTCTGAAAGGAAGAAAAGAAGGAGGAGGAGAGGGAGGAGAAGAAGGAAAAAACAACAAAGGGCAAAAGCAGGCTCCAGACTCATCAGCCTGTCCAGGGACCTGGGAGGGAGGAGGCAGGGAGGTGACCTCATGGCCGTGCTTCGGATTTGTTGCTCTTGGTGAGAGTTGCTTTTCAAGGGGATTCCCACATCTCTTGAGGGCTACATAGAGTAGTGAGAGCTTTGTTTTTATTTTTATTTTAAATCTCTCTCAATATTTTTTCAATGGGAAGCTGAGGATTGTTGCTATTGATAGCTTCTTCTCACAGCTGTGCCGGTCTCAGCTGGAATTCTTGTCATTTTCTTTCTAAAAGGAACTAAATTGGGAGTTTACAACTGTTACTATTGAGGGAGACTTCAAGTTCTCAGCGTGATTTTACTTAAACTTAGATTTCAGCGCTGCTGGGAGGAAACATGAAAGTCATAGCTAGTAATTCTAGTCCTTGAAAGAAAAACAAGTCCACCTTAACATTTTGTTTGCTTAGAACTAAAATGGGCACACACCCCATCAACCATCTGTCAGGTCAGGGAGAGCCGGCAAGCAGAGGGAGCATTTTTAGACTCCGTGCACATCTGCACATTTATGTTGAAAATGCAGTAATGGTAGAGTAGGGATCCAGTGATCCTGGCAACCGAACGTCTAAAATAGAACTTTGTTTCTCAACAATGAAACCTCAACCAGAGTCCTCTCCTCAGGAGCTTCTTGGAGCACCACACACTAACGTCTGTATTTTTTCCTGTATCCACCTGGGTGGGTGGTCGCTATGTGATCTACATGTGTTCCTATCAGTATCTCCAGTTCCACCCGGCACCGCACGAGCCTTCCGGTTTTCTCTTTTTGCGTGTTTGTAACTCCGTTCTCAGACAGTGAGAAATCTGGCTCCCGTTATCCTCAATATCTTCACTTATTTGATCAACCCTCCTCCATGTAACCAAAGTTCTGTGCCGCCACTGCCTCCATCACTGCACGGTGCCCTCTTCGGCCCTACTCAGACACTGACTCCCTCATGTTGGCTCTTGCTGCTGTCTCCTTCCCACCTGCCCCGGCAGATACCCTCCTCAGCCTTCTTGGGTTCCAGCACCCCACACTGGGATGATGGGACTGTTGCTATCATCCTCCCCACAAACATGCTAACCTCGCTTGTTCTCCAGCATCCCACTGGGTTGTCATGGCTACCTTCACCCCTGCCCCCCAGTGCAGAATCGGGTACTCTTGCAGGACTCTCATACCCTGCATTGAGCCACCTCCCAGCTCTTCCCTAAGTAGAAGCCTTCACTGGGGTGAAAACCTTTGTGGGGAAAGGCTCCAACACTCCGTGTGGGCCATTTCTGTCCCCACACACGCCATGCAGAAATAGAAGCACCCTTTTCTCTCTAGAACTCCCAACACTCTGCGCCCTTCTGCATGGACACCCTCCTGGATGCCAGTGTGTCTCTTCTTACTCTAGATGGCATAGAGCCTGCCAGTTTTATGCCAGCAGCTCTACTTAAATAGAAAGTCCCTAGAAACATCCGGCAAGTATCCGTGCCCGATGAGATCCATCATAGAACCAGTGTCTTAGGAACTGGAAAGACCTTTAAAGGCCATTTAGCTCTAACTTGATGCATGGCTGATTTCACTATAACTTGTTAATGAAAATTTTTCTGATTTGAAATTAAAAAAAACCCAGTCCATTTCATTTGCAAATAGCTTTAAGTGTTAAGATGTTTTTAAACCCTGCTTGTCTTGTGATTTTTGCCTATAAATCTTTCTCTTGTTTAAATAGACAAGTTTGATTACGGAAATAATTTCAAAGTAGATGGTATTCACTTCACAATGATCTGCAGGTGCTCTTATATGTGATCTTTTCATCACAACGTCATCCCTCTGAAAGTTAATACTTTTTAAAAAAAGTTTATGTATTTTGAGAAAGGGAGGCGCGAGCAGGGGAGGGGCAGAGAGAGAGAGAGAGAGAGAGAGAGAGAGAGAGAGAGAGAGAGAGAGAGAATCCCAAACAAGCTATGCACTGTCGGTGCAGAGCCTGATGCGGGACTCAAACTCACAACTATGAGATCATGACCTGAGCCGAAATCAAGTGTCGGATGCTTAACCGACTGAGCCAGTCAGGCGCCCCTGAAAATTAATGCTTTTACAAAAGAAAAATTATCGAGGCTCAGGGCTGAACATAGAATCCAAGAGTCCATTTCAGTGTCTAGAAGGAATACTTTTAACTATAGATATTCAGCACATTGTTCAATAGATTATAACTTAGGGGAAGTTGCCCGGGATGACAGGAACCGATCTGTGCAGCTGATCCAAACTTACTTCCCCATGGATTGCTCTTCCACATCTTTCTTATCTCCACTTACTTTTCCCCTGGTTTCTGGGTCTGAACAACCATTGAGGGCCACTCTATCAAATAGACCTTCCTGCGGTGGGGAGACCATCTGTATTTGAGCTGTTAGGTACCCACTAGCCACGTATGGCCATTGACAATTTGAAATGTGGCTAGTGTGACTGAGGAACTGAATTTTATGTTTTACTTAAATGGCCTCAGGACGTCTGGGTGGCTCAGTCGGTTAAGCGTCTGACTTCGGACATGATCTCACGGTTCGTGAGTTCCAACACCATATCGGGCTCTGTGTTGACAGCTCAGAGCCTGGAGCCTGCTTCAGATTCTGTCTCCCTCTCTCTCTGCCCCTCCACTGCCCAAGATCTGTCTCTCTCTCTCTCTCTCTCTCTCTCTCTCATAAATAAACATTAACAACAATTTTTTTAAATGGCCTCGTGTGGCTAATTGCTATTAGGCAGTGAGGTTTTAGGAATGCGTGCATCCCTTTCTTTCCTAACTGTGGCATGGGAAGTACCCTTTGCTTTCAGTTTAGCTGCTTAAAGAGATGGTTCTGAGGATTTGAAAGCAATCTGGCTGTGGTATGCGTTGCTCTGTTCTCTGGAGTTTCTTTAGCTGATCTGGCTGGTGAGGTGAGGGTTCCCCTTCTCCACTCATTGCTCTATGTGTTTGGGACCTGAAGTTCAGCGCTGGGTAAAACATGATTTCCAGTTTCAGGATGGGTTGTTCTTAGTGGGTTAGGTGTTCTCTAGCTAGAACCTCCAAGTAAGTTTGAGAAACTAAAAAAACAAAAAAACAATAACCCTTCCATTCTCTCAAAGCAAGAAGAGAGAGAGACAGAGAGAGAGAGAGAATGGGGTCATAGAGTATAGGTTTTGGTCCTTTCTTATGTGCATACTCATATCAGCTTGCCTGGTGGCATTGTCTGTGAGATCTACCAACCCCTGGGACTTCCCCTGGTGTAGACCATTGGGGGTAGATTCATGTGACTGCTGCTTCTAGGTTTAATGGGTGCTTTACTTCTTCCTGGAATCCCCTTTATATTATTTATGTCTTTGATGGTGATCACTAGTGGTCCCTCAACCTATGTAGTGTTTATGCTCTGGAACCTCTCCGCTCTGTAGGAGTCTTGCCTTCCAGGAGAGAATTACCATCTGGTCTTCCTCAAATCTCCCCCGTAACTTCTGGCTTATGAACTTTGTATTCATGTTTTTGTCTCTTGTGGAGATCTAAATGGTACTAGACCCATGGAAATCCTTTCTGCACTCCATTTTCTTTTAGATGTCCTTGCTATCCAGATGTTAAGACTGGTTCCATACTTTGGTGAAGATAGTTTTTTCCACTTGCTCTCAACTACCAATTCTGTCTTCCTGTGTCCAGGTGGCTGAGGATGGGGCTCTCTTCCCTGCAGCATCTCTGTAGCATGAGGAAGCCATTCAGCACCCAGAAGCAGTCCTTCACCTCTTCCGTTTTTTTGTTTTTTGTTTTTTGGTTTTTTTTACATTTATTTATTTTTGAGAGACAGAGACAGAGCACAAGTGGGGGAGGGGCAGAGAGAGAAGGAGACACAGAATCCGAAGCAGGCTGCAGGCTCCGAGCTGTCAGCACAGAGCCCGATGCGGGGCTAGAACCCACAAACCAGTGAGATCATGACCTGAGCTGAGGTCGGACGCTCAACTGACTGAGCCACCCAGGCGCCCCAGCTCTTCCGGTTTTATAGCCACTACTGCCCATTGTTTGTCTTCCTTCCCGTTTGAAGGATGCAGGCAGCTGTTGGTTCTTTCTCAGATCGGAGACCTCAGATATAGCTAATGATAATATGTTGATGCTTCTTCCAAATAGCCATCCAGTCAGTTTCTCTCTTTTCCCACACACACGCATGCACATATTTATGGTATGCTCTCCAAGCTTGGCATATTATAAGCCTTTCCTCAAAACGTGAAGAACTTATCCCAAATAAAACCTTTAATGATTGCATAAGATTTCAGCACATGAATGAGCCGTACCTTACATTCTGACAGGGTATGATACTGTAAATATTCAGCAATGCTACAGAGTATAATCTCCCAGAAAATCGAGGGGTGTGAAGCCTGGTGAGGACACCCTTCCTGCTGTAGGTTTAACGGCAGAGTTTGTCACACTTTGACTGGCATGCCAGCGGCAGCGTCGCAGTCACCCTCTTTCCTCTCTCGTAGGCCCCGGCGGTACTTCCTCCTGTCCTCTCAGACGGCTGTCCACCCCGAGTACAGAGAAGACCTGGAGGCCCTCCAAGCCAGACACGGGGAGGCGGTGTTAGTCCTGGATAAGTGCACCAACCTCTCAGAGGGCGTCCTCTCCGTCCGTAGGCGCTGCCACAAGCACCAGGTCTTCGATTACCCCCAGGTGCTGCAGGTGAGTGTCCGTCACCCTCTCTTGAGGCTTGGTAGAGCTCGCTTCCACAGAGTCACATGCAGCCCAGCGCAAGAGGCTGGTTTCCCCACGCGGCCGGGAGAACTACCCAAGGGGAGAAGAGGAAAACGTAGTGCTGCTCCTTACCGGACACGCAGGCCTGCGGGCGCGTCCGTGCCTGCCGTGTTGTCCGTGCGCAGCCGCTTGGCCTGTGCGTGTCCCTCCTCCTTTCCGGTGTTCATCATACTTCGGACTCGCAAAGCTGATGGGTTTGCAGAGAAGCCACACGGACAAAGCGGGCACATGTATTTTACTTGTACCCTTGTCTTCACAAGCCCGTCCAGGGAAATTTCCTTCTTTCAGGAGGCTGCTTGTATCCCCTGCCATGCTGGCCCACAAGGCCGCAGTCGGCTTTTGCTGGGAGTGGGAGCTTTTCATTTTTTGTTACTGTCTTGTCCGTTGGTGTTTTGCCACCCTTGGCATGTCCTGCTACTAGTGTGTCCTTTGCTCGGTCACGGGCCTGGCAGTACTTCCTTAGCCATGGGCAGAGTGGTCCTTTGGGGATGTTTTAAGCATAAGCAGGATGCTTGACATTCCAAGGGCCGGGAGCGGGGGAGGGGGGCTATGAAAGGAGAAAGTGAGTTTTTTTCACTGAAATATTTAAAATAGCTCAAGGAGAAATAGCAAGGAGCTGGTGTGACTTTTTTTTTTCTTTTTTTTTAAATCTCCACAGAGAACTGGCCCATGCTGAGATTGTTAAAATACTTTCTCTCAAAGAGTGCTGCATGTCCTGTGGAATGTCTGACTGATAGCAGTGGTGATGCGAGTGGGAGTATTTCTAGTAACCTTTGTCTAGACAGGAAAAATGGTTATCAGCATGCGTGTCCACATCTGGATGCCGACTCTTCGGGGCAGGCCGAGCTGTCCACCTGCACTCCGGGCGCCATGATGCATTCTCTTCTTCAGCCCTCGCTGCTTTCTCATTTATTCCCAGAGGAGTTTGGCATATTGAGTTTCTTTGTATTTTTTTTCTGGACTTTCCTTTACTCTAGCTGTAAAGGTTAAACAGTGAGGTTTTTTTTTTTTTTTTTTTTTTTTTTTTGCTTTTTATCTTTTTTTTTTCCCCTCCCGAAGGGGCAAGCACTGGGAAAAACTAAGTGTTGGAGATAGGATCATTTCTTACTTCGGTTTACCTGCTGCAACTGCTTGTTCTCCTGCATGTCTTCCATTTTCCAAAAGGTTCTCCACTTTGACTAGGCTTGAGGGAGTGAAGGGAGAACACATTTTTTGACTTTGCTTTCTGTTTGATTTATTGTTCTACGGGAACCTATTTGTCGTAGTATGTTTTCAAAGGCATTGCATTCACGAAATGAACATCTTCTGTGTGCAAAGCACACCGCTAGATGCCACGAGGGGTAGAAAGATGAAAGGAGAGTTTGCGGCTTCCCTCTAGGGGGTCCTCGAGGGAGCCCGGAATGCCCAGACAACGTAATCCCGTGACGAGGTAGGCTGAGGTAGGCACCGTAAGCCACGCTCAGCCACCGTGCCGCGGTGTGTTTGCATCACACACTAGGGCTGCAGGGGACCGGGCTGTGGGAGGTCACACTCTTGAGTGCCCAGAGGAAGACTTGGGCTTTGGTTTCGGACTTTTCAGATGCTGCCAGTGGAGGCAGTGACATAGCACGGAAGCATTGCGGCCGGTGCAGCTTTTCAGGTTCCACTGGGGTGAACTGTTACCTTTTGGCATTTTCCGCCAGGATGTCTCAGTGTTGCTTGGCCTCAGCCCTTGGGAGAACCAAGGGCTGACCAAGGGCAGCCCTTGGGAGAACCAAGGGAGACAGCCCTTGGTCTGTCGCGATCAGAGCAAGCGGATCGGCGAAACTGACGTGTAATCCCCTACCTCTGCTTGTGTTCCTGCAGGAGGCCACTTTCTGTGTGGTCCTTCGAGGTGCTCGGCTGGGCCAGGCGGTACTGAGTGACGTTTTACGCGCCGGCTGTGTCCCAGTTGTCATTGCAGACTCTTACGTTTTGCCTTTCTCTGAAGTTCTTGACTGGAAGAGGTGAGTGTTTCCTTCTGGTAAACTTTATACCAGTGGCTCTGTATGTATTGGATTCAGAGAGCCCCTTAGGTAACTGTAATGCATACCTAGGTTTGAAAACTACTCCTTTAGATTATCGTGCTGTATTTTCCATCAGAAGAGTCCGCCTGTTGGCCTAGAGCAGGGGTTCACAAACTGAGGCCTTTGGGTCAGATATGGGAAGCTGCCAGGTTTTGTAAATAAAGTTTTATTGAAACACATCCACACCCATTCATTTGCATATTATGTGCTGGTTGTTTTTGTGCTATGGTGGCAGAGCTGAGTAGTTGCCGCAGAGATTCTCTGGCCCACAAAGCATAAGATATTACTTACCTAGCTTCTTATCTAAGATGTTTAGCAACCCTTGGTCAAGAGCAGTGGCTCTCCATTATAACTGCAGCGCATACTCACCTGAAGGACTTTAAAAGATGCCTGGGCCTCATCCTCAGGAACGCTGTACTTGAAGCTCCGCGGGTGTGATTTGTAGCCATAGTTGTGAACCACCGCTCTTAGAGACCAGCGAATTTGCATAATGTTACCAGCTGGAGATGGAGTGTCTGCACGTGGGTAAAAGCTTAGAAACAGTCCCAGTGAACAGATGGACAAACGTAGGTTCCGCTAGGTTGTAGGTTGTTCCCTAGGACTTTGGAAGTTGAAGATTATTGAAAATCAGCTGCCTTTGTGTTTACCTCTCTGGCTGGACTGCCTCAGATATTGCTTTCTCCTCTCCCGACTGTTTGGATATTTCTGTTCGCGTCTGACTACCATAGATAGGTATTTGAACAATGTTAAGTAGCATTCATTCATGTGTACATTCATTCGTCTTGTACTTATTGGAACGTCTACTGCGAGCAATGCGGTCTCTGCTTCTGAGGAGGCTGGCATCTAGTGGGGAGGACAAACTGAGAATTCTCATAGCATGTGATATGTGCTGTGGCAGAGGCCTGCACAGGGGGCAGTGGAGGCCCAGAACAGAGGGGGAGCCTCATTCAGCCTGAAAGAGGGCTCTGTGTAATTCTGTTTATCTTAGAGAAGTGCTGAGAGCCACAGCCAGTCGACCACGCATCCGTGGAAACATTCGTTCAGGGCCCTTTGTCTGCCAGGGGCCGTGTTAGGTATGGGGATGCAAAGATGAGCAAGGTCAGACCTTGCCTCCTGGACGCTCCTAGCCTAGTGGTGGGAGATAGACAAGTAGACCGGCAACGGCCAGCTACCGTGAGGGGACGCAGCCCAGGCTGGGTGGGACGCTGGGAGAAGGGTGAGGTGGCCGCACACGCCATCACTGGCAGTGGCTGGAGTTGGTGAGGGCTCCGTGGAGGCAGTGACCCCGAGCTGAGTCTGGAAAGATACTCTCGTGAGAATCCGGACTGGCTTGGGTAGTTGTAATTACGGTTAAGTGGAGGCAGGGCTCTGAATTTGGAGCCAGAAGGCCTGGGTTCAGATAACCATCGCTGGCTAACTTTGTGATCTTGTCAAATCATTTTTTTTTTGAGCCTCAGTTTTCCCATCTGTATAGTGGAAATCATGGACTGACTTAGCAGATACTTACTAAGTGCCAGATCCGTGTGCCAGACGGTACCACGTGCTCAGGGTGTGTGTTGGAAAGCAGGTGTGGTTTCCATCCTAACGGACTAGTTTTGTTGGGGAGGGGGTTTCGGGTTTTAAAGTTCATCTGTACAGATATAACAGCAAACCCTGCTAAATGCCACGACGGGCAGGTCATCGCCGAGCCGTCCCTCTCTCACCCAGGCGTCTAGCCTGCCAGCGAGTCCTGCCGGCTCTGTCCGAGCCACTTTTGCCGGCTCTTGTGCATTTTGCGATGGTCTCCAGCTGTTCTGCTCTCTGCCGTTTCTTCTGACACCTTAGGCAGAATGACCCCATTGGAACTTAATCAGATCATGCCAGCTCTCCTAAACCCTTCCTTCTAATGGCTTTCTCTCTCAGTAGAAGCCGAGTCCTTACAATGGCCTGCAAGGCCCCGTGGCTTTGCTGAGCTTCCCCACCCCTCCCCCCACATTTGTCTCCTGGTCTCCTCCATGTTCTTTACTGTACTCTAGCCACCCTCGCCTCCTTTCTGGTGCCAGAGCATTCCCAGCGTGCTGCTTCCTCAGGGCCGCTGGCTCGTTAGCCCTTTTGCCTGGAATGCTCTCCCACAGGTGTTCTTGTGGTGCTCAGCCCTGGCCTTCTCTGTCTTACGTGGTCACCGTCGTGATCCCAGGACCTGGCACGTAACGGGGACTCCATAAATACATGCGGACTAAGCGAATGGATTTGAGTAGGTAGCTGAAGGCCAAAAGTCCTCGTTGGTTCAGAGTGGGCAAGTATGAGAAGGGAGAGCATACCAGGCAGGAGGGAGTTCACAGCCACAGACCCCGTGGCGGGTAGAGCATGGTTTGTTGAAATGACCAAAAGGGCGCCAGTGTGGCTGGAGCACATGGGTGGGGGCGGGGTGGAGGGAGGTGAGGAAACGCAGCAGGCAGCAAGCGGGAACTGTGCTGAGGAAGGGGGGAGGAGGAGGAGGGGGGGGAGGAGGAGGGGGAGGAGGAAGCACGCACCGGAGGGAATGCGGGTGAAGGAGGGTGCGGGTGTTCGTGTCTCTGCTCGGAGGGGCTCAGCAGGACATGCACGTGCAAGTGCTTTGTGTGAAGGCCTGTGTGTATGTAAACTGTTTTGCCGTTGTCTCCAGAGCATCTGTGGTTGTGCCAGAAGAAAAGATGTCAGAAGCGTACAGTATTTTGCAGAGCATCCCCCAAAGACAGATTGAAGAAATGCAGCGGCAGGTAAGAGGCCAGGCAGCCCTGCTGGGGACGTGGGTGGCACGAAAGGGCGGCCTGCACGGTTGGGGTACACGTCCCAGCTGACGCGTGAGCGGGGCTTGTGGCCTCCACCGTGTCGGCTGACCACACTGAAGCGAGGAGAGCAGACTCCGGTGAGTTCCACCAAATGAGGGTTGAAATAGTAACTGTCAGAGATTTGAAAACTCTCCCGAGGTAAGCCTGCCATGTTTTCAGGGTCTTGCATAGCAGTGTGTTCAGCCCGCAAAGCTGAACCTTTGGGTGGTTGTGTTCACAGCGGGTGCCACTTACAGTGACTAAGGCGGCCCTGGAAGCAGGGATGCTTCAAGGTGACGCTTCTGAGCAGCTGTTGACCAGGAGAATGTTGTCGTGTCAGCTGGCCTAGAGTTCCAGCTTCCTGGTCCCAGAGGCTTCCTCACTGAGAGGCCCTCCCTGCCTCCTGGAGCGGGTGCCGTGCGCCTGCCTCACTTTCCAGTTTCTCTTCCACCTTCTGATAGTCCTTCCCCTGGGCTGCTCTCGACAGTCTGAAGCACGCCACTGGGGGCCTGAGGTGGCCCTGCTTCCCTTTCTTTTCTCTTTCCAGAAAGGAATTTAGTTGGGCTGAAATGTCAAGCGAATTAAAAAAAAAAAAAAAAGAAAAAAGACTATCCCAAGTTGTTACTGTGCTTGTTGTTTCTGTTTCTTTTCTTTTTAATGGATTTTTAAGGTTTTTATTTTTGTCAAAATTATCTTTATAGGAGATGCGTGGGAGAGAGGTTTGGAGGTATTCAGCATTAAGTATGCACCTGTTCCATGTACCCTCTGCTTTTGGTTTGACACCCCCACCCTGGGCAGAGAGCCTGCACGTGACCTTGTCCAGGGAATGGGTGTCAGGCCTCTGTCTGGGTGACGGCAGGGTGGTCACCTGCCAGTGGGGGGTGGGGCGGGGTCTGGGCTTCTGACCACTTCGTAAGTACAGGTTCAGTCTGTCCTTCTGCTTTCGGCTCATCTTTGCCCCCACCTGGGGTTCCGCAGTGGCTGACCTCAGGTTTTTCTCAGCTGATTTTTCTCAGCAGCTCCCTTGGGTTTGCAGAGTCAGCTACCCTGTCTCGTTCTGCCCCTCAGCTTCCGCATTTTATTGCTGTCATCTCGTCTCTCATTTTCTTTATCTTGGAGTGATTATGCCTTTGCTTTTAAAAATTTGTCTTAATTGTCGTTTTTGGGTTTTAGGAGGCAGTGAAAATTAGTGGATGTGTCGAGTCTCCCCCTCTTCATTAGACCAAGGGATGGCGGCATCATGCAGTAATTAGTCTGTAGGCGCTGACCTTGGACTGCCTGCACTGCATGCGCACGGCTCTGCCCTTGGCCAGGGATTTGCCGTCTGTGGACCTCAGTAACCTCATCTGTAAAACACGCTGGCATTCTGCTTTGAAAACAAATCACAACTTGATTTTAGCCTCCCCGTAGTAGTTTCACAGCCCGCTCATGTCCATTTTAAGTTTCTGGGCCTCTCGGTTGTTATTTAACTACTGACCTCATCTGAGTTTAGTCAGTTAGAAAATCCATCTAGGGATCTCTAGATTCTTCATCTAAATCTCTGGTTGCTATAACTTGTGTAGAAGAAAATATTCCTTTTCACAGAAGAGTCCTCTTGTCTGAGCTCCTTGTGTTTCTTTTGTGGCATCTTGATTCATTAACGCAGCTGAGTATCTGCCAAATCAGATACCATCTTAAGATTCCAGTCGGAGAAGGCCAGGTAAGCACCCTGCACCGTCATGTTGGGAAAGAGAATCATTTGGTTTTCGGAGCAGAGCTCCTACGGCCAGCTTCTAGAACACTGTTGTTCCGCAGAGCCTGGCTGGGGAACCGCACGTCTGAGACCAGCGCGGCGGGTTATTTCTGAGTCCAGGCTCAGACTCCTAGAACCATGGAGATGGAATGAATAGAGGTCATTTAAAATAGGGTACTTTGAGGTTATTTGGGTTCAGAGAGATATACTTGGAGTCAGAAGACTTGGGTATGAGCCCTGGCTCTGTCCCTATGAATTGTATGACAGTGGTAAGTCACCAGAGCTCCCTGGGCTTTCATTTCCTCCTTTACGAGATGATGGGGTGGCTGGATCCTCTCTCATGTCCCATTCATCTGTTTAAAAACTCTGTGAACCTCTCGTCCTTAGCAAGAATGTCACTGTCCTTGACGGCATTAATGACCACGTGGCTGTCTCTTCTCTGCTGTTCACCTCTAGGCCTGAGGACCAGTCACCTCCTGGGGTGGTGAGTGCCCCACCTTGTGTAATTGGACAGAAAGGCAGTCTTGGCACTTTCCTGCCTCCCTTTCCAAGTCTTCCTTCTGCTTTCTGATGCCCTTCTTCTCTGCTGCTTTCAGACTTTCTAAAGCACTCTGCTGCCGTTCCCCTGTGTAGTCCTGCTCCCCTTTCCCTAAGTATCCTGTGTTCTAAAAGTGACCTCTTTTCTTCTCCCAGTCCCAGCTTTCTAGATGGACTGATGTCAACTAGAAGTGAGATTATCTGGTTAAGTAATTCCCAGATAGATAGAAAGGAGGACCAGGTTCAACTACTAGAGGCCAATAGCACACCCTTTTCCCAAGTCGTGACAACCAAAAATGTCTCTGGACATTGCTAAATGTCCCATGTGGGGCAACATTGCTTTGATTGGGAACCACTGTTCTTTTGGTGGTGATGATCTCATCCCAGATTAGAGAGAGTTCCTTTGCTCTGTAGGACGCTTTGCAGAATATGTTTGTCATTTTGCCCTCTGTTTACTGTCCATCGATTTAATCTGACCTTGGCAGAAGTAGCGAAAAAATAGCACATACTTGGTTCTGGAAAGTTTTTATACCTAGTGAGTTCTCTTTAGGGGGTTCAGATTCAGATCTTTCTGTAAGATAAGTTGCATAAACTTTTAGGGGAAAACCTGTTGCCTCAGCCGTTGATTCCTTAGAGCCTCTGGTTGATAGGTCAGAATGAGCTGAGGCTGAGCAAGTCTGATTTCTTGCTCAGCAGTTGAAAACAAGCTCGAGGAGCTGCATGGACAGTTGCAGCCAGCAGAGGTCTCCATCCACTTCTAAGTGACTCCTTTTCCTTGGGACCATTGAAATGTTTCCAAGAAATCCTAAGGTGCTTCTCACTGGCCTTGTCCTCATAGTCAGTCTCTAGCGATTAGTTCTTTCAGATGAGGAAAAATAGTGCCGAGTGTAGGGTTTTTGCTGTCTGTAGATGGAGCAGAGCTAAAGTTTCTGAACTGACCCCAACGTTGTGGGGATGGGATCTTGGTGATAAAAATATCGCAGTGACGTTTTGTAGCTTAGAGCTCGGGATGAGGGAGGCTACAGCGTAACTGGTGGGCACAGCGGCGAAAGCCCTCATCGTGACCTGGGCATTGGGACGCACCAAGGGAGAGACATTTTGCCCGACAAGGAAAAGTGAATCTGCCTTCTGACCGTAGATATGATATCAAAGCAACCATAAAGTTAAGTACAATGCTAGAGCAAAAGGAAGTAAGGGTTAAGCTAAGGTTTGTGAAGACAAGGACCACCTCTGCCTCCATTATGTACTCCTGAAAAATGACAAGAGGGCTGGCATATGTGGCATTGTACAAGCTAGGGGCTTACAGGTTTGTGTGTGTGTGTGTGTGTGTGTGTGTGTGTGAGAGAGAGAGAGAGAGTAGTTAAAAACCAGCTCCTTCAGTTAGTAGAGGGTAAGAGTTATAACAGGATCAAGCCAACATATCAGTTGGCCTTTTGTCATCCTGTGAGCTAAATTAACTAGTTAATTTAGTGAAACACTAATTATTATTTTTTCAACGGGAGATGGTGGGAGATAATACTAAATCTGTGATCCCCACTCACAAAGGCTTGTTCTCTTGGGGCTATAGGGACATAAGCACAAAGAAAGTTGAGAAGACAGTGCACATTTTCCAAAGTACATTAGGGGTCTGAAATGGAAGGGAGAAGTTATGGGCTGGAGTCAGGGACAGATTTATTGGGGAGGTGGCATTTGAGGTAGGCCCTAAAGATGGAGAGGCCTATCAAGCACCTTCCCTACACTGGAAGGCAGGAAGAAGTATGCAACTGAATATTTTTCTGTAGTCAGAAGGAACGTTCATATCCGCAGTGTCCCTTGAATGACAGTGGAAAAGAAAGCAATCTAGGATCTTGGAAGGCTGGGTAGACACGGGACCGTATAGTTGGAAATGTTTGTGTGGATAGGGAGGAAGGCGTAAATGGATCCCTGGTTTATCTGTTGAGTGGAGTTTCCAAACATTCTTTTATTGGTCAGTGGCTCCACCAGCACTGACCTCTAACCTCAGCCACACTAGGAGGTGGAAGTCAGGAGCCTGCTTTGCCTTTGAACTCTTCTTTGTACTCGATTGACTGGGAGCCTTTGAGGTGGCAGAAACAGTCAGCATCTTCTTTTCTCCCCGGCCTTTAAGCTTGGGTGAGTTAAAATACCAGTTTCTTTTCAGTCTGTTACACCGACCCGTCTCACTTTGCCTTCATATTTTCCTACCAAGCATAGCGAATATTCGTGCTGCTAAAGAGTACTTGAAGATGTAACTCGATGATTGGGAAAAAGACAAAACACTTCCATTTAAGAAGATAAAACCCCAGGCCTGTGGCACCCTCACTGACCAGGACTATAGTTAGGTGGCCAGTGTGGCTATGACTAAGGAAAAAGCAGAAAAGAACACAGAGTCCAAATGTGTGTGCACACCAGAGGTCACATACTTTGTCCACACGACAGCCTCTAGACCGAAGCTTGTATTTTATCCTACTTGCATGTAATTTCAGCACAGTGACTTACCCGGTTTCCATAGCCATAGTAGCTTAGCAGTCACAAATTTGAAGGGCGGAAGGCTACAAGGGAGGGTCTGTGAGATGGGGCATCTGCCGTCTGGTGTGAAGAGCAAAGACAGGAAAGCCGTTTTAACAACAGGACTCTCAGTACGTTGGATAGACGGATAGACGACAGACAGCTCCGCAGGCTTTGCCGTGTCCTGGGTGCGTCGGGGCAAGCTGGCGGACTTCCTTGACTCATAGAAGTACGTGTTTGTTTGCTTTTCATATTTTGGATTTCTGACGTCCAAATGAGACCTACCATCAGTTTGAGTATCACTTTTGCTTTTTCCTCTAAAGCTGTTCTTGATGCAGTATCTTAAAATTGAGGAGATACAGAAATTGCTATTCTTGGTGATGCCCTCGAATCTTTAAGTGAAGATTTAAATTTTGTTTAGCATGTATATAAATATATATGTATATATATATATTTTTTTAAATAGTGGCTCTTAATGTAATATACTTTATAAAGCTTTCTGTCTAGAATGTTTGTTTTTACAGACTCTTAAATACTCTTAAATACAGAGAACAAACTGATGGTTATCAGAGGGGAGGTGGGTGGGGGATGGGGTGAAATAGGTGATGGGGATCAAAGAGCGCACTTACCGTGATGAGCACTGAGTAATGTAGAATTGTTGAATCACTGTATTGCACACCTGAAACTAATATAACACTGTATGTTTACTATACTGGAACTGAAATTAAAAATTTAGGGGTGCTTGGGTGGCGTAGTTAGTTAAGTGTCTGACTTTGGCTCAGGTCATGATCTCGTGGTTTTGTGGGTTCGAGCCCCGTGTCGGGCTCTGGCTGACAGCTCAGAGCCTGGAGCCTGCTTTGGATTCTGTGTCTCCCTCTCTCTCTGCCTCTCCGTCATTCACCCTCTGTCTCTAAAAAATAAATGAACATTAAAAAAAATTAAAAACTTAATAAAAATGAAGAAAATGAAAATGTTTTTATTTTTAAACAGTGTTTTGTGATTTCCTTAAAGGTGTAAACTCTCCAATGTCTAGAAACCTCAGCAGTGCAGTTCTCTGAAGGTTCCCTGCGCGGGTGGCTTGACCGTCCTGTCCATTGACAGTTATACAGCTGTCCGAGTCCACTTCCCCTCACTCCCCCACCGTTTACAAAGCAAACTGTTTAAACAGAGTAGTGAGATAGGCAGTCAGACAAGTAATCTGAATGTTTTAACGTGAGGAAACTGAGAATAAAGAGATGTAAAGTAATCCTCCCAAGACCGCACACCATGTGAGGGACAGACAGGGAGCATACTCTTTTGCTGCCCACAACTTTATTTAAATCGCAGAGCTGTGTGGCCTGGATTGAGGCAAAAAATCAGACGAACTTGCCAATAATTCAAGATGACTGCTTTACTGGATCATCTTCTCAAAAAAGTCGTCGCTTGAGACATTTAGGACTGGATGCCTCCCTGGAAATATATTATGAAGAATATGGAAAATATTTCACTTCTGATTTCCAGAATCAATATTGTAATGTCTGTCATTTTTATCCCTCCACCTGTGAAATTGAAAATTTTTTATGTACATGAACTGAACTCTCACAGCTTTTTAAAAAATGCCAGATATTCCCTGCCTCCTTTCCTCCCCCACTCCCAGGCCCCAACAAGTCACTCCAAGCTGTGTTTCCCAATCTCTGCTTTCGTACTTGCCCTAAAAAAAGCTGCTGGATTGCTTGCCCTTAAACAAAACACATTGACCTGACCCTGGAGTTCTTCCTGTGAAACAGACGACCATGGTTCTGACCCAAAGCTGGGCTCTTTGGCCCATGGGAGAGCCTTGAGGACTGAGCATGATCGCTTTGTGGGATATTTTGAATTTCACAATTTCTTTTCAATAGCACTGGACTCTCTGTGTCTGAGTTTTCCTGAATGCATAAATCCACATTGTGAAGGAGATGGGTTAATGTATGTTGTTTAAAGCAGGATAAAATAAGGACTCGTTTAATTGGAACTCTTAAGGAAGAGCATTTTTATGTGTTTCACTTCTTTCCCCCCCACTTTAGTATTAGGAACCTTATTGGAAAAAGACTTCTGCCAAGTATCTGATGGGAAGCCAAGAAAAGCATTTTAATAGAACTGTCTCAAATTTATAGTGCACTAGGGCCTGTAAATAAATTTTCCTGTCTTTAAGGTTTGCGCTGATTTGCAGTTATTTTGTGTGGCTTCTGAGATTTAAATCCTCACAGTCCAGATGGAGAGACCATAAAGCTGCTTTCCTTGGCAGCCCTGGCAAACCTTGTCCGTGGGCAAACGGTAGCGAGGAACGTGCAGAACCTCGTCTGCAAATGCCTGCTTATCTTATTATGGCGCCACTTTTAATTTGTTCGGTGGCTTTTCCTAGAGCAGCCCACCTACAAGTTCTCAGAACGTAGGAGAGTTAGTCTTTAATCTCATAATGCAAGCCAATCAAATAAATATGTGTTAAGCACCTGCTCTCAACATACTGCATAGGCAAATTGAGGGGGTTTTTTTTGTTTTTTTTTTTTTTTAAGTAGAGGGCACGGCACAGATCCTGCCTTTAAGAAAGGCCCTGAGGTTGCTGGGGAGAGTACTGTCGGTAATATACCCATTGAAAGGCCAGAAGTGCTGTCACTCAGTTGTGCTACGGAGAGTCAGGAATGGATCAGAAGTGAAGGGAATCCTCACAACCAGGTAGTCTCAGATAGGAAGACCGGATGCTCTGGAAGGGTACTGACCTCCGTCTGGAGATGGCTTCTATGAGAAAGACTCAGCAGATGGAGCAGAACGAGCAGGGACCTTGAATACTAGTGGCAAAGAACTTTGCAGAGAATTAGAAGGCAGGGAAGGTCAGTGACAAGCGGAGAGTAATGAGAAGATCAGTGATGGAGGGGAAAGCAGTGTTCACTAAGGAGACTGAGAAACAGAATCAAAGAGCTGGAAGGGACCTTCAAAACGGCTCAACCTGTTCCTTGTATTTAAATTTTTTTTTTCTTAATGCTTATTTATTTTTGAGACAGAGAGAGAGACAGAGCATGAGTGGGGGAGGGGCAGAGAGAGAGGGAGACCCAGAATCCGAAGCAGGCTCCAGGCTCTAAGCTGTCAGCACAGAGCCCCACGTGGGGCTCAAACTCGTCAACTGCAAGATCATGACCTGAGCCGAAGTCGGATGCTCAACCGACTGAGCCACTCAGGTGCCCTGTTCCTGTTCCTTGTATTTTATAAATGACAGGCTCTTGAGTTCAGGTGGTCTTGAGAATGAATTGTCAGGGCCGGGGTTGAGCCTGACTGGAGCCCAGGTCTCCTGACTCCTGGTCTGATGATTTGGGGTGGGGGGCGGTTCTGGGCATTGGGTACTGCAGTATTTTCCAGACTGAGGCTCTTGATTTGTTAGGAGATCATGCAGTCAATTCATTGGGTGATGACTGGCATTTTATTTTATTTTTTTTTAAATGAAATAGAATAGAAAGGAAAATATCAGCATATTCCGCAGTAAAGATAAGTAGTTCCAGAAACCTCTATTTCAATTATAAATGTAGATGAGTAGTAAGTTGCAGTATAAGATGTATTTGTTTCTTAGTGTGGGTCCGAGTCCAAAAAGTTTGAAAAATGTTGGTAGTGGAAAGCACAGGGGTTTTTGAGTTGGAGAGACCCGAATTCAAATCCTAAACTGTGCCACAAATCCTAATTTGTGACTGTGGTCCAGTTACTTAACTTTCAAAGCTTCCCTTTTCTTATCTCAGACCTAGGGCTAATAACACTGTAGAGCAGTTGTGTTGATCACATGAAGTCATTAAAGCATCTGGGTTCTGGTCTGCCTGCTCCACTCTGACAGTCATCTGGGGTTGCCCTGCCTGGGTTTGTGTTTGAATATCAGAAGGAGCCTTCTGGTATGGAGTTTGGTCTTAAGGAACCACAGTGAGTTACCACCATGGATGTATTATGCATTTGCTTCTGGGCTTGGAAACTTGAAACGGAATTTATTCCTGTGGGTCTGGTATACTTTCTACATCTTGGCATGGAAGGTGGTTCACCTCTCTGTTTTTCTGTTGAGATCAGAATGACTGATTAAGATCAGTGGTTCTCTAGCTGGCCTTAAAAAAAAAATCATTGGCACATTTGGATAAAGAACTATTACTTTTTTCCCCTTTCTAGTGAGAGAAAATTTTACAGTGAGTCTTTTTTCCCCTCTGAAGATGTGTTTTCTGCCAAATGATGATTTTATTCATTTTTTGGACTGAAAAATCAAAAAAGAAATGAACTTAAAGAGAAAAGTCAGTATGGACATGTGGGGGGTGAACAGTTGAAGGACTTGAGTTGCTGAGTAAGGACTAAAAATAAAGGGCATTTTTATGAGAACGTAAGAGGACCGGTCAGATCTCTTTTTGAAATAGCTGTTGTCCACATCTCACTGAAAAGAGGCTGAGTTCTGTTGTATGAGTTTCCTGGTACTCTCTGCTTCTTCCTTTTTCCTCTCCTCCTCCTGCTACCCATGCCTCCCTTCCCCCATTCCTTTCTGGCCAGCTCCATCCCAGATTTAAAATCCTGCTGGAGAGTGGGGACGAGAGCTTCATCCCCCAGATGATTTGGGCCAGGGGCTAAAACACTGCCATAAATCTGCAGCTCATTTTAATGCCACGTTAAAACAGTGTGAGCGGCTGGTTTCCGTGGCCCCTGCCCTCTTTCTTTATGGGCTTCTTTGGCTCTTCTTTATAAAGAGGCCCCGCGGAGTCATTTTAAAGTTCTTATCAGTTTGCTGACAGCTATATGGGTCTTTCTGCCGAGTCCAGGAGCTCAGGCAGGCGTGTGAAACTTCTGATATTAAAACTGAAGAAAAATGCCAGGCAGGAGGGATTGGGTGGTGCAACCATTATTCGGAGGTAAAAGACTAGTGAGATCATTAACCTTTGCAGGTCCAGAACCCTGCCGTTGGCCGGATGAATCACTTTCTTAGTTGAGGGAGGCTGGGGCGGTGAGGGCTAGGCAAGAGAGGATTTTCCAAGGGCTTTTATTTTTATCCCTTGATTAGAAAATGCCGTTCCGCTGGCAGTTTGTGCTTTCAGGCTTCAGCAAGTCAGTTGGGCAGCCCTGAAGGGCTAGGGGGAGCCAGGTTTATGATGTACTTGTTTTCTAAAGGCCGTCTCACTGGCTAGGCCTCTGCTCGCATGTCTTCGCCAGCGCCAGCTTGCTGTCTCTGTGCCCACGGCATCAGTTATCAAATTTAAAGGGACTTTCATCAGTCTGCTTTGCTGCCCCTTTTAGACCAGATTGCTAACCCTCAGTAATCCTCCCAGAGTGCTTCATGGAAACGCCAGGCCCTCTATAAATGTCAGCCTGCAATGCTTGGCCCTTTTTACCCTCTCCGTTACAGAGAAATGGACTGGATGCGGCTCCTCCCTCTTCCCTACCACTTTTCCTTTCTTTCTTTTCTGGAAAACTCCCGCAGCAGACAGCTGAGGGGAAGGAAAAACCATTACCTGGAGCGAGGCCAGCAGCTTGAGGGGAGCTTCAAAATCTCTGGCATCTCCCGACCAGAATGTTTTTCCAGGCATTTCAAAAAGTGCATCCCTGCCCTCCTTCTCCTTTCAGTTTTCCAGCCTTGATTTTCAGAGCAGCTGGGGTGGGTGGAATGTGCCCTCAGGATGGACTTTATATCTGCCTGCTCTTCTAACTGAGGCATTTAGGAAGAGGTTAGTAGAAAGAAGCAAAATCCAATGGATATATATATATATATATATATATACACACATATATATATATATATATATTTAATTGCTCTGCACCCTTTTGGCACATACACATTATTTTTCCTTTTCAAATAGTTTTCGACATGAGCAGTTTTGCAAGTGTATTTAGCCATTCAACTTGAGGTTGAGGCAAAAGCAAGAAATTCTTGTAGCAAGTTAGTCAGATTATATGGCTGTTGATCTAGGATTAATGATTTTCATTGAGCGAACAATAAAAAAATACTGGTTTCTTTTATTGCTCATGTAACTCCTGTGAGGAGAGTAATTAGTTATAAAGGCCAAACGAGCTATCCCAAACTCTAAAACGATAGAACTACTTTTTTATACATTTGCTGGGGACTAAATTGATACCCGGTAGTTAGTTAAGAAGTTTAATGAACTGGATATTATTGCTTATAGTATAATTATAACAGACTTACTGAAAATATTGAAGTTACCAAAGATAAGCCATATAAAAATAACTTAAGTATATTGGACATTTTCCATAAATACGTGATGATGAACAATCATTGCACGGCTTTTTCCAGGGGTCAGGATAGATGGAATGGTCCATTTCCTCTTCGGGCATTGGTTGAAGAGCTGTATCTAGAGTTAACGTGGGTTAATCCCTTGTAATGAGTCCCCAGTATGGGACATTGCTTCAGGAAATGGCCTAATAAAAGTGTTAAATATTAATTTGTAGCCTATGTAAGAATTGTCTGACTCTTTGGGGCTGGTTGCCCACAGAGTGGGACTCTTTGTGAGGCATTTCTGAGAAATGATTGCTCATTACAGGAAACCCAGTGCAGCTTTTGTAGATTTGTTTTATGCTTACTTACAAAAATATCTAGGTTTGTTTACAAAACAATGACTTGTAAGTTATCAAGGGTTGCTATGTTTGGTGAAGAATTCACTGTATTCAGGTCTTCAGTAAGGGTTCAAGTGATCCGTAAGATCTCTGTCAATATTTATAAATGTCAATATAGGTTATACATATATATGCATGTATATACATATATATGCATATATATGTATATATTCTGTCTCTCTCAGCATTGCAGAGGTTGAGAGGATTTGGTGTTGCATACTTATTTTTGGCATGACATAATTTTTGGCTCTATAATAGCACGATGTTACAATTCCACGCTACTCTTCTTGGGAATGTGAGACAACAATAGTCTATATTTATTTCATCTCTCTTTACTTAAAGACACGTAATACCAAATCAGACCAGGATTGGTACAGAAGCAGCTCCACGTAAACCACTTCTGGCAATATGGTTATCTCTGTCCTGTAAACTTAAGGCTAATTTGTTATGTTGAAACGTGTACTTCCCGTTTTGATAAGGGCCTTAGTAGGACAGCAGTTCGCTTGTTATCTTTCAGATTCCAGTACTTTTCCTTAGAAGGTTTCTCTTCAGCCACGTGCAGTGCATATGTGTATTGAGGTATTTTTAACTTTCAGGTTAACTCGAGCAGGTCTTGATGATCTTCTGTATGTGTCAAAGAGCTTTGAGTTTTTGTTTTAACTAGAGACTGAGGGTTGAGTTCAGCAGTGAGGCTGAACGTTGGCATTTGGCCAGAATGAAAAGACCCAGAAGTTGGCGATGCAGTGAAGGGTCTGAGTGACACAGCCAAGGATTGTGGTGCAGTGTGGGCAGGAACAGAGGACCCGAGTGGATTCCCTGGAGCCCAGAATAACCGCAAATCCGTATTCCCCCAAGTCTCTGCCTAGCGAGTTGTAGGTAACTCTGGATATGGCGTGACAGCAGGCACGACCTTTGAGAATCTTTCTGGAGTAACCCGCAGATGGGAAACTACAGAGTAGAAAGGTTTTAATGGTCTCATCAGCTGCCGCAGTGATTTTTAACTGTGAGGCGAGGGAGGGATCAGGATTCCCCGCGAGGATTTTCAAACTTCGCATACTTCTCTCACTCCCACTCAGTTCTTTTTTTTTTTTTTAATTAAAAACAATTTTTTTTTTTAACGTTTATTTATTTTTGAGACTGGGAGAGACAGAGCACGAGTAGGGGAGGGGCAGAGAGAGAGAGAGAGAGAGACAGAATCTGAAACAGGTCCAGGCTCTGAGCTGTCAGCATAGGGCCCGACGCGGGGCTTGAACTCCCGGACCATGAGATCATGACCCGAGTCAAAGTCGGACGCTCAACCGACTGAGCCACCCAGGCGCCCCACTCCCACTCCCACTCAGTTCTTAACTGCGTTCTGGTGTCGGGTTGGGGAATGGGGACTGAGGACATGAATTTCTGTTGAGAGTCCCTGCTACGATAAACCTCCCCACTGTTACTCACGGGTATACATCATCCTTCAGGTGAGAAGGATCGGGGGGAAAATTGAGAGCCACTGACATAGCAGGTGTAGCTACTTCAAGCTTCGCCTCTGTTCAGAGTCCCAGCTCGGAGGCTGGACTTTGGGGTTTCCGCTCAGAGTCAACAGGGGAACTTGTCTTAGTCATCTCTAGTCAGAAGCAGCAGGCAGCTTACAGAGGACTCGTGCCTCTGGTCAGGTGGGAAAGTGAAACACAGCATTGGATCCACACTATTCTCAGTTTCTCTCTTTCTGGGAATACGTAGGGACAGTGGAGAGGGCTCACCTGTGACCTGTCTGCTGAGTTAGTGTCCCCAGCGAAAAAAGAAGCAACCGCCAAAGAATGTCTCCTGAGTTTTCTCTAGTTGGACTGTCACCGTGTGGGAAACAGAGCAGAGGGGAGAATAGCACGCTGCCATGGTGTCACGTGGTAACAGCCTCAGGGATGAAGTAAGCCTTCACATCTGCCCTCTGGGTCGCTTCGCCTATTGTGCTTGTTGTGTTTTAATTAGAGGGGGGAGCGGAGCGGTCCCTTCCAGTGTGCCTGGGTGGAGTGGGGCTTCTTTTACACTGGTCTTCTCTAATCATACTAACTTACACTCCTGTTCTCCTGGTTTTAGCGTAGCAAACACGGGCAGTCTCACCCCAGGCAGATTGCTGTACAAGTAGTTGGCCCATGTTGAGCTGTTATTTATTTTTTTGATGACAGATCTTGATTCAGGTTTTCCAGTCCACTTTTCAGGTATTTCATGGAAGCAGCTGCGGGGGTGAGGGGCGGGGGGGGGGGGGGGGGAGAGTTGGTGAGCTGCTAATCACTAAAGAAGCTCCTTGATCTGACCTAGGGAGTAGTGGGATTCAGAGGCGTGGATAGCTCAGAAAACTGGGCACAGCCAAAATGAATCTCTAATCTCTAGTCTCTTTGCTGAGAAGGTTTGACCACGCACAGTTTTATTGGTCAGTGGCTCCTGCTTTAGTAACCTTTCACCTCTGTGACTCTTGGAGGTACAAGCCACTGGCCGGCCTTGCCTTTGAACTCCTCATGGCTCCTGCCACCTCAAAGGCTCCCAGTTAGAGGCTTGTGTTTTGCTTGGGATCTCTCCTCACAGCAGGGTGTCAGCAGTTGGGAAAACTGATCCACCCTTAGAGCATTGATATATTTGAAGGTGATACCCCTGAGAGTTGAAACCTATGGCTTTCTGTTTCAGGAGCTGTCTGTCATATGTCAAGAAACACAACTCAGACTACCCCTTTTTTCTTCCTGGATCCCATCTTGTTTCCCATAGGACAGGAGATCATAACATTTGAGCATTCCCTAGCCGTATGCACAGTCTTCCTCTTCCTTCAAGCTCTTTTACTCCTTTTTCTTCCGACTTGCCCCAGGTAGCATCCATTTTGAAAGAAGTTTTCTATTAAATAGCTCTAAAACGTGCAAATCATAGCCATCTTTGGTGTCTGGGATCATAATTATGCTGAAACTGGCATGGTACAAATGTCACAGGGCTCTCACGATCTGACGAGCCCTCCTCGTGAGATGTGGCTCAGCCGCACTCTTCACTGCCGTCTTGAGTCCATTCGACCTTCTGGGGAAACTAGGTCTTTCAGGGAGACGTAGAGAGAGTGCAGATCACCCTCCCACATCTGCTTGGCCTCCAGTCAGCGGAGCAGGAGTAAAAGCTCTATTACTGAGAGGCAGACCCAGGGACCCATGGCTATGAGATGATTTCAGCATAGCTTCTTTGGCAAGAAATCAAACTTCTCACTCTGAGAATACTGAGTAGAAAACGTCTCTTCTACTCCAGATGCCTTTAGCCTAGGAGAAGGAGCAAATGATCTCTCTTGAGGTCCTCTGCTTTTCGAGAATTCAAATAGAATATTACTGATCATCTTTAGCAGAAAAGACGGTCTGGCAAAGTCTTTTTCCACGTCAGAGCAAAGGTTGAGTTTTTAGCAGAGACTTAGGCGTTGGAAGAGCCGGGCCTCATTTCCCCGCTGTCTAGTTCTGTGGTCACGAGCTTACATTTCCCAGCTGGCAGAGGGAAGGGGAGAATGAACATTTACGTTAACTCCTGTGTTTGGCACTGTGTTAGGAACTTCCTTAGGAAAACCTGATGAGGTAGCTGCTGTTCTTATTTTTATAAACGAGGAAAGCAACTCTTAGAGGCTAGTGGACGGTGTGAGCTTACACGGGGTAAGTGGCAGATTTGGGATTAGAAGGAATTTGTGGCAATGTGATTGAAAGGTATGAAGTTTATTTATAAAGCTCTAATATTCTTCGTTTAGAGCACCTTTTGAACTGTTACAATAACCTAAAATATTTATAAAAAGCCCGCGCTGGGTGAGGTACTGTCCATGATCCAGAGCTGCTCTTGTTCTTGGGCAGCCAGCAGCCTTTTGTTTTTTCTTATTGTGTATTTACTTATTTTTTTTTTTAATGTTTATTTATTTTTGAGAGAGAGACAGAACATGAGTAGAGGAGGGACAGAGAGAGAGAGAGAGAGAGAGAGACAGGCTCCAGGCTCTAAGCTGTTAGCATAGCTGTTAGCAGAGCCCCAATGTGGGGCCTGAACTCAAGGACTGAGAGATCATGACTTGAGCCAAAGTTGGATGCTCAACTGACTGAGCCACCCAGGCGCCCCACCCAGCCAGCAGTCTTCAGGGGTGATATGTGACGTCTGTGTTAGTTTGGTACGGCTGCCGTAACAAACCACGACATGCTGTGCGGCTTAAACAACAGTAATTTATTTTCTCACAGTCCTAGAGGCTGGAAGCCAAGGTCAAGGTATCATCAAGGTTGTTCTCTCCTGAGCCCTCTTCCTGGCTTGCAGATGGCTGTCCTCTTGCTGCTTCTTTATATGTTGTCCCTCTATGAATTTTGACGGGATACAGTTGTGTCCCTCAGTGTCTATATAAGGTACAAGAGCCAAAGCCAGTAGTTATCATTTAATTGGCTCCATTGAGTTGGGTTTTGTGGAATCCACGTCTGAGGCGTTTTCTTCCTAATCCCATTCTCGGCTCCTGACTAGGTAAGAGGGTGGGAAGGGGGTGCGAGAGGGCGAAGAGTAACCTGCTTTCAGTGCCACCTGCACATCCACATCGTGACACTGCACATCAGGACACTGACGAGTGGACCGTGTGGCTCCACTCAGAATTCGCAAACTGCCTCTGCCCTGGACACCGGTCAGTGAGGGGGGACTCCCGCTGTGCTCTTTAAGCACAGCAGGGTGACAAGGATATTCTCAAAAGAGTTTGTTAAGCCCTATAAAAGCGCAGTTTTCATCTTGTTTTGCCGGATCAGTGGAAAGACTTATAGAGGTGAGATGGTTTTTCTCATTGAAATTTTGAATATCACAATTCATGTTTTAACTATAGAATGGAAAGGTTACAAGTATGGGATTGTGTGCTAGGTTGAGAACTTTACGACTTTAAAAGTACTTGAGAATTTTAAAAAGATTTAATAATGCAGAAAACCTCTTGTTTGTGCTAAAAGTGATTTCATTTTTCGTAAAACCTGTGTCATTCAAGATGGTTGATGTGGGGGCAGGAGGAATGGAGTGTGGAAGAGGAAACAGGTGTATGAAAATAATGGATTCCCATCCCCTAAAGAGATCTTATTCATTTATCCTCCTAACCATACATGCCTACTGCTGATTGCCTCACTTAAATACGTCATCTGGATCAACCCCACCCCCACCCCATCTCATCCATGTTACATCCTGGGCGTCAGAATCAGGTAGATTGTTAGTTTAGTGGTGAATTGTAAGAAAGAAGGCATTTGTTGAGCAATTTTTTTTTTTTACTTTTTTTTTAATGTTTGTTCTTTTTTTTTTTTTTGAGAGAGAGAGAGAGAGAGAGCACGTGCAAGCAAGGGAGGGGCAGAGAGAGAGGGAGACACAGAATCCGAAGCAGGCTCTAGGTTCCAGGCTGCCAGCACAGAGCCCAACGCGGGGCTGGAACTCACGGACTGCAAGATCATGACCTGAGTCAAAGTCAGACACCCAACGGACTGACTTTGGTTTCACTATGGTTTTCAATGACAGAAACCTTATGTGCTTGGCCAAGATAAGTTCATAGTCTTTAACTACATCATTTGTGTGTTTTTCAGAGCATTGGATTCTCCTTGGCTAATAGCCAGAGTGCACGTTTTTCAGAAAACTAAGGACACACAGGGCTTCTAAGTTTATCTTCCGTAAAGCATGTAAATAATCTCTCCGGAAGTTTTCTCTAAGTAAACCAGTTTGCTACTACCACACTCTTAAAGCCAGCCCCACCGTGTGCATTTATTTCTAATGGGCCCAGTCCTGGGAGGGAGGAGATGTCTGTATTTTATCGACTCTTTTGCTTTTTTTTCTTGTTCTCTCTGCATTGGTTTTCTGTAGCAAACTTGTTGACATGATTGGTGCACTTACCCTCTTCTATCTTGTGATCTGAGAGATGACATTTCTCTTTAACGGACTAGTTTTTTTCATCAGAGCAGTGAGGCTACTTTGCAGGTGATGTGGGACCCCCTTTCCTCGTAAGAAAGAAACTCTCAGGGGAATTGTGAGCTGAGCATCAGGCCTGGAGAAAGGCACAGCTGAGTACCAGTACTAGGCAGGAGAGGTGCTGGGATGGTCGTCGTATGCGCTATTTTCATCCTGTCCTTTCCACCGATGCCTAGTGTGTGACTTAGGGTAAGTCACTTGCCTTCAGATGTCTCCATTTTGTCACGTTTGTTTTTATAATTTCTAGTAAGGACTAACTCTTTAACTGTGTTACAGTAACCAGTGAAAGAGATCCAGGGGGAAGGTGGGTATTAGGTTGTCTAGACAACAACTCTCTAAACGTTGCTGAGGAAACTTCCTGGTTATCCAGGAATATATATATACACACACATATATTGAAATGCCTCTCTTAAATTGGCTAAAAGCATGTAGGCATGTGGCTGGGAAAGGGAGGCTTCTGGAAAAGCTGAGCGTCATGGAGGGGTGGGAATCTCGAGGTCATGCACTGATTCCTTTCATGAGCTACAGGAAACCACAGTGCAGCTCATGCTCCAGTTTTATTGGAGTTAAATCACGGGGTGTAGAGAAAAGCGGGACCAGTAAACCCCCGTGAACCTTTCAGTGGCTCCTTTTTCTCATCTGTAAAATAAGGATGCTGACCTTGGGTTGTGAGGATTAAGTTAATACAGGGGAAGCACTTAAAATAGTGCCTGGCCTAAGCAACAATATTTACCAAGTTCCTGCTTTATCTGAGGTGTAGACCGGAGGGCTGGGACGCAGCAGTTAACAAAATAGGTGCGAACCTCGCCTGCGCGGTGCCTACGTTGCTCTGTGGGCAGCACGCGTTAGACGGTGAGCTGATGATCCTCCTCTGGGGTTGGGAATATTGGACACAGCGTTCAGTTCACTTACCCTTTGTCCTGGGGCATTTGCCGTTCACACTGAGAGCATGTACGTCTTTTGAGACATTCTTATATTGCTAACGGTTTGTAGTTTTTTTCCTCTTGTCTCCGTTTTCTGTTTCCACCCAGTTGCAGATTTTCTTCTCCCGTTCTAAACCCTATGGCGTGACTTAGAGAAAGAAAGGAATTTGGCATCTCCGGTTTTCATTTTCTTCTCTTCATCCCATGTTTTCTAGTTTTTTCTCTCTATCCTTTCTTTGATGATAACGCAGGTTTAAGCTCTTTATAGGAACCAACCATGCAACATGATGCCATGTGAGCTTATAAAGAGCTTGTAAATGTGTATTAGCCCTTGGAAAAAACACTCTGTCTAATGAAAACCTCTGTGAACTTAGGCAAGCACCCTGTCTTCCCTTCAGAAAGTATTGCCCTGGACTTCAGCTGTCAGACCTGTTCCTTACATTTTTCTGATTACTGGGGAATCTGTGCCGTGGCCATTTTCTTTGGTAACTATACGGAGAACTAACTGTATTAATTCTTTAATCACTGCCCGTAAATATAACGACTGAGACTGGAGATGAACAGAAGGAAATCTTTGCTTCGAAATAGACGAGATGCACTTATGTACGGGCCTTTGGGGGTTTTCCAGCCAGCTGTGTGGCAGAGTAGGATCTGAGTATTGGTCCGTGTGCTTGCTTGTTTTCCTACCCTTTGAGTGAGTGACTCATAGTTTTGGATGTGAGAATAAGATCTAGAACTTTTTTTTTTTTAAGCTTATTTATTTTGAGAGAGACAGACAGCCTGAGTGGGGAAGGGGAGGGGCAGAGAGAGAGGGAGACAGAGAATCCTAAGCAGCCTCCATACTGTCAGTGTGGAGCCCAGCACAGGTCTCAAACTCATGTGGGATGCTTAACTGACTGGGCCACCCAGGCGCCCCAGATCTAGAACTTTTATAAATAAGCTATATGAAGGGGAAGCTGTGTATTTGAGTATTCACGCAGGGATGTGGCTGCTGCTGCCGTCCTTCAGAAATTCTTGGGAGCGTGCTAGGGAGACATGGCTTAGGGGACTGTGTAAAGCTTCTTCAACAAATCTCAGTGCCAGGAAAATGGGATTAAATTAAGAGATGGTTAACAAAAATGCTAGGCATGGAGAAAATTGGATTTGGAGGAGTAAGTCCTGTGCAGGCCACCAAGGGGAAAGCTCGTGAGCAAGTTTTCAAAGCCCTAAGACGGGCGAGAAAGAGAAAAAAGCGTTCATTGAGTATGGCAGAATTTTGTAACTGTGTTTCTTAATATTAAGGTGATTTTTTTCTTCCTTTCCACTATTTATGTGCTGGATAGAGACTATTTAAAATTTTTTTTAATGTTTATTCATTTTTGAGAGACAGAGAAAGACACAGAGAGAGAGAGAGAGAGAGAGAGAGCGAGCGAGCATGTGCGAGCAAGGGAGGGGCAGAGAGAGAGAGGGAGATACAGAATCCGATGCAGGCTCCAGGCTTGAGATGTCAGCAGAGCCTGACACAGGGCTTGAACTCATGAACCGCACGAGATCATGACCTGAGCCGAAGTCAGATGCTCAACCAACTAAGCCACCCAGGCGCCCCTGGATGGAGACTGTTTTAAACAAGACAAAATAACAACAAATCTACTGTGGATTCTAAATCCTAATGTTCTTTTTAGAAGGCTGAGAATGAGGGATAAGGTGAAAATAAAATTGAGATTAATTCCTAGCAAGAATTAGTGGGCTCTGTGTGAGATCCTAGAAGAGCAAAAATTTGTTCACTAGGGTGTGATACCTGAAATCTTGCACTGGGCAGTGGCTGTATTTAAAATGGTTCTTAGTGGTTCTTAGCTGTTCCCCTGGTTAACCCTACTGGTTATGCCAAGCCTAATCCTGCTTTGTTGCTGCTCTTGGGAAAAAGGAGTTGTGACGTGGTGGATGGCATTCTGTCTCCTTAATCCATTCCAATTTTCCAAGCCACTTGGACCCATCTGCAGGATACCAGCCTACAGAAGCTCTGAGAATTCACAGAAACCCACTGCCCCAAGTCTGTAGGATTTATGGGCTGATTTCTTGAATGCTTGCCCGTAGGTGGGGGCTAGGAAATTCGGGTTTGTATTGTGGGCCCACCATCAAAGAGTTTTTAGTCTAACTGGGAAGATAAGTTTTTTTCCCTCCATAAAATAACAGTGGGACAGAGGATAATGCTGACTTTTGTGTAAAAATTGTCAGATGAATTAGAAAAGAAGGGCCTTGTATAGTTTCAAGGAGGAGGTGAACATGGAAGGATTTTTAAATTAGTAAATTTTATGTATGTATGTATGTATTTATTATTTTAGAGTGAGGGAGAGTGCGAGCAAGGAAGGGATGAAGGGAAAGGGAGAGAGAGACTTTTAAGTAGGCTCCGTGCTCTGCACGGAGCCCGATGTGGGGCTCAATCCCATGACCCTGGGATCATCACCTGAGCCAAGATCAAGAGTCAGACACTCAAGTGACTGAGCCACCCAGCCGACCCTGATTTTATTTTTCAGAGCAGTTTTAGGTTTATAGGAAAATCGAGTGGAACGTAGACAGAGTTCCCGTTACCACCTGTCTCCACAGATGCTCGGACTCGCCCGTATTGGCCTTCTGCACCACAGTGATCCATTTGTTATGGCTGAAGCTACACTGATACTTCATTGTCATCCAGAGTCAATAGTTTATGGTTCACTCTTGGTGCTGTATATTCTCTGGGTTTTGACAAACGTACAATGACACGTATCCACCATGTAACTATTTTTAATTTAATTCCATTGTGGTATAAGAGCTGACGTTATAAGATCTTTTTTTTTTTTTTTTTTTTTTTTTTTTTTAATTTGCTAAGGTATGTTTTATGGCCCAGAATGTGGTCTGTCCTGGTGAATGTTCCAGGTGAGCTTGAGAAGACTATGCAGTCTGCTGTTGGAGAAAGTTGTCTACAGATGTCACTTACATGGTGCTGTTAAGTTCCACTGTGTCCTTACTGATTTTCTGGCTTTCGGATCTGTCCATTTCTGACCGAGGGTGTTAAAGTCTCCAGCTTTCATAGTGGAGCATCTTTTTCTCTTTAGGCTTGTGTCAGTTTCTGCTCCACATATTTTGATGGTCTTGTGTAGGGTGCATACACATTCATGACTGTTGTCCTCTTGGGGTATTGACCCCTTGATCATTATGTGATACCTGATTACTTCCTGGCTCCAGATTCTACTCTCTCTGAAATTGATATAACTATTCCCACTGCTTTGGATTAGTGGTAGCACGGTGTATTTTTCTCCATCCTTCTACCTTTAATTTATGTGTCTTTATATTTAAAGTGGGTTTCTTGTATTTATTTTTAAACTTTACTTATTTATTTTGAGAGAGATAAAGTGGGTTTCTTATAGGCACGTGTAGTTGGGTTTTGGTCTCGATCCGCTCTCACGATCTTTTAATTGGTATATTTAGACCATTAACATTTAAAGTGATTATTAATATAGTTGGATTCATATTGGCCATATTTATTACTATTTTCTAGTTTTTCCTTTGTCCCTCGTTCCTTTTTCTGACTCCCACACATTTTATGTCTTTTGTGGTTATAACTGAGTATTTACATGATTGCATTTTCTCTACTGTCTTAGCATGTCAATTGTATTTGGTTTTTAAAACATTTTTAGTGGTTGCCCTCAGGTTTGCGCTATACATATCCATCAAATCCAAGTTCACTTTCTTTTTTTTTCTTTAAAAAAATTTTTTTTTATGTTTTATATTTAGGGGGGGGGAGAGAGAGAGAGAGAGAGAGAGAGAGAGAGAGAGAGAGAGAGATGGAGGGAGGGAGGGAGGGAGGGAGAGAGAGAAAGTGTGAGCAGGGGAGGGGCAGAGAGATGGAGACAGAATCTGAAGCAAGCTCTAGGCTCCGAACTGTCAGCACAGAGCCTGACGTGGGACTCGAACTCATGAGAAGTGAGATCATGACCTGAGCCCAAGTTGGACGCTCAACTGACTGAACCACCCAGGCGCCCCCCAAGTTTACTTTCATATTGACACTTTACTGCTTCATAGGTTGTGGAAGTACAGATCCTCCTTGACTTACGATGGGGATATGTCCTGTAAACCCATAGTGAGTTGAAAGTATTACAAGTTGAAAATGCACTTAATACAAATAAACTATTGAACATCATAGCTCAGCTTAGCCTATCTTAAATGTGCTCAGAGAATTTACATTGGCCTCCAGTAGGGCAAAATCATGTAATGCAAAGCATATTTTATATTCAAGTGTTGGGTATCTTGTAATTTGTTGAATCCTGTAGTGAAAATAAAAAACAGAATGGTTGTTAAGTGTAGCGGTCTTTGACCCTCACGGTCACGCGGCTGACCGGGAGCTCCTTGCCTCTTCCCAGCATCACTGTATCACAGATCGCTAACCTGGGAGAAGATCCAAATTCACAATGCAAAGTATGGCTTCTACTGAATGTGTATTGCTTTCATATCATCGTAGAGTCAAAAACATGTAAGTCAAACCACCTTAAGTCTAGGAAACTGTCTATACCTAACATTAGCAACAGAATTTTATTTCCTCTTATCCCTTGTATCACTGCTGTCATTTAATTGATACATAAGCATAGGTAATGGAATACATTTGTTGCCATTATTACTTTGAACAACTTGTTAGATGAATTAAGAATAAGAAACATAAAAGTTTTGGGGCGCCTGGGTGGCTCAGTCAGTTAAGCATCTGACTCTTGATTTTGGCTCAGGTCATGATCTCACTGTTGCAAGATTCTCTCTCTCCCTCCCCTTCCCCCACTCATGTGCCTGCATGCACGCATGTGCTCTCTCTCTCTCTGTCTCCGGAAAAAAAAAAAAAAAGAGAGAGAGACATAGAGGTTTTTTTTTATTTTACCTTTACTTATTTCTTCTCTGATTCTCTTCCTTTCTTCATGTAGATCTGAGTTTCTGACCCATGTCGTTTTCTTTCTCTCTGAAGAACTTCTTTGAACATTTCTTGCCAGGCAGGACTACTGGCAACAAATCCTCTCAGTTTTTGTTTGTCTGAGAATTTCTCTATTGTTCAAAACTTCACTTTTGGAGGAGAGTTTTCCAGAGTACAGAATTCTAGCTCGGTGGGCTTTTTTTTCACTTTCAATATTTCTGAGGAGACGTTGCACATAATTGTCACCTGTGCTTCTCTATAGGTGAAGTGCTTTTTTCCCCTCTTCCTCCAGGATTTTTAAAAAATATTTGATTTTCTGAAGTTTTAGTGTGATACGGACGGGAAACAGGTGCAGTGCGTTTGGTCACTCTCCTGCTTGGAGCCCTCTGAGCTTCCTGGATCTGTGGTTTGGTGTCTGACATTAGTTTGGGGGAAACTGGTCATTATTGCTTTAAATATGGCTTTTCCTTTTGTTTTTCTCCTGGTATTTGTATTGCGTATATGTTCCACCTTTCACGGTTGTCCACAGGCTTTGGATATTCTGTTCTGGTTTTCTGTTCTGCCTTCAGCCCAGAGATCCTTTCCTCAGCCCTGTCCATCCCATACTGATGAGCCTGCCATAGGCCTTCTTCATTTCTAACAGTGCTTTTGATCTCTAGCATTTGTGATTCTTTTTTAGAATTTCCATCCCTCTGAATTTTGAGTGTAGAAGAGTCCTCTCTCAATTGTAAGGTATGAAAATTGAGATCTGGAAAGTTAAATGGCTTGTCAGCATTTATTTACTATTTAATGGCAGAAGCCCAAATGAGAATCCTATCCGTTCGACTCTCGTACTCTTTCTACTACGCGTATTAAAGTTGGTGCTGCAGACAAGCGTTGTAAGTCGTGGGCCGTCCTCCAGCTGATACTCAAGTCACTACTTGTGCAGCACAATCCCTAGTTTCCCTGGGAGACTTACTGCTTTCATGCGCTTTGGAATCATTTAATACAAGGCCTCTTTCACTTAATTTGAACATGTGGTATTATTAGTGGATACTGCCTTGGTGATTGAGAATCATGTTCTGTTTAGTTAATGACATTCAGAGAAACCTGTATTGGAGAAAAGTCTTAACAGGTGAAACCCAACCTGATTCAAAGCCTGGGTACAGTTCTGGATTTATCCTTTAAGGCAGCCTGTGGTTTCATCAGAACTATGATGAAAAGAACACCGACTTCAGAATTAGACAAAGTGGTTTTGAATTCTGGATCTGTCAGGTTAAAAGCTTTGTGATGACAGACAAGTTACTATTAATCTTTCTGAGCCTTGTTTTCCTGTCTGTAGAGATATGTTAATTATAGGATTGTTGGGAGGATGAAGTGAAAAAGTATAAACCATATTTAACTGATTCTTCTCAGACCTATATTTTTTCACATTTTAAAATCTCTGATGTCACAGGACGCCTGGGTGACTCAGTTGGCTAAGCATCCCACTCTTGATTTCGGCTCAGATCATGATCTCACGGTTTGTGCGATTGAGCCCCGCATAAGGCTCTGTGCTGTCAGTGTGGAGTCTACTTGGGATTCTCTCTCTCTCTCTTTCTCTCTCTCTCTCTCCCTCCCTCCCTCCCTCCCTCCCTCCCTCCCTCCCTCTCTCCCTCTCTCCCTCTCTCCCCCTCATGTGCATGCACACACACCCACTCTCTCTCTCTAAATAAATAAATGTTAAAATCAAATAAAGCCTCTGGTGTCAGCTTTGTGTTACAATTGATAATGTTTTAGTGTTGTGTCATACCTTGAGAACTTTTTCTTAGGGTTATATAACATAATGGTGCATCTTATAATTCTTGGTGGCAGGCAGCTATCCCACATTAACACAGATGCACAAATCCTAAACAAAATCATAACATTGAATCTGGCAGCATATAAAAAAAGGATACTGTGTCATGACTAAGTGAGATGAGGGATGTAAAGTTGGTTTGATACTGAAAAAAATTAATCAGTGTAAATTACCACATTAACAAACTGAGGGAGAAAACCCATCTCATCATCTTCTACATGTAGAAAAAAACCATTCGATAAAATTCAACAATTCTTGAGAAAAACTCTCAGCTAAATGAAAAATAGAAAGGAACTTCTGCAATTTGATGAGGGATATTTATGAAAAACCTACATCTAACATACTACTTAGTGATTAAATATTGAATGCTTTCCCCTAAGGTTGGGATCATGTGAAGGATGCTCACTCTTACCACTTGTATTCAGTATTGTACTGAAGGTCCTAGGCAGTGGAGAAGGAAAATAAAGACATAAAAATTGGAAAAGAAAATGTTAACATGTCTTCATTTGGAAATGACATGGTGGTATAATCAGAAAAGCCAAAGTAATCTACAAACTATTGAACTAATAGGTGAATTTAACAAGATTATAGAACACAAATGATTTGGCTCTAAAAAATAGACAGATTTTTACTTTGTCCAATGTTTTCTTGTGGTGTAGATGGTAGTCTTTTGTGATCTTCTGTAACCTAGCTAGAAGTAGAATCAAACTATTGATTTTATTATATATATTTCATAATTGTTCACCTTCCTGGATTTTATCCTTACTGTGCAGATTTCTAGCTCATGCTCTTGATTCTTCTAGATAGAAAGTCCTATCATCTATAAATAATGATTGCTTTATTTAAGGTCATGAAGTTCATGTGTGAGGACAATATCGGGAGGATATCTAGGAGAATATAAAAGAAAACTCTACTAACAATTGCCTAAGGAAATTAGGGTTTACAGGTCTCACACTACACTTGATCTTAGCCAAAAGGCCGAGAAGCGATACGGGTCTCACACTAGAAGAAATGCGGAAGGAGCTCATCCAGGACAATTGTAGTGATTCAGTGATGCCGCGAGGGAAGCAGGTTTCTTTCTGTATTTCTGCTCTGTCACCACGTCAGCAGGCTGGCCTTTTCTTTTCAGTTACAGTACATCTGCTTCAATCCCAGCCCGCCATGTTTGCATTCTAGGCAAGCAGGAGAGAGAGGGCCAAGGGAAAAGACCAAAAGGCTTGTAGCAAGACTTTATCTTTTTTATTTAGGAAAGCACACCTTGTTTGCATTGCCGCAGAAAAGTCTGGACTATTTTGTTAGTAAAGATGAGGTAAAGGATGTTGGGAAGGCAACTGTTGTCGATCACAAGGACTAAGTAATCTGGACTGTGAACATTGGGGTAATGGGAAGGGCCCTGCCACTAACTTGTGTGTGTACAGTCTCACTGAGTATTGCTGAGATTTAACAGTTGGGAGTTTTGTTTTATTTGTTTATGAAAAAAATTATTTTGTAGCTGGTTACTTTAGTGATCTTCCTTACTAGTTCTGATAGGTTTTTAGCTGATTCTCTAAGTTTTATGAATAGCCAATCTATGGAAAGCTCTTGGATTTCTTTTCAAATTCCTTTCTTTTTTCTCTTTTTTTATTAATTACTACTTGTTTTCTGAACTTTGTTTCATTCTTTTCCAGATAATCAAATTGGGTGGTTGCTTTATTTTTGAACAGTAATTCTGTGTTTACAAGCAGGGTGAAATTAAATATGAGACTAGAATCAATTGAAATTTGGAAATGTTTGAGGGCTCAGTAGATTTCATGTCTGAGCTTTTTAATAAAAAGTAGCTATGTGTTTTCTCTTTTAAATGGATGAGATATATGATCGGGCTTCTACTTAACATTTAAGGCAAATGTCATGTTTTTTATTTAGTAAAATTATTAGTGGGGAAAGAAAATGTTTTAATATTTCCACAAGCCACAAATCCCCATGGGTTTAAGGATTTTTTCTTTTTTTCTTTTTTTTTTTTGAGAGAGAGAGAGAGAACATGCGTATGTGTACGGGAGTGGAGGAGGGGCAGAGGGAGAAGGAAAGAGAGGTGGAGCTTAATTACCCTCCCTGGGAATACAGACAAACATAGTGACTTGCTTCTGACAAATAGAATATGGAATGGGGACAGTAACATTACAGTGGAGAAGCCAGCAGACCCCACCTTAACCAGGTGATCAGGGTTCATTTCCCCATGATAAGTCATGTTGATAGCGTATGTCCCTTGATATGATGTGAGAAGGAGGGCATATCACCTCTGGAGCATCCTCCAAAATCCATAACCTCAGTCTCATGATTAGAGAACATCGGACTGACCCAAATTGAGGGACATTCTACAAAATGCTTGACGAGTACTATTCAAAACTGTCAAGGTCGTGAAAGACCAGGAAAGACTGAGAAACTTTCTCAGATTGGAGGAAACTAAGGAGACATGACAACTAAATGCAGTGAGGCCTCCTGGACTAGATCCTGGAACAGAAAAGGACCTTAAGGGAAAACTGGGGAAATCCATAAAGAAAAAGTCTAGTGAATGGAATTAACTACATGTTAACTTCTTAGTTTTGATCATTGTGCCATGGTGAAGTAACATGGTGACGAAAGGGGAACCTGAGTCAGGGATGTTTGGGGACCCTCTGTACTACCATTGTTTCTTGAGGTCTCAAATTATTTCAGAATAAAGTTAAAAAGAAAGCAGTTACCACTTTGCATGGTAAAGAAACAAAAAAGGATTTACACCTACCAAAAAACCGCAGAATGACTTCTGATGCTGTTACGTAAACAGGTGTCTGTGCTTTTGTGAGCATGACAGACGTGGGTTCCTGTGGTGCTGTGTTCAGGTAATTGAGATGAGGGGACTAGGAAACTTCACTGGATGGTGGAAGAGTGTCCCAGAGGTATTGGACTTTCAGGTGGAGGATGCATCTGGAGAGGGCAAATACAGCAGCTCATGAACAAGGGAGTG
Organism: Panthera tigris; assembly: GCF_018350195.1. NCBI lineage: Eukaryota > Metazoa > Chordata > Mammalia > Carnivora > Felidae > Panthera > Panthera tigris. The sequence goes on from NC_056669.1 coordinate 95,723,464, forward strand.
AAAAAAACACTCTCGTATTTTATGTTGCAAAGTATCCTAAATGCAATGAAATTAACAGAGTAAGTATTTTAAGTGAAGGAAAAAATGGAGTGCTGATAAGTCCTAGGTATATTAATCCTTTTCTTCAGAAATTTTATTTTATTTTTTTATTAAAAAAAAATTTTTTTTTTACGTTTATTTATTTTTGAGACAGAGAGAGACAGAGCATGAACGGGGGAGGTCAGAGAGAGAGGGAGACACAGAATCCAAAACAGGCTCCAGGCTCTGAGCTGTCAGCACAGAGCCCGACGCGGGGCTCGAACTCACGGACCGCGAGATCATGACCTGAGCTGAAGTCGGCTGCCCAACCGACTGAGCCACCCAGGCGCCCCTTAAAATTTTTTTTAATGTTTATTTTTGAGAGAGAGAGAGAGACAGAGTGTGAGTGGGGGAGGGGCAGAGAGAGAGGGAGACAGAATCCAAAGCAGGCTGCAGGCTCTGAGCTGTCGGCACGATGCGGGGCTCAAACCCATGAACCATGAGATCATGACCTGAGCCAAAGTTGGACACTTAACTAACTGAGCCACTAGGCACCCCAGAAATTTCTTTTTATTTTAAAGAAAGTAAATTCTATTTATTATTGTTTGTTTAATCGTTGAGTGATGGTGTATTACCTGTTTGTGAACTTTCTCTGCTCTAGAAAAACCTTCAGTCCAGGAGAAGTGCCTCTGAGGGGTTTGGCTGATATATATATATATATATATTTTTTTTTTTTTTTTAACATTTATTTATTATTGAGAGACAGAGACAGACCATGAGCAGGGGAGGGGCAGAGAGAGAGGGAGACACAGAATCTGAAGCAGGCTTCAGGCTCCAGGCTCTGAGCTGTCAGCACAGAGCCCAACGCGGGGCTTGAACTCACAAACCGCGAGATCATGACCTGAGCCGAAGTCGGATGCTTAACTGAGTGAGCCACCCAGGCGCCCTGGTTGATATTCTTTTCACGTAACTCTTATGTTTATAAACATAGAGAGTAAGCAAAAGGAATAACAAAAGTACTCCTGCCGACAGTAATTGTCAACTAGAAATCAGGATGCTTGGGTTATCATTTGACATCACCGCTGAGTTTTTAGCTGTCAGGTAGAGACGACCTGAGCCTGTCTCTGCTGCCTCCAGGATGTGACACGGTTGTCCAGGAAGGGCATCAGGCCCCCTGCTCCGGCGCGGTCACCTCTCCTGTAAGGCAGTGAGGGAAAGAACCCGTGTAACCCTGAGCGTGCTGCCCAGGAGGCTTGGGAAAGGCAGGAACGCACGTGGGGTCCATTTTGTCGCAGCAGACAAACGAAAAGGAGATAGTGAGCCTTTGGTCCGTGTGTTTGGAAAGGCTTGGAATCCCTTTGGCAGTTCTGAGATTCATCTTCAGACACAGCTTTGAGAAATTAATGTGTGGGGCGTGAAAATACCTTGCAGCCCTTCACCGGAAAGGAACGGTTCTGTCGACGTTAGCGCGCTGAGAGAATCTCCCGTGGCTCAGATCTCTTGAATGTCCTGCGTGCTCAGAGGCAGACGTGCTTTCGCACCTTTAACGGTACGGCTGTTCCTTCAGCTTTTTGAGGGAGAAGGTGAATGCTTTATTTAATGTTTGGGTTCTCTGAGCTTCTTGAGCCTATGTGTTCTTTTTCATCCATTTTGGAAAATCATTTAAATGAGTACATCTGTTTCCTTGTTTTCCACCCCATCTCCTAGGGCTCCAATAACTGGCATGACAGAACATTCGATAGCATCCTGCAGTTCTTGGATCTCTGTTTTCTTCCACACCTTTTCTTCTGTGCATTTCAGTTTGGATAATTCTCCATTTTCAAGTTTGCTGTTCTTTCCCCCTCCTGTTTCCAGTGGGCTGATAAGCTGGTTGAAGGAATTCTTCGTTTATACTACATTTTTACTTCTGGCCTTTCATTTGGTCATTTTTGTATAGTTTCCATCTCTCTGTTGAATATTTCCGTCTGTTGACGCAAGTTGTCTCCCTTCTTCCCCAGATTTTGTAACATATTAATTGTAGTTATCTTAAAGTTCTTGTGTAATAATTCCACAACAGCTTGGTCATCTTTGGTCTGGTTCTGTTGGCAGCTTTATATCATGACAGTGGATTGTTTTCTGGTAAATTTTGATTGGATGATGAATACTGTGTAGTAAAAACACCCTAAAGTAGATGTCATATTCAGAAATGGGCACGAGGCTGACGGGCCTAGTGTGTAACAGGCCGCGTTTGGGTTTTCTGCTGCCTGGCTCGCCTTCACACACCTGGACTTCAGATGTTGCCGGTGGCCAGCCGCTGCCTTGTTCTCGGTGTGGGCCAGTGTACTGAGGTTTTCCTCAGAGTTAGCCTCACCCTCTGCTTTGAGCAGGCCCTGCCTGCCTGTGCCCTCAGTGACGGACTCCCGTTGCTTGTATGTGGTGCTGAGCTAACGGTGGGGACAGTGGGATTCTCCCTCCTCCCGGTCCAGTGGTAGTCTTGAGCAGACACGTTTGCCAGGGTGTTAGAGGTGGGGCTTCTCAGGTTCTGCTCCTCCTCCCTTTGGAAGCCCTATTTTCTTCCGTACCTGGGAGAGGTCTCGGGTTAGAGAGAGTTTCCTACCCCTCCCGTGGGGGCCGAGGCTTCTGCTTTGCCCTCTCCCTCAGTGGTGGTCTGGAGGGAGCTGAAAGGGTTCCTACCCAGCCCCAGTGGCTGGCTGCCTTTCCACACCTGCCCCACAGCCAGTACGTCTGTGATTGTATCTTGAGTATGGGAGGGCTTCCTGCTCGTCCCCCAGCCCTTTAAGGCTTTGCTTTGGATGAAAAGAAGTCCAGGAAATGGGCAGAGTGTGTGCCTGGGTGCCACTGGGGCGGCCTCTCTTTGATTTCCTTCCCGGCCGCAGTCCTTCTCGGGAACATCCAGCAGGAAAGAGCTTGCAAGGGATTGCTGACTCCCCTTGTGCCTAGAGCTTCCCAGCAGTCCTGCTAGCCGACACTTTTTAAGAATTCGTTAATACTTTAGCTGTTTTCTTTGGTGGCTTTTACTGCAGCATCTCTACTTTCTGTGATCTTCCAAAGCTGGAATAATTTGTCCCATCGTTCCTAGAGGAGCTTGTCACCCTTTGAAATCCGAATTCCCTGATTGCCTTATGACCACAGCCTTCTGACGGGCCTAAAACAGGTTATGATGTTGGTGGGTTATTGGTTGTGTTTTCTCATTGTTATGGTGGAGTCTGTGTTCTTGTGGCTTTCTACCTCTTAAACGGAGGCAAATACTTTATGTTGTGAGCACCCAGTGGATTGGGGGCAGGGGAATAGAGCAGTATCCGGACAAGTTCTGATCCATAGGTACCTGCTGTTGTTGGGTGTTTGGACAGCATTACCACTTGGAATTTGGGACAGAAGCATAACCGGCTGATTTGTTGTTTGTTTTGTGTGCGTGTGGTTTTCATTAGAAAACTCCAGCATACTAGAACGAAGCCATCAACACGGGTCACATTCTGGAGGTTCTGATGAAAAGGACCGTTCAGAGCTGGCTGGTTACTGAGAAGGCACTGAGAGCTATTGTTGTACTTTTGGGGTGAAGATGCTCTTGGACCACTTTGGGGTAATTGAGGGGTTCTTCTACATAAACTTTGCACAGTTAGCTATCCCGACCACTCCTAGGTAGCAAACTTACATGGCATAGTTTTTAAAAAAAAAATTTTTTTTTAATGTTTATTTATTTTTGAGAGAGACAGAGCATGAGCAGGCGAGGGGGAGAGGTAGAGAGAGGGAGACACAGAATCCGAAGCAGGCTCCAGGCACTGAGCTGTCAGCGCAGAGCCTGATGCGAGGCACGAACTCACAAACTGTGAGATCATGACCTGAGCTGAAGTCGGTCATTTAACTGACTGAGCTACCCAGGCGCCCCTACATGGCATAGTTTGAAAACTGTTTATCTCCCTCACGGTCTATACCTAGTCCATATAGTCTACACTAAGCATAATGTGTGGGACACTGTTAGTCCTGTTTCTGCCTTGATGTCCCAGCTAGGAATGGATTTGCCTTCTTTTCCTCAAATCCACATTCCCCCATGTCTCACCTTTTAAAACTCTGTATACAAGATGTGATCATTCTTATTAAACGATGGCTTGGCACTTACAAGGTTTGGAAATTTCCATGAGGTACCTGTAGTCCCCATGCTGCCTTGGGCCTCTGAGGGTCGGTGCCGGGTGGGTTCAGTCTTCCGGCAAGTGTATGCCTGCCTCCTCTTTGACAGGCACCGTGCCGAAGGTGGGGACTTCGTGGTGAGCAAAGCCGGATGTGTTCCCTCTCTCCCAGTTTCTGGAGAAGGACCATCTTCTTCCTTGGAAGCTTGGAGGTTAAGCTAGAAGGGACGTGTTAATGGCTGTACTTTTCAGTATAAAGTTCTGTCACTCCCATGTGATGTGTTTTTATTATTTCTGACTTTCTGATATGTTGGATTTCTTCACTGCCTTCAAGAATTGAGATGAGTGGAGTATGACACTGGGGTCCCGTTCTGTCACTCCTCTTCCCCTCCCCGCGTTCTCACTCCAAAATGGTGTGGAATGTATTCTAATGTAAGTGACAAAGACCCTGAGGGAACAGGACGGGTGGGAGTGTTGAGGACAGAGCCAACAGTTTCCAATTGTCTGTTTTGCACTAGTACCCAGTGAGGAGCTTTGTAAACATCATCGAATCTTTACGGCTTCCTGACCTAGGTGGTATGCTTTCTGTCTTACGGATGCAGAAAAACCGGAGGTTAAGTAACTTGAATTGTGCTCATAGCCATGGCTTTTCAACAGTGCTGCACTGGCTTCCTTTAAACACTGGTTATTGCTCATCCTGGTGGCTTTATGTTACTGAAAATCAAAGCAATTAATGACATTTAGCTGATGTATAAACCGAGGTAGCAATTTTAATTTGATACTTATGATAGTTTTAAGTGGGCCCAATTCCAGATCTGTAGGAACTTTGTGATTCTCAGGATTGGAAGCGTCGTAAGAACTTTGTAGTTCTTATGCTTTGAAATCTGCATGTTTTATAAAATTACGGAGGCATATGTATAATGAAGAAAGGTTAGATGCTTTGTCCGAGATTACGTTGGTATGACCAATGCCTCTGTGACTTAACTCTTCCAACTGTGCAGCTCCCATGGCTTAAGTGACTGAGAAATTTGCATAGATGCTGAAGAGACCCTCATTTAACTTTTCGGGTAGTGATAAATGTGGCCCCTGTTTTGGGGGAAAAAAGGAAACCAAAACATAATAAGCATTTGCTTACTGAATGGGAGCATTGCCAGCATAGCTGAAAACTCCTTCCCCTCTGCTGACAAGTGGCTGATACTGAGTCCTGGAGGGGCCATAAATTATAATGCCTTCTAAATACTACAAGGTGTTACCGAGGTCCTGCAGAAATAATTAAGCCTGAGAAGTTCACTTATCCTCAGGCTGAGACACTTGAGCTATGATTATGTGCAAAGCTTGCTTCCTTTCCGAGTGAACTACAATTTGGTGGACAAGACGAGATGATTTGAGACATCTTAAATTAGAAGCTTTGTCCTATGGTTGTGCCTTTGGCTGGTATGCTAGATGGATTTGTTACCGATCATTGTTTCCTATAAATCCCAAAGGCTACCGTCTCCACTGTGACTGAATGGGAACATAAAGCTTTGGAATGCTTACGTTTGAGTGTGGTTTAATTTGAGTGCGATTTAAAATGAAAGAATACATAATGGACTTGTTGGGGTAGAAAAGGAGGTGAATATTTAAGATGTGTGTGTTTTTGTGTGGGCTCATTGCTTCTTAGTGAATTTTCACACCTTTCAGTTTCTTGAGAAAGGATCGTCTCCTAAAACTTAGTGTGGCTGGTACTCCTTATACTCTAGAACAGGGTGGGAAAAGTCCTGGGCTTGAGTTGTGACTCTACCACTTAACATCTTCGGGTCTTGGTTTCCTCACATGGAAGAGGAAACTGCCACAGATAAGTGACATGCTGGTTATAAACAGCAAATGAGATGGTGCCTACCAAAGTGCTTTGCAGCAGGTCAGACATCCTCACACCTACAAGGAACTCATAGTCTAGCTGGGGAGAGAAAAGCTATCATCTGAAATAACAGGAAAACCATTCTAGAATAGAATATAGCAGAAACAACGTGTAAGGTAACGGCTATAAGTGCTGTGGGATTTCAGGGTAAGGAGAGATTGTTGGTGTTTGGGGTGATCAGTGAAGGTTTCCCAGGGAAGATGGATTCTTTCAGGTCTCATAAAATGTAAATATTTTGACTGGATGATGGGCAGGACAGCAGTAACATGAGTAAGCAGGGATGAAATTGGAGTGAGTAGGGTATATCTAAGAAGCAGTGGCAGGCAGCCAGCCAGCCACGAGGCTGTACCCAGATGGCAGCCTACAGGACAGCATAAGCCAGGTGCCCTTGGTAGCTAAACCTGTGTCAGCTTTTCTTTGAGTAACAGAAATTCTCTTTGTGAGGCTCTGCTTCATTCTTATACTTAGTGGAGAGAGTAGTCATCATATACTTTCCTTAATTATTGGAGCACTTACTGGGAACAGAACAAAAGTCAGCAGGTGTAGACTAGAAAGTATCTTTTTCTTCTACCTGTTTTAGTGGTATTTTGAATTTCTCTTGTCCCATTTTCAAATGTCCCCTCTCTTGCAGAACTCCTCATGGCCTCTGATTCCGAGTGGAATCACAAGTCTGAATGAAGCTGGACGGGTCACGTAGACCAGCGTCTTGCTTTCTTGGGGACTGAATCTGAACTCTGCTTGAACGAGAAAACTGTCTTCTTTCAAAAAGCCACATTGGGCTGTGACAGAGTAGCTAGTATTAGAGTAACCCTCCTCCTAGAAAAAGAAAAAGAAGTATCAAAGCTTATTAAAATAGATAGAGCAACAGTTGAGAGGCATTGGAGAGCCATCAGCACAGTCAGTTCTTGAGGGACTGTGGCTCCTGAAGGAAGGGACTCACGCTGGGCGGCATGTTCCCTTGAGCTTTTTCCCTGAGGGCACTTTCTAATTCACAGTCTGTACATCTGGAGTCTGAGCAGAAAGCAGCAGCCCCCTAGGGCCGAGAGGTTGGAATTAGGGGTACCCCAAAGTGTCGGGGACATGAAGGACAAAATCCCTGGAAGACGGGAACCGCAGGAAATAAGCAAAAATTGGGCATGTGGCCTTCCCTTGAAGTGTTTGCCAACTCCTGAGGGGAGCAGAGCAAGACTGTAAGAATCCCTGCAGAAAGAAGCATCTGGGAGCCTGACAAGCTGTGCAAACATCCCAGCCGCCATGTATAGTACTGGTGAGATGGAGCTTGGTATCCCAGGCTGCCAAGATACAGGGGACCTGGTGGACACTCCAGGCTTTACTTGAAGGCCCCAAAGGGCCCCACTACAAGAGAAAGGGAAAGCCAAGAAAAATTAGCCCTAACAAAAGGTAAAGTCACCCACTGATAGGATTAAAGTGGGCTGACTGCCTTCGCTGTGCCCTCCAGAAGAAATGTTACACTCTTAGGAGGAAGATAATTTGGTACATCCAGAACTGCTACAGTTTTTAATACAGAATGTTTGGTGTCCAATAAAAAATTAAGAGGTACATTGGAAATGGAAGCCAGATGACCAAAACGAAGAGTAAATACAGATAGTAGAAAGAGACCCACAGGTGATTCAGATGTTGGGGTTACCAATTAGGAACTATGCTCAATAAAAGAAGAGAATTGCAACAAAGATATGAAATCTACTTTTTAAAAAGTCGAATGGAAGTTCTGTAACTGAAAAACATATGAACTAAATGGAGAAGTGAATATATGGGTATGATAGCAGTATAGACACACACACACACACACACACACACACACACACACACAGGACAGAGGATTATTAGACCAGGAGAAAAAGTAGCAGAAAATACCCAGATTGTAGCACAGAAAAGAGAATAAGAAACCTATGGGGCATGGTGAAGACATTTCTGTCTGTGTATCTGGAGTCCTAGAAGAGAGTGTGATAGAACCAATATTTAAAGAAATATTGGCTAAGGTTTTTCTAAAACTAGTGAAAGACATCAAACCACAGGGTGAAGAAGCTCTAACCTCAGTGGGGTTAATACCATGAGCCACACCTAGGTACATCATAGGCGAACTATTGTAAGCTGAAGACAGAGGGCAAAGTTTTGAAATAACACATGCTCTCAGACTATAGTGCAATCAAAGTAGAAATCAGTAACAGAAAGATAAATAGAAAATCCCAAAATGTTTGGAGAGTAAACGGAATACTTCTAAAAAGTTCATTTTTTTTTTACCTAAACTATAATGAAAATGACATACAATTTTGTAGGAAGCATTTAAAATAATGCATTGAGATACATTTATAGCTTTAAATGTATATATTAGAAATGAAGAAAGATTAAAATCAGCAATCTAAACTTCAATCTCAAGCTAAATGCAGGGCACCTGGGTGGCTCAGCCGGTTAAGCATCTGACTTCGTCTCTGGTCATGATCTCTCAGTCCGTGAGTTCAAGCCCTGCATCGGGCTCTTCTCTGACAGCTCGGAGCCTGAAGCCAGCTTCAGATTCTGTGTCTCCCTCTCTCTCTGTGCCCCTCCCCTGCTTGTGTCCGTGCTCTCTTTCTCTCTCTCTCAAAAATACATATTTTAGGGGCGCCTGGGTGGCTCAGTGGGTTGAGCATCCGACTTCAGCTCAGGTCATGATCTCACAGCTCATGAGTTCAAGCCCCACGTCAGGCTCTGTGCTGACAGCTTGGAGCCTGGAGCCTGCTTCAGATTCTGTGCCTCCCTCTCTCTCTGCCCCAACCCACTTGCATTCTGTCTCTCTCCTCTCAAAAATAAATAAACATTTAAAAAAATAAAAAAATTAAAGAAAAAATATTTTAAAAAATTTAAAAAAGAAGCTAAATGCAAGATGAATTAAAGTCCCCCAAAATAGAAGAAAGGGAATAAAAATAATAGCAGACCAGATAGAAAGATAAGAAAAAAAAAGTATGATAAAGAAAATCAGCAAAACCAAACATTGGTTTTTTGAAGAGATTAACAAAGTTGATAAACCTCTGGTAAGAGGAAATGCAAAGAGAAGACACAGATTATCAACATGAGGAATGAAAAGTGGTATATTACTGCAAATTCTACAACACATTGAATGGATTTAGTCCAATAAATTTCACAACTTAGATGAACACATTTCTTGAAAAATACTACTTTTGAAGCCGACACTCATTAAAATACGCATAATCCTGTGTGGATGAAAGAGGACTAATCATGATTTAAAACCTTCACACACCAAAAAACACCTAGCCCAGATGGCTTTTAGGTGAATTCTTCTAAACCTTTCAAGAAAGAAATAATGCCAACCTTGCATTAAATTTCTCAGGGAATAGAAAAAGAAGGAACACTTTCAACATTTTATGAGGCCAGCATAACCTTGGCAGCAAAATCTGACTTAAATGTTCTAACTGTTGACAAAAGAAACCAGGCACAAGAGAATAAGTACTGTTTTGATTCCATTTGTATGAAGTTCAGTAGCAGGCACAATAGAAATCAGAATAATGATTACTCTCGGATGATTGAGAAAGTGCCTGGGAAGCATGAGGGAATCTTCTGGGGTTGCTGGAATGTTCTATACCTTTATATGGGTAGTAGTTATAAGAGTATGTACATACCTAAAAAATCATTGAATTGTAAACTTTAAGGTTTGTTCACTTTATCTAAAAAAGGACTATAACTTGTTCTGCTATAATGTGTTGCCATCATCGGACATAGTTTCTCTTATATTCAGATTGAATCCAATGTGCACTTCACTTGCTTACCCTGTTTTGACTGAGTTTGATAAACTATTCCAGCACTATTCTGCTGCAGCTGGCTTGAACAGCAGGGAACGTTTGCTGTAGGCTCTTTCCCTTTGGGAATAAAGGAATTACCCAGACCCAGAGGTGGCTGTGATAGAGCATCTAGTTCTTCACTCTGTCTCGCTTGCTTACTTAATTCAGTGTTGTTTTCTTTACAGGCACGGTGGTTCTGGGAAGCGTACTTCCAGTCAATTAAAGCCATTGCCCTGGCCACTCTGCAGATCATCAATGACCGCATATATCCATATGCTGCCCTCTCCTATGAAGAATGGAATGACCCCCCCACTGTGGTGAGTGAATTCCGCTGCTAACCATGTCAGCCATGGTCCAGATGTCAAGATGGGACAAAGAAAGACGTCCTGAGTTTGTAAAGATTATTTAAATTCTAGCTATCTAAGATGAGGCTGTGCTTGGGGTCTGACAAAGTCAGCTTAATTCTGAAATGATAACAAAAGTCAGAAATACAGAAGCAGCAGCTTCTAGTTTGTTTTCAATGTGGTTAGGAAGACGGTGTGCTTATTTATTGCAGAGGTAAATGGGGAGGCCTGGCTCTTGTTGGAAATCAAACGCTTCCCGATGACTTTTGCAGTTGTAGTACGTAGAACTCTTGAAAAGATTCTATAGGCAGCGTAATAATAATAGCTTATATTTTGAATGCTCAGTCTCTGCCAGGGACAGTGCTAAGTGCTTTGCATGGATGATTTCAATCAGCACTGCCATCACTGTGTGAGGAAAATAATCAGCAAAAGCGATCTAGAGACATTATGGATTGCCACAGTCAAAACTTGCTCACGATTGTCCTTTCAAAAGACTGTACCAATTAATACTTCTACCGACAACATTTGGGTTATTTGGGCTCTCCCTGCCTTCTGTAACCCTGAATGCTTGAATCTGTGCTCATCTGCTAGGTAAAAAATGATCTTACATGTGTGTATTTTTCAAGTGGAAGGTTGATATCTCTGTTAGTTTCTCCCAGAATATAAATATAAATCCTATTTGTATTTTGTTGGTCACATGGAATTTTTAGATTGTTTTAGGCATTTATTCATTCAGTAGGTATTTACTGAGTGCGCACTACCTTCTTCCTTCTAAACAGTGTTCTTGGTACTTGAAGTGTATCAGTGAACAAAGCAGAGAAGATCCATGCCTTTGGGGAGTTTACACCGCAATGGGTCTTGCTATCTGGAAGCAAGATTTATCTTTCTAGTTGAATTTTAAAGTTTTCTTTAAAAAAATTTTTTTAAGTGTTTTATTTATTTTTGAGAGAGAGAGAGACAGAGACAGAGACAGAGTATGAGTGGGGAGGGGCAGAGAGAGAGGGAGACACAGAATCCAAAGCAGGCTCCAGGCTCTGAGCTGTCAGTGCAGAGCCTGATGCAGGGCTCGAACTCGTGAACCATGAGATTGTGACCTGAGCCAAAGTCGGATGCTTAACCAACTGAGCCACCCAGGCGCCCCAGAATTTTAAAGTTTTCTTTATATCAGTTCTTCACAATTCCTGATTAATTTTTTCTAATTTTACCTTTCTTATTCTCTATAAAGGAATACTTTCTGATATTATAGTTTCTAACTAGTTACCATTGTATAAAGACACATTATTGTTTTTTTATATAAATTTTGTTAAGTATTCTTTTACTGAGTTCTACAATTTTTTCACTTTTATTTAGTTGATTCTCTTGTTTTCTAAATCTGCAATCATATGTGCAAATGCTGACTTTCCCTCTTTTTCCCAATACTTAAACCTTTTATGGTTATTATTATTTTTTTTTTATCTAAACACGCTGGCTAGTACATTCAGCACAATGCTAATTGATGATCTGAGTGTTAAAAGAGAAAGGAGGTGTTATCTAGTCCGAGAAAGGGGGGATATTGGTCCCATGCAGAAGGAACAGCAGATCCAGAGGTTCAGAGGCGCTAGAGAACATGTGGGTTTAAGGAACCGCAAGGAGGTCAGTGTGGCAGGACTGGCGGAGGCTCACGAGGGAGAGGCCAAAGACGAAGCCTGGAGAGGGCCCCAGTCACAGAACACCTCAAATGTCATGGAGGTGTTGGCCTGTTATCTGTGGGTTATTTAAGCCGGGAAGTAAAGTGGGGAGATTGTATTTTGGGTCAATCAGACATCGGTGTGGAGAACGGATCCCGCGCAGTGGGACGGGTCGAGAGCAGAGGCAGGGGCCTATTTAAGGAATCCAGGTGAGAATTAGTAGGGGGCAGTTTGAGGGACCACAGGAAGAACTGGCTATGCTAACTGGCTGGTGAGTGAGAGCAGTTAGGGAGAGTGAGGCATACGGGGTATTTTATCCAGATAGGGAGTGTGGGCACATGGAGGTTGTGGGCAAGCGTGCTACTCGAGTCCAAACTCAGTCTGACTGCAGGGCCTTCCAGTCTGGCTCCAGCCTGCCTTTCCGGTTTCATTCCCTTCTGTTCCCCTTTAGGGAGTTCTGGGTTTCTGCCAACACAACCTTGTCCTTCTTGTGTATGATCCGTGCTTTTCCTTCTTTGTGCCTTTGAGATGCCTTTCTCCACCATTACCTCCAAGTGTCCATATTTTATCCAAATTTCAGTGACCTGCTCATATACCTCTCCCTTCATGAGGTTTTCCTAGACCTCTTAAACAGAAAGTAATCGTTCCTCCTTGTAACTCTTAGAGCATATTTCTGTATTTCTTTCCTGACTCTTAACATGCATAGAAGCATAATTTCCCGTAGAGTTTTAAGCTTCTTAACGGAATTTCTGAGTTATCTTGGTATTTCTTGTAATACCTAGGACAAGTTAATTCAGACAGGAGGCCCTTGATGTATAAAGGAGGGAGGGAGGAAAGGAGGGACATTGGGATCCCAGGACATGAGCCATCTAGGGCTTACTCACATGCTGATGTGACATCCATTGTTTCATTTGACCTAAACCCTGTTGAGAAGATGGGAAAAGTGATATATTCTTTCCCTTCTATTAAGTGGACATAATGAATGTCACAATGCGTAATGACTTGGCTGGGGTCATATAATTGGCAAGTTGCATAAACAAGTGAGAACCCAGGTCTTCTGATGATCTTGAATTGCTTATGGAGTTTCGTAGGTGCCATTGGGCCTCCTCTGGGCTGAAACATTTCTACTATTCCAACTCTATGGCATCAGCTTGAGACGAAGAATACCACCCTGTTCCTCTACAGGAGAATCATACAGGTGGGGTGTCATGACCCAACCAGAAGGTGTGGAAAGAGTGGGACTTTATTTCTGTACTTTTAATCTAAAACTCTAAGAAAAGTCCAATGAGAATAAATGGTTGGAATTTTGATTCTCTGTTTTTCATAAGACTATTGGGCCAGGGGAAAGTAGTACATGAAAATTTGTAGTTTTGAAATACTTGTGTTTTAATGTAGGACAAAATGGTCATACTGCTGGACTGTCAATTTGGGAAAGAATGTAAGTATAAAAAGCTTAAATCTGGATATGCAACTGGAAAATATGATCAATTTTTTTTTTTTTACTTCTTAAACAGTTCTTTTTAGGGGAATTTAGTGCTCACCACATTTCTAGGAGCTCAGGTGATGAGAGCCCTGATTTAAAGCAGCGGGTTGTACATTTCTGCGTTTTCAGCAAAGGCAACTGACAGGAGGTCTGAGTAGTACTGATTTATTTATAGCTAACTTTTCCCCTCCCCTTTGGAAATATTTAACCTACTCTAGATGTGATTTCTGTGAGCCCAACCTGCAGGGGAGTCTCCTGTCTAGATTCCATCAAATTTACAATATCAGACACCACGAGGTGGGAGGAGGTGTGCATCTTGGTCAGTAAATCAAGGGATGGTCTGGTGTTTTCAAAGATACGCTGTCAGGGCCTCCAGCCAGCCATGCACTGAACTTGCTCAGGCCAGAGAGGAAAGAGTGAGAGCAGAGTCCTGTTTTGCCAGATGTTACTGCCTTAGTTTAATGTAAACAACAACAACAACAACAACAACAACAACAACAACCTGTGTGTGTGTGTGTGTGTGTGTGTGTGTGTGTGAGAGAGAGAGAGAGAGAGAGAGAGAGAGAGAGAGAGAGAGAGAGAGATAAAGATAGCGAGGGGTGGCCTTGTAGAAACCAAGTGTTTCTGTCACCAGATGACACATTTGCCATTTTTATCTTTAGGTAGGAGGTACGTTACATTATCCACGCTGTGCCACACTCTCGAAACTTGAACAAGTTTGACAAAATAATTCTTGAGCATAACTTTAAAGCAGCAGATGTATCTGGTTTGGAGAGATTGGCACTTTGTTTTCATTCTCCTCTTTGGAAGGAATTTCTCACCAAGTTAAGCTTCCTTACGAGAGCACAACAAGTTTTATTTCACCAATAAGTTTCTTAGCTCCTCATGGCAAGGCTGACTGTATTTCCCTGCCTTTTTGGTCTTTCCATATGCTTTTTCAATCTCTCTCCCCTTTTTTGCAGATATCAGCAAAACTTTATCATCTCCCCAAATACTCCACACCTGTATCACTTGTAACATTAGTGTCATTTCTGGTCTTGCCTGTGGCAGGCCTCATCCGTACATCTGGGCCTCGCCTGTGGAGTGGAGGGGCGGGGTGGGGGGGGTGGTGCTCCTCAGACACCCTCTCCTGCCTTAACTCTGGTTCTTTGCCAAATGTGAGCATGTCTGGCAGACAGAGACCAGCAAGTGAGCATTCCATGTGCTCTGGGGACGCAGTCGGCCAACAACTGTGGGAATTTGGGGTTTTGTAGAATTTTGTAGAATTTTGGGTTTCTGACATGTGTGACCAAAACCATATCCTCTCGGTGACAGTTTTTTAAAAATTCAAAATATTATGGCCCTCAAGTCATGTTCGAGAGTGCAGTATTTTCCTAGGTCATGTTTCTACGACGTGACTTGAAAGACTGTACCTCACCTTTATCAGTAAGTCATAACCTTACTTACCCAGTCCCTTTAGACCGACACTTCGTGTTTTTCAAATTTGCCATCCTAGGAAACACTAATAGAGAGACCGCAGGTTATCCCCTCTCCCACACTGGTTCTACTGGCCCTAGAGCAGAAAGGAGAGCTAGCTACAGTCCCATGGCCTTTGACAAAAATTGATGAGAAAAATACGGAAATGACTTAAAATGGATTATTGTATCCAGCATAAGAGCGAGGTTGAAAAACAAGAGCTTTTTCCTGTGAAATCTAGCCAGAGGGGCAACTTAGCTGCGAGCAAGACTTCAGATGAGGATCATGTGCTTGGCCGGACTTCTACGAGCCTCGTGTCCGAGCCTCAGCAAGGGACCGGCAGAGGGGGGGTTGTGCATCAGAGTCCTTGGTTGGTACTTTTCACCCTTGAGGAGCAGGAATCAGAGTTGTGGCTAAAAGATGGCAGAGCCTGCCGTGGCCCCGTAAGGCCTTAAGGAGGTGAGTGCAGTCTTTCTCCTAGAAAGCTTCTTCTAAAACACAGACTGCTGCCACTCTAGCCCGAGTGACAGATTGAGTAGGTCTGGGCGGGGTCCTGGAACTTGCATCTGTAGCAAGTTTCCAGATGGTGTTCATATTGCTAGTCCAGGGACCCCACTTTAATGTGGAGTTGACGCACTGTGTGTGTCCTGACTCACCCACTGGAGAGGAGGGCTCTCCCTGTCCTATCCAGTGCCTCCTCTGGACTCCTTGGGCCTGGATCCGAAGCATCCAGAGACAGTTCAGACTGCATCTATCTCAGCCACATGAAGTAGTCCGGGCTGGCCGCACTGAGATGTCCAGGCTGCAGCCCCCACTCACCAATGTTGTGGTTGTACGAGCAGTTGAAAATATCACTCGCTATAAACGCTACCAAGCAGTAAATCACTCTGGAGGCTGAAGAAGCGCCAGCTCACACGCATGAAACAGAGCTCTGACTTGAAGAGATATGATGTTAACAGTCTGTTTAACTCTGCTCAGTGCCCTTGAACTTCCAGGTTGTGGAATGTTTCTCTGGAATTTGAAAGCCTACCCTGCCCCCAGGAGGCCTCCTTGGCTTATTCTCCCCCTCCTTCCTCCCACTGCCTAGATATGGACTAAAGTATGTGTGGAATTTAGAAATTTAAGCTTGAATTTTTAGGTACACGTAAGTTGTTTGAAGTCTTGTTTTTAGAGGTATGACATTTGTAGGATCACAGTTGCACAAGGGGTCCGGTACACTACTAGGAATTCAAACCTTCCCATGTGTAGACTTTGCCACTGAGCTGTTTCGTACCTGTAGTGACTTCCATGGAAACAAGCTAGAAAGTCTCAAATCATCAGTAGCCAGGGAATAAAGAAAGCCGAGTTAGGTCTGTGGTGGACAGATGCATAAGGTCCCAAGAGCTGAATCTGGGGCGCCAAGCAAAGAACTTGGGTGATGGTCAGGTAAAGATGGGAAAGATGAGGTCACAAGCCGGATCCAGACAGAGAGGACGTGCAAGCAATCTGAAGAGGTGAGCCTGGGGGTGGGGCTAAGATGATTGCGTCAGTTAGGTCTTTTGCATGAACACCCTAGGTCCTTCCTAATGGAGGCTTGTATACCTGTGGAGCACGCACCTGTATGGCAGCTGCAGTGGTGGTGGTGGGTGAATCGACTCACACCGTTTCCCTGGATGCAGTCCTACCTCCATTGCCTTCGTAGAGTCCATTTTGCTGGCTCTTGCTTTCATGAATCCAAACCTGACTGCTTCTTTACATCACACAGCTGGTAGGAGGGCGGTGACTAGAATGGTTTTTCAGAGTCCGTGGAAGCTTGATCTGACAGCAGATTAAGAACATACCGAATGTTTTGGCACAGTCATCCTTGGTACTTGTCCTAGCGATCAGTTACTAGCACAGATTCCCTTTCCCCTTTTTGGGGGGGCCACTTTAGTTCTCTCTTGATGTCTGCTTAAATGATTCAGCAGCAGAAGTTACCAGGAAACTAGAGTTGCTGGGTATTATAACATCAGGATAATGATTTGTTTTGTTTTGTTTTCATTTCTGCTATCCTTTGGTAGTTACATGCCTCCCAATTAATGAATATTTGAGTGTAATTTCTTAATAAGTGGGTTGTTACAGCTGCAGAGTAGAAAAATTTCCCCATTGCTTGAATGAGAGGTTGATTGTTGATGTTTGGTTTTCTTTTTTTTATCTCAACTATATTTCTTTATTTTACTTTTTTTTTTTCTTACTTTAAATTCAAGTTAGTTAACATATAGTGTATTATTGGTTTCAGGAGTAGAATTTACTGATTCATCACTTACATATAACATCATTGCCCATCAGGCATTTAGCCCATCCCCCCACCCACCTGCCCTCCAGCGACCCTCAGTTTGTTCTCTGTATTTAAGAGCCTCTTATGGTTTGCCTCCCTGTTTTTATCTTATTTTTCCTTCCCTTGCCCTGTGTTCATCTGTTTCTTAAATTCAACATATGAGTGAAATCATATATTTGTCTTCTTTTTTTACTTATTTCGCTTAGCATAATATACTCTAGTGCCATCCACGTTGTTGTAAATGGCAAGATTTCATTCTTTTTGATTACTGAGGAATATTCCATTATACATATTCCATTATACACACATACCACATCGTTATCCATTCATCAGTTGATGGACATTTGGGTTCTTTCCATGATTTGGCTATTTTTGATGGCACTGCTGTAAATATTGGGGTGCATGTGCCCCTGCGAATCAGCGTTTTTTGTATCCTTTGGATAGATGCCTAGTAGTGCAATTGCTGGGACATAGGGTAGTTCTATTTTTAACTTTTTGAGGAGCCTCCATACTGTTTTCCAGAGTGGCTGCACCAGTTTGCACTGCCACCAACATGTATGGTTTAAAAATTAAAATAGTAAAATAAAGCATATAACTAAAATTGAGGCAACTCAGTTTGTCCCAAGGGGCAACTGCTCTCAACTCTCAGCTTTCCTCTGGGATTTAATCTTCCCATCTCCCCCAAATTACAGTGCTGTTTTTTTTAATTTCTCAATCATAGACATTATATTTTTACTACCTTTGGGTCAGGACTTCGTCTCTTGTTCTCTCCTCTTTCTTTACACATTTCACTTTTCCCATCTTACCACTAGGGCTTTATCACCATTTTTCATTAAAGCAGTATTTATTGTATGCATTATTAGGTCTATATAAATACTGTTTTTAATTTTTTTTTTAACGTTTATTTATTTTTAAGACAGAGAGAGACAGAGCATGAACGGGGGAGGGTCAGAGAGAGAGGGAGACATAGAATCTAAAACAGGCTCCAGGCTCTGAGCTGTCAGCACAGAGCCCGTCGTGGGGCTCGAACTCATGGACTGTGAGATCATGACCTGAGCCGAAGTCGGGCACTTAACCGACTGAGCCACCCAGGTGCCCCATAAATACTGTTTTTAACTGAACCAAGAGTAAACCATGATTATGCTTTTTTTCGTGTACAACTTTTTATTTTCCAGGGAGTTAATAACTGCCTCTTTTTTTTCTCCTCCTAGTTTTATTATTTTTATTTTTTATTTATTTTTTATTTTTTATTACATTTATTCATTTTTGAGAGACAAAGAGAGACAGAGCACAAGTGGGGGAGGGGCAGAGAGAGAGGGAGACACAGAATCCCAAGTAGGCTCCAGGCTCAGGGCTGTCAGCACAGAGCCCGATGTGGGGCTTGAACTCAAAAACCGCGAGATCATGACCTGAGCTGAAGCTGGACACTTAACCAACTGAGCCACCCAGGTGCC
Organism: Panthera tigris; assembly: GCF_018350195.1. Lineage (NCBI taxonomy): Eukaryota > Metazoa > Chordata > Mammalia > Carnivora > Felidae > Panthera > Panthera tigris. The sequence continues at coordinate 95,741,996 of NC_056669.1, forward strand.
CCTCCTCTTAGTTTTAAATGTTCCTATCACTAATTGATTTTTTACTCAGTTCTCCAACAAAAGAGGAAAATGGCCAAGCATAAAAAAATTTTTCTTACTTTTTTTTTCTTTCCATTTGTCTCCTTCTTTCTTATTTTCTTTTTTTTTTCTCTCTCTGCCTTCCTCCCACCCCCTCCCTTTTCTCCTATAGTGATTCATCTTAAGCTTCAGTCTGGATTGATTGCTCCTGGAGTTTCCTGTGCAGCAGTCATTCTAAATTTTAAGTTCACTATGATTCTGGGAATTTGTTTTTTCTCTCCTTTGTTGGATTCTTTATTTCCAAGGTCTAACATCTTCGTCTTTTTTTTTTTTTTTTTTTTTTTTTGGTTTATTTTTTCCAACAGTTTCTGGAAGAGGAGAGACCATTGGGAGATAAATTTGCATGTCTGAAAGTGTATTTATTCTATTTCACATTTGATTAATAATTGGACTGGTGTGGACTTCTGGTTGAGGTGGGTTTTCTTCTGAATTTTGAAAGGATGGTTCCATTGTCCTCAAAGTTTCCCATTTTAATTTCAGAAAGTGAGATGTCATTCTAATTCCTGATCCTTTTATGTGACATTTTTATCCTGGGAAATTCTGTGTTCTCCAATTTTTATGATATGCCTTGGTATGAGTGGTTTTTTTATTCAGTGGACACTGATTTGGGCTCTTTTAATTGGAAATTCATGTCCAATTCTGAGAAATTTTTGTTTTGTGTTTTATATGTCCAATTCTTTTCTTCCCATGTTTTCCTCTTTTTTCTCTTTATGGAACTTCTGTTACCTAAATGATGAATGTGTTAGATTGAGCCTTGTTTTCCTTATCATTTCTGTTCTGTTTATCATCTCTTTTTATTTCAATGATCTTTTTGTTTCAGTTTCTTAGATATTTTCTCAATTTTATCTTTTAACCTTTCTTTTGATTTTTAAAATTTTGTTCGCTTTTAATTTCTAAGTTTTTCTTGATTTCTAATTAATATTTTTCTGTAGCTTCCTATTGTTGCAAGGATACAGTACTTTCTTCTCTGAAGATACTGTGATTTTGTTTTTTTCTTAGCTCCTTGTATTGTTTGTGTCCTTTGAATCCCTCTTTCAGTTCTTTGTTTTTTTTCTTAATATGAAATTTATTGTCAAATTGGTTTCCATACAACACCCAGTGCTCATCCCAACAGGTGCCCTACTCGATACCCATCACCCACCCTCCCCTCCCTCCCACCCCCCATCAACCCTCAGATTGTTCTCAGGTTTTAAGAGTCTCTTATGGTTTGGCTCCCTCCCTCTCTAACTTTTTTTTTTCCCTCCCACCCCCTCCCCCCCCACCATGGTCTTCTGTTAAGTTTCTCAGGATCCACATAAGAGTGAAAACATATATAGTATTCCATTGTGTATATAAGCCACAATTTCTTTATCCATTCATCAGTTGATGGACATTTAGGTTCTTTATAATTTGGCTATTGTTAAAAGTGCTGCTGTAAACATTGGGGTGCAAGTGCCCCTATGCATCAGCACTCCTGTATCCCTTGGGTAAATTCCTAGCAGTGGTATTGCTGGGTCATAGGCTAGATCTATTTTTAACTTTTTGAGGAACCTCCACACTGTTTTCCAGAGCAGCTGCACCAGTTTGCATTCCCACCAACAGTGCAAGAGGGTTCCCATTTCTCCACATCCTCTCCAGCATCTATAGTCTCTTGATTTGTTCATTTTAGCCGCTCTGACTGGCGTGAGGTGGTATCTCAGTGTGGTTTTGATTTGTATTTCCCTGATGAGGAGTGACGTTGAGCATCTTTTCATGTGCCTATTGGCCATCTGGATGTCTTCTTTAGAGAAGTGTCTATTCATCTTTTCTGCCCATTTCTTTACTGGATTATTTGTTTTTTTGGGTGTGGAGTTTGGTGAGTTCTTTATAGATTTTGGATACTAGCCCTTTGTCCGATAGGTCACTTGCAAATATCTTTTTCCATTCCGTTGGATCCTAAACCAGACAGAGACCCAGCAAAAAAGAGAACTACAGACCAATATCCCTGATGAATATGGATGCAAAAATTCTCAATAAAATACTAGCAAATCAAATTCAACAGCATATAAAAAGAATTATTCACCATGATCAAGTGGGATTCATTCCTGGGCTGCAAGGCTGGTTAAACATTCACAAATTAATCAATGTGATACATCACATTAATAAAAGAAAAGAACCATATGATCCTGTCAATCGATGCAGAAAAAGCATTTGACAAAATTCAGCAACCTTTCTCAATAAAAACCCTCAAGAAAGTAGGGATAGAAGGGACATACTTAAACATCATAAAAGCCATTTATGAAAAGCCCACAGCTAATATCATCCTCAATGGGGAAAAACTGAGAACTTTCCCCCTAAGATCAGGAACACGACAGGGATGTCCACTCTTACCGCTATTGTTTAACATAGTGTTGGAAGTGCTAGCATCAGCAATCAGACAACAAAAGGAAATCAAAGGCATCAAAATTAGCAAAGATGAAGTCAAGCTTTCACTTTTTGCAGATGACGTGATACTATACATGGAAAACCCGATAGACTTCACCAAAAGTCTGCTAGAACTGATACATGAATTCAGCAAAGTCACAGGATACAAAATCAGTGTACAGAAATCAGTTGCATTCGTATACACTAATAATGAAACAACAGAAAGACAAATAAAGAAACTGATCCCATTCACAACTGCACCAGGAATCATAAAATACCTAGGAATAAACCTAACCAAAGATGTACAAGATCTGTATGCTGAAAACTATAGAAAGCTTATGAAGGAAATTGAAGAAGATATAAAGAAATGGAAAAGCATTCCGTGCTCATGGATTGGAAGAATAAATATTGTTAAAATGTCAATACTACCCAAAGCAGTCTACACATTCAATGCAATCCCAATCAAAATTGCACCAGCATTCTTCTCGAAGCTAGAACAAGCAATCCTAAAGTTTGTATGGAACCACAAAAGACCCCAAATAGCCAAAGTAATATTGAAGAAGAAAACCAAAGTGGGAGGCGTCACAATCCCAGACTTTAGCCTCTACTACGAAGCTGTAATCATCAAGACAGCATGGTATTGGCACAAAAACAGACACATAGACCAATGGAATAGATAGAGACTCCAGAACTATACGCACAAAAGTATGGCCAACTAATCTTTGACAAAGCAGGAAAGAATATCCAATGGAAAAAAGACAGTCTTTTTAACAAATGATGCTGGGAGAACTGGACAGCAACATGCAGAAGAATGAAACTAGACCACTTTTTTACACCATTCACAAAAATAAACTCACAAGGGATAAAGGACCTGAATGTGAGACAGGAAACCATCAAAACCCTAGAGGAGAAAGCAGGAAAAAACCTCTCTGGCTTCAGCCGCAGCAATTTCTTACTTGACACATCTGCAAAGGCAAGGGAATTAAAAGAAAAAATGAACTGTTGGTACCTCATGAAGATAAAAAGCTTCTGCACAGCAAAGGAAACAACCAACAAAACTAAAAGGCAATCAGTGGAATGGGAAAAGATATTTGCAAATGTTTTTTATCTTTCATATTGGAAACTTTCTTCAAATACCTGATGTTTTCAGCAGTCTTCTTTTAAGGGTGAGATTCCAAAAGCTGATTGGAAGCTTTGTGTACATGTATAAGGCTTATCAACTGGTGGGCTTTACTTAGGTTAAGAGGTTGAGGACGCAATTGGTGGCCAAATGTCAGTATTCATGTGTTATTTCTGTTGAATTCGTTCATTGATCCAGAGAATAATCCTTCTGCCTTTGGGGGTGGGAAAGGATATATAATGTTTGGGCTGTAAGTGTTTGGGGAGCTGAATGGGGGATGGGGGGGAAGGAGAGTTTCTCATTCTTCATTTTATAGATAATCACTTAATTCATAGTTTTCCGTGTGGTGCCTTGCCCTGCCTTCCATGCCTGGGGTCTCTGTGGACTCTCTCAAATTCATTTTCTCCAGAGAATAAACTTCCCTTCTCCTGCAAAGGTGGTGGGGTGGGGGGTAGGGGGTGGGCGTAGGGTTCGGGAAGGGAGGACTGGGAGAGCATTGGCCTGCCTTTGCCTCTTAGTTTAAGTGATCTTGGAACCAATGTTCCTTATGTCTGTTTTCAGAGTCCCTTCTTCCTGGACATTGGAAAGTTTACCCTTTTTTTTTTTGCTTTGCTGGTAGTTTGTGTTGCTCTATCTGCTTTTTGTTTGCTTGCTTAAACAGCCCTAAAATTCTCTGTATTTTTTACTTAATTTTTTATTTTGACATAATTTCAAACTTAAAGTTCCAGAAATAGTACAGAGTCTCTGTACATGCTACACCATATTTGTCAAATGTTAATATTTTACTATATTCTTTTTTTCCTGTGTATATACATTTATATATTTATATATATTTTTCCTGAGCCATTTGAAAGTTGCAGATGCAACCCACCTTTACTCCTGAATACTTCTCGTATAGAATCACAGTGCAGTTATCGAAGTCATCTGAAATAGACATTGATATAATATTTTTACTTAATCTATAGACCTTATTTAGATTTTTCCATTTTTCCTAAATGTCCATTTTATAGCAAAAGAAATTCCAGACCATGCATTACATGCATATATTAGTTGTCAAGTCTCTTTCATCTCCTTACTCTAGAACAATTTCTCAGTCTTTGCCTTGCATGACATTGATGTGATTTAAGAGAACATGTCAGTTATTTTGTAAGATGTCTCTTGATTTGGCTTTGTCTGATAATTTTTGTATCAACTTACACATTCAATTTAAAATTGTTGAAATTCAAATTATGCATTTTTTTATAGGAATACTACAAAAGTAATGTGTTCTCAGTACATCATGATGGTGGACACATTATGTCAGTTTGTCCTGTGACAAGTGACGCTAACTTCAATCACAGGTTTTGGCTGGATTTCTCTAATGTCACATTACTGTTTTGTTCTTACTGTGTCTTGTGGGGAAATGCTTTGAGACCATGTAAATATCCTGCTGCTTCTCAAGCGTTGCAGGCTGGTTGTAGCTCCCACTGGTGACTTCTTGCCTGCATCATTTGTTACAGTGGTTGCTAAATGGTGACTCTAATTCCCATTCTCTATCAGCTTTTGAGAGTGTTTGTTTTTGTTTTTGTTTTTTGTTTTCCTTTGACCTGAGAGTTCATGTCTTTAATCAGTTTTGGAAAATTCTCCATTGTTTTCTCTCTGAATATTACATATCTGTCATTTTCATTAATCTTTCCTTTTCCTGTTAAATGTATGTCAGACCTCCTTCATCCTGTTGTTATGTCTCTCAGGGTTTTTTTTCCCCTCACGTTTCCACATTCTTATCTCTTTGTACTGCACTCTGGATAATTTTTTCACATTGATTTTGCTATTCCCTTCAGCTGTGACTCATTTTTCACCCATCCATATGAGATTTAAATTTCAGTGGTTATTTTTAGAAACTCTAATTATTTTTCAAGTCTGCCTGGTCTTTTTTTCAGTGTCTTTTTTACAAGATATGTTTATAATTCATTCTTTTATATCTCTAATTATTTGAGATACTTTATATTTTCCAGTTATCCAATTTTTAAATTTCTTACAGGGTCTGCTCCTATCGTTGGTCTACTGCCTTTTGCTCTTGTTGCATTGTTTCCTTATATGTTTTATGATTTTGGAATGTGTGTTCATTTATTTTTAAATGTTTATTTTGAGAGAGAGAGAGAGAGAGAGAGAGAGAATATGCAAGCCAGGGAGGGACAGAGAGAGAGGGAGAGAGGGAGACAGAATGCAAGCCAGGGAGGGGCAGAGAGAGAGAGAGAGAGAGAGAGACAGAATGAAAGCCAGGGAGGGACAGAGAGAGAGAGAGAGAGAGAGAGAGAGAGACAGAATGAAAGCCAGGGAGGGACAGAGAGAGAGAGAGAGAGAGAGAGGGAGAGGGAATCCCAAGTAGACTCCATGCTGTCGGCACAGCAGAACCCGATGCGAGGCTCAATCTCACAACTGTGAGGATATGACCTGAGCTAAAATCAAGAGCCAGATGTTTAACCAACTGAGCCACCCAGGCACCCTCTGAGTTCATCTTCAGTAAGGTTTTCTGTGGTAGTCTTTGCCACCTAGGCTAAGGGGGTGTCACTCTAGAGGGTCGGTTTGTTCTTGTTTGTTTGTCTGTTTTGGCTTCTGCTGGCTATTCCAGAGGTATCCTGGAGATAAATCAGTTTTTTACATTAATTTCTCAGTAGGAGGTTTCCATACGACAGATACAGATTTCGTTTAAACCCCAAACCTGTATGAGGGCTGGCCTCTGTTAAAGCACCCCAACCTAAACTCAGGTTTTTTTTTTTAATTAAAAAAATTTTTGTTTTAATGTTTATTTTTGAGAGACAGAGCATGAGCAGGGGAGGGGCAGAGAGAGAGGGAGACACAGAATCCCAAACAGGCTCCAGGCTCTGAGCTGTCAGCACAGAGTCTGATGCAGGGCTCGAACCCACAGACCGCAAGATCATGACCTGAGCCCAAGCCAGACACTTAACTGACTGAGCCACCCAGGCACACGCCCCCCTCCCCCCCCCCGCAATTTTTTTTAATGTTTATTTATTTTTGAGAGAGAGAGAGAGAGAACGAGTGGGGATAGGTCAGAGAGAGGGAGACACAGAATCGGAAGGCTCCAGGCTCCAAGTTGTCAGTACAGACCCCTATGCGGGGCTTGAGCCCACAAACCCTGAGATCATGACCTGAGCTGAAGTCAGACTGAGCCACCCAGATGCCCCCCAAAAGAAGTGTTTTTTATTGCCTCTATCTACTAGGGAATGACCTTCTGGGCCACCTTTTTGTTGATTGTGCAGGCCTTGAGCGATTCTGCCTTTGTGTGTCTGTCCCACTTCTAGTTCCCTCACTTCCTGTGCCCAAAGACATCGTCCCTCTGCCAGCATGGACATTACACCCGAAGTCACTGAGCCCAGCGACTACCTCTGCCCTCCACAGGGTGCCGGAGTGCCAACCACCCCCTGTGCTCTCAGCCCCCAAGTGCGGCTTTTTCTTCATTTTTGGTGCCTGGGACTTCCGCTTCCTGTGACCTCAGCTGGGCATTTAAAAGGAGTTTTGTTATATTTTATCCTACATTTCTGTGTATCGTTTAGCAAGAGACTTCATGCGTTTCGCCTCCCAAAACGTGTTGAATTCTTGTCCACTGTTGTCGCCTTGCCTGTTCTTTCTGCCTTTGTAGGTTCATGCCTTTTCTTTTTCCAGGAGGAAGCGGAGATAAAACAGAGTAGACAAAACATATGCCTTATTGGAATTCCAGAGAAATGAAGAATTAAGAAATGACTGCATTTTAGAGGTTGCTCTTTCCACATTGTATCAACTTTACTGGTGGCATTATACTCCTGTCAGCTCAGAACCACACAAGGCTTTGGTTTTCTTGCTCGTAACTGTGTTGGTGTTTTGTGCTTAGATGCCACAAGGTGTAACTCCATCTTTTTCAGGAGTTTCTGTTTACTCCACCAGTGAAGTCTTCCTCCGTACCATAGCTGGCCTCTTACAGCCAGTGGGCTCAGCAAACATTTTTATGCCTGGGCCAGAGAATGAACTTCTCTTTCCAACTGTCAGAATATTTCAAGTGCGGGATAGTCAGACGAAATCATGAATTTGTTTTACCTCTCGTAAGAAGTAGCTGTTTCGGCTGCCATTAACATTCTTGAAACACTTTGGATTGTAGATCAGCTTTGTTTATTTGCATCAAATAAATTGCTAGTGTTTTCATTAAAACATATCTTCTAAGTGTTTTCAGTACACTTCTTAAGTAACAGATCTGCAGATGGTAATTATGTTCTAAAAATAATCCAGATCTTGTGAACTATGTCAAGTAGGTGAACTGTTATTTTTAATATATCAAAGTATGAACCAACAGAATCAATGATGTGTTATTTTTGCCCCATTTAATTGATTAGACAGTGTCTTAAACTATCTTACCATAGATATATTTAGCGAAATTTATTACTTGCAGACTGATATAACTCATGAATTATTAAAAGCATCAGCATATGGAACCCACTCTTTCCTCATTCTAAATTCTTTTAATATGGCTTATGTTGAGCCATTTAACTGGCTTCTATCCATCCCACCGATGGAAGCTGCAGCCAGATGAGGATTCTTATAAATGATTGGCTTCCTTTCCAAGCAAAAGGAGGATGAAATGTCAGCTTTTTCCTCCACTACCTGAAAAGCAATCAGTGGCAACCTTTCCTGGCCTTCTTGACAGTAGTTTGGCTCTATAGAAGAGGGTGGGCATTTAGCCAAATGTGAATTTCAGTGCTATATCAAGAAAAAAGTGGCTAAAACTCAGATAATAGCTGGAATTTGCAGAGAGGCATTCAGATGGGTCTAACCTGTGAGTCTTCAGTAAGCTAACCATAGCTCAGAAATTCCTGAAGTGCGCATTTTAATCCCTTCTTTCCTAGGGATGAGCTGAGTGACCAGAGGTTACCTACCAAATCTGTCTTCCCGGCTGTGTGCGCTCCTCTGTAGGACTGGGTTTAGGGGTACCAACAGCTTCAGAATAGTGTAGCATGGTGACTGATTACCGACGACAAATCAAGACCACTGAAAAGGACTCCAAGGAATCAAACCTTGGAGTTCAAGACCATTTATTAACTCGAACTTATGCTTTGAAATTTGTTATCCTTATCTGTAAAATGGGGATATTACTTATTTCACAGGATTATTATGAAATCTTAAATAGTATATGTGGAAGCATTTTGTAAGTGGTGTGGGACTATAAAAAGTAAAGTGTTGTTAACATAAGGCTGCTAGTATAATGCTTTATCACATGGAACAAATTTTAAAATTGTGAAGGACACTGGTGGGGAAAAACTGAAATTCACAGGACAGTGGTTTTTTTGTTTTTTCTTTTTGTTTTTTGTACCCATATAGGCTCTATTATGTTTTTTCTGTTGTTTAATCCTTACAACTCCAAGAGTTAACATTCTGTTAGCTCTGTTCTTACAGACGAAGAAAGTGAGACTTACTTAAGATCTACCTCTCCATCATTCTGTGTTATAAAAGAGGAAATGGAGACTAAAGAAGATTCTCAGTCCATCATTCCATCTATTATAATATACTACTGTATTTTCATAACTGTTTTTATCTTGCACACAAACTTGGCCCCCAAATTAAATAGGAAACACAATAGCAAATAATTAGATTGACAGCGTAAATAGAGACAGACTTCCGTCACTGGCGTTATGATGGATTAGATATGCTCTATGACCCTCCCAACTGAACAAGTAAAATACTGAATGAAATATCATAAAGCAGTTTTAGCCTATTGCTAAGCTGGCATGAAAGTAAGATATTTGTTGACTCACTAAACAAAATGAGGCTGGGTATCCTGGCAGGTGATTGGGAACCAGAGCCAGCTTTGCGTGGACATGTTTGTAATTTGATGACCTGGGGCTTTTGCTATGAAGAATGGGGCAGGGAAGCAGGATGGACAGCCTGCGGCCTATGTAAGTTGGGGAATCTAGAAAGAACTTCCTGGAGAATCCAGGAAATCAAAAGACTATATTTTCAGTTAAAGGGGAAAAGAAGTAGGTCTGTAACGATCCTGCTGTTGAGAACTACAGTTTTAAGCCACCTTCACATGGTTCGTGGTCCGAATTCATACAATAGGTGTCATCCAAATACACTTTCAGAGAATTTCGTTGGAAGTGGCCCTGAATTGGTAGGGACCAGCAGAAGTAGACAAACCCACTCTTGAGTAATTCATCTTCAGTCTGGGTCTCAATTCTTACAAATAAAGTATCTCAGGAAAATCACAGTTACAACCCACAAGACTATAAAGAAATAAGGCAATATCATGACTGAGAACCAGCGGAAATTCACCTTCAAGGACTCTGATTATGGGATTAGATTATTAGATTCAAAGAAATTGTTGAGGGGCGCCTGAGTGGCTGAGTTGGTTAAGCGTCCGACTTCAGGTGGTGATCTCGTGGTTTATGGATTTGAGCCCCTCATCAGGCTCTATGCTGACAGCTCGGAGCCTGGAGCCTGCTTTGGATTCTGTCTCTCTGTCTCTCTGTCTCTCTCTCTCTCTCTGCCCCTCCCCCACTCATGCTCTTTCTCTCAAAAATAAACAAACATTAAAAAAATTTAAAAAAAAAAGAAGAAATTGTTGAGATATAACCCAAAGAGACCGAAAAGTGAAGTGATGTGGAGAGTGGAGGATGTCTAATCAAGAGTTCTAGAAGGAGAAGAGAGGAAGGGTGGAAAGAGGCCCTCTGAAAGGATAATGGCTGAGAACTTTCCGTCATTGTTGAATTCCAGACTTCAGATTCAGGAAGACCTATATATAAATCACGAAGCAGGATGAAACCACAGTACACCGAAGAAAAAGAGAAGACCTTAAACTCGTCTGAAGAAAAAGAGACTGACAGTAGAAATTACTTGCCCCACGCTCCTGTGACCCTGGGTTAGTCTCTCAGAGAGTCGCCCAAGCCTGTTATTCTGGTACACTCAAATGCGGTTAGACTCATTCCAGCTCCACCATAGAAAACGTATTCAGGAGCAAATTGCCCTAAGGAAGTTCTAGGGATGCTAAGTTGATAATTTACTGTCTTCCTTAGTTAAGTCTGCCGCACTAAGGGGATTTCTGACCTTTGATTTTCTTCATCTTTCGTGTGTCTGTTTACCGTGAAGTCAGTGAGATTGTAGCCATCCGTGTTACCTTGTGTTTGTGAACAATCAGTTGTTTTTTGTGGGTGGAATGAATTAAAGGTAGGACGCAGCAAGTAGACTTCAGACCTGTCGCCGAATCTTTTCTCCCTTGATCTGAGAGAGCCGGCCTGAAGACCGCGCTAGGTCCCTGTACTTCTCTGGTTTCCTGAGGCAGCGCATGCCCAGTGGAGTGTGTGCCCAGTTGTTGGGGCTGCAGAGGTTTAATGGTTAAGGTAACATGGGCCACATTACTGATTGCCCCTTTCAAATCTCCCAGTAACCATTAACATAAATATCATCTCACCATTTGGGACAGGGGACACCACCCTTATGCACGTTAGTAATGTGATGCTAATGCTTAACCCTTTCCTGGCTCTGTTCGCTTCCGAGGCCTTGCTCTGTATCCTTTAGTAGGAGGTGTCTGTGAACCTCGAGATGAAATGGAAGGGTTAACTCCTTTTGGTTTTGCCCTTTGACCACTTCAGGATGAGAGGCATGATGAAATACTTTTCAAAATCTTCAGTGGAAACACATCATGCATAATTGGAGCAAAAAAGAATAAATCAAAGCTTTTCCCCCCTTTTAGTCTGGTAATTCATAATTGAAACCACATTGAGGTAGGGGCTGATAACTTCAAAACAAGCAGGGAAACTGCCCTTTCTGTCAAGGTAGGGATAGGTAAGGCTCCTCATTACCAAGGGCTCAAAAGCTTCTGTATAACAAGCCTGTCCTCTCCTCCCTTCCTTTCTTTGAATTCTCACTCTTCTGCTCAGCCAGATACCTTCAGTTAAATCAAATCTGGGTTCACTCCAAGGTGCTTAGTTCTCTTCTTGTCACATGAATTTATACGTGGTGACATTTTAAAAAAATCTCTGATATGGTGAGTAATAGGAATTAAATTTTGAATCATCCTGCTTCAAGGTTGATTTCTTCTGTCTGGAATTTGGTTGGTTTAGGTTGAAAGAGTCCTTTAGTTAGTAACGGCATGTGGTTTTCCTCGCTCTTGATTTTATAATCCTCCGGTAGTGGCAGCAAGAACATTTCAGAATGGTTACCAAAGGCCATGTACTTGCTCCCTGCCTTCCTCTGCTTTCTGTATGGTAGGTAACCATGGCTAGGATGGTTTTGGCTAGGCTCATGTCGGGCTACCGTGACCTTTCAACTAAAAAAAAAAAAAGAAAAAAAAAAGGCAAAATGAGATTGCGGGAGAGGTCCAGACAACTTTCCTTGTATGAGATTGCCAAAGGCACACCTAATTTGAGTTTGAATTTCTTTCTTGAAGGGGAAAACCCCTTTGCACTGAAGGGTGACCCTATGCGTCTCTTTCAGGCATCCTGAAACCCGAGCCCACGACTCTCTCTTGCAGGTTGGTCTGCTCCCTGCTCACTCACCAGGGCTTTCCAGAATAAGCAATATGAAAGAACTTTTCCTCAGCTGGTCTTGTGACCTGGCAGTTTTTGTAGCTATTATGGATTACTTTTATGTGATTGCAGTTTAACAATCTGGATTTCTTATTGAAGCTTCTAGAATGAATGGCTGTTGTGGGAGTGAAAGTGAAGTTTGGGAGGAGGGGCGGGAGATGGCCAAGGTATTCTGGCCACATGCCAGTACTCTGCCACAGTGATACATACCTCTCCTCTTGGCTTCTCCTCCCATCTCTGACTAAACGGTTTCATGGGGGAGATTTGAAGGCGGTGTCGATAGCCCAGATTCTGGCGGTGCCGCTGCGGTAGGTGGGCTTTGCCTTTTCTTCAGGTCACTATTGCTGGGTGCCTGGTTCCATGCCCTGTCCTGCCATGATGGAGATTTAATCAGGCAACAGAGTTAATTGCCAGCGTTGTTTGCCTTTTCCCTGGCAGAAGTCAGAGTCTTGAGTAAATTATGGAGGTTTAAATTTGCTTGATTTCCTGCAGAAAGTGGGGTCAAGAGGTCCCAGACTGTAGACACTCTCTCTGGTCAGCCAGCAGGGGGTCAGTTCTTAAGGGTATTTCAGAGGAGACTGAATGCCATTCTTGAAATGTCCTTCTCCACCAGTTTTTTTTCTCTGGGGGTTAGTTTGTTGACCTTACCCCAGTGGAGCGGAGGGTCTATGTGAAGGCACACACCCCAATTAAAGCCGCCTTTCTCCACGCTGTCCTTGTGCTCCAAAGGCAAATGGGATTACGTTTGAGGAGGAAAAAAGCAATTGGCACAGAAGCCTAGTTGTAGAGCAGCATTTCCTATTCCTGACCTTTTGAAAAAGAACATAAAGGGAGCCATGTTTACTTCTCAGGAAAACAATACTCAGGAAAAGAAAGCTTTGAAAGACATCAACAGGAAGCTAATCATGTGACTTAAAAGACCCTTCCATCATTCCAGGCTTCTGGTGCCATGGCGTTGGCCTGCCCGGCCGGTCCCTCTCGTTTCCACTCTCCTCCCTTGTCTCCCTGTCTTGTTTGCTACTCAGTTCGCCAGCACGCGCCTGCTTACTCTTGACGACGACGCAGCAGTCCCCTCCTCGTCTCTTCCAGGGAGGCAGAGGCCACTGTATCGGTCTTCACGTTCCCTGCTGCCCCGGACTTGAACACCTTGCGTTGGTACTTGTTATTTTACCTGGCCGTCTTCCCCACCAGATTATGAGCATGTCAAGGGGAAGGCCTTGGTTTGTCTTGGCATCTGTAACGTTCTTCTAGGAATATGGGATGTGCTCAGGAAATGTTGACTGAATGAATGAGCATCAGAAATACTATCGGTAGGAACAATCGCTGAATTGCTAACACCAGTATTTGGGCAGGTTGGAAGAATACGGGTAGGGAGAGCCGCACGTTTTTGTGTTTGTGTTAAACTACAGTTCATGGAGCTCTATGCTGAGCCCTCTGCTCAGAGCTTCTGTGCATCATCTCTCTTAGTCATCATCGCCCTAGGAGATGGTACCATCATGGTCCCCATTTTACAGAGGAGGAAATTCATACAGGAGTAGCTTCACGCATCACAAAACTAGTAAATGGCAGGACCTAGATTCAGACTCTCTGCTAAATATCCTTATCCTACACTTCTTTGGAATATTTGGTACAATAAGATTCTTGGTAAGTGCTTTCAAATGAATGAGCTAGGTTGGAACTTACTTTAGAACTCATGACGTCATGCATTTGAGTGTATATCAACTCTTCACATCCATACATGAAGAGGACAGAAAGAACATCACCTGGGCCCTGTGGATTTAATGGAATTTAATTTAATCTTACTCATTTTTATTTATTTATTTTTGTATTAATGGACTTTTTTGGAAGGGCACCTGGGTGGCTCAGATGGTTAAGCATTTGACTTTGGCTCAGGTCAGTTTGTGAGTTTGAGCCCCATATCCAGCTCTGTGCTGTCAGCACAGTGCCCACTTCAGATCCTCTGTCCCTCTCTCTGTGTGCCCCTCCCCGATCTCTCAAAATGGATCTCTCAAAATTTATTCTCTCAAAATAAACATTAAAAAAAAAAAGAATCAGTAACAAAAAAATGTTTAGTGTTTATTTTTGAGAGAGACAGAGAGAGAGAGAGACAGAAAGAGAGAATGTACACGAGCAGGCGAGGGGCAGAGAGAGAGGGAGAGAAGGAATCCCAAGCAGGCTCTGCACCTTCTGTGTAGAGCCTGAGGCAGGGCTTGATGTAACGAACCATAAGATCATGACCTGAGCTGAAATCAAGAGTTGGCTGCTTAACTGACTGAGCGGCCCAGGTACCCCGACTTACTCATTTTTAAACAGGTTTTCATCGGGTAGTGCTAGGCACTATGCTAGGTGCTAGGTGTTAAAACAGCTATGGTTCTTGCTTTCATGGAGCTTTCAAGGTAAAATATAAAGAGTAGGAAGGAAAAGAGGAAACTGTGAAAATAAAAACAGTATATTTGGAGAAGGAGTAGAGGTAGAGAATCTGGATAAACTAGGACCCTAGAGCATGATAAGGTCAAGGTAGAGAGGAAGAAGGATTTCATCTAGACTTCTTGCTGGAAAAGACTTGACAATTGCCATCCCACTTTCAAGACGTGTGTAAAGTAAAGCCCAGAGAAATTATTACTCCCACAGGGTCAACCATTGGTTACCATTTATCGAATGCTTGCATGTGTGAGGTACTTTACATATATTAAATATTTACTTTTATTAACAGCCTCTTGGTTGTTAAGAAATGCCAATTAAGAAATGTAAATAATTAACATTGTTAGAAATTATTACTCTTATTATTTCTCATAGCTGGAGAAGTAGTATTATTATCACAATTATGGAAACTGAGGTGCAAGAGAGGTTAAGTACTTTGCCCCGGTCACACTGCTGCTAAGTGAAAGAATCTAGATTCCTATTAAGGACACACAGTTCCCAAACTGACCCCAAACATGTCGACTCAGGTTTTGAAGTCACCTGCCTCATATAACCCTGGCGGTATATCCTACAGTAAAGCACCGAGCCCGTATCCCAGTAAATACATGCTCGGCCGCTTCTGGGTTAGGTCTGTGCTCATCTCGAGATCTGTATTTCATGGGGAAGTGTTGGTAAGATTTCAGTCCCTATTCTGCTCCTTGGCGTGCTGTCTCCCCTTTAGGTTGCCTCTTCTTTTCTTTTTTCTTTTTTTTTTTTTTTAATGTTTATTTATTCTTGAGAGAGAGACAGAGCGTGAGAGGCGGAGGGGCAGAGAGAGAAGGAGTCACAGAATCTGAAGCAGTCTCCAGGCTCTGAGCGGTCAGCACAGAGCCCGACGCGGGGCTCGAACTCACGGACTGTGAGATCATGACCTGAGCTGAAGTCGGACGCTTAACTGACTGAGCCACCCAGGCGCCCCTAGGTTGCCTCTTCTGCTTCCACCTTCTCAAGCCTTACCTGGTGTGCAAGTGAGTAGTGTGGAAAAGTAGTACACCAAGACAAGTTACCGTCGGGTCCTACCCACCCCCTTCCCCGCCTCTCCTCCTCCCCTTCCACCGCCCTCCACTTCCCAAATGGAGCTGGCCAAGGGGATGAGACCCGATCTGTCGTCTTGCCAGAGACTGTGGTTCGTTCTCCTGGCAGTGCCTTGAAATCAGAGCTGTGATGCCCTTCAGGGGGTGCCTCAGTTTAAATTCCAAGGGATTCGTTTTCCGAAACCAAGCTTTGCATCTCTCAGGGAACTTTCCTCTCCTTTTAATGTCATACAGGCATTCGAGTGTGCTAGCATTCCCCACTTCTCCCAAGAACAGACCTCATTTTGTTGGGGTTTTAATAGTTTTTCCTTCTGTGTTAGAGGTGTATTTACCTTTTTTAATTTATGTGTTTCCTCTGTGTCAGTGTTACATATTTATTCCACGTACCTTTGGAAATCGTAGAGTTTGGGGTGGGCTCTTGCCCATATGTGATTATCAAGGGTAAAGAACTTCCAGCATTTTTGTCTCAGAGAAGAGTTAGAAGTAGTAAACTCTGGTGTTCCCCACAGTTCCATTTTCTAGAGTCTATAAAATGGTGATGCCTGCCTTGGACTCGGAGGAGGAAGGCATGGGGAAGGGCTGTGAACCTCCACCACCCAGTGTTCTGGAGCTAGACAGCTTACACATTGTGTAACCTTGAGCACCTAGCATCATTCCCTCCCCTCCCCTCCCCTCCCCTCCCCTCCCCTCCCCTCCCCTCCCCTCCCCTCCCCTCCTTTCTTTCTTTCTTTCTTTCTTTCTTTCTTTCTTTCTTTCTTTCTTTCTTTCTTTCTTTCTGGTAAAGCAAATGATTAGACATCATTCACTATTTTTAATCTTATAGTTTCATCATCTGCAAAATAAGAATAACTGTGTCTACCAGGGGGTTGTTGTGAGTGAAACTCAAGTGAGATAATACGTGTAAAGCCCAGTGCCTAACGCTTAGTAAGTACTCGGTAAATCTTTCATCACACATTACATTAGTTTACACCCTTCTTCAAAAAATCTGTTTTTCTGCCTTTTCCACTTAAAGTGGTGCTTTTCAAGCGTAAGAGAGTATTGTGTTGGCAGGAGTAAATGAGTGGGTTGGGATGGCGATGGCAGAGAGGCCATGCACCTTCAGGATTAGTTGTGACTTAAGCATAAGCTACTTACTGACCAGTTTCCATAAAAGTCAGGAGGATAAAAGAATAAGATTTGGGGTCGAAAAGTAAAAGGGGTTCCTACAAATGTGATGAGATGCTAGGGTACCAGTGCTAAAGTCCAGGCACCTTCCTAAGACTGCAGCTTAATGTCAGAGCATGAGGTCATAGACACAGAAAGTCCGCATTGAGCAGATAGCCTTTCCTATTGTGTCTTGTGGCTGTGAAATCTAATTATGGCCTGTTGTAGACGTTCTGGCTTTAATATCCTGATTACATTAGGACTCCTGGAATCCCATTCAGTCTCTGTGAGTTCCCATCCCATGTGTATTCCATGTGTTTGTGTACATTTCCTGTCCCACACTGTTACATCTGGCAAACAGCTGTTGTCCTCTACGTGGTGATGGGTGTCCATCAGTGATAAGGATGAGGTTGAAGGGGAACCTTGGGAATGCCAGAGTAGGAGAGACGCTAGGGAAGTGTAAGCGGCCAGAATAACAGATAGGACATTTCGTGTTCAGCCACCTTCTGACAGAGATGAAGTCTGGTCCTGGACTTTTCACATAATATGAATGTGAATGTAATTAATGCCACTGAACTGTACCCTTAAAAATGGTTAAAATGCTGATTTCATGTTATATTTGACCATGGTTTAAAAAAATTAATGTACCAAAAACCATTTTATGCTTTAAATGAGTGGATTGTATATTATATGAATTATATCTCACAAAAGCTGTTTAAAAATATAAAGTTGTTTTAACAATCTTATTATCAGTACAAAAATATTTTTGCTTATATTACTGTATCAAAAGTTACTTAATGTTTTAATGGTAGCAAAGAATTTGAATTTCCGTCAGTACTTTTTAAACCTTATTTTGAGAAAATTTCAAACGTACAGAGAAATTGAAAGAATTGTACAGTGAACTCACACCTAGAACTCCTTGCCAGGATTTATGCATTTTATGTATTCACACTCTTTATTCCCAGTGTCAGAAGTGATGTGCTTTGATATATTTTATTTTGTTTTGCTTTTTGTTTTTGTTTTTGTTTTTTTTTTCAAATTCAATGTGCTAATTACTTCTTGGGCCCTTTCAACTTGAAAACTCATGTCTCTTCTACTGTTCTGAGAACTTATTTCTTTGGTAATTTTGTTTCTTCTGTATTCTGTGTTTTCTTTTTCAGGAACCTGTTAGATGGATGTTGGACCTCCTGGATTTTCTCATCTTTTTTGTCCTGTTTTTTTATCTCTGCCCTTTTTGTTCACTAGATTGGAATATGTTGCCTTTTTCTTTCAATCCTGCTTTTAAAAAAAATTAAGCTATATTTTTAATGTTCAAGTATTCTTTCCTGTTCTTTGATAGATCTTTTTAAATAAAAATAGCAATTTATTCTTATTTCATGGATGAAAAATTCTCTTCCTGAGGATATAATTTATTGATGTTGTTCTAATATCCTTCTGCTTTTCTATTGTCTCTGTTTCCCCTGAGTTCCTGCTTTTCTATTCATTCATTTGGTTTCTGTCATTATGCGGAAGATATTGTTGAAACGGCTGTGATTCTAGGATCTGTTCATAATTACCAGGGAATCACTGAAAACCTGACCGGAAGGAAGCCCTGTGTGTGAGGGCAAGCCTACTTCCCGGAGGGCTGTGAGGTGGTAGAGGGGCAAGTGGGCTCCATGGTCGCCAGCGTTTGGGGAGCTGGAGAGCAAGAAGGCTCTGGGGCTCATCACTCAGAACACAGACTGGCACCTGCATTTTCCTTCCAAAGGTGTCCACATTTCCATACCCAGAGCTTCAGTTCCCCAGAGAATATACCTCCCTCCCCCTGCAGGGGTGAGCAAGAAGAGGAGTTTTCTGGCTGAGTGGCTGGGTGAAGGGAAGTTGTGTGGATCTGGGTCTTTTTTTGCTCCTTACACACATTTTTAACCAGTCTTCCTGTTTTCAGCCCTGCCCCTCCTCTTACCCCACAAGGTTCCTGCTGAACTCCATTCTGAGCCTTTGGGGGCTGAGCAGTTTGGACTGGTTTGCCTTCGTGGGCCCCCCTCTGTGTAGGCACTTCGCTTCCACTCTCATTCTCCTGCCCCGTTACCACTTCACCCTTCCAGTCTTTCAGAAACCCGTCCCTGCTGCTCATCAGCTGTTGTGGCCTCTCTCATTTCACTGTCGTCGTCCATTTCTATTTCCGATCTACGGTCACTTTAGTGGACTTGAGGAGAGAATGGAGATAATGCATGTATTTCATCTGCTGGGTTTAACTAGAAATCTCTTCTGGGCTACAGACATTCTCTGCTCCTGTTTTAGTGGCATCAGAGCTAAAGTTAATTAAAGAGAGTCCGTACAAAAGCTCTTGGGCTGGTCATGGTGACAGCCACCAAATCTCCCACGTTCTAGCCTGCTGACAGCAGTGGCAGAGAGATCAGCCCCATGGTTACTAGACCCTTCGCTGACTTCTATTCATCTGTTCTCTTGCAGAAGCGGGGCAGTGTGAGCAACCCACTCTTCCTCCCACTGATTCCACCACAGTCCCAAGGTTTTACCGCCATCGTCCTCACCTACGACCGAGTGGAGAGCCTCTTCCGGGTCATCACTGAAGTGTCCAAGGTGCCCAGTCTGTCCAAGCTGCTCGTTGTCTGGAATAATCAGAATAAAAATCCCCCGGAAGGTAAAAAGGGTGGGAAGGTGCTGTGTTCAGGAACGGCCTGCTTTGGGTGTCGGCGCGCCTCCCAGCCGGGTCAGTTTGGGACGGCCACATTATTTGCATCCTTAGGCTTGCATGAAGTTTCCTGCTTTGTCAACAGTAATGCCATTTCTGAGGCAGCGTGACCCCAGTTTAGTCAGCCATCTCATTCTTGTTCTGGGGTGGCCCAGCTCACTGTGCGCCCAGGGTTGAGCGCACAGCTCACGTGTGAGCTGCAGCCACGAGGGTCTGAGAGCTTAGGAATCAGTGGGATCAAAGGCCAGCAGCCTTGGGAAAACAGACCTCAGCTTCCCTCGGCCATCTCAGCTGATTTGTTTACATGAAAGCTCAGTTTAAAAGGCATTAGTTTTCTCCTTCCTTATCTCGGCTCTGATACTGTGCTTTCCTTAAAAAAAAAAAAAAAAAAAGATGGCCTCACTTCCAACTGGGCAAGTCAGCAGAGCATGCCGTCTCCAGGCTTCGAATCAGTTCCTTAACGTGAGTGCGCACTACGGTCCCCAGGCGGTTCATCGCTAATCGCTTTGTCCCTTGCCTTGGCCACCGTGTGAGCTGCTGGCTGGCGCTGGCAGCTAGGGTTGAGGACTGTTTGATTAATTGGATTTCTTTTTCATTCAGGAGGCATAGAGTACGTTCCACCTGCATTTAGTTTCTCATTCAGTCTGTCTATTACTGATCCTAATCCCAGGCACTTCAAAGCTCCTGCCCTTTATAGCCTATTAAAGCCAGGAAGTTTCTGATGGATTAGAGCAAGGAATGAGTTTGAAGTTTGTAATGTGCACCACTATCACTGATAAGGTCTAGTTTATTGCCTGACAGTAGTATCTGCACTTTTTATGGCTATTCTCTTTTAATTGGGAATACTGAAGTCAGGATAGTCAGCCCTGGAAACTACCCCCGGTAGATCTATAGTTTAGGCTGGAAGAAGAACATTTTCTGTCTGTGAGGCCAATCAGAAATTACCCCCAAGAAAATTCTCTAGTACCTCCTGAGACATTTAAGAAGTGTTCCTTAGTGGGATTTTTGTTCTCTGAGAGAATCCTACACTTTCTCTCTAGATTTAGGGAGCCGTGGTTTAAGTAAACAAAATGTCTACTTTAAATGACGCTCCCATTTTACGCTCCAAAGAACAGTGCTTTTTCTTATTAAGTACATCTTTTTATGCCAAGTCCGTTTTCCTCCCAACAACCAGTTTCCTGGATTTTTGTTTGTTTCATTTATTTGACTCTCAAGAAAGGGGTAGAAGGAAAAGGGAGGAGAGGGGAGGAGGAAGAACTGGGCAGGAGGAAGGGAAAGGCAGAGGGAAACGGGAGCTGTGCAGGGAGGGGCGTGGAGAGGCCCCAGCCCGGTGCCTCACCTGGAGGGGGGTGGGTGAGCCGGCCGGCACTGTTGTGCTGCTCCTTGGTCTGGCACTCGAAAGGGACGAGTCCTGTTTTGAGAAGGAAGGCTGTGGGTCCCTGCTCGGATCTGCGGCAGCTCACTGCATCCTGCCACGTTCACCCTCCTGCGCCTGCCCCCGCGCACGCAGGCCGCCGGCTTTCAGAGGGAGCCCCCACCCGCCCGGGTAGGCACAGGTGCAGATCCTGGAGCTGAATGCAAAGGAGGCTTCTCCTTCCTTCGACACCTTGCTTAGGCACTTCGAGCTCCAGGGGAATGATTTCTTGCGAGTGCGAGTCACTCGAAGACCGTGAGAAGGGAGGAATCGTTCTCTGCCCTCCTAGTCGACGCCCTCGCCTCGCCCTGGTTTGACGGAAAGCAGTAACACAAACCTAGAGGTTTTGGAGCTGGGTGTTCAGTCTTAATTTTGGGGAGACCTTGCTAAAATGTGGTTAATTTTACGACCGGGAGCTTAGTTTATTTTTGTAATGTTTTGGCTCCAGGGAAGAGAGCGAGCCCTCAACCGACGAGGCCCCAAATTTGACACGTTTAGAGACTGAACCAGCTTTTTTTTTCCCTCGCAGTGGTTTTTAGGTCTCCACTCGGGCTCTGGCGATGTGGTTGTTTGGGGAGAGCGTGAACCATGTTTAATCTTCTGTGGGGTGTTTGTTCAGTTGGTAAATGAGGCTGTCAGCTCTGGTCCTCATGCCAGCAAAGCCATCTGAGTCTGCATGTATGGCATTAGTAACATATATATCTTTTATAAAGCAAGTCCAAGGCTTTGAAATATTAGAGGCGAAAATGATGTTTTTCACTTTCTCTACATTTACTAAAATAAATATTGCGGTGAACATGTCTGCTGCTGGGAGGGTTAATGTAGGCAGAAATCCACCCCCCCCCCGGCTCCCCCCACCACTTTTTTTTTTTCCCTCTCCAACACAACCAAATACTTTTTGCTTTTTGGTTACATTTAAGCCTAAATTGCTGGGTTTGAAGTTTAAGTAAATACTTAGACTAGGCAATAGAAATTTCCAGTGAGCTTTCGTCACATCGGTTTCGAGCTCTGTCAGAAAAAAAAGGCAAGCCACTGCCTTCCTCCTCCCCAGCTCTTCAGTTTCCAAACTTGATGGATATAGAGGTTGTTTGGCTTGGCCCCTGGCCTCCGTGTGAAGGAAGCTCTTACATTGTACATCTCAGACAGGTTTAACTCAGCCTTCTGTTTTAGCTGATTTCAGTGTTAAATTTGAATTGACCTCAGGAGCTCCCTGGCTTCAGATTGTGACTTTGATAGTTGTTAGCAGGCGGGCTGGGCTGAGTGTGTTGGGATGGTCAACCCAGACGAGGCAACAGAGAAGTAGAAGTCACAGCCAGCCACCTTGCATTTGTGCTGAATTCTGGGACTGTGGGGAATTAACGTCATGGGGACCAGCTGGACACCAGCAGCTTGAGCACTCCAGAAGTGAGCTCAAGGTTTGTATGGAGATAATCTGACCATTTATTTTATGGATCTGTGGTTGTGTTTGTGACAGTGTTGGCCAGGATGGGCTTGGGGTCATCTTCAGTCAACCTGAGCATTTTATAGTACCTTTGCCAAGATGGAGGGAAAATTCTCTTTGCTCACATCTTTCTTGGCATCCAACATGGAGAAAACCATTAATCAGTACACATTTTAAAAAAACCCTCAACACAAGGAGTTCTTTTTCTCCTTAGAGCTAGACTAAAGCTCCTAACTGTGAAGTTATCAGGTCACCTGGCTCAGCTGTTTGTTTTTCATAAATTCAGCAATGTGCTTGGAAAACCCTTGTTTTTCAGACTACTTTGTGTGAATGGAAGGTGACATTTTTATTTTGCCAGCTGCAGATTCACAGGATGAGACATAAGGTACATTGTTTTGAATTCATTTAGAATTTAGAAGGAGTACAGAAAAAGAGACCCCATTTGGGCTCAGCAGTGGAATTGGAGCCTGAAGGTCTCTGGCTATGCTACTGTGTCCTTCTGCATCCTAAGGGGCCTCTGCACAGCCGTGTGTCTACACCTCTTCAGATTGTCAGGGGAGAAGTGAAGTTTGTGAGACTTTACAAGAACCCAGTTATAAAGATGAAAACGATACGATGTTTTTATAACCACGTATTATGTACCTTTTAAATCCCAGGAATAGGCACTGTGCCAGGTGCTTTACACATATTATCTCTAGTCCTTAGGACAAACCTGCCAGGAAGCTGTTCTTATTCCCATTTTACAAAAATGAAACTCCCGATGAGACGTGTAATTTGCCCGAATCACAAAACTGCAAATGGCAGAGCCAGAAATAAACACGTGTCTCTGTGGATGCGAAGCTCATGCCCTTTGCACAAAGCCCCACTGTATCTATTTGGATTACCATTTAGTAGTAGGCAGATCATCACGCTTTGTCTGTTCTCTGATTTGGGATTATGTAGACGAACTAGGTCCTTGTCAGGGACTCAAAAGAGAGACAGAAGAGTAAGTCTGTTCTTTTGAAAATACTAATGGAAAGGGGAGAAAAAGTTCTTCTTTCTCACCCATATTTTTCTCTCCTACCTTGAGCTTCTGTCCTAATTTTTTAAACAATCAAAATCCCATGTCAGAATTATCTACTTTAAGGGCAGGGGGTAATTTATAATGTTTATTTTTGGTGCTGCCCTCCACAGAAGGAATGCTGAAGCCTGGGCGAATGGTAGTTCCTTTTCTTGGAGGCCTATTTTACTTGAAAATGTGAAAGCGAGAAACTGGGAGTTCTGTTGGGAGGCCTGTCTGTGCTAATGATGGTGCATAGACAGCTGACTGTTGAGGTGGAGACTGCTCTCGCCCTGGCTGACTTTTGGCTACCGAGGTGTGACTCGGAACAGGGAAGGGTAGTCCCGTGTCCATCTTCACCTCCTTGGCCCATATCATCCTCCTTGGCCCTGCATCGTTCCCTAAAACTTCCCCATCAAAGACTTTACAAGGGCAGGGGCAAGTTAGTTCCCTATAGATATTGTCTCAAGTAATTCTTTGGCTATGTAGGTGATACATGTGGAAAGCCGTCTGTGCTTCGAACATGCTGTGCACATTCACCAAGTGGAAGTCCAAATCCCATGCAGGGTAGAGGAAAGTTCATACTCAACCCAAGCAGCTAGCCTGTTGTCTATACACACTGCAGAAAGAGGAGCTGTTTGTTACTTTGTGTTCTTTTGCTTCATTTCTGTGTTCCATTGTCTCACCTCTAGAGGATTAATAATGGCAGGGATCCTATTTATTTAAAAGTGGATATGGGGGCACCTGGGTGGCTCAGTCGGTTAAGTGCCCAACTCTTGATTTCAGCTCAGGTCATGATCTCACCGTTTGTGAGTTCGAGCCTCACATGGGGCTCTGTGCTGACCGTGTGGAGACTGCTTGGAATTCTCCCTCTCTCTGCCCCTACCTGGCTCACGCTGTCTCTGTCTCTGTCTCTGTCTCTCTCTCAGTAAATACATACATACATACATACATACATACATACATACATACATACATAAAAGTGGATATGGAAGGTACAAGCTGGGTGATGCCACTGGATTTTCAGAGTAATGTATCAGATCTAACATATACCACTTTGCCACCCATAAGGTTCAAAAGAAGTCCTTTGGTTCTGTAAATAGACACATATGTTCAAAGGAAGGCACAGCTAACATTTACTGGATATCTGCCATGTGCCAGGTGCTGTGCTGCTAAGTGCTTTCATGTTCATTCTCACAGTCAGTGATGGGAAGATAGTGTTATTATTCTGTCTTCGTAGTTGAAGACACAGGTTAAACGCGATTGATTTGTTTAGGATCACATGACTAGTAAGGAGTACACCTGGGATTTGAAGCTCTTCCCAAAGACTGTTCGTTTTTTCTCTTTCTTTCATCTTTCTTTCTTTCTTTCTTTCTTTCTTTCTTTCTTTCTTTCTCTTTCTCTTTCTCTTTCTTTCTTTCTTTCTTTCTTTCTTTCTTTCTTTCTTTCTTTCTTTCTTATTTAGAGAGAAAGTGAGTGTGAGTGGGGGAGCCACAGAGAGAGAGAGAGAATCCCAGGCAGGCTCCAAGTGAATGCAGGGTTTGTTCCCATGACCCTGGCTGGCATCATGACCGGAGCCAAAATCAAGAGTTAGATGCTTAACTGACTGAGTCACCCAGGCACCCCCAGAGACTGTTCTTTCTATGATACATTACTGTCTTATGTGATCCCGGACCTTAGAGACATCTTGTTTGGTTTCTCATATGATGTCGAGTAGAAATCTGACCTAAATTAGTACATTTCAAGTAAAAGGGTGCATTGAACTGCTGAAGGCATTTCACTGTATCTAAAACAGTTTATGCCATCAGAAGATTCCTACCTATTTTGAATCTAAATCCGTTTCCCTGCAACTTTCACCCAGCTACTGGTCATGGTTCTAACTTTAGAGGCCATGGAGAACAATTCCCCTTTCATCTGATAACCCTCCTGATAGCCTAATGTATTAGTCAAGGCCAACGTAGAAGACCGAAACCACCAGTAACCTGAACAGGAAAAGTTTAATATAAAGAATCATTAACCAGTAACGGGTGATTGGTGACTAAGAAGTAAAAACTGTAAAGATAACAGGAGCCCCTTCCCCAGCTAGATGTGAGATTCAGACCTTGTTGGAGAGTGTGTGACCGTACGTAGCCCACTGCATAGTGAAGTGTGCGGGGGTTGCAGGCTCAGTCTGGTGACTGGGAAATCTACCGCTCCCCTTCAGTACCCACGGAATTCAATAGGAAGCTACGCAGAGCGTGTTCTTGAACTTACTAGGAAACTGTTGAGGGCTTCAGTGAGCTCCCGTGGAACCACCCATGGCGAGGGACCCTCAGCTGCATTGCTCTTGGGGGTCTCTGCAGAACCTGTTGTGAAGGGGCCCCTTAGAGGTGCCACTTACACCTGGTGGGGAGATGTGCGGCTGCCTGTCTGTCTTCTGGCCAAGGACCGAAGGAGCAAGAAGTTAAAGAGGCACACTGAAACCTAGAAGAAAAGCCCCCTTCCCTCCCAAGGGTCCCTCCAGCACCCTCCACAGACAAAGCCTAGAATTGAGCTAGTTGGCAAAAGGGAAGTGTATACGGGATCTAGTTCCAGTATGAGAAACAGGGCAATGAAGGGTGGCATTGGAGCTGAGGGGCAGTACGCTGACAGCTGGCACAGTTGGTTTCTTTAAACATTCCATAGAAATCCTGGATTCATGTGCCTGCACTGCCCCTGTCACTCCTCCCAGACTGTTTTCCAGGTTGTTGGAACTTTCTCCGTATTGTGACACCCAAATCTGAACACAAAAGCTCTCGAAGTGTGGTCCAGGGACCTGGACATCCATGAGAATCTTGCAGGGGGTCTGGGAGGTTGAAATTATGTTCATAATAATACTAAGTCACCTCCATTTCCCACTCTTTATTCTTTCACAAGGTGACAGAGGAGTTTTTCAGAGGCCACGTAACATGGGATAACATCAATCTAGTGGCTAGTGGAATGTGTGCTTGTGTATTCTTGTGTTTTAAAATTTCCTCAGTTTTCATTTCTCATACAAATAAATAGTGTGTGTGTGTGTGTGTGTGTGTGTGTGTGTGTGTGTGTGTGTGTGTATCCCATATAAGGAAAGCTTCTTTGGGGTTCTCAACGATATATATATTTATTTATAATATAAATTATTGTCAAGTTAGCTAACGTACATTGTATACACTGTGCTCTGGGCTTCAGGAGCAGATTCCCATGATTCATCGCTTACATACAACACCCACTGCTCATCCCAACAATGTGCCCTCCTCAATGCCCATCACCCATATCCCCCTCTCCCCCACACCCACCCCAGGGTTCTCAACGATTTTTAAGAGCCTATAGGAATCCTGACACCAGAAAGTTTGAGACTCAGTGGTCTAGTAGGTGGGGCTATAACCTCTTATATTTTAGACGTTATGATTCATGTTTTATAAGGATTTAGACAGTAGATTTATGCCAGGGGTTTTATTTACCTGGAAGAGGGAGTGGGGAGCAAACGAGAATAAGGATGACTGCTGGAGAAAACATTGAACTTCATTGTTTTGTCCCAGATCTAGACAAGCATGAGGTGTTCAAGCTGCAATAGATCGTACATGTTCTGTTTGGTTTTTGATGCTAAACAGACTTAGATTCAGTCACAGGCCTTCTCATTTATTAGCTCTGTAACTCCTGCCAAATTACTTAATCTCTGTGAGCCTTGTAACTACTGCTACTACTTTGTAAATAATTTCTGCCCCACGGGGTCGTCAGGAGGATTGAATGACATTGCATCTACAAAGTGTGTGGCATATACTAGTTGCTTAGTAAAGGTGCCCTCCCCCCACCCCTGCTTATTCTTAGAGCAGAACGAGAAGGAGTTGCCTGAGACCCCATAGGTAATACAGGACCCAGGTCTTCAGTCTCTCAAGTCCTGTGTCCGTCCATTTATTCCAAAGTTATTTATTATGTGCTTCTGTGCCAAGAAGGAAACTATAATTAACTACTGTTATTGATTAAAAGGCAGTGACCCATAGGATCATTTCTTTGGTGTTCAGTTCAGTCTTTTCCCAAACATACTTCTTGGAGTTGACTGCTTTTTCAGGCTCTGTGCTTATTTAAGGCTGAATGCCTTCCTTAATTACAGGGCCTCCATTGTGCCGGCTTCTTCCAGGACTCTGGAAGTGTCCCAACAATGTGTTACATGGATACACTATAAAATGTACCTTAGTGAGATATTTCATCCGAAGGCAGTAAAGACAGCCTTTTCCCTTCTGACTCTCCCTCACCACACTTCTCGTTAGTATGGGGACCTGGGAGCGGCCACAGGCATTTGCAACTTCAAGACCCACGCAGACTGCATCTTTCCACAATTACACAATGGAGTTTTGGGAACCAGTATGACACCTAGCTTTCCTCTTGTCATTTGACAAATGCTGTGTGAAGAACACCCTACCCTCTGTAAAGAACCCTGAGGTCTATGGACAGGGGTGCTATGCTAAATGCACCATTTTAAAATAAGGAACCTGTAGTTGAATTGCTTCAATCATTTCAGAGTAGAATGGCAAAAAATGTAAGGCAGGTCATGGGTTGGTGTTTCTTCAGTATACTAGAAAATCCCGCATAATTGGACCTAGAAATTTGATATTTATTTTGTAAATTGGTCATGATGAGAAACCAAACCTAGTGAATCAGAGCGAAGGGGTGGTTGAGGGGATAAAGTGCTAAGTTAAGAAACCCACGTCGTTCAGTGAGACCCATTTTGAGGGCTGGATTTTAGCGGCATTGATCTCTGTTTGTGATTGCATTGTGGAGGCCGGCACATCGGGGCAGACACCTCGAGTGCGTGCTTTGTCTTTGCTGGCAGAGCGGCGGCATGCTTTGAGCTGGGGTGTGCCTGGCCGGAGGTATTCAGGGGAGCCGGTGGAATTCTGGTAGCAAACCCTGGGCCTGAGAATGAGACAGTGTGGACTTGACCCCTCCTCTTGTTGTGATCTTGGGTCTCTCTGCTTCTCTGTGTCTCAGTTGTGAGCGGAAGCCATCTGTGCACTCTGGCTAAGACAGCCTTGAGGTTGAGTAGTGTTGTGAGGACCTAGAGAGGACAGAAGTACTTACCGAATTTTATAACCAGGCATCTGTAAGAGCTCCCCCGTGGACAGTTGTACGTGTGGGTTGAGTGGGAGCCGTGGAAGTTAAGTTCCATCACATCTGTGGCATGGTGCATTCACTGCTTTATCTCCTCACAGAGGTTAGAAGAGTAATGCATACCTCGTTTCTTCCCCCCCCCCCAGACTCTCTCTGGCCCAAAATCCGGGTTCCATTAAAAGTTGTGAGGACTGCTGAAAACAAATTGAGTAACCGATTCTTCCCTTACGACGAAATCGAGACAGAGGCTGTCCTGGCTATCGACGATGATATCATCATGCTGACCTCTGATGAGCTGCAGTTTGGTTATGAGGTAAGGAGGTTTCAGACAGTCTGTTTACATATTGACTGTTTCTTGCCTAACGTTGCTTGTCTTTCCTAATGAAGAGGATTAGATTTCATCGTCTAAAGCCTTAGTTTCTACTCCCTGGTCGATAGTGCATAAGAGCGTGGGTTATGAAGCTGTTCTCCCAGACTTTGGGGAAACCCTATCCTAGAGTGACAGCTGTGGCCTCCACTACTTTTGGGAACTCCCAGGGAGAGTCCCAGGGGATATTTTCAAAAGAGCGTCTATAGCATTTAAAGAGCACTTAATTGATGTCTCCTCAAATGGCACTTCCCCTGACTCAAGCAGCTGGGCGCGGCAACAATAAAAACGCCAATGAGCAGAGACGCTGGAGACGCTGACAAACAGAAAGCAGACCCTGTTGATGGCTTTCTTTCTGAGGTTTAAGTGGAGAGGTTGGCTGCCTGTCTTTAGGGAGAAACATGCTCTATCACCGTTCATTCAGTGCGTTTGATGGATTAGGCTGGGTTCAAGGGTTAAGTATGGAGACCAGTAAAGGTCTCCCCAGGGGAAAGTGCCAGAGCCGAGGCCTGGTGAAAAGCAATAGGAATTGATGAGCTCTGTCAGGGAGGATGTGCGTGAGATGCATGGCATGACGGCGGCAGGAGGAGGCCTGCGGTGCGGGGATGTGATGGCGGCATCGGACCTAAGCAAAACGGAGAGTATACGTCAATTAGCCACGGCCGACACAGGGAAAGTGGTCCAGTCTGTCCCCTACGCTCGTCCTGCCCATGAGAGAGGCAGCCGTCTTCTGTAGTTGACTCGGGGTTTGCTGAAGTTAAGGTTCTAAGAAATCACGAAATGTTATTATATGAGGCCATATTTGGCACTCAGGTTTTATTAAATGAATATATATTCTATATTGTATATTTATTATAGAAGTTTATTTTCTAACCCTTAAGCTAGAAGTGGATTTTCAGGGGAAGAAATAGGAATCCCCCTGCCACCACCACCAAAAATTAAAAGCTCAAGTTTTTTGTTTGTTTGTTTTTTTAAGTTTGAGTGTAACAGAAATTGTTGTGAATGAGGCTGGTGTGTGATACAGTCAGTATAGTTACTGGCCGGTGAAAGGCGTGAGAGTGGCTAATCAAACATGTATGTCATCTTTTTGGGCTTATTCTCATTCACAGAGATGTCTTTTACATTATCACATCTAGGATATTAGATGATTTGTAGCACACTATCATTCCCATTTTTAAAAAAAGCAAATTACCTACTTGTTTCTCTAGCCAACTCATGGCAAAAAGACCTTTTTTTTTGGCCAGTGTTTTCTCTCTTCGTTGCATATAGTGGCTTCAGACTATATTCATGGGTTTTTTTTTGTGGTGAAAGGGAGGTGGATAAAAGGGAACATTTGGAATGATTAGCCAAGATGGATAGAGTGCTCCCTCCTCAGTATTTTCAGTTGGGCTAAATGAAGTCTAGTGAAAGAAAGGTAGGCTTGAGGCACCTGGCTGACTCATTCGGTTGAGCGTCCTGCTCTTGATTTTGGCTCAGGTCATGATCTCACTGTCGTGGAGTGGAGCCTGCTTAAGAGTCTCTCTCCCTTTCTCTGTCTCCGCTCATGCTCTCTCTCTAAAAAAAAGAAAGAAAGGTGGACTAAATGTATTCCTTTTGACCTTGAGTTGAAATCTTAAGATGTTATGTATATTGAACCCTGGGATTTCTTTCAACCTTAAGTTTGTTTCAAGCCTCTTCCACTCTTTCCTCTGATGACCTGTGTTTGATTCCACATCACCTTGAAAGAAGTACCTGCCTATTGGAGGAGTGGCAGGCAGGAAAACGCCTCCTCTACATTAATCTGAATCTTCTCCAGATGCCGTGGAAGGCGAACTTTCATAACTACCCTCTGTATTCCAGTGAATGTTCTGGGTGTTCTTCTATTACTTACGATCTTTTCTCAAACCTGCAAGACAGTTACTGCTTTTCTCATTCTTTACTAAGACTAAGAAGGCTAGATAACTTATCTGCAGTCACACAGCTAATGAGTGGAAGAGTTGGAATTTAAGTCCAAGTTTGTCTACACTATGCTGTCCTCTAAGGTTTTACCCTGTCAGAGACTACTGGTTTGCAAAAGTAGTACGAAGAGCCATGAGCATATCAGTTGTCTCTCACAGAGTTATCCTGATGCTAAGGAAAACAAACAGGTTTCTCAGGCATCCCTACCATTGGTGCTTTAGGGTAACTTTGTAAAAGTTATTTCTTGCATAGTAGTTAATATAATGGACAAAGTTAGGATAGCTCTGGACCTGAATTCCTGCCCTTTCACTGACTAGTTAATGACCATGGACAAGTTTTTTAATCTCTCTGGATGTTATTTTATTCTTGCATAAAATGGCAGTAACAATATCCACTTCATTAGGTTATTGTGTACATAGAAAATTCCGTAGTGCCTAGCACATGGAAAGAGAATGCTCAGTGACTGCTCCTTCTATGTGGTAGGCAGTATACTCTGCACTTTACAAGACACCATGTTGGCTGCTATAATGGCAGCTACTATGGTTATTCCCATTATCCCACTCATGACTCCGCTGTGGTTCATGGGAAAGGTGGTTGTTTCCATTCTTCTTGGGACATTACTGTTCTAGAGAGGGTACCCACTTTTGTGTTGAGTCAAAAGACAGAAGGTGATGGGGCTCCTGATCCTGTTTTTTGTTTGTTTGTTTGTTTGTTTGTTTGTTGTTTTTGGCCAAAGCCTGGGATTATTTCATGCAGGAATTGGGAACAAGCCTGACTGATAGAGTGAATTAATAAATCTGTTAACAAAAATTTATGTCCAAGGGGAGTTACATTGGAACCCAGAGCTACTTTCTTGTGCTGAGCACAGTGCATTTGGATTATATCTATCTTATTAATTGCTACTCATCCGTCAGCACTCAGCTCAATTGTTGCTATCTCAGAGAAGCTTCCAGGGAGGTTAGGTTCAGAGCACTCTACCTCTTTGTAAGCAAATAATTAATTGTGAAGTATACTGTTTAATGTCTGCTTTTCTTCTAGAAGGTAAGCCCCACAAGGGCAGGAATCATGGCTGTCTTGTTCATTGCTTTATCTCTATGCCTGACCCGGTTTATTCCATTCAGTGGTTACTCAGTAATAGTTGATGAATAAACAAACCTTTATCACCAGCATGCACATGAAAGCTATGGAATAAGTTACTCCGGCGTGCGTGCCCATCCACCGTGATCCACAGTCTGGATCCAGCCATTTTGAAAAACCATTTGGAATTTCAGATGCTAAGCATATACCTACCGTGTGACCCACCATTCTTCGTATAGAGATTTACCCTAGAGAAATAGGAGCACACATATACACAAATACTTGTACACCAATATTCATAGCAGTTTTTATTTGTAAAAGCTGGAAACTAGAGGAAAAACACAGAATGTCTGTCCAGTCTGAATGAATAATCGTGGTATATCCATACAATAGAATACTACTCAGTAATAAATATGAATGAGCTATGGAGACATACCATGGATGTATTTAATAATAATTATGATGAGTGAATGAAGCAAGATGAAAAAGAACATATATTATGATTACCTTTACGTAAAATTTTAGAAAATACAAACTAATTTTCAGTGATTGAAAGATCAGTGGTTGCCACACTTAGGAGTGGGGAGGGTCAAGCTGTGAAGGGCAAGAGGGAGAATAACAAAGAGGCAAAAAAGCTTTTAGGGGTTATGGATATGTTCATTATCTTAACTGGGATGATGATTTTACTGTGTATATAGATGTACACATACCAAATTATGCATGTCAAGTTATACACTTCAAATAGATTTAGTTTATCGTATGTCAAATCTTATTTCCAAAAAGCTATAAAAAATTATATTCACGCAAATGCGTAAAAAATGCTTGAAAAATTGAAGGTAATGTGTGCCAGATATGTTCAGTAAAAACTACAAAATGTTGCTGAGAGAAATTGAAGTACAACTGCATAAATGGAAAGCTGTATCCTATGTATACATTCAAAAGTGTAATTTCTCCCCAAATTGTTCTATAGATCCAAAGCAATCCCAGTCAGAATCCCAGACGGCTTTTTCTTTTTTCTTTTTTTTAATTGAAATTGACAGACTTGTTCTAAAATTCAAATGGAAGCAGAGTAGACCTGAAAAAGCCAAAGCAATTTTGGGAAGTAGAACAAAGTTTCAGGACTACCTCATTTTAAGAATTATGATAAAGCTACAGTAATCAAGACACTGTGGTCTTGTTGTCAACTTAGACATACACATCAACGAGACACAATAAAGAGTCCAGAAGTAGAGCACACATGTATGTCATTAATTTTTGACAAAGGACCCAAGTCCATTCAATAGAGATGGGAGAGTCTTTTCACTAAGTGGTGTTAGAACAATGTGATATCCTTATGTCAAAGAAAAATAAATCATGACCCTCACCTCACAGTGTATGTAAAAATTTAACTAGTCCTCAATGTAAGAACTAAAATTACAGAACTTCTTAAAGCAGAGGAGAAAATCATAGCACATTGAAGCTAAGCAATTATTGTTAAATAGGGGACAAGTAGCACGACTTATAAAAGAAACCAAAATGGATAGGTTGGACTTCCTCAAAATTACAACACTTGAAAAGACACTTCTAAGAAAGTAAAAAGGAAAGTCCTATATTGGGAAAAATATTTTCAGAACATACATGTGGTAAAGAACTTGTATCTAAAATATATAAAGAGCCCTCACAACTCAGGGAGAAGAAGACGAAGAAGTCAGTAAAAAAGAAAAGGGGCAAAAGATTGGAGCAGTTACTTCACAAAGGAAGATAAGATGTGTAGGTATAAACTAACGTACGAAAAAGTCCTCCACATCATAGTCATTAGGGCAATTCTAAAATACAAGCACAGTGAGTTACCACTACATACTCACTAGAATGACTAAAAAAAATGTAAAAGACTGACAATGCCATGTGTTGATGACGCCATGGAGCAGCTAGAACTCTCACATGTTACTGGTAAATATGCGAACTGGTACAACTAATTTGGAAAACAGTTTTGCAGATTCTCATGAAGTTAAACGTATTCTTTTCATATGATGCAGCCTCCAAAAGAAATAAAAACGTATGTCTTTACACGAAGACATGTACTCAATGTTTACAGCCTTATTCGTAAGATCCCAAACTGTAGATAGCAGCTGGCAAATGGAAGAGCAAACTGTGGAATATCTACGCAATGGAATGCTACTCAGCAAGAAAAAGAAATGGACTACTGATATATGGAGCAACCTGGAAAAGTGTCAGAATCATTATGCTAAGTGAACGAAGCCAGATACCAAAGAGTACTTCCTATACGTGTTGCCCATGTATATGAAGTTCTAGAGTAGAAAAAACTATGTTGCCAGGGGTAGTGGATGGGACTGACGAGAAAAGGACAGAAAGGAACTTTTCAGACAATGGAAATGTTCTGAACTTTGTGACGGTGGTTTTATGACTACATACGCTTGTCAAAACAACTTAAATTTGGTGATTTTATTGTAAGTAAATTCCATTTCAAAGCTGAAAAAAAAATTGTGGGATGCAACTAAAGTGGTTCTTAGGGGAAATTTATAGCATTAAATGCTTGTATTCGGAAGGAAGAAACGTCTAAAAGCAACACCTAAAGTTTGTTCCACCTTTAACGACTTTGAAAAGGAAGAGTAAATTAAACCCAAAGCAAGTGGAAGGAAAGAGTAAAAGAAGTGCTAATGATGAAGTAGAAAACAAGCCAACAGAGAAAATTTACAGATACAGAAATTGACCTTTTGAAAGAATGAACAAAATTGATAAGCCCCTAGCCAGAACACTCAAAAAAAAGAGAACACAAATTATCATTGTCAGGAATGCAAAGGAATTAAAGAAGGATTGACATTATAGATCCTACAGACATTAAAAGAACACTAAGAGAATATTACTAAAATTTTTATGAAAGTAAGAATTCTTTGGAAATTATAGCGTATGTAAAATTAAATAGAATATATGTATATATATAATTCTCTATTAAAAAACTGAAGTTGTTATCAAAATCTTCCTGCAAAGAAAACTCTAGGCCCAGATGGTTTTACTGGTGATTTCTGAAGAATATAAGGTGTTGGAAAGAAAATTAGAAAGTGAAGAATAAAGAAAATTAGAGATAATCTAGCTTCCTCACATTATGGGTGAGGCCCATCTGTAAGCTATATATGAAGCCCTTAAGTGACTTACCCGGTGTCACCCAGTTAGTAATTGGCACTAATAAGGCTTAAACTCATTTTAGTGGTATTTTCACCATACCATGTCACCTGTAAAGATTTCATTATATAACTGGGCTTAGAACCAGTTACAGTATATAGAATTATAATGATCATTATATATATAGCTGTTCTTATTTTTTGGCTGTGTACCATTCAAACCAATTTGTTGAAATCTCCCTGTGGGGAAGATAAAAACACCTGAACGTTTTCTTTGTTATTCTAATATTCACAAGCAAGAATCCATATCAGTCAGGAAAACAAATCCATATTAGTTGTTTCAATAGAATGGATTTAATATATGAAAACTTTTGATACAGGGTATTAGAGAGCTTGAGAGAGCAAAAGGGAACCCTGGAGGTATAAAGAGATGATAACTGTAGGACATGAGGAACAAAGGAAAGGAAGGAATTGGTTGGGGTCATTAGAACCTACATGCTGGGAAGAGAGCCTTCCCCCTCCCCCAGTGCTGGGCCTTAGACCTTCGCAAAGGGCCACTGGCTGACTTTTGCTGGTAGTTCAGAGAGCAAAGAAGTTGCACCTCATCCCTTCCCAGCCAGAGAGTGGAGGGAAGATTAAGGAAAGGAGGAAGCTGAAAAAGGGATTCTCTAAATCTGTGTGTAAAGTCCTGGGGGCACTCCCCCCTCTCCCTTCAAAGCAGCCCATGCACGGAACTAATTAGAATCAACACAGCAAAAGCTTTGAAAAGTGAACAGTGGTGTAGAATACCAACCAGGTTTCAAGAATTAGCGCCTGGGTAACACCCAAGTTGGGCAGACCAGAAGAGCAGTATCAAGTCTTTGAAGACTGAATTGTTACTCGATCCACAGCCCACAAAGGTGGGTCAGGGCATACATTCTGAGCCTAAACTCCCTGATAAAATATGGAAACTTAAAAGGAACAGAGTCTCATAGTAATATTCAAAATGTTCAGGGTACAATTCAAAATTACTCATCATACCAGAATTGGGAAAATTGCAACTTTTATGAGAAAAGACAGTCAACAGATGCCAACACCAAGATGATACAAATATTGGAATTATTTGACAAGGATTTGAAAACCACTATCATAAAAGATGATTTAATAAGCACTTATGAGCACTCTTGAAACAAATGGAAAAATAGAAAGTTGAAGCAAAGAAACAGATATAAAGAACAACCATATGGGAATTTCAAAACTGATAATTACAGAAACCAAAATTTAAAATTCACCGATGGGCTCAGTAGATGAATGAAGATAACAGGAAAAAATTAGTGAACTTGAGGATAAATCAGTAGGAATTACCCAATCTGAACAACAGAGGGAACATAGACTGAAAAAAAGAAATGAACAGAGCCTCAGGGACTTATGGGACAATCACAAAAGATACATTTGGGTCATCAGAGTCCCAGAAGGAGAAGAGAAAAGAATGTGGGGCAGAGGAAATATTCGAAGAAATAATGACTGAAAACTTCCAAAATTTGGCAAAGGACATTAAACTCACAGGTTCAAGAGCTGAAGAAGCCACAGACATCCAAAGAGTTGTATAAATTTACGTACATTGTACAAACTGAATAAATTGTAGCAGAAATTATTATGTCAAATAGTAATTGGAGAAGGAGACAAAGAAATTGGTGTACACACACCCCCCCCCCCACACACACACACAAGGAAAGGAGAAAATCTGCATAGCTACAGTGGTCTCTGTACCTATAATAGCTTGGTCGTGAGAGCATAGTTGATATTTATAACTTTCTCCTTACACCCATTCGATGTTCCCTCTGTTCTCAGCCAGCTCTCTAGCATATGAATTACACACCCAGTTTCTTTAATGACTCCAGCACTGTTCAGACTTCCTATTTCTTGTTGTGTTCATTTTTGATAAATTATGTTTTTCAGGAAATCTCTTCATTTCATTTGTATTGTAAAATGTATTGCTATAAAGCCGTCATGGGTTTTATCTTGTTGTTTAAAGTCTAGAGATCTGGAATGATGTTTTCTTTTTCACTCCTGGTGTTGGTGGTTTTTGTTTTCTTTTTCTTGATCAGTGTTGTTACAGGTAGAGCAGGGTCATAATCTTTGCAAAGGGTCAGCTTTTGATTTTGTTGGTTTTTCTTTATTGTGTATTTGTTTTATCTTTAACTTTTGTTGGTTAGTTTCTTTGTTTACTTTCATGAATTTAAGTTGCTGTTATTTTTCTAGTCTTTTGATAGCTTAGATCTCAGTATTTATTTTCATAATGTATGCATTTAAAGCTGTAAATTTCTTGGTAATTACTACTTTAGGTTTATTCCCAAGTCTTGATTTCATATTTCTATTATCCTTAAGTTTAAAATATTTTATTTCTATTGTAGAATCTTCTTTGACCCATAGTTATATAAAAGTATATTGCTTACTTTTGCCAGTTTTTAAAGTTACCTTTTTCTTGATTTCGCATTTGATTCTACTATGGTCATATACTACATATGGTTTCATTATTTTTGAAATTTACTGCGACTGGATGGTCCAATGAAAGGTCTATTTTGGTAAATGTTCTGTGTGCACCTAAAATAAGTTTACATTCTGTAGGGGCACCTGGGTGGCTCAGTTGGTTGAGCATCCGCCTTCGGCTCAGGTCTGATCTCACGGTTTGTGGGTTCGAGCCCTGCATCAGGCTCTGTGCTGACAGCTGAGAGCCTGGAGCCTGCCTCAGATTCTGTGTCTCCCTCTCTCTCTGCCCCTCTCCTGCTCTCATTCTGTCTCTCTTTCTCTCTCAAAAATAAATTCTAAAAAAACATTAAAATTTTAAATGAGTTTATATTCTGTAGTTGTAGATGTAATGATCTTATGGGGCCAATTAGGTAAGATCAGTTATCTCGGTGCTTTTATTTTTTTGTTTTTATTTAAATTCCAGTTAGCACACAGTGTAATATTATTTTCAGGTATACAATATAGTCATTTCACATTTCTATAAAACACCCAGCACTCCTTAATCGCCGTCACCTGTTCAGCCCATCCTTCCACCCACCTCCCCCCAGTAACCATCAGTTTATTCTCCACGGTGAAACTTTTTAATTTTAATATAATCATCCCTGTGCTTGTTCTTCTCTATAATAGGCATCTCCAATTCTTCTGTTATTTTTCTCCCAAAGCCTTTCTCATTTCTGTAGTAAATTCACTACCCTCGTTTAAATTGAAAAAAAAAAAAAGTTTAAATACAGTATTTAATATGTGAGAACCAAAGAGAAACCAGCAACAGACCTTTCTTACTGTGGCTCCAAAGAATTTTTTGAGAAATCTGGAGAGACAGAAGCATCTCCCCATTTGGGAATTTTTCAGAAAGAGGAAGCCAGCAGTCTTTCCAGCCTCTAGAGTGGTTTTACTAGTGCTGCCAGGAGACAGAAGAATAGAACCAGATGACTTCCTGCAATCCCTTTGGGTGTAACGAATCTGAGGGATAAAAAGTACAGGCAAAGCAGTACGGTGTGGTTGTATGTGGAAAAGCGTCAAACTTCTGTGCCTTTATATAAAGTGACAAACCCCTTCCCTTCCCTGTGAAATGTGGAAAGTTCGCACGAGGGAGGATCGGGGGGGGGGCGGTGGCCAACAGCAACGTGTCGGGAGTCCGAGGGGAGAATACGGCAGTTACCGGAAGGGGGAGCCCAGGCCTGCTGTGGGCGCGGTTCTGCCCACGCCCCTTCTGAGGCCTAGCACCTACTCAGGCACAGAGTCCCAGCACGGTTTTCACAGACGTGAGGGCATTTTAAGGTAGCGCATCTGTCAGAGGGTTGGAACCATCGATGTGCAGAGACCGTTTTGGAGTGGCGGGCTCCAGGGCGTGCCTGAGGAACTAGGGCAGAGACCAAAGGGCAGCTCACAGGCTGCATGCATCCCAAAGCGAGAGAGGGAAAGGTGGGGCTAGTGTAAGAGGTAAGAGAGAGTGGATCTAGAACCCTTTCCAGAAGGCAGCTCACTAGAGCACAGCTAGGTCATGTTAGCCCTGTCTCCCGAGGCACGTAGACTGGCCGAGAGGGTGGGGATCACTGTGCACCCGGTGACCGTTCACAGCACCCCGGCTGGAAGGCTGTTTTAGAGAAACACAGTGCCAGAACGTGAAGGGACCTTAGGGATCATCCTGTCACCTGATGCTTTGTTGCCGAGCAAACAGAGGTGCAGAGAGGGCGGTGACTTCTTTAAGATGTGCCATGGGCGTGGACTATCCCCCTGCAGGTGCAACACAGCAGGCCCTGGGCACGGAAGGCCAGACCGTGTTCGAGAGCCCTCTTTCCTTCCAGTGGCAGTGATTTGAGCCCACAGACGTTTGGATTCGAGACCTAATACTGCGGATCATTATTTATTTAATTGGAAGAAAACACAGGGGTCACTTGCCTGTTTATATGGGTCATATCCCTGTTGGAGAGCAGAGGGTTTGGGAAATGTTACATTCCCTCTCCAGCCCTGAAATCAGGAGCTGAAGAATGCTCTTCTCTGGCCCTGCGTGTTTCTGACTTGTTTGACAAGCTCTAGTGAGCTACCAGATGTGGGAATTCTTTTCAGCCTGGGATAATTTATTTATCTGTTTATGTATTTTACCAGGAAAGTATCTATTGAGTCCTTGATACTCATTTGCAAGGAAGCCCTGGGGGAGCAGTAGCAGCGTATAGTGTTACTTGAGTGTGATTTTTTTCCCCCCTAAGTCTGGCTGCTTTTATTCCAGACCTAAAGAGCTGGGAAATAAAATGCAACTTGTTCCTCCTCCCCTCCCCCACCTTTAAGAGAGTTTCAAACATGTGGCAGAAAATGAGCCAGGCGGACTTGGCCGAATGTATGAACCCGTGAATTTATTTTTCCTTTCATACTTTGATCCTCATTTCCAACCATAAAAATTATTAGTAGCACTTAAGCGCCGAACATTTTTCACCTGAGAGATGTGAAACGCTCTTGGCTAATAATACTGGTTATAAAGTCAGTACTTCATGTGCGGATGGGAATTGGCTTAGAGTGGCCGTGTGTTGCAGGCGCACAAAAATGCTGATGCCTTCCTTTCACTGGCTGGGTATCCGTAGGTGGCAGAGGCTGGTTGAACCTCTTGGGTGCTAATGAATTTGGAGAATTTAGTTGTATTATTTTGTTCATAACTCCCTGGGGTAATGGCAAGTACATACTCTCAAAGAATCGTGGCAAGACAGCAAGATAGCTTAGAATGCTCCGCTTTTTTTCTGGACGACATACAACCATCTCTGAGTGGCTCTCCTGGTATAGGAAGAACCGAGAGGAAAGGCACCAAGGGGAGAGTGAGCTCGGTGTGTGTGGTCGGCGAGAAGCAGATTGACCTGAGGAGGGAGGAAGTTGTGCCTCGGTTAACAACGGAAGCTAGCTTGGTTACACAACGTAGGGCCAGCTGAAAAGCTTAAGAAGTGGTAAAAAGAAGGACTGTAGGTTTGTACGAGTGTCTGGTCCAAAGCAGTCAGATCACAGGATGAATGCGAAACAACAGACACTGAAGACAGCGAAGGCCAGGTGGATAGAGGTGGGAAGTCTATAGACTTAATGTTCAAGTGGATTAAAGAACCAAAGAGAAGAAGACAGGCTTCCCCATAGCTCACATTTAATTTGTGATGAGGGAGCTTGGCTAATTGAAGAATTCCAGAGTTGAGGCCCTGTATAACAGTTACATTTGAAACAGAATTTGTAGAATTTGGAGATACTTCTATATTCATCCAGGGAGAGCAGACAGATGGTGTAATCTGTGATCCTAAGTAAACTATCCCACTTTTTCTCTCCTTGCTAGAGGAGCTGAGAGGTGAAGACAGCCTATCATAGAGTAGCCTTCACGGTAACCTCTAGCAGATAATTTAAAGAGAGAGAGAGAGAGACTATCTCTGTCCTCTTCATTTCTCTCCAAGCTTTCTGCCAGTGAAAGTGCCACAGATACTGAGCCGGGGGAACAAATAAATGTAAAACAAGTGTTGGGCTGGGTCTAAAGATTGTTTCTCACAGACTTGTGGTTATGATCCTTCTGATAGGTTAACTGCTTTCCTCCCTAGATGTAAGCCAGAGCCCTAAATCTTACGACGTGCTCTGGTTTGTTGGGAATACAGGAGGCTGACTTCAGAAGAGTTTTCCTTGACGGCACATGGAACTCATCCTGCCGTGGGCTCTAGGGCAAGCTTACCCTTAGGGTTCATCTAGGGCACCAAGAAACTCAGTTCTTACACAGCCAAGACAGATAAAAAAGGGAACGTCCCTCAAGGAGGACCCAAAATGCAAGGGGTATCCTTGCAGTGGGCGGATAATCTAATTGCTGGAACCGTCTCAGCCTTCGGAAGGAACCAGTGCCGTAGATTTCCATTCTTTGACCTCTTGGCTGACTCGGATCCTTGAGCTTTCACAGCGTCTGACCTAGTGGGTGACTGAGAGGTTCCAGTATTTCCTTCTCTTCTCTGAAGGATGGACTCCCCTCATGGCCGCCGGCACTAGGATTCACTGTGAGCTGGGCCCATTTCTGGCACGCACGAAGTCAAACCTTGCAAAAGCTGTTCTGGATTAGCATTTGTGCTGGGTCTGACACTAAAGCTTTACAGTGTAGCTAGAGCCTAAGTGGAGCTTTTTAGAATTATACGTTTCTTAGGACTCGTGGTGTGCCCTCCTCATCAATTACCTGGAGAAGTAGATGGCTGTAAGCTCTTTGGACCTTGTGCATTATGTCTGAGTGAGTGATAGTACATTTCCTGAGCCTGGCCGTAATATCAGTACAGTGGTGAATGTTGAAAAACACATCTGTCCGTCTTTCCTTACTTTGTTCACTTTCTTATGTACCCAAAGAGTGGGCATTCTAGAGACTGTTGTCTTCCGAAGAGGACTAGGCCAGATGGCTCATTTCGGTGACTGTCCCTGCCCAGAAGGTGTAGTCAGAGCCTCCCTCAGAGGAGACATGTGGAAGACTGTGGCTCTTTCATAGAGAGATCTGTCCCTGGGGTGTCCC
This sequence comes from Panthera tigris, assembly GCF_018350195.1. NCBI lineage: Eukaryota > Metazoa > Chordata > Mammalia > Carnivora > Felidae > Panthera > Panthera tigris. The sequence goes on from NC_056669.1 coordinate 95,783,958, forward strand.
TTATTGCTGCGGGCTCCGTTTGCAGCCTGGAGGAGAGTCCCGAGGAATGTGTTAGGTCTGTCCTATCTCCAGCTTGCACTGATTCACACCCGGGGCTCCCGGGAGCCGGGGAAGCCGTGCATGTGGGCCGCTGCTACAGCCGGGGCTGCTGAAAGAGGACCCGAAGCCGCGGCCAGGAGCCCACGGAGGTGCTGAGAGGAGCTGCGGTGAAGTTTGACCTCTCAGAGCTCTTCTAAAGCGCCCAGTCCCCACTGGAGAATAAGTCAAACAAATATTAAGGGAAGGAAATCGAATATCTATGCTGAACGTTGGAGTAAGATCTGAGCATTTTAAAAGAGTGCCCAGTTGGGAATTACAATAGAGTGACACTTTTTTCTTCCCCACTGAGCAAATTAAAATGACAAGCTCAGAATTTATTTACCTAGCCATTAATGAAACATCCTATCTTCCCTGTCCCAAAGAGGGGGAGTGTGCTTCCTGCTGGCACATCTTCCCACCGAGGTGTCTCCTCCTCAGTGACTTCCCCCCCAGATAAGGCAGGTGAGTCGGTTTCAATATGTTTTCCATAAGCGCTTATTTCTTGCGGGGCAGTGCTGGTGCTCTTCTGCCCTCTCCACCCCCGGGCCTGTGTGCTCCCCACCGAGCCTCCGCGTCTCTCCCGTCTGCGGCACCAGCGGGCCCACCTGGCTCTGTGGCTCCGTGCCTCAAAGAGCTAATGCTTATAATGTGGGATAGTTATTTTAAAGAGGTGTTGGTACACTTGATGGTTTAAAGAATGCATACTTTCCCTCCCCCCCCCCCCATTCAAAAGGAGATATCTGCAATGATATTCCAACCTGAAAGGATCCATATGTTTGAGGGTTATTGTTCCAAAAGCTGCCTGTTGTCTCGTTGGGATTGATTACAGGCTTTGGCTGCTCCAGGAATTCAGAGCTTCAGAATTTGGCTTATGATTTGGGGATATGGGGAATTCGTCTTGCATGGGCTGCTTATCTGCCTTGATTTTGATAGAGTTGCTTAAGGGAGGTGTGTGGGCAGGCCTTGGCATAGGGCCAGGGGAAACGAAAGCCATAGCAGCATCCAGGCCATGAGCGTCCCCAGCATCTGGGGGGCTGGGCGGGGGGGGGGGGGGGCAGCGTCTGTAGCTTTCCAAAGAAAATTCTATGTTGTTCCCCAGTGTGAACCTGCGTCCTTCACTGCCGGTTATAAACCTGCTTGCAAAATCATGAATTGGACACCGTGGTTGTTGATTGCTGCTGCATTAAACCTAGCAATTCCACATTTTGGAAGAATAAAAAGAAAGCAAGCTTAAAGGATCAGAGTAGTCCCCTGACTTCAGAATGGTCGTGACTAGGAACAGTGAGTCTTTAGAAAGCAAGGTGAACTAGTCAGTGTAATGTTTACGGCTCCCCTCTTAGATCAGATTTATTTCTTGGTGCTCGCAAGTTGGTGCCTAGGGTTCGCGTTAATCGTGATTGCTGTATGTTTGCTACTCTCTGTTGACGGGTTTAGATCAGGCATTGGCAACCTTAGTTTCTAGTTTCCCAACCAGCCTTTGAGTTGGACTGAAGATGTGAGGGTTGGGGCAGAGGTCCTGTTGACCCTCTGCTCGCTTCTTACTGCTAGGCCCCTAATTACACCCACGGCCTAGATCTCTGGGGCTAGATTGAAAAACTCCCCTAATTCAGAGTAGCCCATTCAGGCAGGATTGTGTCTGCCCTGTTTACTACTCCGTGCCTAGTGCTTAACACATAGTGGATGCTCAGTAAATATTTATTGACGGAATGAGTGAACTTAATGTGTTCGGACATTGAATTTTCTGTAACATACAGTTTCTGAGAGTAAAATTACTTGTTGTTCAAAGTTAGATGATCCCCTCTTCTGTATTCAGTGAGAGAATCCACGTAGAGGTTGTCTACTTGCTGGCCTGCTAATAAACACATAGCGAAGAGTAATTTTGTACTAATTACTTACCTGGTTGGGGGCAGTGGGAATCTCAACCGTCGCTTTGTAGTTCTCTTAAAATGAAATCCATGAAGTCTTTTCCTTATTCCCTGGTCTCCCACCCCCAACCCAGAAGTAATCTTACCATCCTCTTAACTCACTTTTGTGCTTTTTCCTGTGTCCTCGCTCTCTTTCATGTCTAGCTTTTTGTGCATATGTCACTAGCTTTTCTAAATAGTTAGGCCCTTAATAATAAGATACATGCTTTATTTTTGTATACATTCTTTGGATTGTAAGACAGTCCCTAAAAATTATGCTGAGTGAAAAAAGCCAATCCCAAAAGGTTGTATACTACGTGATTCCATTTATATAACCTTCTTGAAATTATAAAATTATAGAAATGGAGAACCCACTAGTGGTTGCCAGTGATTGAGGGGGAGGGTGTCTATAAAAGATCAGGCGGAGAAAGCTCTGTATCTTAACTGTGTCAGTGTCAGTGTCATGTGATATCACACTATAGTTTTGAGGTGTTGCCATTGGGGGAAACCGGGTAAACGGTACACAGGCTCTTCGTTCATTATTTCTTACAACTGCTTTCGAATTTGTAATTATCTCAAAATATTTGATTAAAAAAATAGTAGGGACTCAGTAAGTATCTGTGAATTGAATGTATAAATTAATTGACAAATAGGAATACTCATCTCTCTCTATCCCCAAACTTTATGATTTTAGCTTGCTGCTTGATTGCCTTTCTAGAACTTGATATTAGAATTAATATTCTTAACAGTAGATGGAATGAGTCTGAATTTTTAAAAAAATGCTGTTGAGGACATCCTTTGTTTTGACAGTTTGGACTTTAAAAAGAAATTTTTTTTAAATGTTTTATTTATTATTGAGAGACAAAGAGCACAAGCGGGGGAGGGACAGAGAGAGAGGGAGACACAGAATTTGAAGTAGGCTCCAGGCTCTGCGTTGTCAGCAAAGAGCCCGGTGTAGGGCTCGAACCCACACACCATGCGATCATGACCTGAGCCAAAGTCGGATGCTTAACCGGAGCCACCCAGGCGCCCTGACAGTTTGGACTTTATTTTAGTTTTTGCCTTTTATCGTAAGGAAATGCATTTTTTTGGAAATGCATGGGATATAAATAAATAAATAAATAATTTGAAAGAGTCCCTCAGCTGCTTGATACCCCACCAGGACATTATGGGGTTTAAGCAGACATATAAGGAGGGCATCATGCTGAATTAATTCATGCATAATCAGTTTGGAACCACACTGATGCCTCAGCCAGGATTACAGAGTTTATGGTCAGTGCCACTTCTTCCCTTTGCACGGTGAGACGAGAACAAAGTATTGGCCAGTTTTGTAGTAGTGTCCCCGATTGCTAGGCGATGGAAGTCACCAGGGCAGTGACCTGAAGTAAGGAGAGTTCCCCCTTACTGGACAGAGCTCGTATCTTTGGTCCCCCCTCTTTTAAATTGAGCCTCACCAAAATCAACTGGAAATTCTGAAGCCTCAATAATAGTTATTCATAAAAACTAAAGTTTCCGTTTTCCACTCGATTTAAAGGATTTAAAGAGAGTAGCCATTTGACTTATCACTTTTCTTCTTTTAACTTTATTAAACAATCCCATGGGACCAGACTTAGAAATAGTATCCCCCGTCCCCCCCCACCCCGAGCTGAGGTTATGGAAATAAAAATGATTTCACGTTTAGTGTGTCCTGAGGAGTGTGAGATTGGAAAACCCACGACCCAGTCCTGACCCATCCCGTACCCCTCCCGTCCCCTCAAACTCACGTCTTTCCTTCTCTTTGTTATTCTCTCTCAGGAGATTCATTGCCTCGTGAAAGATAGTAGTGGAGTTTAATCTTTCATTCAGCTGCTTTTTGCTTGTATTTCCTTCTCTGTCCCGAGCCTCACCGATTACCAGGATCCAGCAGACCCACGGATGTCATCGGTGGGGTCTCACTAGTTTGCTGCACAGCTGACAGGACTTCCTTCTTTTAATGGTGTGAGCATGTGGCTTTCTTTGCTAAATGGGAACCACATTCATGAAGAGCCTTCAGCTTTTAGCAGACGAATGCCAGGGGGGAGCACAGGGTTTTGTGGGTTTCCCCACCTCCTCTCCCTGCCCGTTCTACCCTCAGCTCGGTCACTACGCGTGCGTGACTCTTCCCGTGTCTGCACTAGCACTCGTGTAGAACACCGGTCCTGAATGCCATTCCAGACAGCACCGCCTGACTTCTTTGTTTCCCAAGCGGGGCGCTGAGTGTGGGGAGATGAGGCGCTTTTCAGCCTCGGAAGAGTGGGAAATCCTGCGACTTCATGAACAGATGCCCAGGCTGGGAGTTAGGCTCCAGCTTCGGCTCGAACTGACAATGTAACGTTGGGAGGGCCTCTTCTTCTCCAGCTGTTTTCTCATCTGTACGGCGAGGGAGCCGCACAGAATGAGCTCTGCCTGCCACGTGGTCTCCAGCTGCGGATCTCTGAAGTGGCCTGGGCAGGGGCCAGCAGCTCAGACTGCCAAAGCGTGAGTCTTCTCCTTACCATCCACAGAAGACCCCTGGTTGTGCCATCGGGTGAGACGGTACAGATCAGGATGAGGAGAATGTTTCAAAGCCAGCTTCTCCAGCAGGGTCTTCTTAATTGTGGTTACCATTGCGGGATTTAATGGTACACTCTCTCAACTCTGGCCAACCCCAGCCTGTCTCTTTGCCTTCATCACTGCCCCGAGTCCGAAGAGAGAACTCGAGAGGAACGGGAGAGCATGTCTCCCAGCACCACGGCACTGACCTTCAGCCAGACTGGGGCAAGTAGAATGGCTGCCCAAATCCCAGAAGCCTCCCCATCATCCTGGCTTTGCTGCTTGGCTTATTTTAAGCAAACCCTGGCCTTGGATTGGAAAGGTCTCTCGGGCACACTGAAGTGATCCAACAGGTAAATCTTAATACCTAACACAGCATGTACACGTATTTGTCAAAACCAACCAGCATCAGGGAACTCCAGGTGACAGCTCAGGGCTCCCTCGCTCTAGATGTCTAGCGTTGGCATTTAACTGCATCCCCGGTGTGGATGGAGGCTCTTTGGCTTTTTTGCAAAAAGACCTCTTGACGAAAACTACCAACCACCGGTGTGACTAAAACGCATGAGCTGAGGGGCGCCTGGTGGTCAGTCGGTTAAGCGTCCGACGTCGGCTCAGGTCATGATCTCACAGTTTGCGACTTTGAGCCCCGTGTCGGGCTCTGTGCACACAGCTCGGAGCCTGGAGCCTGCTTCGGATTCTGTGTCTCCCTCTCTCTCTGCCCCTCCCCTGCTCATGCTCTTTTTCTTTCAAACATAAATGAACATTTAAAAAAATAAAAAAAAGCATGAGCTGAAAATGAAGCCAATCAACTCAAGCCCCAGTCTACTTCTTTTCAGGAAATTCCAAATATAAAAGGTGAGCTTTGTTCCTGGAGGGCTGAGAGTGAATCCGATAACTGGCCCTTCTGTGGAAACTAGCCAGGAATTGGCATGCAGCCAGCTAGCCCTCTCCCATCTGGGCAGCATGCAGGACAAGCCCGAGGGAAGAAGGGCCACTAATCCAAAGATGTTCAAAAGTCAGGACCCCAGCAGCTCTGCCTCCGCTGACCCAGGCGTGTGACCACGGGGTTTGGGCTGGTTCCTGGGGTTCTGTTCCACTCTGATGGTTAGGGATGGACACAACCCAGGGGCCGTGTACAAGGACAGAAGTGAAACCCCAGCCCGGTTTGATGTGCCTTGGATCCATATTTCCCGCATTTCCCTCACTGCTTCTTCGTCTGTCTGGGCTCCTGACTCCTGATACATGTGGTATCCCTCTCACCCAGTAGCAATATCCCTGTGGAACTGTGTCTTTGAACTGTGATGACTATAGCAGCCCCTTCAGAGAGTTGCTTTTCTCCTAAAGCTGACCCGTGATTTCATAATTGCATAGCCCAGATGGGTACCACCTGTTGTTACACCTTCCCCCTGCTCCCCCCGGTCTGTTTCCTGAATCTGTGGTTAGCACACACCCTGGGTTTAAAATGCACTCTCCAAGTTAGCTTGGAATATAGTGCATTAGCTAGCCTCTTTTCAGGAACATTTGTTGGGTACCCATATGTGAACGGTACTTTAAACCAAAGTTAAATAATGCGGGCCGTGTACTTTAGAGAGTTACAACTCACAACTGATCACAGCTGGGTTAGTTTCTTTGGGAGTATGTCAGTGAGGAAGAAGATAGAAGATTTTAGCCCTGAAAGGACGTTAGAGGTCATTTAATCCAGCCCCTCTTTTGCAGATGGCAAAACGAACGCAGGACAACCTGAAGAGTTTGCTTGCACAGCTCCTCAGTGGCAGGGCGAGGCCTGGATCTGCTTTAGCCAGATCCTCTTGGGGCACTTTCTGTAGCAGGTGATCTAGGCTGCCTCGTGTGCCTTTGAAACAAAGATAGACGGTCCTAGTTTGATCAGCTAGCATTGGGAAGCCACAGAAGACCTCAGGAAGTTGGAGGGAGGGAGGAAGGGAGAGAGGAAGAGAGAGAGAGGGGAGATAGATAACTCTGAAAACAGCTCAGTGAGCATAGCTGGGAGTTCAGAGAAGAACACATTTCCATAATCCAGGTAAGAGGTGGTCAGGACCAAGTTTGTAAACTTTTGAGTGGAAGCGAACAGCATGGTATTACATTGTTTAAACAGTGATGTGGAATTGGCCCCTAAATGTAAGGATTCTGTGTCTCCCTCTCTCTCCCCCCACCTCTCTCTTAACTCTCACTCTCTCTCAAAAATAAACATTAAAAAAATAGATGAGGACAGTCTATACAGAGGACTTCAGCAGTGCAGGCAACACCGTCGAGTAATGGCTCAGTGACCTGAGCATAGCTGTGGGAGCACTGTTACTAGAACCCCAGGGATATCGGGTGAAGTTTCAGATGCCCGCACTGCAATAGATAAAGGCATCTGTTAGCAGTGACAAAAGGCTGACCCCGGAGCATTTCCCTGAGGTAAAAAGAAAAAAGTTGAATTGGAGTGGGAGGTGGGTAGCCATGAGGGGAGGGGGTGGAATTAGAGTTCTCGCTCTGCTGGCTGGGAAGATGCTTTACTGTCTACATAATCGACTTCGTACTACACTGGGGCTCGATCAGAGAGGGCCCATCCTGCTCGGCCCCACTCCGTTTTGATCCCGTAGTCAGCTGCAGAGTTATAGATGAAGTGACAAGGATGATATCTTGATTGTATCCAGCTGCCTGGAGTAAGTCAAGGGCAGAGAGGCCCCGCCTGCGGAACAGCGCTCACCAACGGCTCCAAAGGAATCTGAAGTTCAGGACACCTCTGATGCTTTTAGAACAGCATAGTTCAGCATTCTGTGACCCAGTGTCACCGAATTAAGTCCCTGTGGAGGGAAGTCTGATAAGTGGCTTCAGCCAACAGGAAGAAGACTGAAATCCTGACGGCGTTGGACCCTAAAACTGAGCCAGTGTTATTATGGTTGCTGCCAGTGGGGGCTTGCAGAGAAGGACCCGTGGGAAAGCGCAGGGATTGCAAAGCTTTGTTGACTCAAAGTGGATGCGGGGAAGATGCAGCTTTCATCCGGCAGGGGTGCCAGCTGAATGGATGCCTCCACGCGTCTGTGCCCCCCCGCCCCTCTCGCCCCTTCCCCACCCCTGGTGTTTGGTTTACTTACTTGTGCCTGGAGCCCTTTCAGAAGCTCTTTAATTCCGCTGAGGTGACTGCGGCAGCGGCGTGACTTGAACAGGCAGGTGTCCGGTGTTGGCAAAAGGAAACTGGCGGTGCGTTTCATGGAGGGTGCTCGGGCCCACAGACCAAACAGCAGTTATGGCTCACATACTATGTTGTTGCTCTGCGCTCTATAAAACTGTAAGAGTATCATATTATTTTAATCTGCTGAAACACAAGCCCCAGAGTAGGAACACAGCAGCAGCCTTACACATCCGAGGAAATGTTTGACACGACTTTGTTTGTCTGCAGCTATTATGACGATGGCTGTGGCTGATTAACTCTGTTGGTTACAACATGGTGTTAATGAGGCCAAGGTTGTGGGTTTGAGAGGTTTCACACAAAGGAAACCCCAGGCCACGCTCAAGACCCAGGTCAGAGAGCCCATAAAAGCACGTGGATGATCACAGGAGGACTGGGTGAGACAGTGTAATGACTCAGCGAATATCCCTTATCCGCTTCTGGAGAAGCCGTTTAAAACATGTGCTTTGGTGATGGTGAATTATTACTGTGATCCTCACACGCAAGGGATATCCCAGTATTACTCGTGGTAGCTGTCGAGCGGTACCGTTGCAGACTTTCTGAATAAAGGAGGACACTGGCTGTGATCTGTAGTGCCTTCTTGTATTCTCAGCTTTTTCGCCTGCGAGAGCCTCCGTGTCTGTACGTTCAGAAAGTGCGCGTGGAACACTGCCATGCGCGGGTGCTGTTCTTTGTGCTTGAGAAACCACAGGGAAGAAGACTAAACTTCTGTCCTCATGGAGATAAACAATAAGGAAACAATAAATAACCAAAGCAATTTCAGAAAATGAAAGTTTGGTGAAGAAAAAGATGGGGTGAGGGGATGTGATGGAGAATGGCCGGGTGGGAGAGGTGTTCACCTTGGCTAGGAAGGTGTGAAAGGGCCTCTTAAAAGTAGGCGACATTTAAGCAGAGACCTCACTGATGAGCAAGAACCAGCTTTTTGAAGAGCTGGGACAATATCCCCGTCAGAAGAAAAAGACACAGAGGTTAGGATTAAAGAACAGAAAGGCCACTGAAATGTGGAAGAACATGGTGGAAGAGGTTGGAGAGTGGGTGCACCCTTCAGAATATGCTAAGGAATTTGGCTGTTATTCTGGTCATGGGAACCCATTCTTTGTTTTGTTTCAGAGCCTGTAGCATTTCTTAAAGATTTTGGGGGTGTTGGGTTGAAGTGTGTCCCTCTAAGAAAGATATGTTGAAATCTTAACCCTTAGCAACCTTATTTGGAAATAGGATCTTCTCGGGTAATAAAGTTAAAATGAGGTCATTGGGGTGGGCTCTAATCCAGTTGGACTGGTATCCCTATAAAAAGGAAAATTTTGGGCCCAGAGACACACACACAGAGGGAGGAGGGCCATACGAAGACAGAGGTTAGGAGTGATGCACCTACAAGCCTAGAAAGACCCAAGATGGACAGCCAAATGAAGCTGAACAGCAAGGAAGCATCCTTCCCCTATAGGTGTCAGAAGGAAGCATGGCCCTGCCAGCACCTTGACTTCAGACTTCTAGATTTCTGTTGCTTTAAGCCACCTGGTGTGGTGAGTCTGTTCCACTAGCCCTAGCAAACTACAGAAGGGGCGGGGGGCGCTGGCCCACTGGCTGAGCCTCTGGGCAAGCAATGACACATCCTCCCTGGACTCAGTGACACCTAGGCATTGAGGAAGCCTCTGCTTGCTGCAGCATGTGACCATATGACATATATATGCGGGGACATATATGATGAAGATAATATTAAGATGTATATATGTGTATATATATATGTATATATATATGTGTGTGTGTATATATATATATTAAGATGTATATATGTATATATGTGTATGTATATATATATACATGTGTATGTACATATATGTATATATACACATATATATACATACACATATATATGTATACACACACACACACACACACACACACACACACAATGGGATACAGCCTGTTGGCTGAGTTACCCTGTATAGAGTACAGATTTTTCTCAACTTGCCATAGGGTTACCTGATAAGCCCATTGTAAGTTGAAAATGCATTTAGTAAACCTGATTTACCAAACATCCCAGCTTAGCCTATTCTACCCTAAAAGGTGCTCAGAACACTTACATTAGCCTACAGTTGGGCACAATCATCTAACACAGAGCCTATAAAGTTGAGCACCTTGTGTAATTTATTGAATACTGCACTGAAAGCGAAAAACAGAATAGTTGCCTGGGTACAGGATGGCTCTAGATATATAGATTGTGGACCCCGTGGTCGCATGGTGACTGGAAGCTGCAGCTTGCTGCCACTGCCCAGCCTCGTGAGAAAGGATCGTACTGCAGATTGCTAGCCCAGGACAAGATCCAAATGCAAAAAATTCGAAATACGGTTTCTACTGAATGCGTATTGCTTTTGCACCATTGTAAATGTCAAAAAACCGTAAGTTGAACTATCCTAAGTTAGGGACCATCTGTACTCTAATATTCTTTTAGGAATAGTCCTCTTAGAGATACTCTATAAATAATGGTCTGGAAGGGTGAGAGTGGAAGCAAGGAGATGAGTTAGAGCCCTGTTAACAACAGTCTAGGTGAGAGAGGATGGTGGTTTGGGCTAGAGAGAGGGGTGGGAGAATTGGCAAGAGGTGGTCAGAAGTAGAGCCAGCAGGACTTGCTGATGGATGGGGTGTGGGGAAGCAGGAAAGGAAGGAATAAAGGCTGTCTCGTAGCTTTTGGGCTGGGGCAGTCAGGTAGCCGATTTATTGAGATGAGAAGATTGAGAGAACGGCTTATCTGGGGATATGGAATCAAGAGTTACGTGTTGACCATGTTAAGTTTGAGATGCCTGTTTATCCAGTGGAAGATATTAAGGAAGTAGTTGGTTATCTCTGGAACATTCTGGGCCAAACAAATTTAGAGGTCAGTAGATTATAGAAGGTATTTAAAGGGATGAAAACTAGTTGAAATTAGAGAGTTTAAAGAATAGGGCACAGGACTGGACCCTCAGGAGCCTTAGAGGCCTGGTAAAGGATGAGGAATCATGGTGCTGAGACGTGGCAGCATGAACAGCTGGTAAATTGTCAATACTCCTTAACAATACACACTTCCTCTTTTTTAAAGGTTAAACTAACTTACACAGAAATACAGGGGGAAAGATCATTGGAGGTACCCCACCCCCAGTATACCAAATTTTGTTTCACAAAACCGTATCTAAGAACCTTTCCAAATGTGGAATTCAAGTTTTTGTTTTCAGTGTGTTACGTTATAGAATCAGGCACATTCTCTACACATGAGGCTTCTAAAAGGCCATAGGAATGGCTGTGTGCTCCAGAGAAATAGTTTTGTTTTGTTTTGTTTTTTAAGAAACAGAGACTTTCTAAGGTTTCACAATTGCCAAATTTAATATAAACTAGGACAGTTGAGTTGCACGGTTTCATTTATTCTTCATGTGTGCATTCATTAAAAATGGAACCTATTTCCATAATCATTTGTTAAGGGATTACCTACCTTAGCCCAATTCAGTAAGCTATTTTCTTTTTTTTTTTTTTTTTAACTTTTTTTTACTTATTTTTGAGACAGAGAGAGACAGAACATGAGCAGGGGAGGGGCAGAGAGAGAGGGAGACACAGAATCTGAAGCAGGCTCCGGGCTCTGAGCTGTCAGCACAGAGCCTGATGGTGGGGCTCGAACTCACAGACTGTGAGATCATGACCTGAGCTGAAGTCGGACGCTCAACCGACTGAGCCACCCAGGCGCCCCTCAGTAAGCTATTTTCAAGCAACCGCAGGAAGATTTGGAGGAAGTTAGAATCCGCATCTGTCTTTGAGTATTGACGGAATAACTAGCACCTGTTTAATTGAACATCTTCAGGGGCGCATTCTGATCTGAGCTGGTGAAGAGTTCAGCCTGGCGAGTCTGCATACCATGTGTATAACTTAGCACTGTGCTCGGTCGTCGTCTGAACTGGGAATTGATTGTTGATGTATTTCTTGCCTTAGGTGTGGCGGGAATTTCCTGACCGGTTGGTGGGTTACCCAGGTCGTCTGCATCTCTGGGACCATGAGATGAATAAGTGGAAGTATGAGTCGGAGTGGACCAATGAGGTATCCATGGTGCTCACGGGGGCAGCGTTTTATCACAAGGTAAGAGGGGGGCAGCAGGCGGGGGCAGGTGGGTCTGAGGTGACCCAACTGAGCGCATGCTCTTTGTTCTGTTTGGCCCAGTTGAATTTCTGCTGAGTTTAGGAAAAGTGTTCTAGTCAGAGGGCTTACGAAGGCCGTGTCGTGTCATATGTCAACTACACTAGTTAAGGAAGAAAGGCCATGTTGTGTGATTTTTTTAGTTATATTTCTTATTATACAGATAACGCATATACTGCTATTAGCAAATATGGAAAATTCAGAACAAATGTTATCATAGAAGAAAAGTCACTTGTAGTCCCATCACTTAGAGACAATCATTGTTACCGTATAGATGTTTTTTTGCGGTTTGCCTTTTATTTATTTACTTATTCACGTACGCAGACTGTTGTAAATATTCTCATTAGCCTGCTTTTTGCATGTATTATGAGTTTTTTTAACATTAACATTTCTTCGTAACATAACTGCTAATATGCTATTGTATTAATATTCCATAAATCATGTGTAACTATTTTTCTATCACTAGATGTTTAGATTGTGTCTAATTTTTTATTTGCTATTTTATTTATTTATTTATTTTACTTTTTTTGTTGAGAGAGAGAGAGAGTATATGAGTGGGAGAGAGGAGCAGAGGCAGGGAGAGAATCTTAAGCAGGATCCAAGCTCAGTGTCGGTCCCACGACCCCCAGCATCACAACCTGAGCCGAAATCAAGAGTTGAGTGCTCAGCTGATTGAGCTATCCAGGCACCCTTTGTGTTTTTTGCTTTTGGTTTTTTTGTTTTGGTTTGTTTTGCTATTTTAGATAAGCTTAATATCTAATGCTTAAATAGTGATCAGTATCCATTTTCCTAATTGTGCTTGTGATAGATTTCTAGAAGTAGAATTACGTCAAAGGAATGAACATTTTGGGGAGGTTTTGATGTATATATTTGTCTGTTGTTTTGAGCATTGTTTGCGCCAGTTTGCACACCCAGCAAAATATAAAACTATCTTACTATTACCCCTCCTTGCATGAAATATGTAAAAAGAGAAAAATCAAACTGAAGCTGTTTTGATAAGTGAAGATGGATCTTACTATTTTCACTCTGATTTGATTATTGTGGTTGAAATTCCTCTTGTGTCTTTTGTGTTTCCTCTCTTCTGAGAATTGTCACCTCATGTGTTTGACTTTTTTTACTAGGGAGAGGTTGAAGAGTGCGTATTGGACTTTAGAATATTCGGTTTGATGATTGAGTGCCCCTGGGAGTGTATAGTTTAATTGAACTCTAACAACTTGTCTGTTGTCAGCAGTAGCACAAGGTACTGATGTCAGGAAAACATCTGTGTGTCTGTCCACCCCAGTGTAGTTAAGTTAACGAGCTGTATTGTAGTGATTGCTTGTTGGTATCTCGGCACTGCTGTGTATTTTTCAGGGCTCTGAATTTAGAAATGGGTTTTTGTTCTTGCCAATAAATAAATAAATGTTTATAATTCTTGGAGTTTATGGTAGTACGGTGTGTGCACTTTTTTCTCCATGAATGTCCACACTATTTCATACATGTAAGTGATGGAAGTAGCAGAATTGCCTCATATGTATTTTACTTTAAAAAACACATACTGGGGTGCCAGGTGGCTCAGTCGGTTAAGCGTCAGACTCTTGATGTCAGCTCAGGTCATGATCTCATAGTTTGTGAGTTTGAGCCCTGCATCAGGCTGTGTGCTGACAGTGTGGAGTCTGCTTGGAATTCTGTCTCTCTCTCTCTTTCTCTCTCTCGCTCACTCTCTTTCTGTCTGTCTCCCTCCCTTTCCTTCTCTCCCTCCCCTTACCTTCTCCCCCCCCCCACTTACTCTCTGTATCTTTCTCAAAAATAAATAAAAATAAACTTAAAAAAAAAAACACACATACCTTTGCAGTGTCAGTCCACCATTAATTTATGTCTGTCTCTGTTTTCAATCTGCGGAGAGAATGCAGCAAAGAGGATTGAGCATTGTGACTCAAGGAAAAGAATTTGGTAGCGATCCATATACAGTGTGTCTCTGAATGATATTTTACTTATTAAATACATGGAACATGAGTCTGAAGCATCTGCATTCAAGGGCTTCACGCTTTACCTACGCTGCTTATAATAGGTGATTTTTATTTTTTATGTTATTTATTTATTTGGGGTTTTGAGACAGAGAGAGCTCACACAAGTGGGGGAGAGAGGGAGAGAATCTTTTTTTTTTTTTTAAGTTTATTTTTGAGAGGGAGAACACAAGCGAGGGAGGGGCAGAGAGAGAGAGGGAGAGAAGGAATCCCAAGTAGGCTCCACACGGTCAGCACAGAGTCCATTGCCGGGCTTGAATTCACAACTGTGAGATCATGACCTGAGCTGAAGTCGGGCACTTAACCGACTGAGCCACCCAGGCGACCCAGAAGAGAGAGAATCTTCAGCAGGCTCCACCCTCAACTTGGAGCCTGACATGATGCTTCATCCCAGGACCCTGGGATCATGACCTGAGCCGAAATCAAGAGTCGGATGCTTCACCCGCTGAGTCATCTAGGTGCCCCAACAATAGGTGAATTTTAAAAGAATGACAGTATTGAAGATACTTGATCACCTGACCAGCCTTGTGATTAATCCTATGAGAGAAAGCTTGTCTCCACAATATGATTAAGTGACTCTTTGTCTTAACCATCAACCATTAAGTGGCCCCATCAACCATGGCCCACTGTCATTTGCATCTTTCTTCTTTTTGTCTTACCTGACAGTATTTTAATTACCTGTATACCTACAAAATGCCTGGGGATATCAAGAACTGGGTGGATGCTCATATGAACTGTGAAGACATTGCCATGAACTTCCTGGTAGCTAACGTCACGGGAAAAGCTGTCATCAAGGTAGGAGGCTTGCTGGTCCAGCTCTGCTGCTAACTTTGTGATCTTGGGCAAGTCTTTGTTCCTCTGAGCCTGAGAAGTTCTCATAACTATAAATGAAGTGTTGGATTGGATGACTTTAAGCTCTCTTTTAGCTTTAAGATGCAGTCACATTGTAACGCTGAAGCTAGGCTTTGATAATTTAAACATATTTTCTTTTTTTAAAATACAGTTTCTTTAGTTACAGTTTTTAATCTCCAGTATGAGAGATAAAGGCTGTAATGGTCAATCTACAACTCATGTTTTTAAAAAACTTTATTCTCAAAGCTGATAGGGAATCTAGATCTGTTAGTTAAAGCATGCAACTTACATCTTTCTTAAAGTAGCTGATTTTTATTTTTTATAGACATAGAGAAGATAGTACACTTTGTGCAATGATAACTGTAGTTTTTCTAAACATTTTAAAATATCGGTTACCCATTTTTAAAAGTATCTTTCCCATAACATATTAAAAGCTAAGAGTAAAAAAATAAATAAAAGCTGAGAGTACACAAGGATCACATGGGGATCTCTGTATCTGTAATGGATGTCTGTTTCTGAAATGTAGATTTTGCTCAAACCCAGATCCCCAGATACGAAGAGAGAGTTTCCGTATTTTTATGAGTGGAATCATCCTGACCTTTTTTCCTTCTGAATTCGGATTCCATATAAAAATGGGCTGTGCTTCAAGGACAGATTCCTGTAATGGAGTCTTGCCGTACTGGCAGTACATTGGAAGCGTGGTATGGCCCCCACTGATTGTTCATGCTGTTAATTGAGGGGAGAAGTCAGATTAAGCCAAAGTGACTAAAAAAGAGGAAGAGTCCCTATCTGTAATCTGCAAACTTGACCCAGTCCTCCCCCTGCCCTCTAACTTAGTCAACAGCTCACTGCAAGAAAAAGTCCAATATGTAAATCACAAAATTAGTTTTAAAGGAACCCCTCTTATCTCCAGAGTTGCTTTTTGATGTGCTTCAAGAGATTTTAGCTATGCCTGCTCACTCTGGACAGTCGTTCTGGCATCTGTGTGCTTCTTAGCCTGGCCTTAGTTATCTAGCATTCTCCCCCTGCCCAACCTCTCTCTGCTCTTTATTTAGCTTCACTGGGTTTGGATAACAGTCTCCCTGGGTTTGCTAAGAAAATCATTAGGAGTTTAAGGTTCGGGAGAGCGGGAGGGAGAGTCAGGGAAAAGAATTCAGAGGGCGAGAGACCATGGGATTTTTTTCCTGATTGAAGGGAATTGCAAAAGAAGCTGGCACCTTCAGGAGCATGGTGCTGCTAAAAGCATTTGCCATTAGCTGGAAGAAGGAAAAAGAGTGCCTGTTGGAACCGAGGTTACGGTGAAAGTTATGGGAAGCTGTATTTCATCGCCCTTATGGCTGCAAGAACAAATGGTGTTTATACAAGGACCTTGGCAGTGAGAAAACAGTCATTAAACAGGAATTAAGGAGCTTGTCATCACCACTTCTTTCCAGTTACAGAAGGCAAAAGCCCTCCAAGCCTTTTTTATTGGGCCCTTGTGAGTTGTGCCGTTGGCCAAGCCAGACAGAACTGAATGGAGGAATGGCGAGGGGTGTGTGTGTGCGCGCACGCGCGTGTGTGTGCGTGTGGAGAGAGCAGGAAGCTCAGCTTACAGAACAGAAGCATGCAGAGTGTTGTCACAAGCGTGATTTTATCGTCCTTGGCACTGACGGCCAGGTGTATTTTTGTACTTCTCTGGCAGGTAACACCGCGAAAGAAATTCAAGTGTCCTGAGTGCACAGCCATTGACGGGCTTTCGCTAGACCAGACGCACATGGTGGAGAGGTGAGCGAGCCTCTAACCAAAAGTCTGCCCTAGCCTCTGATCCCCATTTCCTGCCTTGGGCCTGTTTATGGGACTTGTTGGAGATATAAGGACAGCAGCTGGTAGCCATAGTCACCTCCTTTTGCACTGTGGGAATTGGGTTAGTTCAAGCCCAGGTCACCCAAAGAATTAATTTGGAATGCTACTCACTCAATTTGTAATGGCTGGAAGGGTCTTAAAAATATAGCTGGCCTTAAGCTCCTGAAGTCAGATTCTCCATGTGGACTAACAGTCAGCCATCCACAGTCATTTGGGTGGAGGCTAGTTAATTCCAAGAGAATACGGCATTGTTTTGCAGGGTATCTCCACGTGACAATAAAAGTTTGATTAGAAGGAATGAAACCAAACCTAGAGACAAATTACCTTTTCTGACCAAACACCTACCAAGAACAGAATGGAAAGCACAGCTCTTTACATTAACAGAGTGAGAGGAGCAGGTCAGCTCTGAAATCCTCCTTTTATTTCAGTTCAGTCAGTTACTCAACAAGCATACTTTTGTGTGAGACATAATACTAAGCCTCGTAGGGGAACGGATGTAAAAGGAGTGGGAAACCTACATCTTCCCTTCGGATCGTTATACTCTTTCCCTAGACCTCACCATTCTCACTTGTATCCCGAAGGTCCCCAAGCTTGGCATCTCCTGAATCAAACCTAATTCTTCCAAAAGGCAGCTCCTTACATAAGACAACAAGCCCGGACATCCCATAGCAGTGCTGTCAGGGGACCAAAGTGCACTCAGGGAAGGTTGTAGTGGCCCTTAGAGAATGAGATATCTAGCGCAGGTGTCCACGGGTCCCATGTGGGTCTGCTTGCAGTCTTTCTGAAATCGATCCCCCATGTTAAAATCCTTAAAGCCTGGAAGATCTTTTTGTGCAGAAAGTTGTTTCACTTGGCCTGGATTCTATAATGCTTTACTCCTTCGTATTCCTACTTCTTTCCTACCCTGTAAATAATCCTTTTATCTCTTTCATATATAAATATTTTACCCAAATGACATGACTTTTATTAATTGTCAGTGTGAAATAACATATTCTTCTGATTTTGGAAATATCTGTCACGGGTATCATAGTTACTACACAGTCAAGGGCAGTCACAATGACTGTCATAGCTCATTTGGAAGAGACCCCAATTATAGTTATATTGGAGTACATGAAATTATTATTAAACCCACCTCCATTCTTTGTGTTGGGAGAATTCATAGCATTAAGCGATTGGTTGTTGAGTAGGCTGAGTTAAAATGATGGGGTTATATGGTGTAAGACAGGAATTTTAGGGACCAACGTTGGCCTGATAATGGCCTTGAAGTTCATGCTAAGGCTAAGCAACTCTTCTCCAGAACCGCTGAGATGACCAATGTAAAGAGACTTAAAATACGGTGAGAGAGATTTAAGTTAGATATAATTATTATTAAACACTGACTACAGTAACTAAGGGAGATGTGGGGGCTTCCTGTTGGGAACAGACTTTTGAAAGTAGAATAGGTGGCTACCCAGATGTTGTTAGGCTTAAATCAGATTCTGTCAGAATTTATAATTAACAGCCACACACACACACACACACACACACACACACACACACACACACACGTGTGTGTGTGTGTGTAACAATCCAAAGCTATATGTGATAAGTACCATAAGGGAGGCTCAGAATGTTATAATTGGTCAGAGGAAAGAGACGTGGCTTCTCACTAGGTTGATTACTAGGAATAATTTTGTAAAAGATGGCACTTGAAATAAGCCTTCAAAGATCACTAGGATCACTGGACAAGAAGAGAAGATCCCAGGCAGGGGAAACCAGGTGGCTGAAGGTTCCAGTCATCAGGTTGAAGGTGTATCTGGCAGGCAGTTAGGGGTCCGGTGTGGCTAGAGTGTAGAATTCTGTCCTGTTGGTGCTAGACCCTGAAGGACTGCCCAGTGAAGGAGCTTGAACGAACTTCTTCAGGCTCTGACATGCCGTCGAAAGTTTTTGAACAACGGAGCTTGATCAAAGTATTGTTTTGAGATTAATTTGGAAGTGGTGCAGAGTAGAATGAAGGCGAAGAAATTGACGAAAGTACATATGGAAATGGGAAGCTTGAGCTAAGTTGAGTGTGGAAAGGAAGGGATGGATTAAATATTCAGAGATGCTTTTTCACCCAAAGGAAGATATGCTAGAACTTGAGGTTATGGAGAAGGAATTGACAGAGGGAGCTTAGATGTCGAGTCAGGAAGAGTGATAGTACCATCAACAGTGTGAATAATACAGTCAGGGGGAGACGGCCAGCTAAGGGAGGAGGGAACACAGATGGTTGCACCTTTAACAGTGTAATTAACAAGGACGGGAGGAGATTTTAACCATGGGCAAAGTTGGAGAACAGTCAGGTTGGTGAAGATTTGGGGGTCTTTCCCTCTGTATGTGCAGATGTAGATATGGAGCAAGCAGTTGGAAATGTGGAACCTTCAGGAAGAAGATGAAAACAAAGGTAGATATCTGAAAGACATTTTCCCAGAGATGGCCACTGACTGAAGAAAAGCCAAGGGCAGAATCTTGAGAAATTCTGACATTTAGGAGACAGAAAGAGTAACGAAAACAGAGAAGCAGCCACCGGAGAAGCCGGAGAGACCCAGGGTCTATAGTGCACAGAAGCAAGGGAGGAGCAGGAAACATGCAGACTGGGAAAAGATCTTGGAATTAAATGGTCATTGGTGACTTTGAAAAAAAATAATGCCATGGAGCAGTGGGGCTTAAGGGTTATGGAGTGTGAGTCTGTGGTGAGGAAATAGAGTTAGTGTATGTAGAATACCCTTTTGAGAAATTTGATAGGGAACAGAGGAAATCAATCTGGAAATCAGAAACTGGGAGCAAAACTATTTGGATTAAAGATTGAATCACTAAATTATTATATAAGGCACTTAGGTCGGGAGGGAGGAAGGCATGATTTAAGCCATCGTGGGTAGATCCAGAAGTGGAGTTACAGTTGTAGAATGGTTCATTTGTTGTTTTTTCTTAATAGTTCCCTTTGCAAAATTCACATTTTGCACAAAACAGTGAAGCAAGTTAACCACTTTGCAAGTTATGACCTTGTGTTGGGTTTTGTGGTTTAATAAGCTTATTTATTCTTATATTTGGGGTCTTGGAGCAGAAATCACAGTTGTGTAGGAAAGTAGCTTTTACTGCCAGCATCCATTTCCAGGATGGTCTGTTAGTTCTTTAAGAGCCAGAAAACCAGAAGACTATGTAACTGTTCATTTTGACCAATAGCTTCAACAAGGTAAGGGAATATGGCAGACGGTGCTGATCTTAAGAAAAAGAACACTGTATTCTGATTCAGGCCAGTCTTTGTTCAAATTATGGATTTGTCACTTAATAGCTATCTGACTTAAGACAATTGATTGACTTTATGCTAAACTCCCATCTCCTTATCTCCTAAAATGGGTGTATTAGTATCTATCACATTACAGTGTCCATTCATGGGTTCAACAAATATCTATTGAGCCTCTTTGTACCAAATACCGTGTTATATGCTGGGGATGAATGAAGTAATAACATATGAAAGCCTGTAGCACGATGCCTGGCAACATTATTTCCTTCCCAGTTTCCCTAGCATTCGTCCTAAAGGCTCCCGATTACTTCAGGTAATTGCATGTGTTTACAAGGAAAACAGAAAACCATTAGTCCTTTCTCCCACAGACACTTCCAGCACTTCAGAGGTAGACAGTGGTGGCTCTCAGCCTGTCTGTACTGGATTATAAAAGCAACCCAGGGGAGCATTTACTGACAAGGTGGCTGGACCTCTGACAGAACAACGCAAGTCACCTACCAGCCACCACCAGACTCACCGTCTACCCCAACCTGTTCCCCAACCCAGATGCCCTGTGTGAAAAGAAGGTAGACAGCACTGTCAGTACCTGGCCGGAGAGTTAAGGACCTTCACCACTCAGAGTAGCCGGCGGCTTCTCCGGCGCAGGCTGCATGGAGAGAAAGAAGCACTCACTAGGCCCGGGTCAGCCAGGGGCAGCTGTCGACAAGTCAGCTGGCCCTCGCCCCAGTGGCCTCCTGCCCGTGGCCCGGCCCTGTTGGCAGATCTGTTTACAGAGGAGACATTGTGCTCAGTCTCCTCCAGCAGGCCAGGGAGCCGCTATCCTCTGCCAAGAACCATGGTTCTTCTTTAATACGTACCCACCGGTACCTGTGTTGTGTGTTGGGCCCTGCTGGGCTTTGCTGGCCAGAGTCTACGGGCATAATGACTGGAAACTGGAAGAATCTGTACATGTTTGTAGGCAGAACAGCTGCCAAAAGTAAGACCTCGGAGAGACTAACTTTGTCTGCACTGCCCTGACCCTGTACCTCGAGGAGAGGGCAGCTGTTGTGCTTCCTCGGCAGCACTTTGAGGACACGCCTCGGTCTTTTCCCGGGTCCCCTCTCAGTTTGGAACCTCAGCCTCCACCTCCCGAGTCTCCCAGGAGTGGTGGCAGGAGGGAAAGTCATTGCCTCTGCGTTTTGGTAGGCTGAGGGAAAGTACAGAGGCTCTCTTGCCAGTGCAGGCCTGGGCTGGACACCCAGCTCTGGCACTTTCCAGCTCTGGGGCTCAGGCCTCAGCTTTAACTTGTCGGCCCATAACAGGAAGCTGCTGTAAACCAGCCGTTGGGCATGTCAAGGGGGATACTTTAAGGAATCGATGAAATAGTGTTTGTAAATTATCTGGCACATCATAGGAGCGCAAAAGTCGTTAATTTCCAACCGCTCCACTTGGACTCTAGAATTGTGCTCGTAAATAAATTGTATCATCTCATAATTAAGATTTTTTAGCCTCAGGAGCCAGACTGCCTGGGTTTGGTGCTGCCTCTTACTGTTATTTGGCCTTTGGACATACTACTCAGCCCCTCTCTCTCTCAGTCTTCCCAGTAGAAAATTGGAATAATCATAGGACCCACCCCCTAGGGTTGTCGGGAGGTTGGAGTGGGTTCCTAATACATGTAGGGCGCTTGTAAGGCAGCCTGGAATCCATAATAAGTGTTAGTTGTTGATTCGTGGTGGTGGACACAGGCATGTTATTAGCTCCAAGAGCTCCGAATGAAGTGGTAACACGTTCTCTTAGAAACGTAGTAAGAGAAAGGAATTGAGGATAACTGGCTTCTTTATTAATTGGTTTCTTCCCCAAGCTCAGAAGACTCAAAAACTTACTGAGTAAAATAATTTGAAACAAAGCTCGCAGTGTCTCGGGACAGGAGAGGCTTCTGGTCGGGGTCTTGGACTTCCACCCCTCTTGGGGAAATGGTTCTGCCTCCGATTGGTGTGTTCTTACCCTAG
Source organism: Panthera tigris (assembly GCF_018350195.1). Classification (NCBI taxonomy): domain Eukaryota; kingdom Metazoa; phylum Chordata; class Mammalia; order Carnivora; family Felidae; genus Panthera; species Panthera tigris. Next base: position 95,805,785 of record NC_056669.1, read on the forward strand.
CTGTCGGGTGCCGTGGGCCCGACTTGAGGGGAGAGAGCGCTGACCTTTCTGAAATGCATCCTTGAGGTCCCCCTGACTTCAAAAGCGGTGTTTATGGGCTTGTTTTTCCCTCTGGTCCGGATGCGGGAGCGTCCTCATTACCCGGCTGTCACACTCAGTTGGCCTGATTGACCAGAGCCGTTTCCCGCCAGCGTGCCTGACCCGCTCACCTCTGAGGAGATGGCTCATGGGCTTCAGGGGGCGGTATGGAGTCAAGGACACCGGCGTCTCCCCTCCTGCAGCGCTGCTGGGCCGCCCTGGCCCTAAGCCCTAAGCCCGTGTTGCTGCTGGTTCTGACACGGGAGCGGCTGGCCCGCTCTCGGGGAGGAGCTCGTGGAGGGTGGCCAGCAGTTCCGGCATCGCCCTCGAGAAACGCTGGTTGAGCGAGTGAAGAAGAGCTTACTGTTTGGAAGTGAGCCTCACTGCCCGTTACCTTCTGCCTTCCGTTGCTGCTGGTGTAAGGTCCTCTCTTCGGCTTTTTAAACTCCGGTGAGCTGAAGCTCGGATCCAGGCGCCCCTTCCCTCTCCACCCTTTGCCCTCTCTTTAGCTGGCAGAGACGGGGTTAAGAATTGTTCACAGCCGATCCACCTTGGTTTGAGGCCTGCTTGTAGTGACGGGGAAGAATGACTGGAATTTGAGGGGGAGGGGGAAAGAGACTGACCTCTGCACAGGCCAGTGACCTCCTGCCAGCATCCTCTGTTCACTCTCTCCCCCTGAACTAATAGTCACAGCACCCCCAGATCACTTCTTGTGTCCACACCCTCCCAACCTTTTCTAAGAACCTGGGAGCAGGCTTGCGATACTTGGATTTCTTTTGTTGATATCGAGTAGTGTATGTATGTTGCTCTCATCTGTCGGCCCCTTGAACATTTTCTCTCTTCTCCTTACCCCTTTCCCTCTTCACCTGCCTCCCCCGCGCCCACCCAAAACCCTTCAGGTCCGAGTGCATCAACAAGTTTGCTTCAGTCTTCGGGACGATGCCGCTCAAGGTGGTGGAGCACCGAGCTGACCCTGTCCTGTACAAAGATGACTTTCCCGAGAAACTGAAGAGCTTCCCCAACATCGGCAGCTTGTGAAACCCGTCAGTGACGGAGGTCTGAATGTGACGCGTGGACAAAGTAGGGGAGCACAGCCTCCCGGCACCCTGATATCAGGGCGTGGGGGATCTTCAGTTGACACACTGGACTGTGACACGTAACCTGCTTCCTCGAGAACTGGAACCTGAAGAGAGCGTCTAAGCACCTTGAGCGGTGCGTGCGCTATTCTAGTGTTTCTTATGAGCCCCGATGGGTTCTTGCTGGAAATGCCGAATGGGAGCCTTTGTGGCATGCTCTGGGTTTAGATGCAGCCCAGGCTCCCTTTGTTTGCAGGGAACAGTCTGAAAGGAAACTTTACTGACCCTCAGACTGTAGAGCAGACAGACCTGTCAACCATGTTCGATCTGGGGAATCATGTAAATCGTGCCCGTATCTCACCTTTAGCTCTTTCAGATCAGTGAGTTTTTAGGAGGAAAAGCCAAACCAAGAATTTGGCACAAAATCCCAGCAGCTTAGAGGGATTTGACGCATGCCCTAGGACCTGAGGCACTGGACCCAGGCGTCGGTGGAGCACCCGGTGCTGAATTGGGATCCTGTAAATTCCATGAACCATTCCTCTTTGGTTTGGCTTTTTAATATGATTAAAATAATTTTTTATTCCTTTTTATAGTATGTCTTAAATGCTGATTATTGGTAACCCAAGGAACTTTCTTTTTTGTGTGTGTGTATTTTACCTCCATCTTCTGGTCTTAACTCCAGTCTATTTCCAAACCTCCTACCACGTCCAGGAGGACACACAGCCAAGAGGAATATCTGGTGCCGTGTGCCTCAAGCAGAAGAAGATCTCTAAGCTGTAAACATTCTAAGAGAAGATGTCTCCCCAAACCTCCAAAGGACTCTGTTTGCCTCTTGATCAGATCCAGTTTTTCATAGGTATTCTTAGGGAAAAACAGAGGGCCTGTAATAACCATACACTGAGTTGCTTGCTGTAGCTGGTACCGTGTTGTAAAAGTCGAGGCACTTGTGATCCCCACCCCAAGGGGATTCCAAAATTTCCCTCCTTCTTTCGGTGTAAACTTAACGTTAGCCAGGGAGGTTCTGGCTAATGTTAAATACTGCTATAACAACTGCTTTGCCATAGTTGCCGGTATATTTAAATCGTTAAATTTCAGCATTTAGTAATACTGCACATGTGTGAATTATACCTCTTTAAGCCCTGTTGATGAACAAATCTACTCTGGCAAATGTTAGATGTTATGGATTCGAAACAGATTTATCTGGCTCTAATATTAAGATTAGCCACAGTTTGGGCTTTAGCCATAACATATGTCCCCAGAACACAAAATACAGAACAATTTGCTTGGAATATGGTTATAATTACTGAAACCGAGTTGTGTGCCAGTTGAAGTCACTAATATGCCACCCATTGTTCTCTTGAGTGACACGAAGGTGAAGAGTTACTGTGCTATCGATTTTAAACGTGTAGTTTTAACAACAATCACTTCCAATGTGTTCCTATAGACTTCGAGAGGTCAGAGAAAACTTCAGGAAGTAACAAAATTGAAAGCGGGAATCATGAGTTTTACTCTCTCACACTGAGGAGCAAGAGCCCGGGACTGGTGCTGGTGGAATGGACAAGAAGGGACAAGATGCCTCCCCGCTCCCCGCCGTCTGTTCACGTTGCAGGTGCACACACGGAACCTGTGATTATTCCTCGTGTTGCATTCAAACACCGGTGCCTAATAAATACTTCTGATTTGAATAATTCTATATTTGTCAGTAGGGGATATGGGAAGGCGCTTAGTCTCATATTCACAATCCTGGGGATGGTAGGATAGAAACCAAGAGAAAGGGAATTCTGTTGTCACAGATGATGAGTACTGCTAACCTTTCTGGGGTTCCTTAGCCATTTTTCCAAGATTCAAGGTGGGTGGAAGGGTTGGGCCTCACATTTAAATCCCTGCCAGAAGCTAAGAACCGGGTGAGCGTTGTATACGTGCATATATATCACCCCCGGTATTTTTCCCTCAGCATCGTCACCTCAGATTTTCTGCTCTTTTTCCCATCACTGAATCCTCTGTCTTAGTGGCTGGCTTGTAATCCAGGTCTCCCTCTCTGAGGGTAAATATTTTCTTTCTTTTCTTTTTAAAAACTTTGTCAGCCCTTTGATTTTGGAAGAGGACCACTTCCATCTGAGATGATTGGGAGCCCCAGGGGGCTCTGTTAGTGTAACTTTATCACCTTGTTAGGAGTCACTGGACTTCTCAGGGCATTAAAATTCCATTTAAGGCACCTTACTACCCCCAGAAATATTGTGGGTTAGATCTGGCAACATAGCATAAAACACTATCTATCGCAGAATGAGTATTATATCCTAGGTACTTGAAACAAACCTCGGAGGTTCTATCCTACGAACAGACAGGTGGTGCAGGTCACAGGGAGAAATTCGGGGCAAGAATGTAGCAGGGGATCATGATTCATGGATTCCGAGGGGCCTGGGGACTCCACCCCTTTCTCTGTGTATTTATTTGCTGCTCACCAGCAACCCTCACCCATAAGCCTGGGTTGGGATCATCTGCCCTTGGGATGCCATAGAGCCGTGTTTCAGAAGCGGAACAATAATGCTAATTAAAATGTCATGTTCTGGCCTACAGCAGACAACAGCTGGTTTTAGATTAAGAAATCTTTTTTAAGAAATTGCATCCTGCTGGCCTGTACAGAAGATGAACCTGAGCTGGCCCTGGCCCAAATGTGTGCACTGAGTCACTCGCCTTTTCCCCCAGGGACCCAACTGGGATGAGCCAGTTTGGAATGCCAAGATTGGAAACACTTTTTTGCTGGTTAGCATTAGATAGTTCTTAATATTCTTATCTCGTGTGTTTTACCAGCCCTCACACGTGTTTAGGCAAAAACCTCCTTCTCTAGGAAAATTGAAGAGGAAAGCAACAACTTCTGTTCTCAGAATCTCTGGTTCTTTCCTGCAAATGATGCTCTACTGTGTCTTCTCCTTACTCAGTGTCATGAAGTTCAAAACCGACTATCCCGGTGCTCTGCCAAAGTCTGATGTACTTCCAACTGTGCTTCCAGCTTGTGGCTTTTAGGGCCAGTTTCTCTGCTGCCTTTGGGAGGCCGTGAGCATCACGCTGGTGTTTGCGACCGGGACTGGGAGCCAGAAGGGGCAAGCCGCTTTTTTGCTGTCCTCTGTTGAAGGAGTTGCTAATAACCCTGTGACCCCAGCGGCTGCCTGGAATGGTCGTCTCTGGCAGGAGTGTTTGAAAAGATGCAGGTTTCTAGCCACAGGCTCAAAAGATATGATTTCTGGGGTAAAATTCAAGACCCTTTGACGGTAGAATTCTTACGTAGCTGAAGGCAGAGGCCGGCCGCTTGGGAAGTGGCTCGGTTCTGGCGAGACTTCGTGGCTGGGCACTGAGAGGGGCAGTCAGAGAGGGTCCCGTGGGAGCCCGGCTGGGAGGGAGAGGTTTGGGCACTTGCAGGTCTCTCACCGGCCACCCATCCTGAGCCTGGTGGGTCTCCTTCGCTTTGGGGATGGTGGCTTCTCTTGGGGCAGGCTCCCTTCTCCATCTCTTGGGGCCCAGGTTGCCTTCTGTTGCAGCAGCAGAAGCCGCAGCAGCTGCTCCTCAGGGAGCCGTGGCACAGCGAGGTGGGGACAGAGTGCTCAGTGGCCCCCGGCCTCTTCAGCCACTTCCTAGGAGCCGTTCTGGCAGGAGTGCTCACCATATTGCAGGCAGCTGCCATCCAGGAAGACTCTAGAAGCAGCTTGAGCTTCCCACCGCAGGGCCTGCAGCAGGTGAAACTGGGGGGCCGGTCTGCTCACCTCAGCCCTGCTCTGTTCCACGCCTCCCTAAGAGCCTTCCCTTCAGAATATTCAGTGACACCGTTTTCTGTTTCTGAGTTAAAATCAGGAATAGCTTGTGGCCCCATTGTGCCAACCAAGCATGGTCTGGCAATCTGCGAACAGTCTTCATTGACCTATTGACCTTCTCCTGGCGGAGGAAAGTGAGACAGCACTGTACTCTCAATTTTAAGGTTTCCCCTCTCTTTAGGGTGGGAGCATTCCAAGCTCAACCCACACCCTCTCATCCGCCTTTGTCAATGTCAAATGGACTGTCAGGTTTCAGCTTCAGGCTTTGTGACTTCCAGGTTCTCAGGGAGGAGGCAACTTTGTACCATGGCTTTTTAATTCCAGACTCACTGTTGCTGGCATCACAGGGAACATGACTGGGCAGAGTTTGGCCCCTTCTCTCAGCCTTCCAGGCCTCTTTCATTTTCCAGAAACAACAGTTGAGTCACCAGCATCTGTGTCTGGCATTTCATTTCCACAATCGTACAACCTTTTCAGGGTAGAGCTTTTTCTTTTCTTCTGTTCCCAAGTGGTTGGGCCCTTGGTGGCATTTCCTCCCAGTCCCCTGAAGGGTACAGAGCTGTCAGGCAGAAGACAAAAGAAAGGGAAGGATGCCTGTGTGGCGCTCGAGAGGTACCAGGCCAGCTGTGTCTGCCGGAGGCTTCTCAGCAAAGCTCCCTCTTGTCTGCAACCTCTCAGGAGCGGCACATGGGCTGAGAGGTTCCAGCAGAGCAGGGACTGGAGTCCATATGTCTTAGACCCAAACCACCAGCCACTCCATCTAGAGTGCTTTCCTATGGAAGCCTCCATAAGAGCCTTCCGTTCAGAATATGTCTATTTGGTCTTTTATTTATAGCCACCAACTTACATCATTAGCAACTATGCCCAAGAATAAACTCAAGGAATGCCTGGTTTTCTGGTAATCACAGCTGAAGCACAACCAACTAGTTACTGATCCAGGTGAGGTAAGAGGACATTTATTGGGTTGTTGAGTTTTTCTAATCATTCATCATTCATCAAAATATACTTTTTGCTGGACTCTGTGCTGGGTCCAGGAAATAGAGTTGAATAAGACTCTGTCCTGAGCTCAAGGCGCTCCAACTCTACCGGGAGCTCTTGAGCTGTGTAAGATGGCATGAGCCCATCAGTGGCCAAGGACTCTGTATACCTACGTTTCAGTCCCAACTGTAAATGAAGACTCCGTTAACACCATCTTCTCCGGTGTCTGGAGGATGCAAGGGTTTTGTTTTGTTTTGTTTTTTCCCTCTTAGCACCTTCCCCTTGAGTTGAACCCTAGCCTTCCTTGGTCTTGAGAGTCCACTCTTATGCCTCAGTTTCCTCAACTAGGAGCTGGAGGCAGCAAGATCACTTAGACCCAGGATGGTGAGATGGGATGATGTATTAGATCTTTTCCCCTTCTCTCAGGGCCTTCACAAGATTGTACCTGGTGATGCTGGCAGCCGGCCCTCTTCCGGCCCCTATTTCTGTTCACCCTGTTACCAGAGAGCTTGGGGGTCTGGATCCTATCTAGCCCCGTCAGGGTGGATTACCAAATGAGTGGTTCTTTTGCCCCAGTCCCTTTCCTGAGCTATAAATAAGCCCCATGTTTATTTTCTTATGTTATTGAAATGAGCACTTGGGATCTGGGCCTCTTGACGGGTCCAGAGAGCGTCCATCCGGTGCCTGGTGAGGGCCCTGTGTGGCTGGCTGCTGTCTGAAGCTATTTGGAGTCCTATCCCCTGTGTTCTGGATGTGGCTTAATTTCAATAGTAAGGGCCGTATGTAGCCCTGTATCTGCTGATTTTCAGGTTTCAGCTTTCTGCCAGCCCCACTGTCTGCTTAGAAGTGAAGTTGTGTTTCTCATTAAGGGAATAACAGCCACAATTGAGGTAATTAACGAAAATTGTGCATTGGTGGCACAGCTCCTATAGGATTTCCAATAGTCTTTCTTTAGGAGATCCTGAGAGGCTTACCTTCATCCCCTCCCTTCTGCCTACCCTGTGCCCAGTCTCTGTTCCTTGTTTTCTGGATGTAGTCCCAATAATTTCTCTCCAAACAGCCTTGTTCTTGTTACCAGTTTGGGTCAATGTATTGACAACTTGGCCAAATGAGGATTCCATTAAGTCCATCTTCTTCAATTCTTGGGAGATGCAGGGATTTTTTTTGTCTCTTCTCATAGCATCTTCCAGTTGCCAGTTGTGTCTTAGCCTTTCTTCAGAAGTAATAAGGATGAGTATCCATTAAAATCAGATTGATGCTCCTTTTAGTCCCATGGCTACCCCATCTTACTGGAAAGGGTGACCTAGGACAGTGTTGGAATAGAAAGGAAACATCTGAACTAGGAAATGTTCTGAGTTAGGGCCTCCTAAGGAGTGATTTCTACCTTCTTCAGGCTTCAGCAACACATCAGAAGTACACAGCGAGACTATGGGCAGGACAAAATTTTGTCTGTCAGAACTTGGACTGAAGAGCATCATTCACTCTGGATGGATTGGCCTGGTAAGTCAGTAGGGAAATCTTTTTGTAGATACAACCTGACCCTGAAATATGTTAATGAAGACAGTTGCACCTAACAACCAGATTTAATTCACTTTCAGAGAAGGGACCAGGAGAAAGTAAATTTTCATTCTGGTGTTTTTAGTCTACTGACTCCTAAAGATAATTTTCCTTGAGAAAATAAACCAGATGTGGTGGATTCATTCAATCAACAAATATTTGTTGAGCTTTATACCAGATACTATTCTTCATGTGATGCTGCTGCATTGAACAGAACAACAAAATGCCCCCACTTTTATCTAAAGGTTTACATTCTAAGAAGGAAGACCACCAAAACAAGTGAATGAATATAATTTCAAATGGCAGTAAATGCTGTGAAGAAAATAAAGCAGAGTAAGGGGAGATTAGTGGCTTGGGTGTGAGGAAGTATTTTAGATGGGTTGGTCAGAAGTGACGTTTAAGCACAGATATACATGTTGAGAAGGAGTGAACCATGAAGGTACCAGGCAATGGGAAGAGCTAGCACGAAGGCCCTCAGGCAGGACAAAGCTCAGCTTGTTTTAAGAACAGCAAGATCGCCTGTGTATTTAATGTGGAGAGCATGGGAGAGATGATGCCAGAAAAGTGGGTCAGAGCCAAATTGTGTTAGGACCATGTAGGCCAAAAGGATTCCAGATTTTTATTGTGTGTGACAGGAAAACACTGGAAGGTTTTAAGCAAAGTGGTAATACCTGAATGGTATTTTTTTTTTAAGATAATTTCAACTAATGTGTGGAGCTCAGGCTACATGCAGCAAGAATGAAGGAAAGGAAATCAATTAGAAGGCTATTTTAGGGAGCCCAAGTGAGAGATGGTGGCTTCATTAGACTTGGATGGTAGTAGCAGGGGTAGTAAGAAGTTATGCTGGGAATAGAGTCTTATTGGACTTACTGATGAATATAGGAGAGGAAAACAATAGAGGATTCTCAGCCAACTCCTAGGTTTTTGTCCTGAGTAATGGAATGATACCATTAACTGAAATATGCTGACTATGCAGGGGTGAGGGGAGGGAAGTGTTGAGAGTGAAAATCAAAGGCCTTACTTCAGACATGCTCTTTGAGTTACCTTTTGGAAACCTAAGTAGTAGTGTCATTTAAGCAGTTAGGTATCTAGAGCTCAGGGGAAAAGTTAAGACTGAATATATAGATGGGGTTTAAAACCATGAGACTGGATAAGATTGCCCAGAGAGTCAGCATAGGTAGAGAAGAGAAAAGGACTGGGACCTGATTATTGGGCCCACTCTAACCTTTATAGATAGAGAAAAAAAGGAAAACCCAGAAAAGGAGACAGAAGAGTTGCTGGTGAGTTAGGAAGAAAGCTTGAAAGATATCTGAAAGCTAGACTGTGATAAATTAAAGATGTGCATTGTAAACCCTAGAGCAGCCACCAAAAACATTTTTAAAAGAGGTATAGCTAATAGGCCAATATTGGAGATGGAACACCAGAAAAATATTTAATCAAAAAGATGGCAGAAAAAGAAGAAAGTAAACAAGAGATGGGACCAAAAAAAAAAAAAAAAAAAAAAAAAAAAGAAGAAGACTTAAACCCAAATATATCAATAATTACATTAAATGTAAATGGCCTAACCATTCTAATTAAAGGGTAGAGATTATTCTGAGTTAAACAGCAAGAACAATTAAATGCTATCTACAAGGAAAACACTATAAAATACAGTTAGAGTAGAAAGAGATATACTAGATAAACATGCGTCATAAGAGAAGTGGGAATGATTATATCAACGAAGGACAAACTTCAAGAATATTGAAGGGTGCCTAGGTGGTTCAGTCAGTTAAGTGTCCGACTCTTGGTTTTGGCTTGGGTCATGATCTCACAGTTCGTGAGTTCAAGTCCTGCATTGGGCTCTGTACTGACAGCATGGAGCCTGCTTGGGATTCTCTCTCTCTGCCCCTCCCCTGCTCACATGTACACTCTCTCTCTCAAATAAACTTTAAAAAGAAAAACAGGAATATTGCTAGGGCGGAAGAGCAATAGTTCATAATGATAAAGGAATCAATCAAGAAGACAGAACAGGTAATACTAAATTAGGCACTGAATATCAATGTTTCAAAATATATAAAGCAAAAACTAACAGCTGAACGTGAACAAGAAAATGTACAATTATATTTGGATATTTCAACATTCCTCTGTTAGTAATTGATAGAACAAGTCGATAGAAAAGTAAGAAAGATATAGATGACTTGAATAATACTATCAACTGTCTTGGCTTAATTCATAGTTATAAAACACTTCATTCACTAATAACTGAATACACATTCTTCTCAAGCATACATGCAACATACACCACAAATGGGTTGCAGCATAAAATAAGTCTCAGTAATTTTTGAGGAAATGAAAACATAAAAACTATGTTCTCTGTTCACAGTGGAATTAAATTAATAAAAGATATCTGTGGAAGTCCCCATTAGGTGAAAATTAACATATTTCTAATTGATATATGACTTCACAAAGACACAAAGGAAATTAGAGAATATTTGGAGCTAAATGAAAATGAAACAATAGATCTAAATGTGTGGGATGGAGATCTATAGCTTGAAGTGCTTATGTTAGAAAGGAACTAAAATCAATTAAGCTTAAGAAGCTACCTTAAGAAACTTGAAAAAGAAGAATAAAGTCCAAAGTAGAAGAAGAAAGGGGTGGAAATAAATGGAAAATGGACAAACAATGGAGAAAAATCAGTGAAACAAAAACTGGCTCTTTGAAGAAAATCAATAACTGCCCTATACTGTTCAAGGAAAAAAATGCAGATATAAATTACCAGTATCAGGAGCCAAAATGAGGACAGATTCTAAAAATATTAAAAGGGGATTCATATGAGCAACTTCATACCAATATATTCTGCAACATAGGTGAAATGGAAACAATCCTTGAAAGGCACAAAGAGATAAAATTGCCCCACGAAGAAATAGAAAATCTGAATAGTCCTGTATCTGTTAAAGCAACCAAATCCATAATTTAAAACTTCCCACAGAGAAAACCCCATAGTTTTTACTGGCAAGTTCTATCAAATAATTAAGGAGGAAATAATACCAACCTTATACAAAAACTTTTCTCAAAAAATAGAAGAGGAATAAATAAGTATAATTTACATAATGTTTCAAAAAATACATATAGAAAACATATTTCCACACAAATGTTCATAGCAGCTTTATTCACAGTAGCCAAAAACTAGAAACAACTGAAATGTTCAACAGATGATTAGATAGATGAATTGTGGTATATCCATACAATGGAATACAATTAAGCAGTAAAAATAACAAACTATGGAGATACACAACATGGATGATTTTCCAAAACAGGTGAACAGAAGCCAGACACAAATGAGTACACACTGTACATACACACAATATATATTCTCATATATATATAAATACATTCCACTTTTATGAAGTTTTTACAACAGGTAAAACTCATCTGGAGTGATAGGGTAGATCAATACCTGAGGCTGGGGATTGACTGGGATGAGGCACAGGGAACTTTTTGGGATCTGGGGAATATGGTGATGGTTAGCTGTGTGTATATATACATATTTTCTCAAACTCCTCTAATTATACTTAAAATTGATGATGTAAATTATACCGCAATAAGGATTGTTTTTTAAGTGGTGGTTAAACACGGTCATCTTTCACAGCTCCTCAATTTTGTTATGGACTGGTATTCCTTTCCCTTCTTAACTTGGGTGTTTGCTTAAGGATTCAGGATCTAGGCTGCCTCCAGTTCCATTGCTTCAATTTAGTGTTTTCTGGTATGTTCTTGATGTGGAATGCAGACTTGCCAGCCATCCAGCTAACCGTAAATGCTTACTCTGATGCTTTGCCAGATGCTACAGATAAATAGGTGAGGAAGATACCATTTCCACCTTCAAGGAGCCTTTAATGGAATTAATGAATACAGGAGATAGGTCACTTTACAGTCCTATCTACTATATAAGACAGTGCATGATTAAGGGTGAATTGCACACATTCCCTGTCATGGAAGGAGAGTGTGATCATGTTTGACTTGGGAAAAGAGGTGGCACTTGAGGTGGTCTTTAGAGAATTAATAGGTAGAGATGGGCATTAGGTGGATAGGGATGTGTTGAGAAGTTGGGGCAGGCACTTTGACCTGAGGGCAGTGAAAGGAAACAAGAAGATGGGAAAATGTGATGCAAAAATCCTCAACAAAATACTAGTGAACCAAGTACAACAATATCTTTAAAAAAATCATACACCACCATCAAGTAGGATTTATTCCCAGGATGCAAGGGTGGTTCAATATTCACAAAACAATCAATGTGATATGCCACATCAATAGAAGAATGGATAAAAACCATATGATCATTTCAATAGGTGCAGAAAAAGCATTTGACACAGTACAACAACCACTCATGACAAAAACCCCTCTGCAAAATAGGTCTAGAGGGAACATATCTCAGCATAAGAAAGACCTTGTATGAAAAACCCACAGCCAAAACATCATACTCGATAAAAAACTAAGAGCTTTTCCCTGAAGGTCAGGAACAAGACAAGGATGTCCACTCTCACCACTTTTTTTCAACATAGTACTAGAAGTCCTAGCTACAGCAATCAGACAACAAAGAAATAAAAGGCCTCCAAACTGGTAAGGAAGAAGTAAAAATGTCACTATTTGCAGATGACATGATAGTATATATAGAAAACCCTAAAGATTCCTCCCCAAAACTACTAGAACTGATCAATGAATTCAGTAAAGCTGCGGGATACAAAATCAATGTACAGAAATTGGTTGCACTCCTATACAGTAATAATGAAGCCACAGAAAGTAAAATTAAAACAATCTCATTTACACTTGCACCAAAAACCATAAAATAATGCCTAGGAATACATTTTTCCAAGAAGGTAAAAGACCCCCATACTGAAAACTACAAGACGTTAATGAAAGAAATTGAAGAAAGTACAAAAAATGGAAAGATACTCTGTTCTCATAGATTGGAAGAATTAGTATTGTTAACATGTCCATACTACCCAAAGAAATCAACAGATTTAATGCAATCCCTATCAAAATACCAACATCACTATTCACAGAACTAAAACAAATGATCCTAAAATTGGAATGGAACTACAAAAGACCTTTTGTAGCCAAAGCAATCGTGAAAAAAACAGAGGCATCACAATTCCAGATTTCAAGTTATATTACAAAGATGTAGTACTTGAAATAGTATGGTCCTGGCACAAAAATAGTCACATAGATCAATGAAACAAAATGGAAAACCCAGAAATAAATCCACAGTTATATGGTCAATTAATATTTGACAAAGCAGGAAAGAATATCCAGTGGGAAAAAGACTGTCTCTTTAACAAATGATGTTGAGAAAACTGGATAGCCACATGCTAAAGAATGAAACTGGACCACTTTCACCATCTACAAAAAATAAACTCAAAATGGATTGAAGACCTAAATGCGAGACCTGAAACCATAAAAATCCTTGAAGAAAGCACAGGCAGTAATTTCTGTGACATCTCCCGGAGCAACAGTTTTCTAGATATGTCACCTGAGGCAAGAGAAATAAAAGCAAAAATAAACAATTGGGACTACATCAAAATAAAAAGCTTCTGCACAGCAAAGGAAACAACAAAACTAAAAGGCAAGCTATGGAATGGGAGATACTTGCAAATAACTGATCAAGGGTTAGTATCCAAAATATATGAAGAACTTACAGAACTCAATACCAAAAAAAGCAAAATAATACAATTTGAAAATGGACAGAAGACATGAACATACAGTTCTCCAAAGAAGACATCCAGATGGCCGGCCAGTAGACCACGTGAAAAGATGCTCAACATCAGTCATCGTCAGGGACATGCAAATCAAAACCATAATGAGATAGATATCACCTCACACCTGCCAGGATGGCTAAAATCAAAACCGCAAGAAAGAAGTGTTGGCGAGGATGTGGAGAGAGAGAAACACTCCTGCACTGTTGGTGGGAATGCAAACTGGTGGATTTCCACTGTGGAAAACAATCTGAGGGTTTCCTCAAAAAATTAAAAATAAGACTGCCTTATGATCAAGGAATTGCACTACTGGGTATTTACCCCCAAAATACAAGCAGTAATTCAAAGGGATACATGCACCTCCATGTTGATTGCAGCATTATCTGCAAGAGCCAACTATGGAAGCTGCCCAAGTGTCCATCGACTGATGAATGGGTAAAGAAGATGTGGTCTACATAAATAATGGAATATTATTCAGCCATAAAGACAGTGAAATCTTGCTATTTGCAAAGACATGGATGGAGCTAGAGAGGATAATGCTGAGTGAAATAAGTCAGAGAAAGACAAATATCATAGGATTTCAGTCATATGTGGAATTGAAGAGACCAAACAAATGAGCAAAGGGGAAAATAAAGAGGCAAACCAAGAAACAGACTCTTAACTATAGAGAACACACTGATGGTTACTGGAGGGGAGGTGGGCGGAAGGGTGGGGGAGATAGGGGATGGGGATTAGAGTGCACTTATGATGAAATAAAGTGATTTTAAAAATATGGGAAAGTGTAATGGATGACTTGGGTTTGCAGGAACAGTGCATGCAGTTTGGGGCGTTAGAAAATTTGAGGCTAGGGGCGCCTGGATGACTCAGTCGGTTAAGCATACAACTCGATTTCGGCTCAGGTCATGAGATCACGATTCATGAGATCGAGCCCCGCGTTGGGCTCTGTGCTGACAGCACAGAGCATGCTTGGGAGTCTCTCTCGACCCCACCCCCGACCTGTCTCAAAAAGAAAAGATGAGACTGGATAGGAGTTTAGGCCTAATTAAAAGGGCCGAAATGTCAGTGAGTAGATACTTCAGAGACTTTTCAGATGTTTGTTCTAGTTAAGGATGTGATCAGAGCTGGTCTTTGGCAGTCAATCTGACATTGGTGTTGGTGATGGGTGGAGTGGGCGGGGACTAGGAATGGCACGTGACCACTCAGCGGTGGCCTAGGTGGAAAGCGACAAGGCACCAAGTGGTTGCTGGGCACGTGTGGGAACTGCTGGCACCTGCTGAGGCCCTCTGGGAAAGGAGGATGGGGAAGAGCAGTGCTGGTCTATTTCTGTGCCTTCCCCTCACTCGTATATCACACACCAGCTGCTTGTTACACACTGAATTGTGTCCCCTGCAAAACCCCACTGAAGCCCTGACCCCTCAATGCGACTGCTTTGGCCTAGAAAGAGGTAATAAAGGTTAAGTGAGGTCCTAAGGGTGGGGTCTCAATGCGATAGGACTGGTGTCCTTTAATTTTTTTTTTAATTTTTTTTTTAATGTTTATTTATTTTTGAGACAGAGAGAGACAGAGCATGAATGTGGGAGGGGCAGAGAGAGAGGGAGACACAGAATCGGAAGCAGGCTCCAGGCTCTGAGCCATCAGCCCAGAGCCTGACGAGGGGCTCGAACTCATGAACCGTGAGATCGTGACCTGAGCTGAAGTCAGACGCTCAACCGACTGAGCCACCCAGGCTCCCCATGGTGTCCTTTTAGAAAAGGAAGAGACACCAGAACTCTTTTTCGGCACGAGCACAGAGACCAAGGCAGTGTGAGGACAGTGAGAAAGTGACCATCTACAAGCCAGACGCTAAGCCTCACTAGAAACTGAGTCGGCCAGAACCTTGATCATGGACGTCCAGCCTCCGGAGCTGTGAGACAATAACCATTATTTAAGCCCCTCAGTGGATGGCGTCTTGCTCTGACTCCTACACTGCTCACCACCCCCTCCTCAATCCCGTAAGCATAAGATCAGGGGTGCTCAGTGCTTCCCAGGCTGGTGGCCCACTTTGTGAAGCAGTACCCCAGGCTTTGGCGTCTGTCCCTTGGCCATTTGGCCAGCCCAATGGCCCTCCCCAGACCCCAGCGTGCGAGATCTCTCCTGCCTGTACAGCTCTTCACTAGCTTCAAATGCTTTCATTCTCTTGGACTTCATAACTGCCTTGTGAGATAAGCTGGTTGTGCCCATTTTACGGATGAAGAAACTGAAAGTCAGAGATTGCTTGAGATAACGAAGCTGATAGGTCGTAAAATCAGTTGTTAAACCCAGGTCTCCTGTCCTCCACTTCACCACGTGGCTTCCCGGCCCGTCCTTTTCCACGCTCTTGTCTGAACAGAACTGTCTGTCCAAAGCTACCTCTGAGAGGAGACTTCACCCTTCGTCAGACTCTTCTCTTCCCTTGCCCTCCCCCGCCCGCCCGACCACACACACACACACACACACACACACACACATTCATTTCTTTTCATCTGTCTCTGCGGTACAGCTTGGCCTTAATGTCCTGTCTTTCTCACAGAGCCTGGGCATCACAGAGATCCACTGTGGGTAGAGGACAGAGAAGGGACAGCGGGGGTGGGGGGCCTGTGACGCTACCAAAGGAGAGCCCCCAGAGGGTGTGCCATGAACAGCATCGCCCCTGTGCCTCTGAAGTGCGCTCCGACCGGGGCTCCGGGGAGATGTCACCCAGGGCCCACAGTGGGTTTGCTCCCAACTACTTAAGGCAACACCTTACTTAACACATGGTGCACACATGGCCATAAACTGGAGTTTCTTTCGGAAGTTTGCCTTCCTCAAGCCTGTTGGTCTGTGTGCAGCTAAAAAAAAAAAAAAAAAAAAAAAAAAAAAGTCTGTTTGGAATCACAGAATTCCTGGGAAAATGTCAACTCTCACACCCCACTGTCTCTGGAGCTGGCACGCATCTCCTCCCTTCTGCGCGCACAGTGTGCGATGGCCCTATTTGGGGGAACGGGCTGTTTGTGGAGGGCCTATTGTTCCTCAGCAGCTGAGCGTGCAAGTCTGGGCCTGTGCGGGGAGAAGACCACCACCAAGGTGCCACCCCGCCCCCCAGCAGCTACCGGGGTTTCTGCTGATAAACGCCAGCTCGGTGCCTGGGCACCACTGTTTTCTGTAGCAAGACCTGGGGCAGTGGGATTGGTGAGGAACCGGAGGTGAGAGCAGCCTCTGCCGGGTTGACCGTGGAGCCCGCCCCGAGGCAGGTGGAGGTGCAGAGGGCTTAGGGGCATTGGGACTCTTGGGGATGACTCCAGGTTTGAGCCCAAGACTCCGCAGAAAAGGTCTGAGATGAGCACTCTGGGGTATGAGACCTCTCGGGCTGTCTTGGGGTGCCGGCCTCGTGCTGGCTCAACCCCAGGAGCACCAGACAGAGCAGCCAGGCTTTGCGTCCTGGCTTTGGCTCAGTGCACACGAGCCCTGGAGGAACAGGGTGGGCAAGGCCAGCGGCCAGGTGGCGGCTCTGAGCTCACTCCTGGCTGATCCCTCGGGCCTGAACCCACTTCCGGCTCTCTCTACCTGAATCCCTTCTCTGACCTTCCCGGTCCCATCGTGAACCAAGTAGAGCATTGCCTCCTTCCCATCTTCCCATCTGTTCCCTCAGCTACCCGAGTATTTCCTGAAACATCCGGTGAACAGAACTGGCCTGTCTCTCCTTGGAGCCTTTTAGGCCTGTGGGGCAGTCAGGCAGATAAATAACGTACGCGGATTATGTGCTGAAATTGTATTACAAACAGCTCTGTGGGTGCACACAGGGGCCAACAGCTGACTGCGGGTGGAGGTAGGGGTGGGGGCCTGGACTTAAGGAAGAGCTTCACGGAGGGTCTTGCCATTTGGAGGAAGCCTTAGAGAACGAAGCCGACAGGAGTTCTCCTGGTGCAGGCAGCTGGCAGGGGGCAGACAGGCGTCCTAAGTGGATTGCACGTCCATTAATGCGGCCAAGTGAAAGGCCCCAGATGGTGTGGGGAGCAGTGAGCCGTCCTGGCGGCCAGATAGGGAAGGGCTGAGCTACAGCGGATATCGGAGGAAGCCTTGCTGGCCTTGTCTCCCAGAGTGCTACTCAGAGGCACAGGTCCCAGGGACGGGTGACTGGGGTCACCAGGAAGGCCTGAACGACCCCGTGAAGCAGCCCCACACTCGGGCAGTCCCACTCACCTGCACTCCGGGACGCTGGGGCTGCTCAGCTCCCACAGACCAGAGCAGGGGCACGAGGCAGGCAGCATCACGGGCACGAGGCCTTTCCCTCTCTCTGCTTCGGTTCCTGCCCTGGGACTTGGCAGTGATTTGGGATGGACTTTCCAAGTGCTACCATGACCCTGAGTCCCAAGAGCTGACAGGTGTCTTTTTAAAAAAAAACCAAGTTCCCAGCCCAGGCCAACCTAAAACCCGGCTGGGTCTATACTGAATAAGAACTTACCACAGGTACCGAATCGGAGATGTGGCTCCAAGAAAGTAACATTTAAATAGTTGGAAAGAGAGGCTGAAAAGGACACTGCTGTGAGACTCACGGCTGGCAACCAGAGGGAGAGGTGTTTCTTTGGGGGATAAGCATTGCCCTTTAGATCACTATTGCCACACCAGCTCACAAAGGCCCGTGCATGGATACTATGGGTACTATCCGTATCATCCTCCCCCAAGTTGGTAAACTAGTCCGGGACAGACTTATTCTTTATTTTTATTTGTTAGAGAGGAGAGCGCATGCGAGCCGGGGAGAGGGGCAGAGGGAGAGAGAATCTGAAGTAGGCTCCATGCAGAGCCCAACGCGGGACTCGATCCCACCACCCTGGGATCATGACCTGAGCTGAAATCAAGAGTCGGATGCTCGACCAACCGAGTCACCCAGTCGCCCTAGGCACAGGCTTATGAGCCACAATGATGTGAGAGCAGAGTCCCCTCGCCACACAGCAGCCCGTCCTCAAATCACCTTCACGTCAGAAAGCAGGGACGTGCCTATTCCGTAGCAGAACCTGGGCCCTCCCTGCCTCCTAAGTTGCTCTCAGAGCTTTGCTTTAAAGACCATCTGGTCACGCCTCCTGCAAGTTCCCTCAGCCACCGAGGAGCAGAGCCAGGCCTGGGGCCTGCCCCTCCTGGAGGCCTGTCTCACGCTCTGTGCCCCGAGGCCCTACCCCGGCCCTCCGTTTCCCGGCTCTCTCTGCTTTCAGGACAGCCCCTGCAAACATAGACTGGCACTCCGTGACCAATGGGCTGGCTGTGCCTCTCTGAAGACCTCCGCGCATGGGCAATGCTGGGCGTACCCAAGATGCACTGGGACCCTTTCTGCTGCCTGAGAGGCAGACTCTGGTCCCCCAACCCGCCGATTTCTTTTGCCTGCCGTGCGGGCAGGTCCTCTGGGATGAAAGGGGGCCGTCCCAGACCCTCGAAGGCCACGCACCCCCTCTCTGTGGCAGGAGCCCTGGCCGGCCACCTGTTGTTAATCTAGCCCTGGTAATCCATTCTGTACTGTGTCAGCAGTTCAAAAGGGCACTGTTAGTATTTTTTGCCGACTTCAATTAATGTGAGATTTCAGAGGCCCCTCTGATCACATTTCATCTGTCACAAGTCAGGAACAAAACAGACAGGTTCCAGTTGAGAGGAGGAAGGAGAAGGAGTTTATTGCAAACACCAAGCAAACAGACAGTTTGGGCCGTGCCCGGCGTAGGGTGCCCCGGAGCGTCCATTTGCTTCCGCCCTCCACTTGGCCCCGTGCCTGGGCCCTAAGTCCCCTTCTCATCACATATTCCTCCCCTCCCAAAGAAGATGTAAGTGCAATAACTTACTTTAAAAGGCAAGAATGATTCTTTTAATAGTTTGCTATAATGTCGTTACATGGTGGTATTAGGCAGTAAAACTTTATGGAACTGACCTCATTTTTTTTAATACATTTTTTTTCTGAGTTTTTAATGTATTTTTAATATATATTTTTAATATTCCACCCCAGGCCATTAAGCTAAAGGGAAAAGTTGCGTTTATACAGGGTTAAAAATATCTTACAATGAGAACAGTCAGTGTTGGCTGAGCTTCATGCTCCTTCTAGCACTCAGCGCTTTTCAACCACTGCACATCCAAACAGACTATTAGGCATTGAAAACTGTCCTTCAAAATCAGTAGTATAAAGGCCTAGCTCTATGTATGTACGTGGAGGGGGCGGGGGGAGGGCAAGCTTAGGTAACGTCTGGTTCACCAGAATGCCTCTTGTCCCTGCAGCATCCTTGGTGAAGGTGAAGTGGAGTTTGGGAACTCTGGCAGTAGGGTTCTTGTCTTCTCTTTCTCTTTCATGGCCATGGATTATTATCCTGGGGGGCCGCTTTGCCAACCGTCCTCCCCCAGCTTGTCTTACTTGCCTCTGCACCTGACAGGGCCATCAAGCCGACCAGAAGCCCCGGGGTGTCCCGCGAGATGATCTCCCCACGACCTGGCCCAGAGAGACAACGGCTGCGTAAGCAAGATACCCTGGTAGCTTTCGTGGAAAAACTCCTCTCGTCTACCCAGCCAAGGAGAGGGCAGGCGGGGGCTCTGGAGCTGGGCCCCGTGTGGCCACTGCGGTGTGTTGCTGGGACCCACCTCACGACTGCTGCCCCCGTCCCCTAGCAGTGTCTTTGAACTCACCTGGCCACCATGCTTCCCAGAGCTGGAGGCTCGGTAGTGAGAGCTGAGAATCAAGTATAGTCGAAAGGATTCAAGACAAGTTACAAAGCCCGTGTCCTCCAAGTGCTGTTGGAGACCTGGGGACAAGCCAGTGCCCTCTCCTCCCGGGCCCCGGGAGTGTGAGGGCATCTGAGAGTGGTGGCGGCACCTTCGTGTCAAGCCCTGGCCACCTGGCCGTGTCCCCAGCAGGGATCGGAGGCTCTCAGTGTTGAAGAGGCTGCCCAGTGGTCCGCATTTGCCACATCTGCTGAGATCTTAGGCAAGTAACCAAAGGGAATCCTCACCCCTTACAGCTTATTCACTTAGCGGTGACCCTCAGAGCAGGCTGGCTCTCCTCTCTGCCCGCCTTCCTGAGACCTTGCTCCCGAGGAAGCCAGCCAGCCCCGGCGCGTCACCCAAGCTTGCTGAGCCCTCGCAGGAGCTGCTGCGGGGACACCTCCCGCCCTCGGAGGCCTGGGCCCAGCCACCCACTGGGAAGGAACCAGAGGGTAGGCTCAGGAGAGAGGGAGGACCTCCAGCAGAGAGTGGAGATGCCGTGTGAGGCACACCCTCCCCCCCCACCAACATGTGGGCTAAGGCCGCTGCTTAGGGCAGTCACTTCACCGCCCCTGCCCCGACCCCCGGGGCTGGGACCTTCTCGTTCTCCATTGTGAAGGGACTGTACTAAGTAGAGGGCCTTTCAGTCCTTCCAGCTCAAGGGTTCTATGACTCTCAGGGTGTTGGGCCAGCCCTAGGGAGCTGGGACAGGGTGAAGACAGGCCTGGGGCAGGTGGGGCGACCTCCCTGTGGGGAGATGAACAGGCACATTTCACACGGACGTTTGACACATAAATACTTGGCCGTGTTGGTGGGAAGGACAACCAGAGCCACAGAGCCTCTTCCTCTACCAGAGGCTTTTTCTTCTCAAGCTTTTTGGTTGAAATTTGTCCGACTGAGGTGTCACCCAGCCAGAAAGCAGTCAGATAGAGGAACTGAGCACCAGGGGTCCCTTCCAGAAGGATCCACCTAGAGCCCCCTCTCTCCCTCCCCTGGCTCCTCTGGTGCTCTCCTGGTTTTCCTCCTCTCTCTGTTGATTCCCTCCTGGGTGAGAACATACCTACGGCAAGGGGTCCTCCCATGTCCTTCCCAGCCACCAGAGCCATTAAGGAAGACAGAGAACTATTCCCAGCCTTTCATGCTTCCCTCGTTCCCTTCCTAGAATTGGGGAGCCTGAGTTATTTCAGTGAACCTCAGAACTGGAAGAGGCATTCCCAGATCCTCAGATATAAGAAACCTTTAAAGCTGAGCCAATGAGAACATCACCTGTACCTTCACTTGTAGAAGAGCAAATGTTAGAGCCACGGTTTGCAAAGAGGTCTGACTCTTAACGAAGGGAGCCGAAGCCAGATCCTTCCCCAGTCCTGTTTCCGGGGCAGATGGGAACACAAGGCAGAGGTGGGGACTGTGATTCCTTCTAAACCTCCAGAGGCTGTCACCCTCCACCGAAGCCAAGAGGCTGTCCTGTGGGCAGGTCCCCGAGCCTGCTAGACCTGGCCCTCCTCCCTGATGGAGAAGGTGGGGGCCTTCTCCCCAGGGGCCGCCCTGCTGGAGGGGCCTCAGAGGACAGGTGCTGTGCACCACGGGCTTAGGTGATGGCTGGGACCTGGTGCCGAAACTCGAGCTGCAAGTCTCCAGTCAGGCAGACGTGGATAGAGATCCCCCACAGAAGGAGGCCCCTTCCGCAGGCAGGGAAACCCACTTCCGGGGGGCATCCTGTCTCCCACATCTGGGGCAGAGCAAGTGACCCAGAGAGGCTGGGCCCATGAGCCCCTCTAGAGGCTGGAGAGAGGGGCTGAGATTTCTGACGCCCTAGGGAAGAAGCACAAGAGAGGGCTCTGTCTTCCCTTTGTCTGGAAGAACTGGGACCCCCCACCCCCTGCCCCTGCGGAAGGCTCTGGGCAGGTCTGGTGCTGCTCCAGGGATGGCTGGTGAGGGACAGGCAGCCTGAGGCAGCGTAAGGGCCGAGAGGCCGAGCGCACACATCCATTAGCAAACTCCGCACGCTGCTCTTGACCCCCGGCCAACACGGCTCCAGTCCCCAGCTTGTGTGTTCCGAGGTATAAGTCCTTCCACGCCGGGGCACTGCTCAGCAGCCCTGGCGAGAGACCAGAATGGGTGGGGGAGGGGACAAGCATCCCCAGGTCCTCCTGGAGGGGCCTGGCTAGCTGGAGAACAGAGCTGCCCAGACCTGCCCACTGTAACAGGCACCCTGCTGGCTGCAGGGTGTTGGACCGTCAAGGAGAGCGCAAGTGTGTGCCCGAGCCCCTGTCCCCTCCCGGACCCCTGCCCGCAGCTCTTCCTCTCTCTAGAAGCTTTTCTTCTTCTAGCACTGTGGGTATCTTGGGTGGTCTGTGTCTGCTCCCCTGCGGTGTTCACCCAGATCCGGGGTCTCCGGGAGCAAGGGAGCCGGACGAGGCCCCCTCAGGGACTGTCCTAGATGCCAGCATCGCTGGATGACAGCAGGATTCTTCAGCTCCAGCTCCTTTCCTGTTCTGTCCATCCCCCCAGGTGGGTCCGGCACAGGGGACAGCCAGGGTGGGTGAAGGCGAGGTGGTGCCTTGGGCCCAGGAGGTCGGATGCTGTGGGCTTTGGGAGGAGAGGAGATGGGAGGGCAGGAAGCCAACTCTGTAGGGCGGCCTGTTCTTCAGACACGTTCACTGGCCTGGTGACCAGGGGACCACACAGCAGAGGGAAGGACGGACATGACTGCACGTGGCCGCTGCTCGGTCTGGATGGGAATCTATCCTTGACTCAACCCTCAAACCGGGCAGGGCAGAAGAGCAGGGGTGGGGAGAAAGGGTCTTCAGCTTATAATGGATGCAAAGCTGCAAAACTCGGCCACCTGGCTTCCTCCGCTGCCTCTGGCCAGGAGCAGGGGTCTCGGCCTCAGTGCCAGAGAGGGCGGGGCCTGCTGCCCCCTCCCTCCCAGCGGTCCGTGGGGCCTCACACTTGGGGCGGCTGAAAGTGCTGAGGGCCAGGCCCCTGGCCCAGGCCAGGTTCCTAAGAGGAAAGTCGAATGGGAGGCTGGGGGCCTGGAAAGCATGGGCGTGGCCAGTGCCCCGAGGTGGGGGAGGGCGTGGGGATGGGCTGCGAGGGGCCCTGTCATGTGGCCCAGGAGATGGCCGCGCTGTGCTCCTTGGCCTTCATGCGGAGGGCCGCGATGCTCGAGGTCTTGCGGTCCGGCTCCCCGTTGAGCTCATAGCCATTGAGGCCCGGGCTGAGCCCTGCTGCTCCAAACAGGCCACCCATGTGTGTCTGGCCCACATGACCGCCGGCCCCAGAGACACTCAGGAAGTCGGTGACGCCACTGGCCCCCGAGCCAGGGGGGTGGGTGTGAGGGGACATGCAGGCAGGCACCGGGTCGCAGGGGACCACGCAGGCTGGCACCGGTGAGGCGGCCCCATTGTTGCCGATCCAGGATGGGTTCTGAATCTGGGGAGAGGGAAGGGAGAGGTGTCACAGGCTTGGCTGGGGCAGGGGTGGGGGTGGCGGGTATGCAAGGGGCTTGCTCCTACCCCCAGATGACCTGTCCCCGCCTAGGGGCCCATCCTTACGAGGAGATCATTCTTGAGTGTTCACCTGGGAGTCTCTCAAAACCCTTACGGCCATCCAGACCTAGGAGGGTTTGGGTTTTATGCTTTGGCTCCTCTGTTCCCAGCAGAGAGAAATTCCGTTTTAGGGACTGAACTTCAAACTTCATCAAAGGTCCAGTAACAGGGACCTTCCCGGCACAGCTAACCAGCTGAGGGCAGCCCCCGCCTCAGCCAGCTGACGTGCAAATTTTAGATGCAGTTGCAGACTTTGTCTCTCCCTCCATGAGCCGCTTAAGGTCAGTAACAGCGTCTTACTTGCCTGTGGTTCCTCGTCAGGCCTGGGGCATCCCAGGTACCTGAGAAATGGGAGCTGACCCAAACCCAGAGAGCTCTGGCGTTGGGAACATGGGCTCTGGGCGTGCGGGCCGTGGTGTGCAGGGGGCAGGGCCAGGCAGGGGGTGCAAATCTCCCCCATGACCAGTGGTTAAGGGTCCAAGGGCTGTGTCCTTGAGGCTTCAGAATTTAGGATGGACGGGGCCACCTCAGAAGGCTGGGAGTGCGCATGAGGGGATGGACGGAGCCAGGCTGGTTGCCCACGTGCCAGGGTGTGTGTGTGTGTGTGTGTGTGCGCGTGAGAGAGAGAGAGAGAGAGAAGCGGGGGTGCTCAGGCAGCAGGTGGGGGTAGACTGGAGTCAGGCCTGTGGTGTGGAGGGGCAGGGTGAGCAGGACCAGAGGAGATGGTGACCTCCCAGCCACATGCAGGGGATTCCTGGTGGCCCTCAGGCAGCTTCTGCTGGCCGTCTCCCCTCCCCACCCAGTGTTTGCAGTCCACACGGGGCAGGGATTCCAAAGCCAAGTGAGGAAAGATCGCTGCCCCCGAATCTCCACGGGGCATTGCCATGGCAACAAGAACTGTTGGCAGATGGGCCTGACCGCCTTCCTCCTGGTTGGGGTGACGAGGAATCAGGGGCCTCGCCCCTCCCCTCGGTCAAAAGGCTGATGTGTGATATGCGGTGCTGCAGGTGGGAGGGATGAGGCCGCCCTGGGCTGTCCGCCCCCCATCCCCCCTCCAGGAGAGAGCTTGGGCAGCAGAGATACTGGCCCAGGAGCCAGGCTGGAGGCCCAGCCTCCCAGGACAGAGGGAGGGGAAAGATCAAAGTAGGCAGCAGGAGCTGAGGACGAGGTGTGTGTGTGAGAAGGAGAGAGAGAGACCCCACATTCCTCAGCCTCACCCAGCCCTGCCCCCTGCCCCCTCACTTGAATCCTGGGAGGCCGAGGGGCACAGCTGGTCCAGGAGGGGTGCCCAGGGGCTGTGGGACAGCAGGGCCCTGACGGAGAGTCTTAAAGGAGACAGGAAGGCCTGGCTTACTGCCGGGTGGGGCCAGGCCCGGAGCTGAAGGCAGAGGCCATGCTGCCACCAGCATCAAGAGGCCCGAGGGGAGGGAACGGTCACCTCCACCAGACAGACTGAGGGGTGTGAGGAGTGGCCTCAGCCAGAGGGACATCTCAGCTCCGGGTGCCGGCCACTACTCAGACTCTTCTCGTCCCTTTGCCTCCCACTGAAGACTCCAGTGTCACTAGAATGGGGGCTGGCTGACGGGACGGGACGGAGGGGAGGATGGGACACAGTCGCCTGGGAGAGCTGAGGGCTGTAGCGTGACCTTTATCGGGCTGTTCATTCCCCCAAGTACTTCTGCGTTGTCTAATCTCTGCCTTTCAACAACCTCACGAAAGAGTTGGGGAGGGTCCTTTTATCGTGTCGGTTTTTGGGTGAAGGAACCAAGGCCCAGAGAGCTCGTGGCTTGTCTGAAGTGAGAAAGGTCTGGGGCCGGAGAACAGCCCATCTCGGGACTCAGACTCCCATGCGCGCTACAGCCTTGCGTCACGCCCGCCAGGTTTCAGGGGCTTGCTTCCCTAGGAAACACTCCGAGCGGCTCCTGATGGTCCGGAGGCCCTGGTCGGCAGCCTGCCCCGGATCTGACATCCACAGCAAAAACGGCAAAAGTGGCAGAGGGGAAAGCCGTCCTCTCTGTCCCAACCTGCCCCTCCCTCACGTCCAGCCAAGCCTGGGCCAGCACTTAACGTTGGGCAGAAAAGGCCTTGGGCCTCCCACATTCAGGTATGAACATACCTGGACCGGGCCTCATGTGTCCCATCTCAGGGGACCCAAGCCCTCCTCTGAGGTGCCCATTCCCAGAGCCCCAGGAGCCTGGGGGGCTGGAGCCGGCGGCTCGGGGCCGGGGCTTACCTGGGCGTAATTCTCAGCTCGGGTGAGGAGGGGCAGCTCGTAGGCGGTGGAGAAGTGGGTTCGGACCTGCTGCATCTGTCCAAAACGCTCTCTCTTCCTCCACTTGGCCCTTCGGTTCTGGAACCAGACCTACAAGACAGAGCAATTGCCACAAGGGGTCACGCAGTGCAAGCTGGTCCCTCGAGCCCCCACCCATCACAGTGCATGGTCAGGGCCACGGGGCTGCGGGGAAGTGTCTGCCTCAGTCTTTGGCCTCAAGGCTTATAATCTAGAATGATCAGTGCTGAGAGTCAGGAAGGCAGCGTACCCCCAACTAACCACAGTGTGATCTTGGGCCAGACTTCATTTTTCCAAGCTTCAGAATCCAGAGCAGGCAAGTGTCACACACACGCAGCATATCACCGGCCACCTTACCAGGTCATCTAACCAACCCCAGCGCCATGTGGCCGAACCTGCTGCAGGCCACAGACTCCTGTGGGCAACCCGACAAAAGCTGTGACCGCTCCTCTAGAAACTCGTCCCCTAGCCGCTCACGCACACAGGCTTGCCATGATTTTCCAAAACGTCCATGGTCCCTTGGGGCCTATTGGCCCAGCATCAGAATTCCTACCTGTCTGAATACCCTCTGAAGCCTTCTTGTTGGAAAACCTCCCCACTCAGGACGTCTGTGCTAAAGCTTCTATGGAGAACAGGGGTTCTGCTGGGTTAGCAGAGGCAGTCAGGGGAGGCTTCGTGGAGGGGAGGGCTGGGGCTGGGCCTGAGTGTAGAAACAGCAGGGCATCCTCAACCCCAGGAGACCATGCTGCCCAGCTGGGGGGCGGTGGGAGAGAAAGAATCGTGGACGCCGAGGTCACATTGTGGAGGACCTCGTTGCCTAGTAGAGGGGTTTGCCCTTGGTGTGGTCAGTAAAAGTGGCCACTGCAAGGTCTCGTGCAGAGGGTGGCCCGACTCTGGGGAGGAGTGAGGGCCCACCCGTCACTGGGCAGGGGCGGGTGGGACGTCGGCTTGAGCGGGGACCTGGTGGGGAGCGTGGTCTCTGAGCCAGGCGTGTGAGCTGTGGTCTTTGATGGGCGGGTGGGGGCTGTCGGGTCCCTTTCCTTTGCAGGAAAGTCCCTGGCAGGCTGAGACCCTTCCCAAGGTTCACGGACGAGAGCCGGACTTGAGGCCTGCTACTGCTGCCTGTGACTTGGGATCTGGGGCAGAGACCGGCGGGAAGAGGGTGTGAGGAGGCTTCGGGCCGAGTCGTCAAAGGCAGACCTCGGAGATCCCCGGGGAGAGGTTCCTGTCAGCTAGAAGTGCACCTGCCGGTCGATGCAGGTGCAGGTGGGCACACACCAACAGCAGGTCACTGGCAGCCGGCATCCTCGAAGAGGGAGGAGCTGGGCCCGAGGGCTCCCAGGGTAGCACGGGGTCTGCTCAGCCTGCTCTGGCTCCTGGTGTGGCTGGGCAACACGGTGCCCATTTGGGCGTTGCCACCGGCCGCGGTTTCTGTATCTGGAAAATGGGGCCAATATCTGAACTGACGTCCTCACAGGGGTTGTGCCTCACAGAGCAACAGGTGAGACGGATGAGAAATGTCCTAGTTTTTAAGATACTTCACACTTGTTTATTGAGAGCTCCTGACCTTTCTTGCTGTCTTTTGCTAAAGGAAAGAGGACAAAAAAGTTGGGGTGTGTGTGTGTGTGTCTCACGTTAGTGTGAGGACGGTGGGGGCAGGGAGGGAGTGCGGGGCTGCACCTCAGTGTCCCTCCCTAGTCCCAAGGATATGTGTGTGTGCACAAGTGTCTCTCTCTCTCTCTCACACACACACACACACACACACTGGCCGGCATTGCTTTCAGAGTCCTTCTTCCCTGTCTTGACTCTGGTATAAGAGAAGCACTCAGCCCCTGCCCCACAGCCTCCTGGGCCCCTTTTCCTCCAGGGGCTCCTGGGGTCCGGGCCCAGGCCGCCCGCCGAGAGCCAAGGGCGGATCGGGTCTCCACTCTGTGCCGCTGAAACGGGATCCCCCTTTATCAGCGGCCTGGAATGGGGGACTGGGGGGCAGGATGAGAGAATGAATCAGAGAAGTTGTTTTCATTTCATGTTTAATTTCCTGCAGGCTTAGCTCAGTCTTTCCGCTCCTTCCTCAGCCTCCCAGGGTTTTCTGTGGGGGAAGCCAGGGGGAGGGGAGAAGCCCACTGCAGGCATCAAGATATATGGCTCCGTTCTTTCTTGGGGGGGGCGGGGGAGAAGGGGAGGGAAACTGTGGCCGACGCTGCGGGGCGGGTGAGGGGGGTTTCCCTGGAGCCCCGGGGTGGGAGCGGCAGGTGAAGGTGTCATGCAGGCTCTGGATGGGCTGGGGGGGGGGTGGTGATGCACTGGGAAAGGGGTGGCTGGGTCCAAGAAGTGGGAGGAGGCGCAGAGTCGGGGGCGATGGAATGTGGAGGCTGGAGCTGGGCGTGGAGAGCACGGTGGGGGTGCCGGGGTTATCTGGGAGGACAGCTGAGCAGTGGGGGAGAGCGGGGAGCACCACGGAGTCAGTGGAGAGGGCCAGGCCCAGGGATTTACCGGAGGGTTAAAGACTGAGAGGGGAGGCCAGGCTGTGGGGCAGCGGCACTGCCCCACCCCTCCTCCCCGGCCCGCAGCCCTGGGCCCTGCTCCTGAGCAAGGCTGGAGCTCTTCTGCCCAGGCCCGGCTTGAGTCAGCCTCTCGGGTCTGCCGGCTCCTCCGCGCATCAGCTGGGTGGTGGCAGGGCGTCCTCACGCCCCTTCGGAGCTCACGTTGGAGGGCCTGGAGATTAGGTTCGTCTGTCCTTCCATTTCTGAGCCCTGGAGCCTGGCGCTCTGAGAACTCCCCACAGATGCTCTGTGCCTCAGGGCTCGGTGGCCCCAGCCTGTCTCCACGGGACAACCCTAAGGGGGAGAGGGGACCACGAGGTCCAGCCTTCCAGTCTGCGTGTCGCACCCCAGGACCACCCCGCTCCCGGCCCACCCTGGCCTGAGCCTGCTCAGCACAGGCCTCTCCCCAAGGAACCAACCGTCTTGGCGGGGGCCTCACTAACCGCAGCCCATCTGGGGCCAGGGCGGGGTGGCCCAGGGCGGGGAGGCCTCTGTCTTATTGTCTTCAGACACCAGCTGCGGAGATCGGAATCCCAGACAGCAGAGAGAGGCCCCTGCAGCCCCCTGGAGCAAGGCCAAACCCTGAGCTTCTTCCCGGGAAAGGTCCATCTCGGAGCCCCCCACCTCCTCCCTGTCCCCACCGCCACTCCACGCCAGGCACCTGGCTTCCCACCAGCTGAGGATGGGCCCCAGAACAAACTCAGCAGAGGCAGGCAGGGGGCTCCCTCACCACTCCCCCCAAACCTCAGGGCACTGCCAGGCTCGATCCAGAGGTCTGACGCACATAACGATCCCACCCACCCTGCTGCCTTTATACAAAGAAAAGTCTCAGAACAATATGGCCCATGTCCTGGCACGGCAAGCTAAACTAAAAGAAACAGTAGGCCAGAGCTCAGGAGTCCTGGATTCTGCCACTGAGTCACTGTTCCTGAGTCATCTGACCACCAGTGGTCCTCCTCTTATTATCAAATGAGAGGACCAGATGATCCTTCCCGGCACTAACATTCTATATCCCTATGATCATCCTCTTAGATGGTAAGATATGCAACACATCAGGGTTTCCCTTTCTGCCTTGGCTGCCGGGAAGCTCAAGGTTGAAATTTGTGCTCGGTGGCAACTAGGATTCTTAGCCTAGGTGTTTGACATAATTATCTTCCTATTTCACGGACGTTGTTCTTGTTCTAAGATGAAAATGATAAATCATGAATTGTAAGCTGCCTCAACTCCTTTTTAGAAGTAGGCATAAATTGTGTGTGTGTGTGTGTGTGTGTGTGTGCACTCGCACACACGTGTACAGAGGGGACGCTCTGTTTTAGCTGTATCATGGTACGTGAAAAATGTCCTATGTGCCCCAGTGTCATTTCCATGTTTCGTACTATAGGAGCCATCCTTCCTCCGATACTGAGTGGATTCTACGCCTGGGCACTCCCAGCCGTTTGTCAGGAACACATACTACACGGAAGACGAACTGGTCCAACCCTCACTGACACGGTGCCTACAACTGGCCTCTCCCTTCTCCACTGGCTCCTTCAGTTCCTTGCAATCCACTGGCAGAGCTGAGGCCCGATTCTGGGGTTCCCGTCCAGACTCTGAGGCATATGAGGTCACATGGTGGCTTATCTTGATTCAAATAAGATAGTTGGGGTGTGAAGGTTTCTAGAATCACAGTAAAGCCTCCACTGCCCCGTCTTCCTTCCCCAGCCATTCACCAGGCACTGGGCAGGACTAAAAGGGGCAGCCGGACCCGGGGAACTTGTGGCTCAAAACCTGACTTTTCAGTCACTTTGGGTACGTGCAGTTTCTGGATGGCTACATATTTACGGTGACTGCCGGTCCTTTTTCATAATATCCATTTCCAATGAAAACGTTTCTGGACTGTGTTAAGGATGCCTCTGCCTGATTAAACAGAACGTGATTGAGACCGATGAACCTTTAACTGATGCCTTGGAAACACTCTGGGGAAGGTTCTTTGGTGAACTGATGCAGCAGGGGGCGCCCTTGGGGCCTGCTGATGAGGGAAGGCTCTTTGTCCTGGCACTGAACCCACTTCTGAGCTGAGCCCAGCCCAGCTGAGCCGTCCCGCCTTAAAAAAAAAAAAGCCAGACTGCTCGTCGTCGCTGTCAGGCCGTGGACTTCCCCAGCCCACGGGAGGGACAAAAACTGTCTGACAATACGTTATTTGCCATTTCTAACAGGCTCTGGGGTGGAAAAGCTGACCGAGCATGACATTTATTTGTGTGAAGCTGAAGCCTGAGCTTCAGTGCAGGGATTTTGTCAGCCATGTTTTGGGGCCTCAGAGGTTTTTGCTTCCTCTCCGGTTCTTTTCTTGCTGTAACTTCATGCAAGGAGGGAGGACACACCTCTCTGGACAAAGGAGGTCCACCGATCCACGAATATGTCTTGTTTGCCCTTGTTGCTGTGAGTTCAGCCTTCTCTAATTGGTAGGGGCGCAGGGATGAACAGCCAGACAGTACCTGCCCCCAGGAGCCCACAGTGTAGTGGGAGGAGACAAACAGATAAGACAGTTTAAGCCGCTCGTAAATTCTCACAAAACAGGGTGATGTGGTAGAAGGTGACCCGGCTCGTGTCGTGTGGGTTTGGGATGCGTTGGGTTGTGTTGCATCGAGTGTTGGTTTGGGTAATGTTGTGTTAGGTTGCGTCCTGTTGGGTAGTGTTGAGTCGTGTCGGGTTCTGCCGGGCTGGGCTGCGCTGGGCTGGCTGTGCTGTTTGGGTTCTGCTGGGCGGGGCTGGGCGGGGTTGGGTGTTTTGGCGGCTGGATGGTGGTAGAGGGCTACCGCTTTAGCCACGGCCGTCAGGAAGACTTCACAGAGAAGGTTACTGAGTTGGGAGCTGAAAGATGGATGAGGAGGCAGCCAGGCTGTTGTCTGCGTCTGCCCATTGGAATGCCGTAGCTGTCTTCGGGTCCTAAGAGACAGGCCTTCGAGAGCAGACACGGGTCACCTCCTTTGTGAAAAGGCCTGGATGCTCACACCACACAGGGCCCAGAAACACAGCTAACAGGCTTCCTGGCCTCCACTGGGGACTCCCCTTCTGCCCCTGCTCCCGCCAGGGCAAGAGGCCCGGTATTCAGGTGGACAAAAGCAGCCTTGCTCCGGTCGAAGCAGGGGCGTGAGGGGCGGGTTCTCCTTGGACTGAGATAAAGAAAACCCTGGTGTGGCTGAGGGACAGTCAGGCGGCCCCAGCTTGGGCCACCGGCCCAAGGGCAGGCCCCGCTCTCCCACCCTCTCCCCGGGCGCCCTCACTGACCTGCACGCGGGCCTCGGTGAGGTCTGTCCTCATGGCCAGCTGCTCCCGTGCGTACACGTCGGGGTAGTGGGTCTTCTGGAAGACCTTTTCCAGCTCCTCCAGCTGGTAGCTGGTGAAGGTGGTTCGGTTCCGCCGCTTCTTACCCTTGTTGCTCTCTGAGTCGGCCTTATCCAGCGGGCTGGGGAGGTCGGCACTGGCCCGGTCCTGGGTCCCCTTCACCCCGGCCTCCTTCACACTGAGGTAGCTGCTGTCCATCCCCACGGTGTCAGAGTCAGGCGGTAACTCTGGCTCACCCAGCGAGCTCTCTTTGGCTGGGGGGTGGGGAGGGGAACAAAGTCAGAAACCAATGGCTGAGCCGAGCGAGAGGAGAGGGAGGGACGGGAAGAGCCATCCCCTGCCACCTGCCCCGTCTCAGAGTCACACGGGATGTGAGGTCAGGAGGCCTGGGTTCTAATCCTGGCTCGCCATCAAAGTGCTGTGTGACCTCGGGCAAGTCCTTTTCCCTCTCTGAGGGAGCCTCTGTGCCGTCAGCTCAGAACGGACCCCTTTCAGCACCGATGTAACATGACTCTGGTCAGCCAATCTGATCTCTCAGATCTTTAATCCCCGTCCCCCACTGGCCCTGGGCTCTCCCTTCTAGAAGGATCCCCTTTGCCACAACTCTGCTTTGGGCATCGAGAATGCCGACCCAGTGCCTCAGACTCCCAGGGCAGGGAAATCTCATGCAGCAGCCGTGTCTGGCCCAACGGGGCAGGGGCAGAGAGGAGGGCAGTGTCGAGGCAGACAGGAATGGCCCTCCTCTCCTGGCCTGGTCCTGTTTGGGCTCAGCAGGAGCTGTGGAGACCCCTTCCCTCCCACCAAGAATCCAGCCTGGAGGGGGGGGGGGGTCACACTCTTGCCCTCTGCAGGTTTCACCTATTGTCCTCACAGGGTCCTGCCTGCTCCAGGCAAGTGCTGCATGTACTGGGGACACTGGGAGGACACCCGCATCCCCAGGATGCTGCCGTGTGCGCCCCAGTAGATTTAGACGAAGCTCTCCGCCTGGGCCCACAGCCATCGCCATCTGACGGAATGGGGCTCTGCTGGTGGATTCCTAGACGCCCAGAGCTGAAAAGGACCAGTCGACCTATGTAAGTCAAGGATAAGGAGGCGGAGGCCAGAGGGGACAGTGGGGCGGGGAGTAACTTGTCCACGTCCAGATGGCCCAGTTAGCACCCTGGGCGGACATACTCAGAGTCAAGTTTAGAGCAGGGGCTCCGGAGCCAGTGGAAGGAGTGAATCCCACATGTACCTCTCTCCAGCTGTGTGCTTTCGACAGCTCACTTAACGTCTTTGTGCCTCGGTTTCCCCCTCTATGAAACGGGAATGAAAATATCTGTAGGATCCTCCTCACGGGGTAGTGTGGGGTTAAGGAGGCCGACATGCAGAGCCCTCGGCACAGTCCCAGCTTCTGGAGGTTTCTGCCGGGGTTGTTATTCCCGGTTCCGCTATGGTCTTCGGGGCGGCAGAGGACTCAGCCCCGAGAAGCCCTCGCGGCGGGCAGGCCCCCCGCCCCGCGCGTCTGAGTGCAGGAGCGTGTGCAGGCGCTGGCCCGGCATCAGGAGACCCGTGTGAGCCCTCCTCTGAGCCACACTCCCCTGCCTGGGACTCTTGCGGGTAAGATGAGGCACCAGACGCCAAGTACAGATTAATAAGGGGGAGCACGTGAGAGGGCCTCCCACGTACCAGCTGACTGGCACAAGCACGTTTGGTGGGTGTGGGCACCTCTTTCGGGAACAGGTCCAAGCCGTGGGCGTGACGTGCCGGGACACTGCCTCTAGCTCAGGTCTCCTGACTCCATCCATATCCTGGGGGCTGAGGCGTCAGGGCGGCTCTCCTCCCTAGCTTTCTGTGTGCCCTGAGGGCTCTCAACGCTGGGAAGGTGAGAGGGACATTTGCCTGCCGTCCCCACCTCTCTCTCCACAGCTCCGATGAAGGGGGTGGAGGTGAGTGCCCACAATGGACCTGAAGCAGTGTCGGGAGGCCATTCCTGAGGCCACTGACAGCGCCGAGGCCACGGTGGGGGGACGGCCCACGGGCATCACGCATGACACCCATGTGAGCCTGGGCACACGCAGACTGCCACGGCTTCGGTGACAATATTATGCAAACTGCAACTGGCAGCCAGGCCAAGAGCTTTCAGCAAAGATATTTATCTTCCTGGCAGACAAACAAGTTTTATGTTTTGGGTTTTTTTTTTTTTTTTTTTTTTTTTTAGAGAAGAAATCCCACCCAGCCTCACCAAAAATAAACATCTCTGTTATGCAATTTCCTGGAGGCCAGACTGGGGGCGGGGGGGGGGGGGGGCAGACCCTGCCCCTCCCGCCCCAGCACTGATCTCCAGGCTCCATCCCATGACCCCACAGACCCTAAGAGTGTCCTCTGGCATCCAGCCTGGGACTGGGACCACCCCGCACAACAAGAGGGGCCGGGCTGCACATGTCACAGAAACCGAGGGCTGTAGGGACCAGCCCAAACTCCTAGTTTTAACTGGGGGAGGAGGCTAGTGCAGGGAGAGAGAAAGGGAGGGAGAGAGAGGGCAGGGAATGTGTGTTAATTAGTGAGCCCCTAGCTCATGGGTCAGTCCTCTACTCCTACCCTCCTACCCTGTGGGCTCAGGGCCTCTTCCCAGGGAGAGAGGGGGAGGGCCAGAGGGATCAGGGAGCTCTCATCATCAAGGAGTCCTGCTGGCTCATCCTGGGGGGCAGAAGGACCAGCCTCTGAGGATGAGGAGGGAAAGACGCAGCGTCTGAGAGAAGGCCCTTCGTGTCGACCTAGTTCTAGGCTTAGCCAGTGGGGAGGCAGCAGAGAACAGCCAGTCTTCTATGGCGAGAAGTAAGGATCTAGTTTCTGGTACCTCCAGCCACCCACTGAGCCCGAGCGAGTCGGGGTGAAATGAGACAGCACGGTGTGCACAAAGACCACCGGGCCAAGAGTTGGGAGATCAGCTCTCGTTTCCAGCTCTACCACCATCTGCCCCGGCCCGCAGATGACATCTCTCAGAGTCTCAGAGTCTCTTCTGCAAAAGGGAGCAGCCGTGCCCCGTCTGGAGTGGGGGGAGGAGACAGGGGTGTGTCACTGCTTCAGCCCGGTGGAGTATCCGCCCTGCCTCAGTCACCATCGGGACCCTCTCTTAGGATCTGAGAAGAGGGGAGAAGGAAGAGGAACCTGTCTGTGTCCAGGCAAACTGTGGCCAACTGGAAAGGCCCAGAGATGGACGGGATTCTGGCAAACGGATGTTCTGGCTTCTCAGAGAAGAGGGAAGCAAGCTGTCTAACCTCAGTCTTCACCGTTGATCATTTTGCTCTACGTTGGAGGCTGGGTCTCTAATTCAGATAACAAAGAATAATTCGCCAGGGTCTGGTGGCCCATCCAGCTGGTCAGAATGACAAGCCAAGGCTCTTTCAGGCACTCAGTCCACAGATCCCAGACGGGCTGTGGTGGCAGGGAGCTCACTGCCATCAGGACAGCTGGGCCGTTCATCCCGAGGTCCGGCCAATGTCTGTCTCTTAGACATAGGGCTTATTGGTCCTGGCTCCAACTACCCAGGGCCCTTCCCAGAGACAGCGGCCACACCTCCCAGAGTCTTCTGCCCTCCTGGCTAAACAACTGTGGTTTCCACCACTATTCCTCAGGTGGCCCCAAGTTTAACAAGACTGTTTGAGACAGCTGGGCCCCAGGGAGGGGCTGGGTGATGGTGCTGGACCCTGGGGCAAAGCCAGCAGATTGCTCTCCAACTAGATGATCCTGAGGAGCTAGGTGGCGAGTCAGCTGGGTGGCCCAAGACAAGCTTGCCCTGCAGTGCCCTCGACAAGACAGTCCCTGAAAACAGAGGACCCCACTGCTCATGCTGAATGAGTCTTGACTAAAGGTCACCTCCTTGTTCCTCTCCATCGTACCTCCAGCCACCTGCCTGGAATGCCCTTCCTTCCAGCTGACCTCCAAGATCCAGTTGAGCACCAGCTCCTCCAGGAAGTCCTCCCAGACTGCAACAACCATACAGACCCCTCTGTCCTCTGCTCAGCCTCTCCAGTTACTGCTTGTGTTTCTGACTGGTATACAATCCTCCCCCAGGGTTGGAACCTCATGTCATTGACCTTGGGCTTAACCCAGGGTGGGGCAGATGGCAGACGCGCAGTGAGAAGCTGCTGAAGGATAAAGAACAAATTCCAATAACCAAATACTACTGAGCTCTCACTCTGTCCAGCTGCCTCCACGTGCCTACTGTGTGCAGCTACGTGCCCTATCGGTCCAGGCAGAAAGCATTTGTTGAACAAATAAATGGATCAATTCCTCCTGCTAGACAAGGAGGAGAAAGGTGGATAGGATCCGTGGAAAAGAGGCTTGCAATCACTAATGTCTCCGTGAACAGCTGACAGCTGCAACAATGGGGGGAGACGAGTCGAGGAAGGGGGGAGGGGAGAAGACCAACGCAGACATTGAAGGGTGTCTCCGTGTGGGGGCAAGAGGGAAACAGGGGGTGCCAGGGACGCAGAAGGAGAAGCAAAGAGTTGGGATTCATGGAAGGGGCTCTAGGATTTAAACGTCCAGGAAACCCAGTCCAAGATCTTCTGGGAGTCGGCTTCATACCCACCATGTTGCCACACTGGGGAAAGGCCACTGGGAGACTCTCGGCTTGCCCTGCTTCTGGGCCAGCCTTCTTCAGGCCGCAGCACTGGCACTGCATGGGGCTGAGAAGCAGCAGGACCCCCCGCCCCTTGGTCTAAGCCACGCTCCTGCAGGTCTGGCTTCTCCCCTGCCCTTCCTTCCACACGGACTCGGGACAGGCGCCATGTAGACGCCCCTCCCATAGTGCGGAGGGGTCCTCAAGACGGTTTGGTCCCAGTCTCTGGGGCCCAAGACAATACAATCCCAAGCTGCAGCTTCCCAGTGGAATGTCTTGATCTGGATATAAGCCCCCGACCACCCAACGGAATCAAGTAATGTGCACACATAAAACATCAACAGCAGTCAGTGCCTGCCCCACCGGGGGTATGCATGCAATGGCGATGGCGGCCATGATGGCACGGCATCCCTTCAAACAATCCCGGGTAAATATTTCCAGCAACCACTTCTCATGAAGTGGAAGCATATGGTTCAAGGATATACTCTTTTTTTAAGTTTATTTATTTATTTTGAGAAAGAGAGAGGGAGAAAGTGTGCACAAGTGGGAAAGGGGCAGAGAGAGAGAGAG
This sequence comes from Panthera tigris, assembly GCF_018350195.1. Classification (NCBI taxonomy): domain Eukaryota; kingdom Metazoa; phylum Chordata; class Mammalia; order Carnivora; family Felidae; genus Panthera; species Panthera tigris. Next base: position 95,842,616 of record NC_056669.1, read on the forward strand.
GGAGAGAGGGAGAGAGCGAGACAGAACCCCAAGCAAGCTCCGCCCCACCAGAGCCCGATGCAGGGCTTGAACCCACAAACCGTGAGATCATGACCTGAGCTGAAGTCAATGGCTTAACCAACCTAGCCACCCGGGCGCCCCCAAAGGGGGTCTTAATCAGGAGCCACAGAAGGCCCTCCAACTTCTGCCCGAACTCCAAGAAATGCAAGAAATAGAAATTCTCTCTTCACTCCCTCACCCTCTGCTCATTGTCCCCGTTCAACCCAGTGGCGTCACTCTAGCCTAGTCTAACCTTTTTTTGATATGAAAGTCCTTGGGAGATTTCCAAAGGTGACTGTGCTTTCTTTTTTTTCATGGCTAGGATCACAAGAGAATGTACTTCTGAAGCCACTTGCGGGAGGGTGCGGAGGCCTCTCTGCGTGCATTCTTTCTGCGTGCAGGGACGTGCCCCCTTGGGCCCGTGGCACGAGCCTGCCGCTGGGAATGGGTGTGGGGAACATATGTGTCATTGCCTGCGGACGGGTCTATGGATGGGCAGGCTTGTGGGGTTGCGTGCAGGCCCCCAAGTAGGATGCATGCTGTGGTGCACGGGGATTTGGGTGAGTGACCGTCACTCGGCAGATACACGTGGGTGGGTATGGACACGGGAGGGGTTTGTGTAGCTGTGCACAGGCCCGTGCATATGGAGCGTATGTCTAAGGGGCCTGAGTAATTTTATCCTCCATGGTTTTGATTACATCTATTTTTCCTCCAAACATCTGCTTCGTGGGGGACACGCCGCTCTCTCTGTTCTCGGGTGAGCTGGCCTCGCACACCCTGTGGCAGAGTGCACAGCGCCGATGTAATCTCCTTAAACAAAACAGGCCAGCGTGAGGCCCTTTCATGCTATTTAAAGGGCACTGACTAAACCTACCGCTGTCCAAACAGTCGTGTGGGGGTAGGGGCGAAGGTTAAAGGTTAGCCATTGATCACATCCCCGGTCCACCTCATCTGCCACTGGGCTCTGTCTTGAGCTCAGCCTGGATGTCCCTTGTCTAGTTCCAGGCTCAATAAATAACGCCGAAGGGGCCGCAGTAACTGGGGTGACGCTTCAGGGAACGCGCAGTGAGCCGATACCTGTGCTCACCAGGGACAGGCAGACGTGTCCAGGAGCTGCCCATCTGCAGAGGACGGGGGGGGGGGGGGAATGGAAGTTCAGGTGCCTGGGCCAGCCACCCGCAGGGGACGTGGGCATCCCTGTCCACCAACACAAGCCCTCCAAATGCTTCTTGAAACAAAGAAAGTTCAAGAAACTAACACAGACCCCGGGAGGCTAAGGAGACCTGAGGACTAAATGTGGTGTCCCGGATAGGGTCCTGGAACCGTAAAAGGACGTTGGGAAAAAAACTTGTGAAATCTGAATAAAGCGCGGGGTTTAGTTGACAGAGATGCAAAAAGAAAAAAAAAAAAAGTGGACAAAACACCTAAGTACACGCTTCACCCAAGAAGACAGGCAGCAAAAAAGCAGGAGAAAACGCCCTTGACGTGTTACCCACCACGGAAATGAAAATGCAGCCACAATGGGATATTGCTACACACCTATTGCAATACGAGTGGAAAACCTGGCGACACCGGGTGATGACGAGGACAGGGAGCAATGGCAAGTGTCCCACGTGACCCACCGGCAGGAAAACAGGGCAGCAGCTACGTAATCAAACACACACTCCCCACGTGACCCAGCAACTCCACTGCGAGGCACTGACCCGCAAGACATGAGGACTTATTTTCTGGGGAAAAACACCAAACCTGCAGGCAAATGTTTATAGCAGCTTGGGTCCTAATCACCCCAAACTGGAAACAACCCACATGTCCTTCAACAGGTGACTGGATAAGCAAACTGGAACAGTCACGCAACAGGATGCTACTCAGAGATAAAGGGAATGAACTATTACGCAGACAATTGCAGGCGAGACTCTCAAAAGCAGCGTAAGGGTCCGTAAAAGAAGACAGACTCAAAATTTACATATGTATGACTCCACTTATTTATCATATGACACTCTGGGAAAGACAACGGGATCAGGATGGAGAACAGATCACCGGTTGCTAGGGGCTGAGGAGGGGGAGGGCTTGACCATAAAGGGCTGGTGTGTGGACTTATCCGGCACCCCAGTCGTCGTGGTGAATACGTGGGTCATGCACAGGAATGTGTTAAAATTCATAAAGCTATACAGCCCCAAATTTGAATTTTGCAGCATATTATTTCTTAAATGAAAGATATGTAAACTATAGGGAAAATACAAAACTGTGTTTACATATACTAAAGAAAAACTAATAAAAAGTTTGTATGTCTTTCCCCAGAAATCTCACTCCCCAGGAATTTATCCTAAAGAAACGATTATGGATGGGCACAAGGAATCAGCTAGGGAGAGAGTTCATCATGGCATCATTACACAGAAAAACCAAAATGACCAATTACTGGACAGTAATAGGAGATTGATTGGTTAAATAAAGATTGATATTTCCATAAATAGAAGATCCTCCCTGATAGTCTTTATTCGGCAAACTGTTTCCTTTTTGGCGTTTAGCACACATTGTTATGTATCTATTTGGGATTTTTCTCTTCGCTTATTGTCTCTCTCTGCCTTCCGGTAAAACAGGGAGTATATCTGAATAGGTTTCCTTTGTTTACCCTTGTCTAATGCCTACTACTGTGGCTTGAATATAGTAGGTATTCAATAAACATTTGATGAGCAAATGAATGAAACAGATATTACAAAAGAATAGCATTTTAGTATCCAGAAAGATGTTTGAGTTGTGGTAAGTAAATCTCATCTTTGAAAAAAGTGGAGGAGGGGGGGAGTACCTGTCTTTAGAAAATTCTGGAAGTTTCCAGAGCTGGGAATGCAGGTATATGGGTTGATTTTGTTCATTATTTATTTATTTATTTATTTTTGGTGTGAATAAAATTTTTTAAGCTTATTTATTTATTTTGAGAGAGCACGCATGCAAGCACGTGCGTGAGAGCGGGGGAGGGGCAGAGAGAGAGGGAGACAGAGTCCCAAGCAGCCTCCACGCTGTCAGCGCAGAGCCCAACTCGGGGCTCAGTCCCACAAACTGAGGACATGACCTGAGCCGAAATCAAGAGTTGGAGGCTTAACCGACTGAGCCACCCAGGTGCCCCTGAATTGATTTTCTGTTTGTTCTACCATAGACAAGAATTGCTCTTATCATTTTAAGATGCTGTTTGAAAGCGGCGATTAGATCTCGAATGATGCCTGCTTTGCTAGGGTGCTGGACTCTACTGTGAGATTTGGGGAGATAAGAGCATTGGGTGTAGGGGTGGGGTGGGGGTGGAGGAAGGGTAGGGATGCTTCAGAGAACAGCCCCCTTTGTGGTGGGGGATTGGCTCCTGTCCTCACAAACGGGGGCCCCTATGACTCTGACATACTGGAAGCTTTCAGGCCACAGGCTTAAGTTCACCTCTTAATGGCTTTCTCTGCCTTCAGGCCCACAACCCTCAAATACAACCAGACAGGCTGTGTAAAACACACACGTCTGATTGTACGTTGACCCTCTCGAAAGGCTTTCACCGGTCCCCAGAGCTCACGCTGGGACTGCCAAGGAAAATAATACAGGGTGCTCAGTTAAATTGAATTTCACAGAAACAACAAACAATTTTTAGTATAAGTATGTCCGAAATATTGCATGGGAAATACTTGTAGTAAAATTGATTCATTGTTTATTCGAAATTCAAATTTAACTGAGCGTCCTGGTTTTATGGTTAGCTTTTTTTTTCTTTTTCTTTTTTTGCTAAATCTGCCAGCCCTACAAATCAGGCTTACCGTGGCCTTCAGGATTCCCAGGCGGAACTGACCCCTGCCTGCTTCACAAACTTACATCTTCCCGCCCCCTCCACCTCACCTCCAGCCCCATAGACCCGCTTTCACCCCCACAGCGTGTGCGCGCGCACGCGCGCGCGCACACACACACAAACACACGCGAGCGGCTTCGGGTCTCCGCATTTCTGTCTGCTCCCTTCCTGCTCCCTGGTACGTCCTGGCCCCCCTACATCAGCCCTCCTGCTAGCACCTGCATATCTTTCTCCATAACTTCTGTGGCCTTTTTTCTCATCACACAGAATAATCTGTGTCCCAGATGGAAAAATGTTAAGAATCAATAAGCTAAGTGAAGATAAGCCAAGAGAAGAAAACCACACACACACACACACACACACACGGACACAATATTTCATAAACTTTTTTTAACCTAACACCATATTCTGTACATCTTTCCATGCTATCCCATATTCTTTTACCACATCATTTTTTTGAAGTTCATTGATTTATTTTGAGAGAGACAGAGGGAGCACGAGCAGGGGAGGGGCAGAGAGAGAGAGAGGGAGAGTCCCAAGCAGGCTCTGCGCGCTCAGCACAGAGCCCGATGTGGGGCTCAAACTCATGAAACTGTGAGATCATGAACTGAGCCGAGATCAAGAGTCAGAGGCTTAACTGACTGAGCCGCCCAGGCCCCGCTACCACATCATTTTAAAAAATTTAAAAAACAATTTTTTTTTTTTTTGAGAGAGACAGAGTGCGAGTGGGAGAGGGGCAGAGAGAGAGGGAGACACAGAATCCAAAGCAGGCTCCAAGTTCTAAGCTGTCAGCACAGAGCCTGCCGTGGGGCTCGAACTCACAAACTGTGGGATCATGATCTGAGCTGAAGTCGGATGGTTAACTGAGCCACTCAGGCGCCCTACATCATTTTTATGTATCATTTTTAATGACTACATATTATCCCATCACAGGGACAAATTCTATTTAGTCAATCTCCTACTGCTGGGCACCCGGGCTTCTGATGGTTTGAAACTACAATAGGCCTGTGATGAACATCCTTGCTGTTCAATCCCTACATTATGGTGATTATGTTAGAAGCTCTAAGAACTAGAAAAACTGAATTAGATCACATTCACATTTGAAGGTCTCTGATAAACATGGCCAAACATCTTTCCAAAGACATGCCACGTTCCTCAGCAGCTAGAATGCCTATTGCTTCAGGGCCAGTGCCAGTCATAGTGTTTTAAAAATCTTTGCCAGTTTTGGGGGCGCCTGGGTAGCTCAGTGAGTTCGAGTCTGGCATCAGGCTCTGAGCACGGAGCCTGCTTGGGATTCTGTCTCTCCTTCTCTCTGCCCCTCCCCTGCTTGTGCGGGCATGCACGCTCGCTCTCTCTCTCTCTCTCTCTCTCTCTCAAAAAAATAAACTCAAAAAAAAAAAAATCTTTGCCAGTGTGATAAATGAAAGTGAGATCTGTTTTGAACTGACCTTTTCTATTACTAGTGAAGTTAAATCTTGTATTAGATTCCTTCTTTTGTGAATTGCGTCTACTGGACTTCCAAGGTTCGGTGCAAGGGGGACCCCTTCTTCCCCCCCAACCCCGGGCTGGGCTTACCCCTTGAACACTGAATTCTCTGCTTTCACGTGCTTGTGTGTGGGAGTGTCCCCCCCAGTTGAGTGTGAGTAGTTCAGAGCGGGGCCTCCCTGATGCCCTGCTGGGGTCTGAGCCGGGCATGGGCTCCTTCTGCCTTGGGTGGCTCTGTCTGTCCTCCTGAGGGTGGCCAAGGGCACCTGTAGCAAACATTGCTGTATGGATGAGGTGGCTGTGGCATGGGAGTGGGAGAGGGGGCCCAAAAGCCCACGTGGCCGCAGGGCAGGGCGTGAAGGACCAAAGGTGGCCCTGTTGCTGCTATGACCCTGCACAAACCTTCTGGCTTCTGTTTCCTCGGTTCAACAAGTACAGCCCGGATCCCCGCCAGGGACTGGGGAAGGGGTTACCATGGGAAACCACAACTGAGGACTCAACAGAGCCCCGGACACGATGGTCAACCACAGGGCGGGTTCCCTGGCCCCTGCCTGCCCAAAGGTTCTAGAGCCCCACTCCCAGCTGACCAGGATCAAGGCTGCAGTTGCCCATCTTGCCACCAGGAGGCACTGCAGTCACAATTAAGTTCCTCAGGGCGGATGGTGGTCCCCAGGGCCCCAGGCCCTGATGAGGTTTCTAGAAGTTTGTTTGAAGGCTGAGGTCCAACCTGGGAGGGTTTGCAAACAAGCAGTTATTCAGTCCTACTATGTGTCTGCCACTGTCCTAGAACTGCAAGGGACACCGAGATGAGGGAGGTGGGTCTCTGCCCTTCCCCACAGAGCTCATTCCTCCCCCAGTTCTAGGAGTTTCCACATTGACTGATTTCAACCCCCTCAAAACTCCCACAGGGTGGCTCTCCTGAACATCCTCACTCTACAGATGGGCGAACTGAGGCTCAGAGAGAAAGGACTCACTGAATGTCACCAGCAACTGAGTGGCAGGCCCGACCTGAGATATTTTTATTCCCCAAAATTGTGGGGAGTCCCTGGGGAATCCCTGGTCCTCCAGCTGCTTGCAAATGAGCCGGACCAACGCCCCCCACGACCTCCGGTATTTTCTCCCGGTTGGCTTTCTATGTTGCCAACCCCTCTGTGGGTTCTTCGTGGGGGGAGGGGGCATCAGCAGAGGCAGGGGCTGCAACCCCTCCACCATCGCCCCCCCCCTTAGAAGCTCTCTCTGTCCTTCCCACATGGGGTGGAGGTGGTCCTTTTCGGGGCCAGAGGACGGAGGGCGTTTCCCAGAGCCAAGGAAGGAAAAGAAACTAGCAGCACGCTCACTGAAATCCAGCAACTGTGGGCTTTGTGCTTTGCCCAGGACCAGGACGTCCGTCACGCCTCCACGGCTGTGCAATAACTGTGTGAAATACCCCCAGAAACCAAGGCGGGGGGAGCCAATGACTTGTCTGAGAACGTACGAGAGGTGGGAGGCTTAAGGTTTGAACCTCAGCCTGGGGCATTTTCCGTGCACCGTCCTAAGGCAGAGGCCCCGTGAGGGGCTGGGATGGGGCAGCCGGGAGACAGGGTCAAGAGCAAGGAACAAGGCTGGGAGTCTCAGGAAGTGGCCCCTCTCAGACGTCTCTGCAGCGGGCCCCTGGGTGTCCCGCCTTCAGTGCCGGCCCTGACAGAACTCCATCGAACATCCGCAGCACAGAAGGAAACAACACGTACACGTGCACCTGCATATAAGCCAGTAGGTGCATGTACAGACGAGAGCCTGCAAGAGACCTTGAGAAGAGCATAAATACGGCAAAAGGTGAACCGGGGACTCGGGTAATGGAATCTGGGCATTCTTCGTACTCCGCTCGTAACTTGGCTCTAAGTCTGAAACTGTGTCCAAATAAAAAGGTTTTAAAAAGAAGTATGTGAATAGTGCTGTACTGTATATTTGCAAGTCACCCGAGAGTAGATCTCAGAAGTTCTCACCCCAAGAAAAAGACTTTTTGTAACTATGGAAGGTGACGGATGTTACCTAGATTTATTGCAGTGGTCATTTTGCAACACATCCAAACATCAAATCATTACATTGTGCACCTGAAACTAATATGTTATATGTTAATTAGACCTCAACTAATAAAAATCTTTTTAATTTTTGTAATGTTTATTTATTTTTGAGAGAGAGAGACAGAGACAGAGTGCAAGCAGGGGAGGGGCAGAGAGAGAGGGAGACACAGAATCCGAAACAGGCTCCAGGCTCTGAGCTGTCAGCACGGGGCCCGACGTGGGGCTCGAACTCACGAACTGCGAGATCATGACCTGAGCTGAAGTCAGGCATTTAACCGGCTGAGCCACCCAGGCACTCCTCAATTAAAATTTTTTTAAATAAATAAAAAAAAAAAGATTAGTATTTCAAAAAAAGAAGCATGTGGGTATGAATGGGAAGAAGCCGCTTTATGCAGGAATCCCTGCTCTGAAGCCGGTGTTAGTAGTAATTTGAACAGGGGCCTGTACTGGAGTGTAGTTAACAGCCACTGCCATCCACAGCCTTCACAAATGCACCTGCGCGCCGATATCAAAATCACAAGGCGGGGGCGCCTGGGTGGCTCAGTCGGTTGAGTCTCCAACTCTTGATTTTGGCTCAGGTCATGATCCCACAGTTCGTGAGTTCGAGCCTAGTTCCCCAGGGTCAGGGGATCTAGCCCTGCATGGGGCTCCGGGCTGAGTGTGGCTCCTGCTTAAGATTCTCTCTCTCTCTTCTGCTTGTGTGCACTATCTCTCTCTCTCTCAAATAATAAAAAAAAAAAAAATCACAAGGCGGATGCCAGCTCTGGGAACGAACCTTGCTTTCCCAGCCTTTTGAAAACCCTCATCAGAAGTGACTGATGACCCAATCGGAACACATGATGCTTCCAGCAGCATTTCTAAGAGGTACTTTATTTTTTGAGGCCATTATAATGTCAGCTTTCTTACAATTAGAGTGAGTGAAGTTTCCTATATCAAAAAAAAAAAAAAAAAGGAATTATAAGAAAGCCACTGACAATAGCCCAGACATGGGAGCAAGTCATTGTCCACGGCAGATGAATGGATGAGCCAACTGTGATCTATCCGTACAACGGAGTATTACTCAGCCTTAAAAAGGAAGGAAATTCTGACCTATGCTACAATATGGGCACGGCTTGAGGACATGCTGACAAAGACAGTCACAAAAAGGCCCCACTCAGATGAGGTACCTAGAGCGGTCAAGTTCACAGAGACAGAAAGTCGTTGGTGGTTGCCAGGGGCTGGCAGGGGGATGGGAAGTTAGCGGTTAACGGGTATAGGATCTCGGTTTTCCGGTTTTCCGAGATGAGAAGAACTCTAGAGATGGATGTGGTGATGGTTGTACAACCTTTTACTGTATTTAATACCACTGGACTATGCAGTGGTATGTTCACTGTACTTCAATTAAAAAAAGTGAAGGTGGTAAATGTCATGTGATGTGTGCTTTATCGCAATGAAACGAATTGGAAGAAGGAAAGAAAGTGCACAAGCCAGTGTCCCTTGGGGCCCTTGTCCTGGCTTCAGCCCGCTGTCTCCAGGGCTAGGTCCCTTCCACCTCCCAGCCTACACCCCCAAATTCTTTTCCGCATCCTCTCCTGACGCTGTGTCTGGGTTTGCATCCGCTCACACCCTCGCTCCTTGGTTCACTCGGGCGTCCGTTCATCAAGCACTTCCCTTTGGTCACAGCCTCATGGAGGGGACAGGCAAGTAATAGCGGTCAACTGTCCCAGGGCCTGAAGTGCAAGAGTACTGTGTCCCGGGCACAGCGGGGTCTACAATGAGGAGTGGTCAGTTCTGCTTGAAAAAGTCAGGGGAGTCTTCAGTGGTGGCATGGGCTTGAACAGAGTTACTGAAAACCAAAGAAGTCTTGGCAAGACTTTATGGTAAAACAGGACGCCTCCAACGCTCCCAACCATGGAGTCCTAATTACCAAGGAGGAGCCTTAGACAGGGGCCTCCCACCAGGGCTGGTGACAGTAGGGAAAACAGGCACAGACTCCCTTTGAGCAGTGCTGACCCATCCACTATCTCATTTGATTCTCCCAATTCCCGGGAGCTTGGTGTTGTCACCCCCATTTTACAGATAAAGAAACTGAGGTCCTGAGATGTTTAACAACTTGCTCAAGATCACACAGCTGGGGGTCCGGGGGGGGGGGGAGGGTAGAGCTGGGATTGGAACCCAGATGGCCCAGCTCCAAGCCCAGTGTCCTGCCTGGTGCCTCTGAAGGCAGTGATGGGTCGTCTTTCTTACACACACGGGCTTTTGGAGGGAGTGAAGGCAGGCTTCATCCTGTCACCAAAAGACACAACTGAGCCATAGGAGTAATTCCCACCTCAGAGGACTAATCTAAACCGAGTTTTAGGATCACCTTAAAAGCCCCACTTATGATGGAACATTTGGACATCACCTCCTGATATTTACTAGGGTGGGTGGGGGTCTTGACTTCTATCAGAACTCACACCCCCCCCTGGGGCGCCTGGGTGGCTCAGTCAGTTAAGCATCCGACTTTGGCTCAGGTCATGATCTCACGGTCTGTGAGTTCGAGCCCCGCGTCAGGCTCTGTGCTGACAGCTCAGAGCCTGGAGCCTGTTTCAGATTCTGTGTCTCCCTCTCTCTCTGACCCTCCCCTGTTCATGCTCTGCCTCTCTCTGTCTCAAAATAAATAAAAACATTTAAAAAAAAAAAAAAAAAGAACTCACACCCCCTGTTAGCTGCTCCTCAAGGAGACTGGAAGCTCCCCAGCTCCTACCTTCCAGGCCCAGCCCAGGTCTCATCTCCAAGCTCTGCCTCCCATGGCTGGAGGAGATTCTGACACCTTACAGGGGAAGAGGTGCCGGCCGGGGCCGGGTCTGCTGCCGGAGAAGCAGAAGGAGCCTCCCAAACCCACCCCTCACCCTGGCAAGAAGCCTCAGAACTCAGAGACCACACTAGGCCACCCTCTCCCCTACAGGAAGGATACGGAGGTCCCGAGCGATCACACAGCCTGTCAGTGGGAGACTTCTGTCTCCTGATTTCAAGTGGTTTTTCTGCCCATTGCCCCATTCTGCCTCCACCAAAGCATGCGGCCTTGGGCTTGTCCCTAAACACCTCCCACAGAGTCCTCTGAGCCTCTACTCCTCCTCTGTAACAGGGAGAAAGCCCGAATCCGCAGTCTCCCCCACGGAGACACTATAATGGCACTTTCAGACCCAAGGCAGACAAGACAGAGAAGCTTAAATCCTGCACTAGGTGAAATGAAATGAATGAGAAATCGTTGGAGTAGGACAGACTTGATTTCCAATTCCGCCACTTGTTTGATTCGTTCATTCATTCATTCATTCATTCAGCAACATTTCTGGAGCACCAGCTATGTGCAGGCAAAGTTTCAGGTGGTGGAAATACAAAGCCCAACAAAGGCCCCTTTCTTCAAAAGGCCCACCTTCATGAGGGAGGCAGTGGTTATGGTGCAGATTGCTGGACAGAGCAGGGCCATCTAGGCCAGGCGAAGTGGAGGGTGGTATTTTTAGGGAGCAAATCCAGATCTCTCTGTAGGAGGGGCTCTGAGGCAACAATCTGATTGGCGGGGTGTGTTGAAGCTGTGCTTAGTTAGCACTTTTCCTAAGATGAGGAAATGTCAGTTTTCCCTATCAAAGAAATGGAGAGTCTAAGGAAGATTACTGAGGAGGTTCCCAAGCCACCAGGGGCTCTGTCACTGAAGGGTATGACTTAGCTTCTGTGTGCTGTGGTTTCCTCATCTGTAAAGTGGGGCTGAGAACGTCCACATCCCAGAATGTCTGTGAGTTCTGAAGGACGCAGCATGCAAGGATGCATGTATCCCACGATCCCAAGCTGAGTGTTCTTTGTGCCTCCATCAGCGGGAGTCCCCCTGGATAAACTAATTCGGTTATTATTGGGGGTCAAGCTAGGCCAAGGCACCTGCAAGAGCAAAGCAAAGTCACTCAACCTGCAAACGCCCCCTTCCAATCCAATCGCCCGTTTCCCACATACGTAACACTTGACAGCACTGTAAGAATGAGACGTTACACTTAGTTTGTTATATGGTTGCTTAAAACTTCAGTGCGTTTTAAAGAAAAGACGCTTCCATTAAATACATTGTAGCCTAAGGTGCATTTCACCTGGGAGGCATAACCCGGAAAGGAGAACCGTAACTGCAACCACCGCACTGGTGGCAGTGTAATCACAAAGCAGCTGACAAAGTTCAGGTCCGCCGTGAACTCCTTCCAGAATCCTCGCTGCCACCAACGCTCTTGGTGACATCTGGACGACTTGCTTAGGCAGGCACCCCAATGTTTAACTGCTCAAGAATTTCGCAGTGGGAACATCCAGTGCCTTCCACCCATCGTACCATCTGAAAGGCATCTGGGGTGGGCAGTGGCGAGAGAGGCCATTCCAGAAATGCGCCGCTGCTGCTGTCATAGAGAAACTAACCCCGCTGATTCAGGGCCAGGTGGGGCCCTTTCCGCCTCGTGAACCCCAGGTCACCTTCCCAGGCCGGTCTCACTCAGCTCCTGCCTGTGGATTCCCTGCCACACCCTCCTCGGAGCTCCCTTAAGGGCCCCTAGTGATTAAATCGCTCATCACAAAGCCTTGCGAGAGTAGATCAGTAGCCCTGGCCATTGGACAATCCCCTTACCACAGGCAGGGGGGGTGTCCTGCCGAGCTCCGTTACCCAAGCTGCAGCCCAACTGAGTACCTGATGCACTGAATTAATCTTGTTAAATAACTGAATGTCTGAGCCTGCAGAAGGACCACGTGGGCCTGGAGAAAATTTGCTTTCTTTCACCCAAATCAAGCGTTTTCTTTCTCCAAATGTGTTTATTCAAACCTAACAAATCTTTTCTAAGCTGAAAAAGCAAGATTTTTCTCCCCTGGGATGAGAAGAGAAAACTAGTAGCTGAATTTAAAAAAAAAAAAATTGTTTAAGGTTTATTTTTAAGAGAGAGAGAGAGAGGAGTTCTGTTAGTACCGATCATTCTCTAGTCGTTCAACAAGAGGCTGTGGGAGCAAGCCTCAAGTGTGGCCCCACATTGCAATCAACCTGGCTTTTTAATTCCATCGTCCAGGCTGCCCTCTGACCCAGCCCACTGTGACCCGGTGGGACACAGGCATCGGTATTAAAAAGAGAGAGAGGGAGAAACACAGAATCTGAAGCAGGCTCCAGGCTGTCAGCACAGAGCCTGACGCAGGGCTCGAACTCACAGCAAGATCATGACCGGAGCCAAAATCAGATGCTTAACCGACTGAGCCACCCAGGCGCCCCTAATGGCTGGATTAATTGGAAGGCTACCAGTTACAATTTTTCGAGATTGATAAAGATGGAGAAGACTATTCAATTTTAGCCTTAAAAAAGTTCCACCTTTATAACTATCAAATGGCTAAATTTCCAAAATTTCTAGACCATACTTGTAGCTAAGCTCTTCGTTAGAGTTTCCATCTAAATGGTTGAGATTTAGAGCAGATGGGTTCCAAGTGTTTTGCCCACCCCATGGGTATGTAGGTATAAATAATCCTCAACATTCCAGTATTTACGTGTTGGGTGAAAATGGTGTTTTTGTTGATGTTTGCTCATCTGGAGTAAAAAAAAAAAATTCAAATCAGTCTCTGCCTTAAAATGTATAGTGTGTGCCTTCTACCTAGAAAACCTTCACCTGCAGAGGATGTGTGAGAAGCTCATCTCTTTTCCACCTGCTACTACTTCTCAGGAGGAGGCATCCCATAAAACAGTGAGAATGTACTTTGTGTAGCAGAAAGCTGACTTCTGTGGATCTTCTCCAAGAGGCTGAGTCCTGTAAGGCTCATTAGGTAAAGCAAGGGTCAGGAAAACGCCTTCGGGAAGGAAGCCCGGCCCTCACTGACCATTCACCTGCCTTGGCTCAGGACACTTTCCCCCCTAAAGTTTACTTATTTATTTTTGAGAGAGAGAGAGAGAGAGAGGCAACATGCAAGAGTGCAAGCAGGGATGGCGGGGAGGGAGCAGAGGGGAGGAGGAGAGAGAGAGAGAATCCCAAGCGGAGAATCTCTGTGCTATCAGTGTGGAGCCCGACGCGGGGCTTGAACCCACGAACCCCGAGATTATGCCCTGAGCCGAAACCAAGAGTCAGATGCTTAACCGACTAAACCACCCAGGCGCCCCAGGAAACTTTTCTCCTCAACCCTGGTCCAGATGCTGATGCTAAGCAAACGAGGAGGCCGGTCCACGTGTGGTCAGTTATCATGAGTTTGCAGGGGGGGTGGGGTTGGTTGGCTCCTCCCTCCTCACCCATGGAGCTGCACCCAACACACGGGGGACCCCGGGCTGGGCTGGCCTGGTTGTCAGGAGGGAAATGAGGCCTGGACAGTCAGGGAGTGTGGTCATCATCGCAGGGGTGAGGGGAAGACGGTGTGCTGTATCCTGAACCCCCCCAGATGCACCCCACTCCACAATGTACTGAGCTCTCCCACATGCTTGATGGTGTCTCACAGATACACAGGCATGAGGTCACCAAGCGACAAATATTAGCTTTAAGGGCAGAGGAATGGAGAAGAACAAGGCCCTTTGGCTTCATTCAAGCGGGGCCGCTTAGGCACCTGCCCTCTCTTATTTAATTCTCTCAGAATTCCCAAAAGGTTGATAGTATTCTTATCCTCACTTTACAGAGAAGGAACATTGGGGCAAAGAGGCCGATCAATTTGTCCCAGGTCCCTCAGCTGTACAGGGTGACATCTGTTTCCAGGTCTTGATATACCAGCCTCCCCAAACCAAAGGCATTTAAGCTTCAGGCTGCCCGTGAACCCAGTTGTGGGCTGAACACAGTTTGCACAAGATCCCAGAATACTAGAGAGTGTGCCTGTCCCTCGTCTTCAGGCACCCGGTGAGGAGACCAGGCTCAAGCAGGTCTCTGTTTAATCACTGGGGCTGGGGGACTTCAAGGTCAGAGGCACTGGGCTCACCAGGGAGCCCCTCGACCAGCAGTGACCGCCATTGCTTTGCATCTCCCTCCTCTCTGGTCACCTGTAGGGGGCGCAGAATCACTTCTAGCCCTGGAGCCTCAACCCCGGGCTATGGTGTTCACCAGACAGTACTTAGGGTGGCTGGGGTAGGAAGACAGGGGGCGGCAAGTCCCTCTCATGGGAATCAAGCAGAAAATATTCAAGACACAGGGCCAACAGCGTGAAGCTGGTTTAGGGTGGATGGGGGCTTCCCTCTTGGAGCTCCCACCTGGTCCACGGGGAGGGGGCTCTGGGATCATCTTCCTGAATGAAGAGGTCCCAGATTTGGGCCTCTCAGGAGTGGCCCCAATGGTGTGTGGACCCTAAGCACACATGGGAATTTTCTCAAAGGCCGTGTCCCCACAGGAGGGTCAGATCACATACTTGGAGCTCCTAAATAGCCAGGGGCCTAACCAGAGACCAAGGGCACAGTTCTGGCACCCTTGCCAATGGCTCTGCCCCCCCGCCCCTTCTTACCAGCTCTGGTTCCTGGAAAACAAATGTGTCCCTGAGCTGGATCTCTTTGGCTGGTTAGTCATCAGCTTGGAGGAAAAGGGATAGAAGGATGACTTTTGAAGTTCCCTGTATTCTGGGATTCTGAACTTCACCTCAGAAAGCCACACCGGGGACAGACAGACAAACCAATAGAACAGAATAGAGAATCAAGAAATTAACTCTTAAATATATGGCCAATTGATTTTCAACAAAGGCGACAAGACCATTCAACAGAGAAAGGGCGGTCTTTTCAACAAATGGCACTGGGAAAACTGGATATCTAAGTGCGAGGGAATAGAGCTGGATCCTTCCTCCAAATGCATCTCAAGAGCAAAAGCGATAAAGCTCTTAGAAGAAAACACAGGGGAAATCTTCATGACACGTGAGTTAGCGATGACTTCTTTGGATGTGACATCGGAAGCACAGGCAACAAAAGAAAAAAATTGATAAACTGGGTTTCATCCAAATTAAAATCTTCTGTGCGTCAAAAGGACACTATCCAGAGAGCAAGAGACAACCCACAGAATGAGAAAAAAATATCTACAAATCATCTATCGGATGAGGGATTATCAGCCAGAATATATAAAGAGCTCCTGCAAATCAACAACATACAAACAAGCGACCCAATCCAAAAGATGGGCAACAGACGTGAATACACGATTCTCCAAAGAAGGTGTTCAACTGGCCAGACACAGAAGGACAGATACTGTATGGCCTCACTTCCACGAGGTACCCAGAGTAAGAAAATGTACAGAGACAGAAAGTAAAACGGAGGTTTCCAGCAATGCGGTGGAGAGGGAGAAGGGGAGCCATTTAGTGTTTAATGGAGCAGTTTGGGATGAAGAGTTCTGGAAATAAATGGTGGTGATGGTGACACGCCATGAAGAAGGTACTAATTGTCACTGAATGGCTCACTTAGTTGAAACGGTAAATTTTATGTTCTATTTTACCACAATAAAAAATCACCCCTATTTAAAACAGAGAGTTTGAATTTTTATTTTCAAAAAATTTTTTTAACCTTTATTGATTTTTGAGACACAGAGAGAGAGCATGAATGGGGGAGGCTCAGAGAGAGGGGGAGACACAGAATCCGAAACAGGCTCCAGGCTCTGAGCTGTCAGCACAGAGCCCGACGTGGGGCTCGAACTCATGGACTGTGAGATCACGACCTGAGCCGAAGTCGGACGCTCAACCGACTGAGCCACCCAGGCGCCCCAGAGAGTTTGAATTTTTAAAAAGGCCACCTGAGTAGGCACTAAGAACACTCAGCTTGGGATCATGGCCTCTCACCGCGTTGCTCAGGGTCCAGACCCTTCAGCGGAGCTTGAACATGGTTTTTGGCTTTGCCTCTGCCCTTCCTCAGGCCCCATCTCGCCTGTATCCAGTGTGCCCCCTGCATGCTGCACGCTTGCTCTTTTCCGAACACTGCCGGTATCTTCCTGACCCAAACCTTTGGGCAATGCTGTTTCCTGAGTCAAGGGGGCCGTTTCTGGCTCCTTCAGCGTGAGCTTCTCTTCAGCCTCCAAAGTCCAACCTCGAAAGTCCATACCCACAAAGCCCCAGTCCATTTGCACTTTCCCTGGGGACTCTCACTTCCGCACATCCAGCTCCCTGCGGTTGCGGATCAACTCGCTCACTGCCAAATGCCCTACACCTCCCTGCCACAGGGCACAAACCTGCAGGATCTGTGGGGCCGAGAAGCCTCTGGCAGGGCACTCCTCACAGCGGTGGTTACGCAGTATTCCCTCTCTCAAGAGGGAGGAGGGAGCCTTTCCGTCAGAGTCCCCTCTGCCTCTCTGTCCACATCGTCCCCCACAGGGCCCGGCACATGCTGCTGCCCCAGTGCTAACTACATCCCAGGCTCAGGTCTAAATGCTTCATCCTGTCTGGGCTGGGATCTCAGGATGGCATCCTTGCCAGAACAGAGGGCTGCATCGTGTGTGTGTGTGTGTGTGTGTGTGTGTGTGTGTGGTGTCAGAACCCCAAGAGGCTAAGGCAGAGTAGATGCGGTACCCAGGCAGGAACATTAGTAGCTCTCAGGTGGCCCTGCCAGGCAGGCAGCAGGAAGGAACAAGGGGTCCAGAGTGGAGCGGGCAGGGGTGGGGCTGCAGACAGGAAGCACCTAGCACTCACTGCAGGAAATGGGGAGAAGACCTGGGGAGAAGAGCAGGGTAGGGAGGGAGGTTACCCATTTCGCTAGAGCCAGCCCGGATGTAGCAGCTGGACCCCGGCTTGTGGCCCTGAGATGAGAGCCGGAGGGGAGCAGTGGGGGCAAAAGGGCGTTCTTCCAACTATGGAGTCCGAGAGGGCACGAGGCTCCTACAAAATAGGGCTACCCAAGACCTCTCTGCTCCCACACCCCATACTCCACAGGGATCTCTGTGGGGAATAAACTATTTTCCAGCAGGGTGCAAGAGAACTAGACGTGGGGTTCTCATCCCAGGCCTGGATTCAAAGGAAGGAGGAAAGAAAAGAGAATAGAAAGATTTTTAGAGATCCTAGCATGTTCACATCCTGTTTCATTCAATGATTCATTCATTCATTCATTCACTCATTCATTCATTCACTTGTCTGTCAACATTTATGGAGCACCTACGACATACACCAAGCCCTGATTCAGGCTCTCGGGAAAACAGCGTGCAACAATGTGGACAAACGATGAAAGTATTTCCCCATCGCTGGTCCCACACATGGTCCTCAGCTCCACCCTGTCCTGACCGGACGTTCTGGGGCATGTTCCCCGGGCCTCTGGAAACTCAAGGAGAAATCCCTCATACCATTTTGAGGCACCTGTGTCATGCACGCGGCCCCCCGCTTCTCCCCGCAGCTCAGCAGGATGCTCGAATAGGTGAAGGAGCCATGCCCAAGGTCACAGAGTCAGGTCTAGAACTCTGACCTGCCAGACACCAAGGCCACCCTGGACCTCCCCACCCACTGGATCCCCAGATGTGGAGAAGGGAAGAGCTCTTTGGAAGCCATGTTTGTAAAGCCCAGTCTTCCAATCTCACAGCATTAGTGTGGCCTCAAGTCACATTCGGCACATTGCCCGCTGCATGGGCAGGAGTGCTCAGGAAAAGCAGGCTGTCCCCTGGTATCAGCAGCACAGAGGCTCTGCCCTGCCAACTCAAACCCCCTGTTGCCTCACCCCCCATCAGACTCACCTCATTACTGTCCCTGTCCTGCAGATGGGAAAACTAAGGCAGAGAGCGAGGCCAGGCATGCCGGACCTTCCCCTTCGGTGGGTTGCACTAGCTTTCTGCTGCCAGAGGGGCCTCTCTCAGTACAATGGATCTGGCAGCGTGGCGGGGCCCGGAGGCCTCCTGAGGATCCCGGAGGAGCCATCCACCTCTCTCCCAGCACCTCGATCCCGGGTCTGGAATAGCACAGAACCCCAGGGCTGCAGAAATCACCTGGTGCCATGCAGGGGGGTTACAGACAGGAGACCAAGGCCCAGAATGGGGGACCTGTGCAGGGGACCTGTGTGCATGCTTGTCTTCTCTGCTCCTTCTTGGCAGTGGGGGCGTGGAGTTGTCCCAGCACTGAGCTGGGGCAGATGCAAAGCCATGCAGACGGATGGTTGGGCTACAGACCTGGCCAGGGAGATCCCTGGATACTGGGGTGGGGGGGGGGGTTGCACATCTGGAGGAACCCCAAAGTCTCCATCCCCGCTTTGAAACCTGATCAGAGCCCCTCCCCCCACCTCCCCACCACCATCGGCAACACCCTAGTGCCCTCAAGGGTGGATAACACGAGGGGGTGGGGCTCTTGGGTAACATGAGGGGGCGGGGCTCTTCCTCCTAGGCAGAGAACTTGGCCATACGGGATGTACCTGCAGCCACTCTATCGCTCTGCACCCTCACAGCCCCCACACTCTCCTCCCTCACAGGCAGAATAGGCCCAAAGAGCCCCAATTTACAAGTGAGAAGGTTGAGTAGCACCCTGGAAATAAGGGTACTGTTCCAAAAGCACATTTCCATGGCAAAGCCAAGACTAGAACCCAGGTCTCTCGGTTCTCTGGAGAAGAGCTGGAGGGAGAGAAGAAGGGAGGGAAGAAGGAGCCTCGGGCTTTTCAGCTTCCAGAGAAGATTCAGGGAGTCTGTGGCAACTTCCTACTTCGCCGCGCTTCTCTGAGCCCTCCCCTTACCAGGCGAGGTTAGGCCCACCTGGGAGTGGGGTTGGGGACTTCTAATGAGCTGCAAACCCCGTGGACAGCCCTTCCTGCCATGCACACACCATAGCCTGAGTCGGGGCACCCCCACCCCAGCCCCAGCCCCAGCCCCAGCCCCAGTGAATGAGAATTGCCAAGTTATAGATCTTTCTCCCACTCCAGACCTGAAGGTGGGGCTGTGTCCAGCACTTCTCAGAATCCCGCCAAGGCCCGGCACAGTGACAGGCAAAGTTTGGTGAGCAACCCGTAATTGGAATCAGCATCTCCGTCCCCTCGTCTGTGAAAGAGGACATTTGGGCCAGCAGACATTGGGTGTCTCTTCCAACACCGAGTGGGATACCCACCCCAGCACCACGACCCACTGTGCCCGGCAGGGGAGTACCAAAGCTCCTGGACATGACCAATGCCCCGGGCCAGGCAGGTGACTATCCGAGAGAGGAGGAAGTTGGCCAGGTGGCCTCAGCTAACCCTCTAATCCACACGGTTTCCCCCGCTTCGGGAAGAAAGCTTGGCTTTGCGAAGCTTGCAGAGATCAGGAGTTTCAGCCAGGACACAGGCGGTATGAGATGAGTCCCTGCAGTCCCAAAGGGACCTCCACCAGTGCTCTCCTGTTGCCTTGACTCCCCAGGCTCTCAGGGTGGAGGCCACCTCATTTCTCAGGAGAGTGGGGCTGTAGCATCTGCCCTATTTGCTGCACACAGAGAGTGTGTGTGACTTCTGGAGGAGCCACAGCAGAGGAAGAGAGTGGGTGAAGCATTCCTTCAACCCTTGCTTCCCCGGCCCCTAGCAGCACAGCCCCTGCCTCCCTGGCCCCTAGCAGCACAGCCCCTGCCTCCCCGGCCCCTAGTAGCACAGCCGCAGGGGAAGGGAGAAAACCCAGCGGTGCATTCTGCCTTCCCACCAACCTGGTTACAGGGCTTCGTTTCTCCCCGGGTCTCTTTGCTCATCTGCTAAATGGGATGGGCAACGTGCATAAAGATGTCACCCATGATGGTTTCTCCTCCACGGCGAGCCACCCGGAACACAGAGTATACTCAAGGGCTGGAGGAGGTCTCTTCATGGTGGACCCTGCTAGGGCCCCAGGAAGACTCTAGGGCTCTGTGTCTCCTGGCCACATGGGGACTCTCCTGCCACCCAGTGAGTCAGCCTTCCTGGGAAGCTGAGAACAGTGGCTGAGGCACAGGCACTTAGAAACTGTCTCCCAGCAAGTGACCCTGGCGGCAGAGGCTATGCCTGACACAAGAGGCCCTAAGGGGTGTCCCTGACTGGCACACGGGCTCCCCCTACCACGCATGCAGCTCCCCTACGTACAACAGGTGCAAGTGTGGGAGGAAGTCTATGCACGTCCCTCACACAGGAGTGCACACAAATTAGTCCACAAGGCCACTTCCTGAAACGCATTTGGACAGCAGGACTCAGACCCAATCGATACAGGGGAACACGCCAGCCCGAGTTCACACTGTGCACGTGCTCATAAACCCCCCAGGCCTCCACTCACACAGGCAAAGATACTGGGATATGCTCACAGGTGGCTTATCCTCGCTTGAGAAACACTCGTAATGAGACCTCAGTTCTCTGTTCATCCTCCCAGCCGGTAAACATTTATCATGCCCACAGATCTACATCTGGAAGGATCTAAGCTATAAGACAGCAGGCAAGCGCTCTGTTCTCTCCTAGGAGAAAGGCTGGCACCTAGTTGGTGCTCAGTAAATGCGGAGAGAAGGAGGGTAAGTGGAGACAGAGGACATGAGCAGACTGGAGGGGCTAGGAACCCCTGAGCCTCAGTTTCAGCCTGGCCACTTGTGGATACAAAGACCCTCTGCAGTTAGTTCTTCTCCGTATTTAAACACAACCTGGAGTCTAGAACCTGCATCTGACCGGGCCCTCCAGGACCACCAGCCCACTTATCCTGGGAACTGCTGCTCACTTTGTCCCCTACCTCTTAGCTCACTTCAGGGAACCCTCAAGACCCGTTTGTGCTTCCAGTGAAGTCTTTTCTGTCCACTGTATCCAATTTCTCCTGCACAAAAACATAAGTAAGGGAGGGGAGGGCAGGGAAACGGGGCGAAGGCGGGTCCAGACTGGGACCATCACAGAAACCTCTAGAGGGCTTTTGGAAATTTTCCAAACTCCTGCATTTCAAAAATTCAGACCCAGGAGGGGATGGGTAAGGGTTTTCCCAAAGTCCTGCGGGTTGTAGAACACACAGCAGTGGAGACCCGCCCCGGTATACCCCATCACCCTGCCCAGCATGTGTACCCTTCTGGGCCTTAGTGTCCCCACCCAAACCTCCACAAGCCCTCAATCTTCACCAGGGCCCTTGGGGGGCGCAGAGAACCAGCTGTTTTGCCCTGACCCCGGTCGCCAGCAGTCCATCTGCAAGGGCCCTGGGGCTGACACCCATGCTCTGCAGCCCCGAGTTTGGAAGGAGAATCCGCTGTAAGGCAATCTGCTTTAAGAGTACAATGAACTGCGCACCGGCTCTCCCTCTTTCTGGAACATGCAGCTACGCCCGCACCCAGCATCTTTGAGCTGAGCCTGCGTTCTCAAGCAGAGGCACCCGGCAGTGGCAGGGAAAGACAGGTACTTGGCAGGTGGTGGTGCCTCTCTCGCGCACACTCTCTGTCTCAGACACACACACACACACACACACACACACACACACCCTAGTATTTCCCAGAAACCCTCCTCTCCAAAAAGGCACTCTGGGTGCAATGGAGCTCCGCGGTGACCCTCTTATCTGCCTCTGGAGCCAAAACCTGAAACTATCCGCTACCCTGAATTGCCACCCAGATCCCCAGCCTTTTGCTCCTCCAGACCTCCCCTCAATCAAGCCTCAACTCTTGAGTTGAGCCTCCACCCCTCCCTCTCCTCCTTGGTGCTGGTGGTGGCTTCCGGGTGGGATGGGGGTAGAGAAGAGAGTCTCTGCTAAGGTGACATAATGTGCTGGGCATGGGAGGTGGGTGGGCAGGTCTGGTGTCCGGGGCCCCCAGAACACCTCTCTGGACACACTGGAAGCTCCTATGAAACCCTTGAGTCAGCCTTTATAGGGAAACTGGCTCTCAGGTAACGGAGGACTTGCTGACCCAGGTTACCTTGACCCCTGTACCCTAAGGAGAATCTTTTGCAAGGAGGTGGGGGTGTGGCCCATTTGCACATTTGTAGACCACAGAAGAAGGAGGGGGGGCTGCACCTCGGGAGGGGAGGTGCCTGGTGGCCACAAATAGCTCTGATCCCGGAGAAGCACAAGCCGGGGTCTGGGAGGGATTGCTGGCTGGAGAGAGGTGCCTCTTTCTTCCGCAAAAGGGAACTGTTTGGAAGAGGGTCCCTTCTGTCTAATCCAGCCCGGCGGAAGGCGCGTGGTGCCCGGAGCCCCCGAGCAAGGGGAACCCGGTGTCTTAAACTATGAATTCACGGAGCAGTAAGCACATAGCTGTCCTCCTAATCTGGTGACCCGCTTTGTCACTTTAGCGAAGCCTGGGGAACCCCGTAGCTTCAGGAGCACGTGGCCAGATGGCGCCTGGCAGGCGCGTCCCAGACGCAGAACCGAGCTCTCACTGCCCCACCCAAAACAGTGCCTGGGTCTAGAAGGGGGTGGGGGGAGGGAAGGGTCGTGGCAGCGGACTTCGGGTACAGGGAGCTCTCTCTAGCCAAGCACTCGGTCACAGCCCATCTTCCCTTCTCCCGTTTCTGTGCAGCAAAACACTCACCACCAAGCACGGCTTCCCCATTCTGCCACCCAAGCCCCCGGACCCTCCCTCGGGCGCTTGGCCAGGTTTCCCGCATGCTGCTTCAAGCACCCTGGTCCAAGGGCCAGCGGAGAAGCCCGAACCCAGAGGAGCGGCGCCCTCACCCCCATAACTGCAAAGGTCTCCCTATTTCCATTTTCCATTTCATATTTCCATTTGCCATCAAAACGAAGCCACGCACAGAGCCGCAGGAAAAAAGCGGCCGAGGCCGAGCTAAAGGTAGGTCCCAGGAAAAGTGTGCCCAGCTGCTCTCCAAAACGAAAGTCCTTAGAGACTTGGGCGAAATTTTATCAATGGTATTGTAACTTGTTTCCCTACCTCAGCTCTGTTTCGGAGCCCGCGGGGGGCCGGGGCTTAGGCGACCCTGGGATAGCCCCGCTGCTGCATTAAGGTTTCTGGTGCAGCCGGTAAGTTTTCCAGTCCGGGTGGTGCAAATGCCCGGGTGTACAAGGTCACCCTACTCAAGAAACACAACCGTCGTGAACGGGGGGGATGGGGAGGGGAGCTGCCCAGCTCTCCGAAGTCTCTTCTGAAATTTTCTTAAAACAACTCACACACAAAAGTTTCCCCCCCAAATTTTCGTGTCCATATGCATGTCTGTATCTTGATTCAGATGGTAGTTACACCAGCGTAGACAGACAGAACAATTCTTCGAACTTTCCTCTGCACTGCACATAAATTATCACAAAGAAAACTGCACATCAATTGATTTAAACTACTGACCCTTTAATCTAGGTCTTCTGTTTTTCTCTTTAAATTCATGTGTGTTTAGGCCGACTGTCGAGGCACGCTGGTGGCTATAGAAATTAACAATGTAAAACATTAAAAGCATTTTCCTTCTCAACCTCCTCCTCCAAAATTGACGAGGGCGCGGGGGTCGGCAACGACACAGCTCCCAGGCTGCTGTTTTTTCTCGATCACCCTACAATCACCCAGGGCTCTTAACTGCTTCTTCCATTTCTCGCTGTCTGATTTTGGGCTTCTCTTATACAAAACCGCACGCCGGTCCTTTGACTAACTTCGAATACGATCCGGGCGGAGTTTACACATTTGGTGCTGTGTGGACTGTGTCGGCGCGGGGAAAGAAATACCCTTAGTAGTCAAACGCTGCGTCTAATTCGACAATCCGGAGCAGCGGTTCGGCCGCGCCCCAGGGGTCTCGGGCCTGGCCCACGTCTCCCGACCTCTGAGCTCCGTGCGCCTCTCTCGGGGGGCCGGGGCCAGGGCCGAATGGATGGCAAGGTAGCGGCTAGCAACGAAAACCTTCGTGCACCGAATCGAAAGCGAAAGAGAAGGAGGGAGCAGGGCTGCTCCCCCGAAGCGTCCCGGGGCGCGTGGCCGAGGCCTGGCGCGCCGGCCGCGGCTCGGGGAGGCGGCCCGGGGTTTGGGGGCGAGGCGCCGGGGACCTCACTCTCGCGACGAGGAAGTTCTTTGTGCCGCTGGGAAACGTAGGGTCTCCAACTTGGCGTGTCTGCTGGGGCCCACGGGCCGAAGGACGGGCCAGGGACCAGCAAGGACTTCGAAGGCCGAAGTGCGCACCCGGCGAGGTCGTAATTGCAGCAAGCGCGTTCGTAAAATCGAAATTGTGCCCTGCACCCGGGGGGACTGCGGAGTCATCTTGTTCATCTCAGGCCTGCAGCTTGAGAGGATTCTCACCTTCCACTTTCTGCAACTCCGAGAAGACCGGGCGGGCGGAGACTGGAGGCGGCTTCCCCGCCGCCGCGCGCTCTCTCCGCATGGCCCTAGCGCAGCCCCCAAGGCCCGCACCTCACTCGCCCAGGGGCGCTCGGACGCGAGGAGTGGTTCCCGGGGCTGAGGTCCCGGAGGAGGCCTCCCGAGCATCGCCTCCGGCTAGTTGCAGTTATGCAGATCGAGAATCCGGCTTCCAGCCGCGGGACCAACAGAGCGGGGAGGGAGGTTTCCAAGTCCAAGCTACCCGCGGTCAGCCCGACAGCAACCGCGGTAGAGCCTAGTGCGGGAGGCCTTGACCACTTCCGCCTTTCCCGAGCTCCTGGGAATATCCCCAGGCTTTTTTCTTTGAACTTCATTTACCCCCTTTTGAGTCCACACCCTCCAAGCGTGGGAGAGAACTGTCCCCAAGGTGTGCCTCGGTTTCCCACAGAGCCATCTCCAGAGGCCCTCCTCCTAGCAGCCTCTGTAAAGGGCAGAGCCTCACCTCTGGGTGTCTAGGTTTCCCATCTCGGACTTAATGTGCCTAATCTCCTTTTTATAGGGGCCAGAAACCTCCTGGCCAGGGAAGAATACACAGAGCTGTGTGTTGTTTGTGCCTCTGCCCTCCATCTCAGGCAGCAGGGGCATGGGGGTCCTGTAGCTGATGCTGGGCTGCCTTTCGTGCGAACCTGCAGCCTATGGCTTTGCCCAGAGCAGGGGCAAAGACTTGGGTGTTCACAGGTTCCCAACAGCACAGAGGCTGAGGATGGAAACCCGGAGGAGGGTACACTACACTCTTGCTCTCTCCCTTGCTCCCTTGCGGGGTTGGGGGGCACTTACCGCCCAGTGATGTAAGTTATCAACTTTCTCTCCCTGTGATGCAGATGAGGAAAAGGGCTTCAGAGGAATTACTTGCTCTACTGGCTAAGGCAAGTAGAGGAAGGGCCAGGCTGGTGTGTGGGGGCCCAGCAGGGCTCTAAGAGGGTGTCCAGAGGGGGCCAGCCCTCCCCCCTCTCCCCCCTGGACCTGAAGGCATCTTCCAAAGAAGAGGCTGGAGGCAGCTTGGGACCTCTTCTTATGTAACGCTTCTTCCTCCTCAGAAGCCTCACTGGTGAATTTTTGAAAACATGCAAATCCAGTGCAGTGGGAGAGAAAACACATCAGGCCCCTGGCTTTGCACAGTGAACCTCCACGGGTCCCCCAGGCCGTGATTTGCTCTCGCCTAATAGTCCTCTGCGACAGAGACCAGGAGGGGCCTGGGCAAGGCCAGGAGGAGGGAGCCTGAGCCGAGGCGCTGGCAGGCGGGTGCCTGCTGACAAGGGCTGACAGCCCCTGCCTGCCTGAGTGTGGAAGGAGCACCTGTGTGGAGCTGTGAGTGTCTGTGATCTGAGTGCCTGATCTCATTCCAACAGGAAGGTGGAGAGGAAAGGTGGAGGAAGTGGGGAAAGGCCACCGGAACTTTCTAAATCTGCTCTCAGTCCTGTCCTTTGGGTTTGGGAGTGTGTGACTATGTGTGAGGCCACACGAGTGAGTGTATTTGTGTGTGACCATGTTGGCTCACGAGGAAGAGGCTGTGTGTGCGCGCAGACTCAAGTGTATGATTGTGTAAAAATGTTTGTGTCAATAGCCACCTAAAGAACTGGTTCAGAGCCTCTGGGAAAGCTAGTTTGAACGTAGGAAAGTGTGTGCCATGGGCTGGTTTCCTGAGGCTGTTCTAGTCACCGAGGCCTCCACCATGTCCTATGTCTCTCCATCCAACCTTGGTCCCTCCATCCAGCCTGGGCCCGTGCAACCAAAGTCATTGCTCTGTCAGGACCAGCTGAGCTCCAGGGCCCTGCCTGAAGGCCAAGGTCTCGGGGAGAGTGTGTACCCAGGGTTCCTAGCCCAGGGAAAAATTGTCCCTCCCTTCTGGGTTGTTTTCTCTGCTGGCTTGGGGCTCATCAATCCGGATTCAGTGGGAGAGAAGGACTATAGGCTCCTGAGCTGCTCTGGTCTCAGGCGGCCCGATCTTCCACCCTCTGGGGGCCCAGGCCTGCGACGTCCTGCCTGTGAGCTCAAGGGGGCTTGGAGGTCATTTAGGCCTCGGGTTCCCTGGGGGCCCAAATCAGGACCCAGAACCTTCCCTCTTCCCCCAGCACCTCCCCGCCTCGGGCTCTGCAGTTCCCTGACTTCTTGAGGGTCGGTCCTAAACCGTTGTTCCCAGGCCAGTCGCCCCCCCAGGTTGGCCACAGGAGAAACGCTTGGAGCGTGAGCCGGCCTGTCTCTCCGCGGCGAGCCGCACTTGCGGGGCGTGTGGGTTTGTGGGGTGGCGAACTGGGGTCTTCGATGACTCCGGGCGTCGGGAGCCCAGCACCCGTGTGGCCCCCTGTGCCAGGGCATCCCGGGCGCGCTTCGCCGACTGCGCCCCGGGCTCCCAGAGGGCTCGGCACCTGCGACGCTCCCACCTGCAGCGCCGCCCGAGGAGCCTCCCTCCAGGCCTGCGGGGAGCGAGGCCTCCGCAGCCCCGGAGCCCCGCGCGCGAGCGCTGCGCCGGGACTGTTGGCCTCGGCGCGCCCGGAGCCCCGGCGAAGCGTCCGCTTCAGAGGCGGCCCCGAGAGCAGCGCAAAGCGAGTGGTTCGGCGAAGACGGGGAGAAACAAACTCCAGGTCGTCTTTAACAGCCCAAACGCTCCGAGCCCTCGGCTGGAGGATACGAAGGTGGCAGGACGGATCCCATGGTCCCCTCGGAGCAGTCGGTTCCTATTTGCCGACCCAGAGCCGCCCCGCTGCTCGGCCCCGCGCCTCCCCAGCCCGCCGAGTCCGGCCTCGCGAAAGCCAAGTGGGCTTCAAGGGCTCCGAAGCCTCGGTCCCGGGGTCCCCAGCCCTGAGCGCCCCGCACGTGCACTCACCGTAGCAGGGGACCTGCAAGGCCGCGTTGTGGCCGCCGCTGCCTTCCTGGATTTTGAGGCTGCCGTCCGGGGGCGTCTTGCAGGCGCCGCGCTGTAAGTAGAGATGCGGTTGCTGCGCGGGCGGCTGCGGCTGCGGCTGCGGCTGCGGCTGCGGCTGCTGCGGGGCCGGCGGCTGAGGCTGGGGCTGGAACTTGTTAAAGGAGCCCCGCGCCCCGGCGCCGCTCTCCAGGGGTGCCGCCAGGTCCTGCTGCCCCGCGCCGTAGCGGGCCCGGCTCTTGGCGTCTCCGAATCCCTGTCCTTTGGCGGCGGCCGATAGGAAAGTTGTGCCGAACTTCTCGCCGCCGGGGTATGCCCTAAAAGGCGAGGAGCCCTCCCGGCTCTGCGACACCGGGCTGTAGTAGGCGTCCATGGCAGCAGCCGGCGACTCGCAGTAAGACACACAAGTCTCAGCATTCATGCCTGGCCTGCGCGGGCGACGGGCGGGGGCGCGAGCGAGAGCGCGAGGACGCCACCGCGCGCCTTGGCCGGGAGTTTGGAGAGGCGAGGAGGCGGTGGCCTTGCGCTCCGCGCCGGCCTGCTCGCTCTCCCTCCTCCCCTGCGCTTCTCTCTCTCTCTCTCTCTCTCTCTCTCTCTCTCTCTCTCTCTCTTCCTCTCTCTATGTCTCCCTCTCTCTCCCTCTCTCTCTCCCCCCTCCTCCTCCTCTCTCTTCCTTCTCCCTCCCCACAGCTGGCCCAGGGAAAGAACCGAGGGCTGTAAAAAGATTCAGATGTTTGGGAAAGTTGACCAGATCTCCCAAACTCTCTTAAGGTTTTGAAGGGGGGGGGGAGAGTGAATTCCACCCCCCAAGACTCTCTCCTTCCTTCTCTCCTTCTCCCTCCACCCCTACTCTCCTTCCACTCCCTGCTCCTCCCTTCCTCTCTCTTAAGGAGATGCTACTAACTGGTTCGCTAGGGATTAAACCTGGAGGCACCCGAGGGCCTTTCGGATTCTAGGGATTCTAGGCCCGGAGAGGTGACGGGACCCCCAGGACTCCTGAGGCTAGGCAGAGAATTGGTGGGTCCACGATTTGGCCTAGGGGAGGGGGGCAGGCAAAACTTTAGTGACAAATTAAAAGAAAGAAAGAAAAGAAAAGAAACAAAACACCCAACAGGTTTTCACGTGGAGTTTGAAGGGTCTCTAGCCTCCCGATATGGGTGAGTCCTTTGGACACTTGCCTCCAAATTTGTGGGTGCAGCTCTGGGCCTTCCCACTGGTGCCTTTTCCTCTGTTTCCAACCCCTCTTCCCCATTTGCAGTCCCTCCATGAAATTAACACGCACACCAAGCACTAGTCCCGTGCAGGGGGCACTTTCCTGTCTTATTAACTATTTCCCTCCCCTGGAAGGGTGCTGGGTCTGGGTGCAGAGGGGCCTGTGTTCACTCAAGCACCGGAGAGACCCTCGATGGGCCAAGTTGGGGAAGCCTTACAGCTCGGTCCCCTCCCTCCCCTCCTGGGACAGAGCCCTTCTCTCCCCAGCACTGCACCCAGGGGTTGCAAAAACCCAGGGGACTTTCCGGTCTTGGTCTGGGGTTGAGAGCAAGGGGTTGGGAGACCTGCTGGCTGCACCTGGTCTTTACACTGTCACCTGCTCGGGGTTTGGGGTAAGGGTGAGGTAGCTTCTTCTCTCTCTACACTCACTGTCTCCGACCTGAGACCGATGGCTTGGATTTGATGGGTTGTGGTTTCCCTAGGCGACGCGGGGCACACTGGGACCAGTCACAGCAAGGGAAAAGAACTTTTAAGGTGCGTCCAGCCCTTTCCCCAGGGTTAGTCATCGACTGTATCTCACAACAACTGTGAGTGGTGGGAAGTTGGGGCCCCCAATTTTCGATGAACAAACCGAGGTTCAGACAGGTGTGGTCACTTGGCTGAGGCCCGCCTTGGACACCATGCTGTGGCTAGTCCCTCCACGGTCCAGGGATGGCATGGGGGCAGCGAAAACGCCAAGCGCAGAGGAGACGGGTCTCCCACTGGGGAATGAGTCAGTTTGAAGGAGACGGCTCAGAGCAGCTTATGACAAACTGCAGGGAAAATCCGCGGATTGAGGACTTACCTCAAGGGAGGCTGGGGATGGGGTGAGCAGTAAAGGGGCAAAGTAAAACGAGAGAGGGCCTGAGCATCGTGAACCCAGGCACGTGGGTCGGAAATCCATTTTCTGAACCTACCATATCCCAAAGAAAAAAGACCTGGGGGGGGGGGTTGTGCCTCTACTCCCAACCTCATCCGGGCTAATCCTCACCCCCACCCCACTCCCTTGGTATCTCTGCTCCTTGCTCTGCCTCCGGCCGCCGCCGACTGCTCAATCCCACATCTGGTTTCCATCGCGGCTTACCTTGAAGTGCTCGTTAATAAAGATATTCCGAAACCCTAGGCCAGGGGTGCGCGGGTCCGAACCCCTCCCCCCCGCCCATGGGGACCTGAGCGGCTCTGGCCCGCAGACGTAAGCCATGCAGATATAAGTCATCTTATATTTATTAAGCACCTATTGTGCCAGAAGCCATCCGCAGGTCATGCCCCAATCCCCACCCCCACCCCCAAACAGTGTGTGGCAATGCTCACCTTGTCCTACCCATTTTGCAGATGAGTAGACTGAAATTCAGAGAAACCGTCTGATTTTCCAGCCTCAGATAGTAAAAAGTGGATGAGCTTCCCATTGTCCCATATGTTCCTGTCCAATTTCTTTCAGTTCTTAGAAACTGCCAAGTTCTGCCTGCGCACAGCAGTTTAGGGGTTTCCTCTGCCTAGAACTCCCCAATCTGGAGCCTGTGCTTTTGTCTCGTTAATGATCTGGGGTCCAGCTAGAGTCCCTTCCTCCAGAAAGCCTTCCCACGCCACCCAATGGGATTTGGTTCTCCCACGTGCTGAGTCTCTTTCTTGGACCTTGTTGTCTAGTTTGATCAGGTCAGTGTGAATCTTTTTAAAAAAATTTTTAAACATGTTTATTTATTTTTGAGACACACACACACACACACACACACACACGCACGGAATGTGAGTGGGGGAGGGACAGAGAAAGAGGGAGACACAGAATCCAAAGCAGGCTCCAGGCTCTGAGCTGTCAGCACGAGTCCGATGTGGGGCTCGAACCCACGAACCCAAAGCCGTGAGATCATGACCTGAGCCGAAGTCGGACGCTCCACAGACTGAACCACACAGGCGCCCTGGGTCAGTGTGAATCTTGACCTCACTGGTCAGAGGCTCCTAGAGGACAGCCTCGGCCACGCCTGGTGCCGCACAGATATTTGTGAAATAAAATACTAAAGCCCGAGCTGTGGACCCAGGGTTCCATCCACTGCCCGTTTTGCCATACTAGCTCCTACTAGTTCAAGGTCTTTGGTTTCCTTTAGCCAAAAGCAATCAGTTGCTCTCCCTCCCCCTCCTCAGGAATTAATCGACAGAATTAAGAGCCGGCCCCTCTGAGGCTGCACGAAAATAGTGAGCTCACTCAGCACAGGGGCCCGTCCTGTTTTGTTTGCTACGGGTCTTGACACATCGTAGGTCCTCATAAAATGCGTGTTGAATGGACCATCGAAAACGGCATGCGGTCCAGCAGCGTCCTAGCGAATCTTTGCCAAGGAGTGCCCAAGGAGCAGGCTGCCCTGGTCCATGTACCCAGGAGCTGCCTGGACACCTACATGGTGGCAGCAACCTCTTCCACTTCTCCCCCAAGATTCCAGGCCCAGGCATGAAGAGAAGAACACGAGCATCGAAATGCATGGGTGCAAGGCAGGCACAGGTGTAACCGCGACGTTCTCCGGTAACCTCTGCCCCACGGCATGCTCTCAGTGCCAGAAAACCCGAGTCCCAGGAAGCTTTCTGTGGGCGCTGCCTCTCACCACCTACCCACCTGCGCTTTTGTTACCTGTTGAATTACTGCCTCATTATTCAGCCCTTTCCTCGGCTACCTGGGAAATTCCAAACCCTGAGCACTCGGGACACAGCATTTGGTGCCCTCAGCTGGAGCCCCTTCTAGGCACCGAGCTCCTTCTTGGAACCGGCACCACTGCCTTCTACCTTTCTACATTGTATCTTATGGATGGACTCAGAAAGAGTGAGCACTTGGCTGGGAGCGAGGAAGCGAGCGCCTGTGTGTGGGTTTGCCTGGGATCTGGTGACAATATGGTTTCCCTCATGAAAACCATCACCGACCCGCTCTCTCAAGTCCCTACAAACACACCTTTCAGGAGAGAACACTAATAAGAGTAGCTGGTTGTTTCTGTCTGTGTGCATTCATTCATTCGTGCGTCCACCAGCCCGCCCATCTGCCCATCGTCCATCCATCCATCCATCCATCCATCCTTCCTTTGCTAAAAGCCAAGCCACTCAGTTCCCCCACTAGGCTTGCCAGCCATCCGAAGCCAGGTTTTGGCCCAGCCTCTGCTCTCCCGGTGAGTTTTTTCTCCTGCAGCCAACACTCCCCCTGGCTTGCTGTTTGTCTTGAAGTTGCCCCAGCTGCCCTTGACACCCTGGCTTGGCCATATCTCTG
The DNA here is from genome assembly GCF_018350195.1 of Panthera tigris. Taxonomy (NCBI): domain Eukaryota; kingdom Metazoa; phylum Chordata; class Mammalia; order Carnivora; family Felidae; genus Panthera; species Panthera tigris. The sequence goes on from NC_056669.1 coordinate 95,874,451, forward strand.
TACTTCCCGTTACCTCACCGCATACCGGGAATGATGGGGGTCAGCAGGGCCCTCTGCTTTAAGTCCTGCACCCCCACCCCTGGCAGGCACATCCCCCCCCCCCCCCCCCCCCGCCGCCGCCGTCCCCTTTCCCTCCCTTTTGCAGCTCCCGCTCAGCCCTCCTGGAAGCAGTTCCCCTCTTTTGAGGACTCTGCACACAACTGGGGGAAGGGAAATGCTGAAGAAAAGCCTTTCTTTGTCAAGGCTGAGTGTCCAGTGCCCGCTCCTCTGGGAGACCTTCCTTCACCACCCCAGCTACTGCTCTGTCACATTTGCCTGTTTACTTCTTCCATAGTATCTATCCCGGGCTGATATTATCCCCACATTCGTTGATCTACTTGGTTTATTGTTTGTCTTCCTCCTGGAACGTGAGTTCATGGCTACTGTCTCCGACAGTGGGGAGTACTGTGCCTCACACACAGCACCGCTCAGTCATATCTTTCGAATGAATGGCTGAAGGAGTGAATAAACCAATGGATGGATGGATGAAGGAATGAATAGCAGGAGAGTGTGCTTCGGGACTGGAGGGTAGCTGCCCAGTCCCGCTGGTTCAAGGTTGGAACTCTTGAGATCAGGCATGTAGGAATGAGTTGGTTAGAAGGTCCCGGACTGGGGGAGGGAAGAAGGCACAGCAGACACACCTTTCTTTCCGAGGGAAGGGTGGATTTGGAGCCATTCCTTTGGTCAGAGCTCTCCCCCACACCGCCCCCTCCCGCCCTCACCCTTGCACTCTCACCCCACTGGACAGACAGTGGAGCTCAGGGCCTGGGCACTTCAGCCCTGGCTGGCAGACTGGCTTATCTTTTATGTGACTTCTGACTGCCCCAAGCCTCAACGTCCAGTGTGAGCAAAATGGGGACCATACCCACCTCAGCGAGTGTTTACTCTACTTGGCTGGAAGTTGCCCCTCCTCCGTAAGTGGCAGGAGGCAACAAACACTGGAAGTTTGGGGCCGACGAAAGGACGTTTTGGACACCTGCAGAATGGGCAGGAAGAGTCAAGCTATAAACTGGGGAGGACAGGACTCTTATAAATCTTGCACAGGAGCCCTTCCTGCCCTGCAGAACCCTCCGCACAAACCTCACGCTCTGGAAATACCAATATTAGCAACAATGTGGTGCACAACTGTTACAAGTAAGTTCTTGCACACTGAGATCTTTGCAGTCCTCCCAATAGCCCCATGGTGGTACTATTATTCTTATTTTACAGTCATTACACCACCGAAGCACAGAGAAGTGAAGCAATTGGTTCCCGTCATCAGCAAGGCAGAGGACTTGGGATTCTAACTCAGGGATCTTACCTCAGAACCCGTGCTTCAGATCGCTTTGCATTGTCAGAGATCTCTGTAACCCAGTCTGGTTCTCAGAGATCTCTGGGGACGGGCGGGTCCACTGGTTCCCGAGCCCCTGGCCTGCAGGGTGCGCCGAGCGGCTCTCACTTCCCCGGTGCCGAAGGTGCCGGGCGTGACAGAAGTGAGCCGGGCCGGGTCTCGGCGCGATCGCCAGCCCCAGCCACACGCGCCGACCCACCGACGTCCAGCCTCCCAGACCCCGCCCCAGTCTCCCCGAATGCGGACACCGAGGCACCTGCGCGTTCCGCTCCCGAGGCGGCGCTGCCCTCGGGCCAGCCGCGCCCCCTATCGGGCGGAGGCAAGGAGGGTGGCACTGTCCCTCCGAGGTTCTCCAGAAGCTCCGAGGCCGCGGCGAAGGGGGGCGCAGGACTCGGCAGGCGGGGGCCAAAGTGCGCCCAGCTGCCCTGCGAAAGGCGTGGGGTCTCTTAGGAGCGTTGAACCCGCGGGAAGATCCAGCCAGAGGGCGCGAGACCAGGTCCCCGCCTGCCCTTCCTGCTTGGCAGGACTTGTTACCCCGTTTCAGTGCTTAGCCTTTCCCGATGCCCCGGACCCCCATCGGTCCCAGGCTGCGCACGCTCGGGAATTCGGAATTCGGCGCGGGGAGGGGCCTTCGAGGGCAACCACCTCCCTGTCACCTCCTGCACTATTTTTAATAAGGCCCAGGAACCAGGGGGTCGAAAGGAAGCCTGCGTCCAGGGGCATAGCTTTCTGCATTAATCCGCGAGTGGCGCGGACGGAGAAGCCAGTCGTTCTAGAGTTCTTGTCACACACGATTCAATTCGGTCTGGGGCGTCGAAGAAGTACAAAGCGGGAGGGATGGAGGTTTTTACAAAGGACCAACCCCGCCGCCTGCGCCCGCGGGGCCGCACACCTTTGCCCATCCAGACGCGCTTCCAGGGTCTGTCCCCCGCGCGTTCGGGGCCCCGGGTGTCTCCACTTCCCCGCGCGGGGCTGCGGGTCCGTCTGAAGGCGCAGGCCCCGCCACGCAGCCGGGTTCCCTGCCCTCCCCTCGCGAGCGCCAGGCGGGAAGAGAGCTCTGAGGGCCAGCGCAGGTGGCATCTGGGGAGCCCCGTGGGAAAAAGCTCAGAGAGGGGGTCTGCACTCTGCCGGGGGCGACTGCCTTCGCCCCCGAGCCGGAGAGGACCTTGTTAGAACCGGAAGTCTTCAGCCGAATTCTGATCCAGGGCACCCCCTGAATATTGGTTACAGCCCAGGAGGACACGGATAATTTAAATCTACAGATAATCTCAAACGCCGAACCCCCAGCCAGGTGTTTGGACTGAAGCTCCCTGTGCATTGTTTCTCCCCGTCCTTTCTCTCCTGAAAGGCAGTCCTTAAGGTTTCAAAAAGTGGCTGGGAAAGACTGGCCATGGGAAGACGGAGGCCCAAGCACACCTGCCTCATATACACCGGAGTCCCCAGGCATCTCAAGGGCAGAAATGAGGTCTCAGTTTCTTGAGGTGCTTGCTGGGAGGAGAGGATCTGCCCTTGCTCAGCCAACCCAGGGAAGCACTAGGAACTTTGTGCCCATTACTCTGATCAGAAGAGAGAGGCATCAGCAACGGTGGAGAAGTGTTGACGGCTAGGGGGATCGGAGGCCTCCCTCACATCGTGTCTGCCTGTCGGTGGCAATGGGGAGGGGGCTGGAAAAGGCGGGGTGGGTGGGGAGGGAGGAGGCGGCAAAGTGCCCTGACAGCAATTCTGTTAGTGGTCCGGAGACCAGCTTTAGATGCAAGTTTGAATCCCAGCTCTGCCACTTTGGGGCTGTGTAGTGTGGGCTAAGTGACAGCTTTCATAAGCTTCAGTTTGCTCTTCTGCAAAATGGGGATAACAGTACCGGCTTCATAGAATAGCTGTAAGGATGAAGTGAGATCATACTCACACAGGCTTAAGCATTTTCCAGTAACAACAGTGATCACCTCCTTTCCATTTTGGAGACCCTGTGATTTTAAACATCATAGCCCAGGCTTAGAGCACCGGAAATGACCATTTGGGGTTTCTGTCCTTCCACCTTTGGGGAAATGGGTCATATTCATCCTCCTCTCTGACCATAGCTCCTCCGTGGATCAGTCAGGTTCCTGTCAAAGCACCAGGAGTGAAAAGGCTGAAGGAATTCGTAGCTCCCAGGGTCCTGCCCTTCCTGCAGTGGGTGCCAGTGGTTGGTGAAGGGTGTGTGCTGTGTGTGTTGGGGGGGGAGTGTGGGGGGAGTCTTGAGGGGAGGAGGGGAGCGCTGCCCTCCACGTCCCAGCTCCACCTCACCTGGCACTTCACCTCCCTTGATTCTCTCTGTGAGCTCACTGTGCTGTGAGGTGGGGTGTGAATCCCCGTCTATAGCCTGGGAAATGGAAGCCCAGAGAGGTGACCCCCCTTGCCAGGAGTCACATTGCCCGCAGAGGTCAAGTTGACTCTCATACTGGGAGCTTTGGGCTCCCTCCCAGGCCTGGTATTTTTGGCTCGGCAGCCATAGCAGGCTGGGGCCTCACCGTGGGGGTGGGGGAGGGGGTCTGGCATTTACATCCCTGGCCTGCACCCTACCCCCCACCCTGACAGTCTCAGGCCTGCCTCCGGAGGGAGGGATCCTGGCCCTAGCACCTGTCATAGGCGGCAGCCAGAGCGCACATTCTGATCCCATAATCCGGAGGCTTGTGATTGGCAGGGAGGAGGCGGAGGAGGGGAAGGAGGGTGGGAGGGAGAATGCCGGAGAGAAAAATTTGAGCAACCCTAGAAACCGGAGGCAGAAGCAGAAACAGCTACAGAGCTTGGCACAGTGCCTGGCACATAGTAGGTGCTTAGTAAGTGGTGGTGGTGGTTCTATTTCTCTTGCCTCCTGCTCTCACCAGCTGCCTCCCAACCTCCTTACCCTCTCCATCCCGCAGGGTTGTATCTGAGGACTGTGGTCTGACCTGGACACCCTCTCTCTCTCTCTCTCTCTCTCTCTCTCTCTCTCCTATGCTGCCTGCTGTTCTTCCCTCCCTGGGACCTGTGGGCGCACAGCACAGCTGGCCTCCCCGCACTCCCCTGGCAGGGGCCGGAGCCGGCCCAGAGCGCACATCTGTGGGCAAACTGGGATTACACCTCCTCCAGTCGACCTCTCCTCCCAGAGCTGAAGGGGGGGGGGGGGAGGGAAGAAGGGGCCTTGACTGCCGAGGTAAGGGCGGAATTGCTCCTGCTAGGTGGTTCCGGAACACCCAGCCCTAGGGGGAGCCTATGGCAGTGGGGTTCCCAGTTGCCCCGGGCCTGGAGTGTGCCGACTTGGAAAACTACAAGGCAGTTGAGATAAAAGACACAACACATCTAGAGTCTCCCGCCGGGTTTGGGCCGCCACCAGGGGACAGAGGCGAGGCCCCTGAGGTGGCGGCACTTTCCCTCAGTTTTTGGGTGCCTGTTCAGGTCCCGCACTCCTCTGTGCATCCGAGCAACGCACTCTCCCTCCGTCCTCGCCCGAGGGCTGGAGACTGAGCGAGGCAGAGCGAGGCCAGGGTGAGGAGCCACCCGCCCGAAATACACGGGAAATAAACCCCCGCAGAGTGGGCCCTGGGACAGGCTTTGGCCCCTCGGTCCTCGAAGCGGCTGCTGCGCAGTGAGTGACGCGCTGTGGGGCCTCGGACGCAAGCTTCCTCTCAGCCTGTTTCCCCAGCTGCTCTGCCATCCTTGGGAGCGCTCCCGCTTCTAGCTACTTTGTCTAAATTGCATTCGTTTCCAGGTCGGAGTCGAGTTTGTCCGAGGGGGTAGTTGACAATGCGCGCGCGCTCTGGAGCCGGGCGGAACTGGTTGCTAATCCCCGATCTGGGTGCGGATGTGCAGTCGTGGGCAAGTCAGTTCTCTCTGTGCCTCAGTGTCCTCATCTGTGAAATGGCGGTGGTTACTGCTGTTTCCTAGGGAAGAGATCACGTGGGCAGGCGATTCCTTGACCCCAGTTCTCATTTGCATCCAGACGGTGGCAGGATTGCGGGGCTTGGAGGAGGAACACACAGTTCAGTGTGCCATCACATTCAGGTTACCTGGTCTCTGGGTTCCTGGAGTTCTTCATTCTGCCCTGCTCCTGGGGCCACAGGACTCGCCCTTCAATGGCTCTTCTGGTCCCTAAGTGTGGCCAGTCAAATCCTTTCAACATTTGTCTCCTTTAAAATAATGCGCCGGGCTCACCCTTTCCCTTTCTGAGCTAACTGACATGGTTTCAGTTTCTGGGGGATAAAATAAAATAAAATAAAAATAAAAATAAAATAAAATAAAATAAATAAATAAATTAAAATAAATAAATAAATAAATAAAATAAAATAAAAATTTGCTAATTATTGCACCCACAGTAGAATTGATGCCTATTTTCCTTTTTTTTTTAAGGTGAAATTCACATAACATAAAATTAGCCGTTATAAAGGGAACCATTCAGCAGCATTTAGTACATTCGAAATGTCTTACAGCCACCACCTCTGTCTTGTTCCAAAACATTTTCATCACCTCAAGAGGACCGATTTTCCTTTTTCAGCTCTGTCCCCAGGATGGAGTTGTGTGTAGGCAGACAAGCCAGATGTCAGGACTTCATGCGTTTACAACTGCCCTTTTCAATGCCTTTAAAAGGAGCTCAGTTTCTCAAATGATTTGCATGGTTGATCTCAGAGGACTAAGGGGCCACGGTGGCAGGACTAGGTGCTTTTTCAGAACCTGGGGAACCAATGTGTGTGTGTGTGTGTGTGTGTGTGTGTGTGTGTGTGTGTAGGGGAGGGATTATGGGACAGGGCACTGGAGACAGGGCACTCAGCAGAAGGTGTTTGATGGTCCCGCTCATCCAAAGTATAAGTACAATTCTCATTCTGCAGGAGGAGGATGCTGCATGTATAGTTTCACACAGATATTTCACATCAGTGACTTTTCACCATCTTGGGGGAGCCGTGTCTTTGGTAATCAGATGAAAGCAAAGGACCCTCTTTCTAGAAAGATGCAGGTAGATGTTACATTAGTTTTTCCAGGGCTGCCATAACAAGTGACCACATACTCGGTGACTTATAAGAAGAGAAATGTATTCTGTCACAGCTCTGGACACCAGAAATCTGAAGTCAGCGAGTCATGAGGGCCGTGTTCCGCGAGAGGCTCCTTCCTTGTCTTTTCCAGCTCCTGGTGACTCCAGGCTCCCTGTGGCTTCCCTACTCCCATCTCTGCCTCTGTCTTCACATGACCTTCTTCTCTGTGTCTTCTCTTCTGTGTCTTCTAAGGACATTTGTCGTTGGATTAGGGTCCACCTGGAGAATCCAGGATTGTCTCAAATGTCCTCCCCCCCCCCCCCAATATGGTCACACTCCCAGGTGCCAGGGGTTACGACTTGGAGAGATCTTCTGTGGGGCTGTCATTTAGCCCAGCACAGGTGCCTACATCCAATTTTACACCCAATTTCAGGGATGTTCAGCATAAACGATTCAGGCTAGGAGTCTCTGATTTAATGTGACAAAGGAATCCTTTGATGTCACTGTTAGAAAGGTAAAGGTCCACGGTTTTCCTTAAGGAAGGGAGCACCCACATCTGGTTAAAAGGAAGAAACAGACCCATCATTCTGTCCCCGTGATATCATCTACCCTTTTGAGGGACGACATTCCAGAACAGAAGGCTAGAGACAGAAATCGGTTGCCTTTTTACAAAGAAGCCCTTGAAAAATGCAGCATCAGCCAGAATCTAAATTTGTGAAAATGGACCAACAGGAAATTTTGCCCTGTCAGACAAACTTCATAAAGACCCTGCAGGGGCTCTCCTGCTCAGAGAGGCCCTTTAAGAAAATTGCAGTTTTTAGTCAGACCCTGAGGGAAGTCTCACAAAGATCCTCACACTCTGACGGAAGAAACAAGGTTTTTCTTCCCCCCCCTCCCAGGGAAGGGGAGCAGTGTGGAGGGAATCAGGGCTGGGGAGAGGCTGTTCCCAGAGCTAGGGAACAGGACGGCCTCAAAGATAGAAGTGACAGCTCCCTCAGCTGAGTCCCCGGGTCGCCACCTGTGTCCTTCCTGCAGATCGGATTTATAGAGTGTAACATTTTAATAAAAAACACACACACCTTCCCATTTTGGTGCATTAAGAGATTTCTAACAAAACACTGTAATGTTGCTATAAATTTTTCTCCCGGCACCCTCAAAAGCTATAACTCAGCTCTAGCATTTCGTATTTAATGTTTAGTTTGATGGCAACATTCCAGCCAGAGTAGGGGCTCAGGGTGGGGAGAGAGAAGGCAGGAAGGCCTCCTCTTTTCTAGCCACTAACTGTGTGTTTTTAATGAAATCCCCACAAATTGGGGAGCTGACACTTGGAAAGGAAGGAGGGAAATCATGACACCTTCTCTGGAGGTACCAGTGGCCTCAGCTCTAGGAAGAGCAGGGGTGGGGGGTGGGGGGGGGCAGGGGAGGCCCTGGCTGGGTCTTGCCCATCTGGGTCCCCAGAGGGTTTTCTGGAATGTCTCCTTCGCCCATGCCATGTGTTCTGTCTGAAATGCTCTTCTCTCCTCTCCCTAGCACAGAAGCCTCTTCTTCTGGAATTTTCCCCCACACCCTTTCTCTCCTGGAGTTATGGGCCTCTCCCCTGAAGAGTATTCATTCAATCCACTTATCACCTGTAACATAATCTCCGGCTGGAAAGGACTCAGGCAAAAATGCCGAATGAACGGATGAGCAAGTGAAGTAAGGCTGGTTGGAGAATTCCGTTTCACTACATCTGAGCTACCTCCGTGAAAGCAGCTGTTTTGGGAGCGGTTAATGCGTTTCTGCTTTAAAAGGGGATCTGCATAGTTCGACCTCATATGGAAGCCAGTTCATGGCCCCCTTTTCATTCCGAGTTGCTGTATTCCAAACATCTTACACTCAGGACACAGGTCAGAAGAGAGGTCAGTTAGGTCTCCTGGTTCCTTCCTTCGCCTCCAGGTAGAAACGAAAGGTGAGGTGCCACTCCAGACTGTCAAGGACGTGGCGGCCGCTTCCTGGAGGTTAAGGCTAAGGGTCCGATTAAGGCTTAGCCTCCTCGCGCCTTGGCTGTGGGGCCTCCCCGGGACTCTCCTGCCACCAGCCTCTCCTTCTCGGAACCTCCCAGTCCCACCTGCCTGTCTTCCTTGGGGCCACCAGTCAGAGTCTGGGTTTGGGGGGAGGGGTGCCGCATCCCTGAAGCTCGTTCAAATGGCCAGTGGAGGTAATGAACGGAAAACATGCTTGTGAGCTGCAGAGGACCGCGGGCACAGAGGGTGGCACTTAACACAGTGAGTGTTCCAGCGGTGGAGAGGCACGTGGGTAGTGAGTGGGTCAGACTCTGGAGTCAGAGTGGTTGGGGCTGTGTCACTCACTGACATGAGACCTCAGTTTTCTCATCTGTAAAATGGCAATAATTTTAGTAATTGGGTCCTGGGGAGGGGGAGAGAAGATTATCTGAGAAAGTTCCTGGGCAGCGATTGGCATAGGTAAGCTCTCTACCCTCATTGTTTGGGATGGGAAGGGACCCGGCTGTATGCCTGCCGCTCCCGGATCTCTGAGCATGGTCAGCTGGTCGGGCAGGGGTCCTGTTCCTCCTCCCCTACCTCTACCTCACACCCCTCCCCAGAAGGGAGAATCGGCTTCTTCCAAGCTGCCTTACTTCTCCTTCTCTGTGGAGGAAAAAAAACCAGTTTTTCACCAAGGGTTTGAATCCTGCCTCTGCCACTTATTCACTGGTCAACCTCAGGTGAGTTACTTAACCTCTCTGGGCCTCTGTTTTCCTATCTGATAAAATGAGGATGGTAATGCTGGCCTTGATGCCTTGCTGTGAGGACCGAAGGCGACGACAGAAGGTGTGATATATAATGGGCACTTGATAAATGTTTTTTCTTTCCTCCCTTTCCCCAAGTAGATGGCAAGCAGACAGCGTGTCCGCTGCTCTGGACTGGACCGCCTGCTCTCCCAGGGCCCGCACACAGATGGTGCCTATTAGCTGCCGGGGATGGATGGACTAGTGAGAGCTGCATCGCCCATCCTGGGGAGCTCTCAGGGGGACACCTCGCTCATCCGGGCTTCGTTTTTCCTTTTGACGAACCCTCAGCCTGGCCCACGGCATTTAAAAGCTGAGATAAACAGTTCCAGGGCAAAGCCAGGGATCAGGGCTTTTTCCAAAGTGCTGGAAACCTTTGGCTCTTTCCAAAGTGTTTCTGAGCCTTTTAGGCCCCCAGCCTGCAAGCCCTCTAGCTTTAATGGGTGCTGAGCACTTTACACCCTGTGAAACCAGCGGCAAATGGTCCTGGCCTCTGATGTGCCATCCAGGCTGGCAGCAAGGCCCTGGCGCTCAGCCTCCGCCTGAGGAAATGAAAGCCTGATGGCGGCTGGGGGAGGAGATGGCACAGAAGCTTCCAGAAACAGCATAGCAGCTGGAACAAGTCAGGCCTTTGCCCAGTTGGGCCGTTCCTCGGACATCTCTCCCTTGCCAAATGGGGCAGCAAGACCTGCTTTTTTGGGTGAATTTCTGATCAGGCCGGTGAATCTGACCGATAGTGCTAATAATCAATTTCTTGAGCACCTATTATGAGTCAGACCCTAATCTCAGCTTGTTCCATAGATTTGTGTCTGCTGGGGCACCTGGTGCAGGTTAACTCTCCCCAGGGACTCACTGTCCCTCACCTTCTTTAATTCTTCACAGCACTCATCACTGGCTGTCATTATCTGGCTTATTTCTCTGTTTACCTGTCTATGGTCTGTCTCCCCCATTATGACGGCAGGAACCTTATATATTTGTCCATACCCCAGGTTGTGGAGAAGTGCTTGGCACAGAGCAGGTGCTCAGTAAATATTTTATTATTTTATTTTTCGTCTCAATGACTGGATGATCCTCAGAGCAATCAGAGGAAGGTATGATGATTGTCTCTATTTTACAGATAAGACAAATGAGGCAGGGAATTGGTCTGGAGCCTTGACAAAGGACATAGAGTCAGGAAGGGCAGAGCTGAGATCGCAACCCTGGAATATGTGATGGAAATCTGTACTGTCCTTCTACCCTCCCTACACCACCTTAACTTGCCCACCCAGCTTCCCTTAAGGTGAACATTCTGTTGGGAACAGAAGGCCTTGTCAAAAATGGAAACTTGTTTCCCTTGCGTTCGAAGAAACATTTCCCAAATATTTGTATTCACGATCCTACGATACCTTGTTTTCTTCAGTTTTCACAGAAACCATTCAGGTTGTTACCATTACGCACCATTTTATAATGAAGAAATCAAAGCTCAGAGAGGTTGGCCGCTTGCTAAAAGACACACAGTGAGGAAGTGGCGGAACTGGCATTCAAGTCTGGATCTGGCCAGAAAGGCTGTGCACATCTTGCCTTTTAGGGACATGGCCCCCCCGGGGAATCTGAGTGATTCCAGGCTCACACAGCCAGCAAAGGGCAAAGCAGAAATCACACCAGGGTTTGGGATGGCACATTCGGTCCTCCTGCCTCAAATCAGTATTGCAGCCTAGAAGCCAGGTGGGCAGAAGGAAGGCATCAGGACCCTGAGTGCATGGTGTGGATGCCTGGAGGGTCAGGAATTGGCAAAGGGTGATGGGCTCTCCATCAAGGTGACTCACAAGACTGTGTGTGTGTGTGTGTGTGTGTGTGTGTGTGTGTGTGTAAAATACTAATGCCTGAATATTCATAGTCTCTTGATCCCCACCATGGATCAGAGGAATTGTGGAGCAAGGAAGAGGGACAGAGAAGCCAGAAAAAATGGCTGCATTTACACGGGAAAGGCTGCAGGGACGTGGGAAGTAGGAACGGTACAGACAGGCTAGGGTTGAAAGAGTGGGGTTGAGGATCTGCAGTCAGGAGAGAGGGGAGACGAGGAGGGAAGCCGCCAGGTCCAGGAGCCCTGGGAGCTGAGGGGGGAGCAAGAGACGTTCAGATGGTTTTGGTGTTATGTATTATGAATATAATTTCCCCGTTCTTGTGAGTCTGCAGTAAACATTTTAACGGAATTTCAAGTTGGTTTTGGATGCTGGCCGATGTTTCTCTGATTGAGGTTCTGTGTCTAGACGAGCCATGAGCTTGGCTTTCGAGAGCTAAGGTGTCTGTGCGGCTGTGTTCTCTACATGTGTGCACATGTTTGCACACGCGTGTGTTCACATGCATGTAGGACGTAACTGGAGGTGTATGCGTGCGCGTGTGTGTGCTGGGGGTGCACTGCTCAGCCCCAAACTGCAAACACATCCTGTCCTCAGGAGTGGAGTCAGAAGCTGGGAGCATCTGGAAGGTTTGAATCAGGAGAAGCCCCCCACCTCCCCTTTTGGAGAATCGGCATTTGCTATGGGATATGGAGCAGGACGTGGGGGAGACCAGCTCAGAAAACACAAAATGACCTCTAGAGGGACTTAGCTGAGACAGGAACAGAGAGCAGAGAAGGAAGGAACCAGGTGACAGGACGGGGAGAGTGGGAGGTTCTAGAGGTTGGTGAGGTGCACCCAGTGAGGCTGTCCTTGCCTTTCCCCTGTCTCCCCACGCTCAGTCCCCCCACCCCCCGCCTCCCGGTCCCAGCCCAAGAGAGTAGTCCTGGGGTCCTCCTCAAACAACAGCAACCGTGGGGGTCTCTGCAACTAAAGCGCTGGGCACAAGGAGAAAGTCTTGAACTTGGAGCCAAGAAACGCGGTTCTCATCATGCCTCCGTGCATACTGACAGGCTGTGCAACCTTGGGCAAGTCACTTGGCCTATCTGAGCCCAGCTTTTGCACAGTGAAAAGCAGGGGAGCTGGGAAGACTGCACTGGCTGGTGTGTGGAAAGTGCTCTGTGAGCGCCGAGGGGCGGGGCATGTGGGGGGTCTGGGTTTCTTACTATAACCACCAGCTGCCACCCTGCCTTGGCTCCCAGGGAATTCTGGCTCTGCTGCTCACGGCGGTGGGGTCGCAAAAACCCTCCCAGCCTTCAATTTCATCGTATTTCATCTTCTTGAATTTGACAATGTCACTCTCCTTTAGAAGGCCAGTCCGGGCGCCCGCTCAAGGGTCCAGGCTGAGACCTTGTGCGGCTCCCCTGTGATGGCCCTTCAGCGCCAGGGACTGACGGATGGCTAAGCCAGCTCCTCGTCACTCTTTCTGCCATTATTGCTAAAAAACTGCCCTTGGTGTCCCCTGAGACCCAACACTTGCGTCCCACTTGTCCAGGTCAGGTGCCAGGTTATCCGCTGAACGCACAGAAGCGCCCTTGGCAGTGGGCGTCACGGCGGCCACTTCCGGGGGGGGGGAGGGCGGGGAACCGAGAGTCCTAAGTCTCAGTGAGCCACAGAGCGAGCAGGTCCCGTCTTGGCCCCAGACTCTAATACTACGTCGATGAAGTTAGTTGTCAACTGCCTTATTCTCTGCAAACATAAGTCACTCCCCAGTTTATGTCACCGAATGCACTTGTTAAACTTTGTTTCTCCGGCCGTGCTGATGGATGCACACTGCTCTGAATCCCGCCACGTGAAGGTCACGTACAAAACAAGCCTCCGGAGCCTCTGAGCCGGCAGCTTCCATCACCACTGCCTTGCAGGGGTGTGTGTGACGGTACCTTGCTCTTGACTCCTTCCTGCCTTTCTTTCTGTACCGTTCCTGCCCCCCTCTTTTATTACAGGGCGCCTCGGACCCTCCTTCTCCCCCAGCGCCCTCCCCACCTTACCCTTTCAAGCCAGCCTGCCCCCTTCCCCCTGCAGGCTGGGCCCCTGGAGCCGAAGCCTTGGTCTGGATGAAAGCCATTGGCCAGGCCCATAAATCAGCCGGCCTGTGCCCCTTAACCTTCCCCATTAACCTCTCACACTGGCGGGCATTAGGTGTTACACTTGGCTGCCATAAATTACTCGCCAATGAATTTATGAGCGCTCACCCCTTACAGGCCTGCTTCCTCGTCCTCCCCCAACTTTCCCTCAGGGCCTTGCAGGGATCAAGCCCCAGGCTTGTTGGCAATGCCTGGTCTGGGCCCGAAACTCCCCATTTGGTGCTCTGCCCCTGACCCCCTACTATAGGCAGAGCAGACTGGAGGGCACAAGGGGCTGAGGGCAAGGTGGGTGTGTGTGGCAATGACCCCTTAACGCTCATAGCCAGAACTCCCCTCCCTGGAGGCCATGACCCGGAGCTTCCCCACCGTTACCTCGGAAGGTGAACCCGATCCTAAATAATAATACCCGCCATCAGTCATTGTTTTCTCTGTGTGCCAGGCACTCACGTGCTCACTGTCTCTGATTCCTCCGACCAGCCCGTGGGGGATGAATTATTATCCCGTTTCACACACGAGGAAATGGACACGCAGGCAAGTGACATGAAGTGAAGAGGCTCCCCGGCCGACGGTGACAGACAGCAACAGCGGCTGCATTCGCCTTCCTTCCACACCGCAGTCTGCGAAGGGAGGAGGCCACTATACAGATGAGAAAACCGAGGCCCGCAGAGGTCAGCTGACTTGCCCAAGTCCCACAGCTCATAGGGGCAGGGCGGGGAGCAGCGGTGTTGAGAGTAAGTGAATCACATAAAAAACCCGATTCTGCAGAAGCAATTCCGCTTGGGCAGACCATGGTGACCGTGAACCAGAATATCTGTCTCGTTTGCCTGTCACGCCCCCAGCCGGTTTACGGTAATAACGGCCATTGTGTGACAGTAATGGCCATCATGATGATGGTGGCTGCCATAAGGGGTGTCACATATGCGGGAAGGAGCTTCATTTTCACCCCCGTATGGGGTAGATACTATTGTTCAGCCCGTTCTTCTCAGGAGAAGAAACTGAGGCAAAGCGAGGTCAACTAACTTGTGGAAAGTCACCCAGCGGGTAAGTGCCAGGTCCAGGAGTCGGCCCCCAGAGCACCCACTCCCCATGGCTGGTGTCCACGCTAGCCACAAATGTGATGACACCACAGATCATCAGAGCAGTGGCTGAGTGGGCACCTCCAGTGGCCCCTGGCTGTCAGCCTGCTGGTCCCTACGGTAGAGGCAGGGGAATCCTCCGCGCTGCCCAGGAAATGAGGCCTGCCTGGTTTTCGCCCTGCTGCCTGTCCTAGGTGGCCGCGGCGGCCAGAGCTACAAGCTTTCCCTAGATGAGCCCAGGTCCACGGGTGCCCGTCCTTGGCTGTTGCTCCTGGTCTGACCCCCTGACCCCTGCAACCAAGGGGCCCTCGCTGCAGCTCGCTGAATGTGGTGCTCAGGAGACAGGAGTGGGCATCTGGGATGGTGGGGAGCAGCTGGAAGGGGACAGGAGGGGTGGGTGGAGAGGAAGCCATTTTCATGGGACCCACAGGGACGGCAGACTGAGGCCACACAGGGCGGCAGAAGTCTCGGAGGCCGCTGCCACCAAGGGCCATACGCTCACTCCTCCCCGGCCTCCCCTCTCCCCCGCGGAGCTTGGACACGTGCAAATGCCCCCCCTGTGCAACTGGACCGCACTTTCCAGGAAGGCTAATTCCTTGTGCTCCTTTTGCTCGTGTAGAGCCCCGACTTAGAGGGAAAAGGGAGGGTCGGCCAGAGGGTGCCGCTGCTACCCTCCCCCTGGCAAATGGAAGACTTCGGCCCAGTTATACTAGAAAGGGCACGGGTGCCAGTCCTACAGACTTGGTTCGAATCCCAGGCAAGCCGGGTTAAACGGTGTCTCCTTCAAATTCATGTCCGCTCAGAACTTGCGAATGCAAACTTATTTGGAAAGAGGGTCTTTGCAGATGCAATTAGTGAAGATGAGGTCGGGCGGGATTAGGGTGGGCTCTCACCCCACCAACTGGCATCCTTATAAGAGGAGGGAAGTTTGGACACAGACAGGCAGGGGAGAAGGCTCCGTGAAGTGGGAGGCAGAGACTGGAGTGACGTGTGCACAAGCCAAGGAATAGCAGGGGTTACTGGCAACCTCCAGAAGCTGGGACAAGCAAAGGAGGCTTCTTTCCTTAGAGTCTTTGGAGAGAGAATGGCTCTCCTGACACCTTGGTGCCGGACTCCTGGCCTCGAGAGCCGCAGGAGAAGAAATTTCTGTTGTTTCCAGCCACCCAGGTTGTGGTACCTTCGGGGACTAATGAATCAGCTCCATCCCCCACGAGTGGGGTGACCTCGCGTAGGTCACTAGCCTCTCCAAGCCTTGGTGAGCGCCCTTCCAGCCAGGATAATGCCCAGTTCATAGGGTGTTACGAGGATTAAATGGAGTAATGTATATAAGCCTGAAGCGGTTCAGTAAACAGCGGTGGAATTCGACTCCAGTGTGTTTAAATACAGTAATCCTTCAGACCCCGGCTCCCCAGTCGCTTCGGGAGGGCCTGACAGCCCCATGTTATGTTTTCATGGTTAATTTTGGAAATTCCAACTTAACAATTAGGTTAAAACTTGATATTTCTGTAAGCTCTGTTGAAAATATCACAAGTTGTATATTCAACATTTGGAAGAAAGAAGAAAAAAAAAACCAAAACCCCCCGTCGTATTTTTCACTCTCTGCACACACAGATTACACGCTTGCCCCAAATGAACGAACAGCTAGTCTATACCAGATGCCAGCCAAGTGCCCGATGCCAACGGGAAATAAAGTTATGCATGTGTATACACTCATATAAACTGATCTCTAACCTTGTATATAAAACCATATGTGCCCATCTCTTCATACATATTGGATGCGTATATATACTCATAACAGATGGTTACATATATATGTCCTCAACAGTTCCATACAGCAAATATTTATTCAGTGTTCGCTCAATGCAGGGTGTGTGCGTGTTTATGTGTGTGTGCAGATACAGAGGAATATGTGTTTGCACATAAATAATACACACACATAGCTGATTATACCAGAAGCCAAGCAAATTCTCAATGCAGGAAGTGGGAGCCTGGCCGCTGGAAAACAGTATACTCCAAACTCTCTGGCCGAGGGACGTGCTGAACTTAGAGGTGAACCTCAGCACCCTAGTGAGAGGGGAGGTGGCCCTGGGCGGACGGCCGGTGAGGGAGGAAGGTCTCTGGTCCCCTCTGAGGGGAGCGGAATCAAGCTTGGAGCCACCGGCCCCTTCAGGTCGGTCATCCCCAGGCTGTCACTGTCTCTGTCTAGTTGGGGACATGGAAAGAAACACTCTTTGAGAAGCATCGGGGGGGTGAACGGCCACCTGTTTCTGCCTCTCACACTGAGGGTCTGCTCCTGGATACAGGCACTCCCCAGCACCAGCCTCCCCTTCGGAGGCCTCTCACGTGTCCACAAGCCTCCTTTTCCAGGACATCTTACTCTACGACAGGGCCAGGCCAGGTAAGGCTGAGTCAGAGCTCACTGGGGATGGGGAATAGGGGGAGGCAGCAGGAAGGGCTGTGCTCTCTCCTTCCTCTCATAAATGAAGTGATTCATCCACCCCCTGCCTTCCCTGATGGACTCCAAAGGGGGCTGTTGGGTCCCGTGGGTGCTCTGCCCCCAGAGCCCAGCACAGGGCCCCTCCCAGGGGAGGCCCGTCCCAGGGGAGGAGGCCCTTAGTGAAATGCTGGGAGCACAAAGGCTTAGAGAGGTAGAGGGGCTTGTCCGGGGCCGCACAGTGGGGTCTGCAGGCACACACCGGGCTCAGAGACCCCCTGCTCTAGAAATGCAGCTACACGGGGGGGGGGGGGGGGGGCACCTGGGTGGCTCAGTCGCTTCCGGTGTCTGTCTTCGGCAAGGTCATGATCTCACGGTTTGTGAGTTCGAGCTCAGCGACGGGCTTTACGCTGGCAGCACAGAGCCCGCTTGGGATCCTCAGACTCCCTCTGTCTACTCCTCCCCCTGCTTGCACCCTCTCCCTCCCTCCCTCTCTCTCAAAAAGAATAAAAAGTAAAAAGAAAGGCAGCAGCTCACCGCCTGCCTGTATCCTTCCCACCCCACTCAGCCGCTGCTGGCCTCGTCTGGCCCCGCCCACCACAGCGTAGGCAGACCCCCCCTCTTTCTTGATCCCACCCGAACTCCCAGTAACCAGCGCACCAACCAGAGCATGGTAGGTGCTCAGCAGGTGTTTGCTGAACAAGTGAACGGCTCAGGGGCCTGGGCACAGAGGGCACAGGAGGAACGGTGTTTTCGCCCCGGTGAACAGAGGACTCTCCAGCCAGGGCAGCAAAGCCACTGCAGTATCTTGGGGGGGGGGTGAATGTTGGGCAAAGGGCAAAAGTCGGCAGTGGGGTTCACTGAAAATGAGTGGGATTTGCTTGCGACAAAGGGGCTCCAGTCAAGGACCCTTCCTATAATAACTAACATTTCTAAAGGGCCTAGAGCTGAAACAGTCATTGATTTTAGATACAGGGGGGCGGTTCGGGATGGAGATTATTTCCAGGTGAGGTTGGGGAAAGGAGACGAAATTCTTTCTTTAAGGCCCGGTGAAGACTGACCACTAGGGACAGAACACACTTTATATCATTATAGGTAGCTGGAATTCTATTTAACAGATGAGGTTCAGAGAGGTAAAGCAACTTACTCAAGGTCACCCAGCCAGGATGTGGCAATGGTGGTCTGACTCAACTCCCATCCTGGGCCTCAGGGAAAATCGCTGCTGGTCTTGCTACTGATTCCAGGCTGTGGTTACTGCCCGCTTGACCTCCTCTTTTTTTTTTTCCTTCTTCTGTGAGGATTTAGTATTTTTCAGAGGAAAAAAGGATACGTTTGGGGCATTCAAACTTTTGGGATTTTTTTTGCCCCTCTGGGATGCCATCGGGAAGAATGCTGGTTCTGGTCTCTTCCAAGGGCTGCATCAGACTTCTGGCAATGTGCCCCCTCCCCAGTAAGCCCACCTTTTCCTTGTCCTCTCAAGAGAGCTCCCTGGATGTGAATGAGAGGGATGGTTTGTAGGGTGGACTCCAGTCCCTGCCAGCTGGCACAAAAGGACATTGTTTGCAAATTTAGGTGCTGGATAAATGAATAAAGGAACTTAAAGTGGCTCCCTCATCACTAGTGACACAATCAGCATATACTTAGGGACTGAGTCAGGCGCCATTCGCCATTCGTTGGGGTGCGAATGTGCCCGGGTTGGGGGGGGGGGCTGGGGGGAGTGGTCCCTGGAATTCACTCTGGTGTGCCTCCCGCTTCTTCCAATTCCAGCTCAGTGGCCAAGAGTCTAGGCAAACAGCCTGGTCAAGGACACTTCCTGTAATGACAGAACCAAGCTCTTTGCCTAGATTCTGGCCACTAAGCTGGGGTTGTGGGGTGGGGGGACCTTTGTCACAACCAAATCTGGTTAAGCTTTGTAGCTTAGTGACCTCGTGTGTAGGTTGCTGGCTGCCCCTGGGCAAGTGACTTCAGCTCTCTCTTCCTCAGTTTCCTCACCTGTTAAATGGGGACATTACCCACCTCCTATATCTGCTGTAAACTTCCCAGTAGAGCACCTGGGAAGCTCTGAAGACATGTTAGCCATTAGGACAGCAATTAGCCTCACCAACAAAGCAACAGGGGCTGGTGAACCGAGGTGTGTGTGTGTGTGTGTGTGTGTGTGTGTGTGTGAGGGTGTGAGGGTGTGAGGGGTGCCTGTTGTCTAAGCCTGGCCTCTGGGGATTCCGAGGCAGAGGGCAGACAATGGAGGTGCGGACACAGCCTTCTGCCTCGCTCAGCCCTCCAGCAAGGAGCACTTTCTTCCCACACAGGCTGTCTCCTGCAGGCTGTCTCTGTCCTTTGGGCTGGCCGCCTGTCCTTACCCTGGCAAGGGCAAAGAGGAGGCCCAGCCAGGGGGCCCTGGCCCTGGGCGGCTCACCCAAAGCCGGCCAAGGACTCTTTGTCCCGGGAGGGGACCTGTCCCCGGTTGCAGCTGCTTCTCTTGGGAGGGGCGGGAGGGGCTCCTCTCGTCTCTCAGCCCAGGGGTCAGCACCCAGAGGGGGCACAGCCCTCAAGACCCTCCCGGTCCCCTCAGAGCTGCTTCCTGCTCTTGTCTGTCCCCGAAACCTGGGGAAATGAGCCGGGTCCTGGGGAAAGGGGGCTCCGGCTGGGGGCCCGGTCCCCTCGCCCCCCGGGTGACTTCTGCTTGGGGATGGGGCGAGTGGTTGTCTGTGCTCTTGAAGATCCTCTCCTCAGGCCACCCTCCCACTCAGGCCGTGGCCGGTTTTCCAGATTTCTTCTTTTCCCACACCCTTTCCTCATGCTCCCTCACACACCCAGTTCTTAAAGGGGCTCTAAGAAGAACCAATTTTCTATGAACAGAACAATGCCCTATTAATCGTCCGGGGGATTTGAACTTGGCAACATTTCAGCCTTTGATTGAAATATCATTTTGGTAATGGGGGAATAAAAAGAAGGCTAACTCTTGGACGGCACTGAGTTTCCAATACCTTCTGAGCATGAGACGATCTCAAATATAAAATTAAATCCAACTCCCTCCTCCCTCCCTCCCTCCCTCCCTCTTGCTTTCACTCACACAAAAGCTCACTTCCCACATACTTCATGGGGATATTTCAAGTTAAAGTTTTGTTTACCTTATAGAAAAGTTAATTAGTTCCTTTTGATCTCACAGGGAAAACCACACAGGAAATTTTTCTTCGGAAAGCGTACACACGAAGGCATGCTTTTCCCTCATAACCAGAGATATTCATTAAAACAATTCGTTTTGATTTTTAATTTAAAGAAAACATTTTACATTTTCCCTATTTATTATTAAGAAAGTCATTGTCCCTAGGGCAGAACATAAAGGGGGTCGGCTATGGTGTTTTTGCTGTGTAAGCAGCCAGCGTTGGGCAGTTTATAATTTGCCCCTAGTTTGTTTTTCTACTTTGGATAACAAGAGACTTCTGCAGAGAGGCAAACCTTCAAACACGCCAGATTTCAGTCGCCAAAATATTAAAAAATCTGGGGTTTTGGAGATTGAGACTGTACGGCTTAAATAAAGATATTTAAGTTCTGAAATATAAATATTCGAGATCCTGAAAAAACAGATCGTTGCATTAAAATCTGAAACAGCCAGTGGGTGAATCGAGGGGAGAAAATGTTTACTTTTTTGAGGTTTATCTAATGAAATATAATAAATAGTACATCATGCTCCTTTTTTTTTTTTTTAACCCCTAGAGATATTTAGGCAATACCCTGGATTTGTACAATAAGCTGCTTAACAAAAGTCGAGAAAGAGAAACGCTCAGATTTTCAAAATGCGATTTTCAATCTTAAGCACATTTTCCACATCTTGTATTGTTATGGGATAAGGGATACCGAGGACTCTACAAATTATGGAATTCGTTTCCAGCACAGACCAAGCGAAAAAGAAATGCCATGGCTTCCCCGAGGTTGAAAGAACAAATTAAAAGATATTGTTGCTGAAAGAGCCAGAGGCTGTGGGCCCCATTACTGCAAGGGAAAAAAAAAAAAAAAATCTCCTATATAGATATGGTATGGACCAAAAGCCCGCGGAAGAGAGATTTTTGCAAAAGAAAAACCACAAAAACATAACAGCTCTAAAGAGTGGTGTTGACATCAGTATATAATTTTGAGGATATTTCTGGGTGCGTATCCCTTTCCTGCCCCTGACACAAATATTTGGAGATTGGGACTGTCATTGTTGATAAAAATTGAATTGCTGCTGCATACAAAAGATATATAAAAACCATGTTAACATATGGGGCGACTTTGATGATGTTCTGTACAGCGAAAGTATAAGAATCCGATGACATTTTATTGTCGCCAATTTGCATTTTAATCTAATCTGCACCAACCACTGCCTTTAAAACCAGAGCTCCTAATACAGATTTCTTTATCAAAGGTTTTCACCTGAAGGTAAATTTTCTGGTTTAAATATACCCCAGTCGTCTACTTTTTTTTTTGTAAATGGTGAAGGTGTGTGAATATTTATATTTCAGAACTTAAATCTATCTGGAAAGTTAGAAAATTGTGCATATATTTCGAAGAGGGGTTTCAGAAATGCTGCTAGAAGAGCAGATTCCTGCAAACGAACAGCCCCAGGGAAGCCAGTTATTAAAACAAGTTTCCAAAGTCTCTCTGCTCAAATGCAGAGTCTGAAAACCTTTTAAAAATTGCCCTTCTAGAACACAATTATTTTCGTTTCCTCCCTGAGATACCTTTGATATTTTCTTCCAAGGAAATAGTTATGCTTTTTTAGACTTGGAAGTTTTCTTTTTTTCTTTTGCTTTCTTCCTTGAGGAAAACGGTTTAATGTAAAGTTCAAGGGGAAGGGAGACTCATTTAACAAATGGGATGGAAAACAGAAGCTTCAAATGAATACCCAATTCCCTCTTTGGATTTGCCAAATAACAACTAAAAATCAAATACTTCCCAGAAGACCATTGATGGGATTCCTCCCAAATAAATATGCATCTATTCCTATTTTCGTCAAAACAAATAATTTTCTCTATGGCTAGGAGTTTTGGAGACTGGGGCGCCCCCCACTTCTCCACTCCTCTCCATTGGGAACCTTGAGATTTCATTTCATATATATATATATATATATATATATATATATATATATATAAATTTTACTTCCCTTGAATTTCCAGAAAGTTGGCGTACTTTCTCTAGGGGAACATGGGCTGGGAGAGATACAGTCGGGGCCCTGGGTCTACACTTCATTGGCCTGAATGCAAGAGGGAAAAGGGCGAAGAGAGCCGAGAGAAAAAACACGATCCTTACAGGAGAAAACGTTAGCAGAGTGATAAAAAGAACAAGACAAGTAAATATTTTTCTAGCGCCCTTCCAAGTTAAAACCAGCGAAGCTCCCCAGCTTAAAGAAAGGGAAAACAAAATTCGTCCCTACCTTTGTCAGATGCAAGGTAATGGGGGGCTTGTTTCCAGAGTGGTTATGACCTACACAGAACTTCTTACCTTAAATCTATACATTTTGAGCAAAAACAGCTTGGAGCAATTCTCTCCAAACAGCCCCAAATGTTAACCATTCCATTCAAGATCAGGTTTCTCCTTCAGCCTAGACGGTGATATCAGTTGGATTTTCTTTTCTTTTCTTTCTTTCTTTCTTTCTTTTTTTTTTTTAAATATGTATTCTTATGTTTCCAATCCTCAAACATACTTTTTTCATCTTTGTTAACGCTCCTCTGGCCGCTGGATGGGCTGGGAGTCCTCAGGAGTCCTTCTCTTTGGGACAATTAGCCTCCTACTTGATCATTTTAAGGCTGAATGATTTGTTGTGGTCACTGAGTGGGGGCTTTCTGTCTCTCTCCTGTAATATTGTCGTAGATACGTAAAGTTTACTGCGTGCTGTAAATATGTCAGCTTTTGCCGGGGAGTTTGCTAATAAAGAACTTCGAGGTATTATTGATGGAAAAGATAATGTTTTCAATAAGACTTGCCGGGGCTGAAGTTCGAGACATTCCACACCCGGCAAAGCACGGGCGTTTGAAATGCCGACCGCGGGCGCTGTGCTGGGCCTGCCGGCCACAGGCCAGCCAGCCGCCCGCTTCCTGGCGGCCACCGGGACTCCGGTTCTCAGCACGGTTTTGAACACCCGGCTGGCTTTAAGAGCTCTGTCCTATTTTAAATGGCCCTCCTGACCGTCAGTAATAACTGAGCTTATCCCAGAGAATCACAAGAGACCACTTTCCCACTCTGATCCCTTTTGGCTTTCTGAGCTCACCCCTGTTGATAGCAGAGAAAAAGAAATCCAAACTTTGACATTTGAATCCCACTCTTTCATTTTAAACGGCAACTTCTGAGCGCAAATTGGATCCGTTTTTTCTCCCTTTTTCCTTCGTTCATTTGTAGATGATTCCTCTGCCTCCCCCCCCACCCTCCCCCCACAAAGAAAAGCAAAGAAATTGCAGAAAATTTCGTCTCTGTCCACCACGCGGTCTCTCGATCGAAGTGGCTCCCCTCTTGTTTTTTTGTCACATCACCCCACATGACAGTTTCATCTGGTGCTAATGTGGCCGTCACATGGGTTGGCCCTCAGAATTCCATGCTCATTTACCATTAATCAAATGCATCATTATGAATTGTGTATGCATTTTAGAGCAGACCCAAACCCCGGCTCGATATGAAAGTGCGTTTTTTCTTCATTCGTGTTCAGCAACAAAACTCACATCTGCTGTGAAGATTAATGGCGAGGCCAAAGCGACATTCTTTGTGTTTGCCTAGCCCAGGAATCAACAGCCCTAAATTACAGGTCGGTAAGCTATGTCCAGGTAGCGTTAGTTTTTCCAGATAATCATGGTTATTGCTTATGGGCCACCATAATCACCCCCAGCAAACTGAAGCTGGTAAGAGAGAGGCCAGACAAAGCTGTCAGAGAGCACAGTTTCGGCTTCCAAGGGGCCTGGGGTGGGGGTGGGTGCCGCCTTGAGACTGGGGGTGGGGGGATTTAGTCTTAAATTGCACTTTAGTCAAAATGGGGACTGGCCATTCTAATTTGGAGGAATTCGAAGTATTTGCAGGCTGAGCTCAGATGGGTGGGGGTGGGGGCTCGGGACCGCTGGACGCCTTCAGGAAGCATGAACTGTGCTTCCCTGGACTCATTCACCAGTTAGGGCTCTGTGGGAGCATCCTGACTTTTCTGAAACTTTCCTTGGAAGCCCTGTCACCTATGCGTTGATGGGGACGAGGAGACTCCTGGGTGAATAAAGGGTTTTTACTGGGAGTTCCCAGTGATCAAAGTCTTTCCTGAGGGTGGGGACCATGTTTTAGGTAAAAATCCCTTCCTGAGCTGTCATAATACTTCCAGGAGATGGGGACTTGGTGCCTGAGAGCGGACCCCAGCCCTGACCCCTCTCTCCCTGCTAGGCTGGGGAGCCTGATCTGACTCGAGGTCAGCTCACATTTTGATGTCTAATTGCCAGGAATCCCCAGCACAGATCAGGAACACACAGACAGGTTGGTCTCCGGGAGCGGGCGAGGTGGGGTGCAGGGGGCTGCGGTGCTGGTTTAGTTTATGGCACTGTTGTTTTTTTTTTTTTCTTCCAAGCAGACAGCTGGGTCTGGACTTTGACTCAGTTGCCCCTCCCAGGGACATAGGGACACTCTTGCCTTCCAGGGAAAGGTCTCTGTTGTGAGGCCTTCCCGGGCTGTGGTGGTGCTCATGGTATTAGTGAAGGCTATTAAAAACAAACACCTTTCAGAACATGCCGCTCGTTCTGAAACACCTTTCAGAACTCTGCCTTAGCCCCTGGCTGGGGAGCCTCCAGGAGAGGCTGAGAGTAGTCATGAACTGATCAGTGGGCTCCACGCCAGGGTACTGGGCTCTCTCATGGGGCCTCCTGGGCGTGTTTCTGGAACTGTCCGACCTCAGAAGTCTCTGTTCCTACCTGGAAGGTTGGGGCCGCTTCCCCGTGGGGGAGTTCAGAGGCACGAGAGCACAGACTGTCAACCCCTCTTCCTTCCTTCTTCTGGTAGAGGATGGGAGCGGTAGTGCAAATCGCTGGGGCGGAAGCAGGGATCGATGAGCACAAGCTGAGCTGGATGGCGGCTGACAGTGGAGGGTCCAGTGGTAGGAGCTGGTCCCTCTGAACATGCACGGGGGAGTGTGTGTATGGGGGCAGCGGGCAACCCATGGTCCCCAGGCCAAGCCCCAGGCTCCACTTTTGTCACGCTGGGCCTTCTTTCCCAGTGGGGAAGCTCCCCCAGTGCTGACGTCAGCTAGGCCAAGCCGGCAATCGGGAATGGGCAGCTGGAGGCTGGCAGGTGTGACCTCGGAGGGAAGGACAGCTGGAGGTGGCAGGTGCTGTTCTCTCTCCCATTCCCATGACCTTTAGGGCCTAGAAGAGACAGCGGCGTCCGGGCTCCGGGCCCAGGCTTCCAAAGGGCTTAGAAGAGGCCTGTGGGACAGGGCTTTGGGGGTACCTTCAGCTCTTCTAGCCGGGTCTATGGCTTAGTCTCAGCATGATCTGGGATGTCACCAAGGGGCAGGGTCCACTCCGTGGCCACCACTTCTTGGGGACCCTCCTCTTAGGACTGTTCAATCCCACGACAGCCCTAGGAAGTAGGACTCTGGTGCTCAGAATGGTTTATAACCTGTTTAAGGTCACTCAGAACCCTTCCCAAGTCTCACCCTGAAGCCTGACCTGTGCGAATGACGTTCCACAATGTCATTAAGAGTCACAAATGCAAATGCAAGGTCTTGAGGTTCTGACATAGATCTTCTCCAAGATGTAAGGAACAGTGTAATTGAACTATTTACGAAAATGCAGAGGTCTGGCCCCATTTTGAGCAGTTCTCTCCTGTGCTTTCAGGGAAATAGATCTGGTTCTACTGACATCTAGTTTAAAAAAAAATTAGCATTTCGGTCACTTTGGTTTGAGGCTCAGTAAGTCACCGTGGCTTGTCTGGCTTTTTGTCTAATACCTAGTTTGGTTCGAGGACAGAGAAGGGTTTCTGTTCACAAAACATGTGCAGCCGTGCCTGCCCGCTGGTGGTGGTATCATTTCTCTCTGCTTCTGTTCCTTTTCAAGGAAGCTGGTAAGTCCAGTCTTCTCCATTCCAGGCTGGTCATTAAAATAGCACTGGCCCAGGAGACTGCCCAGAAAAATGCAGCCAGCAAGTAGAGGTGACGCAGAAAGGATATTATCTGATGGATATTCTTTGATGTGGAGAGCCCGCTCATTAATTCACTAAGTGCAAGAATTTAAACTCGGTTTTTTCTAAATTTTTTTTTAACGTTTATTTATTTTTGAGACAGAGAGAGACAGAGCATGAACGGGGGAGGGGCAGAGAGAGAGGGAGACACAGAATCGGAAGCAGGCTCCAGGCTCTGAGCTGTCAGCACAGAGCCCGACGTGGGGCTCGAACCCACGGACCGCGAGATCGTGACCTGAGCCGAAGTTGGACGCTTAACCGACTGAGCCACCCAGGCACCCCTAAACTCGGTTTGAATTATAAAAGTAACACATACACCTGATAAGAAACTGAAACTCTATAGAAGTTTAAAAAAAATTTTTTTTTAATGTTTATTTTATTTTTGAGAGAGACAGAGCGTGTGCAGGGGAGGGGCAGAGAGAGAGGGAGACACAGATTCCAAGGCGGGCTCCAGGCTTCGAGCTGTCGGCACAGAGCCCGACGCGGGGCTCGAACCCGCGAACTGTTTGAGATCATGACCTGAGCCAAAGTCAGACGCTCAGCCGACTGAGACACCCAGGTGCCCCTATAGAAGTATTTTTAAAGTACGTGAAGTAGATTAATTAATATTTGCACAGTACTTAGAAGAACAGTGCCTGCCACAAAATAAATACTTTGGAAGTGCTTATTAAATAAAAATATGTGAAATTCAGAGGAGCCTTTTCTTCCATTCTCCATCTGCGGTCTCCCTCTCTGGAAGCAACCAAGCAAATGGCTTCTTGCGTATTCTCTCACAAACGTTGTGTGCCTGGGTAAGTGTGTGGGCACACACGATCATGTTACACTGCAAAGTGAAAAGAATAGGTTACAAGGCAGCTTCGAACAGTACGATCCCATTTTTGAAACAAACAAACAAACAAACAAATATGCAAAGACAATAATCTGGAATCGTGTGTATCAAAGTGGTGACAGTGGTTGTCTGTAAAAGGCAGGATCACGGGTGGGTTTTATTTTTTTCTTTTGGTCTTTTTGGCTCATGCTGCGTATAATTCTAAAAACAAATGAAAGAGGAGTGTGCATGAGTTAAGTGAGTGAATGAGTACGCGGACCCTGGTCCTCTCGTATGAATGTGTTCTAAGAGGACTGATGTCCTGGCTGGGGGCCCGGGACTCCCATCACGGGGTTTGCACAGACCACCTCCCGTTGGCTCCCCGGGACCTGCCACTCTGTTGCTGATCTGCATTTGGCTATGCCAGACGGCTCCAGGAATCCCTGTGGGCCCCCTGGACGGGAGATCCAACCAGGATAAAGTTTCCAGGGCTGCCCTACACACACTTACCAGCTTTCGCTATTGTCTCTTTTGCTCCCTCCATAGCCCTCCACTGTCGTGGGGAAGAAAACCTCTTCCCTCCGCCGGCCTGGGCCTGGGGCGGCGGTGGGGGGGGCTGACCTCCCCAGCAGGGAATGAGGGTAAGCCCCATTTGAAGTGAATCTGCTCACGTGCCCATTCTGAGAGCCCAGGTCCCGTGGCCTGGGCTTAGGACCTGTCTTTAGCACCCTCTGAGGGTGCCTGTGAGACGTAGGGAGTCAGTCAAGCCCGGCTCTCCAGCTTTCTGGTCTGACCCTACCCAAAGCCCCCTCCGATTCCCTTAGTGGCCAGTGAAGCAGGTGTCCTGGGGGAGGGTCCTGAGTGGGCACAGCTGACTGTTTCTGACTCTGAATACAGTTCTGGAGTCAACTAGACCTAGGCCGTGAACCAGGTACTGTTGCTTACCTGCCGTGGGACCTGGGGCAGGCCGGGGTGTCTTCCTGAACCCCAGTTTCCTCATCTCTAACTTGGGGGCAATGATGGTGCCTTTCTTACAGTGGTAGCATATCTTCACTCTGAACTCACGCCTTTCATACAGATTTTTCTAAGGTCCCCCTGGGTGCCAAGTTCTTTACTGGACCCAGTGAGGGTCCTCTACCTAGGACATCAGGTAGAACAAAAGACATGCCTTCCAGAGGTAAAAGCATGGGGAAATCAGGGGAGGCTTCTGAAAGGGTGGATGGGAGCTGTGACACGATGGGGCTCGCAGTTGGGAAGGAAAGCTTAGCTTAGGAGTGTTCACAGCCCTTCCACAGACAGGGCTTCACATGTTTCTCTAGGACAAAAGTCTCAGCATCTGAGCTTTGCTGAGGAGACGTTAGATGAAACTTTATTCAGCCAGGTTGAGTTGGATCAGAAGTAGAGGGGAATGTGCTGGACATTCCAGTAGAGAGAACAACTTTCAGAGTCCGATCTTTCCTGCCCGCCCGGCTCTTGTCCTGGGGGAGCGGGTTGCCCATTTAGCTGCGAGGCAGGGAGAGCTTGAAAGCCACCCAGAAACAGCTTTCCCCAGGAGACCTCCCTTCCCTTCTTCCACTGCTGCAGTCCACGGGGCTGGAAAGGACAAGATCTTTGCACAGACCAGTCTCCCGCCCTGACTCTGCCACGTGCGTGCTGGAGATCTTGGGCAAGCCTCAGTTTCCTCATCGGAAAAATGGGCATGATGGCAATGCCCACCTTGCCAAGCTGCTGTGAGCATTCCAGATGGTGCAACGCACCCACATAATGCCTAGCACATGCCAGGATGTCTGAGGCAGGGCTGGGTCTTCTGCCAGTGGGGCCCAGTGTCTGGACTCAAGACATTCTTCTCCTTATTACAAAGCCACACACCAGGACCTAGCTCATCTGGGGCCCACGTGAACCCTGGGGCTCTGAGATATTTCATCCCTCTATTTGGCTTTCGTCTTCCTGACCCTGGCTGAATGTCCCCACCCACCTGCCACCCTGCCAGACCCCCAACGAGCAGGGGAACCCGGGGACCTGACAGAGCAGCGGGAGAAGGAAGCTGCAAGGTAGAGGCCAGCAGAAGGCACGGACCCCAGATGCTGCGACGGGACCTTCCGGGTGACAGGGCCAACTGCAAACCCAGCCCCGATGCTCTCCTTCCCCCAACACTTCCCAAATCAAGAAGGCAAAGACGGGTTTGGCTTTATTTTCCTCCCTCCTCTCATCTGTAAAATTGAGACATTACAGTTCCAAAATGGGCTTTGAGCCTGTAGAAATTAATCCGGTCTGGCAGGAGGTCGGCAAATAAACATATTGTTTCGATTGGTGTTGACATTTGGATTGTGAGAAGGTTTGAAAATGTAACTGGAGTTGGGATTTTCCAGCCCATCCAAGTTTTTCCGTGGAGGGGCTCCACAAGCATAAACCGGTGACTGGGCGAATGCCCTCTTTAAACCCACGCCGGGCGCGGAGGCAGGAAGCGTCGGAGCTCTGAGCCCGCGCCCCAGGAGACCACCTGTGCTCTTTCGAGGGAGGGGCAGGCATTTCAGGATGCAAAGGCCCTGTGGCAGCGGAGTCAAGCAGCCACTCCAGGAGTGACCTAAAAGTTAGAGCACCCACTGCGCGCTGGCACCTCATACACGCGACCTCACTGAGTCCTCCCTCCACTGCTGCAAAGTGCGTATGATTATTCCCATTTTACAGACTGGGGCTCTGAGGAACTGAGGGCCTAAGGAACTTGCCCAAACCATACAGGAGCCAAGGGAAGGTTTGAGCCCAGCCTCTTGGGACCCCCCTGCGGCTTGCCTTAGACCACCTACTTTCTGCCAGGAACTTTCCGGAAGGTTATCTCACCGGTAGAGTGGCTCTTTATCTTGGGGGAAGGGCTGAGCCTGGACCGAGGTGACCTAAGTTGGCAGAGTGGTTGTCAGGACTGCTAGTCCCATCCCATTCGTGGACCCCTGTGGATTTAAGCCCCTCCTTATCCTCCGGTCATCGTGGACGTGGGTTCCCCCGGCCCTCGCTGCATTGGAGCTCATTCTTTGGTGGCCTCTGAGCCCCCGTGCCTCCCCTCCCGCCCAGCGGGAAAGCCCCACTCAGGCCCAGTGGGGAAGCAGCCTGGTTCCCCATGCAAGGGGACAGCCCTGGGAAAGCCCCCTACTCAGGCCACAGGGGCGCCCAGCTTTCAGCCATGAACTCAGGCTGCTGGCCAGATGTAGGCGAGCATTCGGTCGAAAGGCTGGGTGATTTCTGCACCTGGGAACTCCCGCCTCACAGCTTCTGCAGCTCCAATACCCATCTGCCGCGGCTTTGGTCACAGGGCTCACTGCTTCTGTCTCCTGCCACTCTCTGTGCCTGTCCCTGCCCAGCTGGACACGGCCGGGAAGGCTCACCATCGGGAGCCTCCCGTGGGCCCACAGTGCTGACTGGCCAGCCACCGCCATTTCTTAAGTCTATGCCCTCGCCTGCCTCCCTGAGGGCTATTCCCCCGGGGTATCGTTAGCCCAGGTATGGCAAGAGTCCTCACAGGTGGGGCCTCGATGCCACCTGGGACGAAGGCTCCGGGTACCCACAGCTCCCCCTTCCCCTCCTTTGCTGCCTGGGATGGCAGAGGGTGCTGACCCCTCAACACCCTCCTTCTCACATTCAAAGGCTCGAAACCATGACCAGAAGTTTGGGGGCGTTGGGTCTGGCCTGACACCGTTCTGGGAGATCATGTTTGGGTTTGGATCTGTCTGGATGCTTTCTGTTTGTCGGCTGGCTTTGCCTTCGGGAGGTGTGAACCTTCGACCGGGTTTGAGTTTCTGGAAACCAGGAAGGTTTGTGTTCATTTCAAGGTTCAGAAAATCGCTGTGGTTTTGGGTCACAGTTGGGCTTGATTTGCGTGCTTGATGGTGGCGGTGGCCGGGGGGGCTCTGAACTAGGCCCGTGCAGGGTCCCCGTGGGGTCTGAGTGAGAGACACTCGGTGTGTCCTCTGGGAGGGGCTGGTCCTGGGCCAAGCCGACAGGGCCGGTGGCCGGGGCAGAAGGGAGGGTTCTGGAGAAGTGGAGACAGAGAATTTGCTTTCCCTTCAAACTTATCACAGAGCACAGGCCTGGATGTGATTTTCGTGGACACATGAGAGGTGATTTGGGGGGAAAGCATGAAGAGAGAGCCAGACAGCCCCAGATGCTGTGGTGTGAGTGAGCAGCCGGGTGGCTGCTCAGAGGCCTGTGTCTACACATACCCACTGGGTGACTTGGGGCAGGTCTCCCACTTCTCTGAACTCGAGTTTCCTTGTGCCTCTTCCTAAGGCGGTTCTGAGATTGAAGAGGATAGAGTTTTGTAGAAACTCACAGAGGAGGTCAGAGCGTATCAGTCCTCGTGAGCTCTACACAGACAGGGCTATGCCTCATTAATCCAGCTCTTCCCAAGTTAGCAGAGTGCTTGGCCCTCATGCTCGTTCAGTGAGCCCTTCTCGAAGCCACATGAGAACTGGCCTCTTGGTTGTTACCGTCAGTTTCAACGGCAAGTCTGTTTCCCTGACTGGAGGTCTGAGCTGGAGTCCCGAACTGCCCTGACTTGCTCTGGAAGGACCCCTTCTCTCTGGGCACAGTGGTCTTCCTGCAGTGGACCCTAGGCTTTGGTCACCTCCCAAGGGGTTTCCCCATTCCCGCCAAGGCCTGTCACCTCCTGCCTCTGAACTGACTCAGTCCGTTTCCATCTTCCATCGGCTGGAAGAGTCTTTCTTTACTAGTCACAAAGGGGTCCCACAGTGTTTGGGTTTTCCAGTTTGGGATCAGTGTGCTGAAGGTTGAGGGCCCCTTGGTAGAGTGCCCATATGTCCTGGGTTTCCTGCTATGGTTTAAAACCTTCAGGGTCATTGTCCCTGCGAGAGTCAGCCTAATAGCCTTGACATTTGGTCTTTAAATGATACTACCGGCTTCAACTTACTGACCTTCTGTTCTGGGCACTTACTCCTCACCGTTGCCCTGGGAGGCGGCATTATGGCACTGTCCCCAGTTTATAGATGAGGAAACGGAGGCTCAGAGAGACCAAGTAACATGCCCAAGTTCACACAGCTGGTTGTGGCAGAGCTGGGACACAAAGCCAGATCTCTGGCCCCACGGTAAACCAGCTTTTCTGCCCCAAACATAGTGCACAGATTGGAATGAAGGAAATCTGGGGTCCAGAGACTCCTCAGCCTCTGACTTGGTCTGTGAACCCAAACCTCTAGGGAGCCCTGCCCATCTGGAAGGGGGGCGGGGTGAGGACCGCAGCCTCCAAGCCAGCACCCCGTCTCCAGCCTTGGAAGACATAAATGGCTGGCTCCTTCACCAACCCGGATCGTCACAGCCTGTTTAGAAGGTGCGACCCGTCATGAAAGGTGAACTGTTCCCAGCGGAACCACCCCGGGGCTGTGTTCGAGGCTGCCTTCCCGACCCTCTTCACTGATTAACTCACCGTGGCCCCCGCTCAATCCGCCACTCTGTTCTGCCACCGAAAACCACGAGCCTCAGGACGACAGGCACACGCCCTCCTCCCAGCCACCCCTCACCTTCCTCCTCCTTCCCTGGCAGGGGAGAAACCCAGGCCGCGGTCAATGCCCCAGTGTTCCACCGGGGTCACCCACGTCAGGGTTACTTGGGCTTCAAATAGGATCTGCTGCTACCCCCATGGGGGCTTTACAGGCCTCGGGGTTCGCCGGGGTACAGGCACAGAAGGCCTTTTGTGGCTGATTTGCAAAGGCCCTGCCATCGTCGAAGATGATAAACAACGTTTGACGAGAGAGTCACGTTGGCCTACGGAAGGACACAATTTAACTTGTCAAAAAACATTTTGGTTTCCTTTCACCGAGTTGGGTGGGAGTAAGTGTTGCAGGGAGATCTCTGTCCCCCTTCTCCAAGCTCTCCTGGGGTTTCTTCTCCAGCTTCCTTTCTCCCGGCCAGCCACCCACTTAGCAGCGGTGAGATGTGTCCCTGAGTCTGCCGTCAGGCAGCTCTTGAAATGGGCCTGTATCTCTCTGTTCCCGGCTCCCCGTTGGCATTTCTCATGAAATGAGCCTGGCGCCCGGTCTCTGGGTTTCTGCTCCTGCCCACCTTGGATCCTCACAGGATGACCTTGAACAACACCAATCTGATCCCACTGGCCTGGGTTACCTCACAGACCGTCTCCCCCTCCGCCCTTCGATTTTCTGCCCCGGCCATGCTGGCCTCCTCTGGGCAGGTTTCTGGCTCAGCGCCTTTGCAAGCACTGTTCCTTCTGCCTGGAATGTTCTTCCCTCAAATACCCATGAGGATCCCTCATCTCCTCTGGGTTTCCAGAGATCACCTTCTCAATGAGACCTGGTCTGTCTACCTCATTTCAAATAGCAACGCCCCCCCCCCCCCCCCCCCCCCCCCCCCGCCGCGGCCATTCCCCCAACTTTCCCAGTTCCCTCTGCCCCCAGGCCTTGATTGTTCTCCACCATATCGATCTGACCAGAGGTGGATTTTCCATGAAGCTGATGATGCTTATACTTTAGGGCCCCGCACTAGCAGTTTCTAAAGCCCCGCACCCAAATCGGTGTTTATGATTCTTAAAATATTTTTTAATGCTTATTTACTTTTGAGAGACCAAGAGAGGCAGAGCATGAGCGAGGGAGGGGCAGAAAGAGATGGAGACACAGAATCCCAAGCAGGCTCCAGGCTCTGAGCTGTCAGCACAGAGCCCGACGCAAGGGCTTGAACCCACGAACCTGAAGATCATGACCTGAGCCAAAGTCGGATGCTTAACTGACTGAGCCACCCAGGCGCTCTGGTATTTATAATTCTTCATTCTTTTTTCTTAAGTCATCCACCCTTCTCTCTAAATTCTACAAGATTTGGGCCCCACAAAAGCCTGGATCTGCCAGCTTCTTACCTCTTTTAATATTTTTTTATTATGTCTCTCCCTCTGCTATTAAAACATAAACTTCGTGAGGGCAGAAGTTTCGGTTTTTAAAAATTTTTTAACTGTTTTATCTCCAGGATCCAGAACAGTGGCTGCACACAGGAGGAGCATGTGTGGCACATACACGGTTTATAGGAGCTCCACAAACCATGGTGTGTGTGTGTGTGTGTGTGTGTGTGTGTGAGCCCCGGGTTCGTACTTCTTTCAGGGCTGTACGTTTCTTTTAGGATAAAGACCAGCCTCCTAACAGGCTGTCAAAGCTCTGCCCTCTGACTGCTCCTGGATGCGTTAAGATTCAGACTCAGGGCCTTTGCACACACCGCTTCCTCTCCTTGATGTTCTCCTTCTCCTCTTGGCCTCCTGTTCATCCTTCGGGTCTCTCCTTGACTGCCTTTTCTGTGCCCCACCCCCACCTGCCCAGCTCGGCTCAGGAGTCACGTGCTCTCTAGCACCCTAGAGTTTCTCTTGATAGTACTGTTGCGTGGTTACGCACCATCGGTGCCATTGCTGGCTTAGGATTTATTTCCTTTTGAGGACCGTAAGCTCCGTGAGGGCAGGCCCACGCTTGTCTTGGGGGCTGCCATCTCCCCAGCGTCATGTCTAGCATATGGTCCTTTTCACCGACTCAGTAAATAGCCGCTGAGATTGAGCAAAACCAAAAACAGGTGGGGAAAGACAGGAATCAGGATATTTGTTAAGATCAAAATACACAAAATCCCAGAAACCGTGGCACATCAGAGGTGGAAGAGATGATCCAGTCCATAGCTTATAGACTATGTGCCCCAGCGCCCTGGGGGGTTCTGTAGAGGTGTGCGTACATGTGTGAGCGTGTGCGTACGTGCGCGTGTATTTGCAGGTGTGGATGTGCACCTGCGTGCAAGTGTATGCACAGGTATGTGTGTGTGTGTGCGTGCAAGTGGGAGGGGTGGGGGGACAGGACGGTTGAAAGACTGACAACTAGACCGATGTCGGACCCCCATTCCCACATCACAGACTAGTTCCGCTTTTATCTGTTTATATATTGAACTTGGGCTTCTGAGTTTGTTGGAAAAATGATCAGCTTTCTGGGGTGCCTGGTTGGCTCAGCCAGTAGAGCATGCAGCTCTTGATCTCGGAGTGGTGAGTTCAAGCCCCACGTAGAGCTTACTAAAAAAAAAAAAAAAAAAAAATTAATTACACAACTAAAAAATAAATAATTTTTAAAAAATGAAAGAAAGAAGGTTTCCAGCCAAAATCAAATTTGGAAAGTGCTAGTCTGATTAAACCCCTCCTTCCCATTTTACAGATAGGTAAACTGAGGCCCAGAGAAGTAGAAGCACTTGCCCAAGATCACAGAATGAAGGAACAACAAGACAGGGACTATTCCCTGACGCTCAGCCCAGTCTCCTTGGTTTGGGCAGACCGTGGCGTCATTTCATCTGTGCCCAGGTGGCCGAGCACCTGGGTGGCCTGGAGCTCACGGAAAACCCCCAGGGAGCATCAAACTTTAATCCCATCATGCAAAGCAGGAATCATTTTATTTGCAGAAGACATGACTCCCCAGATGCACGTAGTAAAAATCACAATGCTGAGTATAAGTAAAAATCCTGACACAGAAAACGAACTTTCCTTTGAATTTTTCAGTTAACATTCATTAGCTATTTGCTCATTTATATTATGGTCTGGAGGGGCTTCTAGCAAAGATATCGCAATAGGCATCGAAGGTTTAGAAAAATTTGTGGGAGCAAAACTTAAAAGGGAAATAATTCCGTCCATTAGTTTCATGGTGTCTGTTTATGTGTGGGAATATGAGAAAAGTTAGAAAGATTATTTCTCATATGCTTTGATGCTGGAATAAATACCTCTGGCCACGAGATCTCTGTTGGGGAAGAAGAACCATTAATTTTCATTTTATTCGTTTCATTATTTTCATTCATTTATTTGGAAATAAATCTTAAACTTTTTTTAATGTTTTTATTTATTTTTGAGAGAGAGAGAGACAGAGTGCAAGTGGGGGAGGGGCAGAGGGTGAGGGAGACACAGAATCCGAAGCAGGCTCCAAGCTCTGAGCTGTCAGCGCAGAGCCTGATGCAGGGTTCAAACTCATGAACCATGAGATCATGACCTGAGTGGAAGTTGGACACTTAACCGACTGAGCCACCCAGGCACCCCTAAAACTCAATCTTTAATTTGTTCTCTGATTACAAAAATCATAGGTCCATCTGAAGAAGTAGAACATTACAGAAATATGCAACTTGGATAGTGAAAGTGTTTCAATATTGTTCTTCTTCCAACCAGAACCACGGTTAATATTGATTTGTTTTCAGAGGCATCTGGGTGGCTCAGTCGGTTAAGTGTTAGGCTCAGGTCATGACCTCATAGTTCGTGGGTTTGAGCCCTGTGTTGGGCTCTGTTCTGATAGTGCGGGGTCTACTCGGCATTCTCTCTTGGTCTCTCTCTCTCTGCCTCCGCCGCCCCTCTCACGTGCTCTCTGTCTCAAAATAAATAAATAAACTTAAAAAAAACACTTTACTGTATGTATGCTATACCAAGATTTTAAAAGTAGCTGGCTGGGGGTGCCTGAGTGGCTCAGTTGGTTGTGCGGTGGGACTTCGGCTCAGGTCATGATCTCCCCGTTTGTGAGTTCGAGCCCTCCATCGGGCTCTCTGCTGTCAGCTCAGAGCCTGCTTGGGATTCTCTCTCCCTCTCTCTCTGAGCCTCCCTTGTTCGTGCTCTCTTGCTCAAAAATAAACATTAAAAATAAAGTACTTGGCTAGAGTATGCGGAAGAGGGTGTTCCCAGAGAAAACTCAGGATCCTGTTACCAAAAGAAGGGTGAATGAGTGCCCCCATAATATATCAATATATATGTGTGTACATATAACACATAGATGATTTTTAGCATAGTGCATCGTGTTGACATCACAGTGTACCCTCCTGTGGCGTATTTTTTTGTTTTTGCTTGACAAATCTTGGACCTTTTCCCACGATGACCACTGCTTTATGCCATAGATTTAATTTCAGAAGAACCTAATTAGGCAAACGAGGTTGTCTCCCCCAGCACTGCTTGGAAAAAGAGGCACTCTAGAATCATGCTGGGAGACTAGCCCCCCTGAAACGACCCATTGCCTGCAGAGGGTTGGTACTTGTGTGGTCAAGGACCTCCGGCCTAGCTATGCAGTTGCCACCCCCCACCCCCCCCACCCCCACTGGGTCCCTTTCCTCTGCCAGTGCTTGTCTCTCCCTTTGGACTGTCAGCTCTCTCTTATTTTCCCTCTCTCAAATGTGTCCTCCCAAAGGGACTACATTCCCATTGGGGGGGTAATGACTGGTAGCTTCTAGAGTGCCTCTTCCTCCAGCAAGACACTTTATTTTTTCTTTACAGCTCCAAACAATGGTACTTCTAAGAGTCTCTCCCCAGATGCGAGGGAATGGTTGAGAATGGGGCTCTGGCTCCAGATACGAGACTGAAGTCTTATCTCACTGTTGGCCACCTGTGGTCCTTGCGCATTTTAGGACCTCTCTGTGCCTTACTTCCTCCACATAGGGGAGGAGTCATAGCAGGAAAGACGATTAGAATGCCCAGCACACAGTAGGAGCTTTAAACGTGTAGATCGCTACCGAGTGGCTCTGCTGGCAGGCTTTGGGAGTGCAGGAGAAGAGGAAGGGGGTGTTCCCATCTGGGGACAGAGGGTTCCTCTCTCTCCTGGTTCTGGCCCACCTCTGTCCTCTTCTTTAATCCCCTTTGTCTGGTTTCTTCTCCTTTTATTCTTCCCAGGGCAGCTTTTCTTTGCAAGGAAGGGACTCGCTCTGGGCTGTTCTCTGGGAGGCTGTGGCGGGCTGCCCTAGCATGATGCCCTGGCAGAGGATAGATGTCCCAAGAGTACCCTCTGCCACCCTGTCGTCTGCCAGCTCCCCAACCTCCGTTTGTGTTCCTCTGACTCAGGACGCCCTTCGCCTCTTAGCATAATTGGTGGAAAGGACTCAGGCTTTGAAATCAGACAGATGTGAGTTCAAACATGGCTGGAAGGTGCTTCCCTCCCGAGGGGCTCGGTTTCCTTAGTCGCACGGCGTGGCCCACGCTGCGCCTGGCTGGGCTGGGGACATGAAACGAGGTCGTATATCTGTGGCTGGCACACAGTAGGCCTTCACCTTCCACGTGCTTGAGCTCTTCCTTTTCTGCCTGAGTGAGGGGATTTACGTGGCAGCCTTGTTTGGGGTGTGTGGTCCAACTTAGTGGGAGACTGAACGGGGGCTGTATCAGTTTGCTTGGACGGTCAAACAAGGTGCCGCTTAAACACCAGAAATCATGGGGCGCCTGGGTGGCTTAGTCGGTTAAGCGTCCGACTTCAGCTCAGGTCATGATCTCACAGTCCGTGAGTTCGAGCCCCGGGTCGGGCTCTGTGCTGACAGCTCAGAGCCTGGAGCCTGCTTCGGATTCTGGGTCTCCCTCTCTCTCTCTGCCCCTCCCCCGTTCATGCCCTGTCTCTCTCTGTCACAAAAATAAATAAACATTAAAAAAAAATAAAAAAAAAATAAACACCAGAAGTCAGTTTTCTCACAATTCTGGAAGCTAGAGGGCGTTGGCAGGATTGGTTTCTTCCTCCCTCTCCCTGGTTTGCCGATGGCCGTGTCTTCACGTGGTCTTCCTCTGCGTAGGCCCACGTCCTGCCTGCCTCTTTTAAGGCCTATCCAACATGGCCTCCTGTTACCTTGACTGCCTCTTTAAAGGCAGGCCCTGTCTCCAAATACAGTTGCATTCGGAGGCACAGGGGCTGGGACGTCAGCCGCTGAATGTTGCAGAGACACGGTTCTGCCCATTACAGAGGCCTTGAACCGCAGCAACTCCCCTGCCCATCGCTCATCATCGCAGTTTCCTTGCTTTAGGCCTTGAGGGTGTGTGTGAGCTTCAAGAGTTCCCTCTCTCGGGCTCGCTTCGGCAGCACGCACGCTAAACTTGGAAGGACCCGGGGAAGACTAGGGGGGCTCTGCATGAGGATGACACACAACTCATGCAGCTTTCCACGTTGAAAGCACAATTTCCCTCTCCAAACCGGCTTGTTCCTAGGGCGGAGCGTCCTTGCATTGGCTAAGCTCATAAGAGCAGAGGTCAGCCAAGCCCCTGGGATGGGCACCAGGGAGGACAGAGACCCAGGAAGGAAGCTCCCCGGCTGGGGCAGATGTCTGGCCACGGCAGAGTGCCGCACGTGTTCCCGGGGTGGTAATAGCACCCGGGCAGGTCCCGGGATGATCCCGGGCCCAGTCATTTCCTGCAGGGTCTCCGCAAGCCCGCCTTTGCCACGTTGCAGCCTCCTAGATGCCACTCCATTCTCCACTCGCTAGGCTGCCAGGCCTGGGTGTGGGGCATCGGGAAGAAGACGGGCAGACTGTTTTAGTGAGATGGGCAGACTGGCAGACGTCCCCATGGAGCAGGGGGGATGGCAGGAGTTTGAAGCTAATCTCATTAGCAGCCACATCCTGAATCTCCTGAGGCTCTTCTCCGCCCCCGTGGCCCACAGCGCAGTGCCCACTCCCGGGCAGAAGGCAGACTAAGCACGGGCAAGGCCCCGGGTTGGCACAGATCTCTGGCCCTCAGAGACGCCGCTGCAGGCATTCTTGCTGTCTAAGACGGGTCCTGCAGCTGACTCACTCCGTGCGGAGGGCAAGAAATCTGAGTCTCTGCGAAACCATTTCCTCTGGATGTGAAGCGGGCAATGCTAAGGGATCCCATGACCGAAACGGTCTGCCGGGTTCTACGGTGATTTCTGTGCTAGGAACACATGCGTGCCAGGTTATGATTCGGCCTGTTTCATGAGACGGGGGCCTGGGGGCGAGGGTCGGGGCCAGGTGGAAACACTTCAGAGATTATTGGAATACTCTGGAACACGAGGACTGCCGAATACTCTTGGCCGCAGAAGATACGGGGAGACAAAGCCACTTACCTGTGCGATTTGCACCTCTCGGTTGGGTGTAGGAGCTGAGAAACTCAGGCCTTTACCCAGACAGAGGTTTCATCATGGACTTTGAATCTACACGGATGCACAGCCACATCAAGGTTTCCTTTCTGACGAGGTCTTGTATATGAGAAAGCCCACGTGCTCATCCGATCATCCAACAGCAAGAACAGGGCCGTCTGTCATGTTTCTCTTCGTACCTTGGCCACCGGGAAGCCGCGGGTGAGATCTAGGGTTCAGTTGCTGCGCCTTTTGGATCTCTGGTTTCCGACACACTCCCCTCTCCCTTTCTCTTAGTTAATATTTGTCACTTGAATTGTGTACGGGCATCAAGATCAAGGGAGATATTACGCACGTATGACTCACTTGGTGTGGAATCCGGCTTATAGTAAGTACCGAGGTGCGTTCGTGTCTGAAAGCAGCGATACTTCTGACATTTCCACGCAGGGACGCAGAATGCCAGCCTCCATGACTTGTCATCCGATGTTATTCAACAGCCCTTACTACGTACCAAGTGCGGTCGAGGTGCTTTACAAATGCTGATTCGTTTAATCTTCGTAACGACTCCGGGAGGTACTTACTAGGGTCGTGCCCATTTCGCAGACGGAGAAGCTGAGGCGGATGGAAATGGAGGAACTGGCCCAGAGGCACCTGGCTGTTACAGGGCGAGCCAAGACCTGAATCCAGAGCCCAGGCTGTAGATCGGTGCTTTGGGCCTTTTCTGTGCTGAGGGTGGAGCCACCAGCCACCGGAAGCTACTGAGCACTTGGCATGTGCCTCGTATGGCTGAGGAAGTGGATTTTAAATGTGATTTAATGTTAAGACTAAAACCGGCTGTTGACTATTGCATCAGACGGTGCCGCTCTCGAGTACCGCACTTTGCTGCCCCTCTCCCATCCCTGATGTTGGTGGGAAAGCAATCTGGGGCAACATAGTGTAGCTGATTATAATTTGCCATAAGAATCAAGAGCCTTAAAAAGTTCCTCCCCTTCCTCTTCCTTCTTCCTCGTCATCGTACCTAACATTTTCCGGACACTTGTTCTCACTTAATTCTCCCTCAAATCCTTGGATGTACTTTTTCTAATATACTTATTTAGCAGGAAAGATAACCAGCACTCAAAGAAGGTAAATAAATGCCTTGTGCAGAATCGTGCAGCCAGTAAGTGGCCGAGCCAGAATTTGAACCAAAGTCTAAAATAACTCTAAAGCCAAGTTATGTTTCTCTGGTTCTTTTCCTTCTTTCTTTCTTTCCTCCCTCCTTCCTTCTTTCCTTCCCTTTCCTTCTTCCTTCCCACCTCCCTACCTCCCTCCTTTCTTCTTGTCTTTCTTTCTTTCTCCCTTTCTCTCTCCCTTTCTTCCTTCCTTCCTTCCCTTCTCTTTCTCTCTTTCCCTCCCTCCCCCTTCCTGCCTTTCTTCTGTCTTTTTCTTTCTTTCCCTCTATCTTTCCCCCCCTTTTTAAAAAGTAAAATGTGCTCCCCTTCTGACTCCATAGGCCACATGCCTATCAGTATCCTCCAAAGCAGAGTTTTTGTTATCAACTTAATGTCAGCATTTCTGAAGGAAGGAGAGAGGAAGACAGAGGTGGTGAGCAGAGGCGGGCCAAGTGCTGGGTCAGCACAGGCTCAGGACGGCTGGCGAGGAGAACATGCCTCAGGGGGGAGGGCTTTGCAGGGCTCAAGAGACGGCCAGACAACCAGGGTGGTGCCCAGGGAACCTGGGGCCAGCACCACCACCGAGAGAGGTCTGCACTCCAAAAGTAGAGTCGGAACAGGACGCCTTAGTTTCCTCATCTGTCAAATGGGGACAACGGTGATTAGACAGGATAGTATCTGAGAACACGCCTGGCAGAGAGAACAGTGCTTTGCCCCTCCTGCCTCAGAGCGGGTCTCTGGAGAAGAAGCTCCTGGGAGAGCTCGCAGGGGAGAAGCACAGAGCCGGCCCTGCTGTGGGCGAAGGGAAGGAAAACAGCTTGTTAGCTGAGGGGTCGGGGTGGGCGGCGGGGGGCTGTGGCGCATGGCTGTCAGCTGAGATCACTGCCTCCTCTCT
This sequence comes from Panthera tigris, assembly GCF_018350195.1. Lineage (NCBI taxonomy): Eukaryota > Metazoa > Chordata > Mammalia > Carnivora > Felidae > Panthera > Panthera tigris. The sequence goes on from NC_056669.1 coordinate 95,915,910, forward strand.
TCCAGCTGCCTGGGGATATTATGAAGTCGCAGAGGCAGGCAGAGGAAGCTCAAGCTTGGGGGCCTCTTTGGGGGGCTAGGGAGGGGAGCAGAGAAGGAGGACGTTAATGAAAAAAACATTCCTCGTTCAAGGTGACTGAAAGGTTTGGAGGCTGGTTGGGTCAGGGTCTGGCTATGGCTAAAAAACAAGCCCCCCAGATGTGAAGGAGCCAGGCGTGGAACAGCTGCCGAGGGGAGCCGAGCGCGGGCCCAGCCGACTGACCCTCTTAGGGGCCGCCGACCCCCAAAGACCCCTGACTCTGGAGAGACACCTGAGACGGGGCAGCTGTGAGGTCCTGGGACCAGAACATCCGGATGGACTGGGGTCGTCCGTCCTGCTCTTCCCACCCTTCCTTACTGCCTGTCTCTAGACTACATGTGGGCGCGGGGAGGTGGGGGGCTGCTGGAAGATTCCAGCCTGGCCCAGAAGACGACACATGCTGGGCCCAGCCTGAGACAGGGAAGAACCTACCAAGCCAGGAAGGCCGACGTGGGTCTCTTGGGGGCAACTCCTGACTCAATTCCTCCCTTTGCCACTAGATCATTTCATACTTGGCACTTAGTGTACAACATCTGACAAGGGTTTGAGTAAGGGCCCCCTCCCCTTGGAGAAAGCCAGCTTTCAAGAGCTCGACCTTGAAAATGACCCACCGGTAGGCATTGTCGTTGCACAGCTGGAAGTTCAGGAAGGTGACAGCCTTAAACTACCCAGCTGGGCCAGGAGCAGAGCCGAGACCAGATTTCTGATCCCAGGGTAGGGAGCCCTTCGCAAGTTGTGCCATCCCTCCCCTCTTTCTTCCAGATGCCAGGAAAACTTCTGAAGGCCCAGAGACCTCGAGAGAGAGAGAGCCCCAGCCTGCCTGGAGCGCAGCGTGCAGGGACAGAGCAAAGGGGTGAGAGGCGCGTGTGATTTGTCCTCAGGCCACTTTGACAAAAGGCAAAGGTCCTATTTCTTAGAACTAAGTCCCAGGGGAGAGCAAAGGAACAGATCAAAGCCACATGGAACCAAGAATAGGCCCCGAATCATGCTGGGACTTCCCTTTTCTCTTCCAAGCCCGATTTCATCATGACTGGCCTTCATCCCTCCCGAGGGCAAAGGGGCCCCTGCAAGTGTGTTTTAGGATCACACAGGGCACACTTCGTTCCCTTGAAAATGGTCTTCTTTGGGAGTGAAGCTGTGTAGACCAATGTATCTTTCACCATTGTAAGCCCCACTAGGGTGGGGACCCAGCCACCACTTTCCGGACTATGTCCGGGTTTCTTGGAGCCCAGCTGCTTCAGAAAGTTGTAGAAGATGCGGAGGGGTGTGATCTGGCTCCAGTGGAGATGCCCGGCCTCTGGAAGTCACCCTCTTGGGCACCTGAAAGTCTTTACGGGCCAGACTGGTGAGCCATCGTCTCTGCGAGAGACCCCTGGGATCACCTCATTCAATTCCTTTATGTCACAGGTGGGTGGCTGAGGCCCAGGGTGGGAAAGGCACTGCCCAAGGGAGGACTGGAGTGGGCTTGCTCCCTGACCCTGGCTGGAGGACCTCCCAGTAGCCCACTGATTTTCTGGAGAAGGGCCAATGTGGATGGAGCAGGAAGCAGATAGGCAGGGGCCTGCTGGCAGGTTCTGAAAGGAACCAGCCTCCCCTGGGATATTCAGATTATGGATGGTGACATGACTTGCCCAGGTTACAGGGCCGGGAAATGCAAAGGGACAGGCCAGGCTGTAAACTCAAGTCTGTCCTTGTCCCTACACCTCCTGCTTCTCTTGAAACTACTTATCCAAGTGGCCCTTAAAAAAAAGTCCTAACTGCCCGTTTGCGTTCATTTTTGCCCACTTCAGACACTCCATATCATCCCTTCCTTTTTTCTGTTTTAAATTGAAGTTGTAAATCCCTAGCACCCTAAAAAAAATAGAAACAAAACCCAAAACAAGCCTCCCAGTCCAGAGAGATATGATGGGCTGGGACACCAGCCTCTCGGCATTTTCCAAAGTACAGGACTCCCGTATTTCTGTTCAGAAGCAGAACAGCTTTTTTTTTTTTTTTTTTGTCTTAGACAATATGGTTCTAATATATATCAACAGAGCCAAAGAAAAGGCTTTTTTTTTTTTTTTTTTTTTTTTAAAGAAGTTAACTTCATTTCAAGAACTTGTGTGTTTCTCATTAGTAACGCTGTCTTTTGAAATCCAGCCCAGGGAGGCGATGCTAGTCGAAATCAAAACTGATACGTGAGGGTTTGACTCAAATGCAGCTCTGTCCCTTGCTCGCTGCCTTGTTGGGACTGATTGCTGCAGGGATGGGACAGGCAGGGCCAGCGGCCAGCTGTCTGCTCCCCAGCCCATGGTCCCGGGGCCACAGGGGCTGGCTGTCGGGGGGGGTCTGTGGAGCCCGCTAGGCAGGGGGTCTTTCAACATGGTGTGCTCCTCACCTGATGAGGGGTGAGACCTCGAGGCCTCGAGGGAGGGACAGCAAGCCCCCGGACCTGGTGGCCTGGAGGCCGGGCGCTTACAGAGGGCAGAGGGTTCTGGCCACGAGCTGAGTAACGGTTACGGGATTGGGCATGATCCACTAGTCCCCAGAGGAGCCACACTGCTCTCCAAGTTCTAGGTTTTTCAAGTTGTTCTAAGTGGAAAACTCCCACTTCTTACTTTCTGGGGCCAGTTTTGACATTTCTTCTCTCTGAGACTGGGCCTTCTGGAGAACATTAGGAAAACAATCTTTCCATGGCCCGCCAAGGCGCTGCTCACCCTTCCTGTTGGTGGAGGCCACTTTCTCCAGACATGTCCGTTTCTGGGCGGATGAGGAAGGCAAAGGGCATTCTCTTCCTGCCCTTCTCTGCTCTTCTGTCCACTGACCCCAAGTTGGGCTTTTTTCTTTAATAAAAATCCATTTTATTCTGAGGAGAACAAATGTGGCTTGCTATCCACAGCCAAGGGATTTGTTTCAAGGATGGTAGAAACCAATAGGATGGTTCCCTGCACACAGCCCCCTCATCAAATTTCACCCCTCCTTCAAAACCTAGCAATGTCCTTCCTTCCATGGGAAACCTTTCTCTCCCCGCTGCTCCTGGGTGAGAACCCCAGCCTCAGGGCTCAGCCTGAATCACTCCCTCGCTAATCAATGGGGTGACTTTTTCTTGTGTTATCAAACTGTCCCTTCTTGCTTGTATTATTTAACTTTCCAGACATTTAGACATTTCTCTCTTGCCCCCTTAGTTAGGGGGTTTGACTTTCTTGAGGACCGTGCCTTTTTCACGATGTAGCCCCAGCTCTTTAGCACAGAGTTTGCAAATAATAGCAATGATCATTAAAATGACGATGAAACCTTTTTTTTACATTAGCCTATGTTTTTATCTGTCCCCTTAATGGCAACTCCCTTAGAAAAATAAAAATGTTTCCAAGAGACGAAAAGAGTAAGTATTAAGTCACTTTCTCTTTAAGGCCCCTTCTGGTCCCAAGTGTGGTGATGCTCTGATTCATCTGCCGGGCGGCCACCGTGCACTTGGCCTGTGCTGGAAACTTCGTCACGCGTTGCCTTGTTTGGAGACTTTGTGGATTTGTTGACCAATCTCTTCAGGTCTCCGCGAGCGAGACTGAGGCACCGTGGTTTCCCCACACCCCTGTTCCTAAATTAGGTTTGGGGAAACAGGATGCAATGTGTTGAGGAAGAGAGCTGGGCAGACCTGCCTGGGCTCACCTCCCACACCCGCAAGGGACCCTCTGATCCTCAGTTTCCTCATCTGTATTATGGGGATCATTATGGTGCCTTCCCTGCATGGTTTGGGTCTAGATGAAGCGAGGCCAAAGTGACATTGCACTTGCTTCCGTTTGTTGAACTTGGCTGGGCCCGGCGCTGTGCAGAGCGCTTGGCCCGGAAGTAAATATGAGACGCTCAAACATCAGCTAGTCCGCCTGTTCTATAGTTGTTCCATCGGCTCTACCTCCCCCTTGGGGCTCCCTCTGCGATACACTCGGTGTTTCCCCTTTGCAGCCACTGCCCCAATTGTATCTCCCACGTGTCCTGTGCATGGTCGACATCACTTTTCCCTACTAGAAGCTTCCGGAGAGCCAAGGCCTTGTCTGTTTTCGCTCCCACTACTGACCAGGGGGTACCTAAGTACTTAATAAACATTAGTTTCCATCTCCCTTGGGTCCCTTTTCTGAGTGAGACCGGAGCTTCCCTTGTTTTTCTGAAAGCCCCGTATCACGGGCTATCAACAGAGGCCACTGGCTGGGGGCTTATGTCCATTTTATGGTTTGAGCCATGCAGGGATGTTCTCTCCTGGTGGAAACCTGCAAGATCCCTGCGTCCTTGCTCCTGCTGAGGAGATGGCATTTGATGGCCACCCCATATCTCCATCTGATCGGTCCTAGTCCCTCCCTTAGGGATGCATTCCAAAGCCACCTCGTCTAAGAAGCCTTTTGTAACTCTGTTCCAGACCTAGAGACCTGCAAATGGCACAGGCAATGTCTTATTCTCTGGGCCGTGGCCCCTCAGGGGGCTCACTGCCATTGTGACTGCCCAGTGCCCAGTACAGAGACCGTGACCCGTAAGTGCTGACTGACCGAATCCTGTCAAAGCAAAACCAGACCCAGTCACTCCCACACTGTCCAGAACAGGTTAGGACACACACTTGTGATTTAAACAGCTGATTTCTTTCTTAACTCGCTCAGAAAAACATTTGTGGAGCACCCAGTGGGGTGCCAGGTCCCACGCTGGGTGCCAGGGAGGCAGCGGTAAATCGGGCAGGTGGTTCCTGGCCACCTCGGAGCTTCCTGTCTGGGCCAGTGGATTCGTGGGCAAGGCCAAAATAAGACCAGGGAGTTGGAGGGAAAATCACCCGCCCCAAAGTGACCTCACATCTGCGAAGCGAGGGATGAATGGGCCTCCGTCCACCGAGGCGCATGGCTCCAGCTTCCTCCCTTGGCTGCAACACCTGAGGGCTCAGGGGAGCAGACAGGCAGGGCCGGGACCGTCCTGCTCCTCAGGCAGGGCTGACCCTCTGAACTCAGGGCAGAGGGGACTGTGTCCACCCAGAACCAGCTGGGGCCGCCCACCGCTGAAAGGTCCTAATTAGCTCATTTCCCCAGCCCCGTGGGCTGCGAGCAAGCTCCCTTCACCTTTTGCCCTGCCCCATCTCACTCAATTTAGCAGTTCAAGGTTCACTGTGGTGTCAGGGTGGGGACAGGGAAAATGTCCCCCACTCCCATGCCACTAAATAAAACCATCCCTTTGTGGCCGGCTCCGCCCTGAAGACTTTGGAATCCTTCCCTCCCCAGCCTGGTTCTGATGAGGGGAGAGGCTATGGGTCCAGAGCCCTAGCTTCAAACTCTGTCTCTGCCGTTCGACGAGCAGCTGTGTGATCCTGAGCCAGTGGCTCACCCTCTCTGACCCTCCGTTTCTTCACCGATGAGGACACTAACCCTCACTTCACCTGGTGGTTGTGAGGACAGTGGGATGAGGCCCTGTTGAGGCCAGAGGCACAGGGCTCAGGCCTGACCCTCGGTTCTGGCCCCTGCACTCTGCCCAGGTTTCCCAGACGGTAAGCCCCATGCGGGCAGGCACCGTGTCTGCCCCGCCCACCGCTGTGTCTCCAGCATCTTACAGAGGTTGTGGCCAGAACGGGAGAGTCCTCAGGCCTTTCTTGAGTCAGCAAGTATTTCCTGAAGGCCTCCCATGTGCCAGGCCCCGAGCCCAGGAAGCAGCTGTTGAATGAATGAATGAATGAATGAATGTTTTCTTCCTTCTCCCACCCCTGCTGCAGGGCCGAGCAAGTAGGACACTGGATGGAGAATGGGACGTGGGGTCAGGACCCCAGGAAAGAGACGGAGCACTGCGTCCTGGCAGCCCGCCTCTCCTAGGAAAGTGGGCTTCCTTCTTCCTTCCCTGGCCCCACCCCACCCATGCCCGTTACTCCCAACTCTAGGGGCTCCCAACCCAGCCCTGTGGCTGGATGAAGTCTGGATGTCCAGCTCCCTCAGGAGAGGGAGTGGGAATAAATGTCCTTCTGCCCCGGTCGGGATGAAAACTCCCCGGCTGCCACCCCAGACCCGCTGAAGCCAAGGCTGCATTTTATTTTTATTTATTTATTTATTTATTTATTTATTATTTTATTAATTATTATTTTTTAGATGTTTACGTATATTTTTGAGAGGGGGTGGAGGGGCAGAGAGAGAGAGGGAGACACAGACTCCGAAGCAGGCTCTGGGCTCCGAGCCGTCGGCACAGAGCCCGACGCGGGGCTCAAACCCGCGAACCACGAGATCATGACTTGAGCCCAAGTCGGACCCTTAACTGACTGAGTCACCCAGGCGCCCCCAAAGCTGCATTTTAACAAGATCCCCGCGCGTTCGTGCGCCCACCCAAGTCTGAGAAGCGCTGCCCTATGGCATAGCCTTGAGTTCGTCACACCTCCTCTGTGCCTTCTTCAACTGTGAGTGGAGGCGATATTAATAGCAACTGTCCAGACTTGGCATAAACCAAACGGAGCACGGACATCCAGTATGGATAAAAAGGATGGGATGGCATGTTTCAGAGCCACGTTGAAATGAATGGACGGAGGGCTGTCTACTCGTCTCCGGGCCACGGCTCGGCTGGTCGCTGGAAGCAGATGGAACCCGAGAGTAGGGCAGGGGACAGGCGTTGGGGTCATCTGCCATCCTGTGTCGGGTTTAAAAATAGAGCTAAGGGAGCCTTACGCATCTGCATGGGTAAAATACCTTCTCCTGCTTCTCTTTATTATGGGTCTGTGCAGGGGAGGTCAGGAATCACGCCCCGTCCTGGGTTTACAGGACCTTTCCCTAATAAAGCTGAGGGCCGGGAGGCTGCACATTCCAGGGGCCGTAATTAAAACCACCGAGGGTTATTTGGAATAACAGACCCGTTTAGTCGTTTAGTCGGAAGCACTTGCCATGCTAATTCAAACAAGGTGATTACAGGCGATTAGCGAACCTAATGCCTTCAGTTTAAAACCAGTCGGGGGGAGGGATGAGCCAAGGGCCTCCGCTACTTCCTGTGGGTGGTGAGGGGTCCGAGCTGGGACTGAAATTTCACAAGGTCAGTGCCAAGTGGGGCACCTGGGCCCCCGCCTGGGTAAGATGCTCTCCCAGAGCAAACTCCTTCTCTGGAGTGGATGAGGCAGACCTGTCCCGGGAAGAGTCCAAACTGAACCCCTTCAGGTCTCCTGGGGACACTCTGGACACACTGCCCAAGAGCTGGCCCTGTCTACCTCTTCAGCCACAAATCCCGTGGCCTCTTGAGGGCAGGGGCTGGGTCTTGTGGTCCCTGTATCCTCCAAAGGGAATGCCTATGGGTGCACCTATGCACACCTAATGATATTTTACTTAGCACTTATCACGTGCCAAGCACAGTGCTAAGCAGTTGATACACATCGCCTCATTTCATTCAGTTACTTCTGCACCGCTCTTGTTCCCATCTGACTGATGCGACGTGTGAGGCACAGAGGGAGATCCGAGCCACACTGCTGGAAAGCGGTCGGGAGGGGCTTTGCCCCAAATCCGCGTGACTCTCAGGTCCCCCGTGACCCCTCTGAATGCTTACAGTAAGTCCACAAGGTGCGAGCTGCTGTTACTGTCCCTCCGTCTTGCAGCTGAGGGGACAGAAGCTCAGAGAACCTAGTAACTGGCACAGGAAGATGAGCTGGTGAGTGGCTGAGCTGGGCTCTGACCCTGATGTTGTTGCCTGCAACCCCCCTTGCCTTGAATCCCTTCACTGTAGCTTCTGGAAAGGGCACGGAATGGCGGAAGGGGAGGAGGCCACCAGGGAGACTCATTAGGGAAGGGCATCCAAGACCAAGGGAACTGAACAGATACGTGAAATAGGGAGGTTTCAGCCTCCAGTGTTGGAAACCCCCGCATCAAGCGGCTTAAAACCACTTAATAAGAAATATTTACTGTCACCAGCAACAAGTACTGAGGACTGGTTAATTTCGAGGCTCCACAGCACGGTCAAGAACACTGGCCACCTTCTTTCCCTTCTCCCTTCCTCCCTTCCATCCTTCAGTACTGGACACTGTATGCCAGGCACCGTCCTGAGCCCTGGGGTGACGGTGGGGAAAAAGCAAAGTCCTTGCCTTCTTGGAGCTTATGGTCCTGTGTGAAAGACTGAGGGTAAACACCACCACCCCCCCCACCACACAATGTACATATTATTTAGTGTATATAATGTGTTTATATTATAAATATAATATAAATATAATATAAATATTATATATTATATTATAAAATACATACACATATTAGCTATAACTACCTATATAATAATACATAGTGTATATGTATTATACACCCAACACAGTGTGTATATTATATGTACACATGCACATATACAAATAACATGATATCAAGTAAGAGCTATTAAAAAAACAAACAAGAAAATAGAGTAATAGAGGGGAGAGTAGTCAGGGAAGTCCTTTTTTTATTTTTAAAAGCTTATTTATTTATTTTGAGAGGGAGAGGCAGAGAGACAGAGAGAGAGAGAGAGAGAGAGGGAGAGAAAGAATTCCAAGCAGGCTCCATGCTGTCAGCACAGAGCCCGACTCGGGGCTCAATCTCAAGAACTGTGAGATCATGACATGTGCTGAAATCAAGAGTCGGACACTTAACCAACAGAGCCACCCAGGTGCCCCATGTCAGGGGAGTCCTTCTAAGGAGCTGGCATTTGAGCAGACCCCTGAGCGAGTTGGAGGAATGACAGCAATGAGATCTGGGGGAAGTGGTCTTGGTAGAGGGAACGGTGTGTGCAAATGCCCTGGGGTCGTATAGTGCTTGGAGCGGAGTGAGTGAAACTTCTCTGTTACGCGTCCTGCAGGTGAGTCTCCTCATGGTGGTCAAAGTGGCTGTAGCAATTTCAGGCACCAGACGTGGACATGACACCGTTCAACGAATAAGAGAGATGTCTCTCCCCCGTTTGTCACTGTTCTGTCAATCTTTGAAGAAATCCTTCCTGGACGGGACGTCCCCCGTGGGTTTTTCCTCAATCTTGTTGGCCAGAGCCACAGGCCCGTGTCTAACCCCATCCCAGACAGGGGACTGGAACTCCAGCGGCTGGCTTAGAGCAGTGAGAGTACGCCCTCGGAACCGGAGATGAGGCGTGCCTCTCTGAGTTGTGGGAAGGAGACAGGAGGTCCTTCTAATAAAATGAGGTCCTGCCGGGAAGAAGGAAGGGGGACGTAAGTAGAAAGGATGTGGACAACGATGAGCCATGACTTTAAAAAGCAGGGCATGTCCTCGTCCTCACTGGTGGGCTTGCTGGTAGGGAATCCGTCTTGACCATGAAGACAAGGGCCCCCGGCTCGGGTAGAGCAACGAGACAGGAGACTGGGAGCCATCAGATCAGCCCGGGATGCTTGCAGTTAGATGAAATAGGCGGGGACAGGAAGTCCGATGCCGCCCCCAGCCCTGCTTCAACGACTGAGTCTTCTTTACCCATCGGGGCTCACGTCAGGCTTCACCACAGCAAAGGCTTCGCTGCTTGAGAAACTTTGCTTGGTGTTGTTCAAGCTCCTCACTTGACAAACTGGAAACGGAGATCCAGCAAGGGGAAGTGACTTGCCCGGGACCACACAGCCAGCAGGTGTCGGAGCCGACACTCAGGTCCTGCCCGACAGGAGTGGGTTCCGAACTCCTAGATCTTTCCAATCAGGCACACTCCCTTTTGGGATCTTGAAACCGTGCTATAGAGAGAACTGGGTCGATTCCACGCCTGAAGGGAAGACAGGCTCATGGTTCCTAGGCATTATATTCTCAGGTGCTCACTCCGGGTTTTATCTCCATCTTCCAGCCAGGGTGTAGACCCAGGCAGGGAGATGGCTGATCCAGGCTTTCGTTAGCAGGTCTCAAAATATTCTAAGAATCGGGTGGGGGGGGGTTGGGGGGGCACTGATTATAACACAGATTCCTGGGTCCTGTCCTGAAAGATTCTGATTCACTAGGTTTGAGGCGGGGCCCAGGAATCTGCCTCAAAGTTAAAGCCTCCCTGGGTAGTTATGCTTTAAGTTGCCCCCAGGCCACCTCCTGAGAAACACTCGCCCAAAGGATTCCAGAGGAAAGTTCTCTTTATCTGAAAAGCACAATCCCACGTCCAAATCTGAGGCTTGGCATCGCTTTCCCCTGCCTGTGTGGACCCTTTTCCTGTAGCTGAAGATCAGATTTGCTACCTGGGGGAGGAGGGGGTCGGGGTTGATCTGTTTGAACTCAAACTGTGAAAATAATTGGGATCCACTCTTTTTTGAGAGAAGGTTTTGAAGGGAGCGTCAGGGGGCACTGGTCACCCAGGAGTCACGAGTAAAGGGCACAGCTTCTGCCAGGGGGATGTGTTTCGTGCGTCCCGCTCCCCGCTGGCCTGCCTGCTGCAGGCCCCGGGGACTGCACCCCTTTCTTCCTGGGGTAGCTCTCTTCTTCCTCTCCAGACCTCATGCCCTTATCTACCTCCGTGTCGGACTTTCAAAATAGCTATGTGCTCTCTGTAGTGCAGCTGCACGAAACAGTCAACAAAAACCCCATCTTTTGACAAAATTCCTACTTGGAGAAGCAAAAAAAGAAATATTTTGGCATCTTGAAAGTTAAGACTTCATAGTTCTGTTTAATAGAGCATTTTCCGGGGTGCCTGGATGGCTCCGGCAGTTAAGCGTCCGACTTTGGCTCAGGTCATGATCTCACAGTTCGTGGGTTCGAGCCCCACGTCGGGCTCTGTGCTGACAGCTCGGAGCCTGGAGCCTGCTTCGGATTCTGTTTCCCTCTCTTTCTGCCCCTCTCCCACTTGTGCTCTGTCTGTCTCTCTCTCTCAAAAAATGAATAAACTTTTTAAAAAAATGAAAATAAATAAAAGAGCATTTCCCTACAGGTGCCTGGGTGGCTCAGTCGGTTAAGCGTCCGACTTTGGCTCAGGTCACGATCTCCCAGTCTGTGAGTTCGAGCCCCACATTGGGCTCTGTGCTAACAGCTCAGAACTGTTATGCTCAGCGATTCCCCTCTTGGATAAAAAGGTTGAGGAGGCAACAATTTCCCACAGGCTAGTGGCTTCACCCCTCTGCCTCATGACTAGCACCCACGCTGGACAGCCAAGATGCAGCAGGCTGGGAAAACCCAGGCACTTGTGGACAAGTCTACAACGGGCAATATGATGGCCAAAAAGCACCTGGAGATCAATCCTGACCACCCCATTGCAGAGACGCTACGGCAGAAGGTGGAGGCAGAGAAGAAGGACCAGGCCGTCAAGGTGCTGCTGTTTGAAACGGTGTTGCCTTCTTCTGGCTTCTCACCTGAGGATCCCCGGACCCACTCCAACCACATTTACTGCACGATCAAGCCAGGCCTGGGGACAGAAGACGATGAAGTGACAGCAAAGGAACCCAGTGCTGCTGTTCCTGACGAGATCTGCTTCCTTGAGAGTGATGAAGATGCCTCTTGCATAGAAGAAGTAAATTAGTTTCTACCTGTAGACCTTGTGCCCTCTGTATGGTGTCCCCATGGCTCCCCAGCAACCTTCAGTGACCCCGGTTTACCCGGTTTCCTCTGCTGATGTCTAGTGGTTTTTTATCTCCTGTCTTTGTCTGAGGCAGCATATAAGGGCCTCAAGCTGTATCCTTGCCCATATTTGACAGGGGTTTGGATGTGTACTGTGGGTTTTAAAAAAAAATTCTACTCTGAAATTAAAGTATGTAAAATAAAAAAGATACAGTTTTGTACAGAATAATAATAATAAAGGAACATTTCCCCTAAAGCAGCCAGGTCCTGATACTCCTTGCCTTTGGCTTAGATTTCCTAAGGTCTAGGTTTCAGAAGCTCACATAGCCACTGCCCTGCTTACCTGTAATCAGGAACTCCAGGGGTCACTGGATTCAGGCATGGCTGGATCCAGGGGCTCTGTGTCTATTTCTCTTCACCTCATGACCCTGCTTTCCTCTCAGGCAGGCTTTCTCCCTGTGTAAAGATACCTTCTGGAAGCCTGAGGCATGCATGGTGCTGACAGCTTGGGATCCTAAGGAGGTCCCTATGTGAATCTCTTCCAACGTCCATACGCCAAATCTTACAAAGGGACCCTGATTTGCCTTGCCTAGCCCCAATTCTCAGACCAGTCACTGTGGGCTAGAGGGTGGGATTCCATGGTCTCTAGGTGTAGATCCTGTGCCCATCACTGTCATCTGGGAGCAAGTAGGACACTGAGATGATCTCTCATGAGCTGTGGGATGGGGTGAGGACACCCTAAGAGAGGGCTCCTGCAGATTAATAAGGGCTGCCCACCCAGGAAGCAACTGGCCTGGTGTCCCTCTAGTGTTAAAAAGCAAAGTGTAATTCAACCTAGGGTCAACCCATGGTCCAGTGCTCTTCTCATCGTGTCACTGGCCCGTAGGGGACGTTGGGAGCCTCTTCTTGCAGCTCAGGTGTCTATGGATGATGAATATAACGGGGTTAGGGTGAAAGTGGTCAAGGTCTTGACCAAGATCTCCGGTAGCCATGATGTAATGGGCAGACCACTGCACTCAGCATCAGTGATGGAATTCTGCATTTACTCTGTATTTGGACATTGCCACTTACTCTGTCATTGTGAAGTGTAGTTAACCTCTCTGACCCTGTTTCCTCATCTGTAAAGGGGGATACATTGCTCAGCAAAGCCTGGTTTGGCACGGGGGCCGAGGGACGGAGGTCACAGACACGCCCTGGCCCTTGGAATGGACCTAGCAGGAGATGGACAGTGTGGGGCCCCCATCGAGGACCATACCTGTGGGGTCAGGGAGGGTTTGTGAGATTCAGCAAATAAAAATATAGGCTGCCCAGTTAAATTTGCATTTCATACCACTAATAATCCTTTTAGAGAGAGAGAGAGAGAGAGAGAGAGAGAAAGAGGAGCGGGGCAGAGGAAGAGAGAGAATCTAAAGCAGGATCCATGCTCAGTGCAGTGTCCCACGTAGGGCTCAATCCCATGATTCTGAGATCATGGCCTGAACTGAAATCAAGAGTCAGACACTCAACCAACTGAGCCATCCAGGCGGCCCAACAAATACTTTTTTTTTAGTATATGTCTCACAATATCTGGGATATTCTTATACTAAAGTTATTTATTTGTCTGAAATTCAAGTTTCCTATATTTTATCTGGCAACAGTAGGTCAGGGGCAGGTTTACGTCTGAGGATCCCATTGGTTCAGGCTGATGAACCTGATCCCAGGGGTGCAGCTTACCCAGAGCTCTAATTATACCAAAAAGAATTCGTCTTTTCTCAGTCTCCTGGCTCTGCTTTCTTCTGTTTTGCTTCATTCCCAAGTGGTGGGAAGGTGGCCACCAGATCTCCAAGCTGTCTTTCCCACAGTTTAGCAAACCCAATGGGAAAAGCCTGCCGCCTTCCCATATTTCCAGCAGAAGTTTCAGGCCTGACTCTCATTGGTCCAAGTTGAGTCACATGCCCTTCCCTGAACCAATCACTGTGGCCTGGGAAGATGAAGTCTCCTGATTGGCCAGGCCTGGGTCATGTGCCCACACTGTTCTGCTTACTCCACATGGATTGAAAGTCGAGAAGTTCCCTTAAGGAGAACTGGGGTGCCATCCTCACAAGAGGAAATAGGATGGGCTGCTGAAAACAGCAGGTGCCCTCAACGGGGCATCCACATTCTCCTGACTGAAGCCCTGCCTCAAGGGGCAGAGTCGGCTGAGCCCATGCAGCCAGGCTTCTCGCTGCTTACGGAGAGGTCTGGGGATTACAGACAACACAGGACTGGGATGAATCCAAGCTCTGGGTGACCTTGGGGGCAGTTCTTTTACGGCTCTGTGACTCAGTTTCCTCATTTATAAGTCAAGAAGAAACAGCTGCAAGCTAATCGTGTCCTCAAGCAAGCAGCGTGCCTAGCACTGGGGCCGGCAGGTGGCCAGCACTCAATACATGACAGGTCTTACCTTTCTGGGGGTTCTTGCCCCAGGTGAGAGCCTTTTAAGGGAGAAATGGCAAAGCTTTGGCCTCTGGATTGTCAGAGAGCACCCCCTTTCCGTATTTGGGTGGGTAAAATGTTTGAATGGCTCTAGCCCACCTGCTGTACCTACCATTGAGGCAATTTAGCAGGGGTGGGGTAAGCAGGTCGCCCAGAGGGCTTGAACATGTGTACCCCAGCCCCAGTGGCAAGTCACACGTCAAAGTCACGCCGAGAGGCACATGGACCAGAATGGCTCAGGAGGGGACCTACAAAGGGGACCCGTGCTGGGTTTTTAAGCAGCCAAATAAGCCCTGAGGTTATCTGTCTGCAGTCTACCACATGCTTGAAGTGCCTTACCATGCCTATGTGCCTTAAGTTTTAGACTTTCATCCTTTTCAAGATAAAAGTATTTGTGGGAGGGGTTCAACTTTATGCAGTTAATAACTGTTGACACCTCTTTGTGAATGAGGGAGCCGAGAACAAGGTTTATAAGGGAAGTGAAAGAGAGAGAGAGAAGGGGGTACTGGGTAGGAAAGGAGGTGGGTTCAGGCCCTACCGGTGGGAAGAATCATTAGCAAGGGGACGCTGTGCCTGCCTCCTCCATCCAGCACTGGCTCAAGGGGCCAGCCACTCACACGGCCCTGCTGTTCCCTGTTTCCTAGGATTGGGTCAATGTGGGCAGCTTTGGAAACATTCAGAACAAGGTGAGAATCCTGACTTTGTCCCTCAAACACAGTGTTTGGCCTCGGCAAGTGACTTAACCTCTCAGAACCTCAGTTTCCTCATCTGTTAAATGGGGATTCTCTGCCTGCTCGATAGGGTTAGTATGAGAATTCATGAATTATATTTCAAGACCCTTTGGCCTATCAGCTTAGAATTTCCAAAGAGCAGTTGCATTGTTCTAGATATTTCCATGTTCTCATGCAACCCCACCCGAGGGATTCCCCCACCATCCCTGAGCCCCAGCCCGGACTTCAGAGACAGAACCAGGCGGCCCATCAGACTCTTGAGGACAGGCTTCTGGGGTAGGGTCTTGGCCTGGACTTCACCACGGGGTCCCCCAACTCAGGAGGCGTCTTTACCTCCAGTACCCCCACCCCAAGCACCGCCATTTGCCTGTCAAGGAACTTGGGTCCATGTAGAGCTCAGACAATAGCAGCTTTGTTCTTCATTAAAGAATCTTAATTGACTGAAGAAGAAAAAAAAATCTGAGCTCTTCCTTAAGAAGCTCATAATTTAATAGGTGAAATGTCAGAGAAAATCAATGCCAGGCCGTTTCCTGGCGGGCCTCATTATGCCGTCCATTAAACAACTTTTATGTTTTGTTTATAGTTGCTTATTCCCCGCCCCCCCCCCGCCTCTTATTCCACCCCCCGACTTCTAAAAAAATTTATAATGTTAAAAAGGGACATGGGCTGAGAAACCAAGTTACAAGAAACCTACTGGCTGTCCCTGGTAGGGCTGGGACAATCCGGCCACCACAGAAAAGGCGATGTTCCCAGGAGCAGACGCCGCTGAGGGCTGGGCCCAGCCGGGAGGGCGCAGGGTCAGCACATTCTGAGCATTTTGCAGATTCGGAAGTGTTTTCTGAGATAGAAAGGTCCTCATTTGTTGGGTGATGGTTAGGAAGGTCCTGGAAGGGACTGAAGAGCAAGTGGAACTTGCAAACCTCCCTTTTCCCTTGAGAAGAGAAACTCCAGGTCCTGGTGGGTCAGAAGAGGGGCTCGCCGGATGTGGTGCTGTTTATGGTCCTGTAAAGGGGCGGCTGTGCACGCAAAGGAAAGTCTTAAGACGTGAGGTCGCCGGTGCGATCAGCTGGGTCCGGCTTGTTCCCAGCCATGCTCTGGCCACGAGCGTGACCCCTCGGGGGGACATCCCCCTGTGAGAAATGACCCAAGTTGAAGATGAGGCTGTCCCCAACTTGGCAGTCTTGGACCTCGGTCAAGGCAGTAGGCAGAGGTCAGTCTTCCTGGATGATGTGTTTGTGCTCGTCACCCCCCACTTCACCTCGGGACTCTGCCAACCCATCAGGGTCTGGACCAGCTCCGGCCAGCCTATCAGGAGAGAAAAAGTCTCCTTTCCAGAGAGGGAGGAAGCTCTCCGAGTCTTAGTATAGGTTCCCCGGAAGCTGACCCTCAGACAAGAACCCAGTGCCAGTAGTCGGTGGAAGCTGATCCCAGGAAGCACCAGCAGAGGAGTGGGAATCAAGAGAGGAAAAGGAAGGGCTTCAGTAAAGGGCGCATTAGCCAGCTGATGATCACCACTGCGGCGACTGGGGCTTAATTACAGAAACTGTGTAGAACATATGCCCCAGGGAAGGATGCAGTTTCTGGAGTCAAAGAATCCCCTCCCTCTCTACTCCGGGCACCAAGATGCAGGGATGGAGGGTGGAGGGCACGTGGTAGGAGATGGCCCCTGTGAGTGCAGAGGGCTGGAGGTCCCCACTGTGTTCCTTGCCCATGCAGCAGCCTGGAGCTCAGCCCTTGAACCCTTAGCCTCCTCGATTTGTAAAGTGGATCTCATCATTCCTACCTGTGGCCCGTGCCGTGGCCGTAATGGTGGCCTGGCGTAGCGGTGAGCTCCTTGTATGGACCAAAGTGTTTCTCCCGCCCTCCCCAAATTCATAAGTTGAAGCCCTGACCCCCGATGTGACTGAATTTGGAGACAGGGCCTTAAGGTTAAATGAGGTTATAAGGGTTGGGCACTCAAGCAGCAGGATCGGTGCCCTTAGGAGAAAAGGAGAAGACATTAGAGGTCTCTGTCTCTCCCTGTCTTTCTGTATCTGTGTCTCTGTCTCTCTCTTCCCTCTCTCCCCCCACACAGAGGAAAGGCCGTGTGCTGACAGAGTGAGAAGGTGGGCAAGCCAAGGCAAGAGGCCTCCCCGAAACCCACCTTGATGGCACCTTGATCTCAGACTTTCCAGCCCCCGTAACCGTGAGAAAATGAATTTCTGTTGTTTAAGCCCGCCAGCCAGCCTGTCACCTTCTATGACGGCAGCCTGAGCTAAGACACTCCTGGACCTGGCAAGCAGTCGGTGGGGATGTGCATCCTACCGCCGTGTACATGTGAAGCTGTAGGACCTTGGGAAGTTTTTTACTTTCCTCAGTTTCCTTCTCTGTAAAACGGGAGAATAACGACACCCGCTTTACTGGCAAGCTGTCCCGCCACGACTCTCGTCTCGGCAGCAGGTGTCACAGTCAGCGGCGGCCGAGGGGGCGACTGTGCGGATCCTGGCTGGGTCCTCCCGTCCCCGGTGGTCAGCTGACTGTGAGCCAGTGGTTGGGTCACAGCCGGTTGAGACTGGGTGGGCCCCAGCCGTCATCACACGCCTCACTACAGGCACCCCACGAGCGCAGAGAGGTGCGTCCCACCCTCCAGCGGGCCGGCCCGGGCTTCTGTGCCCAGCGGTGGCCGAGTTCCTTGGGAGCAAGGGGAAACCGCCGGGCCTCCCGAGGCCTAGGCCTGGACTGGCACTGAGTCGCTTCTATCACATTCTGTTGGCCAAAGTGAGAGTCCCAGGCTAGCCCGGATTCGAGGGGAGATAGGAAAGACCCCCCCTCTGCATGGGGGTTGCTGCAAAGCCATCGCAAAGGGCAGAGATTCGGGGAGGCCATCAGCCGGGGACCGCAAATGCGATCGCTGCACTCAGACGGTGTTTGGGGGATGAAATGCGGGTGCCCGGAAGGGCGATGGCTGAAAGGGTGCTCCCTGCAGTCTTCGCGAACGAACCGGGAATCCTCAAGATAAGACCGGATGCCCTTGGGTCAGGAGCCAGAACCCACTTATTTCAAAGCCACAGCCTTTGCTGACTCAAACCTTCCCCTAAGAGGGTGAGCCCAGGGATACATCTCTCTCTCTCTTACACACACACACACGTGCACGCACACACGCACTTGACACGTTCGTATGCAGACACGCATGGACGAGCTGCTCGTACACACCTACATCCACAGGCACACGTGCCCATGGAGCACAGACGCACCTCACTTACACGCGGGTGCAGATACAAGTGTGTCCCACCGGGCCCAGCCGCCCTTGCCTCAGCTTCTAACCTCCGCACAGCTGCATGCCCTCTGGGCTTTTGGCAGGACCTCTTGGAAGGGGCGAGAGGAGGAGAGGGCAGGGGGGCGTGGGTGGCAGGCACGATCAATGTTCTTGTCTGGCCCCAGTGCCTGCCAGGGCCTGAGGAACAGCAGAACCAGGTTGGCATTCGTGCCCATGGGGCAGGTCACAGGGTGCCTTAAAGATGTAAGGCGGGTGGGGGGGGAGGAGGAGGAGGAGTCCCAGCGGGACAGGGGGCCCTCGCCAGCCAGCTCGGGGCCCAGGCTCTGAGGGCCAAATGCTCCCTTCAGCAGCTCCCCAACAGGGGAGGCTGATTGCAGCTCCCTAGACCCGTGCTCGTTACCAGGCAGTTTGAGGTGACAGTCGTGGTGAGAGCCTCCACCACTTTTTACGTCACTTAGACCGTATTGCAGCTTGGCCACAGGCCCCAAGCTGCTGCGGCCCAGGGTAGAACCAGGGAAGGCGGCAGGCTTCTGAGGCTCAGTCTTCCACTTCTGAGATGCCCGGCAAGCAGCCGCAGACCTCGCTAGGTCGTGATGATGGCTTTTGAAGGGTTTCCTGTTTTCTGGGCTTCTGCCTCCTTGGGGTGCAGTCCCTCTGGGTTTGAGATGTGCTGGGGGCAGAGCTTGAGGTGCTCCAGAGGCGGAGAGAGTCGTCTGTGACCTGAGGACCCAGGCCTCAGCAGAGAGACTCAGATTTGCATGTCTGCACCCAGGGACCGGTCTACACACCTCCAAGAAGGAAACCTTTGGGTCCACGGGGAGCAGCTGTGACTATCTCTGGTGGGCAAGTCTGCGAGACGACCTGGAATTACCTTTCTGTTCCTGTTCTTGTTCTTGGTGATGGTGTGTGGGCAGACTTTCCTCAGGGATCAGCAAAGTATGGCCCAGAGGCCAAATCGCACCTGCCTCCTGTTTTTGTCAATAAAGTTTTACTGGAACACAGTCATGTCCACTCTATACGTGTTACCTACTTTCACACTATAACCGAAGAGAGTAGTTGGGACAAAGCCCCGATGGCCTACAAGGCTGAGAACTATGAGCTACTCGGTCCTTTATAGAAAAAGTTTGCCGATCCCTGAGAAGAACAACCCAGGTTCCAGAATGAGAAAGCCCCGGGATGGAACCCCCCCACTTCCTAGCTCTGTGATCTTGGGTAGGTCACTTAACTTCTCTGAGCCTCAGTTTCCCCCCATGTAACCTCATTGGGTTGTGCAGGGGATTGTAGCACTCGGCCCAGTGCCAGGCACGTAGGTGGGCAGGTGGTGTTTCTCGGTAAATGGCAGTGTGTGTTCAGCGTCTTGCCGGAGGCTCTTGCAAGTCAGGGTTTCCGCAGGCGCCCTGGCAGGGGAACTTGATAAAAAGTGGTTAAGAATGAAAGGGGTGATTTGATTTTGGTGGGGAGACATTTATGCAATTAGGTGGCGGGCCCTGGAAGGAGATGTCTGGATTCACAAGGAGCAGTAACACTTATTCTTACAAAGCCCGCCCCGGGAACCCTGGGAGAAAGTCAGGGGGTGTCCTCTCACCCCCCAAGGGAGCCCCGGGGGCCCTGAGCTGCCCTGGCCAGCCTTTGTCTTGACTCCCCCGGGAATGGTGAAATCTTAGCTTTTGAGCCAGGAATATTGTTTTGAAAAAATGAAACGCCCAAAGAGTCCCTACAGTCCCCAAACCTCATTTTAAAGGGATTATAGCAGCTGGCTTGCAAATCCTGTTTCTTAGGTGGGGGGCTTAGAGCAGGGCTCAGGCAAGGACCGGGGTGGGGAAAGAAAGGAAGGTCATTTCATTTCCTGGAGAGGAAAAGCCCCGGTTTTCCCCGCTGCCGTGCCTGGGACCCAGCTCGCTGTCTCCGCTGGGGAAAAGGGAAGGGGCAGGAAGGGTCCCGAACTTGGAGTCAGGCAAGGAGGGCTCTAGTCTTCCTTTCGCCTTCGATTCACGGCCGACCTTGGAGTTGCCCTCTGGAGCTTGGTCTTCTGAGTGACGAGGGTTTGAAATTAAAGCAGAGTTTTACCATCCTCCTTTCTTTTCTTATGCTCCAGGAAGGGGTCCCCTTCCTCTGGGCTCCCCACAAGGGCAGGTGGATAAAAGGAGAACTGGTCAAAATGCTTTGTCCGGGGAAGGTGGGGAGTTCTCTGGGGGCAGCTGCGTGGCTGAGAGTCTTCAAAAGCTTTAATTTAAAAAAAAAAAAAAAAAAAGGCTTGGGGGGATGCCTAGATGGCTCAGTTGGTTGAGTGTTTGACTCCTGATTTTGGCTCAGGCCATGATCTCATGGTTCATGGGATACAACCCCACGTCAGGCTCCTCGCTGAGCGTGGGGCCTGCTTAAGATTCTCTATCTCTCTCCCTCTGCCCCCTCTCCCGCTCACGGTCTCTCTCTAAAATTAAAAAAAAAAAAAAGTTTTGTTTTTTTTTGGGGGGGGGAGGTGGAATCGGGCTAGTGATTTGACACCTGCCAGGAAGAGGCCCCAGGGGAAGGACAGGTAGAGAAAGGATTTTAGGTAACTTTCGCTGCAGTCCTGTGCAATGTAATTCCCCTCCACTGGGCCCCCTGCAGAAAAACTTCAGTTAATGCAGACCAACCATCACAGAGTGTTAGGGTCAGAGTAGCAGTTCTTTTGGGCGAGTGCTTCTGCAGAGGCAATCCTCGTGGAAAGAACGGGAAGACCCATTTCTATCTGCCTGGTATTTCTAGACTACCAAGAATGGTCCAGACCAGTGCTGCCCTGAGTGTGGGGGTCGAACCACTACTGATTTGTGAGATGATTTTGGCTGGCACCCCCGTGATCTTGAGAAAATTGCTATTTATTCATTTAAATGGGTCCCGGGAGAAAATAACCCATGTGTCACACCCGCCAGTTTGAGGATTTTATTGCTTAGGACACGGTCGAAAGAAGTACATATGTTAATACACTGTGAGGTGACTCAAAGGGACTGTTAAATGGTGCTCTGACCACGGAAAAGGTCCAGAGAAGCCCTTAGTGGGACAGGACCTTGGGGGACATCAGCTGGCCCACCCCCAGAGGACCTGGCTCTGTGTCCACCCCTACCTACTGTGAGGTTATAAGCCTCTTCCCCAAACATCCAGCCACATCTTCGGGGCAGTAGGGAGAGCTGGGGAGGAATCGGAAAGAGTGAGTAAAGAGAAGGCGTCGATCCAATGAACAGTTAAGACGGTTGGATTGGGATGTTTTAAACCAGACTGAACAAAAGTCAGCTTCCTTCTCTCCCTCTCCCCCTTTCTCACCCCCTTCTTCCTTTCCTCCCTTCTTCCCTTCTACCCGCTGGGTGCAGGCTCATAAGGGAGTTTAGAGTAATTTTAGAGAAATAAACTACATATGCTTGGCATCCTTGCCCCCACCCAGAGCAGTAGAGCTACTGGGTGATCCTCACACACAAAGATAATATTAACCAAATTAAATACATTTTTGGTCAATAGCTTCCTATGGCCCTTTCTTGGATAGTCCCCTTACACGTGCAAATGTGAGATTCGGAGAAGTCCTGCTCTTCAAAAGAATACACTTGACTATGAGCATCTCTCAAGTGCATCTGACTCTGGTATGCTATTTCTGTGCAGCACACATTCATATCCAGCATAATTCATTCTCAAAGACCCCATTTTGGGAAATGCTGGACTGGAAGCCGGTGAAGGTGTCTTCCTTCTTGGCAATGTAGGCGCTGGTGATCGAGAAGCCCCTGGAGACAGCTGCCTCCCGGGCCAGCCTCTCCTGGGTGGGCGAGAGGGTTGGTTATGCCGCAGGGGCTTCCGGCCAAGATCTGGCCTCCACTCCATCCCTGTCTCCAGCAGAGAGAAGTCAGAGTGACCTGCCAGTCGTGGGGTGGGGTTTTTAGAGCTCCCAACGAGTTTCCAAAAAATGCCTTCCCTCTGCCCAGGCTTCCTCTTGCCTCTGTTATTAGGATTAGAAAGAGAACAACAGCAATAAAAATACAAAACACCAAACAACAAAAACCCTGAACTGAACAATACCCCAAGCCACATCAGAGGAGCAGTTTCCCTGCTGGACCCCCGCCTGCACAGTCTGGTTGTCTGGGTACAGCTCCGAGCTCCGCCCCATGGTCAAGAACAGCATATTCTCTGGGGCCTTGGTTTCCTCAACTCTTTCCTCCTTCTGGGCCACCCTCCTTGGGTGGTGTGAATGAGTTGGAGGGTTAGGCAGGCCCCATGGTGAAATCCCAGCCTTAAGTTGGTTGGACGTTCTTTATTTAAATGTTCAAAATGATGAACAACCTGAATACCGTATTCATCACAATTCGTAAATTAACATCTGTTCAGCATTTGACAGTTTACAAAGCAGTTATATGGTCATTCCTAAGAAAAGCCCGTGAAATTAATGGTGCTTCTCCACTCCGTCAATGAGGAAACAGACACAGAGGAGGATAAATAGCTTGCCCAAGGTCACAAAGTGGTGTGAGACATAGCCGGGACTTGAACTTAAGTCTCCTACTTTGAAACTGGGCATTATTATAGAGCAGAAGATATGATCCCCACCATTGAGAAATTTCTGTCCTGCTGAGAAAATGAGGCTGGCTTCATACTATTTTTTGTTGTCTGTATTTTGGATGTGTGTGAATAAATCATTCTATGAGTATTGGAGACACTGTCTCACTCAAGAGACCTGCATTCAGAGAAAAAAAGAAAACCTCGTGGGATGATGTGGTTAAGAGAGGCTTTCTAGAGGAGGTAGACCCAGGGCCTTAAAGAATAAACTAAACACAAGAAAAGTGTCTGACAAATCAGTCATTCACACCACAGTGTAAAATCCATTTGGTATCCCATTTCTAACTGTAAGATGAAAACAAAGCTCTCTTATTCATTCATTTATGACGACATTTTGAGCCATTACTGTGTGGCAACCCCAGGCGAGGTACTGATACCAGCTTGTCCCAGGGAATAGGCTCTTCAAGATCAAATGTGAAGAGGAAGGAGGCACAGCTCCCCAAACCAGAGACTGATGGAGCAGGAGCTACACCCGGCTCTCAGCTCATGTTCTCAACCCACTTCTTTCTATCAAAATGGCTGATCTGGCCTGGGAAGCAGTGTCCAGAGCTCAGACATGGCTTGAGGACTCAGATGCTGGGCCTAGGGTTTAGGTGGGAGGGGCATGAAATCCAGAGAATCCAGGATTTGAGCCTCAGGAGGTGGAAGTCTGCCATTGGAGCAAGAGGGAACAGGTGTCTAAGTGCCTGGGGCACTGAGAAGGTGGAAGGAGAGTTCTAGAGTACAGATTAATAAAACCACAGAAGGTCAAGAGGTGGACAAGTGGAGCAGGATCCATGGAAGACTGAGGCCTGGGGAGCAGAGCTGATGAGGCCCTTGGTCAGGTTGGACAATTAGCAAATGAATTGTTTCTAATTGTATTTCTGGTCTCAACTTGCTCATCTAGTAAGTGAAATGATAGTATATGGGATATTGCTTTTAAAAAGCAAAATGAACTTGCAGTTGAAAGTGATTTATGAAACCTCCTTAGGGGCTGTTAGTGAGCCTTTGCACATGCTGTTCCCTCTGCCTGAAATGCTTTCCCCACACCTCATGTGGCTACTCCTTTTCAAGCAGGGCTAGGTTCAAAGATCACCAACTCAAAGAGTTGGTTGACGGCCACCCCATCTCAGGAAACATCCCCACCTACACCAGTCTCTCCCCTCAGCCACTGTATTTTCTTTACGGTCTTTGACAATGTGAAATTGTCTTCCTTCTTTCTTACTTTTTTGAGTTGTAATGTCTATTTTATTAAAGACGTATGTGGCTTTAAAAGTCAAAGTTTGTATCAAAACCCAGCAATCTCCTGCTGCCCCCCTTTCTGCTTCTCAGAAGCAAGCATTTTTACTTCTTTTGGCAGGTAATCTACTTGTATATTTGTACATAATTTGCTTGTGTTAAAAGTTCTTGATTTTTGTGTTTTATTCATAATCCATAGTCCCTCTACTGACGGTTTAACTTTTATGCACACATATAAATGTGCATGCACACACAAAGCATCCTTTCCCTCCTTCCTCCTTGGGTAATTTATCACAATTGTTGGTAATGTTCATTATTCAACCCTTTATGATCATAATGATGTAAGGATTGCTCATGGATAAGCCATGTGAAATAATATAACTGTTTGTGTGGCGTTATTGCAGAGGGACCCAAGTGTTTATTGGGAATTCCTCAAATCAGTATCTCTGGGTCTTTCTGCACACCTCTTTCAACATGTTTCACTCATTTATACCCCTTGTGTTTATGGAGCATCTACTATGAGCTTGGCATTGTGGAAGACCTTGGAAAGACAGTGACAGACAAGGCAGATAGAGCCCCTGTCTTCAAGGAGCTACGTCTAAAGGGTGAGCTGTTACAGTCAGGTAGGGTGAACATTTAGAGAGAAAAACAGACACTACTCTCTGGGGGACTGAAAGAGTAGTGATTACAGTGCCACCTGATGGCCAGTGGAGATTAAACTATCTTACTGAGGATAAGCCTGGCTGGAGAGTGGAGTGTCTTGGGCAGAGGAGAAATCATGTGCAAAGTCTGGTGTATTAGTTAGCTATTGCTGCATAACAAATACTCCCTTTCAGTTAGTGGTTTAAAACAACATCTATTGTCTGAGGGTCAGGAATCTGATCATGGTGAGGCTGGTCCTCTGCTCAGGGCCTCTCCTAGGCTCCTATCAGGCTATCAGCTGGGGCTGAGGTTATCTGAGGGCTCATCTGGGTACGGATCTGTTTCCAAGCTCACTCAATTGGATTTTTGCAGGATTTGCCTCCTCCTGGGATGTTGGACCAAGGGTCTCAGTTCTTCCCAAGTGGTTGGCCCTATTGGCTCCTTGCCACATAGACATCTTCACAGGACAGCTCACAACATGGCAGGTGGCTTCATCAGAGTGCACAGGTAAGGGCAGAAGACAAAAGCTACTGTCTTCATTACCTGATTTTGGAAGTGGCACCCACCACTTTTGCTGGCCAGAGGGTCAGAAGGGGTCCTGGGTCCAACCCATCGTCAAGGGGTGTGGACTCCACAGAGCATGAGTCCCAGGAGGTGGTGACCTCTGATCACTGGGAGCCGCTTTAGAAGGACCTTCCATAACTGGGATGAGAGCCTGGGGTGTTTGGCTGGGGCACACATACCCACAGAGCTGGGACCAAGAATGTGCAAGGAAAGTGGTGGGTGGGGGTCTAGAGAGCCAGACAGTGGCACTGAAGCTTTCTTAGCAGGGAGCTCAGGCTATCATAACAGAACGTCATTGACTGGGGGCTTAGACAATAGATAGCCATTTCTCACAGTTCTGGAGGCTGTGGAGTCCAAGATCAAGGTGTTGGCAGGTTCAGTTCCCTGGTGAGGAGCCTCTTCCTGGTTGGCAGATGGCCACCTTCTCTCTGTGACCTCATGTGGTGGAGACACAGAAGGTAAGGCAGCAAGCTCTTGGTATCTCATAAAGGGACCAATCCCACCATGAAGGACCCAACTCATGACCTCATCAAAACCTAATTACCTCCCAAAGACCCCACCTCCCAAACCATCACTTGGGGGGTAGGGCTTCACGCATGAAGTTTAGGAACACAATTCAGCCCACAGAAGTAGGTCAGGTTCACTATCAGACGCACAGTTTTTGGAAGACAAGCTGGACTGCTTTAAGAGCTTTAGAGGCATCAGACTACAGGATAGGGATGAATTTGGATGAAAGGAAGTGGGAAGCACAGATTGAGGAGGGGTAGCCAGTGAGGCTTGGGAGGGAACCGGGGGCCGGGTGGCAGTGTGACGTCTAAGGAGAGGAAGCATTTCCAGGAGGGCACAGGTCTGGCCCACGGGTCTGACCACTCTAGGTCCAACCTCCTTGTAAGTTGTCTCCTGGTAAAGATATCCATGGCTCAAAATCCCTGAAAAGCAACCACATGACTCCAACCCCCTCATTTGTAGCTGAGGAAACCGAGCCCCAGAGCAGTGATTTCTGTGGGGAACAGGACCGTCTGGGGTTGACAGGCTGAAGGCCACATTTTAGCGCCATGGTTTCCAGGTCCAGTCAAGCGAGAAAATTTGGGTTCTGCCCGTACTTAGCACATGACGGAAAGCTCCTGATTCTGCATGCGGGAAAGGCCAGGAGAGAGACGGGCAGGAATGGAAAGAAATGTCTCTTTCTGAGCCTTCCGGAACATGAGCTGATGGGGGCTCCAGGGGAAATGGGGCCTGAGCGAAGGACCGGCTTTGGTGATGTTAATTGTTCTCCTTTTGGGGTTCCTGGCCACAAGTCCCCATGCCCAGCCCAGATTAAAGCTTCATGTTGTTGCAATCCGGGCCTCCAGTGAAGCGACTTCTAACAATGCAAAACCACGAATGAGGCAATCCTGATGGAAGGCGTGAGTCCCCCGCCCTGGACCCCTCTCTTGGGTCTTGGCTTTGAAATCCCATCCGGGCGGGCAGGGAGGGGCAGGTGGTGCCGTGGCCCCGACTGGCTGAAAGCCCCCTCTCCACCGTGCTGGTGTTCCAGGACCAACCATGGGTGGGGAGCACTCCCTGGATGGAGCACGGCGCCTCCCCGACCTCCTGCTCTTGCCCAGGCTGCACTGCAAAGCTTACTTTCTTGGCGGGGGGGGTTTGTCCTTTCCAAGAGTCAGATCCCACCCTGGGAACCTCGCTGGCTGGGGCCGCCTTGCCGAGTTGCACAAGCGTTTACCACACGCAGGCAGGCCGGCAGCAGCAGGGACACCGGGTTTCCTGCTCCCCAGAGGAGCAGGGGCAGGAGCCGCTGTCATTCTGTGGCGCCCGGGCCTGGCGGGAGGCCAGGGCGACACCTCAGGGACCCCTTCCCGCACCCCACCCGGCCCACCCAGACTTGCCTTAGAGCTGCTGGGCTGCTGGGCATTATGAGCTGGAGGAAAGCGGGGCCCTGTGCCAAAGCCCCACCTCCGAGTTGGGAAGGAGGAAGGGGACGCGTCTATACAGAGCCTCTCAGCACTGACACGGGTTGTGCCCTGACCCTGTGCCCCAGGCCAGCTGCCCTCTCACTGCCTAGGAACCTGGAGCAGCACGGGGACGCAAACCAACCCAGGTGGGGTTGAGGAGGGCTGGTGACCCTGATGTTGAATATAGGAGGGAAACAGACCCGTGACAAGGGGTCGCTTTGCAGACCCTCGGGGAACTCATGTCTGATTCACAGCAAGAGGCCTTTCAGCCGAGGGACCAGCGAAGGAACCTGTCCCCAAGTAGTTTTCCTGGCAAAGGGCCATGGAATCTTCTAAACCTTCTGAAAGATGCTCCGAATATTCTCATGTGATTCAGGGCGGGGAAATGAAAATTCATTCAATATGCATGAAACACATTGCAGTCAAGATATATTTAACTTTTCAAGAACTCTGTGCAATAGGTAATACTATTGTCCCCTTCCTACAGTTGAGGACGCTGAAGCACAGAGAAGCTAAGGGATATTTTTAAGGTCACGCTGACAGTAAGGACAGAGCCGGACTCCAGCCCAGGGCTGTCTGCTGGCACATTGTTCGTCTCCCCTCTCCTGCTTCTCCCCGGCCATCAGCTCCCCCAATGGCCACGTGCCCCAGAGCAGATGCCCCAGGAGTTCCAGATCCTTCCCATCTTCCTGGGCTCCCGCCCCCGGGCCACATAGAGGAGGGGTTCGTTGGCAAGAAAGAGGCAGAGGTTCTCCTTCCCCGTTCTGCCAGTTCTGTTTGGTGCCCTGAGTCACAAGCCACGGCAGGGGTGCTGAGGCACCTGACCGAGGCTTCCTGAAGCCAGACCTCTGGTTTGGACCCAGCGTCTCTCAAGGTGCCTCTCCCCCTCCCGGAGTAGCTGCTGGCACAGTCCAGAAAGATCTCTGGGTTTCAGAAGCTACAGAATCCCGAGATGCAGCCTCCACACCTAAGTTTCTCTTTGTTGATTAACCGCCCCTGTAACACGCGTCTCACACACACACACACACACACACACACACACACCCTACACGTCTTTTTTATGCTCCTTGTTAGGTTCACAATCTTGGGCGAGTGACTTCATCTCTCTTAACCTCAGTTTCCTCATCTGTAAAATGGGGATAATCTCAGTACCCAATTCTCAGGGCTGTCACGAGGGCTAAATGCAGTGATGTGTCATTTTCATTAAAAAAAAATTTTTTTTTAATGTTTATTTATTTCTGAGATAGAGAGAGACAGAGCACGAGCGGGGAAGGGGCGGAGAGAGCCGGAGACTCAGAATCTGAAGCAGGCTCCAGACTCTGAGCTGTCAGCACAGAGCCCAATGTGGGGCCCGAACCCACGAACCGTGAGATCATGACCCCAGCCGAAGTTGGATGCCTAACCGACTGAGCCACCCGGGCACCACATTCTTTTCTTTCCTCTTTGCCCCAAATCGAGCCCGTTGCCGGCATTCTCCACACACCGTCATCCTTTGGGGATGGTTTTAAGCCGCTATGTCTTAAGGGGTAATTTGTTATGCAGCAGTAGACAGCTACAAGTACAGACCCTCTACTTTCCCCGGAGACCCCCAAGGCCAGAGAGAGAAAAAAAACTGCCCAAGGTCCTATGGCCAGTGGTCGATTGGCAGACCAGGGGCTCCAACACAGCCTCTTGTCTGCTGGTGCTGTGCACTCTCCATCACACTTGGGGAAAGATGTGGAAGCAACCCCATTCCGTGCTTCTCATCCACACCAGGATCGTCACCATGCGTTCTCCGCCTCAGTTTCTTCATCTTTGAAATGGAGTGAATAATAATAACCAAGCGGGAGGACTGTAAATACCACATGTAAAACACCTAACGCCTGGCACATAGTAGGTGCTTAATATAGAGAAGTCTTCCTAGAAGAAAAGCCCCACCCAGCACCATCTGTCCTCAGCCTCTTAGGAAATCGGAGCTGCTGGTCAAAGGGGGGAGTCCTGAAACCATAAAGGGGCTCCCATGGAGGGGGTACATAAACAGGTGGGGCAGCCACAGAAGTGCCTCCTGGAAAAGCTGAGACTCGGTGGTGGGGCAGAAGTTCACGGGCAAGTTAGCCACAGCTGTTCCCCTCCAACGTGCCCCCCCCCCTTGTCACCCAGATGTTTTGCAAGAGCACAGAGAACCCTGGCTCATCCCGGGAACCGGGAGAGTGGAAGTCTGCTAAAGGGAATCTGCTGTGTTAATCACTCCCCAGCAAGGCAGACCTGGGGCCTTGCCTCCACTTTCCGGCTGAGACACTGATACTTGCCCAAAGTTCACGCAGGTTAGTCGTCGTCATCGCAGAACTAGCCCTGCATCCATTTTTATTTGAGCAGCTTTTATCTTTTTTTATTTTTATGTTTTTTAGGTTTATTTATTTTTGAGAGAGAGAGGGAGAGAGAGAGAGGGAGGGAGGGCCAGAGAGAGAGGGAGACACATATTCCAAACCAGGGGCTCCGGGCTCTGAGCTATCAGCACAGAGCCCGCTGCAGGGCTCGAACTCCGGAAGAGTGAGATCGTGACCTGAGCCAAAGTCAGACTCTTAACCAACTGAGCCACCCAGGTGCCCCTGAAAGAATTTTAGACTTACAGAAATGTTGCAAAAACGTACAGAGTTCCCACCAGCTTCCCGGGATGATAACATCTTACATAACCATAGGAAATGATCAAAACCAAGAAATTGACATTGGTATAAAAGAGTAACTAAACTACAACATTGATTTGGATTTCTCCAGATTTTCCGCGAACATCCTTTGTGTGTTCTAGGAGCTAATCTAAGGACCCCACACTGCATTTGCCTGTCAAATCCCCTTAGCCTCCTGCAATCTATGACACCTTCTCTCTGGCTCCCTCCTTTTGAAAACTGTGTAACATTCCACTCTGTGAGTCACCACGTTGATCCATCCATCGGTGAGCGCTGGGTTGTCTTTTGGGTTTTGCTCTCGTGACCCGTGCTGCTTTGAAACCGTTCATCTGTGTGCCCTGTCGTACAAGCCACGGGATTTTCTCTTGGGTGGGAACCAGGAGTTGAACCTCTGGGCTCACGGGCTTCAATGGTCCGCTTTCAGAGGTAATGCCAGACTTTGTCAGAGTGCTTGCTCCCATACAAGTCTACTGGCATCGTGAGCGGTCCGTGACCTTCTCCCTATGTGGTAGGGTCATACTTACTAACGTTTGCCAGTGGAGTAAGTGGCTGTGGGCTTGGTGGTTCTCAGTTCTTTGAATGTTCATTGATTTATTTTGAGAGAGAGGGAGAGAGAGAATCCTAAGCAGGTTCCACACTGTCAGTGCAGAGCCTGACCTGGAGCTCGATCCCACGAACCATGAGATCATGACCAGAGCTGAAATCAAGAGTTGGATGCTTAACCGACTGAGTCCCCCACGCGCTCTGCTCTCGGATCGTCGAACGCATGCTGTGTTTCCGCCACTTGGGGCAAAGCTATCTCCCAGTGGGCGTGCCCTCTTTCCCACCCGGCTGCTACCTCCTGCTCCCAGGGGGGCCTTCCCCCCCCACCCTCTCCGTGCCCCCCCATTCCATCTGGCACCTTGCTTTTACTCTGCCCATGGCGGCAGCTCTACAAGGACCGTGATCGTATCACTCTTCCCTGTCCTGTTCCCCAGCAGGCACAGCGACTGGGTGGGACCACCACGCGTTATGTCAGTGAGTGGATGGGGCTCGCCGTACAGGATGCTTCCCATTGGGAATCACCCTGGCCCCACAGCCAGTAAAAGTAAAAGCTTCATCTGGTTTCCAAACCCCAGCCTCCTGTTTTCACCAGCAATAATTTGCTGCAAACCCTGCCAGCAAAGGGCAGACCATTTGGGATGCATAAAGCAAAATGGAATCACGTGTGAGATCTTTGGGATGGGCTGTGCTGCTCATCCCGTGTCCGGGGGGCCTTGGGGGCATGAGGCGAGGCCAGAGGAGGAGCTGGGTTGGTGAGAGAGAGGAGGTAAGGGAGAACATTCGTCTCCTTGCTTGTCTCCTTTCTTTCCATTTAAGAAATGTGGGGCGGGGGCGGGGTGGGGGGTGCTCCTGGGCGGCTCAGTCAGTTGAGCATCTGACTCCTGATTTCAGCTCAGGTCATGATCTCGCGGTTCCTGACATTGAACCCTGAGGGCTGACGGCGTGGAGCCTGCTTGGAATTCTCTTTCTCCTCTCTCTGCCCCTTCCCTGCTTGCTCTTTCTCTCTCTCTCTTTATTTATTTATAGATAAACATTAAAAAAAAGAAATGTGGGGCGGGGTAGACAGTGAGGGGGTTCAGGCCATGCAGATGGTCTTAGGGATTCCCCTTTCCATGATGATGGGGATCTCTTGGGCAGCGCCACTGGTGGGGTGGGCTTGGACACCGAATTCTCGTGCCTAGGGGGCTGTTGGGGGTTCTCGGAGAATCTGTGGGGTTCCATCAGGGCTGCTTGCTAATATTTTATAAAAAGTACTCACTATCATACCGTTGGTTTTCTCTGACTGTAAATAAAATACATGCACATTGTAGAAAAGAAAACGATACCATCATTAAGCCCGCACCCATCACCTGAAGCTGTCACAGGTACCATGCTGCTGTATTTCCTTCCGGTCTTTCCCCCACCTCCTCCCTGTTCACTTAGGAGAGGCTGGGGAGGAGACTGGCTAAGACTGTGGATTTTGCAGACTGACAGCCATAATTAAAATCCTGCCTCTGCCTCTTGCCAGCTGCATGACTTAATGCAAAGTCCTTGATTCCTCTGTTTTCCAGTCCGTAAAATGGGGCAGTAGCCTACCCCACAGTGCTTGCCTCTGAGAATGTTGCAAGGATGTCCTGACATAAGGCACACAAAGCACGTGGTGCATGGTTAACACTGAGTAAATAAATGTTAGCCCTGCAGTGCCAAACTCATTCAATCATTCAACATTTATTGAGCACTTACTGTGTGCCAAGCACTATTCGAGGAGGCGGGTATACAGAGCGAAAGAAGCATGTTTCCTGGCCTGGGAGCTGGTTACAGGGTCTCTGGGGGTGAAGGTGGGGGGCAGACTCGGTGCACATAATATGCCGATGAATTCATACTGATGTGCCGTGACGAGCATCACAAGCATAAAGAACAGGGCTCTCTGAGAAAGTTCGGAGCCAGCACAGGGCTGCAGGATGCTTAGGTGCGGTGTGGGGCAGGGCTTTCGGCAGAAAAATGAGAGGACTCCGCTAGAAAGGGGTCTGGGTGTCTTGAATGGCTGACTGCCGGCCTTTGTGGCTGATGCAGCTGAGCCAGGGGACAGATGAGCCATGTGAGCAGAGCTGGACGGGCAGCCCGGTCAGGTTATATAGGGCCTTGGCGGTGTCCTTGAAGATATTTAACGCAATTCACATGCAAACGGGACGTAAATTGTAGGCAAACGTGTCTGAAAAGAGATCTTATGTGTCCACCGTTGCCTGCCCTGCTGTCTCTCACTTGACATGGAGCCTGACTTCTGTAAAACATCACTTTATTTCTATGTTTTTAACAATTTTATTTATTTTTGAGCTTTAGCAGGGGAGGGTCAGAGAGAGAGGGAGACACAGACTCGGAAGCAGACTCCAGGCTCTGAGCTGTCAGCACAGAGCCCGACGCAGGGCTCGATCTCACGAACCGTGAGATCGTGACCTGAGCCGAAGGCGGATGCTTAACCGACTGAGCCACCCAGGCGCCCCTCTAAAACATCATTTTAAATTCCTGTGTCATACTCCATTGTGTGGATGAATGTATAACAATTTATTTAGGCACGTTCTCCCCCCATTGTTGGAGGTTTGGGCTCTTTCCATGGTGGGGGAAGTCGGTGGCTCTTCTTAACGCTCCTGGTGGCTTGCCATGGGACACACCCCCAGGGCCATCCCGTCGTGGGGCACAGGGGCCCCCAGTAGACCAGAGGGAAGCAGGGTGTGGAGCGACCTCCCTCCCTGCCCCAACGGACTCGGGCCAGGCCGGACCCTGAGGTCATGGAAAGTTGGCCGGCGGCTGCTGGCTCTCACCGGAGCTGGCTGTACCAGGCAGACGTCCGCCCCTTGACCGCAGCTTGGAACCCGGACCCTCCACCGGGACATCAAGGGCCCGGCAGAGCCTTCTGGGGCCTCATTACTCCTCCTTCCGCCTCCTCATCTCATCTCTTTGTTCTGTCCCCGAGGCCCCCGCTTCTCCCCCCAGTCCTAGCTCCCATGGGACGGAGGAACTGGGGAGGGGTCTCTGGCCACTTGCGAGCAGGTGGGTCAGGATAGATACCAGTTCTCCTGCTCCGCTGCTCCTCCTGCAGAGAGCCCATCTCGGGGGCGGGGGCCAGAGCCAGGGGTGGGGTGTGAGGGGAGGGTTTCCCTGGAGGGACAGGTCTTTAGCGGGGAGTCCCAGAAGAAAGGATTGACGTGGGACCTGGGGGTGCAGGCCGGTGGGAGGGCCCCTCACCAGAAGGAATGCAGGGGCGCCCCGTTCATGTCGTTGTCCCACTTGGAGGGCCATCTTGGGAATGTGGGAACCAGAGGGGCCCTGTGGGCCTGACACGAACTGTCTGATGAAAGTTTGCATGAAGGAAGGGGCAAAACTGCCCTTGGACTCAGAATCACAGAAGGACAAAGACCCTTAGAGATCCGTCCATTCCATTGTTCTTAACTTCTCTTGCACCGGGCACTTCTTTTTGGTAAATTTTTTTGAACGTTTATTTACTTTTGAGACAGAGAGAGACAGAGCATGAACAGGGGAGGGGCAGAGAGAGAGCGAGACACAGAATCGGAAGCAGGCTCCAGTCTCTGAGCTGTCAGCACAGAGCCTGACACGGGGCTCGAACTCACAGACCGCGAGATCGTGACCTGAGCCGAAGTCGGACGCTTAACCGACGGAGCCACCCAGGCGCCCCATGCACCGGGCACTTCTAGGAGAATCTGAGAAAGGTTACGGTCCATTTCTCAGAAGCTTAGTCCTCCCCCCGCCCCCCACCGCACGCTCAAAGCTTTCAGCATGGTTTGGAGGAACCCCAACCCCCTGGCATCTTTCCACAGGCTCTCTGACTGTCCAGCCCTCCCATTTTACAGATCGTAAAACGGATGCTCATAGTGGTCCAGGAACCCGCCTGAGTCCCCAGCAAGGGGTGGCCAAGGTCTCTCATTCTCCACTTCACCCCATCACATGCTGTGATCCGGATCGGCCATTCACCGGCCGCGGGATCCTGTCAAGATACCTGAGCTCTCTGGACCCCAGCTTCCTCCGTACCTGGCGACAAACTGGACTCACGCGCCCGGGTCTGTGTTCGTACAGAGCAGGCGTGACTGTTGAGTCCCCCGCCGAACAGCAGAAGCTGACCCTGCTTGCTGGGTCTGGCGCCTCCCCCCTGCACCAAAGGAGGTTGCAGCCTCCAGGAAGACAAGTGTTTTTCTCAAGGTCCCCACATGAGGTGAGAATGGAGAGCCCGCCTTTGAGCCAAATGTGAGTCGCGCACGACACTGCGTAGCCCCCTCTGTGATGCCGGAAGAATTCCCACGTTGGGGTTCAGGATGCCACAGGCAGGCCGTGTGGCTGTGGCTCTCCACCTTCCGATTGGCTGCACTGAACGAACACTGGTTCAAAGCTCCTTTCCGGGTTTAGAGGCGTGAAGTTGTTTCTTTCCCCAAAGGATATTTTCTTACCTTCTGGGGGAGTCATTTCCCCCAGATCAGCCGGCCACAGAGGCGGCAGAGAGAGCGTGAGTTGGAGGCGGGAGGGAGTGGGCAGCTGTGGGGCCACGGCCGAGGGCTGCCGCAATGCTTGGCCACTGCTCAGTGACTTTGGGTCTGAACCGTGGCACCAGAGACTTCAGTGAGGGGAAGCCCCGGTGTGATAAAGGAGTGACCAGGGAAAGTGGTGGAGCTTCCTAAGGGAGAATTAAAAGTCTAGAACATCAGGCCTTCGTACCCTTCGATGCCTTAACTCCTGTCTTCTTATAAATGATCTCTTCTGTCCCAACTATAAGCTCTGTGGGGGCAGGAGCTGAATCTGACTTGCCCTTTTGGCCCTGCACGCAGCCTGGGACATAGTAGGTGCTCAGTAAATATGTGTCGAATTAACAAACCAAGCCCCCGGCCTCGTTAAACAGCGGGACGGCGGTGGCCCCGAGCACTGGCGGTACCCGGGGACATCTGGGCAGCCAGCAGTCAGCTCCCGAGCCCCCGTGATAGGCAGCTGCCATTTGGCGTCCACGGGGCCACTGAGCGCTCTCCCATGCACGAGGCCCCACGGAGGCCCCAGGGAGTCGGGCATTGTCCTGCCCAGAAAGCTTCCACTTGGGTCATTAATAATAGTGCATTTTATTAAAGGAAAGCAGGCTTCAAAGAGCTGTGGGTTTATGGGAAGAGACTTGGATGGAAGTCATTATTCTTGCTGCCCCATCTCGCCCCTCATTCTGTCTCCTCTGTCTTCCATTCAGCCCACGTTTGATCTCCTGCCTGTGCTTTCTTCTCCTGGCTCGGGGTTCCGGGGGAATGGGCTATTGTGTCCATGGTGGGAGGGTGGGGAAACCCTTTGAACTGGCCTCTGGTCGGGGAGAGGCAGCGGGCATGGTGGGGCGGGGTGAGGGGACCTCTGAGAGTTGTCCGGGTGTGTGACTTGAAGAGCAGGGTGGCAGTGAGGACTCAGTGGAAAGTTTTCTGTCAGATCAGGTGAAGAAAGCAGGAGGCTCTGGAGTGCAAAAAACCTGCCTGAGAAAGAGCCAGAACCTCTCTGCTCCACCATCCCTAACAGATGCAGTAGTGATCACGATGGTTAATGTAGCTCATGCTTACTGACTCGTGTTCACTATGTAGCAAGTCTGGGCTGGGCAGAGGTGTGGATCCATTTCATCTCCACGACAGCTACTCCCATTTTACAGATGATGAAACAGAGGCCCCCACAGCCTGGCACATCTCCACAGCCACACAGCTGGAGTTCTGTTTCCTCAGCCCACACAGATGTACCCAGTACTCTTGTATCAGGAGCACAGCTCTCAGGTCCTTGGGGAAATAATGGCAGAGAATTCTCCAGAAGATGCCTCTCCAACAGCAGGTGAGATCGCATGCCGGTAAAGCCGTGACTCGAGGAGGAGTTCTAGTCCTCACTTATCATCAGTGGAACGTGGATATTGAAGACGACCACCTCTTGCGGGAAGGTGGGGTCTCACACAAAAGCCAGAGACTGGGGACGCAGCCTTGGGAGACAGAAAAGGAGGGAGACAGAGACATAGGAGAGAACATGAGAGAGAGAGAGAGAGAGAGAGAGAGAGATGTAAAAAGAAAGATGGAGAAAGATGGTCACACAGAGAGATGGTGAGGTAATAAGTGAAGGAGAAACAGAGGCAGGGAGAAAGAGAGAGAGAGAGATCAGAGAAAGCCAAAAGCAGGATAAGAGAGGAAGAGAAAGGAAGTTGGAGGAGAGGAAAAGCTACAGGAATAGGGAGAACATAAAGGGAGTAGGAGTAGGGCCACCCAAGGAGGCCCTGCCCGGCACTGGGCTTTACCCTCCTGTAACTGCAGGCCCGAAGATAGTAGCCGAGAAGCGAAACCCAGCACACCCCGGAGAGCTGCCCAGGGTGAGGGCCTGGAAGGTGATCCAGAGATGTGAGGCCTTGGATGGTGTTTGATGGGGAGAGAGAAATCTGTGGTTCTTTTGGCTAAGCCAAAATTATGATTGTCCAGCTCAATTTCAGGAGCGAGCAAGATCCCCCAGAGTAGGGCTTGTGTTCTTTCCATGTTTTATGGGAGCTGGAACACTGTGGGTGTTAAACAAACACGCTCTCTCAAGTTCAATCACGGAGGGAAGCTGGATGGGAAGCTATTAAGCAGAGCAACTCTTGCAGCTGGAAAAAATAAATCTGTGGGCGGAGGCATCACCCCTTGGCATGAGCTGGGCTCCTAATCCAAAATGGCGGAGGGAGCCCTTCTGTTGTAGGGAGCCTTGTTATACAAGGGAGCCTGGGGTGGCCAATGAACCAAGGTCTCCACTTAAAATCTCAGATTCTCCTTCATCTGCATCCTGAATGCATTCAAAACCAAGGATGCAAGAATCCTTCTTCTTGCAAACCTGGCTCTTATCAGAGGAAGAAAAACTTTCCCCAAAGATACCAGCATACTTCCCTTTATCTATCTATCTATCTATCTATCTATCTATCTATCTATCATCTATTATCTATCTATTTTATTATAGGTAAGGGTGTGTCTTAGGGTGTGTCTACCAGAACTATCTATCTATCTATCTATCTATCTATCTATCCATCTTCTATTATCTATCTACCTATCACCAATTTATGTATCTATCCTCTATCTATTTAAATTAAATCAAAGTTGCCTAGATGTAAAATCTGAATTTTTAATTTTTGACATGGACATTTATAGGTAAAAATCCAGTGGGATTTTTGCCCCATAGGGGAATGAGTACTTGTGGAATTGTGTATAGGCTACAATACTGTGGAGGTGTGGGAACGGAAGGGCAATGTGTGGGGTTGCCTTCCTTAGACACCTTTTAAAGAAGAACTCTATTGGTTTTCTATTGCTGCATAACAAATGACCACACACTTAAAACAACACACGCATTTATCACCTCAGTTCCTGTGAGTCGGGAGTCTGAGCACAACTTAGCCAAATCCTCTACTCAGGCTTCAATCCAGGTGTTGGCGGGGGCTGCAGTCTTATCAGAAGCTCGACCGGGGAAAGATCCACTTGCAGATGCACTTGGGATGTTGGCAGAATTCACCTTCTTGTGGTTTTAGGACTGAAGTCCCTATATTCTGGTTGGCTGGAGGCCGGCAGCTGCTGGCAGCTTCTAGAGGCCACCCATAGTTCCCTCCTCATGGTCTTTGCTCAACAACAACATGGCAGTTTACATCTTCACAGCTTGCAAGGGAGTCTCTTTCTAGTCTGGGGTCTTTTATAAGGAAACATAACCATGAAAATGGCATCCCGTCACCATTGCCACATTGTATTGGTTAGAAGCGAGTCACAGGTTCTATCCTACACTCAAGGGGAGGGGATTACAAAAGACAGAACTTGGTGTGGGCGAGGTAGGAGTAGTCATCTTAGGGTGTGTCTACCACAGGAATTATTCCTTAAGTGCTTCTTAGTGGAGTTTTGCACATAGGCAGAGGGACAGCTCTGATGACCTTCAATGTATCCATGCATGTCAACAGTCCAACCTGAATACCACTCAGGGCCTCACAGAGCTGAGTTTTAACAGCTATTTGAATAAGGCACTTTAACACCCCACACGGATTCCTAGATGCTGAGTCTGGTTTGCAAACCTCTGATTGGCTGGCATCCTCTGCTCTCCCCCTGGAAGATGTTCTCTGCCGTTCTAGAGTTTGGCTGAGACTGAGAGTGTGGCCACAAGCATCTCGGCCTGGGCACTCCCCAGAAGGGGACCGCCCAGTGGTTTTCTTGCATCTCTAGCCTTTTAATCTCCTACCACCACCTGCCCACCAGGCACCTGCCAGGCTGAGGAGAGGAAGGCATTGCCCAGAGGCATTGGATAGATTCTGCCCCCCACGTTCTGTTGGCTGCAATTCTGCCAGCTTCTACAGCTCTGCCCTCTTGTCCCACACACTGTCCCCACTCTTGTCTGTCCCACACACTGTCTCCTAGCCTCTCCCTGCAACCTCCATGAACTCGGTCTTGTTTGACCACCTGCTTCTGAGTCTGCTCATTCACTCACTGATTCATTCATTGCATATTTGCTAAACATTCACAAGACAGCAAATATTTGGCAGTGCACAAAATGGAAAAACAAAGTCCCTGCCTTCTTGGAGTATAGGCCTGTGGATAAATATGAGCAAATAAATATATAATAAATTGTCAGGTGCTGAGAAGTGCTATGAAGAACATAAAGCAGGATTTAAGGGTGTCAAGAGAAAGGCTGCTGCTTTATACACATGGTCTGGGGAGGCCTTTGATAAACATAGCAGCTGATTACACCCCTGTGGGTGTCTGGGCGAGCGTTCCTGGGAGAAAGAACAGCAGGTGCAAAGGCCCTGAGACAGAAGTGTGCTTGGTGCATTTGAGGAAGAGCGAGGAGGCAGTGTGGCCGGAGCAGAGTGAGAAGGAGAGAGTGGTGAGCAAAGAGAGGGGAGAGGCTGCCAGAGCCTTCGAGGCCACTGGAAGGACTTCAGACTGTGTTCTTGGCGCTGGTAGAGTCCAGCTCACCCTACTTGAAATGCCACCCTGTTCTCTCCGGAGAACAAACCACCAGCAGAAGACGTCATCTAGTGGATCTGCTCCTTATTAGCCATGTGACCTTGGGCAAGGGGCCTGAGTTCTTTGAGCCTCAGTTCTTTTTATAATCTGAGAAATGGGAATGATGGTAATAGCATTTATATCAAAGAGATGACGCTCACACAATCAACAAGCAAGTGTTGAGCTCCTCTGGGAGCCAGGCCCGGGGCCACGAGCAAGACAGCTCACTGGAGCTTATGTTCCAGTTGGGGAAAGGGCACAAGGGCACAAGGAAACTCATAACAGCACAGCAGATTGTGACACAGACCAAGTGCTGCTGGAGGGCTGACAAGCGGAGCTTACTTTGTCTCGGTTAGGTGCCATCTCTGGGAAGGGGACAGTTAAGCCAAGGCTCAAAAAGAAAAGCAGTCAAGGGGTGCCTGGGTGGCTCAGTCAGTTAAGCGTCTGACTCTTGATTTCGGCTCAGGTCGTGATCTCACGGTTCGTGAAAGCGAACCCTGAGTCAGGCTCTGAGCTGACAGCGCAGAGCCTGCTTGGGATTCTCTCTCTCCCTCTCTCTCTGCCCCGACTCAAACTAAATAAATACGCTTTAAAAAAAAGAAAAACGAAAAGAAAAGCAGTCAGTTACTCAAGGTTGAGGAAGGAGGAGAGTTTAAATGAGATAGGTTTGGGAAACATCTTGCCTGGCACATAAAAAGCCAACGGTGGCTGCGACTTTATTGGCTTTGAGGTCAGGGAGGTGGTGAGTAGGAAGGCTCAAGGCCAATGGCGGCTGATCACCACAGGCCTTAAGAGCTCGAGTTAAGAAAATGGAGCTTTAGCTGGACAGCAGTCGAAGTCTGTGATGATTTCGGTGACTGAATCATTGCCTGCGCTGCTGTTGAAAGAGGGCTGGGAGCCCCAGGGAGGAGAGCAGGGATTTTGGTGGCCATGGTCGGATGGTCCCCGATCACCTTTCTGTCCCTCTCACTCTCCCTCAGTCCTCTCCGTCACTCCCTGAAGCCTTGGGAGCCCAGGAGGAGATAGAATAATGGTGGTTATCTTGATACGCTCCCCCCCCCCGCCCACGGAAGCCGCACTTTACAGTTTGTAGGGTCCCCTGGCCTCTTTTGTCCCACCTGATCAGAACTCCTTTCTAAGGGAAGGGAGGGGAGACATGTACTCTCTCCGTTTCATAGCTGAGAAACTGAGTCCCAGAGAAATCAAGGGGTTTGCTAAGTGCTCACACGTCAGGAAGGTTTGTCCTCACCGCCAAAGAGCCTGAGGAGCCTCGAACCCTTCCCAGTTTGTGTGGGGGGAGGAGGCATGGACGAGGGAGACTGATCCGAAGGGGAGACACCCTCGTGGTTAACCAAGACACGTCAGGCTCGTCCCCGTGCCAGCCCACTTGCCCGTCACAACGGCAGCCACACGCCCCCACGTTTTGACAAGGACATTCTCCTCCCTGGGTTTCGCCGGCCTCAAGACAAAGAGGAAACCAAGTAGGTTTACGAGCTGACGCGACAAGAGACACAGGCTCATAAACCCGCTCCTCCTGGGCCCCCGGAAGATTGTGTTCTCTCGAGGTCACTCGTCTTGCATCCCCCCCCCACACCCCACTCACCTCTCGGCCATTAATCTGCTGGCTTTGCCAAGGCTCTCAAGCCCCCTGGGACCTCCTGCCCCTCCCAGGAGCTCCACGGGGACAGGGAATGCCTCCACTCTCTCATTTCTTTTTTCCTTCTTGTAGCCATCCGTCCGTCCATCCGTCTGTCCTCCCGTCCATCCATCAGTCCACCCGTCTATCCGTCACCAAAGTCATTACTGTGTTCTGGGGGGTTATAAGGATGGAAAAGGGTGGCCCTGGTTGTTATCCTAGGTCAGGCAGCACGGAGGGGGACGGGCGGGGGGAGGCGGTGAGAACCATAGTGTGATGCTTGGGACACTGCACTTTGGGCTCCGTGTCCCCCAGAAGGCACCGGAATTTAGAAGCTTGCTTCACATGGTCGAGAGGAGATGTCTGAGGGCCTTCTGGATCTGCTGTGATGCCACGGGCTTCTCCCTGGGCTGGCTACCTTCCCT
This sequence comes from Panthera tigris, assembly GCF_018350195.1. Taxonomy (NCBI): domain Eukaryota; kingdom Metazoa; phylum Chordata; class Mammalia; order Carnivora; family Felidae; genus Panthera; species Panthera tigris. Next base: position 95,957,060 of record NC_056669.1, read on the forward strand.
CTCAGGGAGAGGAGTTCCGGAAGTCCTAATGCCTCGGGAAACAGTTATGCCTTCCAACAGCCTTCTGTCTCAACAGTCTCCCCCCACCCCCACCCCACCTCATCCATCCTCAGAGTGGTCTGACCAAGACCCGTCCCTGCTCAACCACTTTCTGTGGCTCCCCTGTGCCTTTGGGGTCAAGTTCAAGCTTCTTTGCTTTGCCTCTCGATGGTCTTTTCAGCCTCCTCCTCCGTTGTATTCTGTCTCCAGAGCTCTGTGCTCCAGCTTATTACCACAGGTACTCATGCCTTGGCTATGGCTTTTTTTTTTCCTAAGTAAGCTCTAGGCCCGACATGGGTCTCAAACTCATGACCCTGAGATCAAGAGTCGCACGCTCCCCCAACTCAGACAGCCAGGCGCCCCTGCGGGCCTTCTCCTCTGCAAGCGGCCTGTTGCCCAGCCGGCTCTCTGGAATAAATAAAATAAAAAAAAAAAAAAGCCCTGATTTGTAACACTGACAATTCCTGTGGGGCAAATATAGTCACCGTGGCCGACTTGAAGCTACCCATGTGACATGGTTGGAAGCAGAGTTGGGGAGAAATGCACGGGATGAATTCCCGCCGGTCCCCTTTCCTGCATCTGAGGCAGCACGGGGGTCCGAGCTAAGAGTGCAGCGCTCCTGGTTTCAAAGCCGCCTCCTCCACGGAGACCTCCGTGATCTCGTCACCGAACGAAGCGACCGCTCATATGTACGCCAAAGCACATTGCTCACATCTCGCTTTACCACCGAAGTCCTTTTACCCTGGAACCCAGTTACTGGATCTTTAGCCCCACTGGATGGCCTGGGTCCGATTCCTCGCCGGGTCCCCAGTGTCCTGCAGGGCTGGCATCCAGTAGGTGCTCGGATCCCTGTGTAAGGAGGCTCGGTGAGCGTGTGCACGAAACAGGTGCGTGTGTGCTGGAGGGAGCGGCGGGAGGCGGGGAATTGGAAGGAAGCGTGTGCCACGGGGACAAGGTGGCCGGAAGGGGGTGGGGCGCATGCCGGCTGCTGCTACCGCGTGTCCCTGACGAGCGAGGACCTCTGGCCAGCTGTGCCCACGTCCCGGCCAGGTGGCCCTCATTCCTTGAGGCTGAGAAGGCCCAGCCGTCCCAGCGTGGGGAAAGGAGCCGGCTCCCAGGGACGGGCCTGTCTGTGGTGGCCGGGCCGGCGGGCGGGTTATTAGACAGAAGCCAGCACAGAGCCGCGACCCAATGGAAAAATAAATCCACGTCGTGCCAGACAAGCCTGGTTCCAGGCTGGGTGAGTTAATCAAGTGGCTCTGAGGTGGTTTGGAACCACTGTGGAGGGGCCGGGGAGGAATTTTCTCATTTCTCGTAAAACCTTAATCAGTGTTAGTCACTTCGAGTGATTATGATGGCTTAAAATAGCCACAACAGCGAGCCTTTCGGGGACCCATGTGAGGCGCTTTGGGTCTAGGGAGCAGCGCTGGGCCCATGAGGGACACACATCGCCCGCCTCACTGGACCACGGGCCACCCTGAGCTCCTTGAGGGCAGAGACAGGTCCGGCTGGTCAGGTGCCCCCACATCTGGCACAGCGCCTGGGACCCCAGAGGCCCCACCAGCCATGGTAGCTGCCACTGACTGACTGAGGGGGCCTGTCGGCTTGACTCTGATCCTCGGTTCGCTACTCTGTCCCTAACACCTCTTTCCTGTTTGTTTCTTAGGTCCGCACCCCTCCCCCCCTTAGAATATCAGTGTTCTGTTCGATGCTGTGGTCCTGGCACCCTGAACAGGGCTGGCATGGGGCAGGAGCCAGATCGAGGGATGGGTGACACGGGAAACTGTCTTCTAAAGGTGCTACCAGAATCTTGGGAGGATTCATATCACTCCCACCCAGAAGCCTGCCCCCCAGAACCAGCTCTCAGAGAGGCCTGAGACCTGCTTCCAACCAATGCGTTTGTTCCAAATTCTGCCCTCCCCCACCCCAGGCACCCTCATGCTTCCCTTTCCCCCCCCCCATAACACCTGATAAAACTCCCTCTGGGGGAAGGATTCCAGGGCAGTCATCGACACTATAGTATGAATTTCAGGAAGTACGTCACCTCTCTGGGTTATTTGCGGAAGTCTCCATTGTCACCAAGGGTGAATAGGCTTCACTGCTTCTGTAAATTCATCCTGGGCATGAGAGGGAAAGGAGGAGGGTTTAGTCCCAGCTCTCTCTGAGGGAGCTTGGTATATAAGGATTACGAAAACAGGTTTTGGAGTCAGGCTGCCGGAGTTCATATCCTAGCTCTGCTCCTTGCTAGCTTTCTGAACTGGGTGTTCTCGTGTTAAGAAGGGGCCCGTCAATAGGCTTTATCTCCCTGGGGGGCTGTGGAGCACAGAGGATGGGCGGGAGTACATAGTGAGCACCCGGTAAAGGGTAGCCATTGCCCTTACTTTTCTTCTGTGGGCCTCCGCCTCACCCCAGAGTCGCGTGCTGCGGTGGTTGAGAGCTCAGGCCACGGGGGCCCGCGGGCCTGAGTTTGTTTCCCACACCTGCCACTGTCGGCTGTGTGAACGTGGGCAAAGACCCTTCTTCTCTCATCCCTGTTTTCTCATCCATATAATGGGGAAAGAACGTCCCTGTCACTCCTTACACAACACAGGTAAAGTCTCGGTGCCTGGTGCCCAGTCTGTGACAGTCATGTTGACCAGTTCCCTACCTCTGAGTGGAAAAGGCGACCTGGCTCGCCTCCTGGAGCCTCCCCTTCACCGCCTCAATCATGGTCATTTCAGGCCAAGTCTAAACAAGGAGCAAAGCCTTTGGCCACCAAAACGCCCATCCTTGCTTGTCACCTGCCCAGTGTTCCCATTCTCTATCACGTGCTCCTTCTCCCCAAGGCCAGCTGGATCTTGGCGGATCAGACTCTGTGTGGCTTCGTGTTGGGGGAGGAGGGGGGCAGGAGAAATTCAGGGAGGTCGCTGCCTGCAGATATGGGGAGGAGAGAGCCCACCAACAGCACATTCAGCAGCTGGGGCAGAAAGCTTTCGCGGGGCCTCTTTCTTGCACCTACGGTCATGGCCAAAGCTTTGCCGGTGAGGACGCCCTCCTCCCCATGCTCACCATGCTTTTGCCACACTGGCTTTTTAGGTTTGTCTTTTGATTGTGCTCCTTCCTGCTTCGTGACCTTTGCACACACAGTTCCCTCTGCCTGGAACACCCTTCCTTCTGTCGATACGGTCAATGTCCACTCACCCTTCAGGTCCCCTCTTAAATGTCACTTCCTCAGGGAGGACATCCCTGGCTACTCCCAGGTACGTTAGGGCCTCCATGCTGGACATGGCCACCCTGCCCTCTATGACATTGTCAGAGCCTCCGTCACGAATACCCTCCGTCCCAGTCAGTCGATCGATAGTGTGCGTTAATGGATCAGGGAGTTCATCGGTTGTGTAACGGCCACCTCCACTAGCGTCCGAGCTCCGTGCAAGCAGGGACTGGGTTTGTCTTGTTCACCTAGTAAGTGTCTGAGAAGTATTCACTGAATACATACAGGGGCTGCCCAAGTTACGATCTACTGCTTTTGTTACTAGGTGAGGCAGTTTGAAAAGAACACGTTACACGTATTCGTTCAGCAAATACTTTGTTAAGCACCTACTGTGTATCAGGCATGTGACATTCTCATTCCTTGCCCTCAGGGGGCTGAGAGTCCATGAAGCCAGACTGACACAAAGAGAGACAACCGGCGAAGCCGTGCACTGGAGGAATGTTCTAGGTGTTATGGGATCAGAATGGAAGGGTTCTATCACACGGTATGGGTTTGGGAGGAGGGGCGGGGAATGAAGCGAAGGCTGGGAAGGCTGCAGGCAAACCACAATTGCATGGGAGCCCGAAAGGCATTCCAGGCATGGGGACAGCATAGGCAAAGGCACTGAGGCACCCCAGAGCAAGGGGCATTCGGGTGCATGACTATGTGGTTTGATTGGAGCGTGGGTATGTTGAGTGGATAGATGGGACACAAGGCAGCAGCGTGAGCGGCACCAGTGTCTGGGCTTGTCCCGTAGGCCAGTGGTTCTCAAGCGGGGGCAATGTTGCCCGTCTGGCCGGCAGGAAGTGCTCTGGGGGTGTTCATTCCTCCCCCCACCTCGTCCCGGGGTGGGCACGGCCCCTGGGGAAGCCTTGGCCCTCTGGGTGAGCGGCCTGCGTCCTGCCGCCCCCCCTCTGCCTGGGTTTCTGGTGAGGGGCAACCGCCTTAGGTCAGGGCAGGGCCTGGAGCTTTCCATTTCTGCGACTCCCCCATCCCTCCCCCGGCCCATCCCACCCCTGTCAGCTTCCCGGATGCCCCAGCTCTTCCTCTTCCCCTTTGAAATCCCTGCTGCTGTCCGGGGTCCCCCTCGTTGCACAAAGGCCTCTTGAATTCCAGCCCCAGCCCCAGAGGCCAGCTCAGTAATTCAATTACAGCGGGGAGGCTTTCTCCTTTCTTTCCCCCCTCTTCCTCTCCCTTCTTTTCTTCCTTTCTTTCTTTTTTTTTTTTCTTCTTTAGATCAAAAACGAAAAGACAGACGTTGTGACCCTCAGAAGACGCTGTGACTGAAAATTTGCTTCTTGGCTGCAGCCCCCACTAATGAAATACCAAGAATTTTCTCCCCTCGGAACACGTGTGCACAGCATTTGATGTGTGTTCTTTGTTTGGGGCTTTTTTCTTGTGCCTCCCGTCTGAGGCTGGGGACCCGGGTAAGTTTCCTACCAGGGGCACGATGGCTGTCCCTTCATCCGCCCAGCCTAGCCCTGGGCGACCTTCTGCTGGACCCAGGAAGAGAGGCTGTCTCCAGTCAGGCCTTGTTCCACTTCTGAGCTTGACATTTATTCTTTGCAGACCTCACACGTGAGAAACGTGTAGATGGGGTCCCTGCCTGGGATAAAGTAGGCCGGAGAGATGGTGACAGAGCAGTGGTCCGGGGGCTGAGCCCAGGGCCCGTCCTACTTCTGGCTCTCCCGAGCTGTGAGCTGTGTGACGGAGGCCGGCCACTGGCCCCTGCTGGGTCTCGCTTGCCCGTAGAACACAGTTCTCTCCGCAGTTCAGCAGATCTGTGCTCAGCGTCCGCCAGGGTCCCAGCTCCACATCAGGGTCTGTGGACGGAAATGAAAAACCCGTGTCCTAGACCCCGAGGATTTTGGAGAAGACAGTCTCGGGAGCCCGTTCTGTCTCTGCCATGCTAAAAGCAGCTGAGATAAGCTGAAAAAAGACCGCAGGTTGACTTAAAAAAAAAAAAAAGAAAAGACCACAGGGGCCAACAGGAAACCAGGTGGCAGGCATTGATTTTCTGTTGCCTTTTTTTAGTGATTCTTCCAGAATCTTAAAGGCAAAACTGGCCGCCCCGATTCCTCTCCAGTGCACGAAGTCCCTCAAAAACCCTTCTGAATGCCCTCCTTACCTTAGGGGAGGGGAGACAGCCACCCCCAGAGGGCAGCACAGAGCACAGTGAGAGAGCAGGGCCTCAGAAGCCCCTTCAGGCATCCTACTTCTGCCCCCAGGGCCTCACAGGGAGAGCCTAATCTCTGCTCCCCCAGGCAGGTACAGGAAGGGGGTGATCACGTTTCCACAAACCCTCCTTTTCTAGGCCTTTCTTCCTGAACCCGTCCCCAGGGGGCCGAGAATAACCAGAAGGGGAAAATGACAGGCAAGACAGGGTAGAGTGACATCGGTGAGCAGGGATGGATCCATGAGTTAATTTAAAGATCCAAGAGAACGTTGGCGGCCATGTCAACAGAAGCCCTTAGCCAATATGGAGAGACGGCAGGGAAGGAAGGGCGGCTTCCGTTTACAGGTGGGAGGGGGGTCCGGAGGCTAAGGGTGCTCTCCCTTTTCCCACCTCTGTTCCCACTTCAGTTCTCCCTTCCCCTTAGAAGGCCTGCTCTGAAGATGTGTATGCTCGCCCCTTGCCCATCCGTCACTGCCCAGCTTGAATGGCACCTCCTCCGTGAAGCCTTCCCAGATCTCCCAGTGGGGGTGGGGGTGGGGGTGCTTTGTCCCTCCTTCAAACTCTCGTTGCATTTTCCCTGCATTGCTCTAGACATTTAAGACTCCCCTGCTCCGTGTTCTAGGTGTGCTTCTACAGGAACACCGGGTCGTAAACTCCCGGGATGGTTTTGATTGTGTCTTGCTCATTTCCAAAGTCTCCACAGCACTGAACGCAAGGGCTTCACTGATGTTTGTGGGGTGAACCAGAGAGAGAAACAATAGCCAGCCCCCCGATAGGTGCTCTATGTGCATCATGATCCCATTTCAGCCCTACACACCTTAAAAGCTGCAGATTGCTGTTCGGTCACTTTGCAGATGAGGAAACCAAAGCCCGGAGAGGTTCTCCAGTTTTTCCAAGGCTGCAAAACTCATTTATTACAGGGCTTTTTCTGTTCTTTCCCCCCAGAGCAGTCTGCTCTTCACATGTGGCCCAAGCGGTGTTTATTGTTTTAAAATTTTTTTTAACGTTCATTTATTTTTGAGAGAAAGACAGCGCAAGGAGGGGAGGGGCAGAGAGAGAGAGAGAGGGAGACCCAGAATTCAAAGCAGGCTCTAGGCTCTGAGCTGTCAGCACAGAGCTCGACACGGGGCTTGAACCCATGAGCTGTGAGATCATGACCTGAGCCGAAGTCGGACGCTCAACCCACTGAGCCAACCAGGCGCCCCCAAGCAGTGGTTTGTTTGTTTGTTTTTAATGCTTGGTTCCCACTCCACTGGGGATGATTTAAAAAATTTTAATCCTTATTTACTTCAACGTTTAGTCGAAAAATGTAATCCACACAGTGAGCCTATTATTTCAGAAATGTTACTGCATAAAATGAGGCCAAAGGAGGTACATGAGTTGAAAAAAAAAAATCAGAAGCTTCATGGGGGATGAATTCAAATTAAATTCTAATTAGAGAGTATGCATGGTGAAATTGTCAATGTGGTTCCATGACTGGAGTTTGTGAAACACTGGTGAAAGGGAATCCAAAACTTCCAGAAGTGTTAAAAAAAATTTTTTTTAAGTAGGTCCCACACTGGGTGTCTGATGCAAGGTCCGAACTCATGACCCTGAGCTCAAGAGTTGGATGCTCAACCCACGAGCCACCCAGCCCTCCCCCACCTCCACCGCCCCCAATTGTCTTTTTTAAATGATGAGGAATAGTGCTGCGTATTAACCGGAGAAAAACTGGGCAATTGAGGTAAGCCAGAAAAGAAAAGCTGAAGTTCTCCCCCACCCCACGGGGAGGTGCTTGTGCCACCGGCTGGGATAGCCTTCCGGGGGGAGCCGAGCCCCGGGCCCAAGGATGGCACTTCCTCGGGGACCTGGAAAACACATTCAGAACCTGGCCTGGACGTGGATGCCTTTGGCTCCGTGGATCCAGGCTGCCCAAGTCCAACGTCAGTCGCAGACAAGGGGGGGCATCATCCCGTTTCCCCGTCCCTGCCCCAAGCATTCCGTGTAAGCCCCAGGGGCTCGTGCAAACTCTCTCCGCTCCCACCTAGTGCTGCTGCTCTGTCCCTTTGCCACCTCTGGTGGGCGAGTTTATTCACACATGTAGCATCCTCCTCCAAGCCTCTGTAGCTCTCGTGGGGTCGGAGCCCTGCAGGGCTTTCACGCAGGCGTTGGCACTTTGTGGGGACGAATAAATGAAAACTTTCGTCAGTGCAATCCTGTTCGGAGACTGATCTTGAAACTCAGTGGGGCCCAGAGGGAAACATCCTTGGAGTCTATATTACCTACGAGACAAATTGTCTCTCTCCCTGTGGTCTTCTTGGCTTTCACTCTTCCTAAAAAGTAATCGCGGGATATCTATCTACCTGGCTGTCTGTCTGTCTGTCCGTCCATCCATCTAGATCTGCAAGGAGGATAGTGTTTCTCCTTCGGGACACCAGGGGGAGGAGGGCAAGACTATGATTTCCTATCATGTGCAGCTGTTATGTTTCTGACCCAGGTTACTCCGCGTGCTTTTTCTGGCTTTTTTTCATTCAGTCGTCACACCTGTCTGAGATGTAGGGTCCGATTATCCTCCCTCCTTCTGCAGGCAGGAAGCTGACTCTCAGGATATAGTCTCATCCAAGGGGATCGTGCCTCGTCATGCGTGTGGCTCACCAAATGTGTTTGGTTGACCTCCATGGCACACGGTAGGATTGTTCTTCCTTTGGAATTAACCTGTGGCCAGGTATTTGCTTTAGCCAGTGAATGGGAGTGCCGTGTCCCCTTCCACTGCCCAGACAAGCGGGGGCATTTCAGATGCTGGAGACAGTCTTAGTTCTGGAGGGAGGATATCGTGGGAGCTGCGCCTGCCTCCCACCAGCTTGCAGGGGACATGTAGCTTGAGTGAGAGATGGACCTTGTCGCAAACGCCTGAGTCTTGGGGATATTTGTTACTGCAACACAACCGAGTCCTTTCTGGATCAAACACGTACAAAGCGACTGAGTTGGCAGGGCTAGAATGTGAATTTCAGGAAGTCTGGCTCTAAAGCTATTGCTGTTCTTTCTATTCCTACAGTTTGTGACCAAGTTGATGCCTACATGTATCCTAAGAGAGCTTCCTAGCAGTCAAGGAGAAAATGGAAAGAGATGGGGGATGCACTTTTCATCATCCGTTGGAAGGAATTGTGCTGACATTTTGTGCTAAGGAAAAAGTCTGACATCCCAAGGAAATTAAAGTTGTCCCATGGCTCATTTTATGAAGAATACTGTAGAGTGCGTGAGTTTTTGTAAGACTTTTTATTTTGAAATAATCAGAAAGTTATAGAAAAGTTGCAAAAATAGAACAAAGAACCCCTGTATGCCCTTCATGCACATCTACCCTTGTTAATATCTGTCTCATTTGCTTTCTCAGCCTCTCTTTAATTTTTTTAATGTTTTATTTATTTTTGACAGAGAGAGAGACAGCGCATGAGTGGGGAGGGGCAGAGAGAGAGGGAGACACAGACTCCGAAGCAGGCTCCAGGCTCCGAGCTGTCAGCACAGAGCCCGACGCGGGGCTCGAACTCAGACTGCGAGATCACGACCTGAGCCGAAGTCAGAGGCTCAACCGACTGAGCCATCCGGGTGCTCCTATCGGCCTCTCTTTATAATGTACACTTATTAGTTTTCCAAACCCTTCGAGAATGCATTGCAGAAATCATTCCTCATCCAGATTCCAACCCAGACTCACACATTACATTTAGTTGTAACGTTTCTTTGGTCTCATTGAATCTGGAACAGTGCCTCAGTCATTGACATTTTTCCAGAGCAGATAAGTTATTTGTAGAATGTTCTCCAAATTCGGTTTGCCTGGTGCTTCTTTGCGTGTAGGTGTGGGCTGTGCACGTTTGACAGGAATATCACCAAAGCGATGCTGTTGTGTCCTCCTCAGTGTACCGTATCTGGAGGCACATGATGTCTTGTGCATCTCCTTGTTGTGGAGGTTGACTTTATCCTCTTGAGTAAGAGGGTGTCAGCCAGTTTTCTCCAGTATAAAGTTACTGCTTCTCTGCTTATAATTAGTAAGTGATTGAGGTAAGATACTTTGGGATGATGTATATATCCTATTAAACTGCAGATTTGCACATGCGAGTTTTAGCATTTCCTGATGATTCTCAGTGCAAATTTCTTAGCAGCGGTTTCACGAAAGCTTCAAACAAATTCTTCCCAAGACAATTTCTCGTACAGAATCACCGTGAACATCTGGGATATCACCTCTGCTTAGAAAGGCTATTTTCAACTCACTGGACTGACTGAGGGCTCTTAATATTCCTTGACTGCTTGTCCCCAGGAGGGGAGAAGGCTAGAAAACTTGGAGTCACTCCAAGTATTTGGGGGTAAGCAAAGGTTGCTACTCTTTGAAGGAATAGGTGACAGAAGGAAGGAGAGGTTCACATCTGGAGAGCCAGACCTGGTGTATATATGGCAGTATTTTGCCATCATAACAAAATACCAGAGACTGGGTGGCTTAAACAACAGAAATTTATTTTCTGAGTTCTGGAGGCTGGAGGTCCAAGATCTAGGTGCTGGTAGGGTTGGTTTTCTCTGAGATCTCTCTCCTCAGCTTGCAGATGACCATCTTCCCACCATGGCCTTTTCTCTGTGGGCACACACCTCAGGAGTCTCTTCTTCTTAGAAGGGCATGGTTCATATTGGATTAAGGCCCCACACTTGGGCCTCATTTTGTCTTAATTGTCTCTGTAAGGCTCTATCACTGAATACAGTCACATGGGGGTTGTTAGAGCCTCAACATATAAACTATGGGGGACACACGTGGTCCATAACAGCTGGATAGGGGAAATAATCAGGATGGCTAAAGAGTGATCTAGAGGCGTGTGAGTTCCTGTCCCCACGCACTCATGGGGCTGTTCATAGCCACCATGAGTGAAGAGCCCCCACGAGGGCGGGCCTTCATGCTCCTTCCTTCAGATCATGGCCAATGCTCTGGCAACCCCATAGTGTACAAACACCTCCTGTCTCCATAACGTTGCTTGCCTGAAGGGTCTTCCAAATCATTCCGGATTCAGGAATAGACACGAAGGATAGAACACTAGTTCTGGATTAATCTGGGGTCCATGCCACACATTGCCCCCAAGCCAGCTTGCACGGGGAGTGTTCGGGAGGGCTAACCCATAACTACAATATTAAACCTATAGGAGCCAACCCTCAGACCTCAGCATGTTTCTTCTTTAAATGGAGTCCTTGGCTCTCTGTGTACTTTCTCTACACCTTCTTGGTGACAATGAGTTCATCTATAAGGAGCAACTCCTCCAATCCAGACATGAAGTCTTTTTTCTTTGCTGGAAAGGCTCCTTTCCTCCAAGGCACATTCTCAAAGAGCTCCTTGGTGAAGCACGTTGGGGAAGGTCCTCCCGTATTCTTAGTTTCTTGAGGCTAAAGGGCTCCCCAGCAACTCAGTCCTGCTGTCTTGGGGTTCACTTAGCTTTGTCCCCCACGGCATCAGCCACAGCTACCTCTGGCCATCCTCCCTGCTTCCAGATTCTGTTTTCCCTCCCTACTGTCCTTCACCAAGGCTGATGCATGAAGCCCACAGCTACTCGAGAGCGGTCCCCAAATTTTTCTCTCTCTTCCAGACCCTACAGGGTGGTGCCATGTGGGCGGAGGTGGGGCGCAATTCTCCGCCTTCCTGCAACTCAGCAAATTGCAATTTATGAGTTTCAATCCACATGAAAGGGCTCCCACGAAGTCTCTCTGGATTCATTTGGAATGTTGAATTAATTTGGAAAACAAGGGGAAAAAAACAAGTTGGTTTCAGCCCAGTGAGGGCTCATGACATTTTACCAAGTCCTGTCACCCCTTTGCATAAGGAATGAGCACAAGTAAAGTGGGGGTGGTGGCAAAACTCTTTTCTGTTGCAAGGGTCCTGTCGTGCGGGCCACCATTCACCCGAGAGGGAGGGCAGAGAGCCCTGGACTGGACGCAGGACACCTGGGGTCCAATCCTGTTCCTCACTAGTTACCTTCCCTGATCTTTCAAATGTCCTTAACTCTGAGTGAAGTCAAGGGACGCGTGAGGGGTTTACTCACAGGAAAGTGGCAGCTACTGACAAGGCCCTTTCCCCATGGGCCTCCTCCTACGCAGTCTTGTACCTCAGATCTGTTCTCTGCCTGGCTGCCGGAATGATCTGGAAACCAAAACTGGATGGCGCCACCCCACTGTGTTTAAACCCCTCAGCGACTCCCTGTCGCTCAGAGGATAAACTCTGCAACCATCCTTGTGACCTGGAGTCCCTGCATGGCCTGGCCTCCGCCCACCTCTGCCACTGCTTCCTGAAGCACACCTGCTCCCCGCTAGCCATCGGTCTCTCCATTCCTGCATGCCCCCTGTGCTTCTCCAGCCTCGTTGCATGTGCTGTTTCTCTGGCCTGGATGCTTTTCATCACTGTGCCCTCCGTGGTCAGCTCAGTCTTTGCTTCCTCAGGGAAGCCATCCCACGCTGAGTCAACCCTTCCCTTTACTCACCCTCCCCTCAGAAGCACTGACCCAGGAGTCATTCTACATTTCTGTGTGTGACAATTTCATGGACTTCTCTCTCTCCCACCAGACAACCTGGTCCAGAAGGCGGGGCCCGTATCTGTTTGCTTTCACCATTGGATCCCCAGTGCCTAGTACAGTAGCTGAAACACAGGACGTACTTGGGAACGATCGGCACATGAATGAATGAGTGAATGAATGAGTACAGACAAGGCATTGGTTCCCTTTTGTTTAAGCCATTGGTGGCAAAAGACCCTACAAGTTCTTCAAGAGATGCCACAGGGGTCCCGCCCAAGCACATGGGCGTCTAAGCACAGGGGAATGACATCTCTTGAGGAGAAAGTGCAAAGCCCAGATGAGGACCAGCTCCTGCTCATCTGTTAGGTGGGGATAATTGTAGCATCCAATCATGGGGTTGATGAGATTAAGTAAGAAACAACATGTGTGATGTTTTGCACAGAACAAGGGCTCGGTGTGTGGCTCTGTTCTTTTCAGTTTCTTCTTCCTTCTGTTGACTGCTGATTTACTCCTGGAGTAGATTATCTAGAGGCCAGGCCCGTGGTCCTGAGTTTGCCTGTGCACCTTCCTTCTTTCCTGCACATTTTGTTAGCCAGGGCTCCCGCTGGCCCTGCTGTTCTGACCAGTGAAGGCACCTGGTGTCCACTGGGAGTGTTCACGGGGAGCACCATTCTGGATAAACAAGTGGATGTGGAAGTAAGGAGTTTTACAGGGAACATTTCTGATGATCTCGGTGCACACTGAGGGGTTTGGCCCTTTGCACATCTCTGCAGAGAGTGAGTGAGCCTAAGGGAAAGGAATCTCTAACGGGGACATTCTTGGCATTTGGGAAACATGAGCCTTGAACTTCAAGGCCTACAGCCTTGGATTTGAATTCTGCCTCTCATACATTTCTTGAGGATTGCCTTTCCAAATACCCTTGGGGGGTTGGGGCAGGGTGGGGGAGGGGACAACACAACATGCCATCTGCAAACGTGTCCTGTACCTGTGCGTCTCTCTCCTCTAGTGCTCCCTCCTGAGTCCACAGGTCTCCCTCCTTTCCAGCTGCGCTCACTGCTGGTCTCCCTCTTTCCACTGTCCCCACCATCCCCCCCTCAAACCAAGTCTCCACGAAGCAGGCAAAACAGTCACTGTAAGATGTAACTCAGATCACGTCTCCTCTCGGCCAGACCTTCCATCGCTTGTCGTCACACTTGGGTACAACCCAAACGCCTCGCCGTGGCACTGGGTAATAAAAGCTGGTCCCTGCCTTCCCCCGGACCGCATCCCCTCTCCCTGACCCTCATCCCCATCCAGGCACTCCCCTTCTCTCGACCCCTCAAACCCACAGGCTCATTTGCCGGAACCTTTTTCCCCCTTCACCTGCTTGGCTCCTTCTGGAACTTCCAGGTGTTAGCTCGATGCCCGTGTTCCAGAGAGGCTCTCCCTGACCCGTCCATTGACAGACACGCCCGCCAACCTAGCCCGTTTTGTTTCCGTCGTTATTACCAGTGGAAAGGATCCTCTCCATTTGGTGGTGGTTTTGTTTTGTTTATCGCCCGCCTCCCCCACTGGAATGTGGATCCATGAGCACAGGGCTGTCTCTGGTAGGTCTTGTCTACTCCTGTATCTCCAGGGGCTGCAAAGGTGCCTGGCCCATGGCAGTTGCTTAACAAATGTTTGTGGACTGAATGAGTGACCAACAAGGGGGCAGGAGCAGACAATGAGACCCTCGCAGCAGTGGACTGGTGAGGGTCTGGTCAACAGCTGTAACAAAGAGCCCCCCCAAATACAGTGGCCTAAAGTACCTGCCATTGCATTCTTTTCTCACATAGCAGGCAAGGCTGATGGGGCAGCGTGACCGTCTTTAATAGGTGGCTCTCACGTGACTGCTCTAATTCCAGCCACGTCCCCACCAATCAGGCAGAGGGAGGGCAGAGGGCAGGATCCACGGACCCAGCATTTTAAGGGCAAGACTTGGAAACACACTAGGTACTTTCGCTCGCATCTTATTGGCCAGAACACAGCCACACGGTCAGACTGAGTTGCACAGGAGTCTGGGACGTGAAGCCATGGGTCTGGTTACAATTATATTACCAGGAGAAAGGGAAGAGCAGGTAAGGGGACAATTCCCAGGCTGCCACCAGTACCCAGAGCTGCCCTTGAGGGCTGAGGTGCCTCTTGTTCCCCTTGGGGGACACAGAGTAGACTCTCATGAACGTTGGGGAAACGAATGAGACAGTGAGGTCCAGAGAGAGCCCCAGCCACCCTGATCGAGAAAGCAAACACTCACGTTGCCTAGTCCTTCCTCAAATTCCACTTGTGTGACCTTGGGCAAGTCGCTTGAACTCTCCGAACCTCAATCACTTGATCTCTAACGTGGGGATAATAATAGATTAGCTTACGATATAACTTGCTTAAAACACTGCCTAGCACATAGGAAGCACCCAATCCGTGACAGGTACCAATATTGTTGTTTTAATAGAATTGCAAATAGTTGTTGATGCACTTTGTAACTGGGGATTTACTGTCTCACGGGGTGCAGGGACACTTACGGGCGGTGTCCTCGAGGACCCCCATGGTGGTGGGAGGCCCCATGTCATGCCCTGCCCTTAGGAGGCCCTGGAGAGTTGGAAAGAGCATGAACTTCAGTCAGATGTTGCAGAGTACGGGTCCCAACGCTGCCATTTAATTGCTATGTGATTTGGAGCAAGAAACAAGGCCCAGTCTCTTCAGAAAGGAGGTACGAACAAACTCCCGGTTGCTGGAAGGGTTGATGACACCCATCAGGTCCTCAGTAACGTTCCTCCCCCGGAGGGTCCCATTTGGCCCCTGGAGAAGGAGTCCGTGAGGGGTTCTGGCCCCGCTGCCTCTCTCCGTGCTCAGCTGCTAGGGCCTTGCCGTCTTGGAAGAAATGGAACGTTCTGGGGAAAATGACCCCGGCCATGTTGCTAATGGCCAAACACCCCTCAGAACTGGGAGGGCCTCCCCATCTCCTGAGTGAAGCTGGTTTCCTCCGGGCTGTCCCTCTCCCTCCAGGCCCTGAGCACAGGTAGGAAGGGCGGGAAACACATAATAAGGACTGGCAAGTAGCTACTGGCTCATGCGAGAACTGACCTATGCATCACCGTGGCCCCGTTGGCTGTTGCCAGTGGAGGGCACTGGTTAAATTCTCTGAGTCTGAGCCGGGCATGGGGTTCAGATCCTTACACCACGGTGTATTGTTCAAGCCCAGGGGGCTGCAGTCACACTGGATTCCATGGAACCCGGGAAGCTTAGCAGCTACGGCCCCTGTGTTGGTGCGGCAAACCTCAGCTTCCTCATCTGTAAAATGGGTGCAGGGTGACTGAACAAGACCACGCAGGCAAGGAGGGAGGGGAGCGTAGCACATGCCCGAGAAGTGGCAACTGGGGTTGTTTTCTTCTGCCTCTTTCCCTCTGCGTACCCTTGCTGTGTTCACTGTGGAAAGCCCTGAGGCCTCACTGGTCCGCCCAGAACAATTTCCCCCACCGGGAAGCATTGTTCTCGGGATCTTCATAAGTAAACACACCCTCCGGGGCGAATCTGCCCAGTGGAAAATACCCACGGTGGCTCCCAGAGACTCTCTTCCCTCAATTCTTCCGACTGGACAGGGGGGAGAATCGCCCTTGGGTCCCGGCTACCGGGGTGAATTTAGGCAGCGGACTTCCACCAGGGGTCAGCTGGCCGTAGCCCCAGGAGACGATGCTGTGGGACCAGGAGCGAAGCTGTAACTCCTCCCAAACTGGACCGTCACCTCTCTGAAAGGTAAGGAGAGGAGAGGCCTGTGACCGGCCGCCCCTCGCAACCGCGGCAGCCGGCTGAGGTGGGGAGGTGAGGCCTCTCCGTTTGCTGGAAATGAATCCATGGAAAATGCTGGAATGATGTCCCCGCCTCTGGAGCCACTGGGAGGCCGCAGACCTCAGGGGCGGGGGGGGGGGGGGGGGGGGGGGGGGGGGCGGGACGGGCTGTGGGAACACACAGAGCAGACGGGGATCAAACTGACTTTTTGACACGTTTCTGTGGGAAGGCGGCCCTGAGCGTGAAGCCAGCTCCCAGAGCAGCTTGGGA
The DNA here is from genome assembly GCF_018350195.1 of Panthera tigris. Classification (NCBI taxonomy): domain Eukaryota; kingdom Metazoa; phylum Chordata; class Mammalia; order Carnivora; family Felidae; genus Panthera; species Panthera tigris. Next base: position 95,973,081 of record NC_056669.1, read on the forward strand.
CCTTTCATGTGGCGTCTGGGCTGGTGCTGGAGCCCTTCACTGGATGCTGGGGCCCCGGGCGGCCCCGGGCGGGGAAGGCAGAGGGGGGGACGGGAGGGGGCCTGGGGGGGGGGCTCCCACTTCTTTCTACCTCCGGCACCCTGGCGTCTTTCCCGCCAGAGGCTGGAGCAGCCTGGGCTCTGGGCTCAAATTCTGACTCAGCCAGTTCGCCGGCTGTGTGACCCGGGACAAGCCACTTGACTTTCTTGCTACCGTTTCATTAAGGAATGTTGTTGTATTGAAATAGATTGCATATATTATTATTTCATGGGATCGGAACAATCCGGCAAGGCAGAGATCATTAAGCCCATTTTACAGATGAAGAAACTGAGTCTGGAGCCTAAGAAACACCCAGACCGTGAGGGGCACGGCCCAATGCAAACCCACGCCTTTTGCGTCCAAAGCCTGGGTTTTTTGTTTGTTTGTTTGTTTGTTTGTTTGTTTGTTTTTGTTCTTGTTACATCCAGAAACCTCTCTAGTTAAGGCTATTGATGGCAACATGACCTACTTTTGTTAGCGAAGCTGTCGTGAGTACCTGGGGCACAAAGCACACTGCACGGTCCCGGGGTTGGAGCCTCCGGACATTCCCCATGGGGACGGCGCAAATGTCCCCATTTTATGGGGGATGGGGTGACACTGGGGCTCATAAGACCAGTAAAGGGACCCAACAGGGAAAGAGCGTGGGTAGCATGGGCCGGTGCAATGTCCAATTCTCTCCTCTCCATGGTTCCTGTCCTGGAACCATGCCAAGCCTGGGAACCGTGGGGCTTTGGAGAACACCAGTAGAGAGGACAGGCAGGAGGGGCCCACCCTTGGCCTCCCTGAAGCGCCCCCACGTAGCTGGGGGATGAGTCACCCACCCCTAGGGGACTTCCCTAATTGCCCACAGGTATGCAGGGCCCTGCGGGCCCAGCCTCCGCAGTGCTTGACAGAGTCCAGGCCCAAGTGCAGGGAGCTGGGAAGGAAAGTGACTGGAGAGGCTCGGGTGAGGTCAGGGAGGGCCGTCCTCTTTGTGTCACCTGCCCTGGGACCACGTGGGAGGACGGTCAGCTTGGGAAGACAGACAGAAGTGGCCTTGAGATCCAGTTCTGCCACACCAGCTGGGGGACCTTGGCGGACTGACCGACCCTCACCGAATCTCAGCGGCCACTTCTGAGGAAAGGGTTAATAATGGTACACTCTTCACAGAGGTGATGAAGGACCCCAAATACTGTCTGGCTTACATGGTAATAAGGGGTTTAGCACATGGATACACTCAATATGGGCTGGCTGTTATTGTCGTTGCTGTTACCATCCTTGGGCCAATGTCCAGAACCTTCTGCCGGCTCAAAGACACACACTGAAGGGTGGTGCCCAGGGCTGGTTTGAGAAGTCAGAGAATCACGAAACCCCATTTGGGGGGCCCTGAAAGTGAAGCTTTTGTTGCATGATCGAGGGATGGAGTGGGGAGCTCCCAGTGGGGCAGTCGGGGTGGGGATGCTGGCGGGGGAGCCTCAGCCCTGCCTTCATGGCCTGGCAGAACTGGCCTGCACTCCCACACTCTCATGCAGCGGTCTCTGGGATGGCACCAGAAGCCTAGGGTTTCAAATTATCCTGGGTTGCCCTCGATGCGTCCGCTGAAGGCCACTGACAGGACATGGCCAACCTTGCTGCTGAGGCGTGGTGCCCTCTGGGTTGCTAGAGGACTGTGGGGCTGGTTCACAGTGGGCTTTAGGCAAGACGAGGTCCCTCTCCAGGCCTCAGTTTTACCTTCTGAGAAGTGGGTAGAGGCTCTCTGGCTTTTTCTGCCTCCCTTGGAGGAGCTAAGGAGGACGCAGAGGCTGGCCTCGGCTAGAGGGACCCAGGAGGAGCTCCTGGTCTGTTTGGGAGCCACGCTGGGTCCTTCTGGGCTCCGCAAGTTGGCGGCCTTGTCCGCACCAAGGGTGGTCAGCACATTCGAGGACTCCGCCTGAGCTCACACCGCCATAGCAGGCCCTTGCTTTCTGGGAAAGGAGTAAAGATTAATTAAGGTTGTCAGGGCCTAAGTAAAATCACCAATGTCAATTTCCTCCCTCTGGTTCTTGCTGTCAGAATAAATTGGACAGTCATTACCTAATACTCAGCCCTATTTTCCTAATATTTCGTGCATGCTGAAGCGTTGATGGGAAACAGGGAGGGTGAGGCCTTTTGGAGTGGCAGAGAGGGCAAGCCGTGTGGAGCTAAGGGTGTCCTGGCAGAATGGACTTGCCTCCCGCCACCCCCGAGAATGGTGATCTCGGGAGGGGGCCAGGGGTGGGGCTCTGTCCACACAGGGCACTGTTCTGACCCAAATGAGACAGATAGACCTACTGGCAACAGCTCCCAGGGACCGTTAAGCAGCTGGTACCTTCGGGGACTTTGGTTTCAGACCAGGCTCCAAGGGCCACAGCAACTGGTACCTTCACGGACTCCAAGATAGCCTCAGTTTCTTAATCTGAAAAATGGGAATGAATGAAAGAGCTTCACTCACAAAAGTGGACAGTTTGTCCGTTCCCAGGTGCAGGTATCTCCCCGGGGAACACTCCAAAGACCGGAAATCCTTCAAGTACCAAAATAAGAGCTGAGGGTCCTGATGGTAGCCTTTCAAGGTCCCCCACGTAGGATTACGTGCCTCACTGACTTATGGAACCAGCCCTAGGCACCGCCTTTCGGGGTGTGGCCTTGAGCTGGCAGAAGGTCCTGGCAATTGGGCTAAGGACGATAACAACACCACCGATAGCAACCGGCACCTACTGGGTGGATGTATGTATATACTTGTCAGCTGATGACTGAGAGCATTTTGTGAGAGCGTTAATGGGGAGGGGGCAGAGAGAACTCTCTGGGGCTCTGGAAATACTCTATTTCTTGATCTGAAGGATGGATATCCCAATGCATACAAACAAATATTCACTGAGCTGCACACTTAAGACTTTGCTTCACGTACGCTATGGGTCACCGAAACTTTGGAACAGCAAAAGGATTCAGCCATCGTTGGGATCTGAGTGTTGACCATAAGAGGCTCTGAAATACTGAGAACCAACTGAGGGTTGATGGGGAGTGGCGGGGGAGGGGAAAGTGGGTGATGGGCACGGAGGACCGCACCTGTTGGGATGAGCCCTGGGTGTTGTATGGAAGCCAGTTTGACATTAAATTATATTTGATATAAAACAAATACAAAAATAAAAACTGAAAAGCACTCTGTGATGCTACTTCCCTGTGGAGAAAGGGCTCTTGATTGGGCATCACCCTGGGCCTGGCATGGTGTGACAGGGCTCCACAGGCTCTCTTACCTTAACTCCGCTGGTAAGCCCATGAAGCAGGACTCGCCATCCCCAGTGCGGAGCAGACAGCATGGCGGGAGGGGCGGGAGACCAGGTCTGCAGCCAGCCTCCAAGCTTGGGCAGGTAGGTCTCAGTCTGCACACCTGTGACAGAGAATGATGACAGAGCTGACCTCAGAGGGACAGAATGAGCCACTGCTGGAGGGAATGTCAAGTGGTATAAGCCCTATGGAAACCATACGGTGGTTACCCATAAAATAAAAAATGGAATTACTGTATGATCCAATGATTCTCCTTTGGGTATATACCCAACAGAGTTGACAACAGGGCCTCCAAGAGAGAGTTGTACATCCATGTGTACATGATAAACACTATCAAGAATGTAGGGGCGCCTGCGTGGCTCGGTTGGTTGGGCGTTGGGCTTCAGCTCGGGTCATGATCTCACAGTCCGTGGGTTCGAGCCCCGTGTCGGGCTCTGTGCTGACAGCTCAGAGCCTGGAGCCTGCTTCAAATAGATTCTGTGTCTCTGCCCTCCCCTGCTCGTACTCTGTTTCTCTCTTTCTCTCAAAAGTGAATAAATATTAAAAAAAAAAAAAAAAAAGAATGTAAAGTGCTTGCCTCAGAGAGGCAAAAAATGAAGGCTAAAACTTCAGCCAAGTGACTCCCCTTCTCTGGGCCTTGGTTTCCCCCTATGCTGGGGGGTGTATGTGTCAGTCCCCCTGCATGGATTGTCCCCACTGATGGGTGCCCCCAAGACCTGAAGCCCCTTGACCTGCAGCTCTCGGGAGTGCCCGGGCATCAGGGATGGACGTGGGCAGTTTTCTTTTGAAGAAGGCCTCTGTGCTACCCTTTCAACTGGAGCCTGAAAGGTTGTATACCCGTACTCTTCAAGTTCACAGCCAGCCCTGAGATCTTCTAACCTTACCAGGTCACTGGGGAGAAGTTGCCTCCATCTGATGGAGGCAGCCCAGGGCACTTTTGGACACAGGAGGACGGTGCTCATTTCTTTTGCACACTAACTTTTTGGAGTTCCTACGTGTGCTGGGCCCTGCGCTGGACTCATGCAAGGTACAGACAGTATGTCAGGGATGCCGCCTCCAGGGAGCACAAGAGCAACCAGGATGTCAAGTCTTGCCCACAAATCTCCATAATCCAAGAAAATAAGTGATAGAGGTTGTGAGGAAGGGATAGAGTGAAAGTGGCAAGGGAATTCTGAGCTGCGGCCACCAAATCTTACACAATGATGTTAGTCTTTGTCAAAGGTCCCTTGAGCTGGAAAGGAACTTCTATCACTCAAGGACAGCAAACTGCCGGAAGACCCCCTCTAGACATTCGGACGGCCCTCTCGGAGTCCCAGGGAGTAGCAGCCCTACCTCGTTCTCTCCCTCCTCCTTTCACCGCTGTCTGGGGACAGAGGACCAGAGAAGCTGGCTGCGGTGGGGGAGGGAGACAGAAAGCTGGAAATTTCAGACTCCATTCACCCCAGCATTGTGACTTGGCAGCTAAGTTGCTTTACTTTGCTGAACCTCCTTCTGCTGATCTGTGAAATGGGAATGCTGTGCTGTGGGCCCTATCTCAGACATTGCCCATGGCATAACTCCACCACACCAGAGCTTAGGGCTAGACACGTCCAATCCCCACGGCCTAGAACACAGCGAAGAGTGAGGACTTACTAGGTATTTGTTGAATAACATGTGTAATAAAATCAAGCACAGGACCGGACCCTGGATGGTGGAAACAATCTTAAAAAAGAATGAAAGTGGAGGGCTCACACTTCCTGATTTCAAAACCTGCTGTTAAGTTACAGTAATTAAAACACTGTGGTGTTGGCATAAAGACAGACATATAGACCAATGGAATAGAATAGAGGGCCCAGAAATTAACCCTTGCACATACAGTCAAATGATTTTTTGACAAGGGTGCTGAGACCATTTCATGGGGAGAGGACAGTTTTTCCAAGAAATGGTGCTGGGAAAACTGGATATCCTCATGTGAAAGGACAAAACCGGACCCTTACCTCACACCGTATATAAACGGTAACTCAAAATGGATCGAGAACCTAAACATAAGACCTGAAACAGTTACACTCTTGAAAGAAATCATAGGACAAAGCTTCATGGCACTGGATTTGGCAATGATGTCTTGGATGTGACACCAAAGGCACAGGCAACAAAAGCAAAACTAGACAAACCGGATTTCATGAAAACTGGAAATTTTGTGCCTCATAAGACACCATCCGTAGCGCGATAAGGCACGCCCGCAGAATGGGAGAAAACATTTGCAAATCATCCATCTGATAAAGGCTTCATATCCAGAATATAGAGGAAACTCCTAAATGCAGCAAAGGAATAAAAATTCAAAAATGGGCAAAGGACTTGAAGAGACAGTTTTTCAAAGAGGATATACCAATGGCCAATAAACACATGAAAAGATGCTCATTGTCACTCATCATCAGGGAAATGCAAATCAAAACCACCTCACACCCATTACAATGGCTACTATCACAAACAAAAACAAAAACAGAAAACAAGCCCCAAAACAGAACACAAGTGCTGGCGAAGATGTGGAGAAATCGGAACCCTCGTGCCTTGTTGGTGGGAATGTTAAATGGTATGGCTGCCATGGAAAACAGTCTGCAGGCTCCTCAAAAAATTAAAAATAGAATTACCACACGAGCCAGCAATTCTACTTTTGAGTATATACCCGAAAGAACCGAAAGAAGGGTCTCAAAGAAGTATTTGCCCACCCATGTTCATAGCAGCATTATTCACAACAGCTAAAACATGGAGGCAACCCAAGTGTGTACCGACTGATGAATGGATTACTAATGAACGTGCACACGTACAATGGAATATTATTCAGCCTTAAAAAGGCAGGAAATTCTGCAATATGCTACAACACGGATGATCCTGGAGGACAATATGTTCGGCGAAATAAACCAGTCTCAAAAATATTGTATGATTCCACCTACACGCGGTGCTTAGAGGGGTCAGAATCAAAAAGCCCGAGAGTGGAATGATGGTTGTCAGGCACTGGGAAGAAGGGAGAACGGGGAGTTTGGGTACATAGAGTTTCAGACTGACGGGATGGAACGCGTTAGGGGGACGGATGGTGGGCATAACCACACAGCACCGTGAAAGTAGTTAATGCCACTGAACTGCACAGTAATAAACGGTTAGGTGGTAAATTTTATGTTGCATGCATTTTAACACAATGAAAAGAAGAAAAAATATCAGGGCGCCTGGGTGGCTCAGTCGGTTGAGGCTCAGCCTCGGTGCAGGCCATGATCTCGTGGGTTCGTGAGTTGGAGCCCCGCATGGGGCTCACTGCTGTCAGCCTGTCCGCTTACAGCCCGTTTTAGGTCCTCTGTCGTTGCGGCTTCCCTGCTCACGCTCTGTCTCTCAAAAATAAACATTAAAAATTAAAAAAAAAAAAAAATTAAGCATGGAAGAGTGAGACTAGGCGCATCCTAGACATTCTTATGCTTATCCTGGGCGGGACCCTGAAAGAAAGATTGAGACCCTCCCTCAGTTTGGGGTGTGTGATGGGGGCGGGGGGGGGGCACCTCCTGGAAGGGAGCAAAGTTTGAGCAAAGACTGGAAAAGGGAAGGGAAGAACAAGAGGTCATGGAGCCTTGTTGTTTCTCTTCCTACCCAGTATGTGGGTCTAGAACAGACACGGTGTCACCCCGGTCCCCAAGTCCAGAGACACCGGCCTTGATGTGGACATGATACACGCCATGCCTGCCCTCTCCGAAGGCCCCGGCGTTCCCAGGCCTTCACAGTCTTGCTTAATTCCCTCAAATATACGCAGCCTTTAATTTATGGGGACACAGTAGTGGCCCCAGGGTCTGAACTAGAAATCAAAGCAAACAGGCATCATTTGCCATAAACAGGCCGCTCCCCAGTGGGTTCTGAGGCCCAGGGACAAGGAAACCCCGAGATCCTCAGATGGGGAGCTCACAATAGGCGCGGGGCTGCGGTCCAAGGCTCCGACCGCGAGGCCCCTCCCAGCTCCGGTCTTGGAGGAGCCTCTGAGCCGCTGGGAGGGGCCGTGGACAATGGGGGGCGGAGTCCACCGGCGGGATGGGGAACAATGGGTCCAATCAATTCCGGAGCCTCCTCACTTGTTCTAAAGTAAGTCCTGGAGGTCTGGGGGTGGACATAAATCCCAGTAGAGAAGAGCGGCCTCGCCTCCCTCCGTTAGCGGGGTTGGGCTCTGGGCCCGAGTACCCATCGCAGCGCCCCAGCGGCCCGCGGGTGTTGGTGTGCTTCTAAATGTTTAACAACCTGCTCCGGAGAGGGTCAGCCCTGGCCTGGAGGGTTTGCTGATCGCCCAAATGGAAAACTTCCCGAGGCCAATTTCAGGCTCCCAAGGCAATATCCCAGAAGGCAGAGCTGGGAAGAGGTCTGCGTCGGTGCACCATAGTGGGGTACTTCCTGCACATGCCATAGATACAAGTGATCTCGTGGCATTCGTGATAGTAAATATATGTACTGGAGAGCGCCAGCAGGGGAGGGGCAGAGACAGAGGGAGACAGAGAACCTGAAGCAGGCTCTGTGCTGTCAGTGCAAAGCCCAATGCCAGGCTCCAGCCCTCGAACCATGAGATCACCACCTGAGCAGAAGTTGGACGCTCAACCGAGTCCCCAGGAAGCGATGAGTTTTGATTATTTGTTACCTTTGTTTTAATATAACGTATTTAACTGTGTGTCCATATCATTGAATTTTTAAGGGTGAAATTCCTGAAAACATGTCGGGGAGGTTCACGAGTTGGAACAGGTTTGTATGAGTTGGTGTGGGTCCAGCACACCGCCGAGCACAGGGGACCTGGGCTAGGCCCATCGCCACCCCTTCTGCAGCCTCTGGATGACCGTGAGCAGCATGAGGCCTTCTAGGGGCTTCGGCCCCCTCAGCTTGCGGGGCCTGGGGACAAGTGAGGCCCCTGACACCACTTGAGGTGAGGGAGGAGAGACGATGCCAGCGTTGCCGTAAGTGGGGCTCTAGCCTGGGCACCGTGCTCCTCACTCAGGCTCCTCCTAAGGTGGGACCCTGCCTGACCCCAGCCTCCTCTGGCAAACCTCTGCTCCCCCAGCAGGGTATCTGACCAGAGTCCCCCATTATCCTGGCCACCGAGCGATGGGTAGTTCTCACAGAGGCAAGGTTCTGTGGCTTTCTCACTGGGAAACCCCGTGGCTTTATCATCGCTGGGCTCCACGATGTTTCTGGTACCCCGTTCTGCCCACACTGCACCTTGCCTGCCTAGGACTACAATGAAAGCTCACACATTTATGGCCTGCTGCCTAAGTGCCAGGCTCAGGGCTTCCACAATGTGAGCCCATGTGGTAGGAGCCACCGTTAACCCATTTTTGCAGAGGGACAAGCCAAGGCACTCAGAGCGGTGAAGCCATTTGCCCAAGGGCATGCGAAGCATATGTTTCGAGCCAAAGCCTGTTTTGAAAGCAATTATTTTAGTTTATATTTACTAAAAACAGTTTTGGTGTGTGTGTGTGTGTGTGTGTGTGTGTAAGTTGGTGCACAACTGATCTTGCCCAGATGTGCCCATGGACGTCCCGGGTGGAGGTGGGGGGACGGAGAGAAGCTTGGGGATGGGCAGAATGGCCCACACATGCCAGGAACGGAAGTTGGCCTGGGGGCAAAAACACACGGAAGGCATTCTGGTTTTCTCCTTTGGTCTGCTCGTCACCCGGGATCTGCTCCCTCATTGGGGGCTGGTTCCTAAAATACCTCAATGCCAGGTTTGAGTCCTGGCTTCCCCACTTGCCAGCTCTGTGCCGTTGGGCAGGTCGGTCAGCCTGAGCCTCATCCGTGGAAGGGTCCGCACAGTTGTGGTCTGTTGTAGAGAACGGGGCAGAGCGCTCACTCAGCACCGTGTTGGCTCTTTATTGCTACCATTCGTCTTAGGGCCCCGGTGACCTAGGCCGCAGTCACCATGGCCCTGACGGTACCCTTTTCGAGGCTCTGGCCCCTGTCGCCACCCCCTCGCTGGCACCACTAGCTGCCTGCCTCTCTGGTCTTTTGCCAACAAGATTCAAACCCCCGTCTGCGTGCATGGGTCGGAAATGTTAATGGAGCTCTCGGGGAGCGGCGGCTGGGTTCCCCTGCTCTGGGGCCGCCTGGTTATTGGCGGCTTAAGTGCTCATGTGAAACGCCAGTTGCACCTCACACTTGCCAAGCTGTCCCCAGTGCTGGATGCTGTGTTTGATCATGTTGAAAGGCCTTGACACAGACCATCCAGGTCTGGAGGCCAACAGGGGAAAGCGTGCCGAAGATCAAGCATCGACAGGGCACTCCTGGGACCCCAGCCCGGCCCAGAGCAGGGCCAGCAGCCCGCACCAGCCTGGCGCTTTTCACCAGACACAAACCAGGCCTGGGAACGGGTGAGGGCAGCCAGGAAGCCAGCCTGCCCGGTGCCATAGAGGCTGGGGATCTCTGGGACTGTCCCTGGACCTCCCTCCTCTACAGCAGCCACGCTGGCCCCTGCCTCTGAGCCCACACTCTTCATCCACAGGGGCCGGAGCAGTGATGGGAACAGAGGGGATCAGCACACCTCTCTTCCCCAACTTGGCCCCAGAGAGACGCCCTCGCCGCTCAGATTCTCTGATGGGGACCCTTTGACAGCTCTGTAACGCCACAGACTTAGCTGCATCATCCTCACAACCACCTCTGGGAGGTGGGGGAAAGGCCCACTTCACAGATGGGTAAGTGGAGGCCCAGAAAGGTCCAGTGGGTCAGCTGTGAGCTGCAGTCCCTCCCCTTGATCAGCGTCTTCTGATTCACGGCCTGCTGTTCTTGCAATGAGGCCACCGCGGTTCCCATGAAAGTGACTGGGTGTGTGGCACTAGACGGAGGGAAAATTTCTTCTCGTCCTTCTTCCATAAGGGCTATGGCCACCCCAAGTCTGGCAGCTTTACAAGAACAGGCTTGTAAACTCAGCAACACCCCATAACCCTTTTTATGGGGCCTGCTGGGGTAATGGACATTCATCAGCTCTCCCAGACTAAGCCTGGTGGGCCCTGGGGGCGAGAGGCGAAGGGGAGCCAGGCCCGCCCGTCTGTGCAACCCTCTAGCTGGGTAAAGGGTCCCAAAGGAGGGGCAGAGTCCACAGGTTTCTGAACAACGCCAGGACTCTCAGCCAGGGGGTGCTGTGCAGCCAGGGCAGGGGAGGGAGATACAGAGGAAAATCACCCGTCAAAACACCAGCGTGGGCATCACCTTTGTATCTACCCAGAAACGAGTGAGCTGGGAAGAGGGGAAACATTGTCTCCAATTCAAATTCCCAGGCTCCTCTCTAACCTCTTGATTCAGAATCTCCGAAGGTGGCCCCAGGACTGTGTGGTTATTAGCCCTTGATGCAGCTAACATTTTACATCCTCTGCTTTAGGAAGAGGCAGAGGGTAATGGCGGAGAAGTGAGAGCTAGGTCAGACACCTAGATTGTCCATTTCCTCGCTCAACAAACCCTTGCTGAAATCCGGCCTCGACCGTGGACAGGGGAGGCCACCCTTTGCTTCCATGTGGGTAGGTAGCGTCTGCCTCCACCCTCACCTGTAAAATGACCTTGGCCACTCTGCTGCCCTCCATCAAAGGAGAGGGGAGTCTGCAGTCCCTTCCAGCTCAAACACCTTACGATTCAAGCAGGGTGTAGCCGATGAACCAGGATTACCTTGTAATCCTTTAGCTTCTTGGGCTATTAGGGGACTGCGAGTAGACCCTGGAGAGACCTTGGACCCAGGGCTCCAGGCCAAAGAGCTTTCTCTTCTTTACATCTGCCCATTCTTCCCAAGGATGGGAGCTCGTGCCCTCTGAACCAGGACAGCCAGAGCACGACGGTCCCTCCCTCAGCCAAAGCAGAGCTTGGGAGGTCCAGCAATACAGTTCTGTAAGGGCCTCGCCTGGATGCCTTGACTTAACCGTGATCTTGAGGCCCCCCTAAGAGTAACATTGCTTATTGGGTTCTCGTTTGTTTTGTTTAGTCTCATTTGGGTTTTAAAAGTTATGTGCAGTATATCTACATGTTTTTAAACCATGAGTGATGCTGTATTTGGGTAAAAACGTCTAGATCAATGCTTCTGAACTTTTAAAATGTGTCTTAACTTTCCCATCTGTAAAATGGGATAATAATAGCAGAGCTGACCTCAAAGGCCTGTTGGGTAGATTAAATGGCATGATACATATAAAACATTTAGAACAGTACCTGGGACGTTGTAAACATTCCATATAAGTTGTTATTTAGGCGACACTCTGCCACTTTGTCACTCCTGAGCACAATCCGTGTCCTTGTTTGCTTGATACACTTCCTCAAATCCATTTCTTTTCCTTTTCTTTCTTTAATGTTTATTGATTTATTTTTGAGAGAGAAAGAGAGGCAGAGAGAGGGACACAGAGAATCCCAAGCAGGCTCCACATTGTCAGCGCGGAGCCCGATGCGGGGCTCGAACTCACAAACCGTGAGATCGTGACCTGAGCCGAAATCAGGACTTGGAGGCTTACCTGACTGAGCCACCCGGGTGCCCCTCTTTTTCTTTTTTCTTTTCTTTTTTTTTTTTTTACTGAAGGAAATTGAATTAAAAAGGAAATGTTATGTCATTACTGTAAGTGGAAAAATAGTATCAATTGCATAGAGAGACTACAGCAGTAAAAAGTAACACAAAGGAAACAAAGCCATGTCATTAAAGCCTAGGCAGATCTAGATTGTGGTGGTAGTTACCAGAATCTACCAGAACCTGATACAACGGCGTGAAACCATACACACACATTGTCCACAAAACCAATGTCCATCTCCTGGGTCTGATTCTGTACTTCAGTTAGGTAGGACGTATGCACCGGGTGACGAGTCCTTGAGACCTCTCTCGACTAGCTTTGCGACCTCCTGTGAATCTCTAATTTTAAAACAAAAAGTTAAAAAAAAAAATCTTCGGCAAACGGGTGCTTTCTCTTAGCCTGAGGCGGAGTCTCTCCATTTAAAGAGGAACCAGGGGCGCCTGGGTGGCTCAGTCGGTTAAGCGTCTGGCTCTTGATTTCAGCTCGGGTCATGATGTCGCGGTTTGTGAGTTTGAACCCCATGCTGTGTTCCGTGCTGACAGCATGGTGCCTGCTTGGGATTCTCTCTCTCCCTCTCTCTCACTGTCCCTCCCCAATGCACACTCTTTCTCTCCTAAATAAATAAACATTAAAAATATTTAAAATGATTATTAAAATAACTTAAAAAAATTTTTTTTAATGTGGCCACTTAAAAATTGTAAATTATATATGTGGCTCATACGCGTGGCTCCCATTATGTATCTATCGGACGGCAGCTCTGAGAGCCTTTGGCAGATTTCCAAAGGGGTCTCGTCTGTGACTCACAAAATGTTCCAGCTTCTCCAAGTTAGTGATGGAACTTTGTGCTTTTTCAGGTAGCTGCCTGGATCCCGCTTGGGGAAGGCGCTTATGGGCTCTCGTGCGCACAGATGGGTGCCTCCCGCCGAATGTCCATCTCCTTCCCCAGTGGCTGCCCAGCCCCCAACCTTTGGCTGAAAGGCGCTCCCGAGAGCACAGGGCTTCCTGTCCCTCTGCCCCATGTGATTTTCATTTGTCTAATTAAAGCTAATCTGATAAAGGCAGGAATGGCAGAGATGCGTGAAAGCTCCAGTGAGCACAGGTCATGGCCTGATCTAAAGAGGGGGCCTTTGTCTCCCTCCCCGCCCCCCACCCTCCCCGGGCAGCGGCCAGCTGGCCAATGGGTCACCCAGGGGAGTGGGCAAGGGAGCCAAGACCGAGGAGGGGGCTCTTCTGGGACAAGCTGGACTGACATCACCGTATTTACCATTTGTAAACCAACCAGAAAGAAACCGAAGAAAGAAGCTAAAAAATGAGAAAACTCTGAAAATCCCAGGAGAAAAGCCCTGTGAAAAACAGGAAGGCTCAGGCAGCTCATTGTGGACTAGAATCGTGGTCCCTTGTCACCTTTCTCTTCTGGTCAGTGGCAGCATCTAGGAAAGAGAGAGGCTGGGGCTAGGGTCATGCTCCCAGACAAAGGAGGAGGGTTAGATATGGCTGCCTCCTATCCTATAGCCATGGGCACCGGGTTCTCTCGGGCCTCGGGCTCTACCCAAGTCCAGCCCTGGAGCCAACCCCCCGGGGCTCCCCACAGAGGCACTTCTTCAAGAGCTTAGACCCCTGGAGCAGCTCTCCGACCACAGAGGACATTGTGCCGCCCACCTACCCACTCACTCACTCAGAATGCTGGGAACCGAAATGAGCTGGACACAGTGTGGAACATCAGAGATTTTTCTGTGTTTGCTTCACTTCCACAATTGAAAATCCTCTCCTTCCTCCCGGGTCGGGGGAGACAGTTCAGTTGGGGAAAACCAAAGACGCTGCCCATTAATGAATTAACCAAACCAGAAGTATTTACCCAAGAGCTGGTGTATACCCGGGCCTCTGCCGGGAATTTGACGGAGATGAGAAAGAAAATAGGAGTCCCACTCTCACTGGGGGTTGAACTCACGCACAAGAGAATAAGATGGCCAGACGGAGCGGAGCACAGCCAAGGCTCTCGGGAGAATGGGGAGAGGGCAGAGGAGTGGGTGTCAGGGCAGACATCCTGGAGGTGGGCTTGGGCCGGCCTCATGAAATGAGGGTAAGGATCACGGAAAGAGGAGGACAGTGGCCTGCGTTCTACTAGGGTTCTTATACCAACTCGGTGAGGTTGGCCAACACAATCTCCTCCCTGGGCCTCATCTTCCTCATCCGTAAAGTGAGAGTGGTGAGTGCCTTGGCATCCTTACTGACCATAGCGTCCTAGGATTTGAAGCACCAGAGAGAAGCAGGTGAGAATTCCAGGTGGGAAGAAGCATTGGAACAGTTCTGATAGGACCAAGAAACTGTCGGTGGGTAGAGGAACCACGGCCAGGGATGCTGGAAACAAGCTCCCCAGAGCCGGGGAGAGTGGCCCAGATCTTTCACTCATTCCAGCCCATCCCAGGGCATGCAAGGCCTATGGCCTCGCCGGGGTCTCAAACAAGTGGCTATATTGTGTGTGCCCAGCTGGGGTGCAGGCCAGGGCGGGTGTCATGGGAACTGCCCCTCTGCTTCTGAGGGGAGAAGGGAGCTCTGGCCTCAGAGGCCTTGCCTGGCGCCTCTGTTCTTTGCCGACAGAGATTTGGCCACTTCCCTAGAGCCCCTCTCTGGCCTTCACCATCATCTTCCCAAGACAAGCAGAGCCCAAGTCAGAGCCGATGTGCAAGGGGTGCAGGAGGGCGTCAGATGTGGATTCTGGAGAAGTGTTCAAGATGACTTCCGCCATTTTGGTTTCATCCATATTGGAGCTCCATCCAGCCACAGGCCCTGTTACGCCAGCTTGGGTTTAACCTCTGAAAACCTGTCAGGAAGTTCACGACAGTGAGCGTCGTTTCTTCCTTTGTTCTTTCAACTGAGCAATTCGCAGGTGGTTGTGGAAGGCTGTCGCGTAGCCAAAAATCATGCCATACAGTTTGCGAGCCTAGCTCTTCCAGTGCTGGAAGACATTCCGCATGAACCGCACCCCGGATATGGGTCTCCGGTGCAGGGTGTCTGAGGCTGTGTGTCTTTCCCCATCCGTTACCTGGCTTTATCTTCTTCACACCCTCATCACTGTCGAAATTATCTCACATTTATTCACTTGTTTACCACCCGTGCCCCCTGCCCCTACCACCCCCCCACCCACATTAGCATATAGCCTGCCCTGTTCACTGCCGTATCCTTGACCCCTTGATTACCTGGCAGGTGGTGAAGAAATGTTTGTCGAAGAAATGAATGTGCAGACACGGATATGCGGCCTCCAATCAGGACGGTGTCGAACAGTGGGGTGGGGTGGGTGATGGAACAGAGCTACGATTACGGCTGGCATCAGCCATCGGGTGAGGCCCTGGTGGGAATCAGAGGACATACTGGGGCAGGTTAATAGAGGGGAGCTTAACGAAGGGCTCCTTATAAAGGCCCGGCCAGTGTTAAGGGAACGGTACAGGGATGGGGAAGAGGAGGGCGCCATCCCCCAGGCCTGCAGAGCTAAGGGAGGGGGCGGTTACTGGAACCCAGAAAGCAAGCCGTCCAGTGAGGGGAGCCTGACAGGAGCTGTCGCCTTTTGGTAGAGTGGCTCTGTGACCGCTGGGACCTGGCAAGGAGGAAGTCAGGAAACACATGCCTCGCTCAACCTGCTCCCCATGCAGTGTCCCCCGGAAGCCAGAAGCCTGGGGAGCCCAGTGATGCTGTTCACACAGAAGACAGGGGGAGGGGAGGTGGCCTCTTGGAGCCAGAAAGACAGGAGGAGGGTGGACAGGGATCTGGGGGGACAAAGAGAGGATGTCCAGCCCAGGCGGTGCAGGGGACCATGGCTGTTTCCGTTACCGTTGCCGGAAAACAAACCTGCCCGAAACTCCGCGGCCAGAAACAAACACACTCCGTTCAGTATCTTTCACAGTTTCTGTGGGTCTGGAGCCCAGGAAGGGCTTTGCAGGGCGGTTCTGGCTTGGGGCCTCGCCTAGTTGTGGACAGATGGTGCCTGGAGCTGAAGCGGTAAGGGGCTGGAGCAGTTAGGTGGGAGCTGGCCAGACGTCTGTTTCTTCTAGAAATCTCTGGCCTCGCCGAGTGCTCTCTGCACGTTCACGGCAACCTCACTGTGGCAGGGCGCCTGGCACGGGACCCAGGGCTTCGGCACAAGTGTTTGGTGAACCCGGGAGTAGCAGCGTGGCCCCCTCTGACCCAGCCTTGGTCACCTAGTGCCACCTCCGCCATAGTCTGGTGGTCAATCAGTCACTAAGCTCGGCCCAGAATCCAGGGGAGGGGCTGCAGTCCCCACCTCTCGAAGGGAAGAATGCGGAAGCATTTGAAGACACGTTTTTGAAGGCGAGAGAATGCGGGGCCACGTGAGTTCCGGTTGAATATTATTTGGGTGTTCACCAAAGAAGCCCCTGAAACGTGCTGGGAGGAGACAGGAACAGGATGAAAGCTTGCCATGTGGTTAGGAAGTTCGAAGTCGGATCTCTCTAATCTCTCCTCTTCAGGAGCAGAAGGACAGAGGCTCAGAGACAGAAAGTGACCGCTCAAAGGTCAGAAAGGGCTCCAGGCTGGAGGGGCAGAACCCTTGCCTGGGTCTCAAGATTCTGTGCTTCGGGGTAGAGAAAAGTGGGAGGGAGGGACAGTGCCAACCGCACAGGCTTCGAGGGCTGCTCATCCAACGCCAGAGAACCAGGGGCCGGCCGGGTGCTTCCGGCTAATCTCCTCCCTCGTTCCCCTCCCGGGCTCCTGCAGCCTCCCTCCCTGGAGGGAAGGGAGAAAGAAAGGCAGTTTGGAGACTATCAAGGCAGTGGCTTTCACTTTCAGGGAGCGGGCTGGGGAAGATTGCTTCCAGGTGGCCTCTCGGGGCCCCTCCCCGCCTGGCGGGGGCCGAGGGTGGGCCCGGAGGCACGGGCCGTGGGCCGGGAGGGCGGGAGGAGCACCTCCCACTGCCCAGAATGTTTTTTTTTTCCCAGAGCTGGCAGGCTGCCCGCTTCTTAATCGGGTCTCGGCTCAGAGCCTCCCTTCTCCGGGCCTTCCCTCATCACCTCAACCCAATCGGCAACCCTGCCCCGTGGCTACCTATAGGACCAGCCTTACAGCCTGACGCGGAGGGCCCGCTCCGGCTGCCATCCTGCTCATGAGGTGTGAAGTCCATGGGCCAAGGTGACGTGCCTTCCTGGAGAACAAATCCTCCCATGCAGACGCCACTCGGGGCCCTGAGAACGCCGGCACCCCCCGTCCAAACATCCTGAGCCTGCTTGCAGGCATGGGGACCTCTTCCCCTGGTCTGGTCCCTGAGGGGTCTGGTCCCCTGGTCACCGTGTCGCCTGCATGCGCAACCTCAGGGGTTGGCCCAAGGGTTGGCTGGGTGGTGTGTGTGGCGTGGTCGGCAGGGGAAGCGGACCGAACTGCTATGTGTCCACACTGCCCATGAGGCCCCTCAGGATGCAGGGTGGAGACCTGGTAGGAGAGAAGGGGAATGGGCTGCGACCTCCATTTATACTTCTGCTGGGTCCCACGAGTACCCAGGATATTCCTGGCTTTCTATCACATCATGTTTTAATTTTTTTCAAAAAAATTTTACATCATTTTCCCCTAAATGTTTATTTATTTTTGAGAGACAGCACATGAGTGGGGGAGAGGCAGAGAGAGGGAGGAACAGAAGATTCGAAGCGGGGTCCACACTGATGGCACAGAGCCCGATGTGGGGCTCGAACTCACGCACTGTGAGATAGCGACCTGAGCCGGAGTCAGACGCTTAACTGACTGAGCCACCCAGGCGCCCCCGTATCACATCATTCTTTAATTTACTCCTAGTGGTTTCTGCTGTCTGACACTTGTCGCCCCTGGTTTTCTGTCCCTCTTGCCAACTGGGATACACATCCAGCTGGAGCCGGGGCCTTGGGTTGCGTGGCTGGCTGCCTCTCACTTGGGGTCCCTCCGTCTCCTTGGCGAGGGGTGGGGTGTTCGTCTGTGAGAATGTCCCAGCGGGAAGGAGCCTTGGAGGGTCTTAATCCCAAACTGCCCTTTTACAGATGTGTATACTGAGGCCCAGAAGGGAGAGACCTGCCCGAAGTTAACCCAGTTGGTACGTGACAGGAGGGGGCACGTCCCAGATTCGGATGCTGACTCCTGAAGCTGGGACAGTGACTTTTTGGCCAGGTGGCTGAGCGGCCCTAGCCCCACCCCAACAAGTGACTGGAACTCCTCCAATCAGGCAGCTTCCAAGTGGGAAATGTGTTAAAAATACAGATGCCCAGCCCCATTTGTCCCGTGCAGGATGCCTGCCGGGTTGCCAAGATGTCTTTGTTCCCAGCAAACACCACAACGAGGCGGGGGTGCCCAGTGTCCCGGGGATGGCGGGGGCATGTCAGGGCAACCCTAGGCTCCACAGCCCTCGGTGACAGGGAGTCCCTTCAGAGTGCTTTCCAGATGTTGCCCAGGCCCTCGATCCCTCTTTCGTGGGAGAATATGATGCCGTTAGGCCTGTCACCAAAGCCCCAGGGCGAGCTATTTGCCTTTGCACAAGCTCTGGCTGAGCAGCAGGGCAGGCAGTGAATGGACGTGATGAGGCCTCTCTCGTCGCCTGCTCACCCACTTGGGGCCACGTCCCCACCCGTCAGCCCCTCTCTCCCGGCTGCTGCCTCTGCTCCTGGAGGGCACAGTGCAGGACAGTGAGGGAGTAGCCACCTTCATTTGTCTGTCCTTCGGCCGAGATCCTACAGCTGTCACTGCACCTGGCCGGGAAAGCATGCAGTCTGGGGTCAGGAGACCTGGGTTCCGACCCCGGCTCCGCTCTAGGCAAGTCGCTCACGTTTCTGGGGTCCTCTCCCGAGGAGGATGTAAAAGGGAGATACGATCGTGACGGCGAAGGTGTCCTGAGAGCTCAGCCCCGCGTGTCTGCTTATGTGACTTAGCCGTGACCGTGCTGGAGGAAAGGATCTAACTCAGCCCCTGCTCTGAGCGGACGTCCTTAACGCACAGAACAAAGGCAACATAAAATATTTAGACGAATATCAGATGAATGGTGTGAACAAGAGAAGGCGTGCAGGAGAGCGTGAAATAATGACAAAGATAAAAACAGCTCCGAGTTGCACAGCACTTACTATGTGCCAGGCATGGCCATAAGTGCTTCCCGGTCCCACGAATCAGGTACTATTAAATAACGCCCCTTTTACAGACAAGGAAACTGAGGCACAAAAAGGCCACAGAACTAACCGGTGGCAGAGCCCAGACTTGGATCCAGGACCAGCCGTGTGGGCAGGTGCAGTGAGGTCAGGGAGTCCCCTCCCTGCGGTGGGGCACGCAGAGGCCATCAGGAAATTCGCTAATTTGCTAATGAATAGGATCGTGCAGGCCTTGTCCTAGACCTGAGGGAAGATAAGATTTCTTCCGACTGACAGGATGGCCCGGGACGGAACACAGCAGAGCAGGAGCGAGCATGCTGCGCGTTCCCAGACTCACGCTGAGCCTCTCTGTGCTGGGCACGGCGCCCCCGAGTGTTCCTGGGGTTCTCCGGAACCCGCCGTGCCCTTAAGCCTTGCTGTGTTGGGGGCTGGGACAGGTCTTCTGTCTCTGGCCCCTATCCCCCTCCCTGTAATGTTCTGCCTGGCTTGACACCCAGTAGGTGCTCACAGAATATGAACTGGGAGTAGGCGCTCGCAGTAGAGCCCTGGGAACAGGCTCTCCCAGGGAAGGAGTGCCAGACCTCAGTGCTGCCCCTCCTCGCTCCAGCATGGCCCCCCTGTTTTCCCCCTCAAGATGTCCTAGCAGCTCATTCTCTCCTTTGAGCCCCGTGGGGCGGGGGCAGGGGGCAGGTAGGGACTGAGGGACTGTTTCTCGGGCAGTTGAGGATGATTGTCCTTGTGTCAGACCTTCCCCATCCCACGTAGCCTTGTCAAAACGTCACCTCAGATGCCAGCTCCTTTCAGGTGTCCTCAAACCCTCCCCAGCAGAGGCCACCCCACCCACATCACCCAACTCATAAGTTATTAGGCCGTTGCAGGACTTGGATTTATTTTAAACTGTAGTAAAATATGCATACCATAAAACTGACCATTTTTAAAAATATTACTTTGAGAAAAACAGAGAGAGAGCGAGCAGGGGAGGGGCAGAGAGAGAGAGGAAGAATCTCAAGCAGGCTGTGCTATCAGAGCAGAGAGCCCAAGAAGGGGCTCGAACCCACAAATCGTGAGATCATGACCTGACCCAAAATCAAGAGTTGGACACTTAACCCACTGAGCCACCCAGACGCCCCTAAAATGGACTGTTTTTAAGCGTATACTTCAGTAGTGCTAAATATAGTCACATTGTTGTAAAACAGATCTCCAGGACTTTCTCATCTTGCAAATCTGGAACTCTATACCCATCAAACAGTTCCTCGTTTCCCCTCCCCCCAGCCCCTGGCACCCCACCATTCCGACTTCTGTCCCTTTAACTACTGTAGGTACCCCACATGAGTGGGATCACACAGTATTTGTCTTTTGTGACCGACTTATTTCACTAAGCGTAATGTTTTCAGGGTTTAATCCATGGTAGCAGGTGCAAGAATTTCCTTCCTTTTTTTGTTTAAAGGATTTTTTAAAGTTTATTTCTTTATTTTTGAGAGGGAGAGAGAAAACAAAAAGTACGAGTGGGGGAGGGGCAGAGGCAGAGGGAGGAAGAGAATCCCAAGCAGGCTCCGTTTTGTCAGCACAGAGCCCGAGGTGGGGCTCGATCTCATGAACCGTGAGATCACGACCTGAGCCGAAATCAGGAGTCGGATGCTTAACTGACCGAGCCACGCAGGCGTCCCAGAATTTCCTTTCTTTTAAAGCTGAATCATATCCCATTGTATGGATATTCCGCGTTTTGTTCACCTATCGACACGTGGGTCACTTCCGCCTTTGACTATTGTGAATAACACTGCTAGGGCTTTGCTTTTCAGATACACAAGACTGTGCCACGTTTTCATTTACGACCGGGTGCTTTCGGAACTTTTCTACAAAGGCTGTTCTTGTCTCCATTTTACAGTGGAGGAAATGTTACCCAGAGGGTATGTCACCCGCCCCGAATCCCATAGGCAGGAGGCAGCGGAGCCTGACTTCGTTTTGTATTTTTATTTATAATTTTTATAAACATAGATATTTTTATTTTGAGAGAGAGAGAGAGAGAGTGTGTGTGTGTGTGTGTGTGTGTGTGTGTGTGTGTGCATGAGCAGGGAAGAGGGGCAGAGGGAGAGAGAGACAGAATCTTAAGCAGGCTCCGTGTTCAGGGCAGAGCCCGAGGCGGGGCTCGATCCCCCGACCCTGGGATCACGACCTGAGTCGAGATCAAGAGTTGGACGTTCCACTGACTGAGCCACCCAGGCGCCCTAGCAGAGCCTGACTTTGAATTCATGTCTGCACCGACCCCCACATTTGGCCCTGCTTTCAGTTACCCCCCTCTCTGAAGGGTTTGTTTTCATCTCTTGTTCTGCTGGGGAGCTATACAGGAGGCACAGGCTGCCTCCGAGGCCAGCGGCCAGAGCTGGTACGGGACAGTAAAGCACAATGGTTAAGATCAAGGACTGAATTCACACTGCCCAGGGTCAAAAGTCGGCTCTTCTCACTTATCAGAGGGGTGAGCTTTGCCAAATTACTTAACCTCTCTGTGTCATGATTGATTAGTGATGTCTGCCGTGAGCTGGGGCTAGGAGGCATTTGCCTCGTGTCTGTCTCACGCACAAAAGGAAAAGCTTGCTTGAAACCACACCCCACCCCCAGGCTCCTTCTAGATTCTTGGTCTTGGGAGCAGCAATCCTTCCTACAGAACTGTGAGAACAGAGTGGCCCTGTCTGAGGATCTGGGCATGATTCACCCCCGGGGTATTTGGTTTCCATCAGAAGTGGGAGTGCCTTCCCTGGCTCACAGTCTGTTTACCCTGAGGCGGTGGGATTGGGTCCCCAGCCCTGGGCCAGCAGGCCCTAGGTGGGGAGATCCGAGCACCCGGGGCCCCTTCCCCACACAGTCCTTGGCACACGTTGCATCCGTGACTGTCCCTTGAGCTGTTGCTCGTTGCTGGAGGCCTGGCCGCATCCCCAGCGCGTTTATAAGGCCCCTTGTGGTTCCTTCCTCCCCAGAGCGTCCGCGGCCCTCAGTTCTGTCTGCCTCTCCTTCCGGTCCCCTCCCTGTCAACGCAAACCTTCATCTGAGGTCCCGGGAGAGGCGGCGTGGGATCTCCAGTTTGGTGTTGCCCGGAACGGGACCCCCGCTGGCCCGAGTGGGAGAGGAAATGGGTTTGCAGGCCGTGCGGTGGCGGGCTTGGGTGCCGCGTGGGGCGCCTGTTGGGGGTTTCGGGCCGGACTCCGTGCCGCTCCGGGACGCCGGCAAAGGGCAGTGAAAGGGGCGTCTGTGCAGGCGTGCCGCTGTAGGTGACCGTGTGGTTGTGCGTGGCTGTGGGCGACGAGGTGACGGCAGAGAACACGGGTGGGTGAAGGCCTGAGGAGGTCGAACTATAGTGGTGGCGAGTCAGCAGGGGGTGACAGCGTAGGTGACCCTCCAGATGTCACCGTGAATGACTGACGGAGCCGTCCAGTGGGGCTGCGGGAGGGTGAGCCTGTGAGCGGGCGACCCCACGGTGGCCGACGAGGAGCCACTGAGAACTGAGGCGGACGGTGGAGAGTCGGCGCGGGAGCGGGTGACGGGTTGGCAGGCGCCGGGACGTGGGCTGGTCGGAGCCACCGGGAGGCCCTGGGCTTGTCTCCTGGGGACGTCGTTCGTGCCGGAAAGGCGAGAGCAAATGTGTTTTCTCTGCCTGTTGAAAATGATTCCGAACGAAGGGCCTCGCCTCCTGGCCGGCGCGAGCCTGACTCCGCTGTGTCAGAAGATGATCTTTCACAGATGCTGAAAAGTTAGGAAGTGTAATTATGGGGAAATTGCACTCAGGCAAACGAGTACAAGCCGAAGGCTGCCAGGCCCCATTCCTCACCTGAGCCCCCTGATTGTGGCCGACAGCCGCACATCTGTATGTGCTTTGCAGCCAAAAGAGGAAAGAAAGGGGGAAGCAGCAATGGTTCGGGGAGAAGAGGGGGAGGTGAGGGGACCTTTGGCTGCCCTGCCAACTGCTCCCCCAGCTTCCTCGGGCAGGAGCTGAGAGGAGGCTGAGGCCCGGGGCACATTCCTGGGTTCCGAGGGCCTTCGGGGGGCCATGCTCGCTCCTGGGGAGATGGGAGGAGCCGGGGCCGACTCCGGGGGAGGCGGAGGCCACTTCCATCCGAACTTCTCATTTCACTGGCGGGGAAACTGAGGCCCAGGTCACACAGTCAGTTAATGGTGCAGGCAGGATGCCACCCTCCCCGTCCTGACCAGCCGGGGCTCTCTTCCCACACCGCCCGGAGCAGGTGGGGGCGGGCAAGGGGTTGTCCTGGTGAGCAGCCGGGTACCCCTGCCCGCCGCCCAGCCTCTCAGGCAGAGCCACCCAGCAGCTCCCCGCGTTCCCGATTCCTCTGCGTCTTTTTCACACTCTGGATTCTGCCTCTTGGCATCTCCCTGCAGGGGAAGCTGGGAAGCTCCCTGGAGGGGGGCCTCTGCCTCCCGGCTTGCTGTGAAGACCACTGCTCTGTCACCCCGTTAGGACCCAGCTCCTGGGATGGCCCCTGGGATGGCCCCAAGGACTGGGAAACCCTTCTTGTTTGAACCATCCTGGGCAAACTCCTGACCACTGCTCCCTGGTATATGGAAACTATTCTTTCCATTGAGTGTGCTCCCCATTTCCATTCCTCTGGTAACAAGTCTCCCTGCCCCAAGCCTCAGACCTGAGCACAAGTAGACCTAGGTTGGGCCAATCATCCCATCATCCTTCTGGCCCCAGCGATTGGGTCCGGAGTGACACCACCGCCCCCCTCCAGCCCTGGCGTCCACTAAAGCTCTTCCCTATTAAGGGAACCAGAGCAAGAAGATGCCTTCCTTCCCACTGGACTTGGTCCACTGGGAAGCTGGAGACTTGGGAATCCGAGGCCCTTTCTTTATCTTGTAGAGGAGCCCATTTGCGAGAGGCAAGAATGAGGCACATACTGACAGTTGGGGGACAGAGGAGGGAGAAAATCAATTACTAGCATTTTTAACTCTAGATTTGGTCTTATCCCCATCCCCACAGCTATCAGTTGTAGTGGCCAATTTCTATTCTATTCCATTCTACTCTATTCTATTCTATTCTAATCTAATCTAATCTATTCTATTCTATTCTATTCTATTCTATTCTATTCCATCCCATCCCATCCCATCCCATCCCATCCCATCCCATTCCATTTGGCTTTCAATGCATTCAGCCTGTGTTTCTGTCACTTGCAATCAGGAGACCTGATTAATGCAGCAGCCACAGAGCTGGAGCTTGGGTGTCCTGGGAGGTGCTAATGGGTAAGCATTACCCATTATTGGCAGCATCGAGGTGGGACCAGTGCCAGAGAGGAAGGTGGTCACGTCCTGGCTGGGGAGGGCTTAGTGGGGATGGTAGGGCATGATAGAAATTTGCTAGGGAGTAAGTAGGTGCAGAGGTATTAAACAGGAAGTCCCAACATGGAAGGAAAGGGGCAGCGTTCATGTCCAGCTGCAGCCACTGAGGGCGTGCTTGTCGGGAAGAGAGAGAAGCACTTCCCCAGGAGGAAGGGGCATCGGGGGAAGGCTGGCCTTCCAGGCAGTACTGGAGAGCTGGGAGGCGTGCCTTTACTGCCCGGCTGGGGGCGGTCCCAGGGTGCTCCTGCGGTAGCTGCAGAGGACGTTTCTTTACAGGGAAGGGAAGAGCCAAGAACACTCCAGAGAAGACCGAGTGGCACCAACTTCATCGCCACCCACCCAGGACCTGACTGGGACCGCACTGGTTTCTGGCTATCCTGGCTAATGGTTCCCAGACCCCTCATGAGGAGGGATTGGGGCTCACCTTGGCCGTGCACTTCCTTACCCTCAAGGAGGCGGTTGAGTGTCCTTCGTGGCATTTTGTAGGCCAGGTTCTGTTCTCCAGAGGGAGCGTGATGTGGGGGAAACATCAGTTTAGAGACACACAGATCTGGGTTCGAGTCCTGGCTCTGCCACTTTCTTTTTTCTTTCATTGAAGTTTATTTTTGAGAGAGAGAGAGAGAGAGAGAGAGAGAGAGAGCACCAGAGGATTCGAAGCAGCCTCTGGGCTGACAGCAGAGAGTCCGATGCGGGGCTCAAACTCACGACCTGTGAGATCATGACCTGAGCTGAAGTCGGACGCTTAACCCACTGAGCCACCCGGGTGCTCCGTGGCTCTGCCACCGTCTAGCCCAGAGACCTTGAGCAGTTTCCTTAGTCCCTCTGAGCCTCAGTTTTCTCGTCTATGAAATGGGGTACTAACATCTCCCCCACGAGGTTGCTGTGGGATTGGGTGAAATCACAGATGTGGTGCGAATGCAGTGAAGCGAAGGTGTGTGCGTTTGCCCAGCACGTGGCAGGCACCCCCCAAGCCCCCTCCTTGCCCCTTGTGTGCTGTGATCTTAGCAAAGCCCTGAAGTAATAAGAACCACGTTAGTTGTCATTAAGGCGAGGTACCGAGCATCACTCGTCAGTACTCAGCTGGAGCTGCCCGAGCAAGGGGCTCCCCAACCCCTACAAACCAGCACTCAAGGCAGAAGCCTTGGGAAAGCCAGGCTCACCAAAAGGGCATGAGACTTGACCCCCTGAGCAAAGAGGAGCGGACTTGTGGACTTGCTGGGTTTGAGGCTATTCAACGTCATCAGGAGGCTGTGCGTTGGTGAATCTTGGTGATGGCGAGAACCTATACTCCTTGTCCACCTTGCCCTGCTTCTCCCTGCGCCAGTTCCTCTCATTCAACCTCAGCCCCAGGCACGCCGCAGCGGGGCTCTGCAACCTTCAATGGCTCCCTCTTCCCTTGGAATTAAACACAGCTTCCCTTTCCCTGGCGTTTCCTGCTACCCCCACCTGATCCCAAGTGCTATACCAGCCTTAGCTCCCTCCATTCTGCTTCCTGCCCCTCGTTCTCCGGTCCGACCGAACCACTCACTTTCAAGCACACCCTGTGCTCTCATCTCTCCGCCTTTGCTCAGGCTGTGCCCACGGCCAGGTCTGCTCTTTTTACCTTTCTCTGTCTGGAAACCTGATCCCTCCTTCACAGGGTGGGACGAATCTCATCTCCTTCGTGAAGCCCCTCTTTATTCCTTAACCAGATGTGATTCTTTGCTCCCCCTTTCTGCTGAATCCCGTCTCGGGAAGTCCTTGAAGCCCGGCTTCACCACCAACTCCTATGACAACACCCAGACCCCAGGAAGGGTCGGTCTCCCCCGCTCTGGGCCTGCAATCTGCTCTTCTCGGCAGGTTCCTAGGACGGCTTGTTCAAGTGTTCCCTCTACCAGAGCACAGGGACTGGCGCTCTCGGCCCTTGCCTATACCTCTCTGTGCCTTCCCTGAGGGCTCTGATGTGCTCCACCCCCGTTTTCCAGAATGATGGTTGGTGGCCCCAGAATGCTGGCTGTTCCCCTTCTCTGCGTCTTCCTAACATGCCTGCGGTTGGAGTCATGGCAGGAGCTCCAAGAAGAAGGGGCCTCATGCTCTGTCTGCCCTCCTGGGGTAAGTTACCTCCCCACCCTGAGCTCGGATGTCCTCAACAGAGACATGGACAAGCTGGCCAACATCATCTCTAACATTTCACCTCAGGCTCAAAGTTCTCCCAACAGGCTCTCAAGGAGGTAAAATGAGTCATGGTGCATATATAGTTAATATACTGGATTATATATTTGGAAGTTGCTAAGAGACATCTTACATGTTGTCACCTCCAAGAAGAGAAGTTAAGGGGCGCGTGGGTGGTTCCGTCGGCTAAGTGTCTGACCCTTGAACTCGGCTCAGGTCATGATCCCAAGGTTGTGGGATGGAGCCCCGAGTCACGCTCCGTGCTGAGCGTGGCGCCTGCTTGAGAGTCTCTCTCTCTGCCCTTCCCCCCAAACTTGCATGTGAACGTGCACGCACTCGCTCGCTCTCTCTCTAAAAAAGTTATTCACGCGACGGGTTGGGGGCGTTAGCTAACCCTATGGTGGTGATCACGTTGCAATACACGAGCGTATCAAATCAACATTTTGTCCACCTTAAGCTTGCACAACGTTACACAACGTCAATTACATCTCCAGAAAGCTGAAAAAATTTATCATGGAGGATAAACATCCGAGAGGTCGAATTCTCAGCACCTCAACAGGCAAGTAAGTGAAGCAGACAAGAATGTGCAGGTTGATGGGGGTGTTGACAAGGTTGATAAGATTTATGATTATCGTTTATTAGGTGTTGCTGTAAGCTAGGCACTTTGTATACTCTATCCTGGATCTCCCCAGTAAACCTTTGAAAGAATACTAAACCCCATTTTATAGATGAGGAAACTGAGGTTCAGAGAGGTGATGTGGCTTTGCCATTATCCTATCAGCAATGGCCATGGCACAACTTGGAGCCGGGCCCACCAGGCTCCCTCCCGTACTCCTCTGGCGCATTCCAGGCGGGCCGAGTGGCCGGAGCAGGCCCCGCCTGCCTCCCCTCCTGCCCTCTGTGGCTGTTTCGCATCCTGCTGGATTCCTGAGGTGTCAGGCCTCATTAGAGCCTGTGCCCCAGCGAGCGCCGAGAGGCAGTTGACAGGTATACAATCTGACCGCGGCTGCCTTCAAATCATCAAGCTGTCTTCAGGCAGGAACGTGCCGGGAAGCTGGGCAGAGGCCCCTGGCTTGGCTGCATAATCGGATGCACATTAAAAACATCTTTCGGACGCCTTTGCCTCTCTGCGTGCTCATTCTCACTCTCTCGGTTTGTCTTTTTCTCCTTCCAACAAAAGCTGATGACGTTAGCCAGCGCTGCGAGCTCTCCAGCCCAAGCAGGGTCTCTCTGGCCAGATGGCTACCTGGGAGTGGCTGTCACCCTCGGCGTTTGGCTGGCATCTGGGTGAGAGCGCCTGGGATCTCGGGCCACATCTGGGCACCTTTCAACAGGGACCAGTAGGCTCTGGGGAGTGGGTACAACTGTACCTCATCCATCGGTAGAAAGCCCGGACCAGCCATCATCACGAGTGGCAGTGCGCAAGTGCTTGACTTGAGAGCTGAACCCCTTTTTGGGTTTGAAGAGTTCCCCATCCTATGCATCAAGAAGGGGAGGAGAGCCAGCCTTCTGCCCAGAAGCTGAGAAAGCCAATCCTAGCTTTCCCAGAAGCCCTTGCAACCCAGAAGAGGACATGTGACCGGGGCCAGCCAATCCCACACTCCTGCCCAGCACTTGCTTCAGCCCAGGAGCAGCAGAGGGTCTGTCCCCAGAGCGGCCAGCGTCCTGTGGCAGGGCCACAGATGGCAGCAGTAGGCACTGGGTGCACAGGACAGTGGGAGGTACACAGGAAGCCTCGTTGGCACAGTTCTGCCTTGTTCTGACGTTTTCTGGCCCTAGATTTCCAGCCTTCCTGATGACTTTACGAGCGGCTGCTTTTCTGCTCAAAGCAGCAGAAAGGCAGCTTCTGTTGTTTCTAGCTAAGGTTCTCTGGCTAGAATTCATACGCTAGCTTATATATTTCTTATATGTTTCTCACGACAACCCTTGAGGTCCCTTGTTAGTCTCATTTTACAGAGGAAGAAACTACGGCACGGAGCGATTAAGTAGCTCAAGGTCACACAGTAAGGGTGTGGGCAGGGTGGGGATGCAAATCCAGGTCTGTGGACGTTAGAACCTGGGCTGTCAACCACTTCAAAAACGAGCTTGTGGTGGGCTGAAGGACGCCCCTCCCCCCCAAAGATGTCTATGTCCTCATCCCTGGAACCCGGGAACACGTTACTTTCCAACGCAAGGGGGAATTCACAGATACGATTAAGGATCTTGAGAAGGGAAGGAGAGATTCTCCTGGAAAATTCGGGTGGGTCTAATGTAATTCTAGGGGTTCTTATGACAGCGAAAGATGTAAGGGCACAGTCAGGGAGGAGAGAAGATTCTACCTCACTGGCTCTGCGGATGGAGGAAGGGGCCAGGAGCTACGGAATGCAGGCAGCCTCTGGAAGCCAGCAAAGGCAAGGGGACAGGTTCTCCCCTGGAGCCTCCAAAAGAAACCAGCCCTCCTGATACCTTGACTTTAGCCCAGTGAGATTGGTTTTGGACTTCGGACCTCCAAACCTGTATGATAATAGATTTACGGTGTGTTAAGACACTAAGTTTGTCGCTATGTTGTTACGGTGGCAGTAGGAAACTCTAGGGGCTACAAAAAGTTTTATATCCTTTATTTTATGTCCTTGTTGAAGGTGGGCTATTGAGAGAACAGCGCTCCATGGGAAGCCTAGCACGGCGCCGGGCTACGGGCTGCCGTTCGATATATCCGTGTTGCATAAAAAGACAAATGCATGCAGATTTGCTGATCCCCTGGCCTGGTTTCCAGCCAGGGAAGATGAGGCCAGTAATACATCATTCTAGCTAAGGCTTTGGCCCCAAGACCGAGGACGAGGCCCTGGAAGCCAAGTGAATTACACATGTAGAGATTGGGGCTGACCTAGATGCAAAGCAGACCAGGCTACCCGTCCCCCACCCCCTGCCGCCGTCTACGCTTTTGCCCCCTCACCCAGGCCCTCTGTGGCTTAGCGCTCCCACGGTGAGCAAAGGCCAAGATGGAAAAAGTGACTCAAAGAGAAGAGCAGGAGTTTGTTTCGTAGAAGACGCTTCCCTGAACCTGGGGGACCGTGCTTTGCCACTGCCCCTCTGTAGATCCCATCACCTTCCTCCTGAACACTGCTAATTGCATCCCAAGGCCAGGAAATCAACCCCACGAGTCTTCCTGGGGCCATCAGTTCCATGCTTACCTTGGCCCAAAGATGCAGAGCCCAAAGGGCCAGGGCTCGATCCCAGTTTGGAGAGCCGTTCCATTTGCTTTTTGAGGTTCCTTGTAAAATCAGGCCCTCCTTGTAGGACAAGGGCCCACAGAGGTGGTCTTTGCCTGACTGCACCATATTGACCTCTTCCGATAACCTTCCCATGGGGTCAGAGCTGGAGGGAGTGTGGCTGGGAACAACCACCATCACGAACCTCTTTTGTGGTCCCGTTTCCTTTGTCTTCTTTCTGGGGAAACAGCACGTTCTTCAGGCATGTGTTTAAAAGCCCAGCTGTAGTCCCATCTGGCCTGTCGTGCCCAGCGGCTCCGATGGCTAGAGCTGTGCCCTGGCAAACTCCTATTCCTCCTTCAAAACTAAGCTGGCCAAATGCAACACGTTATCCCGGAGTACGTGCTGGATTGGGAAGATGGGTGAAATCGAAACAAAGGCTGTAGTTTAGTGAATAGGATTGCATCGATGCTAACTCCTTAGTTTTGATAAAGGTAGCATGCTTAAGTAGGAGGTTCATATTAGGGGAAGGTGGGGGAAGAGTGTATGAGAAGTCTCCATAACACCCTTGCAACTTTTCTGTACATCTGAAGTTATTTCAAAATAAAAGAATTCTTTAAAAAAAATTTTTTTAATGTTTATTTATTTTTGAGACAGAGAGAGACAGAACATGAACAGGGGAGAGGCAGAGAGAGAGGGAGACACAGAATCTGAAACAGGCTCCAGGCTCTGAGCGGTCAGCACAGAGCCCAACGTGGGGCTCGAACTCACGGACCGCGAGATCATGACCCGAGCCAAAGTTGGACGCTTAACTGACCAAGCCACCCAGGCGCCCCCAAAATAAAAGAATTCTTACAAAAAAAAAAAACAGACAAAACGATTAAGCTGGCCTCGGCATGGCCCTGAGTGGAGGCCCCTGTGATATGTCCCTGCCCTGACCATCTACATGCCGTGTTCCTTTCTGTGGCTTAATTCATCCCACGATGCGACGGTCTTTCCCATTAGACCAGAAGCTCCTGAGGGAAGAGGCTGTGTCTTACTGTGCCTTCTGCACGTGTCCCAGAGCATTTATGTTGTCCCAGTCACCTGCTAAGACAATGTACCCGCTCTCCATCTATGAACTCCTTTAATGCCCATGGCAACCTGGGGGCTAGGTACCACTGTCATCCCCATGTCACAGACAAGCAGGCTGAGGCGTAGGTCAAATATTGACAAAAGCCACAAAGCCAGGAAGGGGCAGGGCTAGCACCAGGCTTTGGCCAGCCCAGGCTGCCTCGCTTCAGAATTCAGTTTCTAACCCCTCTGCCACCGGAAGCCGTGGAGCCTGAGGGCTGAGCCGACCAGTGGCATCACGTTAGCATCCCAGCTCTCTCAGGTGCCAGCCGTGTGACCCCGGACAAACTACGCAACCTCTCTGAGCTCGGTACCCTCCTCTGTGAAATGAAGAGAAGAATAAAGCCTACTTCACAAGGAGTAAATGAGATGCACCAAGTTCTCAGCGCGGCGCTGGGCACGTAGCAAACCCTGGTGATGGTGGTAGGTGGTAACCGCGGGGATAAGGATAAAGGTAGTAAACGGTAACCATGGTGATGGCTGAATGTGGTGATGATGGTGATGATGATTTAATGCTTGCTGACCGAGTGAACAATGCAGGAGGAAAAGGGGGCTATTATCAGTTTCTAGAAGACTCCAGACATGATAAACTGGGTGTTGGAGGAAGAGGAAATGGCAGCCGCAGGTCAGTGACCGTCCATCCGGAGACCAGAGAGGAGAGAGTGGGGTAGGAGCCCAGGCGCAAGGGAACGTGGCCAGCGGAGGGGGAGTGGGGGGAAGGAAAAAGCAAGCAAATCAGGCAGGGGCCCTGGAGTTGGTGAAAGGGCTTGGTCTGTTTGTTCCACAATTAGAAACGGGCTCTTGTCCCTGCCGGAGCAGGAAGCTTTTGTTTGGCAAGAGGAGGAAGAGCCGGGCCGCACCGAGAGGAGCCCCCAGTGCCACATGTTCTGAGTTCCTCCTACCACGCCTGCCAGAGCCCAGGTGGGCGTGGGGCCCGAGGAAGCCCTTGCCACCCAGCGAGTGGGGCTCCAGAGGCCGGGCACTACCACCGGGAGAGGTGACAGCTGTCAGCACCGAGGAGAAGAACATTCTGAGGCCCAAGAATAGCCCGACCGCAAGACAGGGAGGCGCTGTCTCTGAAGCATCGCCCTCCTCCCTGGAGCAGAAAAGACCTCACATTTGGAGACCCCGAGGTTTCCTGGAACCCCCAGGAGAAGAGGCTGTACCCCAGGTAGACCAGTTTCCCTGGTGGAGCCCCAAAGCCCTGCGCGTGGGGCCAGCGTCCTCGTGGAGGGGGGTCCACGGCTGTGCTGGTGGATGTTCTGTTGAAGGCACCCTCCTCCCACAGCTGATGTTGGCGACAAGAAAGCGAGACTTGTGCAAGCACCATTAGAAGACAGCGCATGCTTTTACTATGCACGCGAGACCCCGGGCCGTAAGGAAGTGTTGGCAGAGCCTGGATCCCACCGCAGACTTCAGAAAGCACAGGGAAACTTCAGATATACCCCAGTGCTTACTTACATCCTTGTGCGTTCGATGGTTTGCTTGTTACTAACACTTGAGTGCCTTCGTATCGGGCCCTGTTCTGGGAACAGGGAGGCGGGGTGGGGTGGAGTGGCAACGAGGAAGGACCTCTGCTGTCCTGGAGCTTACATCTAGGAGGGGGACAAGAGACAATGAAGAAGGAGATAAAGACAGACAGGAGATACTTTCATACAGCAATCAGTGGCATAAAGATCTTAAGTGTGGTCCTGGGACAGAGATGTCCAGGCCTGGGTATGGGGTAGCTGCTCCAGTTGGGTGGTCAGGGAGGCTTCCTGGAGGAGGTGACATTAGAACGGATCTCTCAGAGGTGAGAAACAGCCAGCCATGCAAAGATCGGGTGAGGGGTACTTTGGAGCACACACCCCATCAAGTTGCAAAGTCCCCGAGGAAGGAGCAAGCAAGGAAGGGGAGAGTGGCTGGTGTGAACGGGGGAAGGGGCACCAGATGGGGTTGGCGGGGTGGCAGTGGCTGTGTAGACATGGAGCCAGATAACTCAGGGGTGGGGGGGGGGGAGCAATGCCAAGCGGCATGGGAAGCCACTAGAGAGCCATAAAGAGAGGCATGGTGTGATCTGCCTTTGCCTTCCAAAGTCCGCTAGCAGCTGGAGGAAAGTGGGTTATAGAGGAGCAGTGGGAGGAATCAGGAAGACTTCGCGGGTCCGTTTCAGTTCCAGCTGGGGAGGATGATGGCACGGACCAGGGAGGGAGAGTGCTGGGCAGAGTCAGGCTATATTCTGGAAGGTTGAGCCGACAGCCGCTGCCATGGCATGTAAGATGTCAGAAGATAGAAGGCAGAGGATTCAGATTCGGGGCTCGAGCAGGTGGCCGGATGACGACGTCCGTTTGTTGCGGTGGGGGTGGGGGTGGGGGTCGAGGGAGTGCCACCTTCAACCGGAAGCTGCACATCAGGGCCAGACCCGGGTTTTCAGAGCATCGGGGAGGGTTTCAGGTTTGTGGAGCTGCCACAGGGTGTGGGGAGACTGTCGGAGAATCAAACCTCGACTCAAACACGACTTCTCTTCTCAGCTATTTTGGAGATAAACATGATGGTCAGTGATTCAGGGGAGAAAAAAGCGACCGTTCAGCCTGATGGTCGAGACGATCGCTACTGACACTGTGTTCATACCGATTTTATTCCCAGCGGCCGAAAGGTGGAAACAACCCAACTGCCCGTCAACAGGGGAATGGAAAAACAGAATGTGGTGTGTTCGTACAGCAAAATACTATTCAGCCACCCGAAGAAATGAAATCTTGATAGATGCTACAGAGTGGGTGGGCCTGGGAAATGTGACACTAGGGGAAATAAACCAGACGCAGAAGGACAAATATTGCACGCTCGCTTCCATTAACGTGAGGTGCCTAAAATGAGCAAATTCAGAGAGACAGAAAATAGAATAGGCGTTACCAGGGGCTGGGGGGCGGTGGGCGGGGAATTTAAGGGGGAATTTGTATTTAACGGGTCTGGGGTGTTTTGTTTGGGATGATGAAAAAGGTGATGGTTACACCTGGGGCACGTGGCCCCAGGTCCGGGCAGATTTGTAGATCTGTGCCACCAAGAAGAGTGCCCCCAGGTGGACGTGCACGCAGGTGCACTTCTGTCTCTACCTGAGCGCCATGCCCCCTGTGGCCTTGCCTGAGCTCGGGTGGCCGCAACCGAATACGGTAGGCTGGGGGCTTAAAGAACACAGTGAGTTCTCACAGTTCTGGAGGCTGGGAAGTCCAAGATCAAGGTGCTGGTCAATTTGATTCCTGGGGAGAACTCTCTCTCTGGCTTGGCAGAACTTCTCGGTGTCCTCACGTGGCACAGAGAGAGGGAGGGAGGGAGCACGCACTCTGGTATCTTCTTATAATGACGCTAATCCTATAGGTTCAGGGCTCTGCCCTAATGACCTCATTTAACCTTAATTACTTCCTTACTCCAAATACAGCCACGCTGGGCTTACGGCTTCAACATACGGATTTTGAGGGGTCACGGTTCAATCCATAGTGGGTCTCAACCTCAGTGCGGCTTGATCCAATCTGTCCCCTTGCCCCCAAGTCAACACGTCCCTTTGACTTCTCTGTTGTGCTGGTGGCAGCTCAACGCTCCCAGTCCTTCAGTGGTGGCTCCTCCCTCTCCCTCATCCCCATGTCCCACCTGTCACCTGCTGTCAGAGGGATCTTCCTAAAACACCAGTCAGACCATACCATGCCTTCTCTGTCTGCGTCATCCATGGTCAAACACTCCCAGTGGCTCCCCATTGCCAACCAAACCTTTCACCCTGGTTTTCACGGCCATCCTATAGAATGGTCCAAGCCTGTCTTTCCAGGTACTCCCGGTCCCCTGGGTAACTGTTATACTTTTTCCACACCTCTCTCCCCGTCTCTGTTCACACCATCCCCTCCACCTGTAATGCTCCACCCCCTCCTATCTAGAGGATTTACATCCTCCCAAATCAAGTTCAAGGTCAACATCCTCTGAGATACCTCTTCTGACTGTTCCAGCCGGAAGAGACCTCTCCCTCCTCGACGTCTTTTGTCCCTTGCATTAGTCAATGACACCTTTGATAACAAACAACAGAAATGCAGTTCATGTTGGTGTAAATCCCTATGGGGAATTAATTGGCTTGCGTATCTGCAAAGTCCAGGCTTAGAGCGGGTCCTGGAAATGAAGACGTCAGGATTCTCTCACCTTTCGCCACTCGACCCTTTTCTCTGTGGGGACTGCCCTCACTCTTTCCTGCTATAGGTGGAGTCCCTCTGGGAAGTGGGGGCAGAAAGTGGGAGAGCAGGGCAGAAAGAGGAGGGGCTCCTGCCATCCCAATGCAGTGTCCCCCCCCCCAAAAGAACATCAATCTACACTCCTAGGGAATGGTTCTGACTGGCCAGGTTTGCGTCACGTGCCGTCCCCAACCGGCCCCTGAGACCAGGAGAATAGGATGCCGTGACGGCCAGGCAAGAGTCACATTGCCAGCTGGTGGGCTGGAAGCATATGGAATATTGTCACAGGTACCTTACCAGTAATGGAGCGTGAGAGAGGCAGCTTCCCAAAGGAAGGGACGTGTGGCAGACAAAAAACAAATGTCTATCATGCCACTTGTCCTTGTTACATACCTTTTGTATTTGTGATTCCCTTTGCACGTGTCTGCGTGCATCTCGCACGCCAGACTTGAACTTTTGGGGGACAAGAGAATGTTTCTTATTTTTCTCTAAAGTTCACACTAGGGTCTGACACATAAGTGCTCCACAAATACTACTAACTATGCATACAGTTGCCCTCTTCCCCCTACAATGACCTTTCAAACAGTCCTTGGTGGGGGAGAGGACATCGACTGGGGACTAGGGTCTTCAAATAGTGCTACAGGCTTGCCTACAAGTTCTGAGATATCGCCCGGGGGGTCCTCCCAGGAAAGACAATGAATCATCAGGCCTCTGTGTTGTTCCATTCCTGTTTTTACCTGTTCTGCATAAAATCCACTAGATTTCTTATACAAAATAATTTGAAGAAAGTGTTCTGTGTCTTTCCGAAAGTTTGAAAACCACTGTGTTGGGGGAGGGGGTTCCACGAACGGTTATTTCTTTGAGCTGCCCTTCCCCGAAGGTTTCCATGGTCAGATGAGCTGGGGAAACTTTGTTCGCTATGGCCCCTTTTGAAGATTAAAAAAAAAAAAAAATGCACATTAACATATTAAATGCTCTGAGAAGTCCTGCAGTGAATATCTTCTTGGATTGCTTAGTTCACTGGTTCTCAAGATGATTTCATCATAAAGTCCTTTTGGCTGGCAATACCAATGAATACCCTGCAGAACCAGTGCGGCTTAGAAGCCAAACTGAGAACTTCCAGGCGGGGAACTCCCAAGGCCGCTTCTGGCCCTGCTGTTCTTGGGTCCATATGAGGAGTAGCTGAAGGACCTGGACACAAGGAGCCTGGACGCAGTCACAGTCTCCAAATCTCTGAAAGGCTGTCATGGGAAGAGGCGGCTGTTTTGCACAAATCCCTTCCCCTCCCCCGCCAGCCATGCCCGCCTTAAAAACCCGACCTCTCCTAACTTGCTGGCACATTGGGTCAGCTTTTCTTTAGATCGTTTTAGCCACGTGTCTAAAATCTTAAAAAGATGGGCCTCCATTGTTCTGGCCATTTCATTTCTGAAACTTCATCTGAAGGCAGGAATGGCGCAAATGCACAGGGAGAACACGAACAAAGATGTTCATCACGTATCGGTCGTTATCCCGAAAACCATCAGAATGTCCAGCATCGAGAACTGGTAAACAAAAATTGGGGGACAATGATGCCATAAAAGCGAGACAGCACTAGACACAATGTGAGGCGGTAAGGGAGACACAGAATGAAGACAGAGCAGGGAGCGAAACCGGATGTTTCTTGGGGCGCCTGGGTGGCTCAGTCGGTTAAGCGTCCCCCTTCGGCTCAGCTCACGATCTCACGGTTCGTGGGTTCGAGCCCCGCGTCGGGCTCTGTGCTGACCTCTCGGAGCCTGGAGCCTGCTTCGGATTCTGTGTCTCCCTCCCTCTCTGCCCCTCCCCTGCTCACGCTCTGTCTCTCTCTCTCTCAAAAGTAAATAAGCATTAAAAAAAAAAAACACGGATGTTTCTTAAAATAATATCGATATTCGTGCTTCTCAGTCTACCTATCCTTGAAGGACCGCTTTGTGATTTCTCTTTGGTTACAACCCAATACTTTTGGCAAACACGGTGATTTGGCCACGTCAAATTGCGATAGAAGTTTCTACATGCTCACTCGTTTTTCATACTTTCTCTTCGTGAAACGGTTTGCAGACCACACTTAGAATTGCCCTGCTTCCCATCTTAGATAAAAGACTGGGAGGAAATGCAATACAAGGTCAAAAGTGATTTTCTCTAACTAGTGAGTTGGGGGTGATAATTCCTCTTCTTGTCTGTATTTTTAGCTTTGCTGGGATGAATATGCATTGCTTGATGGAGTAGGAGAGAAGGTGCTCTGGCACAGGGTGAGAAGCCGGGAGCCGATGGCCACAGACCAGACCCGTGGCTGCCTTTGGAGGACACATCGTGACTCAGCGGCTTCTTGCGGGCACAGCAGCAGAGGCCAAAGCCTCCGGTTCTCTTCTGAGTCTGGAGCATCATCCCTGGCCCCCATCTCTGCGGTCTCTGCCACTCCGTCCCCATCCGTGGGCACGGAATTTTCTGGAAACCCGGAGCAGCACGTACGTCACCTGCACAGCACAGCCCCGCGTGCCAACGCCAGGCCACCAGACATCCCGTCGGCGCATCCAGACCAGAGGCTGAGCCGCGGAGGAGGCATCCTGAGTCCAGGACCCTGCCAAGGCCCCGGGCACCGTCTGCTGGCTCCTCAGCCACGGGAGTTTTCCCAGGGACCTCCACCCTGCCGACCGCCAGCCGGAGAAGGAGGGAGGGAGGTCAGGGGCTGTACAGTTGTGGTTAGCAAGGCGGAGAGGGGGGGTGGTGGTGGTACGGAAAGGCTCTCCCCACCACCATTCCTGTGGGGTGAAGGCTGCACTATCCCCCAGGACAGGAGTCCCAGCTTTGTTGTCTCCTAAAAAGAAAAGCCAGAGATGAGTTTCCACATGCACCAAATGGAGAAGAATGAAAAACCCCCCAGGGGCTGACAAAGCCTCTTCTTCTGTGGAACCCGGGCCCTGTGGATGCCCGGGGGCCAGGGGACCTTGGCAAACAAAGCCATCTGCCTGGAGCCGCCACTCATTCTGGCCCCAAGAGGGAGGGCAAGCGACCTCGGGTGACTGTCCGTCTCTCTGCGCCTCCCCAATGTCAGGCACATCATGGTCATCAGGGCACAGATTCAAGGATTACCTACCCTCTCTGAGCCTCAGGTAATCAAGGAGGATGTACCAGAAAGTGGGCTCACTTAGGTCAGAATCACCCGTAAGTGATGTGATAATTGCGGGTTCTTATATCTTCACGCCAGTGCCAATGGATGAGCCTGTCTGGTGGGGGCGGGTGATGCCTGGGAATCTGCCTTGTGAACAGATTCCTCAGGTGATTCTAACAGCAGTAGAATTTGACAGTCCTGACCTGGAGGATGTCTGAGGTCAATTTCGGGCTCTGCATGTGACGGTAAGGTAGCGAGCATTACCTGTCTCTCTGTCTGCCTCTCCACCCCCAGCCCCACCCAAGTTCCCTGTGCCCGACGAGAGGCAGCGGCGGAAGGCCAGGCACGCAGGGAGCCAGGGCTATCCCAGCGGCCACGGCAGGACGGCAATGGGTGAAGTATTGGAGCCTGGGTGGGGCCCCTGCTTCAGCCCACACTGTCCCGGTCTGTTCCAGACCCCTCCCTATGCCACAGCTCTGGCCCGGGCACCTGACATCGCAGGCTCTGGAGAGCCGGCCGCTGGCCTAGATGTCTCTGCCCACACTTAGCTGTGCTAAGCTCACCCAGCCGTCCTCCAGGGGTGCTGCCGGGTGATGCCGAGGACGAGGTTTGAGCCAGATAAGGGCGAAAGGCTGGGCTGGGCTGGGCCATTCCATCCGTCTCCAACTTGGGAAAACAAGTAGAGTCCTAGAATTCTGGCTGGGTTTCCGGAGTGACCTGGGATTCAGGTCAAGTCCTTGGAAAGACACCAGCAGCAACAGTCACGTGGGGGAAAAGAGCATCTTACAAAGTAGGATTTATAGAGCAATCCCGTCTTTGGGAACACACGCCTTTCAACGAGTGTTTGTGCGTGCGAATCCGTATCTATATCCGTACGGACCTGGAGTGGAGCCAAGCCTCACAGGAAGAGCGCACAGTCCTCCACCTGACTGCCCTCTCTTCACACTCCAGCCACCAGTTTGCTGGTCCCCAGGGCTACCTTCACTTCAGACCAGCCGGCTGCAAACTGGAGGTCCCCATGGACTCCCTTTGGGTTCATTAATTCTCTAGAAAGGCTCGTAGAACTCAGAAAGGCACTGTAGTTGCAATTAGCATTGTATGATAGCAGAAGGATACGCATTAGAAGAGACGCATGGGGCTCAGTCTGGGAGGGTTCCAAGCACCATGCTTCTCTCCTGGCATCCGTGTATGACACAATACTGCCAACAAGGAGCCCCACCAGAGCCTCAGCATCCAGGGTTTTTAATGAGGCTTCATTACATTGGCATAAGGGACAGAGCTCAATCTCTAACCCCCTCCCCTCCCCGGAAGTTGAGCTGACATCACGCGGCTCAAAGCCCCGAGCCTCTAATCACACGATTGGTCTTTCAGGTATGGTCAGCCCCCACCCTGAGTCATCCCGTCGGCCTAAACTATCAGATCTGGTCCGATGGGCACACCAAGAATAGCAAAGGCACTCCTGTGAGCCAAATGCTTTATTACACAAAATGTACGTGGCATAGAAAACAGAATGGAAAGGGATTCCCCAAAGCACGAGTGGTGCTTCCCGAAGCGCTGAAGTTCAGGATGTGGTGGACCCCGTGGGATCCATCCCTCTTCTTCTGGACACATAGTTAGACTCCATTCCCCACCCTCCATTGCAGTCGGATGTGGCCATGTGACTGAATTCTGTCCAATGAAACGTGAGCAGAAATCATACTTGCCTTTTCCAAGCTGAACCCATAAAACCGGCGGCACGGTCGTTGACTTTTTTCCCACCCGCTGGCTAGAGACAAAGCACCCAGGGCCCTAGAGTATGATGGAGCCACAGAGAGGAGGATTCTGGGTCCTGGAATCATCCAGAAAATGGCCACGTACGAGACACCGTCATTGGATTTTTGCTTGAGCAAAAATAACCTATTATGTTAAGCCACTGAAATTTGGAGTTGTTTATTAACAGCAGGTGGCCTGCCCTCATTAATGCGTGGGCAATCTTCTTTTCTTCCCCTTGTGTGAATTTTCTTAACATTCTATAACAAATGAGCATTCTTTTTGTAAGAAGCAAAAACAAACACCAAAGTTATTTTTTAATGACAGCATACAAAACATTAAATTAGATGGTTAGAGTGGAGGGCGCCTGAATAATTTTAAAATGTTTTTGAAGAAAAATTTAATAGAAACGTTTGATAGCTCAGGAAAAAAAGCTTTGTTTTTCTGGAATCGCTAGACCCTGAGGGGCTCTTCCCCTCTCTCAGTGATCCACTCAGCAGGACTTAAAGTAGCTTTTCTCCTTACTGTTGCTTGTGAGCTGCCTCTGCTCCTACCCAGTCCTCTCTGACCCTCTGCCTGGGTCACTGTCCCGCCCAGCGCCTCCTGGGCATCTACCCTGACGGGTGCCTTAGAAACTTTAGAGTCCGAGCCCTTATTATACCTTATATATGGGGAGACTGAGGCCCGGGATGTAGAAGGGAACTTAGGCTAGGACCCCAGTCTTCCCTCCATCCACAGTGTTTCTCTGCAAGGTAGGTCCTTGGGTGTAGACAATAGTCTAGGCTCCTTTCAGACATCACCCCAAACTCACTACCCGGACGTTTTCCCCAAGAAGGAACTTTCTGGCCTTCTGCTCAATCTGCTGTGGTTTCACAGGGTAACAAGACACAGGTCTGCCCTCCCACCTCATCACTCCAGGCCTCCCCAGGGTCTGGGGCCCCAAGGGTCTACTTCCTGAGGATATACTTCCAGTTCAATGTTAAAGAACCCTGCTGAGGGGCGTCTGGGTGGCTCAGCTGGTCTGACTTTGGCTCAGGTTATCATCTCTCGGGTTTGTAGTTTCGAGCCCCACATCAGGCGCCATGCCGACAGTGCGGAGCCTGCTTGGGATTCTCTCTCTCTCTCTCTCTCTCTCTCTCTCTCTGTTTCTCTTTCTCTCTGCCTCTCCCTGACCTGTGCTGTCTCTCTTAAATAAACAGCAATTGGAGGCAGCAATCCAAAATCTGCAGCGTCGATCAGCAGGGTAGAGACCCAGGGACTAGCCATTCTTGTGGTTCAAGTACCAAGGCCGTCTTGTGGCAAAATTTCCTCTTGCTTAGGGAAGATTCATCTTTTCTTGTAATCAAGCCTTCAACTGATTAGATGAGGCCCACCCACATTATAGAGAGCGGTCTGCTTGACCCAAACGCCACCAAATTGACTCTTATTTCATCCGTCAACACCCTCACAGAAACCTCCGGAATAAGGTTTAACCAACGATCCGGGCACCGTGGCCCGGTCAAGTTGGCACATGCAATTAACCACCGCAGGATCTTTGAAAACCCAGCCTGTAGATCGGTTTTTCCTGACACCTAAGACCTCGTACTCCAGGAAAGTCTGGGACCGTGGTAATCCCAGCCACCTGGAGCATGCCACCTGCTGGGTGCCACAGCGGACTCCTCGCATCAGCGTCTCCACCGTTATTATCATCACCGTCATCGTTCCCATTTTACCGAGCACGCGCCCAACGTTCAGAGTGACTCAGCGACATCCTTCTGTGGCCGAGAGGAGAGAAGGCTGGACTTGAGCTCAGACACGGAGGCCAAAGCCACGCGCTTTCGGTTACACCGTGCTGGCTCTCTTCAGGCGATCGCAGAAGCCTCCACAACACGCACGGCACCGTTCTGGGCATTGATGGGCACCCACTCACGGAATCCCTCGGACGCCAGTCCCTCTAAGCCCCCGTGTGACAAATGGGAAGAGCAGGGCACAGGGTGTGGCAATCCTGGCAGCCCAGCAGAGCCCGAGGCTGGGCCACGGCCCTGTCCGGCCTCCCTCCGGTGTCCCTCTGTCCTCCCCTCCCCACACATACTTTTATCTCGTTATTTTTAAAAAAATATTTATTTATTTTGAGAGAGAAAGGGTGTGAGTTGGCGAGGGGCAGAGAGAGACGGACAGAGACAGAGAGACAGAGAGAGGGAGAGCGAGGATCCCAAGCAGACTCTATGCTGAGAGTGCAGAGCCCAGTGCAGGGCTCGAGCTCGTGAACCGTGAGCTCGCGACCTGAGCGGAAACCAAGAGCTTAACCGACCGAGCCGCCGGGCGCCCCACACATACTTTAAATTTTAAAGACATTCTATGGAAAAGAAGAGTCTGAGAAGCGTCAGGCTCCAGCTCTCTGCATCCCCCAACACCCCGAGCCTGAGCTTCTAAAACAAATGCCCCTTGTTGTCACTGCGGCCACCAGCGTTTAGGGGCTCTGCCTCTTGCACTGTCACCTGCCCATTTCCTCGTATCCACAGAATCGGCGTGCTGTCACCCCTGTGGCACTGTGTCTCTCAATCTGAGGATTTCCCCGGGTGTTTGCCAGCTCCCCCAGATTGTTGGGGGTCACTAGGAGTGAGAATTTTCCAGGAGCCAACAGGGGGCCAAGTACGGGGCTCGGTTTGAGCCCTCTGACAACCCTGCGAGGTGGGCACTTCATCGTCCCCGTTTCACAGATGAGGCAAGTAAGGCACGGAGCCATCAGGGGAATTGGCCAAGGCTGTGTAGCTACTGAACGTGGCCCAGTCCAGGTCTGCCCGACGTGACAGCGGGAGCTGGTCCAGGAACTGGCCGGGCGGACTTTTAGGAGACGTCAACTGAGGTCCTGCTGCGCGCCTGGCCTCAGTGTGCGCCAGGAACCTAGGTATGTGTGAGATGCAGGCCCTGCCCTCCTCTGTTCGCGGTCTGGCCGGGCAGCATAAAACTATCTTATCTAACAAGCAAGCGGCTGGCCGGGACCCCACGTTGCGATCCCTGGCCAGCCTCCAGGTCATAGCTTCCCGGCCTCAAGCTTGGGAAAACAGCTCCATTTACGAATATTTGGACCGCGGAGCATTTCGCCCCACTCAGCCTCAGCTTGGGCCTCAAAATGAGGCCTTCCGAAAGGGACCCAGGACAAGGCTACAGGCGGAGAAAGGGGAGGTCTCTGTTGAAATCATCGTTTTCCCTAATGGTAACTGCACACCCCCATGCCCCTCCCCACCCCAACTCAGCAGGGCTGCTGGTGGTCTGGAGCCCCGAGGGGGGCAGGATTTCCAGATAGCAGGGCTGAGCTGGTGGGGTACGCCCCCATCAAGACCCCAGGCCCCTCCCCATGACAACAAAAGGCTTTTCCCTTTCCCCATAACTCCCTCCCTGTTCCTCTCCCACCCTCCCGGTTCTGCCAGTCACCGCTGTGGCCCTCCCTGGAGCCCTGCGGCGTGGAGAGCAGGTGACCTGGGAGTAAGGGTCTAGCTGCGTGGTGACCGGGCTAGTTCTTCCAGAGGGGGGTGCCAGGTCTTGCCGGGACAGAGCTGCGTCTGAGCCACGAGTCTCCCCTGAGGACTCACAGGCAAGAGGCAGAGCCGTTCAAAGCTGCCAAGAAACACGATTCATTCACTAGTCAATTACCGAGTCCCTATTCAGGGCCAGCTCTGAGCTGAGAGGTGGTGAGAAATCACACTGATAGGTGGGAATTAAAACCAAGGAAGCGCTGAGGACAGGAGGAGCTTGATTCTACGACCCTTGAAACGAAGAACCAGATGGGAGTCTGGGAAGGCTTCCTGGAGGAGGTGATGCATGGCCTGTGTTTGGTCACATGAGTAGGAGCTAACCAAGGGAGGAGACAGGAGAGTGAGAATCGCAGTTTGGATAGGCAGGGAGGTTTGGAGGCAGTGAAAGAAGTCCTGGTTAGTGAGAGGACAGAGATGAGGGGGAAGGTCATAGCGGATGGGCTAGAAAACCATGGAGGGGGGAAGGGACAGGCAGACCAGGCTTTGAAAGATATATTAAAGGTCACAGAGGGGCATCCAGGGTCTTCACCAGAGTCCATGTGCCTAGTGGGCAACTTGCCTAATGCCCAGGATGTCTAATGTCCATCTCTCATGGGAGGATTTTTCATTATTTATTTTATTTCTTTTTGGCCATTCTTTCGTGTTGTTGTTGTTTTTTTTTTTTTTTTTTTTTTTTTTTTTTTTTTTAACGTTTATTTATTTTTGAGACAGAGAGAGACAGAGAATGAACGGGGGAGGGTCAGAGAGAGAGGGAGACACAGAATCGGAAACAGGCTCCAGGC
Source organism: Panthera tigris (assembly GCF_018350195.1). NCBI lineage: Eukaryota > Metazoa > Chordata > Mammalia > Carnivora > Felidae > Panthera > Panthera tigris. Next base: position 96,017,212 of record NC_056669.1, read on the forward strand.
TCTGAGAGCCTGACGCGGGGCTTGAACTCACGAACCGCGAGATCATGACCTGAGCCGAAGTCGGACGCTTAACCGACTGAGCCACCCAGGCGCCCCTGTTGTTTTTTTTTTTAAGAAAATGTTAAATAATTTAGCCAAGTGCTGAAAAGTTGTTGAAAAATAGAAAAATGTTTTTAAACACAACAGTTGTAAAAAGTCTTATTATTTGTGAAAGTTGAATTATGAAAGCACTATTGAGTGTAACCGTTCGGAGCAGACAGACTCGGGTTTGAACCCCAGGTCTGTCCTTCATAAGCTTCCGCTTTCCCAGATTCTCATGGGGGGGGGGCGGGGGATGGGAACGTATCTATTTCACAGGATTATTGATACGTTAATGGAACTAGCTTAAGCAAAGAGCAAGCACATTGTGTTCAATTAACTATAGTTACCATTGTTCTCATTATCACCCATGGACTCTCATTTCCTGGCATCAACAAACCTGTTCCAGCCCCTGTATTTCTCATCTGGAAAATAACCTCCCCACGTAACTAGTATTTTTCAAGCCAAACTTCTAGAAGTCACCATCGAGAGCTCACTTTTCTTTTTTCTTTTTGCTTTCTTTTTCTTTTTCTTTTTTCTTTGTCGTTTTCTTTTTCTTTTTCTTTTTCTTTCTTTTTTTCTTTTTTCTTTTTCGTTTTTCTTTTTCTTTTTGCTTTCTTTTTCTTTTTCTTTTTCGTTTTTCTTTTTCTTTTTGCTTTCTTTTTCTTTTTCTTTTTCTTTTTCTTTTTGCTTTCTTTTTCTTTTTCTTTTTCGTTTTTCTTTTTCTTTTTGCTTTCTTTTTCGTTTCCGTTTCCTTTTCCTTTTCCTTTTTATTTCTTTTTCTCTTTCTTTTCTTTTCTTTTCTTTTCTTTTTTTTTTTTTTTTTTTTTTGAGAGCTCATTTTCTTTACTCTCCAGGGCTGATCCACGCAAATGGCACCACTTTCTAAATCTGCCGCCATGTCTGCATTTTCCCCATCCCTCTCCTTCCAATTCTCCGTCATCACCCCCTCAGCTCCCTGCATGGTCCCCTAAGTGGTCTCCGGCTTGCCCCCCACCTCCCCAACCACCCACTCTCCACTGCATGGCCACCGTGACCCTCATATCCTCACGGCTCTGGATCCTTCCTAACAATCGAGCATAACTTAAATTTCAGCTCCTCAGGTAAGTGTCTCCTGACCACTTGTCTTAAGTCACTCCCCCTACTCCTCACTTTCTATCCTTTTACCTTACCTGTAGCCCTTCCGACTATTTGAAACGATCTTATTCATTTATTTGCTTACTTGCTGTTGCCTAGAAGGTGAGTTCCTTGAGGGCAAGGGCCCCTCTGGCTTATTACTATATCCCCAACACATGGTAAGGGCTTGGTAAATATTTGTCAAAGGAGGGACTAACATCAATACTGGTCATACTGAATTAATTTGGAAATGCCTCCAATGTCACCTCCTCTCTGAAGCCGGCTCTGATTTCCCAGGGCATTTTGTGCCTGTGTCTCCTGGCTAGCTGCCTTATGGTTGAACTGGAACTAGACCAGTGGGTCCAGAGCTGCTGGTAGGAGCTGCAGGGTTTCTCTGGGAGAAGCGCTGAACCCCGTTGCCTCAGAGGCCTGGAAACATCGCCCAGAAACAGCCTAGCACAAGCAAGGAGCCCCATCCCCACCTTGCGGCTGAGGTCAGGGCCCAAAACTAGCAACAATTTTCAAAAGAGGGAGAAAACTCCAACCACCGACCGCAACGTAATGAAATGAGAGAGCCACCCAGAGAAAATTTGCATTTTAAAAACTGCGATCTTCCAGGGCTTGGTTTTACCAACTCAGTGTCTGGTTGCTGATCCATAACTCAACTCCTCACCCCGTATGTGGAGCCTCCCCGGCTGCCTCTGCCTGGCCGGTCTGATATCCTGGGGCTGCCTGGAAAGCTGGGAGCCCCTGACTTTTTGAGATGGAGAAAAAAGAGACAGCAAACTCTGGTTGATCTGGGCTTGGGATGTGGAGGTTATTCTGGGGTTTTGAATAAGGAACAGATTTCCACACTACTATGGTGGCTGTGGGTAATGGCCTTTGGCATCACTGAATTCAAATCTTGGTTCCCCAACTATAAGCTATATGACCGTGGGTAATTCACCCAGCCTTTCTGTGTCTGTTTCTTCGCCTGTAAAATGGGGCTATAGCAATTGTGCCCACCTCTAAGAGATGCCTTGAAGATGAAATGAGCGAATGCATATAAAGTGCGACGGTTGTCTACCCACAGTTTCAGTGTTTGCTTTTAATATTATCCTTGATCCGCCCCGATCGACTTCCCACAACACAATCTTAAAGCAAGTCATGATAAAATTAGATCTCAAGCAATTGAAGATGCCTGTTACCGCATCGCCCTTTCGACAGGCAGGTGCTACGTCGGGAGTCTCGTCAGCCAACCTGAAAGTTTAGAGTCCTAACTTAGATCATCAGAAAGAAAACATACTTGACCCGATAGGCCGTTTAGGACTAAGACCCACCCTGTGTCTCCCTCCTCTCCTACAATCTAGCATAGAGAATAATCTTTCTGAAGCATAGATCCAAGAGGCAAGAAGATTCTTTTCGTCCACCGGCAAAGAGCGAGATAATTCATGGAAAATCTGTTATAGACAATAGGACAGCTTGGTACGATGTTTAGTTACGAAATAAGTGTACAAAGCTCGGTAGCTTTCTTATGGAGCAACAATAACCAGTATAATGGAAATTAAAAATCTGTCCACAGAGGCAAGAATAATAACAATAATAAATGAAGTGTTGGGAATAAATTCCATAAAAACATGTAGGCTTATATGAAATGTATGCTTATATATTTATTATGCGCGGGTTAGCGATCTGGGTCTTGGCCACTGAGGGGCATCCAAGGTCTTCACCTGGGTCCATTAAGCAACTCGCTTAATGCCCAGCATGTCTAATGTCCATCGCTCATGGGGGGATTTTGACATCCACATGGACTCATTATTCATTTTATTTCTTTTTGGCCATTCTTTCGGTATCTTAAGACAATGTCAACACCTGTGACATATACATGTAAAATCCCCAAAAGCATAGAAATGAGGACTTGAAAAAATAAAAACACACTGTAGCTTGTTCTTGTCTGGAAGGACCCAAAATTATACAAATGCAAATTTTCCTAAAAGGTATCAAAAAACTCAACCCAATCTTAACCAAAATTCCAGCATGTTTTTTTTGTTGTTGTTGTTGTTTTTTTTTTTTTTTTTTTTTTTTACTTCTGGAGCCTGACAGCACAGTCCTGAGTTTTACCCAGAAGAATAGGTAGAAGAGAAGAGACGTCTGGGGCCAAATGAGAAAAGAGGGAGAAGTTGCACCAGCAGATATTGAAACACACTGTAAGGATGGACAGTACAGATGCTTGGATGCGGGATCAAAAACAGGCAGGTCAGTAGAATGGGGCAGAAAATGCCACTTCATATGGAAACCTAGGACACTGGAAGAGACTTCTAATCAGAGGCGAAAGATGTATTATTTCATAGATGATGTGGGCAACTGGCTGGCCATTTGGGGGAAAAAAAAAAGATGGATTCATACTTCTCTCACCAGAATAAATTCCAGATGGAATAAAATTTAAATGGAAAAACCCACACCATAAAAGTATTAGAAAAAAAAAAAAACTATGGAAGAATATTTTATGAGGATAAAGCCTTTATAAAGTGGCAAATGAGACCCAGAAGTCTTAATGGAAAAGATAGGCAGTTTGAGGTTTTACAGATTTTATAGTAAAATACGTTGCAAGTAAAGTTGAAAGACCAGCTTCGCTTGGGAGAAAATAGGACAGAGGTAGATTTCCTCTCCGTAAGATAGAAAGAGCTGCTACAAATCAATGAGCAAAGAAAAAAGCAAGGAGCCTGAACAACATTCAAAAAAATGATCAATCTCTCTAATAATAAAGGAAATGAAAATTGGAACAATGAAATGTATTCTCCCCACATGACACTGACAGTTTGCAAAGATCAAATACTCAGAGTTGGCTAAGAGGTTGGGAAACAGGCATTTTCATTCGCTGCTGGTGGACGTATAAATTGGTTCAAGCTTTTCAGAGAGAAATTTGGCAAGATCAACAAACATTTTAAGTGTGCCAAATGTGTAGAATACGTCTCCGTCCTCTTTTAGGCTCTTAATACAGATCTTTCCCTGGGAGAACAGCTGTGGTGCGGTGGGCACTGTGGTGAGTCGCCCAAAGCTCCCTCCAGCTACTGAGAAGATTGACGGCTGAGGGCTCACAGCTGTGACCAGCCCCACCCAACCACCCAGGGATTGCTCTTGGCGGGAACGGAACATCTTGCCCAAGGTCATGCTGGCCTCCTGGGGCAGCCTGCGGTCCAATGACTGGTTAAGGGAGGTACTTGAAGATCTAAGCTTGTAGCCCCAATCTGGGGTGACTCTTCAGGGTTGCTCTGGCTCCGGAACTCCCTGTGGGATGGGCCGAGGCTTCTGTTGTGTCTGCATTGCAGCCCATTTCTTCCTGGGCCCAAACGTGCTTCCTGCACCCCTTTCCAACGTTGATGTTGAGAACATCTCCCAATAAACCTCCCACAAGCAAATCTCTGTCTCAGAGCCTGATTCCCAGGGCCCCTGACCTGTGACGTTGGGTGCCATGAGTGATCCAAGAAGGCAGACTTTATTCTTTTTTAATTTTTTTTAATGTTTATTTATTTCTGAGACTGAGAGAGAGACAGAGCATGAGTGGGGGAGGAGCAGAGAGAGAGGGAGGCACAGAATCCGAAGCAGGCTCTAGGCTCTGAGCTGTCAGCACAGGGCCTGACGCGGGGCTCGAACTCACAGACCGCGAGATCATAACCTGAGCCAAAGTCGGATGCTCAACCGACTGAGCCACCCAGGCACCCCAAGAAGGCAGACTTTAAAGTGGGGTCTCGGGGCTGGATTATTTGACGCCTGACGGCAGTGGGGACCCATCATTGTTGGTTTGTGGAGCGTTGGCATCACTAGTCTTTGACTAGTGGTGAACTAAGATGACTCAATGTCATGGGAGTTTGACAAGTATGGGGGAAGGAATTCTAAGGACAATGGAATTGAATGACTGTTGCTAGGGCAACAGATACCCTGGAGATAGACAAGGCCAGGCTGAGGGTGTTGAATCAGCAATGAAAAACTAATTGTGAAAGCCAGAGGGCCTTTTTGGCAGCTGAGGGCCAGAAGGCAAGAAAAGCTGAGGATCTGGTCCAGGACATCTATGCTTAAGAATAGAAGAGCTCCAGGGGCGCCTGGGTGGCTCAGTTGGTTAAGCGGCCGACTTTGGCTCAGGTCATGATCTCTTGGTCCGTGAGTTCGAGCCCCGCGTCGGGCTCTGTGCTGACAGCTCGGAGCCTGGAGCCTGTTTCAGATTCTGTGTCTCCCTCTCTCTGACCCTCCTCTGTTCATGCTCTGTATCTCACTGTCTCAAAAATAAATAAAATGTTAAAAAAAAAATTAAAAAAAAAAAACAACAAAGGAATAGAAGAGCTCCAGGGCAGGAATTGCTATGAAAAGCCAGACCTTTGTGCAGGAGTAAAACCCTGAGACATGAGGTGGGGATATCTGGATTGATACACATGAAAATCTTCTGTCCCCAGATGACCTTGAATCTTGACCATTGTTTGCAGGCAATGAAGAGGTGTCTGACTCACAAAGCAATATATGCCTTCCTTAGGATGTCCCCTTACCTTCCCTCCTGACCTTCAGACCAATAACTAGGACTGATTCACAAGATAACTCAGGCAGGCAGAGGTGTGCGGGACCTGCGAGAGGAGGAAGTCACCGTACTCTGAAGGAAATAGCCGGCCAGAGTTGGTTAAGAGAAAATGGCATCGCTAGGGTTGGATAGGCCACCACCACGGTATTTCTTAATCTATACAATTAAATTAAGGAATAAATAATCAGGAGTCTGAGAAAAGCCACCTAAATAAAAAGCCATGATCCCTTGACCAATTTCTGATCCCGAGTCAGTTTTCACATCTAGAACCCATTGGCTGAAGAAGAGGCTGGGTCTCCAGAAGGAAGGAGCCTGTAATCCCAGGGCAGGTGGATACAGAAAGGATTTCCCCAGCCCTTCCACCAAAGGGACCTACAACCATGCGCTTGGGTAATTGAACATAGGAGGAAAGATTTGAAGACTAAACATTTTGAGGACTATGAAACACAAGAGCATGGCATTGACATTGATACTCAAGGACTCAGCATCATCACGGGCTTTATGTTAGAGTGGTGGGAGGCGTATGAGAGCCAGGCCCAGCTTACGGTGGGTCCATGGGTCCATTGTGTTACTCAGACCGTTTTCCTGGTCCCCACATTTCTCACAGGAATGTCTATACTTGGAAGTTGGCAGAACACTTTGGGTCCTTGGCATATGGAGTAAGACCCAAGTGTAGACTTTGGAAACTGACCTCCTCACCCTGATTAAGATGGTCAATAATAAACAATATTGACTCCCAGGGTTGAGAGGGATGGATGAGGGATGACAGCAATGAGTGCTGCTTTTGAAGTCCTGGTCCCCTACAAAATCCAGGGAGATCCTGAAGGATGACAATATGCTACTGCACATCGCACTGGGTGACAAGCCCCTGTCACAGCCGTGTCAGATGTGGCTTCTTTGCTAGAACCGACCAGAGGGGGCTCTAGGAAATGGTATATGACCCTTGACATGGTGAACGTATTATTTTCTATCAAATAGGAGGGTCAGGGACAGTTTGCATTCACTCAGTAGAAGCCACGGTCCACATTCACCGGGACGGCATCAATGTTAACCAGACAAGATCCAACAGTAAGTGGCAAATACCCTGGAAACCTTGGTACAACATGTGCTCCAGAGAGTGGGAGGTGGTTTTCGAAGGTTCACGAGCCACATTAGTGAAGCTTGGGGGTCCAGTCTGGCCCTGGTCTAGAGCATCCCAGGACGTTTCCTCTGAAGTAAAGGTCAGATTATTGCATCGCACGCCTGTCACCACTCAAACAGAAGTGCAGCGTCCCGTAGGCCTCTTCAGGTTCTAGAGACAGCGTATTTCACACGGATGATATGGATGGTGATCCGGATGATACGGAAAGCGGCCGGCTTTGAGCAGAGACCAGAGCAGGATGGGTCTGTAACAGATCCAGACTCTAGAGCAAGCAGCCCAGCTGCATGGGCCATATGACACATCAGACTATGTGGTGTTGGAGCTCTCCATGGTGGGGAAAAAGTGCTGTGTAGATTTTATGGCCAGCCCTGATAGGAGAATCTCAGTGTAGACCTTTGAGGGTTTTGGGGCAAGGTCATGCTACCTGCAGCGGAGAATTACACAGTTTTCAAAAACAGCCCCGGAAATGATGCTGTGTACTGATAGAGCACCTGACCATGGGACGTCAGGTCTGTCTGCAGCCACAGCTGCCCATCACTAGCGGAGTTCGGACGATATTGCAAAGCTGTGAGCTGGCGTAGGCCCCACAGGGCCAGACGATGCAAGTAAGCCATCCAAGCTGATAAACCAGCATCATCTGCCATTGTTCCACCAGCACCCGCAGCTCTCACCCTGTGTCCATATGCAGGATCCCTTACAAACACCTGACAGAGGAGGAAAAAAAAAATCACAGCTGGGGTAGCTTGATGTTGGGTGCAAGTGACAGATAGATCCCCACTGCATTTGGCCTCACTCAGGGTTAGCACTGAAAAACAGTGCGGAGGGAAATTCTCCCCTGGGCAGTTCTGGGCAGTGACCTGGCAATCCACTTAGTGCAGAAAGAGAAGTGGCCCAAGGTTGGAATAGACACGGACCCCCGGGCCGTGGCGGATGGCTTGACTGCCTATCCAGAAGCCTGGAAGGAGCACATTTGGAAGACTGGGAACAAGGAAGTCTGTGGAAGAAACATGTAGATGGATTTAAGGGCATAAAGTGTGACGATCTTTCCATCACATGCTAATACCCGCCAGAGAGCATCCGCCTCAGAAGAGGCACTAAATGACCAAGCAGAGAGAATGACTCAGCCAGACGATGTCGGCCAACGTGGTATTGGCTGCAGCCGGCACTCAAACAGAGGAATCACGGTGGCAGGGGTGGGGGCTGTGCTTGGGAGGGACCCGCTTCTCAAGGATGGCCTAGCTATTGCCACTGCTGAATAGCCAATGTGCCAGCGACGGGACCGATATTGAGCCCCTGATGTGGCACCTTCCCTCGAGGAGACCAAACAGCCACTCGGGGCGCTGGATCCCTCTATCCAGGAATGAGCAGATCTATCTTGACTGAGATGGGCACAAACTCAGAGAACGAGCTTGTCTTTTCTGCCTGCAGGGCTTTAGCCAATACCTACTAGTTATGCAGGTTCTAGCTGTGTGTTCACGCACCCAACGGGATCCCACGGAACAGTGCATAGGACCAAGGGACCCCCTTTAGAGCAAAGGAAGTACAGCCACCTTCCGCCATCTTCCAAGCACATCATTCCAAGCTGTTTTCATCATCACATTTTTCTGACTCTGGTCCTCCTGTCTTTCTCTTATAAGGACTCTTATGATCAAATTGAGCCCACCTCAATCATCTGGGATTCTCTCCCCGTCTCAGAATCCTTAGGTTAACCACACCTTCAAATTCCCCTTTGCCATGTAAGGCAACATATTCATGACAGCCAAGCATGAAAGCCTACCTATAGTTCTTTGACACACTACGGTTTGAAATCTAGTGATCTGAAATCTAGTGTCTGATCTTGGCCAGGACCGAGAACAGAGCAAGGCCATGTTGATTTTGACCAGTCCAAAGGCTAATGGTTTGGTGAGAGCTGAAGGGTGGCAATGGTAGGGACCCTGGGCAGAGAGATTAGCCCGGGTCTCTGCACAGGGTGGCGATGGAGAATGTGATACGCAGAAGCTGACGGGATGACACTGTTGCCTTGGTAAGACAGCCTTCGAGCCAGAGTCCGTGAATAGACCCCCGCCTCCTTGCCATCGCAATTAGAACACAGGAGAAACTATTGCTTCTGAGAGCCAGAGCTGCATCAAGGGGTCATCCTCAGGGCCTTGTTCCGCAGCTAGAAGGTGGGGTGATAAAAAGGATGCTCCCTCATGGTGCTGTCATAAGCATCCGTGAAGGGTAGATGTAAAGGGCATCAATCACATGGTGCCAGGCACGTCGTGGGGCTCAGGGAGTATTAGCCGTTGAGACGGAGGCAGCCCTGTGTCCACCAAGATCCATGCTGCCCTTCCAGAGTGCAGGGTCACTGCTGGCAAACAGCCGTCCAGCCAGGGACCACATTTGCCAGCCCTCTTGTGTCTGCCCGCACTTGTTTTGGTCAGTGGGATCTGAGTCGAAGGGAGGAATCTCTCCCAGGCTCAACCCATGCCATCCCTCCTCCATACCAGCCCTTGCGTCCGGTGGCCGAATGTTGATGTCCAGCATGACATCGGAACCCAGAGAGTGAAGACGGCAGAACCTCCATCCACCTGAGTCCCTGAATACACAGGGCTAGCATTTTGCTGGCATCTCGCTGCCATTCAGACTTCATGTGAATGAGAAATACACTTCTGTATGTCGAGCCACTGAGATCGTGGGATTTATTCTTTGTGTATCATCAACTAACCGTACCTTAACTGGTGACAGTTGTCAGTGCTTAGTTGGCCAGCTGATCATCCTGAAAAATCCAACCCAAGAAATAAACTCGGCATGAGACTGAGAGAGAAACCTCAATAAATCTGAAAGTTGAGGGATGGGGCAATACATCAATTACGACCCTCAGGTACCAGGACTGCCCCTGCCGGACCGTTTGGGGCATCCAGGCTACATGTCGGACCTGCTCATCCGACGGGGGTGATGGGCCTGCTCATCACGACGGATCCGAATCATTAAGCCCTTCCAACGTGTTGCTTCTCAGATGTTCTGTGGTTTTCTTGAGGTTGCACCATTGGAGAGCAGGGGAGCTGGGATTCAAGTCCAGGTATGTGCTCCCCGTGCCAGACCCCCTCCCTGGTCGGCTGCTGGGAGCTGGTTGCCAGACCCACAAGGAGATTGTTAGTTTCAACGATATCCAAGACATGGCTACAGCCATCGTATTAAGATGCTTAGAATCAGATCCACATAATCAACAGAAAAGTCCTCTGGAGAGGTCTTTAGTTTATGATTCCGGGGCCAAGAAGTCTAAAAAATTTGGGTTAGAAGATCTAGAAAGAGAGGATGACCTGGCCTGTTTTCTCCTCTCACTTCCTCTGTCTGGCCGACATCATTAATGTTTCTGGCATTTTTATTCTTGGCTCTTTACCTCAAACGAAACAAAACAAAACAATGAAGCTTATTTATTATATTTTAGATTTTGAGATTTATGGGTTCACAGTTAAATAATCTTATGGGGATTAGGAGCAGGGTGAACTCTCATTACAAATGTCAATATCTTTGGGTCCCAGATCCCCGAAGAGCCATCTAAAAGAGTCTGTATTTCATAAGCACGCATTAGTAATATGGCATGTTAATATTATTCATTATCTGTTGCCACAATAATGCTGAGTTATGGCCACAGAGACTCAGAGGCATACACCAATAAACGTGTATTTGGCTCAAGCGTCTGTAGGGTTCTGCTGATTGGGGGCGGGCTTGGCTGGGCTTGGCTGGTGTCGGCGGCATTCACCCGTGCCCCCGCGGCCAGCTGTGGGTTGTCTGGGCAGCTCTGCTGATCTTGGCTGGGTTTGCACACATATCTGGAGTTGTCTGGCTCTCAGCTGATCTGGGATGGCCTTTTCTGAGATGCTGGACTGACTCAGCTCTGCTACACCAGTCCCATCCTCCAGCGGGATAGCCCGGACCTATTCTCAAGGGCAGGTGCAGAGGAACAAGAGGAGGAAGTGGAAACACACAGATGCTTCTCAAAGTGTATGCCTGTGTCACATTTGCTAACATCCGGTTGGTCAAAGCAAGTCACATGCCCAAGCCACAGTCAGAGAGGAAGGACACCAAACAGGTATAGAGCAGAGGGTATAGGGAGGGGTAAAGAACTTGGCAGTAGGGGGAGGAGAGGAGGCCTTAAAGCCTTCCATCTACCACAAAACTGATCACTCACTGTGTATTTACTGTGAGCCAGCTCCTGAGTCACGTCCTTTGTACATAGGACCTTCAGTGCTCAGGAGTTTGATCATTCTGCCCCTGATTTAGAGCCTCAGAGAGGTGGAGTGACTCGCCCAGGGTCACACAGTGGGCAAAGAGCAGGGCCGAGACTGGAATTTCAAGCCTGCCGACTACAGGGGGTGACCGTCCATATCAGCGCGTGTCGTGGATAGAAGTATTTTTATTATTAATTTTGAGGATGTGTCGCACCGTAACTGTTCAGACTCCTAACTTAAGCAGAAGATCGATGTCGAGGGTCTGGGCCTTTGTTGGTTTGTTAGTGTGAACAGTTTGGATGTAAAATTTTCATATGAAATGATTACTCCCAAATAACAAGAACTTAATGAGAACTTACCATGGGACGAGCACTAGGAACCTCACATACATTACGCTTCGTTAAGGGCTTGCAATGACCTGGGAGCGTGGCATCATCTCTCCTTCACTTGACGGATGCTGGTAAGGGGCACATCTGGGCTGTAACACAGGCAGGACGACGCCAGAGCGCAGGCTGCTGAGCGTCTTGCTAAACGGCTCCCTTCCTTTGTTCAGTAGAGCGTGCTGTGTTTGGGGCCGCCTTGGGGACAGTCAGCCGGGTCCCCACGAACCCCTCTGCCTTCACAGCACTCCTCTTTATCTCAGGTGATCGATTCTCGGGCAGGGATGAGCCAAACCCGGGGTGGCGGTGGGTGGAGGGGAAGGTTCCCGAGCTGCAGCCAGGAAACTGTGCCGAGGGTGGGGGACCTCTGCGCAGAGTGAACAGGCGCTGGCCATGGGGACCCGGCTTCCTGGCAGTGCAGCCTCCAAGATGGATGGCCATGGCCTTTGGGGCTGGACAACCTCTTCTCAAGCCTTTGATGCCGAAAGCAGAACGAATGTGAGCCGGCCGCCCGGCCGCAGCTGCCTCTCATTAGGGCCTGCTTCCTCCGGCCCAGGACAAGGTGGACCCGCGTGGTAAGCCGGGGCAAACACCAGATGTGTCGGCCACAGCTGGCTGCAGAACCTTGCTCTTGACTTCTCGCCCCCCGCCCCTCACCCGACGTCCCCCGGTTCTCCCAGCCAGAATCTGAAATCGGAATGGGCCCCCCCCGCTCCCACCACTTTCCCCCACGCGTCCGACCCGTCAGCACATCCCGCCCGCTCTGCTTTCAAAATATGTCCCTGCCTAACCTCTCTCTCCACCCCCACCTCCACCTCTGCTGACGTGGCCCGAGCCAGGCCACGTTCTGTCCCTCCTGACGGTTGCGGTAGCCTCCCGTTACGGGTTGAAAATTCAAACGTGTTCAATTCCTATGTCCAAGTCCTAGCTCCCCCGTACCTGGGAATGTGGCCTTATTTGGGAAGAGGGTCATGGCAGAGGTAATTAGTTACGATGAGGTCACCCTGGAGGAGGAGGGCTCCTAATCCAATATGCCTGCTGTCCTTATAAAAAGGGGCAAATCTGGACACGGACAAGGACACAGGGAGAGCACCACATGAAGAAGAGGCAGAGATCAGGGTGGCCAAAGGTTGCCCGCAAACCACCGGAAGTTGGGGGGACAGGCATGGAACACACTCTCCCTCCCATTTTCCGAAGGAACCAGCCTTGGGGACACCTTGATCTCAGACTTCCAGCCTTGGGAAGAGTGAGACAATCATTTCTGCTGTCCGGGCCGCCCGGTCTGTGTTTCCTTGTTGCCACAAGCGAACAAATGCACCCCTGAACCGGATTCCCTGCTTTCTCTCCTGCGCTGCTCCCCTCCCCCACAGGCGTATTACACTCCACGGAAAATGGAAATTTTAGAATTCCGATCTGGGCCACGTAACCCCTGCTTAGAATTTTGCCACAGTCTACCGTGGCCTGCCAGGCCCCAGAAGATATGGACGCCACTCACACCGGGCCCCGTGTGCTACCTGAGCACGCCAAGTCCTTCCAGCTAAGGGTCTTTGCACATGCTGAGCCCTCACCCCTGTTCCAAGTCTTTGCGTGGTCACCTTGGCTGAAGAACCAGGGAGGCATGGACATCAGATGCCATCATCATGACGAGGAGGAGGACGGCGTTAGAAAGGGAAGGGGCGCGGGGCGCCTGGGTGGCTCAGTCGGTTGAGCGTCTGACTTTGGCTCAGGTCATGATCTCACAGTTCACGAGTTCAAGCCCCGCGTCGGGCTCTGTGCTGACAGCTCGGAGCCTGGAGCCTGCTTCGGTTTCTGTGTCTCCCTCTCTCTCTCGGCCCCTCCCCTGCTCGTGCTCTGTCCCTCTCTGTCTCTTAAAAAATAAAATAAAAGTTAAAAAAAAAAAAAGAAAGAAAGAAAGGGAAGGGGCAAGGAAGGGCCCTGATGGAAGGCTGAGGGGAGCCTCTGCCCAGCTCACAGCCTCCAAAAGGAGAGTTTTATTTGCCAGAGATTTTCAAGTTTTGATATGATATGAAGTTCCAGACTCTTACCTCCATTCTTCTCCAGGGACTTGTGTGACCTTAGATGAGTCTCTGGTCTAGTGATAGAGCCTCACTTTACCCATCTGCAAAATGGATCTGTGCATAACCTCATTTAATCCTCCCTCAAACAGTGTAAGGTAGGGGGTGCCTCCCTCAACAATAGATGCTTTTGCTATATTCATTTCTTTGAGAAAAACTGAGGCGGGTATTGTTGATAAAGTCACTTGCCCAGCACGAAGAGAGGCACAACTGGGATTTAAACCCGGATGTCCCTAGCTCCAGAGTCCGCATCCTTGGCCACCTTGCATAGTGCCTTCAAGAAGCTGGACCTGTGACTGTCCACGTCCGTAAAATGGGCCGGCGCCCGTGGAGGTGGGGTTACGAGGCATTGGGGTGCATCTCCAGTGTAATTCTACAGAGACGCTCTGAAAGGCGAAGTCCACGCAGGTAGAGCGTAACGTGAAAAAGCACCCCACAAGTACACGCACATGAGGTGACACGCACACGAACCCCCTGGGTGCTGTCTGCTCTGTGGCTTAAATAGGAGAGGAATCCCAAAGACACAGGTCACGCTCTGTGGGCTCTCCCCAAAGGCAACAGTCACTGCTCTTAGAAAGAGGGGGCAACAGCTGGGGTAACCCCTGAGATTCTTGTCAAGATGGGGATGTTCCCACTGGGACATGGGCCCCATGTCTTTGACCTTACGCCAGCTCTGAGTTAGGAAAAAAAAAAAAAAAAGAGTATAAGCAATGTCACAAAAGCTCTACGACTGGAGCAAAGTTTGAATCTACGTGAACAGACTGCTTTTGAACATCCCTAATACAGATCGCATATTATTAATGGGAAGTCCCCATATACAGCTTACCTGTCACCTGAGTAGCAGCCACTGACCAGCACCCAGCCTATGTAGGGGGCCAGGCCGTGGGCTGAGACCCTTACACACAGGCCCCCCCTTCGGCGCTCACACAGGCTTCTGAGGTAGGTGGCAAGGAAAAGGAAACTGACCTTCAGCGATGGTGGACAGGGGAGCCCACGCTCTCATCATGCTGGGATCGTGGCAGGTGAAGAAGCGACATCTTAATAAGTTTCTCTGTAACTTTCTTAACCCTTTGACACTCTCCACCTCTCACCCCAGGATATTGCGCCTTTAGCTTTAAGTAGCCCTTAGCTATTGTCCCTCCCCAGGAGGGTGTCGCAGGCAAATGAAAAAGAGCAAAGATTCCCAAAGTCAACTATGATTTGATGTCATTCAGGTGAAAAGCTGGGCAATTTGGAAAGAGGGTTTGTTTCGGGAACAGCAGAACTTGGGGACGTCACAGGACGCTTTGTCTCAGAACGGGGGCGCTGCCAGCCCTGGGGCAGAGTCCCCAGAAGGTGGGAATACCGTCCCCTTGACACTGGGAGCTGGGCAAGCAGAAGGAAGGGGTGCCTCGGTGCCCAGGGTAAGCCCACAGGCCTGGAGCACAGCCCTTTGTCCCAGCAAGTGTGACAATGGCCACAGGAGGGGGCCCATGTCAACATCACCCCCCCCCCCGCCTTCCCCCGCCCCCAGAAATCAGGGCCTGGAGCCGGGGCACAGAGCTAGGTGTGTGGGATCTCTCCGGGCCCAGAGTATGATGCGAGGGCCTCCGGTTCGGTGTCTAGGGACACCTCCCCCCTGCCTCCATGGGACTCATGTTGGCTAAGCCACAGAAAGGAGGGGGAGGTTGGGAGAGCCCCGAGCTAGGAGGAGCTGGCAGGGGGAGGCCAGAAGGAGGCGCAGCTGCCTCCAGGGTACCGGTGAGAGAGGAGCTGAAAGCTGAGACCTGTCACAGGATGGAAGTTGGGGGGGGGGCACAGATCCCCACCTCAGGCTCCTCCCGCCAGTAAAAGCCTGAGGGACTCATGGCTGTCAATGGGTGCGTGTGACTAAACTTTAGCGCATCTGTAGAATAAGGGCTCCTGATAAATTAAAGTTTATCACAGGAAAAGATGGTTTCATGTATTTGCACACTGGGGTGTATGGCCTGTAAAACTTACACCTGCCTGATTGGGCCATCTCACGCTGTGAGGTGGTCCCTGCTAGAATGTCCAGCTCTCTGCACACCGACCCACCCTACACACACACACACACACACACACACACACTCAGGAGGGTCTCTCTCTGACCCTGTGATGGCAGAAAACGGCCACCCCCACATATGTCCACGTCCCAATTCCCAGAACCTGTGCCGTGCTATGTTCCATGATGGGAGAATTGAGGCCTGTCTTAGTTCAGGCTGTAACAAAAGTACCCTAGACTGGGGAGCTTAGACAACGAGGACTTCCTTCTCACGGTTCTGGGGGCTGGGACGTGCGAGATCAGAGCCCCGGGCAGATCGGGTACGGAAGGGTCAGGTCTCTGTTGGATTGTTAGTGTGGACACTTTGAAATAAAATTTTAGCATAAAATGATTGCTCCCAAATAAAACTGATACCAGTAATAATAACAACGACTTACCAGAACTTCCCATGTGCCTGGCACTGTGCTGAGAGCTTCCCACTTCTGGCTTAGAGACAGTTACCTTCTGGCTGTATCTCACCTGGGGGTGAGGGACAGGGCTAGCTCTCTCCCCCTTCTTATAGGAACACTACTCTCCATCCTCTTGACCTAGTGGTGTCCCAAAGACCCCACCTCCAGATGCCATCACATTAGGCTTTCAACATATGAGTTCTGGGGGACACAGGCATTCAGTCGATAGCAAGGTTGCAGAAGGAATTCTCGTGTTTGTGAGTCCATAACCTTGAAGGGGAGATTACCCTGGATTACCCGGGTAGACCCACAGGAATCACCGGGAGCCTGGTAAGTGAAAGAGGGAGGGGGAGAGTCATGGTCAGAGTCACAGAGAGGTCGGCAGCCTTTGAAGATGGAGGGGGGCCCTGGGGCCAAGGAGTGTGGGGCCTCCAGGGGCTGGAGAGGGCAAGGGAATGCAGCCCTGTCCAACACCTTGACCTCCGGAATCGCAAAATAATAAATCTGTGTTGTTTCACTAACTAAGTTTGCAACAGCAGCAAAAGCCAACTAACACACGCGTTTCCTCGGGACAGCTCTTTCCCTCTGCTCCCCTCCTCCCTGCTGCCGTTCCCTCACCCCATCCGACCACCTCCCTTGATTTCCTGGCCCCCAAGACAGCTGCCCTCCATTCCTGGATGTCTAACCCAGCCCGGAGCGGGACATGTTCCTGGCCCCAGACAGCTCCCAGATTCCAGCTCCCACGGGGCAAGATGAGAGTAAGACATCTGGTGCGGGGGTCTGGGCCTTCCTGGACCGGCTCAGTCTCTTCTGAGGCAGGACCAGTCGCCCCCAGCCGGGACAAGGGTGCCTGGAGTGGCTCGTGTGGGCCGGGAGCAGGAAAGGGGGCCGGAGATGCCGCTGGAGGTGAGTGGAGGCGGGGGGACAGGAGGGGAGAAGGAGGGCTCTCGAAGGTTCCAGAGTGTACGACACCTCGTAAAACAGCGCAAACTGGAGCGTGGAAAGGTACTGGCCTCGGACTTTCATCTCCTGTCAATAAAGCCTTATCAGCACTGAGCCGGGTTTTCGGCTCTTAATTCCAGATGTGGCCCAAGGCCCATCCGCCGAAGGGCGCCTTTCCCCTCCTCTTCCCAGGAAGACCGGGCAGGGCAGTGCTGGGCCGGATGGAGAGGGACAAAGGCCTTTCGGGACTGTGCTCTGGGGTCACAGGAGCCAGGCTGGCGGAAGGTCACGGATGCCCCTGGAGGCGGCGAGGCAGCCAGGGAGCCGGTGGTGTCTCCCCCAAGGTGTGTCTGTCCCTGCTGCAATGTGGGGGCACAGTCTCAACCGGGTTCTTGGAGGATCAGGTCCTTCGCCTGAATGTGGCCTTGGGCAAGTCAATTTCCTCCTCTGGCCTCAACGGTCTTGGTATAATTAGGAACGAGCCCTAGTTCCTTGTGTTAGTCAGTAATCGTATACTAAGCCTGTAGTGCATGCTGGTTTCTCTCTAGTCTCGGGAGACGCGGGAGAACCACGAGGTCTCTCTGATCTTATAAAGCACCTATTCTAGCACAACTGAGTCTCAAATAAACGTACAAAGAAGCAAATTACCCAGACCAAGAGACATGCAGGGAAGAAAGGAAATGAGATGGTGTGACAGAGGAAACTTTGCCAGAAAGACCCTCACTAGGAAGGCGGTCAGGGGCACCCTCTCTGAAGAGGGGACGTTTGATTCTCCACTGAAAGTTTTATGTGAGGGGCGCCTGGGTGGCTCAGTCAGTTGAGTGTCCGACTTTGGCTCAGGTCGTGATCTCACAGTTCGTCGGTTCGAGCCCTGCGTCGGGCTCTGTGCCCACGGCTCGGGGCCTGGAGCCTGCTTCCAGAGTCTGTGTCTCCCTCGCTCTCTGCCGCTCCCCTGCTCGTACTCTCTGTCTCTCAAAAATAAATAAATGTTAAAAAGTCATAATAATAAAACTTTTTTTTTTTAAAAAAAGGGAAGTTTTGGGGCGCCTGGGTGGCTCAGTCGGTTAAACGTCCGACTTCGGCTCAGGTCATGATCTCACGGTCTGTGGGTTCAAGCCCCGCATCGGGCTCTGTGCTGACAGCTCAGAGCCTGGAGCCTGCTTCCAATTCTGTGTCTCCCTCTCTCTCTGCCCCTCCCCTGCTCATGCTCTGTCTCTGTCGCAAAAATAAATAAAAACATTTAAAAAAAAATTTTTAAAGGGAAGTTTTATTTGATCAGAGTGGGCACGAGGGGCTGCAGAGGAGGAGACCCCAGCTTCGGACTCACCCACGCACCACGCTTTTGCAACACCGAGCGCATGGCTTCTACTCTCCGGGCCTGCCTCAGTTTCTCCGTCCGTGGAGAGAGGGGGTGGCTGCCCTTGAAGGTCCTGAGAGGCTTTGCAATTAGCTCTCCGTTGATAAAAGTGGGAGCTCTTGAGTATCTGTGAAAAATGTGGGAGACTTATTTAAACGTGACTCTGTGAGTCAGGAGAGGCTCCGCTATGCTGGTGGCTGATAAACCCTGACATCTCGGCGGCTTAGCACATTAACAATGTATTTCTCACTCACATGGTGTCTGCTGTGTGTTAGCTGCATCACGTGGAACATGTGGCCGCCAAGGTCCAGAGCAGGGAAGAGAAAGACCCGGAGGGCACGCTGGCTCTCAGTGCCTTTGCCTGGAAGGCACAGCACAGCACGTCTTCCATTCGCGGTCCCCTGGCCGAAGGAGTCCCGTGGCCCCATCCCAGCGGCAAGGGAGTCTGGGCGAGGGGAGGAGCCCCTGGAATATTTGGCGGGTTCCAACTGTCTCCGACACACTCCTTGATGGGATGTCGGGGCACCACGCGAGCAGCGAGCCGCGAGCACCTTCCCGGCGCCCGCCCCCAAACACTGCCCGTGGCTTAATCTGCGTCTCAGTTGACATTCAGAGACCCCACCTCTCCTCTGTGCCCACCCCTCCCCCTCCGCGGAGCATCCAGCTCCTCAGAAACATCTGGGAGCCCTGTTTCCCAGTGGGAGACACAGAGCTGGCCACAGATGGTGTCTCGCCGATCCTGGGGCATCCTTGGTATGACTAAGGGGACATCTGTTCTCCCTTTGTCTGGAGCATGGTCAAAGTGAATGAAAAAGGAGAGTGGTCGTTCAACCGAAGAGAACCCATTTGACATATTTAACTTGCTCCTTCTGCCGTCCGCTCTCCTGCCGCGGCATCCACGCGCCCTTCCATTCAGTTATTCAATTTTTTTAATGTTTATTTATTTCCTTTTTGACAGAGAGAGAGAGAGAGCACAAGCAGGGGAGGGGCAGAGAGAGAGAGGGAGACACAGAATCGGAAGTAAGCTCCAGGCTCCGAGCCGTCCGCACAGAGCCCGACGCGGGGCTCGAGCTCACGACCCGTGAGATCGTGACCTGAGCGGAACTCGGACGCTCAATCCACTGAGCCACTCAGGAGTCACTTCATACCAGCCACCGGACGGTCGGTCTAAGGGACGTGCCCTCAGGAGCAAGTCAAACTGGCTCGCGAGCCGAGTCATCCGAAAGTAACCACGACGATGACCACGGTGACAGCTGCCATTTCCCGAGTGCTGGTGTGCCAGGCCCCGGGGTACTGTGCTGAGTGCCTTACAGAGAGGGTTGCCTTCGAGCCTCAAAGCAGTCCCAGCAGCGCAAGAACTATGATCCCCACTTTCTCAGTAACTTGGGGTCCAAAGGCCGCCATGGCATGTTGTGACGGTGAAATTTGCCGCGCAAGATCTTCTCAGGGACCGTGGCAGTGTCTCCGTGGACCGGGTTGCACAGCATCATTGAGGGCATGGCTTCTCGTGGCATGTCCTCCGAGACTGGTTCCCCAGCCCTCCTCCGTGTAAAGTAGCCACATCTGGCTTCTGTCGCTTGCCCCCAGGAGCTCTGTCTGGTTGGCATCAGCCCGTGGGGAAAGCCCCCAGCGAATACGGGGAGAAATCCACTGGTCCCTCAGCGGTGCCATCTTTTCCTTCCCCTCTGCCGCTGCCGGGGGCCCAAGGCCACGTCAACCGTCTCTGGGTTATTAAGACCGCCGCCTACGGGGGGCCTCCTTGGTTGCTCCTCTAGCCATCCTGCACGTTGCCAGCAGAGGGCGCTTTCTAACCTGGAACCCCCATCCTCCCACCCTGGCTTCCAAGGGCGGCGACCCATAGGACAAAGTCGCCCTCCACCGCCAGGCCTCCTGGGCCCTTCACGTCTGCCACTGCCTGCCTGTGGCCTCAGCTCCAGGCCCACCCTTCTCTTGACACCTCTGGACTGTTTTCCAGATGTGCCACTGGCCCTCAGATCTCTGAGCCCTGCCCTACCCTATTTACCTACTATTTACCCAGTAAATCGTTGTTGAATGTTGAGCCCCGTGTCAGTCCTGTCGGCCCCCACAGCGTCTGCACAGTACCTGCCTCGTACGAACATCCTGCTAAACAGTCGCTGGATTGATTGAACTAAAATGAGATGGGGCCCCGGGTGGTCATCCCATCGCGAGGTTTCAGACAGGCGGTGCACGGGCTGGGTTCAGCCAGCATCGTTTAAAGCTCAATTTTAAGGGGCACCCGGGTGGCTCAGTCGGTTAAGTGACTTTGGCTCAGTTCATGATCTCATGGGTTGTGGGTTCGAGCCCCACGTCAAGCTCTGTGCTGACAGCTCGGAGCCTGGAGCCTGCTTCGGATTCTGTGTCTCCCTCTCTCTCTGCCCCCACCCCGTGCTCTCTCTCTCTCTCTCTCAAAAACAAACATTAAAAAGTTTTTTTGGTTCAATTTTAAGGTGCGCCTGGGTGATTCAGTCGGTTAAGCATCCGACTCGGGATTTTGGCTCAGGTCACGGTCTCACAGTTTGTGAGTTTGAGCCCCAGAGCCTGCTTGGGATTCTGTCTTCCCCCTCTCTGCCCCTCCCCCTTGCTCCTGCTCTCTCTCTCTCAAAATAAATAAATAGGCTTTAAAAAATAATTAAAAATTTTCAGTTTTAAGCAGTGTCAGTATTTTAAAAGGGGAAGACTCCACGGAGGAACGAATCCCACTCCCTGACTTCCCTTCAATGAGGAGAAGAACCGCCCCCACCCTCTTCCCCTTCCCAGGACCGACTCCGACAATGGTCCCATTGGTCGAAGCTGAGCGGTGGCTGTTTCTCACAAACAGGGCAAGTGTTCTCCGTTTTTCTACAGCTCCCACCCAGCTCACTTCTGTCATTTAGGCAGAAGGCGTCCTGGACTTCTGCAGGCACTGACATTTTCGGTCCTTGCCCTGTTCGAAGCCTTGTTTTACACGTGGACATTGGTGCCTGCTGGGGCTAAGACCACGGTCCCCGCCTCTCGTTCTCCATGCACCGCTACCCCCGCAGCGGCATTGGCCCTGCACACACCCACACGTGCTTGGAATCTCCGTTCTGGATTTGCCTTAAGCTCCTTTTGCTACAAGTTCGGGATGTTTTAGAGCCCTCCTAAGTCTACACCAGCTCCTCCCATGACCACCCCCAGCGAGATCCTCGGTGCCCCCGAGCCGGGCGTCCAGAGCCACATCCATCACTGACCCCGGGCTGTCAGCACGGCCACGTGCCCCTCTCAAAGGCCTGAATCCAGAATGGATTTATCCCGAGGGGTGGGGGGGCGCCCCGTATGCTTTTATGTCTTCAATTCATTAGATTTTTCTGTCAGCAGCATAAATCAGGGCTGGACCCTCTTCTCACACACTCAGGAATGGAGAAGACACGCAGGGAGCAGATAGGAAATGCCCGGAGGGCTGGACGTGGCAGATGGTGATTTTACAACCCTGATATTTATCCTTTTGTGCGTGCGTGTGCGTGTGTGTGTGTGTGTGTGTGTGTGTTTAAACCAAAAAGAGATCTTAGAGAGATCCTCGGGGGGACAAAGATGGGAGGATGGGTGAGGAGACTGACATTGGAATTGTTGCTTTCCCACAATCCTACCAGAGTGCCTCCAATTTCTTCCAATTCCATGGTCAGAAAATCTCCCCTTTTATTCTGCCCAAGCCCGCCTAAGAGGGGGTGGTCTCCAGAATACAAACAAATAAACAAAAGCCCAAATCATGCTAAGTTCTTGAGTAGCTGTTTCCCGCCATTGGTACAAAATCCAAACTCCCTGCCAGGGTCACCCAGGACCTCCGCAGTCTGGGCCTCCCCCTCGTCCCATCTCATCGTCATGTATAACCCTGCCCTTTGCTTGATGAGTTGAGAAAATCCATTCATTCATTCATTCATTCATTCAACAAGTGTTTCATGAGTACCTGCTAGGTGTCAGATACTTTTATAAGCTCTTGGAGTACAGTAGGGAGCAGAGAAAACCTCCTGCCCTTACAGAGCTTACATTTTTAGTGGAAGAGAGATGATATTACAAATAAGCACATATAATATGTTGGATGGTGGTAAGTGCTATTAAAAAGACAGCGGAATAAGGGATAAAGCATGAAAGGGGAGCTATTTCAGACGGGGCGATCCAAGGAGATCTCTTTGAGGCAGTGCCATTTGGGCAGAGATCAGAGGGAAGTGAGGATGTGAGCCCCCAGGACAGAAGGAAGGATGACGTGGCAGCAAGTGCAAAGGCCCTGCGGTAGGAACATGCAAGTTGTTCTAGTAAGTACAAGAAGGCCCTTGTGGCAGGAGTGAAGTCAGGAGAGGTGGCCAGAAGCTAATTCATGCAGGGGCCGTCAGCCACAGTAGGGACTTTGGGTGTATTCTGAGTGTCCTAGGACCTCTGGAGGTTTCATCTGGGGAGTGACTCTCATGTTTACATTTTAAAAGGACTACTCTGTGTGCTATCTTCTGATGGAATAAACAACGGGAGGGCTGAGGGGATGCAGGGAACAGCCCAGGTGGGGCCTGAACTAGGGAGGGGAGGAAGAGGAGGAGTGGGGGGGGGGAGGCAGTCTTGGCATCAGAAGAATGGAGAATGGAGCCTTACGCCTTGGGTGTTTGCCTGGGGCACGCCCTGGGCCAGTCTGCCTACACAACATCTTTGTGTTATTCGTGCCTGCACTCAGCCACCCTGCTGTCCTGGAACCAAGGCCTGGACTCTCAGACCATTCACACTCGGACTCAACGTCCCATATTCTCTCGCCTCTGAAAAGGTATTAGACTCGCCCCAGCGTGAAGTTGGACTAGATGGGAGAAATGCCCTTCAAAGGATGGAGAAGGGAAAGGTAGGAATTTTGTTCCTCATATCCCCCAGGCTCCTTCCCGTGGCGGGGCCACTGCTTCTAGAATGAGCACCCTCACCCACAGCTTCCTCCTTCCATCTTGTAGAGCAGGGGTGTGTCCCCTTCCCAGATTCATACCGTGAAGCCCTAACTGCCAACATGATTGTGTTCAGAGTCAGGGCTTTTAGGAGGTAATTGGTGTTAAATGAGGTCATGAGGATGGGGTCCTAATCCAATAAGATGGGTGGCCTTGTAAGAAGAGGAAGAGAGAGAAACTCTCTCCTCCCTGCTCCCCTGCCCACCACGTGCACACCAGGCCACGTGAGGACGTGGGGAGGAGGCCCTGCAAGCCAGGAAGAGCTCTCACCAGGAACCGCATGGTCCGGCACCTGGATCTTGGGCTCCCCAGCCTCCAGAACCGGAAGAAATGTGTGCTGTTGAAGCCCCCGGTCTACGGCGTTTTGTTACGGCAGCCAGCGCAGACTGAGACAAGGGCTCTCCCTCATTCTTGATCACCCACCTCCCCCCACTGAGCATACCTCCACCCCCGTATGTATAGCTATTTATAAACGTCGTACATAGACCACATCTTGTACCATCAGACTATATATCAAGCAGACGGAAAATGCCGGTTTCTCGTGTTGAAGACGGAGGAATAAAAGCAAAAAGTTTTGCTCTCTCCTTTATGTGCCCCCTCGGGTCCTCTCGTCCACTTCCCTCTGGAGATGTTAGTTTAGAGCCCAACGCTTGTTCTTTAGGAAAGCCTTTTCTGATCTACAACTCATTCATTCATCCATTCGTTCATTTGCTCGCTCACTGAACAAATGTTCATGGAGGACCTACTAGGAGCGAAGTAAGTACGTGGGCGCTTCAAACGCAGAGGGTTCTGCTCTTGAAGGCGATGTGTTGGTAGGCCTTCCTCCAAGGCAGTCTTCTCTGCAATTGGCTCTAATTAATTAAGTGTTGAATTACCTGTTTCCAAGACAGCTACCTTTCCTACCGGAGGACAGAGGCCACGACCGTCCTCAGTCATGCGCTGGTGCCTTTTCCGTGCTTGGCGTATGGAGAACAGTCAATAAACAGCGGACAGATGAACGAAGGAACAAAAAGCGAATGACTGAGGTCACTCACTCTCCCTTTTTTCTCCCTTTCCTCCGGTCAGTCTTGCCATGGAAACATGCTGGAGTAGCTCAGGGGCAGGCGGGCTGGCCAGCAGAGTAGGGATGGGGTGGGGAGAGAGATTTGCGAGCAGGGGCCAGGTTAGCAGTGGTTTTATTACATCCCATTAAGCATATGGTCATGATTATAATAAGCACATGAGTTATGGCGAGTGACATATGTTTCTTAAAAAGAAAAAAAAAAAAAAAGGAGCCAGGAGGAAGAGAAAAAGAAACACAGCAAGCCTCAGAAGCAGCCCGGCTGGCTGGGCAGGGGAGTGGCCGGGAGGGGGTCTGTTCTGCACTGAGGTTTTTAACCCCTTCCCATCCTGGGCGTGGTGTGCAGGGAAAGAAGGACTCCTGGGGGGGCCAGTCCCGCTCTAGGGGCTCCAAAGGGGGTCTTACCCACTTATCTGAGAGCTACCAGAGGACGGGGATCTGGTCAGTTTCGTGGCCCGAGTATCTGGGACAGGGCCAGGTCCAGGGCAGACGTTGGGTATGCGTATGTGTGGAGGGAGGGAAGGAAGGACAGACAAAGGAGAGGAGGAAGGAAAGGATGAAGGAAGGAAGGAGGGAGGGGAGGAGGGGGATGGAGTTTCTCGGCTTTCATTCATTCATTCAGCAGCCGGGCTCCGTATTGCACACGGCGAGGTTTAGCACAGGAGCCCTCCGAAGGGGTCAGGACACCTGGGTTCTCCCTGGGATTCACCATGCACGTCCCGTATGGCCTTGGGCGAGTCCCTTTCCTTCTCTTTGTCTCATTTGTATAAGGAGGTGGTCACTCAAGTCTCTCCTGGCTCCGACCTCATGAGTGGGAGGGGCAGAATCGCCTGCCACCTGCCCCAGCCTCAGGAGGGAGCACCCCCAGCCCTTAGCTGGGCAGAGACCCGATCACCTGATCACCTGCCTTCTCACCCATTTTATAGGATCAGAGGCCTGGGTGTCCGTGCTGCCTGACAACGAACTTGTCAGTTTTCTCCCCACCCCCCACTCCCCTCTCCTACCTTCCCTGTGCCTCGAGGTCAGAGGGGATTATAACCAGAGAATCAAAGACCCAAGCATCTTTAGTCTTCTAAAGACTGTGACCGAGGAGAACGCCACATCTGGGCCGCAGCAGAGGACAAAGCCTCCTGTTCTGGAAAGCTCCACCTCACCCTGTTATCCAGGCTCTGGGAGCGGACGTCGTCGGAGGCTGTTGACAGGGTGGGCAGGGGACTGGGGACCTTGACTAGGAAGTGCCAGGCCCCATCTCTGGAAATGTGCCCAAGAGCCACAGATCACCTACACAGCCGCTCCGTAACTCCAACGATTTCGCACCCTTGTACCAGATGAGGAGATGCGGTTTGCTCAAACGGTCGCAGCAGCAGGCGTGGGATCCAGGCTGGGATCCAGGCCCGCCTGACTCGGAGGCAGCACTGACCTCCTCCTCCCCGAGGCCTCTACCTCTGCAGAGTAGAGAGTGGCTGCTCCTCGGCCAGCGTGACCATGAGCACATCAGGCTACCTCCACGATGCGCTGTCCTCACCTGCAGAATGGGCCCACCCTCAGAGGACAACCGGAGGGGTAATCAGGACAGCGTCAGGCACAGAGCTGGGGCGGTGGCATGGGGCTTGGGGCTGGACCAAATTAGAGCTTCCTGGCTTTTTCCCCAAGGAAGGCTGCTCTTACTATCCTGTGTTTTGAAAGATCTTATCTCTTGAACAAACTCGGTTTTAAAGTAATGATTAATTTATTTCCCCCTTCTTATCCCTCAAACGTGCCTGCGGTCGCCCCCTGAGATGACCGCCAAGTCCATACTGGGCCGTCAGAATTCCAGCCACCCCCAAGACGGGACTTTGTCTGTCCAGCCAGGCATCCCCAAGCGGGGCCTGCAAGGGCCTCGGAACTGTCGGGACCCAGTGCTACCTCCGGGGACCCCAGGCTGAAAGCCCCTGAGAGGTGACGGTGATGCTAAATGAGTCTCGGGTCACCATGGAGCTCAGCTTCTGTGCCCCACGTGGTTCCAGGAGGTTACCCCAAGGGTTCTATACCTATCTTCATACTACACGGGAGGAACCAAGGTTCAAGAGATATCGGTAGCCCTCCAAGGCCATGAGCTGGGATGTGGAGAGGCGGGGCTCGAGCCTGATTCCAGAACCACCCCTCTGACCGCCTTCCCATGCCTGAAGCTAGGATTCCGTGATTGGGGTGAGGGTGGGGGTCCCGTGGCACCCTGAGCCTTGCCTGGAGGACCACCCTGTCTAACGAGGGTCACCAGACACTCGTTGATTTGCCCCAACCCGCAGGGCAGCGATACGAAGGCCCCACAAGTCCTTGCATGATTTGGCCAAAGGCTGGCCCCTGGTACCTGCAGCAAAGCCAGGGGAGCCCTGAGCCTAGCGCCTTCCTGCTCTGTGCCTCACTTTCCCCCATGGTGCAGCACAGACACTCATGCTTCAAAGGGCCCTCGTGAGGCTGTCGAGAGAGAGACGCCAAAATGCGGGGCCAGAGGGGCCTGCGGGGGGGGGGGGGTGGGGGGGAGACCAGAAGCAGGCCCTCTCTGTGCTTCGCCAGGTGGGGGCAGGAAAGGAAGCCGGGGGAGGAGCGCCTTCTGGGGGCCTGTCCTGAGAACCGGGGCCGCCCCGCAGAGTGATGGCCGCAAGGGGACGGACCCGAAGATAAATAAGAACAGTCCGCGTGAGCCGGGGCTCATCTTAACACTAAGCAGAGGGCCTGAGGCTGGACTTGAAAGCCGCCGGGGGAGATGGATGGGCTGCGGCCGGGGCGGGGGCGGATGAGTGATGGGGTGTCGGCGCGCTCAGTCCCCGCCAGCCCGAGATGCCGGCCTCTGTCCGGCCGCCGGGACTTGGGGGTGGGGGGGGGGGAGGACGGGGAGGGGGGCGCCCTCCCGCCGCCCCGCCCGCCGCCGGCCGGGATTTATGGCTTCGTTAAGGCCGGGAGAGGGGCCGAGGCCAGGCCTGCGGTGGGAGGGTTTGATGTCAGCCTGACTGCCTCTGCTGGATTTCCGTCCCGCGCAACAGAGGGGAAAGCAGGACGGGCCCCGTGGGGGCCACGGTGACTCGGGTCACGGGTCACGTAGGGAGGGGCGTGAGGCCGGGCCCCCTTCCTTCTGTCCGCGGGCCCCTGAGGCCTTCAGCCTCCAGGTGACTCCCTGCATGGCCCCGGTCCCCAGCCAGTCTGCCTCTGTGCTTCCCCAGTACCCCTTGCGGTTCCAGCCTCCAGGCGTCCACTCGGGCCTCTGCCCGGAGGGCGGGTGCTCTGGACGAGTCCCGTCCAGCCTTGGCAGCCTTCCTGGGACGCCCCTGCTGCCTGCAGGCGGCGTGGGGCTTCCTCAGGGTTCTGCCCCTCTTGGTCCTCGCCGACCTCTTCAGCCGGGCATGGGGTATTTACCCCTGAATGGCCATGAGCTTGAGGGCAGGGAGTCCATCTGTCTTCGTCTTGACGCCTCCAGCATTTACTCAGGGACATGAACGAAACCACCATGCACTGTCTCACTACGTGCCAGTGGCTGCGCTGAGGGGAGTGCTATTTTGCCGTTTACTGCGCTCATCTGCTTCATAGGCATGGAAACCGAGGCTCAGAGAATCTTTAGCCGTGATTCCAACTGAGTCTGTCCGAGTCCAAAAACACAAGTGCTTGAGACGACTCAGCTAAGCACCAGCCCTGGGCGGGCGGCGGGGGGGTGGGTGGGAATATCAGCCAACACGGACGGAAGTTTCTCTTCTCTGAGTGCATCACCCCACGCCCACTGTTTGCATTTGCGAGACAATCTGACTTCCCGTGTAGTCTCCTCCCGTTGGTCCTCAGAGCAGTCCTGTGAGGTCAGCATTATTATGATCACCCATTTCACAGACTGAAAAATCCGACTCACGGAAGGGGCACGTGTTGCCAGGGTCACAGCCAGCAGGTGGCTGAGCCAGGGCTGTTGGACGTTTCTCTTTCTCCCCAAGCTCAGGAAGGCCAACCTGGGGCGGGGGGGGGGGGGGGGGGGACGGGGGAGAGGTAGTGCAGGGACTCTGCGGGTGGGCTCTTGGTCCTTCCACTGGGGGAACAGAGAGGAACCTTCCAAAGCCCGGGCCCTTACTAACACACCCCCACTCTGGAAGGGATGGTTCCCTTTAGTGGGATAAAACCCCTGGCTGGCAGCCAGCCCTGTTCTCTCCTGAGCCCGGGAGGATCCCAAGTGGCCCCGACTTCCTGCCCGCCGTCAGCCCCTCCGTGCTGGGGTGGAGGTGCTGCTGTACCCCCCTTCCGGTCCAGGCCCGCAGCTCCAGAGTCAGCACAGCGGTGAGGAAGCAGCCTTCCCCCACCACCGCAGCCTCCCCGGTGGGGGTGTGGATGATGCCCCAGCGAGGCCGCCTGGGAGGGGTGAAGCCATGCAGGCTGGTTGCGTCTCCAGTCTTCTTCCCTCCTCGCCCTCCACGGCCCCACGGCCTCGCCTCTCGCTGGCTCTCGTGTATAACTCCTCTCAGCACCTGTCCCAAAGGATTCGTCAAGATCCCGTCCGCTCACTGTTTAGGAGGGAGAGGAGGCTCTGAGGAGGAAATTGACTGGTCTGCGACCTCTTTGGGACAGGAGCGTGGTTAGAATTGGGTCTGCCTCCATTCGCCCGTTCACCCATTCCCCTGCTGTGTGCAAGGCACTGTTTGCTGAGCACCTACTAGGTGTGAGGCACTGTTCTAAGCATCGGGATACCGTCATGAGCAAGACGATTTTCACAGAGCAACAGTCCGGCAGGAAAGACAGACATTAGACAGACCATGACAGAATAATTGACTCCTGCTGTGATAAATCACTTCCCTCACAGCTCTGCTCAAATGTCACCTCCTCAGAGAGACTCTCCCTGACCCCCATGGCTTAAAATCCCACCCTGTCCATCACCATCCCGTTTCTTGATTACTTAATAGCAGTGTGTGTATGTGGTGATACGTATTTCTTCCTTTCCTACCTTTCCCACCATGCGAGTGGAGATAAGGCCGTTTTGTTCTGTTTTCTTCACCACCTGGCAGGTAGAGGATGAGGGAACAATGAATGGATGAATGAATGGAGGCAGAGGAGTGGCAGCCTGTGCAGAGCCCAGGATGCCCAAGAGAACTGATAAGGCCTCTTTTGAGGTTCCCCTGTGGGGGAGTCGCCACAAGCTGCCAGAAGGGCCCTTGAGGGCAGGTAGCGTTTTCCAGCCAGCCTGGGTGCCACAAGGCGCTGTAGATCTTTGGACCAAATCCTAGCTCTGCCGCCTGCTGTAGGAGTGATCTTGAGCCAGTGTTTATCCTCTCTTATTCACAGTTTCTTCATCTGCAAAGTGGGGACGAACCCAGCCTCCACCTTGTGGGGTTATGGTGAGGACACCTGGCGTGACAGCTGCGGACCGTTTAGACGAGAGCTGACCCGTGGTGAGCGTTTAGCACACGCTGGCGGTTGTAGCCCAGGGCTGCCTCTCCTGTCCCGCGGAAAATTAGACCAAGGTGTTCAGGATTTGGAAGAAGTGGGTCCTGGTTGGCTTCAGTGTAGGACTGATGGGGTGAAAAGTCTAAAGTACTGAGTGCTAGGCCCTTCCCAGTCTCTCTCTGGAGCACATCATCTGCCCCTCAGCCTCAGTGTCCCCATCTGCTTGAGGAGGCGTGGAGGTGTCAGCCCGCTTCTCTCCAAGCCTGAGGCTCCTCCCCCCAGCCCATTCCCAGCCAAGCTCTCTGTTCCCTGAGGCCTTAACTTCCCGTCAGAGACCTCAGGGCCATGCACAGCCAGGCCTTCACCT
This sequence comes from Panthera tigris, assembly GCF_018350195.1. Lineage (NCBI taxonomy): Eukaryota > Metazoa > Chordata > Mammalia > Carnivora > Felidae > Panthera > Panthera tigris. Next base: position 96,047,276 of record NC_056669.1, read on the forward strand.
CCTGCATGAATATTTTGCACCTTCCCCCAGCCCAGATGTCCTGGAGTCTTGCCTCCTTGGCTCTCTCTGGGCCTGCTCTCTGTCCCTGCTGGCTCTTAGCCAGAAAGCCCCTGACTCCTCCCCTTCCCCCTCCTCCCAGTGCCTGTTGCAGGGGCTGCTCTGCCCCAGGGCCCCCAGGACGCCCTGCACCCCACATTTCCTAACTCCCACCCACCTCCTGCAGAGGACGTCATTTCTATACTTGCAGTCATTAATTTTAGGGACTTGACTCACAGTGTGGGCTGGGGGTTCCTTAATCTCAGAAAGGGCCCTATTTGCCCTCTACTTCTTCCCCTGGGGAGACATGGCCCAGGAAAGTGCGCGCGCACACACACACACACACACACACACACAGAGCCTCAGGAGGGCTACAAAAGCTTTCCCCTGAGATAGAGAGCTTATTTCTGAAGCTCGGGACAGTGGGAAGGGGTGGCAGAGGGGCAGGCTCTGGCCTTGGGCCCAGAACGGTGGTTTCTGATGCTGCCTCTGCCTGGGGCTTGCAGGGGAGCTGGGGAAGGGGGAGGAGGGGCAGAGAGGAAGCACTGAGTCTGCAGTTGAGCAGTGATGTGGAACATTTCACAGGGCGGACGCCGGGGCCAGGTGACCTGACTTCTCCTAGCTTGGAGACCCCAGGGGATGTCACTGTCCTTCCCTGGGCCTATTCTGGTCTCTGCAGAATGTCAGTTCCAGACGTCAGGCAGCGTGTGGCCAGGCAAAGAGCAGGCAGACTCAGATCCCAGTCCTGGCCCAGGTCCCTGAGGGCTATGCTGTTGGCAGTGAAAGGCTGTCCCTTACCTTGCAGAACTGCGGCAAGGACAGGAACTCGTATGTGGGAAGCATCTAGTGGGTGCCTAGAAAACACACCCTTTCCTCGGGGTTGCCTTCCTGACCCCAGGGTGAGCTCAAGCCCCTCTATTGAGAATTTCTTCACACACTCTGTCCTTCATGGCAGTGACTGCTGTCTGTAATTATAGATGTATTTGTGGGATGATCGGTTGAACGCCCTCCTTCCTCGCTAGATTATAAGCTCCTTGAAGGCAGAGACCTGAGCGTAGCATATAGTAGGAGGTGCTATTAGATGCAGTCAGGAAACCAGAACAGGTATTTCAACAGAGGGAATCTAACACAGGGAACTCGTTCTGAAGATGTGGAGGAGCTGTAAGGCCTGAGCCCGGGGGTCAGGTACCCCAGAGACAAGCAGTGGCAGGAAGCTGCCACATCCTGGGGCCCCAGAGGACCAGGGGAGAAGTGATGACAACAGAGCCCGGGAGCCAGGATCGGCGGGGGACACTAGAAACACAGTTGTGCGGGGGCCTGCCCACGGGAGCCGGGACTTGGAGGAAGGGCCTGTCCCCAGGACCTGGGACCATGGAAGTGACCCAATTAACTGCCCAAGATGCAGTGAAAGTAGGGGGTTGGGGGTGGAAGTACCCTGGCTCCGGCCCCCGGGTCCCCAACCTGTTCTGCCCACTGGCCAAGGCTAACAGGAAGCCAATGGCAAGGGAGCCTGGGAGATGCAGTTGGGCAGGGTCAGCCCTGAGACAGAGTAGGATGAGGAACAGGGGACAGGTCTGGGCAGAAACAGACAAACGGCAGGCTCAAGCCTCACTTCTTGATCTACTCACAAATGCATTATGCAGTGTTTAGTAGGCACTGGGCACTGCTCTAAGCTTTCTCCAGACATGAGCTCACTTAACGAGCACTTGTGTTAAAGAGGAACAGTGGGCGCTCGGTAAACGCTGACTATCCTTGTTGGTACTGCTGCTGTTGTCAGGCTGGCTCTGAAGGGCTCAGTCGTACTGTGATTCTGGGATTTTCCTGACCCCAAGACCTCCACCCCTGCCCTGGCCTTCGCCGCCACCCAAGCCCCAGGCTCCCCCCACGGAGAGCAGGGGAGGGAGGGCAGAGGACGCAGGCCCTGGGGCCCCAGCCCCCACGGAGCCCCTCCATCTCTGCCCTGGGCTCCACGGGGAGTCAGCGCTCCCTTTCTGCGCCTGTCAGTCAAACCCAGCCTCTTGGAAGTTCAAGCGTGGCCAAAAGGAAGCAGATTTCAAAACACACCTCTGCTTCCCCCCCGCTTCCCCCTGCCCCTCATGGCTGCTGATCCCGGCTCCCCGGGGGCTCCGTTGCCCCTGGCCTGTCCCAGGCAGAGCCCAAACCATACGGATCTGGGGCAGAGGCCCAGGGTGGGCTGTGGGAAGGGAGTGAGGGGGGACCGGCCTTGGTCCCACGCCTGGCTGCGGGCCGTTCGTGGTGGGTGGGGAAGAAACCTGGGGCAGATCAAGGCTATAGCGGCCCCTTCTTTAGTGACGAGGGACACCAGGGGTGGCAGGAGAGAGGGGCCTGACCCCTGAACATCTACAAGGATGAGGGCCGTGGTGTTTTCATTGCTCTGTCCCTGCACCAGCATAAGACTTGGCTTCTAGAAGATTCTCCATACATTTCTGTTGCATAAATGAATGAATGAGTATATTCTCCAAGGAATTTACTTCTTCCGACAAAGGAGAAGTTAGCCTAACATTAACACTGAAGGTAAACGGGGGTACCAGGCTGGAGGGCCCCCCCTCGACTACCCACCAAGAACCAGAGCCTTCGTCTCGGCAGGGAGTTTTGGGTCAGAGCACGTGGGACACCATCTTGACTCTGTTGCCTTCTAGCTTTGTGACATTGGACAAGCCAATTGCTTCTGAAAGCCTCAGCTTTCCTCACCTGTAAAATGGGGAGAGACCTTCCTCTCCCAGAGCATCCTGTGAGGCCCGAATTGAATGAGGTCCCACAAATAAGTCCTAACACAGCCCCCCTGTGTGCAATAGAAGGTTTACAGATATTGGTGACCTTCGGACGTTAGAGAATGAGCCAGAATGTCTTCCTGTGGGGTTGTAAAGGGCGTTAAATCATGGCCAAGGGCTCTAGCAAACAGCCATGGCTTCTTATAGTGTCTTTGCAGAAGCAGATGCAAATAAAGCAATGCCCAGTCACAGAGGAGTTCTCGAATGAGCGCCTCGATGGTGGGGGTTCACCCTTCCAGGCTGCTTGGATCGGTTCTTAGTCGTCTTCTCCCCAGCACTCCCTCCCTGCTCAGAGCCCAACCATAAAAGCAGTGACAGCCGGAAGCACACTGTTCACTTTATTGCAGTGTTGTTTTCCATTTGGAAAGTCTCTCTCCAGAATGTGCTCGAAAATTTTAAGAAGTGAGTGAATAAATTGATGATGTCTTTATTGTCAGGACACTTCCTGAATTAGAAATAAAAGACTCTGCTGAATTCAATAAAATGACATGGGGAAAAAATGCTTTCCCCTCCACGCACCCCCCCCCCCCAGAATAAAAGCCCTCTTCTTGTGGCTAGCCTGAGGGGCTGGGCGGTGAAACTTTCTGAAGTTCAGAGCTTTGCCTGAAGTTTCCTCTGATAACTCAGGAACAGGTTGGACGTTTGGTGCCCAGCTTCCCCCAAAGGCCACCGAGAGATCCCTGCCCTCCTAGGAGCAAAGAGCAATGTCAATGGGTGCCCAAGATGTGGGCTCACCTCTGGCCCTTTCCTGGCCTATGCAGCCGCCCACCGGTCCCAGGTGAGCCTCCCCTAGACTCCCCCAGCCTATGAGTCACCCGAGAACATGGTGTAGACCCTCCCTTCGGCAAAACTGTGAAGAGACAAAGCCTGCCCTCAGCGTCCCCGCCCTGCCGAGTCCCCCTTCCTTCTTCAGGCCCCACCCACCTGTGCCCTCATGTCCGTGGCCCCAGTGCCCACGCCCCCACCTTATTGACCTTTTCAGTCTGAAGTCTGTCTATGATTCACTAGAAGAGGCAAACAGCAAGGTGGGCTTAAAGGACAAAGCCTTGGGCTCGCACAGATCTGGACCTGAGTCTCCTTGGCCTCTTTGTTGACGTGTGGCCTTGAGCAAGTATCCTCACCTCTCTCTGTTTCAGTTTCTGCGGCAGTGACGCAGACAGCCAGCACGGGATCTGATAGTTACGGACGCTACTTAGTCACGTCCCTAAAGTCCTGTTGTCACTAGGGAAGAAGCAAGTTGGGGGAGAAGGAGCCTATGGGATATTGGTAATGCAAAGAGCCAGGCAGCAGCAATTTCCTCTCAAGGAGAAAGAAAGGAAGGGATTGCCATTTTAATGAACACCTACTATGCGTCAGGCATACAGCAACCTTATTCTACAGACTCAGAGCGGTTAAGTTACTTGCCTAAGGTCACACACCTAAAAGAGACTCAGATTCAGACCCTCAGCTCGTGCTAAATGTAGTCCACCCTTGAGAATGTCTCCCCAGAAGCCATGCATGGGAAGGAGTCTTGAAAGGCCGACTGTGGGGGTCCATGAGCGGAGAGCAGAGGAAGCCACTTGGGTCAGAATCCTGCCGTGAGGGAGGATGGGGAGGGAGAGCAGGGTCAGGGGCTGAGCCCCCCAGCAGTCGCCTTTCCTCTGCAGCCCTTGCTGTACATGATGACAGATTCTGCTCCTGCCTGTACCAGGCAGGTTCTGAGCACCGCCATTTTTCCCTGAGGGAAGACCCAAGCGTTCCGGGAACAGCTTGTGGACTCAGACGCCTGAGTGGGGTCTGTTTCCCAGGGCCTCGGGGTCTCCAGTTCCAATTCTCACGTCGTAGTGATGGATCCGCCGGGACGTCCTGACCTCAATCACTCTGAGTCTCTATAGTCTGGCTCCCCTGCCACCACCTTGGTCCCCATTAGGCCAAGCACATGGGGGTCTCGGACCCAGAAACAGGGAGCTGGGGAGAGCCACGTTCCATGGCCCATCTCCTTCTGCACGGGGTGGGGCTCCCACGGCTGGGGACTCCTGGCAAGAAGGAGGCGGGTTGGCTGGATAGGGTGATCCCCAGTCACCCCTGATCTGCACCATCCCCAGGGAGCCACAGGGTCAGGCTGAGAGGGGACACTTTGGCCAAAGTCGTAGCTTAGCAAAGGACGAGGGAGGCTTCAAGCCTCAGCACTCAGACCCACTTTCCTTCCCCCGAGTCACCCGGGAAGGAACCACCCAGCTGCTGTATTCCTTGAGTGAAATGACCGCCATGCTCTGTGCCTTGCGTCCCCCAGGTGAAAAAAATAGGAGGGATGACTGCTTCCTCACACAGTCCCCACTTTGGGACTATAGGACCTTGTCTACCCTCATCACCCTAACCCTTCCCTTGAAATAAGATGACGTCCTGATTTCTCTTCCCTCTGGCAATGCAGCTTTGTTTTCCATGAAATTCCTAGCCAGTCTGAGGAAGGCATCCTGCATCCCTGTGCTCACCCGTCCTCCCTGAGGCCTCCTGCCCCCGTTCTGTGGAGAAGGTTGCGCCGGTCTCATGGCGACGGCCAGCCCCGTGGTCACAGCCGGACTCTACAGTACCCGAGCCGGCGCCCTCAGGCAGGGTGTCTCACGGTCCCTGTGTGTGTGTGTGTATGACGATGACCTCCCCTTGCTCGCTGGGTCGTTTGGAGTATGAGCTCCCACGGTCTGAATCACCCTCTTGACCCACCTGACCAAGAGCCCGGAGAGCAGCCTTTGGTTTCGGATCTGGTCACTGAGTTGCTGTGACTGACGTGGGGCACGTAACTCCGCATTATCGTGTCTCGATTTCCCCCATCTGAGCAGCGAAAGTGTCTGTCCCTCGTCCGTCCGTCCCACCCACCTCTCCCATTGTGCCAGACTCAGAGGCACCCGCGGCCACTGCCCCAGGGAAAGACTCCGTGGCCTGGCCCGGAGGCCCAGGGGAGGCCGCAGAGGTGGGAAGGAGGCCCGGGGCTGCGGCCCCTCCCAGCGCTCAGCACAGGCACACGTGCAGGCCCATCCGGAGCAGTGGGGCCCCACCCGCACACAGGGTCCGGCGGCCGGGTCTCCAGCACGCCCCCCCACCCCGCCTGGCTGCCTTCCCTGCCACCCCCGGATTTGTCCCCGTAATCTGCATATTTAGCAGTTCACCACACTGCGGGCCAAACCATAAATCCTTTTTCAGGCGTGGCCCTGGGAAAGGGCGCCCCGAGCTTCCGCAGGGCCCTGAGGCCTGGCTTCTGAGACCCTGCTCCCCGAGTCTCCCGGGTGGGCGGGGATGTCAGCTGAGTCCTCGGGGTCCCTCCGCCTCCGGCTGCTGAGCCTGGGCAACTAAGACACCAGATGATCCAAACAGTTGGAGGAGGACTAGAAAGGAAACAGGAACAATTTCATTGTGCCTTCAGGCACCGAGTGAGACAGTCCGGGCCAAAGCTTTCCGTCTTTCTGCAGACAGGGGTAAACTGAGGCACAGGTTCACTTGAGTCACTCGGGGCCAGCTCAACTACAACGCCAGGATGACCTGTAATGTCTCAGAGGCCTGGCCAACGCAACTGAACTCCTAATTCTTGAGTCTGGAAGCAGCCAGGAACTGTGGTCCCATAGAGTAGGGGCCCCACACACTTGGTCTCCAATTCCAGCTCTACCCCCAGCCGGTCACGTAGCCACAGCAGATGGGTCTGACCCCTCTGAGACTGTTTCCACCACCCTTTTACTTCTGGGCTCTCTCCAGACTCCTTATTTAGCCTCCCAGCCTCCCGCCTCCCCAGCCCCAAACCCAGACCCAAAAGGGACGGGACCTTTTAGTGTCACCGATTCTCAAAAAAATGGAAACAGCACCCTTAGAAAGTCGTTTCCAAAAAATGTGCGCACCCGACATTCTAGTGCCCTCAACCTAGCCTTGAACCTGACCCCTGTCCTAAAGGGCCAGCTATGAGCAATTTCTGAGCTCTGTCTGTGGCCCAGAGGGTAAACACACATTCTCTGGAGACTTTCTCATGTAGTCCTGACAACAGCCCCTTGGACAGGGAGGAAGATGATGGAGAACATGGTGTCGGTGATCAGCAGAGGCACCGAGAAGAGCTGTCAGTTAAGGGGTCTGAGGCTTTACTCCCTGGTCGTGGAACCAGCGGCCATGGGCGTCCCAGGGAAGAACGAACTTCCGCCTTCTGCCCTTTGTTGTTCCCTGCAGCCCCGCGGGCCCCGACCTCTCCGGATCCCCAAGGGCACGCCGACCTCCCTATTTTCAGCACCGCCACCTGCACCCACCTTCCATCTCCGCCGTCCCTCTGGCCTGGGACATCCACTCACAGGGATTTACGCCAACAGGTGACCCACAGCCTGGCCCCGCTGCCGGGGGCCTGGCCTCTCTCCCCAGCAGCACTGGGGGCTTGTCAGGGCAGGACTTGGGGTTCCAGGTCTTCTGTTGTCTGTTCCATTCACGCTTCTAACAAGGGTTTGTTGAGCTCCTCCTTCGTGCCTGGCACCGTTCCGGTGATGGAAATAAAACCCTTGAAGGAAATGTCCTCTCTCTTGTTACCTTCAGCTCAGGCCGTCCCTGGGCCTCCCGTAAGCGTCCACTCATGGATGAAACAGAGAACTTACAAGAGAAATAGAACAGCCGTGCCTGAAATCCAAAGACCAGGGTGTATGCCCTCTCTTTGCCGTGAACTTACTATGTGTGTGTGCCCTTGAACAAGTCTCTTGGCCTCTGGGGCCTCAGCTTCCCTATCTGTCAAATGGGAGACCGGGACTCCAGCAGCCCCTTGAATGAGTTGTTCCCTGTTCCACTTCCTCCATTTTTGCCATGCCCACCTACCACCTGTAACTCTATCAACAGAATATCATGCTTTAAATAAGTGTACTTTTTCCAATTAAATGAACTTATTTTAAAAGGAAATTTTAAATGACTTCCGCACATGAAACACCTCCATGTCGTTTGCCATAGGAAATAACAGCTAACCAGAAAAATAAATACAATGAGGACAGAATAATGTTATTGGCGTCGTTGGAAATTGTTCCTCACCAAAGGCTGCGGTCCCAAGGCTCTCTTCTCTGTTTTACTCATTCACTTAACAAAGGTGCCTTGAGCTCCTTCCACGTGCCAGGTACTGTTCCGATGCTGGAGATACAGCGATTACAAGGAATAGACAAGGTCCCTGCTCGCTTGGAGCTTCAGTGCTGGGGGTGGTAGCAAACACATGCCATGGAAGAAAAGCAAACAGAGCAGCAGTGGCCACCCTACCCGGGAGGGTCAGGGAAGGTCTTGATGTGAATCTGAGCAACGCTCTGAAGGAAGCAAGGGCTTGAGCCGTGCAGGTCTCTAAGAAAAGAGCATCCAGGTGAGAGAAAACAGCAAGTGCAAAGGCCCTGTGGCAGGAATGTGCTGGTGTGTCTGGATAATCACGAGAAACCCAGTGTGGAGTGAGTTGTGGGAAAGAGGAGGAGCTGAGATCAGGGAAGTAACAGGGAGGCTGCTATCAGCAGGGAAGGAGGGGAGTATCCAAGGGGGGCTGAGGGTGGGGGGGACAGCAGAGTGAGACCTTCTCACTGGCTTAATGAGAAGGTGAGAAAGGAATAAAGGAACCACTCTCTGGGTCTGTGACTCCATGCTGTCGAGTGCTGGGTCTTTCCAGCCCTCTAATGTCATCCTGTGAAACTCCAGGGATGGCCCACCATGGAGCCCATCCCAACTTTCCATTGAGCTCACCTCTGGACAATATGGGTTCTTTCCCGCTCTCGAGGTTCATGATTCCTCGTGTTTCTAGGCTGGACACAAGGCCGCTCAGGGAATGATTTGACGTCTACAAATGCCCAGGAGTCTTCCCCTCCCGTTTCTGTCTGGATGTTGTATCTCCCACCTTCCCGTACGGCCAGCTTCCAGACTGTCCAGTTCCAAGCACATCACCTGAGACCCTCTCTGTTCCAGAGACCCTGTGAGCACAGGTAAGGTTGACAGCCCTTGACCAGCAAGGCCCGTCTGTGCTCTTCCTCAGTTCAGCCCCGCAGTAGCACCAGAAGGGCAGACCGTTACTCCCCCATTTTAAGGAAGAGGAAACTGAAGCTTACGGGTGTTAAGACGAGACCACTGCCAGCAGATCATGAGAAAGTTGGCCACCCAAGCTGGACTGGTGGGACCCCCAAATCTTGTCCCTTTCCTCCATCCTGCAGGCCTTGCCCTGGCGAGACTCTGCAGAGGCTTGTGGGGTGAGGGGTTTCTGAGGCCAGGTGGTAACTTCCCATATGGCTGGGCACTGGACCCTTGCTCAGAGGGGCTCCAGGGCTGGAGAGGGCAAAGAAGTGAAAGTTCTGAGCTCCCCCCTTGGCTGGCCATCAGAGTAGGGAGATGACCCCCAAAGCCCTCTTTCCAGAAGGATCCATACTGGGGGCGGGGAGGCGAGGGGTCCAGGGCTGGGAGCAGGGTGAGGCGAGGCAGGGCACAGAGTCGAAGGAGGTACTCCTTGCAAGGTGGGTCCCCATGCACGCGGCAACGAGCGTCTCCTTACGTTTCGCTCCCTGTGTCTGGCTTGCTCCAGCCCAGTCCTGCCCTTGAACTAGGGCCCTGTCCCCCAGCTTCAGGCAGGGCAGAGAAACTACCGCCCCCCACCTTTCCCACGGCTCAATGCTTTAGAGCCGTAGGCACGGGGAGGTGACACCTGCTCCTGAATTCAGTTCTGCCTCTTATTCTGTACGATTTAGGTCAGCCCCTCCCCCCTCTCTGGGCCTCAGTTTCCCCAGCAGTAAGAGGGGGAAATTGAACTAGATTAAGCCACCTGAGCATCAGGACCACTTACAACCCATACAAAGGTGGGGGGGGGCGCTACAGATTTCAGGGCCCCACTCATAACCTACTAGACCAGAATCTCAGTGAGGAGGGGCCCAGAAATTAGTATTTTTAAGTCTGATGAAGCATCCAGTCCCTGAGCTACTTAGAACTTCCCAGCTCTAGAAAAAATGCCAGCTGTGTGTGCAAGCATGCGTTCATCCAATAAAGCAACACATACTTCTTGAGTAGCTAGACCTGTTCTGGGTTCACAGCCAGCAGAAGGAGGCGGCCACAGTCCTGCTCTCACAGAGTGTACACCTGATCATGAAGGGAGAGATAAGAAACAGGGTGAGATGGTTTTAGATGATAAGAGCTGTGAGGGAGAGACCCTGTGGTGTGAGGCTAGGAGGGGCGGGGCCCTGTTAACATCCTTAAAGATGCCTCTTGGAGAAGGAGACATTTGAGCTGACACCCGGATGATGTGACACTCTGGAGGAGGGTTGCTGCAGGCTGTGAGAACGGTCAGTGCAAGAGTCCTGGGGCAAATACCAACCTGGTGCATGAGAGCCATGGGGAGCCAGTGCTGAGGGAACATGGTGAGGGTGTGGGAGGCATAGGTCACAGTGGGTGAGGAGAGCTGGGCCCAGGGGGAGCAGAGCGAGCCTGGGTGAGGCGTTCGGCAAGTTGTAGATGGGATCTCCTTCGACAGGTGGCTCCGGCTGCTGGCTGAGAATGGCCTGGAAGGTACACCAGGGGAAGCTGGAAGGCAGTCTCCAGGGCGAGATGGTCTGGTGGCTGGGCTGGAGGTGGGACAGATGGGCTGGGGGTGATCAGGCATCCGTTTGGAGGGAGGGTTGATAGAAGTTTTGAGTGGACCTACCTGTGCTCCTGTAGATGGGTGTACTGGGGGGGGGGGGTTCTGAGTGACTCAAGGGCGGGGCTGGGTCTTGCTGGGCCTTGTGCCCCCTTTGGAGGCCAGGCCTGCTGGGTGAGTAAGAAGGTAAGGAAATAGACGACGAGCTAACCCTAACCCTAACCCTAACCCCCACACAGGTGAGGAAATAGACGACGAGCCCCCCACCCCACACAGCACAGGAATTCCTAATGTGTCCACAAGATGGCAGAATTCCAGCCAACAAGGTGGGGGAGGCGGGGGACGGGGACATCCGCCCCTTCAGGGCAGGGCGACTCTAGGACTGGACCCACGGCAGTTACAATACCAAGGTGCACCCCTCATGCTGCATTCTGTGTGAATGGTGCCCCCTGGGGTGGTCCAATGGGCAACCTGTCTTGGAGTCCAGGTTCTGGTTCCCCTGGTGATGCTAACCACTCAGTGGGGGCTGGGCCGGGCCTACCGTGGATCCCGGCCCCCAGCAGCCCGCACCTCCTAAAAGCCCAGGCTTGAGCCGGCCTGGCTGGGGCTGTGGCCTGACTCTGCCGTCTACCAAACGTGCGACCCTGGCGGAGCCGCTGAGTCTCTCCATGCCTCAGTTTCCTCATCTGTAGAATGGGGCAGATGATAGCATCCACCTCAAGGGGTGCTGGGCAGACTAAATGAGCAGGCCCACAAAAAGCCCCTGAGAGAGGGCCTGGATCGTGTCAGTCCTCGATACACGTGAGCCTTTGCGATAAATAGTGTTGCCATTGATATTCCTTTCTTCGGCAATTGAATAGGGAGGGAGTTTGGTTCAGACGGGACAAGGTGCGATGAGGAAAGGCATGACTGTCCTCAGGGAGGGCAGGGGCGGGGTGGGCCACATAGGCACCGCCTTTGTGCCTGGCCCTGATACGGAGGGTACAGACAGGCTCTACTTGAAAAGCTTCATGGCTGAAATGAGCTGGGGACAGGGGGATCACTCAGCCAGAGAGAATGTTCTGACCCAGCAGGGTGAGTGCTGGCGGAGAGGGCAGCCAATGGGGAATCGGGGAGGCCCCAGAATGACCTTGGAGGGCCCTCAGAGCAGACTGGCATGGGCGAGGAGGGACCAGACAAGCAGACAGGAAGGGGGGAGGAAAGGAGGGGGTTCTTGATGTGCAGGAGACAGTGGGGGCAGGCAAAACAGCAGAGGCAGCGTAGGTATTTTCTGGAAGAGCAAAGGGGCCAGGGCCTGAGAGGGAGGCGGGGGTGGGGTGGGGTCGGTGACGGTGGTAAGAAAGGAGGGAAGTTTAGACAGCCGGCCTGGGCCAGGCCAAAGAGCATGAAATGCTGAGAAGCGAAATTTCGATTTCTCTCCCTAGGAGACCCTGGAAAAAAATAGTAAAGCAATCTACGAATAAAGCATATAACGTGTCAGGTGCTCAGACACCGTATCATTTCGCATTCTGAACAACCCTCGTGTCATCAACAACCGTTATTATCTCTGTTAGGGATACAGACACTGAGGATCAGAGAAGGCAAGTGATTTTCTCAAGGTCACACAGCTGGGCCGTGGTAGAAGCAGGAACAGAGCCTTGACTCGCCCTCTGGGCTGCCCTTCCGAAGGTAGGAAGGGTGGCGTTCCGGGCTGAGAACTGGGGGCAGGGATCCGGTGGCCTCTGCCTTGCTGTGTGACCCTGACTCAGAGCGACCTGCTCTTTCTGCCGCAAATGAAGGGGATGCTGAAGGCGAGGCGGTCTGGAGTGTTGAGAGATGGCCTGGAGGAGAAGCAGGTGCTGGTGGCGCTGGGCCGTGACCCGGGCAGGCGCCAGAGGCTGGGCTCCCCCCTGCTCTGGGGAGCGATGGTCCCGTCGGGGCGAGGTCCCGACTCGGGAGCGTCCAGGGAGCTGCGGCCTGGAGTTAATTAGCCCCTGGAAGGGGCGTGTGCAGTCCGTGACCTTCAGAGGCAGGCTGGCGTCCTGCTGGCCCGACACCGGGCCAGCACCCACGGCATCCGGCCCACTCTTAAGCAGGCTCAAGAGAGGCCCCAGGGTGAGGGGCAGAGGTGGGGTGCAGGTTGGTGGAGAGGGCCCAGCTCCAGCCTGGGAGTCAGGGGGCCTGGCTTCCATCCCTGGCTCTGCCCTCAGGCCCCGGAGACCTTGGATTAATCCCGGCTCACCTCTTGGCCAGTTTCCCACGCGGCTATGAAACACAATAGATGCAGCCACGGACTCCCTTCCACGGGCCCCCTTCCAAGCCCGTGAGCGTGGGGACAAGCCAGGGAGATAGGAAGTCCCTTGGGGGTGGGGGCCGTCTGGGCTGTGGGAGGACTTGCAGAGTCATCAGACTTGCATTTGGAAGGGACTTTGAGGAACTGGCCTGTGCTTTGGCTTAAAGCAGGCTTCCACTGCTAAAGGTCAGCCTGAGAATCCCTGAGCTAGGCCTCTCCCATTTCACAGAGACAGAGGCCCAGAGAGGGGAAGGGACTTGCTTGAGTCACACAGCCAAGGAGGGGACAGAGGTGGGAAGGAGCACCAATCCCACCTCCCTTATGCCTGTAACTCTAGCATGTTTTCCCCTCAAGTAAGTTTTTTAGTCTCGCCAGGTGGGCTCACGCAGGCACAGAAGTCACCCAGAGGTATGGCCCACGTGGGCCATTGGCTCTCCTGACGTCTTTGGGCCAGGAGACCGTCTCATTCATTCTTCATTCTTTGGCCTTCCTGCCTCAGAAATCCAGGCTGGTGACTTTTTCATTTCATTTCCACTCAGAGAGCCAGAATTGGTAAGGCGGGGGGGGTCTGCCCCTGTCCCCAGCCTTCCCCAGCAGATACGGGGGAGAGATCAGCTGAAGAACAAGCAACGAGAAAGCAAATCAAACGCTTGCCGACCATCAGGCAGGGCCTGGTAACCTACCTAGTCCTGTCGTAGTATTACCGCTCCCATGTGGCAGATGAGGAAACTGAGGCTTCAAGAGGTAAACAGCAGCCTGGTGTTCCCGGCTGGGAGCAGAGCCCAGGCCTTGAGACTCCGCAGCGCATGCCATGGCGAGGCCTTTTCTGCCCTCCCGACTGCAGGAAAACTTCACCCTGGTCCTCCATCTGCTGGGCCAGCGTCATCCTCAGGGTCACCTGCCCCTTGGTGAGCCTGGAACACAGGCTCAGGGTCCCCAGGTGCCCCATTTCAGAGACAAGGGCGACACCTGGTGGGGACGTGTGAGCCTGACATGCCGCTACCAGTTCCCAGGATAAGCCGGGAAGATGCCCGCGCCCCTCCCTCCCACTTCCTTCCTCCCTCGGTGCATATTTATTGAAGACTTACTCTGCCAGGCTCAGCCTGAGGTGTTGGGAACATAGCATTAAGTGTCTAGATGTGATGTGTTCTCTCAAAAACGTTCCAAAGTTAGAGAGAAGTTTCCTTCAAGAAACTTCCAGCATGTAATACTGTTCTGTAACCACAATGACCACACGAAGTATGAAAACCAAGCATTCGCCTTTTCCTCGGAGCAAATGAAATCCTGCATGGAAATGCAACGTGCATAGTAGCCAACACTTAGGGAGCATTCGCTACACGCCAAGCATTGTCCTCAGTGCTTTGCTTGAATTCAACAACCAATTCTCCCGACAACCCTTAGGAGGCGGGCACTATCATCAGCTTCACTTTGCAAGAGTAAACGTGTTTCTAGCTGCCCATAACGTCACGTGCATGATAATATCATTAGCTCCATTTGCAGACGAGTGATCAGAGACAGCGGGTTACGTGGCCAGGGTCACGCAGCTCAAGAGACGCAGAGTCAGGGTTTGAACTCAGGCCGACTGGCTCTAGGATCCTTGCCCTTCATCTCAGTGTTAGACCGCCTCTGTGTGCAGCTGATGGAAATGAGGCTTTAGGGCGCCTGGGTGGCTCAGTCCGTTAAGTATCCGACTCTTGGTTTCGGCTCCGGTCATGATCTCACGGTGCGTGGGTTCAAGCCCCACATCGGGCTCTAGGCTGACCGTGCAGAGCCTGCTTGGGATTCTCTCTCTCTCCCTCTCTCTCTGCTCCTCCACTCTGCATCTCTCTCACTCTCAAAATAAATAGATAAAACTTAAAAAAAGAAGAAGAAGAAGAAGAAAGAAATGAGGCTTCTCTGGCTGAAAGGGAGGGGGATGATTTAGGAGCCATGCTTGTTCAGCTCATCCCCCACCTCCTCTGGGCACCCGAAGAGCCATCGACAGCTGTTAACCTCAGTGTGGAAAGCAGTACGTACCTCATGCGGAGACATTGACAGGTTTTAAGCAGAGAGGAGGAACAATTCGATTTTTGTGTTGTAATTTCTGTGTCCCTCCAGAGTGGAGCACGGGGCTCAGGACCAGAAGCCGTGATCAGTTACTGGGCTGGACTGGGACAGTCGCCACAGGAGTAGAGGGCAGGAGGGCAGAGGCGGAAAGGTGATCTGTCTTCGCCACGGAATCATGTGGACACAAGCTTAGCTTTTCATCTAGTTGGGAGGAGGGAGAGTATGTTTGTAGTTTGCTTCCTGAGCCATCAATTCATTCATAACTATTTATAGAACACCCGCTATGTGTCAGCCATTGTTCTAGATGCTGGGGATATAGTGGGGACACAAGGATACAAGGTCTTGCTCTCCTGGAGCTTACACGATAGTGGGGGGAGTCCAACAGTAATCTAAAAAGTAAGTAAGATAAATGAAGATGGTGATAAATGTTATGGGTCAGATAAAGCACGGGGCTGTGCTCAGAGAGGCAATATTTGTAGTGATTCAAAGTAAAGACTTCAGATCCAGACCAGCTGAATTCTTATATTGCCACGCGACTATGCAGATCTGGGAATAGAATGTTTCTAGCAGAGGGCGCAGCAAGTGCAAAGGCACCGAGGTGGGAAGGTGCTTGGAGTATTAGAGAAACAAAAGCGTGACTGAAGCAGGGGAGGGGAGGGGGCCCGAGATGCAAGGCAAGGGTCAGATCACACACATGGGAAGAAGCTTAGAGTTGTATCCAGGGCACAAGACACCATAGGAAAGTTTGGGGCAGGAGCAGGACAGGCTCTGATTTGCATTTGTTAACAAGCACACCGGCTGCCCAGCAGAAAAAGATTACAGGGTAGTAAGAGCAGGAGCAGTTAAGAGCTGATTATTTTCATGGGGGTGGGGGAGACGAATGGTGACTTGGAGGAGAGTGGACGTGGCAGAGATCAAGAGAAATGGAAGGATTCAGATATATTTGGAGGTTGAATTGGCTGGGCTTCCTGATGGGTTATTAATGAGGGGCACACAGGAAAGGGAGGAATCAAGAGTGCGTTTCAGAGGTCGGACCGTGGACGATCGGTGCTGGGATTTGCGGAGACAAGGAAGCAGGAGGAACAGGTGTGCAGCAAGAGGCTGAGGAGAACAAGAGCTCCACGTGTGGTTGTGCAAGAAGAGAAGAGACATAAACACATGGAGACGTGAATCGGGGAGTGATGGAGCAGATCCGATCTGGAATTATAAATTTGGGTGTCATCTCATCGAGAACAGGCAAGCCATGGGCTGGGAGAAGATGCTCACAATTCTATGTCTGGATGCAAAACGAACTCTCATCAAGATCACTATCAATACCACCAATGTCAATGCCGGACCATTATCAGTGGTAATGTGAGTATCACAGCCATCAGGGTCATCAACAGTTACAATCTCCATCATCACCACCATCATCACCACCACAATCATCAACATCACCACCACCGTCACCATCATTGCATCACCCTCCTTGTCGCCATCACCATGATAATTATCACCGCCACGGCCGCTGTCATCAAAATCATCACCACGGCCGCCACCACTCTCGGTTCTCTATCAACACCACCAGCAGCACCACCGTCCTAACCATACCCATCAGCATTACTATAACCATCACTGTAATCAGCTCTGTCACCTTTGCCCCCACCTGTGCCGTCAATCACCATCACTGTCTCTATCACACTCTTATCACCAGCAGTGACAGCAATGTATCACTGTTACCACCCTCACCAGCATCACCACCATGATCCCCATTACCTCATAGCTTACCACCACCCTCCTCGTCACTATAGCTCGTGCTATTGCTTTCATCACCATTACACCATCACCCCCCATCACCGCCAGTGTCACCATGAACACCACCAATGCCATTGCCAGCCTCACTGAAGCCCTACAGTCATCACCTCCATCCTTATCATCATCATCCCCCCATAACCACCAGTGTCACCATGAACACCACCAATGCCATTGCCAGCCTCACTGAAGCCCTACAGTCATCACCTCCATCCTTATCATCATCATCCCCCCATCACCACCGGTGTCACCATGAACACCACCAATACCATTGCCAGCCTCACTGAAACGCTACAGTCATCACCACCATCACCACCATCATCCCCCCATCACCACCAGTCTCACCATGAACACCACCAATGCCATTGCCATCTTCACTGTAACCCTACAGTCATCACCTCCGTCCTTATCATCACCGCCATCACCACCATCATCCCCCCATCACCACCATTGTAGCCACTACCATCACTGTTGTCCTCATCATGATTAGCTCCTGAATTTCATCCTTCCAGCAAAGCCAAAAGCCTTTCGCCTGTGATCTCACTCACCTGTAGTATTCCTCGGTGATGTTGAGCTCACACTCTTTACTTTACAAATGGGGGTGACGAGAGACTCGAGCAGGGGAAGTACCTTGTTCAGGACGAGCCATGGAATAAGAGGTTTTGGGTCTGGCAACGGGGATTTGAGTGAGGGGTCCTGGAATTTACAGATGAGTTTGGAGAAAAGGTCACTCTCAGAATCCATAGACACTGAATGAATCTTTCTAAGACAAGCTTCAAAGATACAGATAATCTGCTGCTAGCAAGACTCCAAAATCCAGTGGCATCAGTAAGATGGAAACTTATCTCTGTCTCGGGCCAGGCTGGCACGCCCAAGGTTGAGGGAGACCCAGACTTTCTGTCACATTCCTTCGTCACCCTCAACATGCAGCTTTCCATTCACAGCCCAAGAAAGCTGTCCCAGTTCTCACAGCTGTGTCCCCCCTCCGGGCAGTGAAAGTAGGGGTGAGAAAGGCATGCTCATATCCTGTGGGGACATGACTCAGAAGTTGTGCACATCACTTCTCTGCACACCCGGTGGCCAGAGAGAGGGGCCTCTGTCCATCCAAAGTTTGGATTCTAATAATACGAATTATTATATTAACGCTGGTGGTCAGACGTCAGCAGCCTTGTCTATTCACTCACCCATGGAATCAGGTTTAAAAGGGTCCTGGAGTTAGAATGCCTGGATTCAAATGCTAATTTGATGACCATGGTGATGATGATAAAGTTGATGAGGGGCCCCTGGGTGGCTCAATCAGGTAAACATCTCAGCTCAGGTCTCGGTCTCATGGTTCCTGAGTCTGAGCCCTGCATCAGGCACTGACAGTGTGGACCCTGCTTGGGATTCTTTCTCTCTCCCTCTCTCTGCCCCTCCCCCCCCCCCAAATAAATCAACACACTTAAAAAAAAAGAAATCTAAAAAAAAATAAAGGTGAATGGTGAGGCTAGTAGTGACACTGATGATGTCGGTGGTGACACTGATGACGGTGGCCGGTGACAGTGATGGTGGGTGTTCGTGATGGTCCTAGTCATCCTGTCGCTAAAGCTGATTTCTCTTCGGTGTGAATATTCAGGTAGGTGGGCCCAGCCGAGTGCACAGTTGAAACCCTGGTGCCTTCTGTTGTGTTGCTCAGCTCCCTCAACATTTGGCCGCTAGCTTGAGGTCTAAGATGGCTGCTGCAACTCCAGCCATCACATCTGTATTCTAGCCAGTGGGAATGCAGTGAGCAGGAGCAGGGGGCAGAGGAAAAGGCACTCTTCAGGCCTTTTAAGGGTACCACCTGGGAATTTTTGAAATAGAACTCGGACAACATTCTTTTAAATACAGCAATTGTGGATAAAGTTCATTATATGGCGATGTTCCTATCCATAAAGACCTGTAGGTGAATTCCTCTCAGATCCAGGAAAAAGTATTTAAAGTTTGTTTGGGGGCACCTGGGTGGCTCAGTCAGTTAAGTGTCCCACTTTGGCTCAGGTCATTATCTCATGGTTTGTGAGTTCGAGCCCCACATCGGCTCTCTGCTGCCAGCCCAGAGCCCACTTGGGATCCTCTGTCCCCCTCTGTCTCTGCCCCTCCCCGCTTGTGCTCTCTCTCTGTCTCTCTCCAAATAAATAAATCAACTTTAAAAAAATTGTTTTGTTTTGTTTTTAGATTCCAGTGTACAACAGAGATCATACAGTATTTGTCTTTCTCTGACTTATTTTATTCAGCATAATGCCCTCAAGGTCCATCTATATTTTCACAAATGAAATGGCAAATTCTAATTCATTTTTATGACTGAATACTATATCATTATATATCTATACCACAGTTTCTTTATCCATTCTTCCATCGATGGACACTTAGGTTGTTTCCACAGCATGACTATTGTAAATCACGCTGCATTGGACATGGGGTGCACGTATGTTTTTGCATTCGTGTTTTCATGTTCTTCTGATAAATACCCAGAAGTTGAATTACTGAATTAGAGGGTAGTTCTGTTTTTAATTTTTGCGGAACCCCCATACTGCTTTCGATGGTGGCCGCACCAGTTTGCATCCCCGCCAACTGTGCACAAGGGCTCCCTTTTCTCCGCATCCTCATCAGCACTCTGTTACCTTGTGTTTTTTTTTTATTGTCGACATGCTGACAGGTGTGGGGTGCTAGCTCATTGTGGTTTTGATTTGAGTTTCCCTGATGATTAATGATGTAAGCATCTTTTCATTTACCTATTGGCCATCTGTGTGTCTTTTTGGGGAAAATGTCTATTCAGATCTGCTCATTTTTAAATCAGATTGTTAATTTTTTTTTTTTTTTTTTTTTTTTTGCTATTAAATTGTGAGCTCTATATATTTCGGATACTAGCCCCTTATAAGTTATATGATTTGCACGTACATTCTCTCATTCGGTAGGTTGTCTTTTCATTTTGTTGACTGTTTCCTTCGCTGTGCAGTTTTTGTTTTGGGGGGTTCTTTTTTGTTTTGTTTTGTTTTGTTTTGCTTGTTTTTTTAAAATCTCATTCTTTTTTTTAATGTTTATTTATTTTTGAGACAGAGAGAGACAGAGCATGAACGGGGGAGGGTCAGAGAGAGAGGGAGACACAGAATCGGAAGCAGGCTCCAGGCTCTGAGCCGTCAGCACAGAGCCCGACACGGGGCTCAAACTCATGGACCGCAAGATCACGACCTGAGCCGAAGTCGGACGCTTAACCGACTGAGCCACTCAGGCGCCCCTTTTTGTTTTTTTTTTTTTTAACTTGACATGGTCTTATTTATGTTTGCTTTTGTTGCTTTTACTTTTGGTATCAGATTAAAAAAATCATCGCTAAGACCGATGTCAAGGAGAACTCCACCTACGTTTTCTTCTAGGAGTTTTATGGTTTCAGGTCTTACATTCAAGTCTTCACTTGATCTTAGCCAAAAGGCCGAGAAGCGATTACCTTCAAGTCTTCAATCCATTTTGAGTTAATTTTTGTGTATAATGTAAGATGGTTTCTTCCTTTTGCATGTGGCTGTCCAATTTTCCCAGCACTGTTTGTTGAAGAGACTGTCCTTCCCCCCACTTTATATTCTTGGCTCCTTTGTTGTGAATTAATTGACCATATACACATGGGTTTAATTCTGGGCTCTCTATTCTCTTCCATAGGTCTATGTGTTCTGCAGTTTTCTTTTCTTGTAATGTCTTTGTCTGGTTTTGGTATTAGGGTAATGCTGGCTTCGTAGAATGAGTTAGGAAGAAGTCCCTCTGTTTCTATTTTCTTTTACTTGTATTTATGGCGAAATTTAGGACACGCACCAATGACCACGAAAATGGGTATGTTCATTATAAGGACAATGCTAAAAACAAGTCTCTGTTCTACCCAAGCCAGGAATTGTGACCCTGGGATAATGACTCAGCCTCTCTCTTCACTTTCCTCATGTGTAACCTACCATCAATCACAATAAACAGATCTCACCTATTCTCCTGTTCCAAGTGTCAAAGTACACGTTAAAGGCTTGGCATGGTGCCGAGGACATGAGAAGTGCTCATAATATTAGATATCACTATATCCAGGTCTATAATTTTATAGAGAGAGGTACGCTTCAGTGTAAAAATCTAATCCATGCCTGAAGTGGTAGGTCATCCATGTTGCGTAGTGAGCGACTACATTCTTTTTTCTCTAAGAAGGAAAAATAATGCATTCCTAACCCACCCAGAATTCCCTACCAACTCCCCAAATGTCACGTAAACATACAAAACAGTCTACGAAGGATTTCTGTATAACATAAAACAGCGAAAACACCAATTGCCTAATCATTCCACCCCTAATGGATTCATTAGTCTGTCTGCTTGTCCCACTGGGCATGCCCGGTGCCGACCTGACGCTCAGGGGCTCCTTGGTGGACGAAGGTCGTCTGTCCACCACCCAACTGTTTTTCTAGGTTTTTCAGAAACATCATGTCGTGCTCAGGAGATGTGGTAATGCATTCCAGAACCAGCTACACTCTTATAATCGTCCGTTACTTTCTCAGACATGAGAAAAAAGTACGTGCAGTAGGGTGGAGGCACGTGAGGGGCCACAGGAATGGTCCCACCCTTTTGTTTCCTTTATTACCAGACTCTTCTATCAGTAGATTCGATTTTCTAGGTCTCTTGGCTCACCTTCTCTCTTCACAGGCATCGCCTCTTTCAGAGAAAACATTTATACCTACCAATGCGGGGACGACGATCATGGTGGCTCATGGCCCATTGGGCTGTGTAGACACTGGATGTGGTTCTCCAGGAAGAACCGCAGAGATGCAATTGTGATTCACACTGGTCTCACTGGATCCGCCCGCAGTAGAGACGCCCTGATGGCACTTTCCTGCAGACTCCTTAGAGCTGGCTGCTTGCCGGGGTAAACATTTGTTCAAGTAGTGTGTGTGTGTGTGTGTGTGTGTGTGTGTGTGTGTCCCTCCCTCTCTTCAGAAAAAAATCTCATTCTGACATCTACAAAACAGCTGAGAGCCGGGCTGCCAGAGGAAGGGGGTGGTGGGCCCGAAGCCCCTCCCCACTGGACCACCACAGTGGACTCCAGGCACATCCTCAAAGACTACAAGGTGAATGTCACCATAAAGCTTGCTTTGAAAAGCACTGAACCAAATTCTTTCTATATTTCTATCATGGCAGCGGCTGCCAGAAGACCTAGTCATCGGTTCGGGCTCACCTGTAGGAGCTGATGTGGAATTCTGCTGTGTGACTTACTTTAACCAATGGAATTGAGCAGAAGGGATGGATGGGATGTCTGAGCAGGAGTTATGGGAGCCGTCATGGGCTTGGCCACTGCCAAGAGCGTATCCCAGATAGGGGCTGATTTTTCCTCCTGAACCTATGAATGACAAAGACACAAGGAGCAGGGGCCACCTGACCCACAGCAATCTTCAGCCGTCATTAACATACATGAGAAACAAACCTTTGTTGTTATAAGTCAGTGCGGCTTTCAGGGTTCTTCGTTACTGTAGCATAACCTCACAAAAGCTGACTAATACAGGGCGAAGGCGGGGAGGGCCCTGGAGAAGCAGTTCGGTTAAGTTGACCCCTGAAGTCCCTTGCAGGACCTCATTCTAGACGCCCTGGGTCATTCTCGGTACATGGGACATGGGTCCTGAAAAAGAAGGCACTGGAGGGAGGCAATAGAACCCATTTATTAAATTTTGGACTCAGGCGGTCTCTGGCTTGTTCCCAGCGTTGCCATTGACCAGCTGCGAGCTCTTATTCCAATGATTTAAACTCACCGAGCTTTAGCTTCCTTCTCTACAGAATGGAGATGGGGATGTTCCCACCCCAGAGGGGCAGGGTGAAGGTGAGATGAGCTAGTTCCCGGTGCCCGGACCGCAGTCTACCTTCCGTCAGCAAGAGATGTGGTGGACGCCTGTTACTTTCATAGCTGCCCTGTGTCTTTTGAATAGGCTTTCTGTATGTGAAAAAACTCCCCCCTGCCAAGCTCCACCTCCCAAAGTGGGCATCGAACTCTCACCCCCAGCCTCCGTGCGTCCAGAGGCTCCCTTGCAGGGCTGGGCTTCAGAGGGAACAGGCTCTCACGAGGGGCTTCTGCACTTTGCTCTTGTGATGAGGGTAGCGACCTCCCCGGGAGGGGGGGGGGCGCGGTCTCCCAGGAGGGGCCGCGAAGTTGGCTTCCTAGGGCAGGGAGGCATCGGGCAGAACGTGGTGACAGGGCCAGTGGTCTTATTCGGCCAGTTCTGCGGTGGAGTTTGAGCCTGACGCTCCACTCAACAACTTAGGGGGCTTTGCAAGTGCCTTTTACTAAAGTTTTCTACGGAAACAACTAGATTCCTAGCACGTCTTGTGCTTACAGGGCCTGCTGTCGTTAATGGGATTTAGTCACCATTGTTAAATCAGAGTCACCAGGTCCTCGAGGCCTCCAGACACCAGGGGAACTGCAGGCCAGCTGGCATCGGCTCTTAAATCCTACACCCCAAGTTTCCCTTTGTGGGATGGCTGGGGAGTCAGCTGGAGCCTCTAAGAAGATCTAATTTCATGTTTACCCGAGCCTGGCCCTCAGGCCAGGGCCCCACTCTGCTCGGGGGGAACTTGACCTAACAGAGGCCAGGAGCAGGTGGGGAGCCGGTAAGAACCCTTCCCCCGCCCCCTCCCTCCACCTTTTCTCTCCAGGCTTCGCCGGATTGGTTGCACTGAGCAGTGTGGACACCAGAGGGCAATACACGCTCATTTTGGAGGGAAGGGTGTGGCGAGCTTTTGTTTTTTTTTTTTTTTCTCTCTCCATTTCTGTTGGTGACAGCAATGACTTGGAGACCACTAACATGTCCATCTTCCAGCGCTAAGGTAGCAAGTGCTGTGTGTGCACCTTACGGTCCAGGTAACAGACGCAGAGAGGTGAAGAGACGTGCCTCAGGTCGTGAAGTCAGCAGGGCGGGGACAGCAGCCTAGCCCATCTGTCACAGGGGCCTGTGCTAACCCTGCAGCTTTCATGGGGAGGGTGGTGGAGAGAAGGAGGAAAAAAGAATGTGGGGTTCTGGTCTTCCTCAAAGGTCTGCGTGGTGACGCTGCCCCTCAGAAAGCTCTCAGTATGAACACCAGTTCAACCAGTATCTGTCGGACCCGGGATTGCAAGCCCAGCTCGTCTTCAGGGGGCGAGCGGGCACAGCTCACAGAAATAAGGGAAACAGGCTGGGTGGACAACAGGGAGTGGTGGGGACTGCGGTCAGCTCGAGGGCGTGTATTATAACCGAAGGGGGCAGCCACGCTGGGGCCCCTCCAGTTGTTGCCCTGTGGGAAGGCGTTCTCAGGGGGTTTGGATGTTCCTTTCAACAGAAGCCAGGCATCTAGATGTTACATGAAATTTCCCAACTTGGAAATGCTGGTGACAAACTCGAAGCCTTTTCAACTCATCCCTCTTAACCTCTTCTACCTCAGCCTGATCCAGAGAAGGATCTGGCACTGATTTTGTGCAGCTCTACCCATCGGCGGGTGTAACATGGCAGGTCCCCGGGGAACCTGGGTGGCTCAGTCCGTTGAGCATCCAGCAGATTTCGGCTCAGGTCATGATCTCAGGGTTCGCGGGTTCGAGCCCTACACTGGGTTCCACGCTCACAGTAGAGCCTGCTTAGGATTCTCTCTCTCGTCCCCTCCCCTGCACTCTCTCTCTCTCTCTCTCTCAAAATAAATAAATAAGCTTTAAAAAACTAAAAAAAGAAACAGCTCCCCTTCCTGTTCCCCTTTCTGCAGCACCGCCCTGTTCACCTTAGAGACTTTTAAGTATCTGCAGATACTGACAAAGGGTTGCCCAGAGGACTTGTCTCGTTGGTTTGCTCCCACAACTCCTACGTGTTAGCATGGAGGCCGTGGTAGATGGACTCCAATGTGATCTACGGGCATTCAAGGAAACAATAACAGGACTGCTTTATAATTATTTTCATTTTTGCATACCTTGAAACTTTTACACAATTTTTGCCTCCTATTTTTAAATTTTGTTTTTGTGCCTCGTTCAAACGATGCAGCTTGGCTAGCAAAATAGTGCGTATGTCTCAATGATAAATAAATAGACTAACATATGTTGGGGTGTGGACCCAAGACTGTTTGGGGTGTCCGGCCCCTGCCACAGGGTTGAGCTGCTGCCTGAAAGGGGGAAAGAAACAGGTGTCCAGGGAACTGTGGATGGGGAGCTGTCACTGAATCATTTCAAACAAACAAACAAACAAACAAAGAAGCTCTATAATATGCAAAGTGCTTCGCAAATGCTAGTCATCAAGTTAGTTAAACATATTCAAGGTCTTTCTTTAAATGTCTGGCCCAGGGGCGCCTGGGTGGCTCAGTCGGTTGAGCGCCCGACTTCGGCTCAGGTCATGATCTCGCGGTTCGGGAGTTCGAGCCCCGTGTTGGGCTCTGTGCTGACAGCTCAGAGCCTGGAGCCTGTTTCAGATTCTGTGTCTCCCTCTCTCTCTGACCCTCCCCCGTTCATGCTCTGTCTCTCTCTGTCTCAAAAATAAATAAACATTAAAAAAAAACAATAAAAAAAAAATAAATACACACATACATACATGTCTGGCCCATGGTAATAGCTTACTTTTAAAGTGAAGGCTGTTGGGGCGCCTGGGTGGCTTGGCCGGTTAAGCGTCCGACTTCGGCTCAGGTCATGATCTCACGGTCCGTGAGTTCGAGCCCCGCGTCGGGCTCTGTGCTGACAGCACAGAGCCTGGAGCCTGTTTCGGATTCTGTGTCTCCCTCTCTCTCTGCCCCTCCCCTGTTCATGCTCTGTCTCTCTCTGTCTCAAAAATAAATAAACGTTAAAAAAAAAAAATTTTAAAGTGAAGGCTGTTAAAAAATAAATGAAGGTTGCTATTAATGCTGTCCCCTTGCTATCGGTGTTGTGACACTACCACGCATCACCCCACTGGTTTCTCTGCCAGCTTCCCCTGGGCCAAAAGTCATCAGGGCTGGGTGGCATTAACCCTCACACCCTGAGGTGTAGTAGGGGTCTAAAGGATTTTGGTCAAATGACAGACAGGAAGGAATCCATGGGTCAGTTTCTCAGGCAGGAAGCAGGGCCCCTGCAAGGCCCTGGGGCGTGGGATGTGGGGGGTGGTGATGCTTGTTAACCCACTGCGGGCTTTTAGGGATAAGACTGAGTGGCTCAGTGTTGGGTGCTCAGAATCTGGATTCCCTGGGCCTCCCGTTTCTGCAACAGAAAACTGGGTTGGCTGCAAACTGGTATTTCTCTTTCTTCCATCACTGACTAGTTGTATGAGCTTGGGAAAATTACTTACCTTCTCAGGGCCTCCATTTGCACATCTTGGAAATGGGCATCACAATAGATAGTATGTAGCTCATAGAGGTCATTATTAAGAGGATCAAATGAGTAGTATTTAAATGTACAGCTTCAAAGAAACAGTATAGGTGGTGAGGAGAGAGGTCTTTATTCTGAGGACTCTCTGAAGAAGGAAAATCCTAAATAACCCAAGGGCACCAGACTCATTGTCCACCGGACTTCCTATTCGTATTCTTGTGCACAGATTGCACGGAGGGCTGTGCAAGGAACATCATATACCTTTTCCTTCTAAATCGGCTAAGTCAGACACTCAGTTCCCACCAGAGGAAATTTTTCTCCACTTATTCTGAGGACCCACTTGGTGCAGATTGTATTTTCCAGAGATGGCTGCGATGGTATCTTCCGTTCTGCAATCTCTTCTAGAACTTTGCCACCCCCTCAACGACAGAGGGAGGCTATGTCTCTCATTCCCTTGAACCATGGTGTCTTTGTGCACTGATCGAATACAAAGGAAGTGATGCTACATGACTTCCGAGGCTAGGTCATAAACTGCCACGTGCTTCTACCTTGTTCTCTGTTTGCTCTTGAAACCCAGCTGTCTTGCAGTGAGGAAGCCCCAGCAGCCTGCAGAGGGGCCTCATGCAGAGGAACTGAGGCCTTGGTCCACACAGCACCAACTGGCTAGCCATGTGAGTGCGCCATCTTGTTAAGGGTCCTCCGCTTCCAACTGAACCAGCTGATAGTGCACAGAACAGAGACAAGCCTTCCCCCCAGTGAACCCGCCCCGAATTGCAGATTTGGGGGCTAAATAAATGACCACGAGGACCTTCAGGCCTCCTCCTCTGAAGCTCCTGTGCCAACTCTGGGGTGGGGGAATCTTCTGAGAGGCTGGGAACCCCATAGATATACCCTTTGAAGGTCTTGCCAAGCCACCATCTCCCCTACCTCCACGTTGGCCATTTGATACCTCCTCTTGTCTTTCTAGAGTAGTTCTTCCTGCCCCTGTTCCCACCTCCCAAACTCCTGGCTTCACCTCTGGAATGGACCGAAGAATTTCACAAAAGAAGGAAGTCGTCTCTCCCTAGAGGCTGCCTTTGCAAGATGCCCAGGGTAAATCATGACAAAGTCTGACTCCTGCCAGAAGAGAGGAAACAGGGGAAGAACCAAGCCAATTTGATATTTTAGTAAATAATTCAGATACAGCTCTCCTTAATGACTATTCCTTACGCTCCTAATATGTACCAGGCAGCGTGCTAAGTGCTACGGAGGCAAGGACAAACAGCAGGGCCACTCACAGACCCAGGCAACAGGGCCACCCGTGTCTACTCAAAACTTATACCCCGCAGCCTTTCAAAATCATGCTTCAGGTATCTAAAAACCCTAGAAATCTCTGCCTAAATGGTCCAACACTTCCCAAGGCCCATCCTTCTGAGGGTACAACTTGCTCCCATGTGCACTCCTGGAGGGGTGACTAAGTGGTGGCTGTAGGCAAGAAGTGTGGGCAGAATTTGGGCATGTGGGCTGAGGTGTTTACATCCCTGGGTCCTAGGCTACTTGTATGCACAGGACAGACATGGGGCCGGGAAGAGAATCCGAGTGGATGGGCTGAGGGTTGAGGGGTCAGGACCAAACCCACCCCACACTGCCATGTTCCTGCAGAGAATTCTAAGGAGTCCAAGAATTCTAAACTTGAACGTGGCCTTCTTGGTCAGTATGAAGAATAGTTCTCAAGGTAGGAGAATAAACATATTTTATTTTATAGTCTTTTACATGTTTAGATGTAAGATAGGTGGGTCTCGATTTTTAGCATTAACATGTTGATATTTTTAGCATTTAACAAAACATTTACTTTAGCATTTAATTCAAGCATTTTTTTTAGCATTTAGGGTACTTAATAGGACAAATAGGCTCTGAGCTCCTATAGGAAGGCCCTCATCCATGGGGCTGCAGAGGGGGGTAGGGGGTATGGCAGAGATTCGAAAATCTGCCTGCCTCCATGTTGCCACAGCTGCCCCCGTCTCTAATCTGGAGTGACAGACCCAAAGGGGTAGCAGATGGGCCTCCTGTGATTGAACGTCTGTCTGGAGGCGAGGGAGGGGCTGACGTGATCCAGCTGTTTTGCCAACTGCCAATCACCATCACAAACACCCCCAGCTTGAGGGGAGGGGACGGGGAACAGGGTGGAAGAGGAGGGTGTTTTATGCCCATTTTCAAGGGTTGGCCAGGAGCCCAGTCCAAGACAGAAAAGCACAGTGGTTCTGAAGATGTGAGCCCTGGACCAGCTGTGTCGACATCATCTGGGAACCTGTTAAGCTGTTGGCCCCTCGCAGGAATGATGGTGTCCCTTTGTGGGAAAGACAACAAAGTGGGACCCTGTTGGCCTTAAAGATTCTTTCGCCCCAATCCCTTGACTTGGTGTGGAGATTCTATAAAGGAGACTTTTTACTGGAAAGAGAACATTTACTGAGCATGCACGGTGTCCAAGAGTGGGCAAACATTTCGCGAACGCAGCACGTCTAATCCCCAGCGGCCACCCTCAAGGCTGGTATTATTATCGTTATTCCCCTTGTACACGTTTCTCCCAGAGTTCAGGACCTTACCTTGCCTTGGGTCGCAAGGCTCCCAGGATGCTACCAGGCCTTTGTGACTCTCAGAGCACCCTAATTTCTTCACCAGTGTGCTCAATGGTGATTCCCCAACTTGCTTGTGATTCAAAATCACCTGGAGGCCTTGTTAAAACAAACTGCTAGGCTCCTCTCCCAGAGTTTCTCATTCAGTAGGCCTGGGATGGGGCTCCCAAACACGCAAGGCTAACAAATTCCCAGACACCAATGCTGTTGCTGGAGGTCTAAGGACCATGCTTTGGGAACCACCGTGCTGGGCTGGGATCCAGCTCCCCACCCTAACTCCACCCACGCAAAACCGGCATAATCATACCTTCCCCATAATGGCGTCCTTGTGAGATGCCAATGAGATAATGGGAGTTAAAGAGCTTTGTCAGCTGCAAGGTGAATGGTCCCCGTCATAAGTAGGAAACCTGCCTGAGGCTGGCCCCTGGGGTCTGGGAGTGCAGAGGGCTGGGATGCAGGTCTGGGCACCACAGCCATCTGGAGATCTTTGCAGCCCTTCTTAATTCTGAGTCACTTCTTAAGGGAGAAAACCAGCTTCTGGGTCTCAGGCCAGCAGCCCCTCCTGCTACCCGCCTCATCAACCCACGCCTCCTCCCTCACCTCAGGCAGCCTGCTGAACACAGCCCCAACAGCTGGCTGGCCAAGGCCACTTCTCCAGGGGCCAGTCCAGGCAAGCTGGGGCAGTATCAGGCTTGTGATTCAGGGCTTGCAGCCGGATCCTGCTCACCTCCAGCGTGAGACTCGGAGGCCACGACTTCCTTTCTCTAAACCTCAGGTCGTCCGTCGGTAAAGTGGGAGCAAGGGCCAGTCCTTTTAACGGGGCTTGGCATAGAGCCCGGCCCCTGGCGAGAGTCCAGTCGGTAGTAGTTGTTAGTATTTTCAAAAAGTGCCCGGGCCCAGGTCGCCTGCTGATAAAGGCTCGGACTTGGAACGCAAACCGCTCCCACGCCGTCCCCGGTCGCACCCGGACGCACCCGCCCTGGAATGCCAGCTTGGGGCCCGAGGCCGGCCCGCCCCAGGTTGAGGTTGGCAGGGCAGAACAGGATTAGGGAGGCGCTGAGGCGGGGAAAGGCGTGCCTGGGGAGGGGGCGCCTCCCCCAAGGGGGCTGGGGTAGGCCGAGAGGAGATCGTGACCCAGGCGGGGTGGCGGTAGGGTCTGGGGGGGGCGGGGACAGCTGAGGAAGGCCGAGGAGGGGCGGGACGGTTAGGCAGCGCTGTGTTGGGGCTTCCCACCAGCCGGGCTCCCGCGCTCGCCTAGCAAGGTAGGGAGGCAGGCCTCCTCCGGGCGCAGAGGACAGGGTCGAGGAGGCGGGCCCGGGGGCGGAGCCACCGGGCTGAATTAGGGAGGCCATAACGGAGAGGGGCGGGGCAAGAGACGGGCCCAACCCCCGCTGGGCGGCTGCACCGGAGGCCTGGTGGGCGGAGCCGGATCTGGCCCGGGGCCGACTACATTCCCGCGGGGCCTGGGAGCAGGGCAGGGGGCGTGCCCGGGGCGTGTCCTCCAGGAGGGCGGGGCCTGGCCCCGCGGCAGCCATCCCCGACGGCCGTCGGGAGGGGGACCGCAGAGAGACTGAGTCCAGGGCTGCGCAGTCGGACGGCGAGGGGCTTGCGGCTTGCAGCGCCGAGCAGAAAGCAAAGCCAGCCGGTGAGAAGGGGCAGGGGGGAGGCCGGCCGGACAAACAATAGCAAAGTTAGTTTTCGTTCCCACTTCCAGAGCCCGCTCGGGCAGCTTTCTCGGAACAAGTGACAGATAGGGCTACGGAGGCAGCTGGTGGGTGAAAGGGAGCATAAAGTCTCCGAGTCCTGACCCCCCAGTACTCCAGCTCCGCCACGTACCCGCAGTGTGGCCCCGGGCCCGACCCCCCACCCGGGTCGGGACTTAACGGGCTCAGTAAACCGAGGAGGTTGAACCAGGTGCTCCTTGTTGCCCTTTCTCACAAAAACCCTGGAAGGTGCGGGCTGGCAGATGAGAGCAGCCTGCAGTTCGGCGAAGGGTGTTCACAACGCTGCCCAACTGCGGTTTCTCTCCCTGCCGAGCAGCACGGAGCCAGGTGAACTCTCCTGGAGCGTTAAGCGAATTACTTTAGAGATCACACGAGTTCTTCGCATGGCCCTTGAGCCCACAAGCCCTGGGAAGCAGCCTAAATCAGGGAAATTTCAGTCTCCCCTTCCCCCAGCGCTGAGATCCCAGTAAGCTTCAGACCAGAACCTCGGTGGGGCTTTTGTCACCCTCCTGGGGCATTTCCAGGTGAGCTGGCCTGGGAGGCCCTGGTTGGAAACCAGGGGACAAGTTCTTACCAGGGTGAGTGGGGAAAAGAAGGGAAAGCCCCACCAAACTGTGGGCCCAGAGTCAAGCCCCCGGCCCAGGGCTCTTGCTGCTTCATGCTCAAGGTTAGCTCTTGGATTTCTGTTCCTGGCGGTAGTAGATCAGTGCCATGGCTGTGGTAGCTGGGCAGTCTAGTTCAGTGGTCAAGATC
Source organism: Panthera tigris (assembly GCF_018350195.1). Classification (NCBI taxonomy): domain Eukaryota; kingdom Metazoa; phylum Chordata; class Mammalia; order Carnivora; family Felidae; genus Panthera; species Panthera tigris. The sequence continues at coordinate 96,078,176 of NC_056669.1, forward strand.
TTAGGCCCTGGGACCAAACTGGCTAGGATTCCATTCTCCTCCAAGCTTCAGTTTCCTCATCTGTAAAATGTGAGTAACGACAGTACCCAACGGCAGCAGCAAAGACTAAATAGAATAATGTATACACAGTGTTTAGCAAGGCACCAGGCACCCAGCGAGGCCTCACTATATGACAGCTGCCCTGATGCAGATGGGCAGGTGATGATGGGCTGGCTTCCTGCCTAGGAACGAGCCTGGTTTTGGAGGGCCGGATCCTGGCTGCAGCCCCTCCTGACCTTGTGAGAGCCAGAAATTGCCACCCTTTCATGCGGATGAAAGGGTCCGCATCACTTTGTCCATTTCAGGTTTGGGGAGTGTGTCATCTGGACCAAAGAGTGGCTGAGTTTTCTGCAATAGTGCTTGAGGTTGGTGGTTGTCCAATTCAATAAACCCCAAAGTGTTTACTGAGCACCTACTATATATTAGATGGAGCTAGGAGATACAGAGGTGACCTAGCCAGACCTGGGCTCTGCCCTCATTTTGAGTTGCTGACAATGAGGGCTTCCCCACCCCCACCATGCTCCTGCTGGGGAAGATAACTCACATCCAGGGCTTGGTGCCAGATGAGATTTCATGAGTCTGTTGCTCTAGTGTTTGGAATCCAGCTGTTCCATTGCATACTTGGCTTGGGGTGAGAGTGAGGGTTAGTGTGTTACCTGTTGCTTTTTTTTTTTTTTTAAGATTTTTTTGAAGTTTATTTTATTCATTTTGAGAGAGAGCAGGGGAGGGACAGAGAGGGAGAATCCCAAGCAGGCTCCGCGCTGTTAGGCAGAGCCCAAAGCGGGGCTCCAACTCACAAACCTCGAGATCATGACCTGAGCTGAAATCAAAGAGTCAGATGCTTAACCCACTGAGCCACCCGGGCGTCCCATAAACTGTTTGATCAAGGCTGGGCAGCGAAGGAGACTGGGGGTGCTGCATGTCGACTCCCTGAATGTCCTGGGGAGATGAGCCCTACACTTTGGAACCAGCTAGAAAGTAGTATGGGACGGAGGCTGATTGAAGGCTGCACTGCATGGAGGAGACTGTGTCTATGGGAGGGGAGGGTGCTTAGAAGCAGCGAGACAATGAAGAAACCAGAGCAGAGGGAGAGGGGCTTCCTGGAGTTGCTGACACTTGAGCAACATTTTTCTGCCTGGGCTCCCAAGTCCTGGGTTGGATCGACTTGGGGCCACAGACTCCCCTGTCCAAGCATGTGAATGGCATAAGATTAGAGTGTGGTGTGGTGGGAGGAAGAGGGTCAGTAGGTGGAGCCCATGCGGGAGGAGAAGACGTTCGTCTCAAACAGAACTTAGTAAGCAAATACTGGAAAGCCTTCCCCACTACCCCACCAACTCACATGACGAATGATGAAGGATGACACATTGCCCCCATCCTTAGTTGTTTACGGTCTGGGAAGGGACACCAGTGACTCTGATAAGAGATAAATGAAGAAAGTATTACTGGGAACTTTCATGGAGGAGGTGGAGTTTTGGGTGGGTCTTCAGGATTGGGAAGGTTTCAGCAGCGCCAGTGAAAGTTTTGGGCAGAGGAAAATACCTTGGCAAAGTCCAGGAGGTCAGTGGGTTGAGGGAATTTTTAAGAAATCGCTGCGTTGATCAGTCTGGCTGAAGAATTGGAATCGTGCGGGGATGTGAAGGGGGGGGTGGTAGGTTGGGTCAACTCACGGAAGGCCTTCAATGCCAAGGTGAAATGTTTAGATCTGATTTGTAGAAGGTGAGAGCCACTGAAGGTTTTTGAGCCAGGGAGTGACATAATCAGAGGGGCTTTTCAGGAAAGGCAGCCTTGCTTGATGTGCTGGGGTGAGGGACCCCAGGAGTCAAGGGAGAATGATCTGATGGCTGTGGTGATGGGGAAGGAGCCGGGCGTGAAAGAAGGGGCACCGTCAAAGGGGTGGGAGGGGAGCCAGGGTCACGTGGGAAGAGGAGAAAGGGTCCCTATGGATGCCCTGTTTTGCTTGGTTTCCCCGTCCAGCCTAGACCCTGGTGCACAGCAGGGGCTCAGAGGTGCTGGGGAGGGTGATAACATGCTACAGAGTGATAGGGAGGGAGCCGCCCAGGGAGGCCCTGTGCTTGCCAGGGAGGCATTTGGGCCAAGTGGTAGGAGCTTGCACCCATCAGCGGTGGGTGTGAGAGCAAGGTCGATGGGAAGAAGTGCCCGTGGCTCTCCCCCTCCTAGCTGCAGTCCAGGAGGGCTGGGGTGAGAGGTTAGCCAGTGGGGACACATTTCCCGCGTGTGTGTGTGGGGGGGCGCTGAATTTTGGTTGGCTCTTGTGAAGTTTCTGCAATATGAGGCAGTCCCCTCTCTCGAAGTTTCAGACAGACGTGTGAGCCACCTCCTGGAAGCTCCCCCACCTCCTCCTCACTCTTCCCTACCCTGGGGACCCAACCCCAGTCCACCTGAAGACTGGAGCCAAGCCCTGAGCATTCTTTTGGATTTGGAGCATCTGGGCCCAGCTGGCACCCCCGGGTTTTGGCTTGGCCTTGACCCCTGGCTCCAAACCGTTATACCCACTTCCTCCACCGCATGAGAAGCTCCGAGGGGGCGGTTATGACTTAATCAAGAGCATCAAACAGTCAGGAGTTGGCTCCGTGAAAGGTGGGAGGGAGGGAAGAGCCTGGGCCCCTCCGTGGGACAGGATGGGGCCAGGGCTGGGGCTGGGGGGGGGGGGGTTCTGTTTAATCTCAGCAGGAACTGCCCTGCCCACCAGCTTCCCCTCCTCTAAGCCTGGATGTGAGGAGCCAGGAGGGAAGCCCAGAGGTAAACACGGCCTGCAGTGTGGCGTGCGTTGCTTTCCTCCCGCCCTCTTCCCCCGATGCTGCCTGCGAGGTGGCCAACCACAGGCTCAGGGCCTATGTCACAGGCCCAGTTGCCGTCTGGGGGCTGGCGGGTTCCTGACTCACACCTGGGGTTCCCCCTACACTATGGTTTTCCTGTCAGTGCTGATTCACTCTGTGCTGACTTGGAGACACAGCTGAGGAGAGGGAAGAGGCCCGTATTCTGGTTCTTAGATTTTGTGCCAGCTCCTTTGGTTACCGGCTGCGTGACCTCTGATAAGTTCTTTCTCTCTCTGGGCTTCCTTCCCTTCTGTGCTGGTGACCCATCCTTTACTTGGCTTTTAGGAAGTTCTGTAGCCTGGGATCTGTGTTTGTAAAGTAGGGCACATGTGAGCACATGCACACACGCACCCCCCCCCCCCCCCCACCGCCCCTGTCTCCATATAGCGTGGAACTGGGAGACGGCTCTCACACATGCAAGAGTTGGGCCCACCTCTCTCCCTTGCTTCCCCCACCGGAAGCAACTTTCCTACCTTCTGTCTGTCTGCAGATTAGGGAGATAGTAGAACAGGGTGGCCAAAAGCTGGACTTTGGAGCTAGAGTCTTGGCTCTGCCCCTTGCTGGCTTTGTGACCCTTTCTGAGTCTCAGTTTCTGAATCTGCGAATTGGGTAATGGTAATGACCTCATAGCATGAAATGAGGCCAAAAGCATGCGCCTCCCCAGTGGCACTCTAAGCTTTCTGAGGGTAAACAGGTCCGAAGATGGGGGGCAGATTTTCTCCAAGCCCTTCCTTTCCCTACACCCCCCGCCCCCCACCACCCCGTGCTTGTCTACACTGAGTACTTTCCTCTTCATGTTATTTTGTGGTATCTGGAGTGTCTCTGTGAACCCTCCCGGGAAGGGACCGCCCTGTCCATCTCTGTATCCTTGACTCCTGGCACAAGGCCTGGCACACAGCAGGCTGTCAGGAAGTGATGGTTGAATGAATAAGTAAGTGATTCTCCTTGGGGTGGCCCAGCAGGACCCAGCTCGGTGCCAGATCCTTGGTGGCTGCCTGGCAAAGGTGGAGCCGGGAAGCAGGGTTTGGATGCCTGCGCAGCCACCCCCCTGCCCCCGCCCCTCTCGATCCTGGAGCCCGGGTCCAGGGAGGCGAGATCGGCTTGGCTGGCATGGGATGGCTTCAGTCAGGGCT